>NC_140592.1:540282936-541482936 GCF_964204655.1 Triturus cristatus
AGCTTTTAGGCCAGAGTAAGAGTTAAGACAGTAGCTATGAGGCCAGAGTAAGAGTTAAGACAGTAGCTATGATGCCAGAGTAAGAGTCCAAGACCTTAACCATTAGGCCAGAGTAAGAGTTAAGACAGTAGCTATTAGGCCAGAGTAAGAGTTAAGACAGTAGCTATTAGGCCAGAGTAAGAGTTAAGACAGTAGCTATGAGGCCAGAGAAAGAGTTAAGACAGTAGCTATGAGGCCAGAGTAAGAGTCCAAGACCTTAACCATTAGGCCAGAGTAAGAGTTAAGACAGTAGCTTTGAGGCCAGAGTAAGAGTCCAAGACCTTAACCATTAGGCCAGAGTAAGAGTTAAGACAGTAGCTATTAGGCCAGAGTAAGAGTTAAGACAGTAGCTATGAGGCCAGAGTAAGAGTTAAGACAGTAGCTATGAGGCCAGACTAAGAGTTAAGACAGTAGCTATTAAACCAGAGTAAGAGTCCAAGACCTTAACCATTAGGCCAGAGTAAGAGTTAAGACAGTAGCTATGAGGCCAGAGTAAGAGTTAAGACAGTAGCTATGAGGCCAGAGTAAGAGTCCAAGACCTTAACCATTAGGCCAGAGTAAGAGTTAAGACAGTAGCTATGAGGCCAGAGTAAGAGTTAAGACAGTAGCTATGAGTCCAGAGTAAGAGTCCAAGACCTCAACCATTAGGCCAGAGTAAGAGTTAAGACAGTAGCTATGAGGCCAGAGTAAGAGTTAAGACAGTAGCTATGAGGCCAGAGTAAGAGTTAAGACAGTAGCTATTAGGTCAGAGTAAGAGTTAAGACAGTAGCTATTAGGACAGAGTAAGAGTTAAGACAGTAGCTATGAGGCCAGAGTAAGAGTTAAGACAGTAGCTATGAGGCCAGAGTAAGAGTTAAGACAGAGTTAAGACAGTAGCTATGAGGCCAGAGTAAGAGTTAAGACAGTAGCTTTTAGGCCAGAGTAAGAGTTAAGACAGTAGCTATTAGGCCAGAGTAAGAGTTAAGACAGTAGCTATGAGGCCAGAGTAAGAGTCCAAGACCTTAACCATTAGGCCAGAGTAAGAGTGAAGACAGTAGCTATGAGGCCAGAGTAAGAGTTAAGACAGTAGCTATTAGGCCAGAGTAAGAGTTAAGACAGTAGCTATGAGTCCAGAGTAAGAGTTAAGATAGTAGCTATGAGGCCAGAATAAGAGTTAAAACAGTAGCTATGAGGCCAGAGTAAGAGTTAAGACAGTAGCTATGAGGCCAGAGTAAGAGTTCAAGACCTTAACCATTAGGCCAGAGTAAGAGTTAAGACAGTAGCTATGAGGCCAGAGTAAGGGTTAAGACAGTAGTTATTAGGCCAGAGTAAGAGTTAAGACAGTAGATATTAGGCCAGAGTAAAAGTTAAGACAGTAGCTATGAGGCTAGAGTAAGAGTTAAGACAGTATCTATGAGGCCAGAGTAAGAGTCCAAGACCGTAACCATTAGGCCAGAGTAAGATTTAAGACAGTAGCTATGAGGCCAGAGTAAGAGTTAAGACAGTAGCTATAAGGCCAGAGTAAGAGGTAAGACAGTAGCTATGAGGCCAGAGTAAGAGTTAAGACAGTAGCTATGAGGCCAGAGTAAGAGATAAGACAGTAGCTATGAGGCCAGTGTAAGCGTTAAGACAGTAGCTATGAGGCCAGAGTAAGAGTTAAGACAGTAGCTATTAGGCCAGAGTAAGAGTTAAGACAGTAGCTATGAGGCCAGAGTAAGAGTCCAAGACCTTAACCATTAGGCCAGAGTAAGAGTTAAGACAGTAGCAATGAGGCCAGAGTAAGAGTTAAGACAGTAGCTATTAGGCCAGAGTAAGAGTTAAGACAGTAGCTATGAGGCCAGAGTAAGAGTTAAGACAGTAGCTATGAGGCCAGAGTAAGAGTTAAGATAGTAGCTATGAGGCCAGAGTAAGAGTTAAGACAGTAGCTATTAGGCCAGAGTAAGAGTTAAGACAATAGCTATGAGGCCAGTGTAAGAGTTAAGACAGTAGCTATTAGGCCAGAAGAAGAGTCCAAGACCTTAACCATTAGGCCAGAGTAAGAGTTAAGACAGTAGCTATGAGGCCAGAGTAAGAGTTAAGACAGTAGCTATGAGGCCAGAGTAAGAGTCCAAGACCTTAACCATTAGGCCAGAGTAAGAGTTAAGACAGTAGCTGTGAGGCCAGAGTAAGAGTTAAGACAGTAGCTATTAGGCCAGAGTAAGAGTTAAGACAGTAGCTATTAGGCCAGAGTAAGAGTCCAAGACCTTAACCATTAGGCCAGAGTAAGAGTTAAGACAGTAGCTATGAGGCCAAAGTAAGAGTTAAGACAGTAGCTATTAGGCCAATATAAGAGTTAAGACAGTAGCTATTAGGCCAGAGTAAGAGTTAAGACAGTAGCTATTAGGCCAGAGTAAGAGTTAAGACAGTAGCTATTAGGCCAGAGTAAGAGTTAAGACAGTAGCTATGAGGCCAGAGTAAGAGTTAAGACAGTAGCTATGAGGCCCGAGTAAGAGTCCAAGACCTTAACCATTAGGTTAGAGTATGAGTTAAGACAGTAGCTATGAGGCCAGAGTAAGAGTTAAGACAGTAGCTATAAGGCCAGAGTAAGAGTTAAGACAGTAGCTATGAGGCCAGAGTAAGAGTTAAGACAGTAGCTACGAGGCCAGAGTAAGAGTTAAGACAGTAGCTATGAGGCCAGTGTAAGAGTTAAGACAGTAGCTATGAGGCCAGAGTAAGAGATAAGACAGTAGCTATGAGGCCATAGTAAGAGTCCAAGACTTTAACCATTAGGCCAGAGTAAGAGTTAAGACAGTAGCTATTAGGCCAGAGTAAGAGTTAAGACGGTAGCTATGAGGCCAGAGTAAGAGTTAAGACAGTAGCTATTAGGCCAGAGTAAGAGTTAAGACAGTAGCTAATAGGCCAGAGTAAGAGTCCAAGACCTTAACTATTAGGCCAGAGTAAGAGTTAAGACAGTAGCTATGAGGCCAGAGTAAGAGTCCAAGACCTTAACCATTAGGCCAGAGTAAGAGTTAAGACAGTAGCTATGAGGCCAGCATAAGAGTTAAGACAGTAGCTATGAGGCCAGAGTAAGAGTCCAAGACCTTAACCATTAGGCCAGAGTAAGAGTTAAGACAGTAGCTATGAGGCCAGAGTAAGAGTTAAGACAGTAGCTATGAGGCCAGAGTAAGAGTTAAGACAGTAGCTATGAGGCCAGAGTAAGAGTCCAAGACCTTAACCATTAGGCCAGAGTAAGACTTAAGACAGTAGCTATGAGGCCATAGTAAGAGTCCAAGACCTTAACCATTAGGCCAGAGTAAGAGTTAAGACAGTAGCTATTAGGCCAGAGTAAGAGTTAAGACAGTAGCTATTATCCCAGAGTAAGAGTTAAGACAGTAGCTATAAGGCCAGAGTAAGAGTTAAGACAGTAGCTATTAGGCCAGAGTAAGAGTTAAGACAGTAGTTATTAGGCCAGAGTAAGAGTTAAGACAGTAGCTATGAGGCCAGAGTAAGAGTTAAGACAGTAGCTATGAGGCCCGAGTAAGAGTCCAAGACCATAACCATTAGGCCAGAGTATGAGTTAAGACAGTAGCTATGAGGCCAGAGTAAGAGTTAAGACAGTAGCTATAAGGCCAGAGTAAGAGTTAAGACAGTAGCTATGAGGCCAGAGTAGGAGTTAAGACAGTAGCTATGAGGCCAGAGTAAGAGTTAAGACAATAGCTATGAGGCCAGTGTAAGAGTTAAGACAGTAGCTATGAGGCCAGAGTAAGAGTTAAGAGAGTAGCTATTAGGCCAGAGTAAGAGTTAAGACAGGAGCTATGAGGCCAGAGTAAGAGTCCAAGACCTTAACCATTAGGCCAGAGTAAGAGTTAAGACAGTAGCTATTAGGCCAGAGTAAGAGTTAAGACGGTAGCTATGAGGCCAGAGTAATAGTTAAGAAAGTAGCTATTAGGCCAGAGTAAGAGTTAAGACAGTAGCTATTAGGTCAGAGTAAGAGTTAAGACAGTAGCTATTAGGTCAGAGTAAGAGTTAAGACAGTAGCTATGAGGCCAGAGTAAGAGTTAAGACAGTAGCTATGAGGCCAGAGTAAGAGTCCAAGACCTTAAACATTAGGCCAGAGTAAGAGTTAAGACAGTAGCTATGAGGCCAGAGTAAGAGTTAAGACAGTAGCTATGAGGCCAGAGTAAGAGTTAAGACAGTAGCTATTAGGCCAGAGTAGGAGTTAAGACAGTAGCTATGAGGCCAGAGTAAGAGTTAAGACAGTAGCTATGAGGCCAGAGTAAGAGTTAAGACAGAGTTAAGACAGTAGCTATGAGGCCAGAGTAAGAGTTAAGACAGTAGCTTTTAGGCCAGAGTAAGAGTTAAGACAGTAGCTATGAGGCCAGAGTAAGAGTTAAGACAGTAGCTATGATGCCAGAGTAAGAGTCCAAGACCTTAACCATTAGGCCAGAGTAAGAGTTAAGACAGTAGCTATTAGGCCAGAGTAAGAGTTAAGACAGTAGCTATTAGGCCAGAGTAAGAGTTAAGACAGTAGCTATGAGGCCAGAGTAAGAGTTAAGACAGGAGCTATGAGGCCAGAGTAAGAGTCCAAGACCTTAACCATTAGGCCAGAGTAAGAGTTAAGACAGTAGCTTTGAGGCCAGAGCAAGAGTCCAAGACCTTAACCATTAGGCCAGAGTAAGAGTTAAGACAGTAGCTATTAGGCCAGAGTAAGAGTTAAGACAGTAGCTATGAGGCCAGAGTAAGAGTTAAGACAGTAGCTATGAGGCCAGACTAAGAGTTAAGACAGTAGCTATTAAACCAGAGTAAGAGTCCAAGACCTTAACCATTAGGCCAGAGTAAGAGTTAAGACAGTAGCTATGAGGCCAGAGTAAGAGTTAAGACAGTAGCTATGAGGCCAGAGTAAGAGTCCAAGACCTTAACCATTAGGCCAGAGTAAGAGTTAAGACAGTAGCTATGAGGCCAGAGTAAGAGTTAAGACAGTAGCTATTAGGCCAGAGTAAGAGTTAAGACAGTAGCTATGAGGCCAGAGTAAGAGTTAAGACAGTAGCTATGAGGCCAGAGTAAGAGTTAAGACAGTAGCTATGAGGCCAGAGTAAGAGTTAAGACAGAGTTAAGACAGTATCTATGAGGCCAGAGTAAGAGTTAAGACAGTAGCTTTTAGGCCAGAGTAAGAGTTAAGACAGTAGCTATGAGGCCAGAGTAAGAGTTAAGACAGTAGCTATGATGCCAGAGTAAGAGTCCAAGACCTTAACCATTAGGCCAGAGTAAGAGTTAAGACAGTAGCTATTAGGCCAGAGTAAGAGTTAAGACAGTAGCTATGAGGCCAGAGTAAGAGTTAAGACAGTAGCTATGAGGCCAGACTAAGAGTTAAGACAGTAGCTATTAAACCAGAGTAAGAGTCCAAGACCTTAACCATTAGGCCAGAGTAAGAGTTAAGACAGTAGCTATGAGGCCAGAGTAAGAGTTAAGACAGTAGCTATGAGGCCAGAGTAAGAGTCCAAGACCTTAACCATTAGGCCAGAGTAAGAGTTAAGACAGTAGCTATGAGGCCAGAGTAAGAGTTAAGACAGTAGCTATTAGGCCAGAGTAAGAGTTAAGACAGAGTTAAGACAGTAGCTATGAGGCCAGAGTAAGAGTTAAGACAGTAGCTATGAGGCCAGAGTAAGAGTTAAGACAGTAGCTATGAGGCCAGAGTAAGAGTCCAAGACCTTAACCATTAGGCCAGAGTAAGAGTTAAGACAGTAGCTATGAGGCCAGAGTAAGAGTTAAGACAGTAGCTATTAGGCCAGAGTAAGAGTTAAGACAGTAGCTATGAGGCCAGAGTAAGAGTTAAGACAGTAGCTATTAGGCCAGAGTAAGAGTTAAGACAGAGTTAAGACAGTAGCTATGAGGCCAGAGTAAGAGTTAAGACAGTAGCTATGAGGCCAGACTAAGAGTTAAGACAGTAGCTATTAAACCAGAGTAAGAGTCCAAGACCTTAACCATTAGGCCAGAGTAAGAGTTAAGACAGTAGCTATGAGGCCAGAGTAAGAGTTAAGACAGTAGCTATGAGGCCAGAGTAAGAGTCCAAGACCTTAACCATTAGGCCAGAGTAAGAGTTAAGACAGTAGCTATGAGGCCAGAGTAAGAGTTAAGACAGTAGCTATTAGGCCAGAGTAAGAGTTAAGACAGTAGCTATGAGGCCAGAGTAAGAGTTAAGACAGTAGCTATGAGGCCAGAGTAAGAGTCCAAGACCTTAAACATTAGGCCAGAGTAAGAGTTAAGACAGTAGCTATGAGGCCAGAGTAAGAGTTAAGACAGTAGCTATGAGGCCAGAGTAAGAGTTAAGACAGTAGCTATTAGGCCAGAGTAGGAGTTAAGACAGTAGCTATGAGGCCAGAGTAAGAGTTAAGACAGTAGCTATGAGGCCAGAGTAAGAGTTAAGACAGAGTTAAGACAGTAGCTATGAGGCCAGAGTAAGAGTTAAGACAGTAGCTTTTAGGCCAGAGTAAGAGTTAAGACAGTAGCTATGAGGCCAGAGTAAGAGTTAAGACAGTAGCTATGATGCCAGAGTAAGAGTCCAAGACCTTAACCATTAGGCCAGAGTAAGAGTTAAGACAGTAGCTATTAGGCCAGAGTAAGAGTTAAGACAGTAGCTATTAGGCCAGAGTAAGAGTTAAGACAGTAGCTATGAGGCCAGAGTAAGAGTTAAGACAGGAGCTATGAGGCCAGAGTAAGAGTCCAAGACCTTAACCATTAGGCCAGAGTAAGAGTTAAGACAGTAGCTTTGAGGCCAGAGCAAGAGTCCAAGACCTTAACCATTAGGCCAGAGTAAGAGTTAAGACAGTAGCTATTAGGCCAGAGTAAGAGTTAAGACAGTAGCTATGAGGCCAGAGTAAGAGTTAAGACAGTAGCTATGAGGCCAGACTAAGAGTTAAGACAGTAGCTATTAAACCAGAGTAAGAGTCCAAGACCTTAACCATTAGGCCAGAGTAAGAGTTAAGACAGTAGCTATGAGGCCAGAGTAAGAGTTAAGACAGTAGCTATGAGGCCAGAGTAAGAGTCCAAGACCTTAACCATTAGGCCAGAGTAAGAGTTAAGACAGTAGCTATGAGGCCAGAGTAAGAGTTAAGACAGTAGCTATTAGGCCAGAGTAAGAGTTAAGACAGTAGCTATGAGGCCAGAGTAAGAGTTAAGACAGTAGCTATGAGGCCAGAGTAAGAGTTAAGACAGTAGCTATGAGGCCAGAGTAAGAGTTAAGACAGAGTTAAGACAGTATCTATGAGGCCAGAGTAAGAGTTAAGACAGTAGCTTTTAGGCCAGAGTAAGAGTTAAGACAGTAGCTATGAGGCCAGAGTAAGAGTTAAGACAGTAGCTATGATGCCAGAGTAAGAGTCCAAGACCTTAACCATTAGGCCAGAGTAAGAGTTAAGACAGTAGCTATTAGGCCAGAGTAAGAGTTAAGACAGTAGCTATGAGGCCAGAGTAAGAGTTAAGACAGTAGCTATGAGGCCAGACTAAGAGTTAAGACAGTAGCTATTAAACCAGAGTAAGAGTCCAAGACCTTAACCATTAGGCCAGAGTAAGAGTTAAGACAGTAGCTATGAGGCCAGAGTAAGAGTTAAGACAGTAGCTATGAGGCCAGAGTAAGAGTCCAAGACCTTAACCATTAGGCCAGAGTAAGAGTTAAGACAGTAGCTATGAGGCCAGAGTAAGAGTTAAGACAGTAGCTATTAGGCCAGAGTAAGAGTTAAGACAGTAGCTATGAGGCCAGAGTAAGAGTTAAGACAGTAGCTATGAGGCCAGAGTAAGAGTTAAGACAGTAGCTATGAGGCCAGAGTAAGAGTTAAGACAGAGTTAAGACAGTATCTATGAGGCCAGAGTAAGAGTTAAGACATTAGCTTTTAGGCCAGAGTAAGAGTTAAGACAGTAGCTATGAGGCCAGAGTAAGAGTTAAGACAGTAGCTATGATGCCAGAGTAAGAGTCCAAGACCTTAACCATTAGGCCAGAGTAAGAGTTAAGACAGTAGCTATTAGGCCAGAGTAAGAGTTAAGACAGTAGCTATTAGGCCAGAGTAAGAGTTAAGACAGTAGCTATGAGGCCAGAGTAAGAGTTAAGACAGTAGCTATGAGGCCAGAGTAAGAGTCCAAGACATTAACCATTAGGCCAGAGTAAGAGTTAAGACAGTAGCTTTGAGGCCAGAGTAAGAGTCCAAGACCTTAACCATTAGGCCAGAGTAAGAGTTAAGACAGTAGCTATTAGGCCAGAGTAAGAGTTAAGACTGTAGCTATGAGGCCAGAGTAAGAGTTAAGACAGTAGCTATGAGGCCAGACTAAGAGTTAAGACAGTAGCTATTAAACCAGAGTAAGAGTCCAAGACCTTAACCATTAGGCCAGAGTAAGAGTTAAGACAGTAGCTATGAGGCCAGAGTAAGAGTTAAGACAGTAGCTATGAGGCCAGAGTAAGAGTCCAAGACCTTAACCATTAGGCCAGAGTAAGAGTTAAGACAGTAGCTATGAGGCCAGAGTAAGAGTTAAGACAGTAGCTATTAGGCCAGAGTAAGAGTTAAGACAGTAGCTATGAGGCCAGAGTAAGAGTTAAGACAGTAGCTATGAGGCCAGAGTAAGAGTTAAGACAGTAGCTATGAGGCCAGAGTAAGAGTTAAGACAGAGTTAAGACAGTATCTATGAGGCCAGAGTAAGAGTTAAGACAGTAGCTTTTAGGCCAGAGTAAGAGTTAAGACAGTAGCTATGAGGCCAGAGTAAGAGTTAAGACAGTAGCTATGATGCCAGAGTAAGAGTCCAAGACCTTAACCATTAGGCCAGAGTAAGAGTTAAGACAGTAGCTATTAGGCAAGAGTAAGAGTTAAGACAGTAGCTATTAGGCCAGAGTAAGAGTTAAGACAGTAGCTATGAGGCCAGAGTAAGAGTTAAGACAGTAGCTATGAGGCCAGAGTAAGAGTCCAAGACCTTAACCATTAGGCCAGAGTAAGAGTTAAGACAGTAGCTTTGAGGCCAGAGTAAGAGTCCAAGACCTTAACCATTAGGCCAGAGTAAGAGTTAAGACAGTAGCTATTAGGCCAGAGTAAGAGTTAAGACAGTAGCTATGAGGCCAGAGTAAGAGTTAAGACAGTAGCTATGAGGCCAGAGTAAGAGTCCAAGACCTTAACCATTAGGCCAGAGTAAGAGTTAAGACAGTAGCTATGAGGCCAGAGTAAGAGTTAAGACAGTAGCTATGAGTCCAGAGTAAGAGTCCAAGACCTCAACCATTAGGCCAGAGTAAGAGTTAAGACAGTAGCTATGAGGCCAGAGTAAGAGTTAAGACAGTAGCTATGAGGCCAGAGTAAGAGTTAAGACAGTAGCTATGAGGCCAGAGTAAGAGTCCAAGACCTTAACCATTAGGCCAGAGTAAGAGTTAAGACAGTAGCTATGAGGCCATAGTAAGAGTCCAAGACCTTAACCATTAGGCCAGAGTAAGAGTTAAGACAGTAGCTATTAGGCCAGAGTAAGAGTTAATACAGTAGCTATTAGGCCAGAGTAAGAGTTAAGACAGTAGCTATGAGGCCAGAGTAAGAGTTAAGACAGTAGCTATGAGGCCCGAGTAAGAGTCCAAGACCTTAACCATTAGGCCAGAGTATGAGTTAAGACAGTAGCTATGAGGCCATAGTAAGAGTTAAGACAGTAGCTATAAGGCCAGAGTAAGAGTTAAGACAGTAGCTATGAGGCCAGAGTAAGAGTTAAGACAGTAGCTATGAGGCCAGTGTAAGAGTTAAGACAGTAGCTATGAGGCCAGAGTAAGAGTTAAGACAGTAGCTATTAGGCCAGAGTAAGAGTTAAGACAGTAGCTATGAGGCCAGAGTAAGAGTCCAAGACTTTAACCATTAGGCCAGAGTAAGAGTTAAGACAGTAGCTATTAGGCCAGAGTAAGAGTTAAGACGGTAGCTATGAGGCCAGAGTAAGAGTTAAGACAGTTGCTATTAGGCCAGAGTAAGAGTTAAGACAGTAGCTAATAGGCCAGAGTAAGAGTCCAAGACCTTAACCATTAGGCCAGAGTAAGAGTTAAGACAGTAGCTATGTGGCCAGAGTAAGAGTCAAGACAGTAGCTATTAGGTCAGAGTAAGAGTTAAGACAGTAGCTATTAGGCCAGAGTAAGAGTTAAGACAGTAGCTATGAGGCCAGAGTAAGAGTTAAGACAGTAGCTATGAGGCCAGAGTAAGAGTTAAGACAGAGTTAAGACAGTAGCTATGAGGCCAGAGTAAGAGTTAAGACAGTAGCTTTTAGGCCAGAGTAAGAGTGAAGACAGTAGCTATGAGGCCAGAGTAAGAGTAAAGACAGTAGCTATTAGGCCAGAGTGAGAGTTAAGACAGTAGCTATGAGTCCAGAGTAAGAGTTAAGATAGTAGCTATGAGGCCAGAATAAGAGTTAAAACAGTAGCTATGAGGCCAGAGTAAGAGTTAAGACAGTAGCTATGAGGCCAGAGTAAGAGTTCAAGACCTTAACCATTAGGCCAGAGTAAGAGTTAAGACAGTAGCTATGAGGCCAGAGTAAGGGTTAAGACAGTAGTTATTAGGCCAGAGTAAGAGTTAAGACAGTAGCTATTAGGCCAGAGTAAAAGGTAAGACAGTAGCTATGAGGCTAGAGTAAGAGTTAAGACAGTATCCATGAGGCCAGAGTAAGAGTCCAAGACCGTAACCATTAGGCCAGAGTAAGAGTTAAGACAGTAGCTATGAGGCCAGAGTAAGAGTTAAGACAGTAGCTATAAGGCCAGAGTAAGAGGTAAGACAGTAGCTATGAGGCCAGAGTAAGAGTTAAGACAGTAGCTATGAGGCCAGAGTAAGAGATAAGACAGTAGCTATGAGGCCAGTGTAAGCGTTAAGACAGTAGCTATGAGGCCAGAGTAAGAGTTAAGACAGTAGCTATTAGGCCAGAGTAAGAGTTAAGACAGTAGCTATGAGGCCAGAGTAAGAGTCCAAGACCTTAACCATTAGGCCAGAGTAAGAGAAAAGACAGTAGCAATGAGGCCAGAGTAAGAGTTAAGACAGTAGCTATTAGGCCAGAGTAAGAGTTAAGACAGTAGCTATGAGGCCAGAGTAAGAGTTAAGACAGTAGCTATGAGGCCAGAGTAAGAGTTAAGATAGTAGCTATGAGGCCAGAGTAAGAGTTAAGACAGTAGCTATTAGGCCAGAGTAAGAGTTAAGACAGTAGCTATGAGGCCAGAGTAAGAGTCCAAGACCTTAACCATTAGGCCAGAGTAAGAGTTAAGACAGTAGCTATGAGGCCAGAGTAAGAGTTAAGACAGTAGCTATTAGGCCAGAGTAAGAGTTAAGACAGTAGCTATGAGGCCAGAGTAAGAGTTAAGACAGTAGCTATTAGGCCAGAAGAAGAGTCCAAGACCTTAACCATTAGGCCAGAGTAAGAGTTAAGACAGTAGCTATGAGGCCAGAGTAAGAGTTAAGACAGTAGCTATGAGGCCAGAGTAAGAGTCCAAGACCTTAACCATTAGGCCAGAGTAAGAGTTAAGACAGTAGCTATGAGGCCAGAGTAAGAGTTAAGACAGTAGCTATTAGGCCAGAGTAAGAGTTAAGACAGTAGCTATTAGGCCAGAGTAAGAGTCCAAGACCTTAACCATTAGGCCAGAGTAAGAGTTAAGACAGTAGCTATGCGGCCAAAGTAAGAGTTAAGACAGTAGCTATTAGGCCAGTATAAGAGTTAAGACAGTAGCTATTAGGCCAGAGTAAGAGTTAAGACCGTAGCTATTAGGCCAGAGTAAGAGTTAAGACAGTAGCTATTAGGCCAGAGTAAGAGTTAAGACAGTAGCTATGAGGCCAGAGTAAGAGTTAAGACAGTAGCTATGAGGCCCGAGTAAGAGTCCAAGACCTTAACCATTAGGCCAGAGTATGAGTTAAGATAGTAGCTATGAGGCCAGAGTAAGAGTTAAGACAGTAGCTATAAGGCCAGAGTAAGAGTTAAGACAGTAGCTATGAGGCCAGAGTAAGAGTTAAGATAGTAGCTATGAGGCCAGAGTAAGAGTTAAGACAGTAGCTATGAGGCCAGTATAAGAGTTAAGACAGTAGCTATGAGGCCAGAGTAAGAGTTAAGACAGTAATTATGAGGCCAGAGTAAGAGTCCAAGACTTTAACCATTAGGCCAGAGTAAGAGTTAAGACAGTAGCTATTAGGCCAGAGTAAGAGTTAAGACGGTAGCTATGAGGCCAGAGTAAAAGTTAAGACAGTAGCTATTAGGCCAGAGTAAGAGTTAATACAGTAGCTATTAGGCCAGAGTAAGAGTTAAGACAGTAGCTATTAGGCCAGAGTAAGAGTCCGACCTTAACCATTAGGCCAGAGTAAGAGTTAAGACAGTAGCTATGAGGCCAAAGTAAGAGTTAAGACAGTAGCTATGAGGCCAGAGTAAGAGTCCAAGACCTTAACCATTAGGCCAGAGTATGAGTTAAGACAGTAGCTTTGAGGCCAGAGTAAGAGTCCAAGACCTTAACCATTAGGCCAGAGTAAGAGTTAAGACAGTAGCTATGAGGCCTGAGTAAGAGTCCAAGACCTTAACCATTAGGCCAGAGTATGAGTTAAGACAGTAGCTATGAGGCCAGAGTAAGAGTTAAGACAGTAGCTATAAGGCCAGAGTAAGAGTTAAGACAGTAGCTATGAGGCCAGAGTAAGATTTAAGACAGTAGCTACGAGGCCAGAGTAAGAGTTAAGACAGTAGCTATGAGGCCAGTGTAAGAGTTAAGACAGTAGCTATGAGGCCAGAGTAAGAGATAAGACAGTAGCTATGAGGCCAGAGTAAGAGTCCAAGACTTTAACCATTAGGCCAGAGTAAGAGTTAAGACAGTAGCTATTAGGCCAGAGTAAGAGTTAAGACGGTAGCTATGAGGCCAGAGTAAGAGTTAAGACAGTAGCTATTAGGCCAGAGTAAGAGTTAAGACAGTAGCTAATAGGCCAGATTAAGCGTCCAAGACCTTAACTATTAGGCCAGAGTAAGAGTTAAGACAGTAGCTATGAGGCCAGAGTAAGAGTCCAAGACCTTAACCATTAGGCCAGAGTAAGAGTTAAGACAGTAGCTATGAGGCCAGAGTAAGAGTTAAGACAGTAGCTATGAGGAAAGAGTAAGAGTCCAAGACCTTAACCATTAGGCCAGAGTAAGAGTTAAGACAGTAGCTATGAGGCCAGAGTAAGAGTTAAGACAGTAGCTATGAGGCCAGAGTAAGAGTTAAGACAGTAGCTATGAGGCCAGAGTAAGAGTCCAAGACCTTAACCATTAGGCCAGAGTAAGACTTAAGACAGTAGCTATGAGGCCATAGTAAGAGTCCAAGACCTTAACCATTAGGCGAGAGTAAGAGTTAAGACAGTAGGTATTAGGCCAGAGTAAGAGTTAAGACAGTAGCTATTATCCCAGAGTAAGAGTTAAGACAGTAGCTATAAGGCCAGAGTAAGAGTTAAGACAGTAGCTATTAGGCCAGAGTAAGAGTTAAGACAGTAGTTATTAGGCCAGAGTAAGAGTTAAGACAGTAGCTATGAGGCCAGAGTAAGAGTTAAGACAGTAGCTATGAGGCCCGAGTAAGAGTCCAAGACCATAACCATTAGGCCAGAGTATGAGTTAAGACAGTAGCTATGAGGCCAGAGTAAGAGTTAAGACAGTAGCTATAAGGCCAGAGTAAGAGTTAAGACAGAAGCTATGAGGCCAGAGTAGGAGTTAAGACAGTAGCTATGAGGCCAGAGTAAGAGTTAAGACAATAGCTATGAGGCCAGTGTAAGAGTTAAGACAGTAGCTATGAGGCCAGAGTAAGAGTTAAGAGAGTAGCTATTAGGCCAGAGTAAGAGTTAAGACAGGAGCTATGAGGCCAGAGTAAGAGTCCAAGACCTTAACCATTAGGCCAGAGTAAGAGTTAAGACAGTAGCTATTAGGCCAGAGTAAGAGTTAAGACGGTAGCTATGAGGCCAGAGTAATAGTTAAGAAAGTAGCTATTAGGCCAGAGTAAGAGTTAAGACAGTAGCTATTAGGTCAGAGTAAGAGTTAAGACAGTAGCTATTAGGTCAGAGTAAGAGTTAAGACAGTAGCTATGAGGCCAGAGTAAGAGTTAAGACAGTAGCTATGAGGCCAGAGTAAGAGTCCAAGACCTTAAACATTAGGCCAGAGTAAGAGTTAAGACAGTAGCTATGAGGCCAGAGTAAGAGTTAAGACAGTAGCTATGAGGCCAGAGTAAGAGTTAAGACAGTAGCTATGAGGCCAGAGTAAGAGTTAAGACAGTAGCTATGAGGCCAGAGTAAGAGTTAAGACAGTAGCTATGAGGCCAGAGTAAGAGTTAAGACAGTAGCTATGAGGCCAGAGTAAGAGTCCAAGACCTTAACCATTAGGCCAGAGTAAGAGTTAAGACAGTAGCTTTGAGGCCAGAGTAAGAGTTCAAGACCTTAACCATTAGGCCAGAGTAAGAGTTAAGACAGTAGCTATGACGCCAGAGTAAGAGTCCAAGACCTTAACCATTAGGCCAGAGTAAGAGTTAAGACAGTAGCTATTAGGCCAGAGTAAGAGTTAAGACAGTAGCTATGAGGCCAGAGTAAGAGTTAAGACAGTAGCTATGAGGCCAGAGTAAGAGTTAAGACAGTAGCTATTAAACCAGAGTAATAGTCCAAGACCTTAACCATTAGGCCAGAGTAAGAGTTAAGACAGTAGCTATGAGGCCAGAGTAAGAGTTAAGACAGTAGCTATGAGGCCAGAGTAAGAGTCCAAGACCTTAAGCATTAGGCCAGAGTAAGAGTTAAGACAGTAGCTATGAGGCCAGAGTAAGAGTTAAGACAGTAGCTATGAGTCCAGAGTAAGAGTCCAAGACCTCAACCATTAGGCCAGAGTAAGAGTTAAGACAGTAGCTATGAGGCCAGAGTAAGAGTTAAGACAGTAGCTATGAGGCCAGAGTAAGAGTTAAGACAGTAGCTATGAGGCCAGAGTAAGAGTCCAAGACCTTAACCATTAGGCCAGAGTAAGAGTTAAGACAGTAGCTATGAGGCCATAGTAAGAATCCAAGACCTTAACCATTAGGCCAGAGTAAGAGTTAAGACAGTAGCTATTAGGCCAGAGTAAGAGTTAAGACAGTAGCTATTAGGCCAGAGTAAGAGTTAAGACAGTAGCTATTAGGCCAGAGTAAGAGTTAAGACAGTAGCTATGAGGCCAGAGTAAGAGTTAAGACAGTAGCTATGAGGCCCGAGTAAGAGTCCAAGACCTTAACCATTAGGCCAGAGTATGAGTTAAGACAGTAGCTATGAGGCCATAGTAAGAGTCCAAGACCTTAACCATTAGGCCAGAGTAAGAGTTAAGACAGTAGCTATGAGGCCATAGTAAGAGTTAAGACAGTAGCTATAAGGCCAGAGTAAGAGTTAAGACAGTAGCTATGAGGCCAGAGTAAGAGTTAAGACAGTAGCTATGAGGCCAGTGTAAGAGTTAAGACAGTAGCTATGAGGCCAGAGTAAGAGTTAAGACAGTAGCTATTAGGCCAGAGTAAGAGTTAAGACAGTAGCTATGAGGCCAGAGTAAGAGTCCAAGACTTTAACCATTAGGCCAGAGTAAGAGTTAAGACAGTAGCTATTAGGCCAGAGTAAGAGTTAAGACGGTAGCTATGAGGCCAGAGTAAGAGTTAAGACAGTTGCTATTAGGCCAGAGTAAGAGTTAAGACAGTAGCTAATAGGCCAGAGTAAGAGTCCAAGACCTTAACCATTAGGCCAGAGTAAGAGTTAAGACAGTAGCTATGTGGCCAGAGTAAGAGTCAAGACAGTAGCTATTAGGTCAGAGTAAGAGTTAAGACAGTAGCTATTAGGCCAGAGTAAGAGTTAAGACAGTAGCTATGAGGCCAGAGTAAGAGTTAAGACAGTAGCTATGAGGCCAGAGTAAGAGTTAAGACAGAGTTAAGACAGTAGCTATGAGGCCAGAGTAAGAGTTAAGACAGTAGCTTTTAGGCCAAAGTAAGAGTGAAGACAGTAGCTATGAGGCCAGAGTAAGAGTTAAGACAGTAGCTATTAGGCCAGAGTGAGAGTTAAGACAGTAGCTATGAGTCCAGAGTAAGAGTTAAGATAGTAGCTATGAGGCCAGAATAAGAGTTAAAACAGTAGCTATGAGGCCAGAGTAAGAGTTAAGACAGTAGCTATGAGGCCAGAGTAAGAGTTCAAGACCTTAACCATTAGGCCAGAGTAAGAGTTAAGACAGTAGCTATGAGGCCAGAGTAAGGGTTAAGACAGTAGTTATTAGGCCAGAGTAAGAGTTAAGACAGTAGCTATTAGGCCAGAGTAAAAGTTAAGACAGTAGCTATGAGGCTAGAGTAAGAGTTAAGACAGTATCTATGAGGCCAGAGTAAGAGTCCAAGACCGTAACCATTAGGCCAGAGTAAGAGTTAAGACAGTAGCTATGAGGCCAGAGTAAGAGTTAAGACAGTAGCTATAAGGCCAGAGTAAGAGGTAAGACAGTAGCTATGAGGCCAGAGTAAGAGTTAAGACAGTAGCTATGAGGCCAGAGTAAGAGATAAGACAGTAGCTATGAGGCCAGTGTAAGCGTTAAGACAGTAGCTATGAGGCCAGAGTAAGAGTTAAGACAGTAGCTATTAGGCCAGAGTAAGAGTTAAGACAGTAGCTATGAGGCCAGAGTAAGAGTCCAAGACCTTAACCATTAGGCCAGAGTAAGAGAAAAGACAGTAGCAATGAGGCCAGAGTAAGAGTTAAGACAGTAGCTATTAGGCCAGAGTAAGAGTTAAGACAGTAGCTATGAGGCCAGAGTAAGAGTTAAGACAGTAGCTATGAGGCCAGAGTAAGAGTTAAGATAGTAGCTATGAGGCCAGAGTAAGAGTTAAGACAGTAGCTATTAGGCCAGAGTAAGAGTTAAGACAGTAGCTATGAGGCCAGAGTAAGAGTCCAAGACCTTAACCATTAGGCCAGAGTAAGAGTTAAGACAGTAGCTATGAGGCCAGAGTAAGAGTTAAGACAGTAGCTATTAGGCCAGAGTAAGAGTTAAGACAGTAGCTATGAGGCCAGAGTAAGAGTTAAGACAGTAGCTATTAGGCCAGAAGAAGAGTCCAAGACCTTAACCATTAGGCCAGAGTAAGAGTTAAGACAGTAGCTATGAGGCCAGAGTAAGAGTTAAGACAGTAGCTATGAGGCCAGAGTAAGAGTCCAAGACCTTAACCATTAGGCCAGAGTAATAGTTAAGACAGTAGCTATGAGGCCAGAGTAAGAGTTAAGACAGTAGCTATTAGGCCAGAGTAAGAGTTAAGACAGTAGCTATTAGGCCAGAGTAAGAGTCCAAGACCTTAACCATTAGGCCAGAGTAAGAGTTAAGACAGTAGCTATGAGGCCAAAGTAAGAGTTAAGACAGTAGCTATTAGGCCAGTATAAGAGTTAAGACAGTAGCTATTAGGCCAGAGTAAGAGTTAAGACAGTAGTTATTAGGCCAGAGTAAGAGTTAAGACAGTAGCTATTAGGCCAGAGTAAGAGTTAAGACAGTAGCTATGAGGCCAGAGTAAGAGTTAAGACAGTAGCTATGAGGCCAGAGTAAGAGTCCAAGACCTTAACCATTAGGCCAGAGTAAGAGTTAAGACAGTAGCTTTGAGGCCAGAGTAAGAGTTCAAGACCTTAACCATTAGTCCAGAGTAAGAGTTAAGACAGTAGCTATGACGCCAGAGTAAGAGTCCAAGACCTTAACCATTAGGCCAGAGTAAGAGTTAAGACAGTAGCTATTAGGCCAGAGTAAGAGTTAAGACAGTAGCTATGAGGCCAGAGTAAGAGTTAAGACAGTAGCTATGAGGCCAGAGTAAGAGTTAAGACAGTAGCTATTAAACCAGAGTAAGAGTCCAAGACCTTAACCATTAGGCCAGAGTAAGAGTTAAGACAGTAGCTATGAGGCCAGAGTAAGAGTTAAGACAGTAGCTATGAGGCCAGAGTAAGAGTCCAAGACCTTAAGCATTAGGCCAGAGTAAGAGTTAAGACAGTAGCTATGAGGCCAGAGTAAGAGTTAAGACAGTAGCTATGAGTCCAGAGTAAGAGTCCAAGACCTCAACCATTAGGCCAGAGTAAGAGTTAAGACAGTAGCTATGAGGCCAGAGTAAGAGTTAAGACAGTAGCTATGAGGCCAGAGTAAGAGTCCAAGACCTTAACCATTAGGCCAGAGTAAGAGTTAAGACAGTAGCTATGAGGCCATAGTAAGAGTCCAAGACCTTAACCATTAGGCCAGAGTAAGAGTTAAGACAGTAGCTATTAGGCCAGAGTAAGAGTTAAGACAGTAGCTATTAGGCCAGAGTAAGAGTTAAGACAGTAGCTATTAGGCCAGAGTAAGAGTTAAGACAGTAGCTATGAGGCCAGAGTAAGAGTTAAGACAGTAGCTATGAGGCCCGAGTAAGAGTCCAAGACCTTAACCATTAGGCCAGAGTATGAGTTAAGACAGTAGCTATGAGGCCATAGTAAGAGTCCAAGACCTTAACCATTAGGCCAGAGTAAGAGTTAAGACAGTAGCTATGAGGCCATAGTAAGAGTTAAGACAGTAGCTATAAGGCCAGAGTAAGAGTTAAGACAGTAGCTATGAGGCCAGAGTAAGAGTTAAGACAGTAGCTATGAGGCCAGTGTAAGAGTTAAGACAGTAGCTATGAGGCCAGAGTAAGAGTTAAGACAGTAGCTATTAGGCCAGAGTAAGAGTTAAGACAGTAGCTATGAGGCCAGAGTAAGAGTCCAAGACTTTAACCATTAGGCCAGAGTAAGAGTTAAGACAGTAGCTATTAGGCCAGAGAAAGAGTTAAGACGGTAGCTATGAGGCCAGAGTAAGAGTTAAGACAGTTGCTATTAGGCCAGAGTAAGAGTTAAGACAGTAGCTAATAGGCCAGAGTAAGAGTCCAAGACCTTAACCATTAGGCCAGAGTAAGAGTTAAGACAGTAGCTATGTGGCCAGAGTAAGAGTCAAGACAGTAGCTATTAGGTCAGAGTAAGAGTTAAGACAGTAGCTATTAGGCCAGAGTAAGAGTTAAGACAGTAGCTATGAGGCCAGAGTAAGAGTTAAGACAGTAGCTATGAGGCCAGAGTAAGAGTTAAGACAGAGTTAAGACAGTAGCTATGAGGCCAGAGTAAGAGTTAAGACAGTAGCTTTTAGGCCAGAGTAAGAGTGAAGACAGTAGCTATGAGGCCAGAGTAAGAGTTAAGACAGTAGCTATTAGGCCAGAGTGAGAGTTAAGACAGTGGCTATGAGTCCAGAGTAAGAGTTAAGATAGTAGCTATGAGGCCAGAATAAGAGTTAAAACAGTAGCTATGAGGCCAGAGTAAGAGTTAAGACAGTAGCTATGAGGCCAGAGTAAGAGTTCAAGACCTTAACCATTAGGCCAGAGTAAGAGTTAAGACAGTAGCTATGAGGCCAGAGTAAGGGTTAAGACAGTAGTTATTAGGCCAGAGTAAGAGTTAAGACAGTAGCTATTAGGCCAGAGTAAAAGTTAAGACAGTAGCTATGAGGCTAGAGTAAGAGTTGAGACAGTATCTATGAGGCCAGAGTAAGAGTCCAAGACCGTAACCATTAGGCCAGAGTAAGAGTTAAGACAGTAGCTATGAGGCCAGAGTAAGAGTTAAGACAGTAGCTATAAGGCCAGAGTAAGAGGTAAGACAGTAGCTATGAGGCCAGAGTAAGAGTTAAGACAGTAGCTATGAGGCCAGAGTAAGAGATAAGACAGTAGCTATGAGGCCAGTGTAAGCGTTAAGACAGTAGCTATGAGGCCAGAGTAAGAGTTAAGACAGTAGCTATTAGGCCAGAGTAAGAGTTAAGACAGTAGCTATGAGGCCAGAGTAAGAGTCCAAGACCTTAACCATTAGGCCAGAGTAAGAGAAAAGACAGTAGCAATGAGGCCAGAGTAAGAGTTAAGACAGTAGCTATTAGGCCAGAGTAAGAGTTAAGACAGTAGCTATGAGGCCAGAGTAAGAGTTAAGACAGTAGCTATGAGGCCAGAGTAAGAGTTAAGATAGTAGCTATGAGGCCAGAGTAAGAGTTAAGACAGTAGCTATTAGGCCAGAGTAAGAGTTAAGACAGTAGCTATGAGGCCAGAGTAAGAGTCCAAGACCTTAACCATTAGGCCAGAGTAAGAGTTAAGACAGTAGCTATGAGGCCAGAGTAAGAGTTAAGACAGTAGCTATTAGGCCAGAGTAAGAGTTAAGACAGTAGCTATGAGGCCAGAGTAAGAGTTAAGACAGTAGCTATTAGGCCAGAAGAAGAGTCCAAGACCTTAACCATTAGGCCAGAGTAAGAGTTAAGACAGTAGCTATGAGGCCAGAGTAAGAGTTAAGACAGTAGCTATGAGGCCAGAGTAAGAGTCCAAGACCTTAACCATTAGGCCAGAGTAAGAGTTAAGACAGTAGCTATGAGGCCAGAGTAAGAGTTAAGACAGTAGCTATTAGGCCAGAGTAAGAGTTAAGACAGTAGCTATTAGGCCAGAGTAAGAGTCCAAGACCTTAACCATTAGGCCAGAGTAAGAATTAAGACAGTAGCTATGAGGCCAAAGTAAGAGTTAAGACAGTAGCTATTAGGCCAGTATAAGAGTTAAGACAGTAGCTATTAGGCCAGAGTAAGAGTTAAGACAGTAGTTATTAGGCCAGAGTAAGAGTTAAGACAGTAGCTATTAGGCCAGAGTAAGAGTTAAGACAGTAGCTATGAGGCCAGAGTAAGAGTTAAGACAGTAGCTATGAGGCCCGAGTAAGAGTGCAAGACCTTAACCATTAGGCCAGAGTATGAGTTAAGATAGTAGCTATGAGGCCAGAGTAAGAGTTAAGACAGTAGCTATAAGGCCAGAGTAAGAGTTAAGACAGTAGCTATGAGGCCAGAGTAAGAGTTAAGATAGTAGCTATGAGGCCAGAGTAAGAGTTAAGACAGTAGCTATGAGGCCAGTGTAAGAGTTAAGACAGTAGCTATGAGGCCAGAGTAAGAGTTAAGACAGTAATTATGAGGCCAGAGTAAGAGTCCAAGACTTTAACCATTAGGCCAGAGTAAGAGTTAAGACAGTAGCTATTAGGCCAGAGTAAGAGTTAAGACAGTAGCTATTAGGCCAGAGAAAGAGTTAAGACAGTAGCTATGAGGCCAGAGTAAGAGTTAAGACAGTAGCTATGAGGCCAGAGTAAGAGTTAAGACAGTAGCTATGAGGCCAGAGTAAGAGTCCAAGACCTTAACCATTAGGCCAGAGTAAGAGTTAAGACAGTAGCTATGAGGCCAGAGTAAGAGTTAAGACAGTAGCTATTAGGCCAGAGTAAGAGTCCGACCTTAACCATTAGGCCAGAGTAAGAGTTAAGACAGTAGCTATGAGGCCAAAGTAAGAGTTAAGACAGTAGCTATTAGGCCAGAGTAAGAGTTAAGACAGTAGCTATTAGGCCAGAGAAAGAGTTAAGACAGTAGCTATGAGGCCAGAGTAAGAGTTAAGACAGTAGCTATGAGGCCAGAGTAAGAGTTAAGACAGTAGCAATGAGGCCAGAGTAAGAGTCCAAGACGTTAACCATTAGGCCAGAGTAAGAGTTAAGACAGTAGCTATGAGGCCAGAGTAAGAGTTAAGACAGTAGCTATGAGGCCAGAGTAAGAGTTAAGACAGTAGCTATGAGGCCAGAGTAAGAGTCCAAGACCTTAACCATTAGGCCAGAGTAAGACTTAAGACAGTAGCTATGAGGCCATAGTAAGAGTCCAAGACCTTAACCATTAGGCCAGAGTAAGAGTTAAGACAGTAGCTATTAGGCCAGAGTAAGAGTTAAGACAGTAGCTATTATCCCAGAGTAAGAGTTAAGACAGTAGCTATAAGGCCAGAGTAAGAGTTAAGACAGTAGCTATTAGGCCAGAGTAAGAGTTAAGACAGTAGCTATTAGGCCAGAGTAAGAGTTAATATAGTAGTTATTAGGCCAGAGTAAGAGTTAAGACAGTAGCTATGAGGCCAGAGTAAGAGTTAAGACAGTAGCTATGAGGCCCGAGTAAGAGTCCAAGACCATAACCATTAGGCCAGAGTATGAGTTAACACAGTAGCTATGAGGCCAGAGTAAGAGTTAAGACAGTAGCTATAAGGCCAGAGTAAGAGTTAAGACAGTAGCTATGAGGCCAGAGTAGGAGTTAAGACAGTAGCTATGAGGCCAGAGTAAGAGTTAAGACAATAGCTAATTGGCCAGTGTAAGAGTTAAGACAGTAGCTATGAGGCCAGAGTAAGAGTTAAGACAGGAGCTATGAGGCCAGAGTAAGAGTCCAAGACCTTAACCATTAGGCCAGAGTAAGAGTTAAGACAGTAGCTATTAGGCCAGAGTAAGAGTTAAGATGGTAGCTATGAGGCCAGAGTAAGAGTTAAGACAGTAGCTATTAGGCCAGAGTAAGAGTTAAGACAGTAGCTATTAGGTCGGAGTAAGAGTTAAGACAGTAGCTATTAGGTCAGAGTAAGAGTTAAGACAGTAGCTATGAGGCCAGAGTAAGAGTTAAGACAGTAGCTATGAGGCCAGAGTAAGAGTCCAAGACCTTAAACATTAGGCCAGAGTAAGAGTTAAGACAGTAGCTATGAGGCCAGAGTAAGAGTTAAGACAGTAGCTATGAGGCCAGAGTAAGAGTTAAGACAGAGTTAAGACAGTAGCTATGAGGACAGAGTAAGAGTTAAGACAGTAGCTTTTAGGCCAGAGTAAGAGTTAAGACAGTAGCTATGATGCCAGAGTAATAGTCCAAGACCTTAACCATTAGGCCAGAGTAAGAGTGAATACAGTAGCTATGAGGCCAGAGTAAGAGTTAAGACAGTAGCTATTAGGCCAGAGTAAGAGTCCAAGACCTTAACCATTAGACCAGAGTAAGAGTTAAGACAGTAGCTATGAGGCCAGAGTAAGAGTTAAGACAGTAGCTATTAGGCCAGAGTAAGAGTTAAGACAGTAGCTATGAGGCCAGAGTAAGAGTTAAGACAGTAGCTATGAGGCCAGATTAAGAGTTAAGACAGTAGCTATGAGGCCAGATTAAGAGTTAAGACAGTAGCTATGAGGCCAGAGTAAGACTTAAGACAGTAGCTATTAGGCCAGAGTAAGAGTTAAGACAGTAGCTATGAGGCCAGAGTAAGAGTCCACGACCTTAACCATTATGCCAGAGTAAGAGTTAAGACAGTAGCTATGAGGCCAGAGTAAGAGTTAAGACAGTAGCTATTAGGCCAGAGTAAGACTTAAGACAGTAGCTATTAGACCAGAGTAAGCGTTAAGACAGTAGCTATTAGGCCAGAGTAAGAGTTAAGACAGTAGCTATGAGGCCAGTGTAGGAGTTAAGACAGTAGCTATGAGGCCAGAGTAAGAGTTAAGACAGTAGCTATGAGGCCAGAGTAAGAGTTAAGACAGTAGCTATTAGGCCAGAGTAAGAGTTAAGACAGTAGCTATGAGGCCAGAGTAAGAGTCTAAGACCTTAACCATTAGGCCAGAGTAGGAGTTAAGACAGTAGCTATTAGGCCAGAGTAAGAGTTAAGACAGTAGCTATTAGGCCAGAGTAAGAGTTAAGACAGTAGCTATGAGGCCAGAGTAAGAGTCCAAGACCTTAACCATTAGGCCAGAGTAAGAGTTAAGACAGTAGCTATGAGGCCAGAGTAAGAGTTAAGACAGTAGCTATGAGGCCAGAGTAAGAGTTAAGACTGTGGCTATGAGGCCAGAGTAAGAGTCCAAGACCTTAACCATTAGGCCAGAGTAAGAGTTAAGACAGTAGCTATGAGGCCAGAGTAAGAGTTAAGACAGTAGCTATGAGGCCAGAGTAAGAGTTAAGACAGTAGCTATTAGGCCAGAGTAAGAGTTAAGACAGTAGCTATGAGGCCAGAGTAAGAGTTAAGACAGTAGCTATTAGGCCAGAGTAAGAGTTAAGGCAGTAGCTATGAGGCCAGAGTAAGAGTTAAGACAGTAGCTATGAGGCCAGATTAAGAGTTAAGACAGTAGCTATGAGGCCAGAGTAAGAGTTAAGACAGTAGCTATGAGGCCAGAGTAAGAGTTAAGACAGTAGCTATGAGGCCAGAGTAAGAGTTAAGACAGTAGCTATTAGGCCAGAGTAAGAGTTAAGACAGTAGCTATGAGGCCAGAGTAAGAGTCCAAGACCTTAACCATTATGCCAGAGTAAGAGTTATGACAGTAGATATGAGGCAAGAGTAAGAGTTAAGACAGTAGCTATGAGGCCAGAGTAAGAGTTAAGACAGTAGCTATTAGGCCAGAGTAAGAGTTAAGACAGTAGCTGTTAGGCCAGAGTAAGAGTTAAGACAGTAGCTATGAGGCCAGAGTAAGAGTTAAGATAGTAGCTATGAGGCCAGAGTAAGAGTTAAGACAGTAGCTATGAGGTCAGAGTAAGAGTTAAGAAAGTAGCTATTAGGCCAGAGTAAGAGTTAAGACAGTAGCTATGAGGCCAGAGTAAGTGTCCAAGACCTTAACCATTAGGCCAGAGTAAGAGTTAAGACAGTAGCTATTAGGCCAGAGTAAGAGTTAAGACAGTAGCTATTAGGCCAGAGTAAGAGTTAAGACAGTAGCTATGAGGCCAGAGTAAGAGTCCAAGACCTTAACCATTAGGCCAGAGTAAGAGTTAAGACAGTAGCTATGAGGCCAGAGTAAGAGTTAAGACAGTAGCTATGAGGCCAGAGTAAGAGTTAAGACTGTAGCTATGAGGCCAGAGTAAGAGTCCAAGACCTTAACCATTAGGCCAGAGTAAGAGTTAAGACAGTAGCTATGAGGCCAGTGTAAGAGTTAAGACAGTAGCTATGAGGCCAGTGTAAGAGTTAAGACAGTAGCTATGAGGCCAGAGTAAGAGTCCAAGACCTTAACCATTAGGCCAGAGTAAGAGTTAAGACAGTAGCTATGAGGCCAGAGTAAGAGTTAAGACAGTAGCTATTAGGCCAGAGTAAGAGTTAAGACAGTAGCTATGAGGCCAGAGTAAGAGTCCAAGACCTTAACCATTATGCCAGAGTAAGAGTTAAGACAGTAGCTATGAGGCCAGAGTAAGAGTTAAGACAGTAGCTATGAGGCCAGAGTAAGAGTTAAGACAGTAGCTATGAGGCCAGAGTAAGAGTTAAGACAGTAGCTATGATGCCAGAGTAAGAGACCAAGACCTTAACCATTAGGCCAGAGTAAGAGTGAAGACAGTAGCTATGAGGCCAGAGTAAGAGTTAAGACAGTAGCTATTAGGCCAGAGTAAGAGTTAAGACAGTAGCTATGAGTCCAGAGTAAGAGTTAAGACAGTAGCTATGAGGCCAGAATAAGAGTTAAGACAGTAGCTATGAGGCCAGAGTAAGAGTTAAGACAGTAGCTATTAGGCCAGAGTAAGAGTTAAGACAGTAGCAATTAGGCCAGAGTAAGAGTTAAGACAGTAGCTATGAGGCCAGAGTAAGAGTTAAGACAGTAGCTATGAGGCCAGAGTAAGAGTCCAAGACCGTAACCATTAGGCCAGAGTAAGAGTTAAGACAGTAGCTATGAGGCCAGAGTAAGAGTTAAGACAGTAGCTATAAGGCCAGAGTAAGAGTTAAGACAGTAGCTATGAGGCCAGAGTAAGAGTTAAGACAGTAGCTATGAGGCCAGTGTAAGAGTTAAGACAGTAGCTATGAGGCCAGAGTAAGAGTTAAGACAGTAGCTATTAGGCCATAGTAAGAGTTAAGACAGTAGCTATTAGGCCAGAGTAAGAGTCTAAGACCTTAACCATTAGGCCAGAGTAAGAGTTAAGACAGTAGCTATGAGGCCAGAGTAAGAGTTAAGACAGTAGCTATGAGGCCAGAGTAAGAGTCCAAGACCTTAACCATTAGGCCAGAGTAAGAGTTAAGACAGTAGCTATGAGGCCAGTGTAAGAGTTAAGACAGTAGCTATGAGGCCAGAGTAAGAGTTAAGACAGTAGCTATGAGGCCAGAGTAAGAGTCCAAGACCTTAACCATTAGGCCAGAGTAAGAGTTAAGACAGTAGCTTTGAGGCCAGAGTAAGAGTCCAAGACCTTAACCATTAGGCCAGAGTAAGAGTTAAGACAGTAGCTATGAGGTTAGAGTAAGAGTCCAAGACCTTAACCATTAGGCCAGAGTAAGAGTTAAGACAGTAGCTATTAGGCCAGAGTAAGAGTTAAGACAGTAGCTATGAAGCCAGAGTAAGAGTTAAGACAGTAGCTATGAGGCCAGAGCAAAAGTTAAGACAGTAGCTATTAGGCCAGAGTAAGAGTCCAAGACCTTAACCATTAGGCCAGAGTAAGAGTTAAGACAGTAGCTATGAGGCCAGAGTAAGAGATAAGACAGTAGCTATGAGGCCAGAGTAAGAGTCCAAGACCTTAACCATTACGCCAGAGTAAGAGTTAAGACAGTAGCTATGAGGCCAGAGTAAGAGTTAAGACAGTAGCTATGAGGCAAGAGTAAGAGTCCAAGACCTTAACCATTAGGCCAGAGTAAGAGTTAAGACAGTAGCTATGAGGCCAGAGTAAGAGTTAAGACAGTAGCTATGAGGCCAGAGTAAGAGTTAAGACAGTAGCTATGAGGCCAGAGTAAGAGTCCAAGACCTTAACCCTTAGGCCAGAGTAAGACTTAAGACAGTAGCTATGAGGCCATAGTAAGAGTCCAAGACATTAACCATTAGGCCAGAGTAAGAGTTAAGACAGTAGCTATTAGGCCAGAGTAAGAGTTAAGACAGTAGCTATTATCCCAGAGTAAGAGTTAAGACAGTAGCTATAAGGCCAGAGTAAGAGTTAAGACAATAGCTATTATGCCAGAGTAAGAGTTAAAACAGTAGCTATTAGGCCAGAGTAAGAGTTAAGACAGTAGTTATTAGGCCAGAGTAAGAGTTAAGACAGTAGCTATGAGGCCAGAGTAAGAGTTAAGACAGTAGCTATGAGGCCCGAGTAAGAGTCCAAGACCATAACCATTAGGCCAGAGTATAAGTTAAGACAGTAGCTATGAGGCCAGAGTAAGAGTTAAGACAGTAGCTATAAGGCCAGAGTAAGAGTTAAGACAGTAGCTATGAGGCCAGAGTAGGAGTTAAGACAGTAGCTATGAGGCCAGAGTAAGAGTTAAGACAATAGCTATGAGGCCAGTGTAAGAGTTAAGACAGTAGCTATGAGGCCAGAGTAAGAGTTAAGACAGTAGCTATTAGGCCAGAGTAAGAGTTAAGACAGGAGCTATGAGGCCAGAGTAAGAGTCCAAGACCTTAACCATTAGGCCAGAGTAAGAGTTAAGACAGTAGCTATTAGGCCAGAGTAAGAGTTAAGACGGTAGCTATGAGGCCAGAGTAAGAGTTAAGACAGTAGCTATTAGGCCAGAGTAAGAGTTAAGACAGTAGCTATTAGGTCAGAGTAAGAGTTAAGACAGTAGCTATTAGGTCAGAGTAAGAGTTAAGACAGTAGCTATGAGGCCAGAGTAAGAGTTAAGACAGTAGCTATGAGGCCAGAGTAAGAGTCCAAGACCTTAAACATTAGGCCAGAGTAAGAGTTAAGACAGTAGCTATGAGGCCAGAGTAAGAGTTAAGACAGTAGCTATGAGGCCAGAGTAAGAGTTAAGACAGAGTTAAGACAGTAGCTATGAGGCCAGAGTAAGAGTTAATACAGTAGCTTTTAGGCCAGAGTAAGAGTTAAGACAGTAGCTATGAGGCCAGAGTAAGAGTTAAGACAGTAGCTATGATGCCATAGTAAGAGTCCAAGACCTTAACCATTAGGCCAGAGTAAGAGTGAAGACAGTAGCAATTAGGCCAGAGTAAGAGTTAAGACAGTAGCTATTAGGCCAGAGTAAGAGTTAAGACAGTAGCTATGAGTCCAGAGTAAGAGTTAAGACAGTAGCTATGAGGCCAGAGTAAGAGTTAAGACAGTAGCTATTAGGCCAGAGTAAGAGTTAAGACAGTAGCTATTAGGCCAGAGTCAGAGTTAAGACAGTAGCAATTAGGCCAGAGTAAGAGTTAAGACAGTAGCTATGAGGCCAGAGTAAGAGTTAAGACAGTAGCTATGAGGCCAGAGTAAGAGTCCAAGACCGTAACCATTAGGCCAGAGTAAGAGTTAAGACAGTAGCTATGAGGCCAGAGTAAGAGTTAAGACAGTAGCTATAAGGCCAGAGTAAGAGTTAAGACAGTAGCTATGAGGCCAGAGTAAGAGTTAAGACAGTAGCTATGAGGCCAGTGTAAGAGTTAAGACAGTAGCTATGAGGCCAGAGTAAGAGTTAAGACAGTAGCTATTAGGCCAGAGTAAGAGTTAAGACAGTAGCTATGAGGCCAGAGTAAGAGTCCAAGACCTTAACCATTAGGCCAGAGTAAGAGTTAAGACAGTAGCTATGAGGCCAGAGTAAGAGTTAAGACAGTAGCTATTAGGCCAGAGTAAGAGTTAAGACAGTAGCTATGAGGCCAGAGTAAGAGTTAAGACAGTAGCTATGAGGCCAGAGTAAGAGTTAAGATAGTAGCTATGAGGCCAGAGTAAGAGTTAAGGCAGTAGCTATTAGGCCAGAGTAAGAGTTAAGACAGTAGCTATGAGGCCAGAGTAAGAGTCCAAGACCTTAACCATTAGGCCAGAGTAAGAGTTAAGACAGTAGCTATGAGGCCAGAGTAAGAGTTAAGACAGTAGCTATTAGGCCAGAGTAAGAGTTAAGACAGTAGCTATGAGGCCAGAGTAAGAGTTAAGAGAGTAGCTATTAGGCCAGAAGAAGAGTCCAAGACCTTAACTATTAGGCCAGAGTAAGAGTTAAGACAGTAGCTATGAGGCCAGAGTAAGAGTTAAGACAGTAGCTATGAGGCCAGAGTAAGAGTTAAGACAGTAGCTATGAGGCCAGAGTAAGAGTCCAAGACCTTAACCATTAGGCCAGAGTAAGAGTTAAGACAGTAGCTATGAGGCCAGAGTAAGAGTTAAGACAGTAGCTATTAGGCCAGAGTAAGAGTTAAGACAGTAGCTATTAGGCCAGAGTAAGAGTCCAAGACCTTAACAATTAGGCCAGAGTAAGAGTTAAGACAGTAGCTATGAGGCCAAAGTAAGAGTTAAGACAGTAGCTATTAGGCCAGAGTAAGAGATAAGACAGTAGCTATTAGGCCAGAGAAAGAGTTAAGACAGTAGCTATGAGGCCAGAGTAAGAGTTAAGACAGTAGCTATGAGGCCAGAGTAAGAGTCCAAGACCCTAACCATTAGGCCAGAGTAAGAGTTAAGACAGTAGCTATGAGGCCAGAGTAAGAGTTAAGAGAGTAGCTATGAGGCCAGAGTAAGAGTTAAGACAGTAGCTATTAGGCCAGAGTAAGAGTTAAGACAGTAGCTATGAGGCCAGAGTAAGAGTTAAGACAGTAGCTATGAGGCCAGAGTAAGAGTTAAGACAGTAGCTATGAGGCCAGAGTAGGAGTTAAGACAGTAGCTATGAGGCCAGAGTAAGAGTTAAGACTGTAGCTATGAGGCCAGAGTAAGAGTCCAAGACCTTAACCATTAGGCCAGAGTAAGAGTTAAGACAGTAGCTATGAGGCCAGAGTAAGAGTCCAAGACCTTAACCATTAGGCCAGAGTAAGAGTTAAGACAGTAGCTATGAGGCCAGAGTAAGAGTTAAGACAGTAGCTATGAGGCCAGAGTAAGAGTTAAGACAGTAGCTATGAGGCCAGAGTAAGAGTTAAGACAGTAGCTATGAGGCCAGAGTAGGAGTCCAAGACCTCAACCATTAGGCCAGAGTAAGAGTTAAGACAGTAGCTATTAGGCCAGAGTAAGAGTTAAGACAGTAGCTATTAGGCCAGAGTAAGAGTTAAGACAGTAGCTATGAAGCCAGAGTAAGAGTTAAGACAGTAGCTATGAGGCCAGAGCAAGAGTTAAGACAGTAGCTATTAGGCCAGAGTAAGAGTCTAAGACCTTAACCATTAGGCCAGAGTAAGAGTTAAGACAGTAGCTATGAGGCCAGAGTAAGAGTTAAGACAGTAGCTATGAGGCCAGAGTAAGAGTCCAAGACCTTAACCATTAGGCCAGAGTAAGAGTTAAGACAGTAGCTATGAGGCCAGAGTAAGAGTTAAGACAGTAGCTATGAGGCCAGAGTAAGAGTTAAGACAGTAGCTATGAGGCCAGAGTAAGAGTCCAAGACCTTAACCATTAGGCCAGAGTAAGAGTTAAGACAGTAGCTTTGAGGCCAGAGTAAGAGTCCAAGACCTTAACCATTAGGCCAGAGTAAGAGTTAAGACAGTAGCTATGAGGCCAGATTAAGAGTCCACGACCTTAACCATTAGGCCAGAGTAAGAGTTAAGACAGTAGCTATTATGCCAGAGTAAGAGTTACGACAGTAGCTATGAGGCCAGAGTAAGAGTTAAGACAGTAGCTATGAGGCCAGAGTAAGAGTTAAGACAGTAGCTATTAGGCCAGAGTAAGAGTCCAAGACCTTAACCATTAGGCCAGAGTAAGAGTTAAGACAATAGCTATGAGGCCAGAGTAAGAGTTAAGACAGTAGCTATGAGGCCAGAGTAAGAGTCCAAGACCTTAACCATTAGGCCAGAGTAAGAGTTAAGACAGTAGCTATGAGGCCAGAGTAAGAGTTAAGACAGTAGCTATGAGGCCAGAGTAAGAGTCCAAGACCTTAACCATTAGGCCAGAGTAAGAGTTAAGACAGTAGCTATGAGGCCAGAGTAAGAGTTAAGACAGTAGCTATGAGGCCAGAGTAAGAGTTAAGACAGTTGCTATGAGGCCAGAGTAAGAGTCCAAGACCTTAACCATTAGGCCAGAGTAAGACTTAAGACAGTAGCTATGAGGCCATAGTAAGAGTCCAAGACCTTAACCATTAGGCCAGAGTAAGAGTTAAGACAGTAGCTATTAGGCCAGAGTAAGATTTAAGACAGTAGCTATTATCCCAGAGTAAGAGTTAAGACAGTAGCTATAAGGCCAGAGTAAGAGTTAAGACAGTAGCTATTAGGCCAGAGTAAGAGTTAAGACAGTAGCTATTAGGCCAGAGTAAGAGTTAAGACAGTAGTTATTAGGCCAGAGTAAGAGTTAAGACAGTAGCTATGAGGCCAGAGTAAGAGTTAAGACAGTAGCTATTCGGCCAGAGTAAGAGTTAAGACAGTAGCTATTAGGCCAGAGTCAGAGTTAAGACAGTAGCAATTAGGCCAGAGTAAGAGTCAAGACAGTAGCTATGAGGCCAGAGTAAGAGTTAAGACAGTAGCTATGAGGCCAGAGTAAGAGTCCAAGACCGTAATCATTAGGCCAGAGTAAGAGTTAAGACAGTAGCTATGAGGCCAGAGTAAGAGTTAAGACAGTAGCTATAAGGCCAGAGTAAGAGTTAAGATAGTAGCTATGAGGCCAGAGTAAGAGTTAAGACAGTAGCTATGAGGCCAGTGTAAGAGTTAAGACAGTAGCTATGAGGCCAGAGTAAGAGTTAAGACAGTAGCTATTAGGCCAGAGTAAGAGTTAAGACAGTAGCTATGAGGCCAGAGTAAGAGTCCAAGACCTTAACCATTAGGCCAGAGTAAGAGTTAAGACAGTAGCTATGAGGCCAGAGTAAGAGTTAAGACAGTAGCTATTAGGCCAGAGTAAGAGTTAAGACAGTAGCTATGAGGCCAGAGTAAGAGTTAAGACAGTAGCTATGAGGCCAGAGTAAGAGTTAAGATAGTAGCTATGAGGCCAGAGTAAGAGTTAAGGCAGTAGCTATTAGGCCAGAGTAAGAGTTAAGACAGTAGCTATGAGGCCAGAGTAAGAGTCCAAGACCTTAACCATTAGTCCAGAGTAAGAGTTAAGACAGTAGCTATGAGGCCAGAGTAAGAGTTAAGACAGTAGCTATTAGGCCAGAGTAAGAGTTAAGACAGTAGCTATGAGGCCAGAGTAAGAGTTAAGAGAGTAGCTATTAGGCCAGAAGAAGAGTCCAAGACCTTAACTATTAGGCCAGAGTAAGAGTTAAGACAGTAGCTATGAGGACAGAGTAAGAGTTAAGACAGTAGCTATGAGGCCAGAGTAAGAGTTAGGACAGTAGCTATGAGGCCAGAGTAAGAGTCCAAGACCTTAACCATTAGGCCAGAGTAAGAGTTAAGACAGTAGCTATGAGGCCAGAGTAAGAGTTAAGACAGTAGCTATGAGGCCAGAGTAAGAGTTAAGACAGTAGCTATTAGGCCAGAGTAAGAGTCCAAGACCTTAACAATTAGGCCAGAGTAAGAGTTAAGACAGTAGCTATGAGGCCAAAGTAAGAGTTAAGACAGTAGCTATTAGGCCAGAGTAAGAGTTAAGACAGTAGCTATTAGGCCAGAGTAAGAGTTAAGACAGTAGCTATGAGGCCAGAGTAAGAGTTAAGAGAGTAGCTATTAGGCCAGAAGAAGAGTCCAAGACCTTAACTATTAGGCCAGAGTAAGAGTTAAGACAGTAGCTATGAGGACAGAGTAAGAGTTAAGACAGTAGCTATGAGGCCAGAGTAAGAGTTAGGACAGTAGCTATGAGGCCAGAGTAAGAGTCCAAGACCTTAACCATTAGGCCAGAGTAAGAGTTAAGACAGTAGCTATGAGGCCAGAGTAAGAGTTAAGACAGTAGCTATGAGGCCAGAGTAAGAGTTAAGACAGTAGCTATTAGGCCAGAGTAAGAGTCCAAGACCTTAACAATTAGGCCAGAGTAAGAGTTAAGACAGTAGCTATGAGGCCAAAGTAAGAGTTAAGACAGTAGCTATTAGGCCAGAGTAAGAGTTAAGACAGTAGCTATTAGGCCAGAGAAAGAGTTAAGACAGTAGCTATGAGGCCAGAGTAAGAGTTAAGACAGTAGCTATGAGGCCAGAGTAAGAGTTAAGACAGTAGCTATGAGGCCAGAGTAAGAGTCCAAGACCCTAACCATTAGGCCAGAGTAAGAGTTAAGACAGTAGCTATGAGGCCAGAGTAAGAGTTAAGACAGTAGCTATGAGGCCAGAGTAAGAGTTAAGACAGTAGCTATTAGGCCAGAGTAAGAGTTAAGACAGTAGCTATGAGGCCAGAGTAAGAGTTAAGACAGTAGCTATGAGGCCAGAGTAAGAGTTAAGACAGTAGCTATGAGGCCAGAGTAGGAGTTAAGACAGTAGCTATGAGGCCAGAGTAAGAGTTAAGACTGTAGCTATGAGGCCAGAGTAAGAGTCCAAGACCTTAACCATTAGGCCAGAGTAAGAGTTAAGACAGTAGCTATGAGGCCAGAGTAAGAGTCCAAGACCTTAACCATTAGGCCGGAGTAAGAGTTAAGACAGTAGCTATGAGGCCAGAGTAAGAGTTAAGACAGTAGCTATGAGGCCAGAGTAAGAGTTAAGGCAGTAGCTATGAGGCCAGAGTAAGAGTTAAGACAGTAGCTATGAGGCCAGAGTAGGAGTCCAAGACCTTAACCATTAGGCCAGAGTAAGAGTTAAGACAGTAGTTATTAGGCCAGAGTAAGAGTTAAGACAGTAGCTATTAGGCCAGAGTAAGAGTTAAGACAGTAGCTATGAGGCCAGAGTAAGAGTTAAGACAGTAGCTATGAGGCCAGAGTAAGAGTTAAGACAGTAGCTATTAGGCCAGAGTAAGAGTCTAAGACCTTAACCATTAGGCCAGAGTAAGAGTTAAGACAGTAGCTATGAGGCCAGAGTAAGAGTTAAGACAGTAGCTATGAGGCCAGAGTAAGAGTCCAAGACCTTAACCATTAGGCCAGAGTAAGAGTTAAGACAGTAGCTATGAGGCCAGAGTAAGAGTTAAGACAGTAGCTATGAGGCCAGAGTAAGAGATAAGACAGTAGCTATGAGGCCAGAGTAAGAGTCCAAGACCTTAACCATTAGGCCAGAGTAAGAGTTAAGACAGTAGCTTTGAGGCCAGAGTAAGAGTCCAAGACCTTAACCATTAGGCCAGAGTAAGAGTTAAGACAGTAGCTATGAGGCCAGAGTAAGAGTCCAAGACCTTAACCATTAGGCCAGAGTAAGAGTTAAGACAGTAGCTATTAGGCCAGAGTAAGAATTAAGACAGTAGCTATGAGGCCAGAGTAAGAGTTAAGACAGTAGCTATGAGGCCAGAGTAAGAGTTAAGACAGTAGCTATTAGGCCAGAGTAAGAGTCCAAGACCTTAACCATTAGGCCAGAGTAAGAGTTAAGACAATAGCTATGAGGCCAGAGTAAGAGTTAAGACAGTAGCTATGAGGCCAGAGTAAGAGTCCAAGACCTTAACCATTAGGCCAGAGTAAGAGTTAAGACAGTAGATATGAGGCCAGAGTAAGAGTTAAGACAGTAGCTATGAGGCCAGAGTAAGAGTCCAAGACCTTAACCATTAGGCCAGAGTAAGAGTTAAGACAGTAGCTATGAGGCCAGAGTAAGAGTTAAGACAGTAGCTATGAGGCCAGAGTAAGAGTTAAGACAGTAGCTATGAGGCCAGAGTAAGAGTCCAAGACCTTAACCATTAGGCCAGAGTAAGACTTAAGCCAGTAGCTATGAGGCCATAGTAAGAGTCCAAGACCTTAACCATTAGGCCAGAGTAAGAGTTAGGACAGTAGCTATTAGGCCAGAGTAAGAGTTAAGACAGTAGCTATTATCCCAGAGTAAGAGTTAAGACAGTAGCTATAAGGCCAGAGTAAGAGTTAAGACAGTAGCTATTAGGCCAGAGTAAGAGTTAAGACAGTAGTTATTAGGCCAGAGTAAGAGTTAAGACAGTAGCTATGAGGCCAGAGTAAGAGTTAAGACAGTAGCTATGAGGCCCGAGTAAGAATCCAAGACCATAACCATTAGGCCAGAGTATGAGTTAAGACAGTAGCTATGAGGCCAGAGTAAGACTTAAGACAGTAGCTATAAGGCCAGAGTAAGAGTTAAGACAGTAGCTATGTGGCCAGAGTAGGAGTTAAGACAATAGCTATGAGGCCAGTGTAAGAGTTAAGACAGTAGCTATGAGGCCAGAGTAAGAGTTAAGACAGTAGCTACTAGGCCAGAGTAAGAGTTAAGACAGTAGCTATGAGGCCAGAGTAAGAGTTAAGACTGTAGCTATGAGGCCAGAGTAAGAGTCCAAGACCTTAACCATTAGGCCAGAGTAAGAGTTAAGACAGTAGCTATGAGGCCAGAGTAAGAGTCCAAGACCTTAACCATTAGGCCAGAGTAAGAGTTAAGACAGTAGCTATGAGGCCAGAGTAAGAGTCCAAGACCTTAACCATTAGGCCAGAGTAAGAGTTAAGACAGTAGCTATGAGGCCAGAGTAAGAGTTAAGACAGTAGCTATGAGGCCAGAGTAAGAGTTAAGACAGTAGCTATGAGGCCAGAGTAAGAGTTAAGACAGTAGCTATGAGGCCAGAGTAGGAGTCCAAGACCTCAACCATTAGGCCAGAGTAAGAGTTAAGACAGTAGCTATTAGGCCAGAGTAAGAGTTAAGACAGTAGCTATTAGGCCAGAGTAAGAGTTAAGACAGTAGCTATGAAGCCAGAGTAAGAGTTAAGACAGTAGCTATGAGGCCAGAGCAAGAGTTAAGACAGTAGCTATTAGGCCAGAGTAAGAGTCTAAGACCTTAACCATTAGGCCAGAGTAAGAGTTAAGACAGTAGCTATGAGGCCAGAGTAAGAGTTAAGACAGTAGCTATGAGGCCAGAGTAAGAGTCCAAGACCTTAACCATTAGGCCAGAGTAAGAGTTAAGACAGTAGCTATGAGGCCAGAGTAAGAGTTAAGACAGTAGCTATGAGGCCAGAGTAAGAGTTAAGACAGTAGCTATGAGGCCAGAGTAAGAGTCCAAGACCTTAACCATTAGGCCAGAGTAAGAGTTAAGACAGTAGCTTTGAGGCCAGAGTAAGAGTCCAAGACCTTAACCATTAGGCCAGAGTAAGAGTTAAGACAGTAGCTATGAGGCCAGATTAAGAGTCCACGACCTTAACCATTAGGCCAGAGTAAGAGTTAAGACAGTAGCTATTATGCCAGAGTAAGAGTTACGACAGTAGCTATGAGGCCAGAGTAAGAGTTAAGACAGTAGCTATGAGGCCAGAGTAAGAGTTAAGACAGTAGCTATTAGGCCAGAGTAAGAGTCCAAGACCTTAACCATTAGGCCAGAGTAAGAGTTAAGACAATAGCTATGAGGCCAGAGTAAGAGTTAAGACAGTAGCTATGAGGCCAGAGTAAGAGTCCAAGACCTTAACCATTAGGCCAGAGTAAGAGTTAAGACAGTAGCTATGAGGCCAGAGTAAGAGTTAAGACAGTAGCTATGAGGCCAGAGTAAGAGTCCAAGACCTTAACCATTAGGCCAGAGTAAGAGTTAAGACAGTAGCTATGAGGCCAGAGTAAGAGTTAAGACAGTAGCTATGAGGCCAGAGTAAGAGTTAAGACAGTAGCTATGAGGCCAGAGTAAGAGTCCAAGACCTTAACCATTAGGCCAGAGTAAGACTTAAGACAGTAGCTATGAGGCCATAGTAAGAGTCCAAGACCTTAACCATTAGGCCAGAGTAAGAGTTAAGACAGTAGCTATTAGGCCAGAGTAAGATTTAAGACAGTAGCTATTATCCCAGAGTAAGAGTTAAGACAGTAGCTATAAGGCCAGAGTAAGAGTTAAGACAGTAGCTATTAGGCCAGAGTAAGAGTTAAGACAGTAGCTATTAGGCCAGAGTAAGAGTTAAGACAGTAGTTATTAGGCCAGAGTAAGAGTTAAGACAGTAGCTATGAGGCCAGAGTAAGAGTTAAGACAGTAGCTATTAGGCCAGAGTAAGAGTTAAGACAGTAGCTATTAGGCCAGAGTCAGAGTTAAGACAGTAGCAATTAGGCCAGAGTAAGAGTCAAGACAGTAGCTATGAGGCCAGAGTAAGAGTTAAGACAGTAGCTATGAGGCCAGAGTAAGAGTCCAAGACCGTAATCATTAGGCCAGAGTAAGAGTTAAGACAGTAGCTATGAGGCCAGAGTAAGAGTTAAGACAGTAGCTATAAGGCCAGAGTAAGAGTTAAGATAGTAGCTATGAGGCCAGAGTAAGAGTTAAGACAGTAGCTATGAGGCCAGTGTAAGAGTTAAGACAGTAGCTATGAGGCCAGAGTAAGAGTTAAGACAGTAGCTATTAGGCCAGAGTAAGAGTTAAGACAGTAGCTATGAGGCCAGAGTAAGAGTCCAAGACCTTAACCATTAGGCCAGAGTAAGAGTTAAGACAGTAGCTATGAGGCCAGAGTAAGAGTTAAGACAGTAGCTATTAGGCCAGAGTAAGAGTTAAGACAGTAGCTATGAGGCCAGAGTAAGAGTTAAGACAGTAGCTATGAGGCCAGAGTAAGAGTTAAGATAGTAGCTATGAGGCCAGAGTAAGAGTTAAGGCAGTAGCTATTAGGCCAGAGTAAGAGTTAAGACAGTAGCTATGAGGCCAGAGTAAGAGTCCAAGACCTTAACCATTAGTCCAGAGTAAGAGTTAAGACAGTAGCTATGAGGCCAGAGTAAGAGTTAAGACAGTAGCTATTAGGCCAGAGTAAGAGTTAAGACAGTAGCTATGAGGCCAGAGTAAGAGTTAAGAGAGTAGCTATTAGGCCAGAAGAAGAGTCCAAGACCTTAACTATTAGGCCAGAGTAAGAGTTAAGACAGTAGCTATGAGGACAGAGTAAGAGTTAAGACAGTAGCTATGAGGCCAGAGTAAGAGTTAGGACAGTAGCTATGAGGCCAGAGTAAGAGTCCAAGACCTTAACCATTAGGCCAGAGTAAGAGTTAAGACAGTAGCTATGAGGCCAGAGTAAGAGTTAAGACAGTAGCTATGAGGCCAGAGTAAGAGTTAAGACAGTAGCTATTAGGCCAGAGTAAGAGTCCAAGACCTTAACAATTAGGCCAGAGTAAGAGTTAAGACAGTAGCTATGAGGCCAAAGTAAGAGTTAAGACAGTAGCTATTAGGCCAGAGTAAGAGTTAAGACAGTAGCTATTAGGCCAGAGTAAGAGTTAAGACAGTAGCTATGAGGCCAGAGTAAGAGTTAAGAGAGTAGCTATTAGGCCAGAAGAAGAGTCCAAGACCTTAACTATTAGGCCAGAGTAAGAGTTAAGACAGTAGCTATGAGGACAGAGTAAGAGTTAAGACAGTAGCTATGAGGCCAGAGTAAGAGTTAGGACAGTAGCTATGAGGCCAGAGTAAGAGTCCAAGACCTTAACCATTAGGCCAGAGTAAGAGTTAAGACAGTAGCTATGAGGCCAGAGTAAGAGTTAAGACAGTAGCTATGAGGCCAGAGTAAGAGTTAAGACAGTAGCTATTAGGCCAGAGTAAGAGTCCAAGACCTTAACAATTAGGCCAGAGTAAGAGTTAAGACAGTAGCTATGAGGCCAAAGTAAGAGTTAAGACAGTAGCTATTAGGCCAGAGTAAGAGTTAAGACAGTAGCTATTAGGCCAGAGAAAGAGTTAAGACAGTAGCTATGAGGCCAGAGTAAGAGTTAAGACAGTAGCTATGAGGCCAGAGTAAGAGTTAAGACAGTAGCTATGAGGCCAGAGTAAGAGTCCAAGACCCTAACCATTAGGCCAGAGTAAGAGTTAAGACAGTAGCTATGAGGCCAGAGTAAGAGTTAAGACAGTAGCTATGAGGCCAGAGTAAGAGTTAAGACAGTAGCTATTAGGCCAGAGTAAGAGTTAAGACAGTAGCTATGAGGCCAGAGTAAGAGTTAAGACAGTAGCTATGAGGCCAGAGTAAGAGTTAAGACAGTAGCTATGAGGCCAGAGTAGGAGTTAAGACAGTAGCTATGAGGCCAGAGTAAGAGTTAAGACTGTAGCTATGAGGCCAGAGTAAGAGTCCAAGACCTTAACCATTAGGCCAGAGTAAGAGTTAAGACAGTAGCTATTAGGCCAGAGTAAGAGTCCAAGACCTTAACCATTAGGCCGGAGTAAGAGTTAAGACAGTAGCTATGAGGCCAGAGTAAGAGTTAAGACAGTAGCTATGAGGCCAGAGTAAGAGTTAAGGCAGTAGCTATGAGGCCAGAGTAAGAGTTAAGACAGTAGCTATGAGGCCAGAGTAGGAGTCCAAGACCTTAACCATTAGGCCAGAGTAAGAGTTAAGACAGTAGTTATTAGGCCAGAGTAAGAGTTAAGACAGTAGCTATTAGGCCAGAGTAAGAGTTAAGACAGTAGCTATGAGGCCAGAGTAAGAGTTAAGACAGTAGCTATGAGGCCAGAGTAAGAGTTAAGACAGTAGCTATTAGGCCAGAGTAAGAGTCTAAGACCTTAACCATTAGGCCAGAGTAAGAGTTAAGACAGTAGCTATGAGGCCAGAGTAAGAGTTAAGACAGTAGCTATGAGGCCAGAGTAAGAGTCCAAGACCTTAACCATTAGGCCAGAGTAAGAGTTAAGACAGTAGCTATGAGGCCAGAGTAAGAGTTAAGACAGTAGCTATGAGGCCAGAGTAAGAGATAAGACAGTAGCTATGAGGCCAGAGTAAGAGTCCAAGACCTTAACCATTAGGCCAGAGTAAGAGTTAAGACAGTAGCTTTGAGGCCAGAGTAAGAGTCCAAGACCTTAACCATTAGGCCAGAGTAAGAGTTAAGACAGTAGCTATGAGGCCAGAGTAAGAGTCCAAGACCTTAACCATTAGGCCAGAGTAAGAGTTAAGACAGTAGCTATTAGGCCAGAGTAAGAATTAAGACAGTAGCTATGAGGCCAGAGTAAGAGTTAAGACAGTAGCTATTAGGCCAGAGTAAGAGTCCAAGACCTTAACCATTAGGCCAGAGTAAGAGTTAAGACAATAGCTATGAGGCCAGAGTAAGAGTTAAGACAGTAGCTATGAGGCCAGAGTAAGAGTCCAAGACCTTAACCATTAGGCCAGAGTAAGAGTTAAGACAGTAGATATGAGGCCAGAGTAAGAGTTAAGACAGTAGCTATGAGGCCAGAGTAAGAGTCCAAGACCTTAACCATTAGGCCAGAGTAAGAGTTAAGACAGTAGCTATGAGGCCAGAGTAAGAGTTAAGACAGTAGCTATGAGGCCAGAGTAAGAGTTAAGACAGTAGCTATGAGGCCAGAGTAAGAGTCCAAGACCTTAACCATTAGGCCAGAGTAAGACTTAAGCCAGTAGCTATGAGGCCATAGTAAGAGTCCAAGACCTTAACCATTAGGCCAGAGTAAGAGTTAGGACAGTAGCTATTAGGCCAGAGTAAGAGTTAAGACAGTAGCTATTATCCCAGAGTAAGAGTTAAGACAGTAGCTATAAGGCCAGAGTAAGAGTTAAGACAGTAGCTATTAGGCCAGAGTAAGAATTAAGACAGTAGCTATTAGGCCAGAGTAAGAGTTAAGACAGTAGTTATTAGGCCAGAGTAAGAGTTAAGACAGTAGCTATGAGGCCAGAGTAAGAGTTAAGACAGTAGCTATGAGGCCCGAGTAAGAATCCAAGACCATAACCATTAGGCCAGAGTATGAGTTAAGACAGTAGCTATGAGGCCAGAGTAAGACTTAAGACAGTAGCTATAAGGCCAGAGTAAGAGTTAAGACAGTAGCTATGTGGCCAGAGTAGGAGTTAAGACAATAGCTATGAGGCCAGTGTAAGAGTTAAGACAGTAGCTATGAGGCCAGAGTAAGAGTTAAGACAGTAGCTACTAGGCCAGAGTAAGAGTTAAGACAGGAGCTATGAGGCCAGAGTAAGAGTCCAAGACCTTAACCATTAGGCCAGAGTAAGAGTTAAGACAGTAGCTATTAGGCCAGAGTAAGAGTTAAGACGGTAGCTATGAGGCCAGAGTAAGAGTTAAGACAGTAGCTATTAGGCCAGAGTAAGAGTTAAGACAGTAGCTATTAGGTCAGAGTAAGAGTTAAGACAATAGCTATTAGGTCAGAGTAAGAGTTAAGACAGTAGCTATGAGGCCAGAGTAAGAGTCCAAGACCTTAAACATTAGGCCAGAGTAAGAGTTAAGACAGTAGCTATGAGGCCAGCGTAAGAGTTAAGACAGTAGCTATGAGGCCAGAGTAAGAGTTAAGACAGAGTTAAGACAGTAGCTATGAGGCCAGAGTAAGAGTTAAGACAGTAGCTTTTAGGCCAGAGTAAGAGTTAAGATAGTAGCTATGAGGCCAGAGTAAGAGTTAAGACAGTAGCTATGATGCCAGAGTAAGAGTCCAAGACCTTAACCATTAGGCCAGAGTAAGAGTGAAGACAGTAGCTATGAGGCCAGAGTAAGAGTTAAGACAGTAGCTATTAGGCCAGAGTAAGAGTTAAGACAGTAGCTATGAGTCCAGAGTAAGAGTTAAGACAGTAGCTATGAGGCCAGAATAAGAGTTAAGACAGTAGCTATGAGGCCAGAGTAAGAGTTAAGACAGTAGCTATTAGGCCAGAGTAAGAGTTAAGACAGTAGCTATTAGGTCAGAGTAAGAGTTAAGACAGTAGCTATTAGGTCAGAGTAAGAGTTAAGACAGTAGCTATGAGGCCAGAGTAAGAGTTAAGACAGTAGCTATGAGGCCAGAGTAAGAGTCCAAGACCTTAAACATTAGGCCAGAGTAAGAGGTAAGCCAGTAGCTATGAGGCCAGAGTAAGAGTTAAGACTGTAGCTATGAGGCCAGAGTAAGAGATAAGACAGTAGCTATGAGGCCAGAGTAAGAGTCCAAGACCTTAACCATTAGGCCAGAGTAAGAGTTAAGACAGTAGCTTTGAGGCCAGAGTAAGAGTCCAAGACCTTAACCATTAGGCCAGAGTAAGAGTTAAGACAGTAGCTATGAGGCCAGAGTAAGAGTCCAAGACCTTAACCATTAGGCCAGAGTAAGAGTTAAGACAGTAGCTATTAGGCCAGAGTAAGAATTAAGACAGTAGCTATGAGGCCAGAGTAAGAGTTAAGACAGTAGCTATGAGGCCAGAGTAAGAGTTAAGACAGTAGCTATTAGGCCAGAGTAAGAGTCCAAGACCTTAACCATTAGGCCAGAGTAAGAGTTAAGACAATAGCTATGAGGCCAGAGTAAGAGTTAAGACAGTAGCTATGAGGCCAGAGTAAGAGTCCAAGACCTTAACCATTAGGCCAGAGTAAGAGTTAAGACAGTAGATATGAGGCCAGAGTAAGAGTTAAGACAGTAGCTATGAGGCCAGAGTAAGAGTCCAAGACCTTAACCATTAGGCCAGAGTAAGAGTTAAGACAGTAGCTATGAGGCCAGAGTAAGAGTTAAGACAGTAGCTATGAGGCCAGAGTAAGAGTTAAGACAGTAGCTATGAGGCCAGAGTAAGAGTCCAAGACCTTAACCATTAGGCCAGAGTAAGACTTAAGCCAGTAGCTATGAGGCCATAGTAAGAGTCCAAGACCTTAACCATTAGGCCAGAGTAAGAGTTAGGACAGTAGCTATTAGGCCAGAGTAAGAGTTAAGACAGTAGCTATTATCCCAGAGTAAGAGTTAAGACAGTAGCTATAAGGCCAGAGTAAGAGTTAAGACAGTAGCTATTAGGCCAGAGTAAGAGTTAAGACAGTAGCTATTAGGCCAGAGTAAGAGTTAAGACAGTAGTTATTAGGCCAGAGTAAGAGTTAAGACAGTAGCTATGAGGCCAGAGTAAGAGTTAAGACAGTAGCTATGAGGCCCGAGTAAGAATCCAAGACCATAACCATTAGGCCAGAGTATGAGTTAAGACAGTAGCTATGAGGCCAGAGTAAGACTTAAGACAGTAGCTATAAGGCCAGAGTAAGAGTTAAGACAGTAGCTATGTGGCCAGAGTAGGAGTTAAGACAATAGCTATGAGGCCAGTGTAAGAGTTAAGACAGTAGCTATGAGGCCAGAGTAAGAGTTAAGACAGTAGCTACTAGGCCAGAGTAAGAGTTAAGACAGGAGCTATGAGGCCAGAGTAAGAGTCCAAGACCTTAACCATTAGGCCAGAGTAAGAGTTAAGACAGTAGCTATTAGGCCAGAGTAAGAGTTAAGACGGTAGCTATGAGGCCAGAGTAAGAGTTAAGACAGTAGCTATTAGGCCAGAGTAAGAGTTAAGACAGTAGCTATTAGGTCAGAGTAAGAGTTAAGACAATAGCTATTAGGTCAGAGTAAGAGTTAAGACAGTAGCTATGAGGCCAGAGTAAGAGTCCAAGACCTTAAACATTAGGCCAGAGTAAGAGTTAAGACAGTAGCTATGAGGCCAGCGTAAGAGTTAAGACAGTAGCTATGAGGCCAGAGTAAGAGTTAAGACAGAGTTAAGACAGTAGCTATGAGGCCAGAGTAAGAGTTAAGACAGTAGCTTTTAGGCCAGAGTAAGAGTTAAGACAGTAGCTATGAGGCCAGAGTAAGAGTTAAGACAGTAGCTATGATGCCAGAGTAAGAGTCCAAGACCTTAACCATTAGGCCAGAGTAAGAGTGAAGACAGTAGCTATGAGGCCAGAGTAAGAGTTAAGACAGTAGCTATTAGGCCAGAGTAAGAGTTAAGACAGTAGCTATGAGTCCAGAGTAAGAGTTAAGACAGTAGCTATGAGGCCAGAATAAGAGTTAAGACAGTAGCTATGAGGCCAGAGTAAGAGTTAAGACAGTAGCTATTAGGCCAGAGTAAGAGTTAAGACAGTAGCTATTAGGTCAGAGTAAGAGTTAAGACAGTAGCTATTAGGTCAGAGTAAGAGTTAAGACAGTAGCTATGAGGCCAGAGTAAGAGTTAAGACAGTAGCTATGAGGCCAGAGTAAGAGTCCAAGACCTTAAACATTAGGCCAGAGTAAGAGGTAAGCCAGTAGCTATGAGGCCAGAGTAAGAGTTAAGACAGTAGCTATGAGGCCAGAGTAAGAGTTAAGACAGAGTTAAGACAGTAGCTATGAGGCCAGAGTAAGAGTTAAGACAGTAGCTTTTAGGCCAGAGTAAGAGTTAAGACAGTAGCTATGAGGCCAGAGTAAGAGTTAAGACAGTAGCTATGATGCCAGAGTAAGAGTCCAAGACCTTAACCATTAGGCCAGAGTAAGAGTGAAGACAGTAGCTATGAGGCCAGAGTAAGAGTTAAGACAGTAGCTATTAGGCCAGAGTAAGAGTCCAAGACCTTAACCATTAGACCAGAGTAAGAGTTAAGACAGTAGCTATGAGGCCAGAGTAAGAGTTAAGACAGTAGCTATGAGGCCAGAGTAAGAGTTAAGACAGTAGCTATTAGGCCAGAGTAAGAGTTAAGACAGTAGCTATGAGGCCAGAGTAAGAGTTAAGACAGTAGCTATGAGGCCAGAGTAAGAGTTAAGACAGTAGCTATGAGGCCAGAGTAAGAGTTAAGACAGTAGCTATGAGGCCAGATTAAGAGTTAAGACAGTAGCTATGAGGCCAGAGTAAGAGTTAAGACAGTAGCTATGAGGCCAGAGTAAGAGTCCAAGACCTTAACCATTATGCCAGAGTAAGAGTTAAGACAGTAGCTATGAGGCCAGAGTAAGAGTTAAGACAGTAGCTATTAGGCCAGAGTAAGACTTAAGACAGTAGCTATTAGGCCAGAGTAAGAGTTAAGACAGTAGCTATTAGGCCAGAGTAAGAGTTAAGACAGTAGCTATGAGGCCAGAGTAGGAGTTAAGACAGTAGCTATGAGGCCAGAGTAAGAGTTAAGACAGTAGCTATGAGGCCAGAGTAAGAGTTAAGACAGTAGCTATTAGGCCAGAGTAAGAGTTAAGACAGTAGCTATGAGGCCAGAGTAAGAGTCTAAGACCTTAACCATTAGGCCAGAGTAAGAGTTAAGACAGTAGCTATGAGGCCAGAGTAAGAGTTAAGACAGTAGCTATGAGGCCAGAGTAAGAGTTAAGACTGTGGCTATGAGGCCAGAGTAAGAGTCCAAGACCTTAACCATTAGGCCAGAGTAAGAGTTAAGACAGTAGCTATGAGGCCAGAGTAAGAGTTAAGACAGTAGCTATGAGGCCAGAGTAAGAGTTAAGACAGTAGCTATTAGGCCAGAGTAAGAGTTAAGACAGTAGCTATGAGGCCAGAGTAAGAGTTAAGACAGTAGCTATTAGGCCAGAGTAAGAGTTAAGGCAGTAGCTATGAGGCCAGAGTAAGAGTTAAGACAGTAGCTATGAGGCCAGATTAAGAGTTAAGACAGTAGCTATGAGGCCAGAGTAAGAGTTAAGACAGTAGCTATGAGGCCAGAGTAAGAGTTAAGACAGTAGCTATGAGGCCAGAGTAAGAGTTAAGACAGTAGCTATTAGGCCAGAGTAAGACTTAAGACAGTAGCTATGAGGCCAGAGTAAGAGTCCAAGACCTTAACCATTATGCCAGAGTAAGAGTTATGAGAGTAGATATGAGGCAAGAGTAAGAGTTAAGACAGTAGCTATGAGGCCAGAGTAAGAGTTAAGACAGTAGCTATTAGGCCAGAGTAAGAGTTAAGACAGTAGCTATGAGGCCAGAGTAAGAGTTAAGATAGTAGCTATGAGGCCAGAGTAAGAGTTAAGACAGTAGCTATGAGGCCAGAGTAAGAGTTAAGAAAGTAGCTATTAGGCCAGAGTAAGAGTTAAGACAGTAGCTATGAGGCCAGAGTAAGAGTCCAAGACCTTAACCATTAGGCCAGAGTAAGAGTTAAGACAGTAGCTATTAGGCGAGAGTAAGAGTTAAGACAGTAGCTATTAGGCCAGAGTAAGAGTTAAGACAGTAGCTATTAGGCCAGAAGAAGAGTCCAAGACCTTAACCATTAGGCCAGAGTAAGAGTTAAGACAGTAGCTATGAGGCCAGAGTAAGAGTTAAGACAGTAGCTATTAGGCCAGAGTAAGAGTTAAGACAGTAGCTATGAGGCCAGAGTAAGAGTTAAGACAGTAGCTATGAGGCCAGAGTAAGAGTTAAGACAGTAGCTATGAGGCCAGATTAAGAGTTAAGACAGTAGCTATGAGGCCAGAGTAAGACTTAAGACAGTAGCTATTAGGCCAGAGTAAGAGTTAAGACAGTAGCTATGAGGCCAGAGTAAGAGTCCAAGACCTTAAACATTATGCCAGAGTAAGAGTTAAGACAGTAGCTATGAGGCCAGAGTAAGAGTTAAGACAGTAGCTATTAGGCCAGAGTAAGACTTAAGACAGTAGCTATTAGGCCAGAGTAAGCGTTAAGACAGTAGCTATTAGGCCAGAGTAAGAGTTAAGACAGTAGCTATGAGGCCAGTGTAGGAGTTAAGACAGTAGCTATGAGGCCAGAGTAAGAGTTAAGACAGTAGCTATGAGGCCAGAGTAAGAGTTAAGACAGTAGCTATTAGGCCAGAGTAAGAGTTAAGACAGTAGCTATGAGGCCAGAGTAAGAGTCTAAGACCTTAACCATTAGGCCAGAGTAAGAGTTAAGACAGTAGCTATTAGGCCAGAGTAAGAGTTAAGACAGTAGCTATTAGGCCAGAGTAAGAGTTAAGACAGTAGCTATGAGGCCAGAGTAAGAGTCCAAGACCTTAACCATTAGGCCAGAGTAAGAGTTAAGACAGTAGCTATGAGGCCAGAGTAAGAGTTAAGACAGTAGCTATGAGGCCAGAGTAAGAGTTAAGACTGTGGCTATGAGGCCAGAGTAAGAGTCCAAGACCTTAACCATTAGGCCAGAGTAAGAGTTAAGACAGTAGCTATGAGGCCAGAGTAAGAGTTAAGACAGTAGCTATGAGGCCAGAGTAAGAGTTAAGACAGTAGCTATTAGGCCAGAGTAAGAGTTAAGACAGTAGCTATGAGGCCAGAGTAAGAGTTAAGACAGTAGCTATTAGGCCAGAGTAAGAGTTAAGGCAGTAGCTATGAGGCCAGAGTAAGAGTTAAGACAGTAGCTATGAGGCCAGATTAAGAGTTAAGACAGTAGCTATGAGGCCAGAGTAAGAGTTAAGACAGTAGCTATGAGGCCAGAGTAAGAGTTAAGACAGTAGCTATGAGGCCAGAGTAAGAGTTAAGACAGTAGCTATTAGGCCAGAGTAAGAGTTAAGACAGTAGCTATGAGGCCAGAGTAAGAGTCCAAGACCTTAACCATTATGCCAGAGTAAGAGTTATGACAGTAGATATGAGGCAAGAGTAAGAGTTAAGACAGTAGCTATGAGGCCAGAGTAAGAGTTAAGACAGTAGCTATTAGGCCAGAGTAAGAGTTAAGACAGTAGCTGTTAGGCCAGAGTAAGAGTTAAGACAGTAGCTATGAGGCCAGAGTAAGAGTTAAGATAGTAGCTATGAGGCCAGAGTAAGAGTTAAGACAGTAGCTGTGAGGTCAGAGTAAGAGTTAAGAAAGTAGCTATTAGGCCAGAGTAAGAGTTAAGACAGTAGCTATGAGGCCAGAGTAAGTGTCCAAGACCTTAACCATTAGGCCAGAGTAAGAGTTAAGACAGTAGCTATTAGGCCAGAGTAAGAGTTAAGACAGTAGCTATTAGGCCAGAGTAAGAGTTAAGACAGTAGCTATGAGGCCAGAGTAAGAGTCCAAGACCTTAACCATTAGGCCAGAGTAAGAGTTAAGACAGTAGCTATGAGGCCAGAGTAAGAGTTAAGACAGTAGCTATGAGGCCAGAGTAAGAGTTAAGACTGTAGCTATGAGGCCAGAGTAAGAGTCCAAGACCTTAACCATTAGGCCAGAGTAAGAGTTAAGACAGTAGCTATGAGGCCAGTGTAAGAGTTAAGACAGTAGCTATGAGGCCAGAGTAAGAGTCCAAGACCTTAACCATTAGGCCAGAGTAAGAGTTAAGACAGTAGCTATGAGGCCAGAGTAAGAGTTAAGACAGTAGCTATGAGGCCAGAGTAAGAGTTAAGACAGTAGCTAATAGGCCAGAGTAAGAGTTAAGACAGTAGCTATGAGGCCAGAGTAAGAGTCCAAGACCTTAACCATTATGCCAGAGTAAGAGTTAAGACAGTAGCTATGAGGCCAGAGTAAGAGTTAAGACAGTAGCTATTAGGCCAGAGTAAGAGTTAAGACAGTAGCTATGAGGCCAGAGTAAGAGTTAAGACAGTAGCTATGATGCCAGAGTAAGAGTCCAAGACCTTAACCATTAGGCCAGAGTAAGAGTGAAGACAGTAGCTATGAGGCCAGAGTAAGAGTTAAGACAGTAGCTATTAGGCCAGAGTAAGAGTTAAGACAGTAGCTATGAGTCCAGAGTAAGAGTTAAGACAGTAGCTATGAGGCCAGAATAAGAGTTAAGACAGTAGCTATGAGGCCAGAGTAAGAGTTAAGACAGTAGCTATTAGGCCAGAGTAAGAGTTAAGACAGTAGCAATTAGGCCAGAGTAAGAGTTAAGACAGTAGCTATGAGGCCAGAGTAAGAGTTAAGACAGTAGCTATGAGGCCAGAGTAAGAGTCCAAGACCGTAACCATTAGGCCAGAGTAAGAGTTAAGACAGTAGCTATGAGGCCAGAGTAAGAGTTAAGACAGTAGCTATAAGGCCAGAGTAAGAGTTAAGACAGTAGCTATGAGGCCAGAGTAAGAGTTAAGACAGTAGCTATGAGGCCAGTGTAAGAGTTAAGACAGTAGCTATGAGGCCAGAGTAAGAGTTAAGACAGTAGCTATTAGGCCATAGTAAGAGTTAAGACAGTAGCTATTAGGCCAGAGTAAGAGTCTAAGACCTTAACCATTAGGCCAGAGTAAGAGTTAAGACAGTAGCTTTGAGGCCAGAGTAAGAGTCCAAGACCTTAACCATTAGGCCAGAGTAAGAGTTAAGACAGTAGCTATGAGGTTAGAGTAAGAGTCCAAGACCTTAACCATTAGGCCAGAGTAAGAGTTAAGACAGTAGCTATTAGGCCAGAGTAAGAGTTAAGACAGTAGCTATGAGGCCAGAGTAAGAGTTAAGACAGTAGCTATGAGGCCAGAGCAAAAGTTAAGACAGTAGCTATTAGGCCAGAGTAAGAGTCCAAGACCTTAACCATTAGGCCAGAGTAAGAGTTAAGACAGTAGCTATGAGGCCAGAGTAAGAGATAAGACAGTAGCTATGAGGCCAGAGTAAGAGTCCAAGACCTTAACCATTACGCCAGAGTAAGAGTTAAGACAGTAGCTATGAGGCCAGAGTAAGAGTTAAGACAGTAGCTATGAGGCCAGAGTAAGAGTCCAAGACCTTAACCATTAGGCCAGAGTAAGAGTTAAAACAGTAGCTATGAGGCCAGAGTAAGAGTTAAGACAGTAGCTATGAGGCCAGAGTAAGAGTTAAGACAGTAGCTATGAGGCCAGAGTAAGAGTCCAAGACCTTAACCATTAGGCCAGAGTAAGAGTTAAGACAGTAGCTATGAGGCCAGTGTAAGAGTTAAGACAGTAGCTATGAGGCCAGAGTAAGAGTTAAGACAGTAGCTATGAGGCCAGAGTAAGAGTCCAAGACCTTAACCATTAGGCCAGAGTAAGAGTTAAGACAGTAGCTTTGAGGCCAGAGTAAGAGTCCAAGACCTTAACCATTAGGCCAGAGTAAGAGTTAAGACAGTAGCTATGAGGTTAGAGTAAGAGTCCAAGACCTTAACCATTAGGCCAGAGTAAGAGTTAAGACAGTAGCTATTAGGCCAGAGTAAGAGTTAAGACAGTAGCTATGAGGCCAGAGTAAGAGTTAAGACAGTAGCTATGAGGCCAGAGTAAGAGTTAAGACAGTAGCTATTAGGCCATAGTAAGAGTTAAGACAGTAGCTATTAGGCCAGAGTAAGAGTCTAAGACCTTAACCATTAGGCCAGAGTAAGAGTTAAGACAGTAGCTATGAGGCCAGAGTAAGAGTTAAGACAGTAGCTATGAGGCCAGAGTAAGAGTCCAAGACCTTAACCATTAGGCCAGAGTAAGAGTTAAGACAGTAGCTATGAGGCCAGTGTAAGAGTTAAGACAGTAGCTATGAGGCCAGAGTAAGAGTTAAGACAGTAGCTATGAGGCCAGAGTAAGAGTCCAAGACCTTAACCATTAGGCCAGAGTAAGAGTTAAGACAGTAGCTTTGAGGCCAGAGTAAGAGTCCAAGACCTTAACCATTAGGCCAGAGTAAGAGTTAAGACAGTAGCTATGAGGTTAGAGTAAGAGTCCAAGACCTTAACCATTAGGCCAGAGTAAGAGTTAAGACAGTAGCTATTAGGCCAGAGTAAGAGTTAAGACAGTAGCTATGAGGCCAGAGTAAGAGTTAAGACAGTAGCTATGAGGCCAGAGCAAAAGTTAAGACAGTAGCTATTAGGCCAGAGTAAGAGTCCAAGACCTTAACCATTAGGCCAGAGTAAGAGTTAAGACAGTAGCTATGAGGCCAGAGTAAGAGATAAGACAGTAGCTATGAGGCCAGAGTAAGAGTCCAAGACCTTAACCATTACGCCAGAGTAAGAGTTAAGACAGTAGCTATGAGGCCAGAGTAAGAGTTAAGACAGTAGCTATGAGGCCAGAGTAAGAGTCCAAGACCTTAACCATTAGGCCAGAGTAAGAGTTAAAACAGTAGCTATGAGGCCAGAGTAAGAGTTAAGACAGTAGCTATGAGGCCAGAGTAAGAGTTAAGACAGTAGCTATGAGGCCAGAGTAAGAGTCCAAGACCTTAACCCTTAGGCCAGAGTAAGACTTAAGACAGTAGCTATGAGGCCATAGTAAGAGTCCAAGACATTAACCATTAGGCCAGAGTAATAGTTAAGACAGTAGCTATTAGGCCAGAGTAAGAGTTAAGACAGTAGCTATTATCCCAGAGTAAGAGTTAAGACAGTAGCTATAAGGCCAGAGTAAGAGTTAAGACAGTAGCTATTATGCCAGAGTAAGAGTTAAAACAGTAGCTATTAGGCCAGAGTAAGAGTTAAGACAGTAGTTATTAGGCCAGAGTAAGAGTTAAGACAGTAGCTATGAGGCCAGAGTAAGAGTTAAGACAGTAGCTATGAGGCCCGAGTAAGAGTCCAAGACCATAACCATTAGGCCAGAGTATAAGTTAACAAGAAATAGGGGAGGGGAGCTACCCCAGTGTGTAAACACAGCGGGACGGGGGTTTAAATGGTGAGGAATTTTACAAGATGTCCCTATTTAAACAAAATGAATTGCTTATAGGCAGGGTATTGAGACACAATTATTCAGGTATATGCAAAACACTATATCTCATATAAAAAAGCACTTCAGAAAAACTCTATGTGAAGCAACATTATTAAAAATATCATTTATTTTCGTCCATATATTAAAAAATAGGCAAATGCCTATGGCTCCCTAAAGCGGGTTACAATCTATAATCCTTTTAAAAAACAGATAAATCAGTACATATTAAAACAGAAAGGTTTAAAAGTCGACGCAGCGTTTCGGTGATTGTGTACAATCTTTCACCTTCTTCAGGACTTAACAAACTGTTTATTTCATCTAGGACAAAAAAGAAAATTATCCAATTTTAATATTTATAAATAAGTGCAGATTTAACAAAATAAAATGACAGTGTTGCTAAATTGTCTCACAGTAACCTCTATCCTATAGCATTTAGCAAAAACTACCAGATTGATCATTTAAGGTAGGATTGTTGGTGTCTGTTGCTATAGACACTAGATTTTCTATCTCACAAATTTCTTGTAAATTGTAATAAAAACAAAATCAAAAGCTGCATACCTTGTAATAAACTTAAGGCTGTATGGAGTAATGGAGGATGACCTTCCAGTTGTAGATTTCTGCCAGGTTATATAATTTTCCTATTTTATAAATAAAAATCACTTTTAGATGGGGCTCACCCTATGGGTCATTTGGCCTTATTAATTATGGACAAAGGTTCGCATACCTGATTAGAATATCAAATGATCTTGTTGTTTGTACCACGAGAAGCCACCAAATCTGAATATTATTTCTTTTCTATTCCAGGACTGCTATAATCGTCATCAATTCTTGTGGTCTCTATTGGGGGTTGAGTAAACACCTTTATTAGTTCAACCAACCACTAACAGTATGTTCCTTATATTGGACTCGTACTAAAACCTCTCACCTTAATTCCGAGAACAAATCGGATTGGATAGTTTCTGATTTGTCAGTTCTTAGGGGCAATTCCTTTGCGTTAGGTGGAAGAATAATTAATTTATCTTCAGTCTCATAGACCGCCTAAATGTATAAAGTAAGTATCAGATATTTACTGGAATAACATAAATTCAACACTAATTTAACATTGTAAAGAGATAATCAGTATGTTTGACTTTGAACACATCGTTACTGGCAGTAATTGATGGTATAAATTGCCTATTAAAAAGATGCAGTCACAACTATTTTTTTGATTTTTTTCTTATCCTTGCATCGCCAAGTTAGATTAATTATCCACGAAGCTCTATTTGTATTGAGCACACGGCAACAACTAAGTTAGAACAATTATTTGATTATTCGTATAAGTTAAAAAAGTGAAGCAATGCTGGCTATCTTTAGACGCTATCTGTGCACTGAATCTTATAGGCAACCTACAGTATTAGGGCGTTTGAGATTGCTCACCTCGTCGCATTAGTTCGGCCTCCCTGCTCTCGTGGTACGTCCAAATCCGGGATTCTGAGATGATTTCAGATCCACTTTCTTTTAAACGCGTTAAACCGGATGCGTTTCTAACGTCATTTCCGGGCAGATCACCTGTTGATGCTTAGTCTGTTTGTCTTTCTATTCTATACAGTGACTACGGCGGCCATTTTATAATGGGCAAAGTTCAATACTAATGTTCGTATGAAATACGATAGCTTGGCATGGACGGTTGAGTTCTAAGGATTTCTATGTTGCATATTAATTAAGACTTTGCTTTGTTAATCATGTCTTAATTAGGTTTTGTGTATCGCGATGTACCGTGTTAAAATGTAACAACAGTATACGCTTCATGGTAGCAGCACCTTTTCATCAGTCTATAATATACAGATTAACTAGTTGGACAGTGGTTACATTTTATTTATTCATGTGCTCGAGTCTGCGATAGTGTTAAATGATGAAAAACGGGCGGCCATATTGGAGTGCCCTAATTAAAGTACACCTAATACAGCATTAGGTGTACTTTAATTAGGGCACAATTAAAGTAAGAGTTAAAACAGTAGCTATTAGGCCAGAGTAAGAGTTAAGACAGTAGTTATTAGGCCAGAGTAAGAGTTAAGACAGTAGCTATAAGGCCAGAGTAAGAGTTAAGACAGTAGCTATGAGGCCAGAGTAGGAGTTAAGACAGTAGCTATGAGGCCAGAGTAAGAGTTAAGACAATAGCTATGAGGCCAGTGTAAGAGTTAAGACAGTAGCTATGAGGCCAGAGTAAGAGTTAAGACAGTAGCTATTAGGCCAGAGTAAGAGTTAAGACAGGAGCTATGAGGCCAGAGTAAGAGTCCAACACCTTAACCATTAGGCCAGAGTAAGAGTTAAGACAGTAGCTATTAGGCCAGAGTAAGAGATAAGACGGTAGCTATGAGGCCAGAGTAAGAGTTAAGACAGTAGCTATTAGGCCAGAGTAAGAGTTAAGACAGTAGCTATTAGGTCAGAGTAAGAGTTAAGACAGTAGCTATGAGGCCAGAGTAAGAGTTAAGACAGTAGCTATGAGGCCAGAGTAAGAGTCCAAGACCTTAAACATTAGGCCAGAGTAAGAGTTAAGACAGTAGCTATGAGGCCAGAGTAAGAGTTAAGACAGTAGCTATGAGGCCAGAGTAAGAGTTAAGACAGAGTTAAGACAGTAGCTATGAGGCCAGAGTAAGAGTTAATACAGTAGCTTTTAGGCCAGAGTAAGAGTTAAGACAGTAGCTATGAGGCCAGAGTAAGAGTTAAGACAGTAGCTATGATGCCAGAGTAAGAGTCCAAGACCTTAACCATTAGGCCAGAGTAAGAGTGAAGACAGTAGCAATTAGGCCAGAGTAAGAGTTAAGACAGTAGCTATTAGGCCAGAGTAAGAGTTAAGACAGTAGCTATGAGTCCAGAGTAAGAGTTAAGACAGTAGCTATGAGGCCAGAGTAAGAGTTAAGACAGTAGCTATTAGGCCAGAGTAAGAGTTAAGACAGTAGCTATTAGGCCAGAGTCAGAGTTAAGACAGTAGCAATTAGGCCAGAGTAAGAGTTAAGACAGTAGCTATGAGGCCAGAGTAAGAGTTAAGACAGTAGCTATGAGGCCAGAGTAAGAGTCCAAGACCGTAACCATTAGGCCAGAGTAAGAGTTAAGACAGTAGCTATGAGGCCAGAGTAAGAGTTAAGACAGTAGCTATAAGGCCAGAGTAAGAGTTAAGACAGTAGCTATGAGGCCAGAGTAAGAGTTAAGACAGTAGCTATGAGGCCAGTGTAAGAGTTAAGACAGTAGCTATGAGGCCAGAGTAAGAGTTAAGACAGTAGCTATTAGGCCAGAGTAAGAGTTAAGACAGTAGCTATGAGGCCAGAGTAAGAGTCCAAGACCTTAACCATTAGGCCAGAGTAAGAGTTAAGACAGTAGCTATGAGGCCAGAGTAAGAGTTAAGACAGTAGCTATTAGGCCAGAGTAAGAGTTAAGACAGTAGCTATGAGGCCAGAGTAAGAGTTAAGACAGTAGCTATGAGGCCAGAGTAAGAGTTAAGATAGTAGCTATGAGGCCAGAGTAAGAGTTAAGGCAGTAGCTATTAGGCCAGAGTAAGAGTTAAGACAGTAGCTATGAGGCCAGAGTAAGAGTCCAAGACCTTAACCATTAGGCCAGAGTAAGAGTTAAGACAGTAGCTATTAGGCCAGAGTAAGAGTTAAGACAGTAGCTATGAGGCCAGAGTAAGAGTTAAGAGAGTAGCTATTAGGCCAGAAGAAGAGTCCAAGACCTTAACTATTAGGCCAGAGTAAGAGTTAAGACAGTAGCTATGAGGCCAGAGTAAGAGTTAAGACAGTAGCTATGAGGCCAGAGTAAGAGTTAAGACAGTAGCTATGAGGCCAGAGTAAGAGTCCAAGACCTTAACCATTAGGCCAGAGTAAGAGTTAAGACAGTAGCTATGAGGCCAGAGTAAGAGTTAAGACAGTAGCTATTAGGCCAGAGTAAGAGTTAAGACAGTAGCTATTAGGCCAGAGTAAGAGTCCAAGACCTTAACAATTAGGCCAGAGTAAGAGTTAAGACAGTAGCTATGAGGCCAAAGTAAGAGTTAAGACAGTAGCTATTAGGCCAGAGTAAGAGTTAAGACAGTAGCTATTAGGCCAGAGAAAGAGTTAAGACAGTAGCTATGAGGCCAGAGTAAGAGTTAAGACAGTAGCTATGAGGCCAGAGTAAGAGTCCAAGACCCTAACCATTAGGCCAGAGTAAGAGTTAAGACAGTAGCTATGAGGCCAGAGTAAGAGTTAAGAGAGTAGCTATGAGGCCAGAGTAAGAGTTAAGACAGTAGCTATTAGGCCAGAGTAAGAGTTAAGACAGTAGCTATGAGGCCAGAGTAAGAGTTAAGACAGTAGCTATGAGGCCAGAGTAAGAGTTAAGACAGTAGCTATGAGGCCAGAGTAGGAGTTAAGACAGTAGCTATGAGGCCAGAGTAAGAGTTAAGACTGTAGCTATGAGGCCAGAGTAAGAGTCCAAGACCTTAACCATTAGGCCAGAGTAAGAGTTAAGACAGTAGCTATGAGGCCAGAGTAAGAGTCCAAGACCTTAACCATTAGGCCAGAGTAAGAGTTAAGACAGTAGCTATGAGGCCAGAGTAAGAGTTAAGACAGTAGCTATGAGGCCAGAGTAGGAGTCCAAGACCTCAACCATTAGGCCAGAGTAAGAGTTAAGCCAGTAGCTATTAGGCCAGAGTAAGAGTTAAGACAGTAGCTATTAGGCCAGAGTAAGAGTTAAGACAGTAGCTATGAGGCCAGAGTAAGAGTTAAGACAGTAGCTATGAGGCCAGAGTAAGAGTTAAGACAGTAGCTATTAGGCCAGAGTAAGAGTCTAAGACCTTAACCATTAGGCCAGAGTAAGAGTTAAGACAGTAGCTATGAGGCCAGAGTAAGAGTTAAGACAGTAGCTATGAGGCCAGAGTAAGAGTCCAAGACCTTAACCATTAGGCCAGAGTAAGAGTTAAGACAGTAGCTATGAGGCCAGAGTAAGAGTTAAGACAGTAGCTATGAGGCCAGAGTAAGAGTTAAGACAGTAGCTATGAGGCCAGAGTAAGAGTCCAAGACCTTAACCATTAGGCCAGAGTAAGAGTTAAGACAGTAGCTTTGAGGCCAGAGTAAGAGTCCAAGACCTTAACCATTAGGCCAGAGTAAGAGTTAAGACAGTAGCTATGAGGCCAGATTAAGAGTCCACGACCTTAACCATTAGGCCAGAGTAAGAGTTAAGACAGTAGCTATTATGCCAGAGTAAGAGTTAAGACAGTAGCTATGAGGCCAGAGTAAGAGTTAAGACAGTAGCTATGAGGCCAGAGTAAGAGTTAAGACAGTAGCTATTAGGCCAGAGTAAGAGTCCAAGACCTTAACCATTAGGCCAGAGTAAGAGTTAAGACAATAGCTATGAGGCCAGAGTAAGAGTTAAGACAGTAGCTATGAGGCCAGAGTAAGAGTCCAAGACCTTAACCATTAGGCCAGAGTAAGAGTTAAGACAGTAGCTATGAGGCCAGAGTAAGAGTTAAGACAGTAGCTATGAGGCCAGAGTAAGAGTCCAAGACCTTAACCATTAGGCCAGAGTAAGAGTTAAGACAGTAGCTATGAGGCCAGAGTAAGAGTTAAGACAGTAGCTATGAGGCCAGAGTAAGAGTTAAGACAGTAGCTATGAGGCCAGAGTAAGAGTCCAAGACCTTAACCATTAGGCCAGAGTAAGACTTAAGACAGTAGCTATGAGGCCATAGTAAGAGTCCAAGACCTTAACCATTAGGCCAGAGTAAGAGTTAAGACAGTAGCTATTAGGCCAGAGTAAGATTTAAGACAGTAGCTATTATCCCAGAGTAAGAGTTAAGACAGTAGCTATAAGGCCAGAGTAAGAGTTAAGACAGTAGCTATTAGGCCAGAGTAAGAGTTAAGACAGTAGCTATTAGGCCAGAGTAAGAGTTAAGACAGTAGTTATTAGGCCAGAGTAAGAGTTAAGACAGTAGCTATGAGGCCAGAGTAAGAGTTAAGACAGTAGCTATTAGGCCAGAGTAAGAGTTAAGACAGTAGCTATTAGGCCAGAGTCAGAGTTAAGACAGTAGCAATTAGGCCAGAGTAAGAGTTAAGACAGTAGCTATGAGGCCAGAGTAAGAGTTAAGACAGTAGCTATGAGGCCAGAGTAAGAGTCCAAGACCGTAATCATTAGGCCAGAGTAAGAGTTAAGACAGTAGCTATGAGGCCAGAGTAAGAGTTAAGACAGTAGCTATAAGGCCAGAGTAAGAGTTAAGATAGTAGCTATGAGGCCAGAGTAAGAGTTAAGACAGTAGCTATGAGGCCAGTGTAAGAGTTAAGACAGTAGCTATGAGGCCAGAGTAAGAGTTAAGACAGTAGCTATTAGGCCAGAGTAAGAGTTAAGACAGTAGCTATGAGGCCAGAGTAAGAGTCCAAGACCTTAACCATTAGGCCAGAGTAAGAGTTAAGACAGTAGCTATGAGGCCAGAGTAAGAGTTAAGACAGTAGCTATTAGGCCAGAGTAAGAGTTAAGACAGTAGCTATGAGGCCAGAGTAAGAGTTAAGACAGTAGCTTTGAGGCCAGAGTAAGAGTTAAGATAGTAGCTATGAGGCCAGAGTAAGAGTTAAGGCAGTAGCTATTAGGCCAGAGTAAGAGTTAAGACAGTAGCTATGAGGCCAGAGTAAGAGTCCAAGACCTTAACCATTAGTCCAGAGTAAGAGTTAAGACAGTAGCTATGAGGCCAGAGTAAGAGTTAAGACAGTAGCTATTAGGCCAGAGTAAGAGTTAAGACAGTAGCTATGAGGCCAGAGTAAGAGTTAAGAGAGTAGCTATTAGGCCAGAAGAAGAGTCCAAGACCTTAACTATTAGGCCAGAGTAAGAGTTAAGACAGTAGCTATGAGGACAGAGTAAGAGTTAAGACAGTAGCTATGAGGCCAGAGTAAGAGTTAGGACAGTAGCTATGAGGCCAGAGTAAGAGTCCAAGACCTTAACCATTAGGCCAGAGTAAGAGTTAAGACAGTAGCTATGAGGCCAGAGTAAAAGTTAAGACAGTAGCTATGAGGCCAGAGTAAGAGTTAAGACAGTAGCTATTAGGCCAGAGTAAGATTCCAAGACCTTAACAATTAGGCCAGAGTAAGAGTTAAGACAGTAGCTATGAGGCAAAAGTAAGAGTTAAGACAGTAGCTATTAGGCCAGAGTAAGAGTTAAGACAGTAGCTATTAGGCCAGAGAAAGAGTTAAGACAGTAGCTATGAGGCCAGAGTAAGAGTTAAGACAGTAGCTATGAGGCCAGAGTAAGAGTTAAGACAGTAGCTATGAGGCCAGAGTAAGAGTCCAAGACCCTAACCATTAGGCCAGAGTAAGAGTTAAGACAGTAGCTATGAGGCCAGAGTAAGAGTTAAGACAGTAGCTATGAGGCCAGAGTAAGAGTTAAGACAGTAGCTATTAGGCCAGAGTAAGAGTTAAGACAGTAGCTATGAGGCCAGAGTAAGAGTTAAGACAGTAGCTATGAGGCCAGAGTAAGAGTTAAGACAGTAGCTATGAGGCCAGAGTAGGAGTTAAGACAGTAGCTATGAGGCCAGAGTAAGAGTTTAGACTGTAGCTATGAGGCCAGAGTAAGAGTCCAAGACCTTAACCATTAGGCCAGAGTAAGAGTTAAGACAGTAGCTATGAGGCCAGAGTAAGAGTCCAAGACCTTAACCATTAGGCCGGAGTAAGAGTTAAGACAGTAGCTATGAGGCCAGAGTAAGAGTTAAGACAGTAGCTATGAGGCCAGAGTAAGAGTTAAGGCAGTAGCTATGAGGCCAGAGTAAGAGTTAAGACAGTAGCTATGAGGCCAGAGTAGGAGTCCAAGACCTTAACCATTAGGCCAGAGTAAGAGTTAAGACAGTAGCTATTAGGCCAGAGTAAGAGTTAAGACAGTAGCTATTAGGCCAGAGTAAGAGTTAAGACAGTAGCTATGAGGCCAGAGTAAGAGTTAAGACAGTAGCTATGAGGCCAGAGTAAGAGTTAAGACAGTAGCTATTAGGCCAGAGTAAGAGTCTAAGACCTTAACCATTAGGCCAGAGTAAGAGTTAAGACAGTAGCTATGAGGCCAGAGTAAGAGTTAAGACAGTAGCTATGAGGCCAGAGTAAGAGTCCAAGACCTTAACCATTAGGCCAGAGTAAGAGTTAAGACATTAGCTATGAGGCCAGAGTAAGAGTTAAGACAGTAGCTATGAGGCCAGAGTAAGAGATAAGACAGTAGCTATGAGGCCAGAGTAAGAGTCCAAGACCTTAACCATTAGGCCAGAGTAAGAGTTAAGACAGTAGCTTTGAGGCCAGAGTAAGAGTCCAAGACCTTAACCATTAGGCCAGAGTAAGAGTTAAGACAGTAGCTATGAGGCCAGAGTAAGAGTCCAAGACCTTAACCATTAGGCCAGAGTAAGAGTTAAGACAGTAGCTATTAGGCCGGAGTAAGAATTAAGACAGTAGCTATGAGGCCAGAGTAAGAGTTAAGACAGTAGCTATGAGGCCAGAGTAAGAGTTAAGACAGTAGCTATTAGGCCAGAGTAAGAGTCCAAGACCTTAACCATTAGGCCAGAGTAAGAGTTAAGACAATAGCTATGAGGCCAGAGTAAGAGTTAAGACAGTATCTATGAGGCCAGAGTAAGAGTCCAAGACCTTAACCATTAGGCCAGAGTAAGAGTTAAGACAGTAGATATGAGGCCAGAGTAAGAGTTAAGACAGTAGCTATGAGGCCAGAGTAAGAGTCCAAGACCTTAACCATTAGGCCAGAGTAAGAGTTAAGACAGTAGCTATGAGGCCAGAGTAAGAGTTAAGACAGTAGCTATGAGGCCAGAGTAAGAGTTAAGACAGTAGCTATGAGGCCAGAGTAAGAGTCCAAGACCTTAACCATTAGGCCAGAGTAAGACTTAAGCCAGTAGCTATGAGGCCATAGTAAGAGTCCAAGACCTTAACCATTAGGCCAGAGTAAGAGTTAGGACAGTAGCTATTAGGCCAGAGTAAGAGTTAAGACAGTAGCTATTATCCCAGAGTAAGAGTTAAGACAGTAGCTATAAGGCCAGAGTAAGAGTTAAGACAGTAGCTATTAGGCCAGAGTAAGAGTTAAGACAGTAGCTATTAGGCCAGAGTAAGAGTTAAGACAGTAGTTATTAGGCCAGAGTAAGAGTTAAGACAGTAGCTATGAGGCCAGAGTAAGAGTTAAGACAGTAGCTATGAGGCCCGAGTAAGAATCCAAGACCATAACCATTAGGCCAGAGTATGAGTTAAGACAGTAGCTATGAGGCCAGAGTAAGACTTAAGACAGTAGCTATAAGGCCAGAGTAAGAGTTAAGACAGTAGCTATGTGGCCAGAGTAGGAGTTAAGACAGTAGCTATGAGGCCAGAGTAAGAGTTAAGACAATAGCTATGAGGCCAGTGTAAGAGTTAAGACAGTAGCTATGAGGCCAGAGTAAGAGTTAAGACAGTAGCTACTAGGCCAGAGTAAGAGTTAAGACAGGAGCTATGAGGCCAGAGTAAGAGTCCAAGACCTTAACCATTAGGCCAGAGTAAGAGTTAAGACAGTAGCTATTAGGCCAGAGTAAGAGTTAAGACGGTAGCTATGAGGCCAGAGTAAGAGTTAAGACAGTAGCTATTAGGCCAGAGTAAGAGTTAAGACAGTAGCTATTAGGTCAGAGTAAGAGTTAAGACAATAGCTATTAGGTCAGAGTAAGAGTTAAGACAGTAGCTATGAGGCCAGAGTAAGAGTTAAGACAGTAGCTATGAGGCCAGAGTAAGAGTCCAAGACCTTAAACATTAGGCCAGAGTAAGAGTTAAGACAGTAGCTATGAGGCCAGCGTAAGAGTTAAGACAGTAGCTATGAGGCCAGAGTAAGAGTTAAGACAGAGTTAAGACAGTAGCTATGAGGCCAGAGTAAGAGTTAATACAGTAGCTTTTAGGCCAGAGTAAGAGTTAAGACAGTAGCTATGAGGCCAGAGTAAGAGTTAAGACAGTAGCTATGATGCCAGAGTAAGAGTCCAAGACCTTAACCATTAGGCCAGAGTAAGAGTGAAGACAGTAGCTATGAGGCCAGAGTAAGAGTTAAGACAGTAGCTATTAGGCCAGAGTAAGAGTTAAGACAGTAGCTATGAGTCCAGAGTAAGAGTTAAGACAGTAGCTATGAGGCCAGAATAAGAGTTAAGACAGTAGCTATGAGGCCAGAGTAAGGGTTAAGACAGTAGCTATTAGGCCAGAGTAAGAGTTAAGACAGTAGCTATGAGTCCAGAGTAAGAGTTAAGACAGTAGCTATGAGGCCAGAATAAGAGTTAAGACAGTAGCTATGAGGCCAGAGTAAGAGTTAAGACAGTAGCTATTAGGCCAGAGTAAGAGTTAAGACAGTAGGTATTAGGCCAGAGTCAGAGTTAAGACAGTAGCATTTAGGCCAGAGTAAGAGTTAAGACAGTAGCTATGAGGCCAGAGTAAGAGTTAAGACAGTAGCTATGAGGCCAGAGTAAGAGTCGAAGACCGTAACCATTAGACCAGAGTAAGAGTTAAGACAGTAGCTATGAGGCCAGAGTAAGAGTTAAGACAGTAGCTATAAGGCCAGAGTAAGAGTTAAGACAGTAGCTATGAGGCCAGAGTAAGAGTTAAGACAGTAGCTATGAGGCCAGTGTAAGAGTTAAGACAGTAGCTATGAGGCCAGAGTAAGAGTTAAGACAGTAGCTATGAGGCCAGAGTAAGAGTCCAAGACCGTAACCATTAGGCCAGAGTAAGAGTTAAGACAGTAGCTATGAGGCCAGAGTAAGAGTTAAGACAGCAGCTATAAGGCCAGAGTAAGAGTTAAGACAGTAGCTATGAGGCCAGAGTAAGAGTTAAGACCGTAGCTATGAGGCCAGAGTAAGAGTTAAGACAGTAGCTATGAGGCCAGAGTAAGAGTCCAAGACCTTAACCATTAGGCCAGAGTAAGAGTTAAGACAGTAGCTATGAGGCCAGAGTAAGAGTTAAGACAGTAGCTATTAGGCCAGAGTAAGAGTTAAGCCAGTAGCTATGAGGCCAGAGTAAGAGTTAAGATAGTAGCTATGAGACCAGAGTAAGAGTTAAGACAGTAGCTATTAGGCCAGAGTAAGAGTTAAGACAGTAGCTATGAGGCCAAAGTAAGGGTTAAGACAGTAGCTATGAGGCCAGAGTAAGAGTTAAGACAGTAGCTATGAGGCCAGAGTAAGAGTTAAGACAGTAGCTATGAGGTCAGAGTAAGAGTCCAAGACCTTAGCCATTAGACCAGAGTAAGAGTTAAGACAGTAGCTATGAGGCCAGAGTAAGAGTTAAGACAGTAGCTATGAGAACAGAGTAAGAGTTAAGACAGTAGCTATTAGGCCAGAGTAAGAGTTAAGACAGTAGCTATGAGGCCAGAGTAAGAGTTAAGACAGTAGCTATGAGGCCAGAGTAAGAGTTAAGACAGTAGCTATGAGGCCAGAGTAAGAGTTAAGACAGTAGCTATGAGGCCAGATTAAGAGTTAAGACAGTAGCTATGAGGCCAGAGTAAGAGTTAAGACAGTAGCTATGAGGCCAGAGTAAGAGTTAAGACAGTAGCTATTAGGCCAGAGTAAGAGTTAAGACAGTAGCTATGAGGCCAGAGTAAGAGTCCAAGACCTTAACCATTATGCCAGAGTAAGAGTTAAGACAGTAGCTATGAGGCCAGAGTAAGAGTTAAGACAGTAGCTATTAGGCCTGAGTAAGACTTAAGACAGTAGCTATTAGGCCAGAGTAAGAGTTAAGACAGTAGCTATTAGGCCAGAGTAAGAGTTAAGACAGTAGCTATGAGGCCAGAGTAGGAGTTAAAACAGTAGATATGAGGCCAGAGTAAGAGTTAAGACAGTAGCTATGAGGCCAGAGTAAGAGTTAAGACAGTAGCTATTAGGCCAGAGTAAGAGTTAAGACAGTAGCTATGAGGCCAGAGTAAGAGTCTAAGACCTTAACCATTAGGCCAGAGTAAGAGTTAAGACAGTAGCTATTAGGCCAGAGTAAGAGTTAAGACAGTAGCTATTAGGCCAGAGTAAAAGTTAAGACAGTAGCTATGAGACCAGAGTAAGAGTCCAAGACCTTAACGATTAGGCCAGAGTAAGAGTTAAGACAGTAGCTATGAGGCCAGAGTAAGAGTTAAGACAGTAGCTATGAGGCCAGAGTAAGAGTTAAGACTGTAGCTATGAGGCCAGAGTAAGAGTCCAAGACCTTAACCATTAGGCCAGAGTAAGAGTTAAGACAGTAGCTATGAGGCCAGAGTAAGAGTTAAGACAGTAGCTATGAGGCCAGAGTAAGAGTTAAGGCAGTAGCTATTAGGCCAGAGTAAGAGTTAAGACAGTAGCTATGAAGCCAGAGTAAGAGTTAAGACAGTAGCTATGAGGCCAGAGTAAGAGTTAAGACAGTAGCTATGAGGCCAGAGTAAGAGTTAAGACAGTAGCTATTAGGCCAGAGTAAGAGTTAAGACAGTAGCTATGAGGCCAGAGTAAGAGTCCAAGACCTTAACCATTAGGCCAGAGTAAGAGTTAAGACAGTAGCTATGAGGCCAGAGTAAGAGTTAAGACAGTAGCTATTAGGCCAGAGTAAGAGTTAAGACAGTAGCTATGAGGCCAGAGTAAGAGTCCAAGACCTTAACCATTATGCCAGAGTAAGAGTTATGACAGTAGCTATGAGGCCAGAGTAAGAGGTAAGACAGTAGCTATGAGGCCAGAGTAAGAGTTAAGACAGTAGCTATTAGGCCAGAGTAAGAGTTAATACAGTAGCTATGAGGCCAGAGTAAGAGTTAAGACAGTAGCTATGAGGCCAGAGTAAGAGTTAAGATAGTAGCTATGAGGCCAGAGTAATAGTTAAGACAGTAGCTATGAGGCCAGAGTAAGAGTTAAGACAGTAGCTATTAGGCCAGAGTAAGAGTTAAGACAGTAGCTATGAGGCCAGAGTAAGAGTCCAAGACCTTAACCATTAGGCCAGAGTAAGAGTTAAGACAGTAGCTATTAGGCCAGAGTAAGAGTTAAGACAGTAGCTATTAGGCCAGAGTAAGAGTTAAGATAGTAGCTATGAGGCCAGAGTAAGAGTCCAAGACCTTAACCATTAGGCCAGAGTAAGAGTGAAGACAGTAGCTATGAGGCCAGAGTAAGAGTTAAGACAGTAGCTATTAGGCCAGAGTAAGAGTTAAGACAGTAGCTATGAGTCCAGAGTAAGAGTTAAGACAGTAGCTATGAGGCCAGAATAAGAGTTAAGACAGTAGCTATGAGGCCAGAGTAAGGGTTAAGACAGTAGCTATTAGGCCAGAGTAAGAGTTAAGACAGTAGCTATGAGTCCAGAGTAAGAGTTAAGACAGTAGCTATGAGGCCAGAATAAGAGTTAAGACAGTAGCTATGAGGCCAGAGTAAGAGTTAAGACAGTAGCTATTAGGCCAGAGTAAGAGTTAAGACAGTAGGTATTAGGCCAGAGTCAGAGTTAAGACAGTAGCATTTAGGCCAGAGTAAGAGTTAAGACAGTAGCTATGAGGCCAGAGTAAGAGTTAAGACAGTAGCTATGAGGCCAGAGTAAGAGTCGAAGACCGTAACCATTAGACCAGAGTAAGAGTTAAGACAGTAGCTATGAGGCCAGAGTAAGAGTTAAGACAGTAGCTATAAGGCCAGAGTAAGAGTTAAGACAGTAGCTATGAGGCCAGAGTAAGAGTTAAGACAGTAGCTATGAGGCCAGTGTAAGAGTTAAGACAGTAGCTATGAGGCCAGAGTAAGAGTTAAGACAGTAGCTATGAGGCCAGAGTAAGAGTCCAAGACCGTAACCATTAGGCCAGAGTAAGAGTTAAGACAGTAGCTATGAGGCCAGAGTAAGAGTTAAGACAGCAGCTATAAGGCCAGAGTAAGAGTTAAGACAGTAGCTATGAGGCCAGAGTAAGAGTTAAGACCGTAGCTATGAGGCCAGAGTAAGAGTTAAGACAGTAGCTATGAGGCCAGAGTAAGAGTCCAAGACCTTAACCATTAGGCCAGAGTAAGAGTTAAGACAGTAGCTATGAGGCCAGAGTAAGAGTTAAGACAGTAGCTATTAGGCCAGAGTAAGAGTTAAGCCAGTAGCTATGAGGCCAGAGTAAGAGTTAAGATAGTAGCTATGAGACCAGAGTAAGAGTTAAGACAGTAGCTATTAGGCCAGAGTAAGAGTTAAGACAGTAGCTATGAGGCCAAAGTAAGGGTTAAGACAGTAGCTATGAGGCCAGAGTAAGAGTTAAGACAGTAGCTATGAGGCCAGAGTAAGAGTTAAGACAGTAGCTATGAGGTCAGAGTAAGAGTCCAAGACCTTAGCCATTAGACCAGAGTAAGAGTTAAGACAGTAGCTATGAGGCCAGAGTAAGAGTTAAGACAGTAGCTATGAGAACAGAGTAAGAGTTAAGACAGTAGCTATTAGGCCAGAGTAAGAGTTAAGACAGTAGCTATGAGGCCAGAGTAAGAGTTAAGACAGTAGCTATGAGGCCAGAGTAAGAGTTAAGACAGTAGCTATGAGGCCAGAGTAAGAGTTAAGACAGTAGCTATGAGGCCAGATTAAGAGTTAAGACAGTAGCTATGAGGCCAGAGTAAGAGTTAAGACAGTAGCTATGAGGCCAGAGTAAGAGTTAAGACAGTAGCTATTAGGCCAGAGTAAGAGTTAAGACAGTAGCTATGAGGCCAGAGTAAGAGTCCAAGACCTTAACCATTATGCCAGAGTAAGAGTTAAGACAGTAGCTATGAGGCCAGAGTAAGAGTTAAGACAGTAGCTATTAGGCCTGAGTAAGACTTAAGACAGTAGCTATTAGGCCAGAGTAAGAGTTAAGACAGTAGCTATTAGGCCAGAGTAAGAGTTAAGACAGTAGCTATGAGGCCAGAGTAGGAGTTAAAACAGTAGATATGAGGCCAGAGTAAGAGTTAAGACAGTAGCTATGAGGCCAGAGTAAGAGTTAAGACAGTAGCTATTAGGCCAGAGTAAGAGTTAAGACAGTAGCTATGAGGCCAGAGTAAGAGTCTAAGACCTTAACCATTAGGCCAGAGTAAGAGTTAAGACAGTAGCTATTAGGCCAGAGTAAGAGTTAAGACAGTAGCTATTAGGCCAGAGTAAAAGTTAAGACAGTAGCTATGAGACCAGAGTAAGAGTCCAAGACCTTAACGATTAGGCCAGAGTAAGAGTTAAGACAGTAGCTATGAGGCCAGAGTAAGAGTTAAGACAGTAGCTATGAGGCCAGAGTAAGAGTTAAGACTGTAGCTATGAGGCCAGAGTAAGAGTCCAAGACCTTAACCATTAGGCCAGAGTAAGAGTTAAGACAGTAGCTATGAGGCCAGAGTAAGAGTTAAGACAGTAGCTATGAGGCCAGAGTAAGAGTTAAGGCAGTAGCTATTAGGCCAGAGTAAGAGTTAAGACAGTAGCTATGAAGCCAGAGTAAGAGTTAAGACAGTAGCTATGAGGCCAGAGTAAGAGTTAAGACAGTAGCTATGAGGCCAGAGTAAGAGTTAAGACAGTAGCTATTAGGCCAGAGTAAGAGTTAAGCCAGTAGCTATGAGGCCAGAGTAAGAGTTAAGACAGTAGCTATGAGGCCAGAGTAAGAGTTAAGACAGTAGCTATTAGGCCAGAGTAAGAGTCCAAGACCTTAACCATTAGGCCAGAGTAAGAGTTAAGACAGTAGCTATGAGGCCAGAGTAAGAGTTAAGACAGTAGCTATTAGGCCAGAGTAAGAGTTAAGACAGTAGCTATGAGGCCAGAGTAAGAGTCCAAGACCTTAACCATTATGCCAGAGTAAGAGTTATGACAGTAGCTATGAGGCCAGAGTAAGAGGTAAGACAGTAGCTATGAGGCCAGAGTAAGAGTTAAGACAGTAGCTATTAGGCCAGAGTAAGAGTTAATACAGTAGCTATGAGGCCAGAGTAAGAGTTAAGACAGTAGCTATGAGGCCAGAGTAAGAGTTAAGATAGTAGCTATGAGGCCAGAGTAATAGTTAAGACAGTAGCTATGAGGCCAGAGTAAGAGTTAAGACAGTAGCTATTAGGCCAGAGTAAGAGTTAAGACAGTAGCTATGAGGCCAGAGTAAGAGTCCAAGACCTTAACCATTAGGCCAGAGTAAGAGTTAAGACAGTAGCTATTAGGCCAGAGTAAGAGTTAAGACAGTAGCTATTAGGCCAGAGTAAGAGTTAAGATAGTAGCTATGAGGCCAGAGTAAGAGTCCAAGACCTTAACCATTAGGCCAGAGTAAGAGTTAAGACAGTAGCTATGAGGCCAGAGTAAGAGTTAAGACAGTAGCTATGAGGCCAGAGTAAAAGTTAAGACTGTAGCTATGAGGCCAGAGTAAGAGTCCAAGACCTTAACCATTAGGCCAGAGTAAGAGTTAAGACAGTAGCTATGAGGCCAGTGTAAGAGTTAAGACAGTAGCTATGAGGCCAGAGTAAGAGTCCAAGACCTTAACCATTAGGCCAGAGTAGGAGTTAAGACAGTAGCTATGAGGCCAGAGTAAGAGTTAAGACAGTAGCTATGAGGCCAGAGTAAGAGTTAAGACAGTAGCTATTAGGCCAGAGTAAGAGTTAAGACAGTAGCTATGAGGCCATAGTAAGAGTCCAAGACCTTAACCATTATGCCAGAGTAAGAGTTAAGACAGTAGCTATGAGGCCAGAGTAAGAGTTAAGACAGTAGGCGTTAGGCCAGAGTAAGACTTAAGACAGTAGCTATTAGGCCAGAGTAAGAGTTAAGACAGTAGCTATTAGGCCAGAGTAAGAGTTAAGACAGTAGCTATGAGTCCAGAGAAAGAGTTAAGACAGTAGCTATGAGGCCAGAATAAGAGTTAAGACAGTAGCTATGAGGCCAGAGTAAGAGTTAAGACAGCAGCTATTAGGCCAGAGTAAGAGTTAAGACAGTAGCTATTAGGCCAGAGTAAGAGTTAAGACAGTAGCTATTAGGCCAGAGTAAAAGTTAAGACAGTAGCTATGAGACCAGAGTAAGAGTCCAAGACCTTAACGATTAGGCCAGAGTAAGAGTTAAGACAGTAGCTATGAGGCCAGAGTAAGAGTTAAGACAGTAGCTATGAGGCCAGAGTAAGAGTTAAGACTGTAGCTATGAGGCCAGAGTAAGAGTCCAAGACCTTAACCATTAGGCCAGAGTAAGAGTTAAGACAGTAGCTATGAGGCCAGAGTAAGAGTTAAGACAGTAGCTATGAGGCCAGAGTAAGAGTTAAGACAGTAGCTATTAGGCCAGAGTAAGAGTTAAGACAGTAGCTATGAGGCCAGAGTAAGAGTTAAGACAGTAGCTATGAGGCCAGAGTAAGAGTTAAGACAGTAGCTATGAGGCCAGAGTAAGAGTTAAGACAGTAGCTATTAGGCCAGAGTAAGAGTTAAGACAGTAGCTATGAGGCCAGAGTAAGAGTCCAAGACCTTAACCATTATGCCAGAGTAAGAGTTATGACAGTAGCTATGAGGCCAGAGTAAGAGGTAAGACAGTAGCTATGAGGCCAGAGTAAGAGTTAAGACAGTAGCTATTAGGCCAGAGTAAGAGTTAATACAGTAGCTATGAGGCCAGAGTAAGAGTTAAGACAGTAGCTATGAGGCCAGAGTAAGAGTTAAGATAGTAGCTATGAGGCCAGAGTAATAGTTAAGACAGTAGCTATGAGGCCAGAGTAAGAGTTAAGACAGTAGCTATTAGGCCAGAGTAAGAGTTAAGACAGTAGCTATGAGGCCAGAGTAAGAGTCCAAGACCTTAACCATTAGGCCAGAGTAAGAGTTAAGACAGTAGCTATTAGGCCAGAGTAAGAGTTAAGACAGTAGCTATTAGGCCAGAGTAAGAGTTAAGATAGTAGCTATGAGGCCAGAGTAAGAGTCCAAGACCTTAACCATTAGGCCAGAGTAAGAGTTAAGACAGTAGCTATGAGGCCAGAGTAAGAGTTAAGACAGTAGCTATGAGGCCAGAGTAAAAGTTAAGACTGTAGCTATGAGGCCAGAGTAAGAGTCCAAGACCTTAACCATAAGGCCAGAGTAAGAGTTAAGACAGTAGCTATGAGGCCAGTGTAAGAGTTAAGACAGTAGCTATGAGGCCAGAGTAAGAGTCCAAGACCTTAACCATTAGGCCAGAGTAAGAGTTAAGACAGTAGCTATGAGGCCAGAGTAAGAGTTAAGACAGTAGCCATGAGGCCAGAGTAAGAGTTAAGACAGTAGCTATTAGGCCAGAGTAAGAGTTAAGACAGTAGCTATGAGGCCATAGTAAGAGTCCAAGACCTTAACCATTATGCCAGAGTAAGAGTTAAGACAGTAGCTATGAGGCCAGAGTAAGAGTTAAGACAGTAGGCGTTAGGCCAGAGTAAGACTTAAGACAGTAGCTATTAGGCCAGAGTAAGAGTTAAGACAGTAGCTATTAGGCCAGAGTAAGAGTTAAGACAGTAGCTATGAGTCCAGAGAAAGGGTTAAGACAGTAGCTATGAGGCCAGAATAAGAGTTAAGACAGTAGCTATGAGGCCAGAGTAAGAGGTAAGACAGTAGCTATTAGGCCAGAGTAAGAGTTAAGACAGTAGCAATTAGGCCAGAGTAAGAGTTAAGACAGTAGCTATGAGGCCAGAGTAAGAGTTAAGACAGTAGCTATGAGGCCAGAGTAAGAGTCCAAGACCGTAACCATTAGGCCAGAGTAAGAGTTAAGACAGTAGCTATGAGGCCAGAGTAAGAGTTAAGACAGTAGCTATAAGGCCAGAGTAAGAGTTAAGACAGTAGCTATGAGGCCAGAGTAAGAGTTAAGACAGTAGCTATGAGGCCAGTGTAAGAGTTAAGACAGTAGCTATGAGGCCAGAGTAAGAGTTAAGACAGTAGCTATTAGGCCAGAGTAAGAGTTAAGACAGTAGCTATTAGGCCAGAGTAAGAGTCTAAGACCTTAACCATTAGGCCAGAGTAAGAGTTAAGACAGTAGCTATGAGGCCAGAGTAAGAGTTAAGACAGTAGCTATGAGGCCAGAGTAAGAGTCCAAGACCTTAACCATTAGGCCAGAGTAAGAGTTAAGACAGTAGCTATGAGGCCAGAGTAAGAGTTAAGACAGTAGCTATGAGGCCAGAGTAAGAGTCCAAGACCTTAACCATTAGGCCAGAGTAAGAGTTAAGACAGTAGCTTTGAGGCCAGAGTAAGAGTCCAAGACCTTAACCATTAGGCCAGAGTAAGAGTTAGGACAGTAGCTATGAGGCCAGAGTAAGAGTCCAAGACCTTAACCATTAGGCCAGAGTAAGAGTTAAGACAGTAGCTATTAGGCCAGAGTAAGAGTTAAGACAGTAGCTATGAGGCCAGAGTAAGAGTTAAGACAGTAGCTATGAGGCCAGAGTAAGAGTCCAAGACCTTAACCATTAGGCCAGAGTAAGAGTTAAGACAGTAGCTATGAGGCCAGAGTAAGAGTTAAGACAGTAGCTATGAGGCCAGAGTAAGAGTCCAAGACCTTAACCATTAGACCAGAGTAAGAGTTAAGACAGTAGCTATGAGGCCAGAGTAAGAGTTAAGACAGTAGCTATGAGGCCAGAGTAAGATTTAAGACAGTAGCTATGAGGCCAGAGTAAGAGTCCAAGACCTTAACCATTAGGCCAGAGTAAGACTTAAGACAGTAGCTATGAGGCCATAGTAAGAGTCCAAGACCTTAACCATTAGGCCAGAGTAAGAGTTAAGACAGTAGCTATTAGGCCAGAGTAAGAGTTAAGACAGTAGCTATGAGGCCAGAGTAAGAGTTAAGACAGTAGCTATTAGGCCAGAGTAAGAGTTAAGACAGTAGCTATGAGGCCAGAGTAAGAGTTAAGACAGTAGCTATGAGGCCAGAGTAAGAGTTAAGACAGTAGCTATTAGGCCAGAGTAAGAGTCTAAGACCTTAACCATTAGGCCAGAGTAAGAGTTAAGACAGTAGCTATGAGGCCAGAGTAAGAGTCCAAGACCTTAACCATTAGGCCAGAGTAAGAGTTAAGACAGTAGCTATTAGGCCAGAGTAAGAGTTAAGACAGTAGCTATTAGGCCAGAGTAAGAGTTAAGACAGTAGCTATGAGGCCAGAGTAAGAGTTAAGACAGTAGCTATGAGGCCAGAGTAAGAGTTAAGACAGTAGCTATTAGGCCAGAGTAAGAGTCTAAGACCTTAACCATTAGGCCAGAGTAAGAGTTAAGACAGTAGCTATGAGGCCAGAGTAAGAGTTAAGACAGTAGCTATGAGGCCAGAGTAAGAGTCCAAGACCTTAACCATTAGGCCAGAGTAAGACTTAAGACAGTAGCTATGAGGCCATAGTAAGAGTCCAAGACCTTAACCATTAGGCCAGAGTAAGAGTTAAGACAGTAGCTATTAGGCCAGAGTAAGAGTTAAGACAGTAGCTATGAGGCCAGAGTAAGAGTTAAGACAGTAGCTATTAGGCCAGAGTAAGAGTTAAGACAGTAGCTATGAGGCCAGAGTAAGAGTCCAAGACCTTAACCATTAGGCCAGAGTAAGAGTTAAGACAGTAGCTATTAGGCCAGAGTAAGAGTTAAGACAGTAGCTATTAGGCCAGAGTAAGAGTTAAGATAGTAGCTATGAGGCCAGAGTAAGAGTCCAAGACCTTAACCATTATTCCAGAGTAAGAGTTAAGACAGTAGCTATGAGGCCAGAGTAAGAGTTAAGACAGTAGCTATGAGGCCAGAGTAAAAGTTAAGACTGTAGCTATGAGGCCAGAGTAAGAGTCCAAGACCTTAACCATAAGGCCAGAGTAAGAGTTAAGACAGTAGCTATGAGGCCAGTGTAAGAGTTAAGACAGTAGCTATGAGGCCAGAGTAAGAGTCCAAGACCTTAACCATTAGGCCAGAGTAAGAGTTAAGACAGTAGCTATGAGGCCAGAGTAAGAGTTAAGACAGTAGCTATGAGGCCAGAGTAAGAGTTAAGACAGTAGCTATTAGGCCAGAGTAAGAGTTAAGACAGTAGCTATGAGGCCATAGTAAGAGTCCAAGACCTTAACCATTATGCCAGAGTAAGAGTTAAGACAGTAGCTATGAGGCCAGAGTAAGAGTTAAGACAGTAGGCGTTAGGCCAGAGTAAGACTTAAGACAGTAGCTATTAGGCCAGAGTAAGAGTTAAGACAGTAGCTATTAGGCCAGAGTAAGAGTTAAGACAGTAGCTATGAGTCCAGAGAAAGAGTTAAGACAGTAGCTATGAGGCCAGAATAAGAGTTAAGACAGTAGCTATGAGGCCAGAGTAAGAGTTAAGACAGTAGCTATTAGGCCAGAGTAAGAGTTAAGACAGTAGCAATTAGGCCAGAGTAAGAGTTAAGACAGTAGCTATGAGGCCAGAGTAAGAGTTAAGACAGTAGCTATGAGGCCAGAGTAAGAGTCCAAGACCGTAACCATTAGGCCAGAGTAAGAGTTAAGACAGTAGCTATGAGGCCAGAGTAAGAGTTAAGACAGTAGCTATAAGGCCAGAGTAAGAGTTAAGACAGTAGCTATGAGGCCAGAGTAAGAGTTAAGACAGTAGCTATGAGGCCAGTGTAAGAGTTAAGACAGTAGCTATGAGGCCAGAGTAAGAGTTAAGACAGTAGCTATTAGGCCAGAGTAAGAGTTAAGACAGTAGCTATTAGGCCAGAGTAAGAGTCTAAGACCTTAACCATTAGGCCAGAGTAAGAGTTAAGACAGTAGCTATGAGGCCAGAGTAAGAGTTAAGACAGTAGCTATGAGGCCAGAGTAAGAGTCCAAGACCTTAACCATTAGGCCAGAGTAAGAGTTAAGACAGTAGCTATGAGGCCAGAGTAAGAGTTAAGACAGTAGCTATGAGGCCAGAGTAAGAGTCCAAGACCTTAACCATTAGGCCAGAGTAAGAGTTAAGACAGTAGCTTTGAGGCCAGAGTAAGAGTTAAGACAGTAGCTATGAGGCCAGAGTAAGATTTAAGACAGTAGCTATGAGGCCAGAGTAAGAGTCCAAGACCTTAACCATTAGGCCAGAGTAAGAGTTAAGACAGTAGCTTTGAGGCCAGAGTAAGAGTTAAGACAGTAGCTATGAGGACAGAGTAAGAGTTAAGACAGTAGCTATGAGGCCAGAGTAAGAGTTAGGACAGTAGCTATGGGGCCAGAGTAAGAGTCCAAGACCTTAACCATTAGGCCAGAGTAAGAGTTAAGACAGTAGCTATTAGGCCAGAGTAAGAGTTAAGACAGTAGCTATGAGGCCAGAGTAAGAGTTAAGACAGTAGCTATGAGGCCAGAGTAAGAGTCCAAGACCTTAACCATTAGGCCAGAGTAAGAGTTAAGACAGTAGCTATGAGGCCAGAGTAAGAGTTAAGACAGTAGCTATGAGGCCAGAGTAAGAGTCCAAGACCTTAACCATTAGGCCAGAGTAAGAGTTAAGACAGTAGCTATGAGGCCAGAGTAAGAGTTAAGACAGTAGCTATGAGGCCAGAGTAAGATTTAAGACAGTAGCTATGAGGCCAGAGTAAGAGTCCAAGACCTTAACCATTAGGCCAGAGTAAGACTTAAGACAGTAGCTATGAGGCCATAGTAAGAGTCCAAGACCTTAACCATTAGGCCAGAGTAAGAGTTAAGACAGTAGCTATTAGGCCAGAGTAAGAGTTAAGACAGTAGCTATTATCCCAGAGTAAGAGTTAAGACAGTAGCTATAAGGCCAGAGTAAGAGTTAAGACAGTAGCTATTAGGCCAGAGTAAGAGTTAAGACAGTAGCTATTAGGCCAGAGTAAGAGTTAAGACAGTAGTTATTAGGCCAGAGTAAGAGTTAAGACAGTAGCTATGAGGCCAGAGTAAGAGTTAAGACAGTAGCTATGAGGCCCGAGTAAGAGTCCAAGACCATAACCATTAGGCCAGAGTATGAGTTAAGACAGTAGCTATGAGGCCAGAGTAAGAGTTAAGACAGTAGCTATAAGGCCAGAGTAAGAGTTAAGACAGTAGCTATGAGGCCAGAGTAGGAGTTAAGACAGTAGCTATGAGGCCAGTGTAAGAGTTAAGACAATAGCTATGAGGCCAGTGTAAGAGTTAAGGCAGTAGCTATGAGGCCAGAGTAAGAGTTAAGACAGTAGCTATTAGGCCAGAGTAAGAGTTAAGACAGGAGCTATGAGGCCAGAGTAAGAGTCCAATACCTTAACCATTAGGCCAGAGTAAGAGTTAAGACAGTAGCTATTAGGCCAGAGTAAGAGTTAAGACGGTAGCTATGAGGCCAGAGTAAGAGTTAAGACAGTAGCTATTAGGCCAGAGTATGAGTTAAGACAGTAGCTATTAGGTCAGAGTAAGAGTTAAGACAGTAGCTATTAGGTCAGAGTAAGAGTTAAGACAGTAGCTATGAGGCCAGAGTAAGAGTTAAGACAGTAGCTATGAGGCCAGAGTAAGAGTCCAAGACCTTAAATATTAGGCCAGAGTAAGAGTTAAGACAGTAGCTATGAGGCCAGAGTAAGAGTTAAGACAGTAGCTATGAGGCCAGAGTAAGAGTTAAGACAGAGTTAAGACAGTAGCTATGAGGCCAGAGTAAGAGTTAAGACAGTAGCTTTTAGGCCAGAGTAAGAGTTAAGACAGTAGCTATGAGGCCAGAGTAAGAGTTAAGGCAGTAGCTATGATGCCAGAGTAAGAGTCCAAGACCTTAACCATTAGGCCAGAGTAAGAGTGAAGACAGTAGCTATGAGGCCAGAGTAAGAGTTAAGACAGTAGCTATTAGGCCAGAGTAAGAGTTAAGACAGTAGCTATGAGTCCAGAGTAAGAGTTAAGACAGTAGCTATGAGGCCAGAATAAGAGTTAAGACAGTAGCTATGAGGCCAGAGTAAGAGTTAAGACAGTAGCTATTAGGCCAGAGTAAGAGTTAAGACAGTAGCTATTAGGCCAGAGTCAGAGTTAAGACAGTAGCAATTAGGCCAGAGTAAGAGTTAAGACAGTAGCTATGAGGCCAGAGTAAGAGTTAAGACAGTAGCTATGAGGCCAGAGTAAGAGTCCAAGACCGTAACCATTAGGCCAGAGTAAGAGTTAAGACAGTAGCTATGAGGCCAGAGTAAGAGTTAAGACAGTAGCTATTAGGCCTGAGTAAGACTTAAGACAGTAGCTATTAGGCCAGAGTAAGAGTTAAGACAGTAGCTATCAGGCCAGAGTAAGAGTTAAGACAGTAGCTATGAGGCCAGAGTAAGAGTTAAGACAGTAGCTATTAGGCCAGAGTAAGAGTTAAGACAGTAGCTATGAGGCCAGAGTAAGAGTCCAAGACCTTAACCATTATGCCAGAGTAAGAGTTAAGACAGTAGCTATGAGGCCAGAGTAAGAGTTAAGACAGTAGCTATTAGGCCTGAGTAAGACTTAAGACAGTAGCTATTAGGCCAGAGTAAGAGTTAAGACAGTAGCTATTAGGCCAGAGTAAGAGTTAAGACAGTAGCTATGAGGCCAGAGTAGGAGTTAAGACAGTAGCTATGAGGCCAGAGTAAGAGTTAAGACAGTAGCTATTAGGCCAGAGTAAGAGTTAAGACAGTAGCTATGAGGCCAGAGTAAGAGTCCAAGACCTTAACCATTAGGCCAGAGTAAGAGTTAAGACAGTAGCTATTAGGCCAGAGTAAGAGTTAAGACAGTAGCTATGAGGCCAGAGTAAGAGTTAAGACAGTAGCTATGAGGCCAGAGTAAGAGTCCAAGACCTTAACCATTAGGCCAGAGTAAGAGTTAAGACAGTAGCTATGAGGCCAGAGTAAGAGTTAAGACAGTAGCTATGAGGCCAGAGTAAGAGTCCAAGACCTTAACCATTAGGCCAGAGTAAGAGTTAAGACAGTAGCTATGAGGCCAGAGTAAGAGTTAAGACAGTAGCTATGAGGCCAGAGTAAGATTTAAGACAGTAGCTATGAGGCCAGAGTAAGAGTCCAAGACCTTAACCATTAGGCCAGAGTAAGACTTAAGACAGTAGCTATGAGGCCATAGTAAGAGTCCAAGACCTTAACCATTAGGCCAGAGTAAGAGTTAAGACAGTAGCTATTAGGCCAGAGTAAGAGTTAAGACAGTAGCTATTATCCCAGAGTAAGAGTTAAGACAGTAGCTATAAGGCCAGAGTAAGAGTTAAGACAGTAGCTATTAGGCCAGAGTAAGAGTTAAGACAGTAGCTATTAGGCCAGAGTAAGAGTTAAGACAGTAGTTATTAGGCCAGAGTAAGAGTTAAGACAGTAGCTATGAGGCCAGAGTAAGAGTTAAGACAGTAGCTATGAGGCCCGAGTAAGAGTCCAAGACCATAACCATTAGGCCAGAGTATGAGTTAAGACAGTAGCTATGAGGCCAGAGTAAGAGTTAAGACAGTAGCTATAAGGCCAGAGTAAGAGTTAAGACAGTAGCTATGAGGCCAGAGTAGGAGTTAAGACAGTAGCTATGAGGCCAGTGTAAGAGTTAAGACAATAGCTATGAGGCCAGTGTAAGAGTTAAGGCAGTAGCTATGAGGCCAGAGTAAGAGTTAAGACAGTAGCTATTAGGCCAGAGTAAGAGTTAAGACAGGAGCTATGAGGCCAGAGTAAGAGTCCAATACCTTAACCATTAGGCCAGAGTAAGAGTTAAGACAGTAGCTATTAGGCCAGAGTAAGAGTTAAGACGGTAGCTATGAGGCCAGAGTAAGAGTTAAGACAGTAGCTATTAGGCCAGAGTATGAGTTAAGACAGTAGCTATTAGGTCAGAGTAAGAGTTAAGACAGTAGCTATTAGGTCAGAGTAAGAGTTAAGACAGTAGCTATGAGGCCAGAGTAAGAGTTAAGACAGTAGCTATGAGGCCAGAGTAAGAGTCCAAGACCTTAAATATTAGGCCAGAGTAAGAGTTAAGACAGTAGCTATGAGGCCAGAGTAAGAGTTAAGACAGTAGCTATGAGGCCAGAGTAAGAGTTAAGACAGAGTTAAGACAGTAGCTATGAGGCCAGAGTAAGAGTTAAGACAGTAGCTTTTAGGCCAGAGTAAGAGTTAAGACAGTAGCTATGAGGCCAGAGTAAGAGTTAAGGCAGTAGCTATGATGCCAGAGTAAGAGTCCAAGACCTTAACCATTAGGCCAGAGTAAGAGTGAAGACAGTAGCTATGAGGCCAGAGTAAGAGTTAAGACAGTAGCTATTAGGCCAGAGTAAGAGTTAAGACAGTAGCTATGAGTCCAGAGTAAGAGTTAAGACAGTAGCTATGAGGCCAGAATAAGAGTTAAGACAGTAGCTATGAGGCCAGAGTAAGAGTTAAGACAGTAGCTATTAGGCCAGAGTAAGAGTTAAGACAGTAGCTATTAGGCCAGAGTCAGAGTTAAGACAGTAGCAATTAGGCCAGAGTAAGAGTTAAGACAGTAGCTATGAGGCCAGAGTAAGAGTTAAGACAGTAGCTATGAGGCCAGAGTAAGAGTCCAAGACCGTAACCATTAGGCCAGAGTAAGAGTTAAGACAGTAGCTATGAGGCCAGAGTAAGAGTTAAGACAGTAGCTATTAGGCCTGAGTAAGACTTAAGACAGTAGCTATTAGGCCAGAGTAAGAGTTAAGACAGTAGCTATCAGGCCAGAGTAAGAGTTAAGACAGTAGCTATGAGGCCAGAGTAAGAGTTAAGACAGTAGCTATTAGGCCAGAGTAAGAGTTAAGACAGTAGCTATGAGGCCAGAGTAAGAGTCCAAGACCTTAACCATTATGCCAGAGTAAGAGTTAAGACAGTAGCTATGAGGCCAGAGTAAGAGTTAAGACAGTAGCTATTAGGCCTGAGTAAGACTTAAGACAGTAGCTATTAGGCCAGAGTAAGAGTTAAGACAGTAGCTATTAGGCCAGAGTAAGAGTTAAGACAGTAGCTATGAGGCCAGAGTAGGAGTTAAGACAGTAGCTATGAGGCCAGAGTAAGAGTTAAGACAGTAGCTATTAGGCCAGAGTAAGAGTTAAGACAGTAGCTATGAGGCCAGAGTAAGAGTCTAAGACCTTAACCATTAGGCCAGAGTAAGAGTTAAGACAGTAGCTATTAGGCCAGAATAAGAGTTAAGACAGTAGCTATTAGGCCAGAGTAAGAGTTAAGACAGTAGCTATGAGACCAGAGTAAGAGTCCACGACCTTAACGATTAGGCCAGAGTAAGAGTTAAGACAGTAGCTATGAGGCCAGAGTAAGAGTTAAGACAGTAGCTATGAGGCCAGAGTAAGAGTTAAGACTGTAGCTATGAGGCCAGAGTAAGAGTCCAAGACCTTAACCATTAGGCCAGAGTAAGAGTTAAGACAGTAGCTATGAGGCCAGAGTAAGAGTTAAGACAGTAGCTATAAGGCCAGAGTAAGAGTTAAGACAGTAGCTATTAGGCCAGAGTAAGAGTTAAGACAGTAGCTATGAGGCCAGAGTAAGAGTTAAGACAGTAGCTATTAGGCCAGAGTAAGAGTTAAGGCAGTAGCTATGAGGCCAAAGTAAGAGTTAAGACAGTAGCTATGAGGCCAGATTAAGAGTTAAGACAGTAGCTATGAGGCCAGAGTAAGAGTTAAGACAGTAGCTATGAGGCCAGAGTAAGAGTTAAGACAGTAGCTATGAGGCCAGAGTAAGAGTTAAGACAGTAGCTATTAGGGCAGAGTAAGAGTTAAGACAGTAGCTATGAGCCCAGAGTAAGAGTCCAAGACCTTAACCATTATGCCAGAGTAAGAGTTATGACAGTAGCTATGAGGCCAGAGTAAGAGGTAAGACAGTAGCTATGAGGCCAGAGTAAGAGTTAAGACAGTAGCTATTAGGCCAGAGTAAGAGTTAATACAGTAGCTATGAGGCCAGAGTAAGAGTTAAGACAGTAGCTATGAGGCCAGAGTAAGAGTTAAGATAGTAGCTATGAGGCCAGAGTAAGAGTTAAGACAGTAGCTATGAGGCTAGAGTAAGAGTTAAGACAGTAGCTATTAGGCCAGAGTAAGAGTTAAGACAGTAGCTATGAGGCCAGAGTAAGAGTCCAAGACCTTAACCATTAGGCCAGAGTAAGAGTTAAGACAGTAGCTATTAGGCCAGAGTAAGAGTTAAGACAGTAGCTATTAGGCCAGAGTAAGAGTTAAGACAGTAGCTATGAGGCCAGAGTAACAGTCCAAGACCTTAACCATTAGGCCAGAGTAAGAGTTAAGACAGTAGCTATGAGGCCAGAGTAAGAGTTAAGACAGTAGCTATGAGGCCAGAGTAAGAGTTAAGACTGAAGCTATGAGGCCAGAGTAAGAGTCCAAGACCTTAACCATTAGGCCAGAGTAAGAGTTAAGACAGTAGCTATGAGGCTAGTGTAAGAGTTAAGACAGTAGCTATGAGGCCAGAGTAAGAGTCCAAGACCTTAACCATTAGGCCAGAGTTAGAGTTAAGACAGTAGCTATGAGGCCAGAGTAAGAGTTAAGACAGTAGCTATGAGGCCATAGTAAGAGTCCAAGACCTTAACCATTAGGCCAGAGTAAGAGTTAAGACAGTAGCTATTAGGCCAGAGTAAGAGTTAAGACAGTAGCTATTATCCCAGAGTAAGAGTTAAGACAGTAGCTATAAGGCCAGAGTAAGAGTTAAGACAGTAGCTATTAGGCCAGAGTAAGAGTTAAGACAGTAGCTATTAGGCCAGAGTAAGAGTTAAGACAGTAGTTATTAGGCCAGAGTAAGAGTTAAGACAGTAGCTATGAGGCCAGAGTAAGAGTTAAGACAGTAGCTATGAGGCCCGAGTAAGAGTCCAAGACCATAACCATTAGGCCAGAGTATGAGTTAAGACAGTAGCTATGAGGCCAGAGTAGGAGTTAAGACAGTAGCTATGAGGCCAGAGTAAGAGTTAAGACAATAGCTATGAGGCCAGTGTAAGAGTTAAGGCAGTAGCTATGAGGCCAGAGTAAGAGTTAAGACAGAGTTAAGACAGTAGCTATGAGGCCAGAGTAAGAGTTAAGACAGTAGCTTTTAGGCCAGAGTAAGAGTTAAGACAGTAGCTATGAGGCCAGAGTAAGAGTTAAGGCAGTAGCTATGATGCCAGAGTAAGAGTCCAAGACCTTAACCATTAGGCCAGAGTAAGAGTGAAGACAGTAGCTATGAGGCCAGAGTAAGAGTTAAGACAGTAGCTATTAGGCCAGAGTAAGAGTTAAGACAGTAGCTATGAGTCCAGAGTAAGAGTTAAGACAGTAGCTATGAGGCCAGAATAAGAGTTAAGACAGTAGCTATGAGGCCAGAGTAAGAGTTAAGACAGTAGCTATTAGGCCAGAGTAAGAGTTAAGACAGTAGCTATTAGGCCAGAGTCAGAGTTAAGACAGTAGCAATTAGGCCAGAGTAAGAGTTAAGACAGTAGCTATGAGGCCAGAGTAAGAGTTAAGACAGTAGCTATGAGGCCAGAGTAAGAGTCCAAGACCGTAACCATTAGGCCAGAGTAAGAGTTAAGACAGTAGCTATGAGGCCAGAGTAAGAGTTAAGACAGTAGCTATTAGGCCTGAGTAAGACTTAAGACAGTAGCTATTAGGCCAGAGTAAGAGTTAAGACAGTAGCTATCAGGCCAGAGTAAGAGTTAAGACGGTAGCTATGAGGCCAGAGTAAGAGTTAAGACAGTAGCTATTAGGCCAGAGTAAGAGTTAAGACAGTAGCTATGAGGCCAGAGTAAGAGTCCAAGACCTTAACCATTATGCCAGAGTAAGAGTTAAGACAGTAGCTATGAGGCCAGAGTAAGAGTTAAGACAGTAGCTATTAGGCCTGAGTAAGACTTAAGACAGTAGCTATTAGGCCAGAGTAAGAGTTAAGACAGTAGCTATTAGGCCAGAGTAAGAGTTAAGACAGTAGCTATGAGGCCAGAGTAGGAGTTAAGACAGTAGCTATGAGGCCAGAGTAAGAGTTAAGACAGTAGCTATTAGGCCAGAGTAAGAGTTAAGACAGTAGCTATGAGGCCAGAGTAAGAGTCTAAGACCTTAACCATTAGGCCAGAGTAAGAGTTAAGACAGTAGCTATTAGGCCAGAGTAAGAGTTAAGACAGTAGCTATTAGGCCAGAGTAAGAGTTAAGACAGTAGCTATGAGACCAGAGTAAGAGTCCACGACCTTAACGATTAGGCCAGAGTAAGAGTTAAGACAGTAGCTATGAGGCCAGAGTAAGAGTTAAGACAGTAGCTATGAGGCCAGAGTAAGAGTTAAGACTGTAGCTATGAGGCCAGAGTAAGAGTCCAAGACCTTAACCATTAGGCCAGAGTAAGAGTTAAGACAGTAGCTATGAGGCCAGAGTAAGAGTTAAGACAGTAGCTATAAGGCCAGAGTAAGAGTTAAGACAGTAGCTATTAGGCCAGAGTAAGAGTTAAGACAGTAGCTATGAGGCCAGAGTAAGAGTTAAGACAGTAGCTATTAGGCCAGAGTAAGAGTTAAGGCAGTAGCTATGAGGCCAAAGTAAGAGTTAAGACAGTAGCTATGAGGCCAGATTAAGAGTTAAGACAGTAGCTATGAGGCCAGAGTAAGAGTTAAGACAGTAGCTATGAGGCCAGAGTAAGAGTTAAGACAGTAGCTATGAGGCCAGAGTAAGAGTTAAGACAGTAGCTATTAGGGCAGAGTAAGAGTTAAGACAGTAGCTATGAGGCCAGAGTAAGAGTCCAAGATCTTAACCATTATGCCAGAGTAAGAGTTATGACAGTAGCTATGAGGCCAGAGTAAGAGGTAAGACAGTAGCTATGAGGCCAGAGTAAGAGTTAATACAGTAGCTATGAGGCCAGAGTAAGAGTTAAGACAGTAGCTATGAGGCCAGAGTAAGAGTTAAGACAATAGCTATGAGGCCAGAGTAAGAGTTAAGACAGTAGCTATTAGGCCAGAGTAAGAGTTAAGACAGTAGCTATGAGGCCAGAGTAAGAGTTAAGACAGTAGCTATGAGGCCAGAGTAACAGTCCAAGACCTTAACCATTAGGCCAGAGTAAGAGTTAAGACAGTAGCTATGAGGCCAGAGTAAGAGTTAAGACAGTAGCTATGAGGCCAGAGTAAGAGTTAAGACTGAAGCTATGAGGCCAGAGTAAGAGTCCAAGACCTTAACCATTAGGCCAGAGTAAGAGTTAAGACAGTAGCTATGAGGCTAGTGTAAGAGTTAAGACAGTAGCTATGAGGCCAGAGTAAGAGTCCAAGACCTTAACCATTAGGCCAGAGTAAGAGTTAAGACAGTAGCTTTGAGGCCAGAGTAAGAGTTAAGACAGTAGCTATGAGGCCAGAGTAAGAGTTAAGACAGTAGCTATGAGGCTAGTGTAAGAGTTAAGACAGTAGCTATGAGGCCAGAGTAAGAGTCCAAGACCTTAACCATTAGGCCAGAGTAAGAGTTAAGACAGTAGCTATGAGGCCAGAGTAAGAGTTAAGACAGTAGCTATGAGGCCATAGTAAGAGTCCAAGACCTTAACCATTAGGCCAGAGTAAGAGTTAAGACAGTAGCTATTAGGCCAGAGTAAGAGTTAAGACAGTAGCTATTATCCCAGAGTAAGAGTTAAGACAGTAGCTATAAGGCCAGAGTAAGAGTTAAGACAGTAGCTATTAGGCCAGAGTAAGAGTTAAGACAGTAGCTATTAGGCCAGAGTAAGAGTTAAGACAGTAGTTATTAGGCCAGAGTAAGAGTTAAGACAGTAGCTATGAGGCCAGAGTAAGAGTTAAGACAGTAGCTATGAGGCCCGAGTAAGAGTCCAAGACCATAACCATTAGGCCAGAGTATGAGTTAAGACAGTAGCTATGAGGCCAGAGTAAGAGTTAAGACAGTAGCTATAAGGCCAGAGTAAGAGTTAAGACAGTAGCTATGAGGCCAGAGTAGGAGTTAAGACAGTAGCTATGAGGCCAGAGTAAGAGTTAAGACAATAGCTATGAGGCCAGTGTAAGAGTTAAGGCAGTAGCTATGAGGCCAGAGTAAGAGTTAAGACAGTAGCTATTAGGCCAGAGTAAGAGTTAAGACAGGAGCTATGAGGCCAGAGTAAGAGTCCAAGACCTTAACCATTAGGCCAGAGTAAGAGTTAAGACAGTAGCTATTAGGCCAGAGTAAGAGTTAAGACGGTAGCTATGAGGCCAGAGTAAGAGTTAAGACAGTAGCTATTAGGCCAGAGTATGAGTTAAGACAGTAGCTATTAGGTCAGAGTAAGCGTTAAGACAGTAGCTATTAGGTCAGAATAAGAGTTAAGACAGTAGCTATGAGGCCAGAGTAAGAGTTAAGACAGTAGCTATGAGGCCAGAGTAAGAGTCCAAGACCTTAAATATTAGGCCAGAGTAAGAGTTAAGACAGTAGCTATGAGGCCAGAGTAAGAGTTAAGGCAGTAGCTATGAGGCCAGAGTAAGAGTTAAGACAGAGTTAAGACAGTAGCTATGAGGCCAGAGTAAGAGTTAAGACAGTAGCTTTTAGGCCAGAGTAAGAGTTAAGACAGTAGCTATGAGGCCAGAGTAAGAGTTAAGACAGTAGCTATGATGCCAGAGTAAGAGTCCAAGACCTTAACCATTAGGCTAGAGTAAGAGTGAAGACAGTAGCTATGAGGCCAGAGTAAGAGTTAAGACAGTAGCTATTAGGCCAGAGTAAGAGTTAAGACAGTAGCTATGAGTCCAGAGTAAGAGTTAAGACAGTAGCTATGAGGCCAGAATAAGAGTTAAGACAGTAGCTATGAGGCCAGAGTAAGAGTTAAGACAGTAGCTATTAGGCCAGAGTAAGAGTTAAGACAGTAGCTATTAGCCAGAGTCAGAGTTAAGACAGTAGCAATTAGGCCAGAGTAAGAGTTAAGACAGTTACTATGAGGCCAGAGTAAGAGTTAAGACAGTAGCTATGAGGCCAGAGTAAGAGTCCAAGACCATAACCATTAGGCCAGAGTAAGAGTTAGGACAGTAGCTATGAGGCAAGAGTAAGAGTTAAGACAGTAGCTATTAGGCCTGAGTAAGACTTAAGACAGTAGCTATTAGGCCAGAGTAAGAGTTAAGACAGTAGCTATCAGGCCAGAGTAAGAGTTAAGACAGTAGCTATGAGGCCAGAGTAAGAGTTAAGACAGTAGCTATTAGGCCAGAGTAAGAGTTAAGACAGTAGCTATGAGGCCAGAGTAAGAGTCCAAGACCTTAACCATTATGCCAGAGTAAGAGTTAAGACAGTAGCTATGAGGCCAGAGTAAGAGTTAAGACAGTAGCTATTAGGCCTGAGTAAGACTTAAGACAGTAGCTATTAGGCCAGAGTAAGAGTTAAGACAGTAGCTATTAGGCCAGAGTAAGAGTTAAGACAGTAGCTATGAGGCCAGAGTAGGAGTTAAGACAGTAGCTATGAGGCCAGAGTAAGAGTTAAGACAGTAGCTATGAGGCCAGAGTAAGAGTTAAGACAGTAGCTATTAGGCCAGAGTAAGAGTTAAGACAGTAGCTATGAGGCCAGAGTAAGAGTCTAAGACCTTAACCATTAGGCCAGAGTAAGAGTTAAGACAGTAGCTATTAGGCCAGAGTAAGAGTTAAGACAGTAGCTATTAGGCCAGAGTAAGAGTTAAGACAGTAGCTATGAGACCAGAGTAAGAGTCCAAGACCTTAAGGATTAGGCCAGAGTAAGAGTTAAGACAGTAGCTATGAGGCCAGAGTAAGAGTTAAGACAGTAGCTATGAGGCCAGAGTAAGAGTTAAGACTGTAGCTATGAGGCCAGAGTAAGAGTCCAAGACCTTAACCATTAGGCCAGAGTAAGAGTTAAGACAGTAGCTATGAGGCCAGAGTAAGAGTTAAGACAGTAGCTATAAGGCCAGAGTAAGAGTTAAGACAGTAGCTATTAGGCCAGAGTAAGAGTTAAGACAGTAGCTATGAGGCCAGAGTAAGAGTTAAGACAGTAGCTATTAGGCCAGAGTAAGAGTTAAGGCAGTAGCTATGAGGCCAGAGTAAGAGTTAAGACAGTAGCTATGAGGCCAGATTAAGAGTTAAGACAGTAGCTATGAGGCCAGAGTAAGAGTTAAGACAGTAGCTATGAGGCCAGAGTAAGAGTTAAGACAGTAGCTATTAGGGCAGAGTAAGAGTTAAGACAGTAGCTATGAGGCCAGAGTAAGAGTCCAAGACCTTAACCATTATGCCAGAGTAAGAGTTATGACAGTAGCTATGAGGCCAGAGTAAGAGGTAAGACAGTAGCTATGAGGCCAGAGTAAGAGTTAAGACAGTAGCTATTAGGCCAGAGTAAGAGTTAATACAGTAGCTATGAGGCCAGAGTAAGAGTTAAGACAGTAGCTATGAGGCTAGAGTAAGAGTTAAGATAGTAGCTATGAGGCCAGAGTAAGAGTTAAGACAGTAGCTATGAGGCCAGAGTAAGAGTTAAGACAGTAGCTATTAGGCCAGAGTAAGAGTTAAGACAGTAGCTATGAGGCCAGAGTAAGAGTCCAAGACCTTAACCATTAGGCCAGAGTAAGAGTTAAGACAGTAGCTATTAGGCCAGAGTAAGAGTTAAGACAGTAGCTATTAGGCCAGAGTAAGAGTTAAGACAGTAGCTATGAGGCCAGAGTAAGAGTCCAAGACCTTAACCATTAGGCCAGAGTAAGAGTTAAGACAGTAGCTATGAGGCCAGAGTAAGATCTAAGACAGTAGCTATGAGGCCAGAGTAAGAGTTAAGACTGAAGCTATGAGGCCAAAGTAAGAGTCCAAGACCTTAACCATTAGGCCAGAGTAAGAGTTAAGACAGTAGCTATGAGGCCATTGTAAGAGTTAAGACAGTAGCTATGAGGCCAGAGTAAGAGTCCAAGACCTTAACCATTAGGCCAAAGTAAGAGTTAAGACAGGAGCTATGAGGCCAGAGTAAGAGTTAAGACAGTAGCTATGAGGCCAGAGTAAGAGTTAAGACAGTAGCTATTAGGCCAGAGTAAGAGTTAAGACAGTAGCTATGAGGCCAGAGTAAGAGTCCAAGACCTTAACCATTATGCCAGAGTAAGAGTTAAGACAGTAGCTATGAGGCCAGAGTAAGAGTTAAGACAGTAGGCGTTAGGCCAGAGTAAGACTTAAGACAGTAGCTATTAGGCCAGAGTAAGAGTTAAGACAGTAGCTATTAGGCCAGAGTAAGAGTTAAGACAGTAGCTATGAGTCCAGAGTAAGAGTTAAGACAGTAGCTATGAGGCCAAAATAAGAGTTAAGACAGTAGCTATGAGGCCAGAGTAAGAGTTAAGACAGTAGCTATTAGGCCAGAGTAAGAGTTAAGACAGTAGCAATTAGGCCAGAGTAAGAGTTAAGACAGTAGCTATGAGGCCAGAGTAAGAGTTAAGACAGTAGCTATGAGGCCAGAGTAAGAGTCCAAGACGGTAACCATTAGGCCAGAGTAAGAGTTAAGACAGTAGCTATGAGGCCAGAGTAAGAGTTAAGACAGTAGCTATAAGGCCAGAGTAAGAGTTAAGACAGTAGCTATGAGGCCAGTGTAAGAGTTAAGACAGTTGCTATGAGGCCAGAGTAAGAGTTAAGACAGTAGCTATTAGGCCAGAGTAAGAGTTAAGACAGTAGCTATTAGGCCAGAGTAAGAGTCTAAGACCTTAACCATTAGGCCAGAGTAAGAGTTAAGACAGTAGCTATGAGGCCAGAGTAAGAGTTAAGACAGTAGCTATGAGGCCAGAGTAAGAGTCCAAGACCTTAACCATTAGGCCAAAGTAAGAGTTAAGACAGTAGCTATGAGGCCAGAGTAAGAGTTAAGACAGTAGCTATGAGGCCAGAGTAAGAGTCCAAGACCTTAACCATTAGGCCAGAGTAAGAGTTAAGACAGTAGCTTTGAGGCCAGAGTAAGAGTCCAAGACCTTAACCATTAGGTCAGAGTAAGAGTTAAGACAGTAGCTATGAGGCCAGAGTAAGAGTCCAAGACCTTAACCATTAGGCCAGAGTAAGAGTTAAGACAGTAGCTATTAGGCCAGAGTAAGAGTTAAGACAGTAGCTATGAGGCCAGAGTAAGAGTTAAGACAGTAGCTATGAGGCCAGAGTAAGAGTCCAAGACCTTAACCATTAGGCCAGAGTAAGAGTTAAGACAGTAGCTATGAGGCCAGAGTAAGAGTTAAGACAGTAGCTATGAGGCCAGATGAAGAGTCCAAGACCTTAACCATTAGGCCAGAGTAAGAGTTAAGACAGTAGCTATGAGGCCAGAGTAAGAGTTAAGACAGTAGCTATGAGGCCAGAGTAAGATTTAAGACAGTAGCTATGAGGCCAGAGTAAGAGTCCAAGACCTTAATCATTAGGCCAGAGTAAGACTTAAGACAGTAGCTATGAGGCCATAGTAAGAGTCCAAGACCTTAACCATTAGGCCAGAGTAAGAGTTAAGACAGTAGCTATTAGGCCAGAGTAAGAGTTAAGACAGTAGCTATTATCCCAGAGTAAGAGTTAAGACAGTAGCTATAAGGCCAGAGTAAGAGTTAAGATAGTAGCTATTAGGCCAGAGTAAGAGTTAAGACAGTAGCTATTAGGCCAGACTAAGAGTTAAGACAGTAGTTATTAGGCCAGAGTAAGAGTTAAGACAGTAGCTATGAGGCCAGAGTAAGAGTTAAGACAGTAGCTATGAGGCCCGAGTAAGAGTCCAAGACCATAACCATTAGGCCAGAGTATGAGTTAAGACAGTAGCTATGAGGCCAGAGTAAGAGTTAAGACAGTAGCTATAAGGCCAGAGTAAGAGTTAAGACAGTAGCTATGAGGCCAGAGTAGGAGTTAAGACAGTAGCTATGAGGCCAGAGTAAGAGTTAAGACAATAGCTATGAGGCCAGTGTAAGAGTTAAGACAGTAGCTATGAGGCCAGAGTAAGAGTTAAGACAGTAGCTATTAGGCCAGAGTAAGAGTTAAGACAGGAGCTATGAGGCCAGAGTAAGAGTCCAAGACCTTAACCATTAGGCCAGAGTAAGAGTTAAGACAGTAGCTATTAGGCCAGAGTAAGAGTTAAGATGGTAGCTATGAGGCCAGAGTAAGAGTTAAGACAGTAGCTATTAGGCCAGAGTAAGAGTTAAGACAGTAGCTATTAGGTCAGAGTAAGAGTTAAGACAGTAGCTATTAGGTCAGAGTAAGAGTTAAGACAGTAGCTATGAGGCCAGAGTAAGAGTTAAGACAGTAGCTATGAGGCCAGAGTAAGAGTCCAAGACCTTAAACATTAGGCCAGAGTAAGAGTTAAGACAGTAGCTATGAGGCCAGAGTAAGAGTTAAGACAGTAGCTATGAGGCCAGAGTAAGAGTTAAGACAGAGTTAAGACAGTAGCTATGAGGCCAGAGTAAGAGTTAAGACAGTAGCTTTTAGGCCAGAGTAAGAGTTAAGACAGTAGCTATGAGGCCAGAGTAAGAGTTAAGACAGTAGCTATGATGCCAGAGTAAGAGTCCAAGACCTTAACCATTAGGCCAGAGTAAGAGTGAAGACAGTAGCTATTAGGCCAGAGTAAGAGTTAAGACAGTAGCTATTAGGCCAGAGTAAGAGTTAAGACAGTAGCTATGAGGCCAGAGTAAAAGTTAAGACAGTAGCTATGAGGCCAGAGTAAGAGTCCAAGACCTTAACCATTAGGCCAGAGTAAGAGTTAAGACAGTAGCTATGAGGCCAGAGTAAGAGTTAAGACAGTAGCTATGAGGCCAGAGGAAGAGTCCAAGACCTTAACCATTAGGCCAGAGTAAGAGTTAAGACAGTAGCTATGAGGCCAGAGTAAGAGTTAAGACAGTAGCTATGAGGCCAGAGTAAGATTTAAGACAGTAGCTATGAGGCCAGAGTAAGAGTCCAAGACCTTAATCATTAGGCCAGAGTAAGACTTAAGACAGTAGCTATGAGGCCATAGTAAGAGTCCAAGACCTTAACCATTAGGCCAGAGTAAGAGTTAAGACAGTAGCTATTAGGCCAGAGTAAGAGTTAAGACAGTAGCTATTATCCCAGAGTAAGAGTTAAGACAGTAGCTATAAGGCCAGAGTAAGAGTTAAGATAGTAGCTATTAGGCCAGAGTAAGAGTTAAGACAGTAGCTATTAGGCCAGACTAAGAGTTAAGACAGTAGTTATTAGGCCAGAGTAAGAGTTAAGACAGTAGCTATGAGGCCAGAGTAAGAGTTAAGACAGTAGCTATGAGGCCCGAGTAAGAGTCCAAGACCATAACCATTAGGCCAGAGTATGAGTTAAGACAGTAGCTATGAGGCCAGAGTAAGAGTTAAGACAGTAGCTATAAGGCCAGAGTAAGAGTTAAGACAGTAGCTATGAGGCCAGAGTAGGAGTTAAGACAGTAGCTATGAGGCCAGAGTAAGAGTTAAGACAATAGCTATGAGGCCAGTGTAAGAGTTAAGACAGTAGCTATGAGGCCAGAGTAAGAGTTAAGACAGTAGCTATTAGGCCAGAGTAAGAGTTAAGACAGGAGCTATGAGGCCAGAGTAAGAGTCCAAGACCTTAACCATTAGGCCAGAGTAAGAGTTAAGACAGTAGCTATTAGGCCAGAGTAAGAGTTAAGATGGTAGCTATGAGGCCAGAGTAAGAGTTAAGACAGTAGCTATTAGGCCAGAGTAAGAGTTAAGACAGTAGCTATTAGGTCAGAGTAAGAGTTAAGACAGTAGCTATTAGGTCAGAGTAAGAGTTAAGACAGTAGCTATGAGGCCAGAGTAAGAGTTAAGACAGTAGCTATGAGGCCAGAGTAAGAGTCCAAGACCTTAAACATTAGGCCAGAGTAAGAGTTAAGACAGTAGCTATGAGGCCAGAGTAAGAGTTAAGACAGTAGCTATGAGGCCAGAGTAAGAGTTAAGACAGAGTTAAGACAGTAGCTATGAGGCCAGAGTAAGAGTTAAGACAGTAGCTTTTAGGCCAGAGTAAGAGTTAAGACAGTAGCTATGAGGCCAGAGTAAGAGTTAAGACAGTAGCTATGATGCCAGAGTAAGAGTCCAAGACCTTAACCATTAGGCCAGAGTAAGAGTGAAGACAGTAGCTATTAGGCCAGAGTAAGAGTTAAGACAGTAGCTATGAGTCCAGAGTAAGAGTTAAGACAGTAGCTATGAGGCCAGAGTAAGAGTTAAGACAGTAGCTATGAGTCCAGAGTAAGAGTTAAGACAGTAGCTATGAGGCCAGAATAAGAGTTAAGACAGTAGCTATGAGGCCAGAGTAAGAGTTAAGACAGTAGCTATTAGGCCAGAGTAAGAGTTAAGACAGTAGCTATTAGGCCAGAGTCAGAGTTAAGACAGTAGCAATTAGGCCAGAGTAAGAGTTAAGACAGTAGCTATGAGGCCAGAGTAAGAGTTAAGACAGTAGCTATGAGGCCAGAGTAAGAGTCCAAGACCGTAACCATTAGGCCAGAGTAAGAGTTAAGACAGAGTTAAGACAGTAGCTATGAGGCCAGTGTAAGAGTTAAGACAGTAGCTATGAGGCCAGAGTAAGAGTTAAGACAGTAGCTATTAGGCCAGAGTAAGAGTTAAGACAGTAGCTATGAGGCCAGAGTAAGAGTCCAAGACCTTAACCATTAGGCCAGAGTAAGAGTTAAGACAGTAGCTATGAGGCCAGAGTAAGAGTTAAGACAGTAGCTATTAGGCCAGAGTAAGAGTTAAGACAGTAGCTATGAGGCCAGAGTAAGAGTTAAGACAGTAGCTATGAGGCCAGAGTAAGAGTTAAGTTAGTAGCTATGAGGCCAGAGTAAGAGTTAAGACAGTAGCTATTAGGCCAGAGTAAGAGTTAAGACAGTAGCTATGAGGCCAGAGTAAGAGTCCAAGACCTTAACCATTAGGCCAGAGTAAGAGTTAAGACAGTAGCTATGAGGCCGGAGTAAGAGTTAAGACCGTAGCTATGAGGCCAGAGTAAGAGTTAAGACAGTAGCTATGAGGCCAGAGTAAGAGTCCAAGACCTTAACCATTAGGCCAGAGTAAGAGTTAAGACAGTAGCTATGAGGCCAGAGTAAGAGTTAAGACAGTAGCTATTAGGCCAGAGTAAGAGTTAAGACAGTAGCTATTAGGCCAGAGTAAGAGTCCAAGACCTTAACCATTAGGCCAGAGTAAGAGTTAAGACAGTAGCTATAAGGCCAAAGTAAGAGTTAAGACAGTAGCTATTAGGCCAGAGTAAGAGTTAAGACAGTAGCTATTAGGCCAGAGAAAGAGTTAAGACAGTAGCTATGAGGCCAGAGTAAGAGTTAAGACAGTAGCTATGAGGCCAGAGTAAGAGTTAAGACAGTAGCTATGAGGCCAGAGTAAGAGTTAAGACAGTAGCTATGAGGCCAGAGTAAGAGTCCAATACCTTAACCATTAGGCCAGAGTAAGAGTTAAGACAGTAGCTATGAGGCCAGAGTAAGAGTTAAGACAGTAGCTATTAGGCCAGAGTAAGACTTAAGACAGTAGCTATTAGGCCAGAGTAAGAGTTAAGACAGTAGCTATTAGGCCAGAGTAAGAGTTAAGACAGTAGCTATGAGGCCAGAGTAGGAGTTAAGACAGTAGCTATGAGGCCAGAGTAAGAGTTAAGACAGTAGCTATGAGGCCAGAGTAAGAGTTAAGACAGTAGCTATTAGGCCAGAGTAAGAGTTAAGACAGTAGCTATGAGGCCAGAGTAAGAGTCTAAGACCTTAACCATTAGGCCAGAGTAAGAGTTAAGACAGTAGCTATTAGGCCAGAGTAAGAGTTAAGACAGTAGCTATTAGGCCAGAGTAAGAGTTAAGACAGTAGCTATGAGGCCAGAGTAAGAGTCCAAGACCTTAACCATTAGGCCAGAGTAAGAGTTAAGACAGTAGCTATGAGGCCAGAGTAAGAGTTAAGACAGTAGCTATGAGGCCAGAGTAAGAGTTAAGACTGTAGCTATGAGGCCAGAGTAAGAGTTAAGACATTAGCTATGAGGCCAGAGTAAGAGTTAAGACAGTAGCTAAGAGGCCAGAGTAAGAGTCCAAGACCTTAACCATTATGCCAGAGTAAGAGTTAGGACAGTAGCTATGAGGCCAGAGTAAGAGTTAAGACAGTAGCTATTAGGCCAGAGTAAGAGTTAAGACAGTAGCTATTAGGCCAGAGTAAGAGTTAAGACAGTAGCTATGAGGCCAGTGTAAGAGTTAAGACAGTAGCTATGAGGCCAGAGTAAGAGTTAAGACAGTAGCTATTAGGCCAGAGTAAGAGTTAAGACAGTAGCTATTAGGCCAGAGTAAGAGTTAAGACAGTAGCTATGAGGCCAGTGTAAGAGTTAAGACAGTAGCTATGAGGCCAGAGTAAGAGTTAAGACAGTAGCTATTAGGCCAGAGTAAGAGTTAAGACAGTAGCTATGAGGCCAGAGTAAGAGTCCAAGACCTTAACCATTAGGCCAGAGTAAGAGTTAAGACAGTAGCTATTAGGCCAGAGTAAGAGTTAAGATAGTAGCTATGAGGCCAGAGTAAGAGTTAAGACAGTAGCTATGAGGCCAGAGTAAGAGTTAAGACAGTAGCTATTAGGCCAGAGTAAGAGTTAAGACAGTAGCTATGAGGCCAGAGTAAGAGTCCAAGACCTTAACCATTAGGGCAGAGTAAGAGTTAAGACAGTAGCTATGAGGCCAGAGTAAGAGTTAAGACAGTAGCTATGAGGCCAGAGTAAGAGTTAAGACTGTAGCTATGAGGCCAGAGTAAGAGTCCAAGACCTTAACCATTAGGCCAGAGTAAGAGTTAAGACAGTAGCTATGAGGCCAGTGTAAGAGTTATGACAGTAGCTATGAGGCCAGAGTAAGAGTCCAAGACCTTAACCATTAGGCCAGAGTAAGAGTTAAGACAGTAGCTATGAGGCCAGAGTAAGAGTTAAGACAGTAGCTATGAGGCCAGAGTAAGAGTTAAGACAGTAGCTATTAGGCCAGATTAAGAGTTAAGACAGTAGCTATGAGGCCAGAGTAAGAGTCCAAGACCTTAACCATTATGCCAGAGTAAGAGTTAAGACAGTAGCTATGAGGCTAGAGTAAGAGTTAAGACAGTAGGCGTTAGGCCAGAGTAAGACTTAAGACAGTAGCTATTAGGCCAGAGTAAGAGTTAAGACAGCAGCTATTAGGCCAGAGTAAGAGTTAAGACAGTAGCTATGAGGCCAGAGTAAGAGTTAAAACAGTAGCTATGATGCCAGAGTAAGAGTCCAAGACCTTAACCATTAGGCCAGAGTATGAGTGAAGACAGTAGCTATGAGGCCAGAGTAAGGGTTAAGACAGTAGCTATTAGGCCAGAGTAAGAGTTAAGACAGTAGCTATGAGTCCAGAGTAAGAGTTAAGACAGTAGCTATGAGGCCAGAATAAGAGTTAAGACAGTAGCTATGAGGCCAGAATAAGAGTTAAGACAGTAGCTATTAGGCCAGAGTAAGAGTTAAGACAGTAGCTATGAGGCCAGAATAAGAGTTAAGACAGTAGCTATAAGGCCAGAGTAAGAGTTAAGACAGTAGCTATGAGGCCAGTGTAAGAGTTAAGACAGTAGCTATGAGGCCAGAGTAAGAGTTAAGACACTAGCTATTAGGCCAGAGTAAGAGTCTAAGACCTTAACCATTAGGCCAGAGTAAGAGTTAAGACAGTAGCTATGAGGCCAGAGTAAGAGTTAAGACAGTAGCTATGAGGCCAGAGTAAGAGTCCAAGACCTTAACCATTAGGCCAGAGTAAGAGTTAAGACAGTAGCTATGAGGCCAGAGTAAGAGTTAAGACAGTAGCTATGAGGCCAGAGTAAGAGTCCAAGACCTTAACCATTAGGCCAGAGTAAGAGTTAAGACAGTAGCTTTGAGGCCAGAGTAAGAGTTAAGACAGTAGCTATTAGGCCAGAGTAAGAGTTAAGACAGTAGCTATTAGGCCAGAGAAAGAGTTAAGACAGTAGCTATGAGGCCAGAGTAAGAGTTAAGACAGTAGCTATGAGGCCAGAGTAAGAGTTAAGACAGTAGCTATGAGGCCAGAGTAAGAGTTAAGACAGTAGCTATGAGGCCAGAGTAAGAGTCCAATACCTTAACCATTAGGCCAGAGTAAGAGTTAAGACAGTAGCTATGAGGCCAGAGTAAGAGTTAAGACAGTAGCTATTAGGCCAGAGTAAGACTTAAGACAGTAGCTATTAGGCCAGAGTAAGAGTTAAGACAGTAGCTATTAGGCCAGAGTAAGAGTTAAGACAGTAGCTATGAGGCCAGAGTAGGAGTTAAGACAGTAGCTATGAGGCCAGAGTAAGAGTTAAGACAGTAGCTATGAGGCCAGAGTAAGAGTTAAGACAGTAGCTATTAGGCCAGAGTAAGAGTTAAGACAGTAGCTATGAGGCCAGAGTAAGAGTCTAAGACCTTAACCATTAGGCCAGAGTAAGAGTTAAGACAGTAGCTATTAGGCCAGAGTAAGAGTTAAGACAGTAGCTATTAGGCCAGAGTAAGAGTTAAGACAGTAGCTATGAGGCCAGAGTAAGAGTCCAAGACCTTAACCATTAGGCCAGAGTAAGAGTTAAGACAGTAGCTATGAGGCCAGAGTAAGAGTTAAGACAGTAGCTATGAGGCCAGAGTAAGAGTTAAGACTGTAGCTATGAGGCCAGAGTAAGAGTTAAGACATTAGCTATGAGGCCAGAGTAAGAGTTAAGACAGTAGCTAAGAGGCCAGAGTAAGAGTCCAAGACCTTAACCATTATGCCAGAGTAAGAGTTAGGACAGTAGCTATGAGGCCAGAGTAAGAGTTAAGACAGTAGCTATTAGGCCAGAGTAAGAGTTAAGACAGTAGCTATTAGGCCAGAGTAAGAGTTAAGACAGTAGCTATGAGGCCAGTGTAAGAGTTAAGACAGTAGCTATGAGGCCAGAGTAAGAGTTAAGACAGTAGCTATTAGGCCAGAGTAAGAGTTAAGACAGTAGCTATTAGGCCAGAGTAAGAGTTAAGACAGTAGCTATGAGGCCAGTGTAAGAGTTAAGACAGTAGCTATGAGGCCAGAGTAAGAGTTAAGACAGTAGCTATTAGGCCAGAGTAAGAGTTAAGACAGTAGCTATGAGGCCAGAGTAAGAGTCCAAGACCTTAACCATTAGGCCAGAGTAAGAGTTAAGACAGTAGCTATTAGGCCAGAGTAAGAGTTAAGATAGTAGCTATGAGGCCAGAGTAAGAGTTAAGACAGTAGCTATGAGGCCAGAGTAAGAGTTAAGACAGTAGCTATGAGGCCAGAGTAAGAGTTAAGACAGTAGCTATGAGGCCAGAGTAAGAGTCCAAGACCTTAACCATTAGGGCAGAGTAAGAGTTAAGACAGTAGCTATGAGGCCAGAGTAAGAGTTAAGACAGTAGCTATGAGGCCAGAGTAAGAGTTAAGACTGTAGCTATGAGGCCAGAGTAAGAGTCCAAGACCTTAACCATTAGGCCAGAGTAAGAGTTAAGACAGTAGCTATGAGGCCAGTGTAAGAGTTATGACAGTAGCTATGAGGCCAGAGTAAGAGTCCAAGACCTTAACCATTAGGCCAGAGTAAGAGTTAAGACAGTAGCTATGAGGCCAGAGTAAGAGTTAAGACAGTAGCTATTAGGCCAGATTAAGAGTTAAGACAGTAGCTATGAGGCCAGAGTAAGAGTCCAAGACCTTAACCATTATGCCAGAGTAAGAGTTAAGACAGTAGCTATGAGGCTAGAGTAAGAGTTAAGACAGTAGGCGTTAGGCCAGAGTAAGACTTAAGACAGTAGCTATTAGGCCAGAGTAAGAGTTAAGACAGCAGCTATTAGGCCAGAGTAAGAGTTAAGACAGTAGCTATGAGGCCAGAGTAAGAGTTAAAACAGTAGCTATGATGCCAGAGTAAGAGTCCAAGACCTTAACCATTAGGCCAGAGTAAGAGTGAAGACAGTAGCTATGAGGCCAGAGTAAGGGTTAAGACAGTAGCTATTAGGCCAGAGTAAGAGTTAAGACAGTAGCTATGAGTCCAGAGTAAGAGTTAAGACAGTAGCTATGAGGCCAGAATAAGAGTTAAGACAGTAGCTATGAGGCCAGAATAAGAGTTAAGACAGTAGCTATTAGGCCAGAGTAAGAGTTAAGACAGTAGCTATGAGGCCAGAATAAGAGTTAAGACAGTAGCTATAAGGCCAGAGTAAGAGTTAAGACAGTAGCTATGAGGCCAGTGTAAGAGTTAAGACAGTAGCTATGAGGCCAGAGTAAGAGTTAAGACAGTAGCTATTAGGCCAGAGTAAGAGTCTAAGACCTTAACCATTAGGCCAGAGTAAGAGTTAAGACAGTAGCTATGAGGCCAGAGTAAGAGTTAAGACAGTAGCTATGAGGCCAGAGTAAGAGTCCAAGACCTTAACCATTAGGCCAGAGTAAGAGTTAATACAGTAGCTATGAGGCCAGAGTAAGAGTTAAGACAGTAGCTATGAGGCCAGAGTAAGAGTCCAAGACCTTAACCATTAGGCCAGAGTAAGAGTTAAGACAGTAGCTTTGAGGCCAGAGTAAGAGTCCAAGACCTTAACCATTAGGCCAGAGTAAGAGTTAAGACAGTAGCTATGAGGCCAGAGTAAGAGTCCAAGACCTTAACCATTAGGCCAGAGTAAGAGTTAAGACAGTAGCTATTAGGCCAGAGTAAGAGTTAAGACAGTAGCTATGAGGCCAGAGTAAGAGTTAAGACAGTAGCTATGAGGCCAGAGTAAGAGTCCAAGACCTTAACCATTAGGCCAGAGTAAGAGTTAAGACAGTAGCTATGAGGCCAGAGTAAGAGTTAATACAGTAGCTATGAGGCCAGAGTAAGAGTCCAAGACCTTAACCATTAGGCCAGAGTAAGAGTTAAGACAGTAGCTATGAGGCCAGAGTAAGAGTTAAGACAGTAGCTATGAGGCCAGAGTAAGATTTAAGACAGTAGCTATGAGGCCAGAGTAAGAGTCCAAGACCTTAATCATTAGGCAAGAGTAAGACTTAAGACAGTAGCTATGAGGCCATAGTAAGAGTCCAAGACCTTAACCATTAGGCCAGAGTAAGAGTTAAGACAGTACCTATTAGGCCAGAGTAAGAGTTAAGACAGTAGCTATTATCCCAGAGTAAGAGTTAAGACAGTAGCTATAAGGCCAGAGTAAGAGTTAAGATAGTAGCTATTAGGCCAGAGTAAGAGTTAAGACAGTAGCTATTAGGCCAGACTAAGAGTTAAGACAGTAGTTATTAGGTCAGAGTAAGAGTTAAGACAGTAGCTATGAGGCCAGAGTAAGAGTTAAGACAGTAGCTATGAGGCCCGAGTAAGAGTCCAAGACCATAACCATTAGGCCAGAGGATGAGTTAAGACAGTAGCTATGAGGCCAGAGTAAGAGTTAAGACAGTAGCTATGAGGCCAGAGTAAGAGTTAAGACAGTAGCTATGAGGCCAGAGTAGGAGTTAAGACAGTAGCTATGAGGCCAGAGTAAGAGTTAAGACAGTAGCTATTAGGCCAGAGTAAGAGTTAAGACAGGAGCTATGGGGCCAGAGTAAGAGTCCAAGACCTTAACCATTAGGCCAGAGTAAGAGTTAAGACAGTAGCTATTAGGCCAGAGTAAGAGGTTAAGATGGTAGCTATGAGGCCAGAGTAAAAGTTAAGACAGTAGCTATTAGGCCAGAGTAAGAGTTAAGACAGTAGCTATTAGGTCAGAGTAAGAGTTAAGACAGTAGCTATTAGGTCAGAGTAAGAGTTAAGACAGTAGCTATGAGGCCAGAGTAAGAGTTAAGACAGTAGCTATGAGGCCAGAGTAAGAGTCCAAGACCTTAAACATTAGGCCAGAGTAAGAGTTAAGACAGTAGCTATGAGGCCAGAGTAAGAGTTAAGACAGTAGCTATGAGGCCAGAGTAAGAGTTAAGACAGTAGCTATGAGGCCAGAGTAAGAGTCCAAGACCTTAACCATTAGGCCAGAGTAAGAGTTAAGACAGTAGCTATGAGGCCAGAGTAAGAGTTAAGACAGTAGCTATGAGGCCAGAGTAAGAGTCCAAGACCTTAACCATTAGGCCAGAGTAAGAGTTAAGACAGTAGCTATGAGGCCAGAGTAAGAGTTAAGACAGTAGCTATGAGGCCAGAGTAAGATTTAAGACAGTAGCTATGAGGCCAGAGTAAGAGTCCAAGACCTTAATCATTAGGCCAGAGTAAGACTTAAGACAGTAGCTATGAGGCCATAGTAAGAGTCCAAGACCTTAACCATTAGGCCAGAGTAAGAGTTAAGACAGTAGCTATTAGGCCAGAGTAAGAGTTAAGACAGTAGCTATTATCCCAGAGTAAGAGTTAAGACAGTAGCTATAAGGCCAGAGTAAGAGTTAAGATAGTAGCTATTAGGCCAGAGTAAGAGTTAAGACAGTAGCTATTAGGCCAGACTAAGAGTTAAGACAGTAGTTATTAGGCCAGAGTAAGAGTTAAGACAGTAGCTATGAGGCCAGAGTAAGAGTTAAGACAGTAGCTATGAGGCCCGAGTAAGAGTCCAAGACCATAACCATTAGGCCAGAGTATGAGTTAAGACAGTAGCTATGAGGCCAGAGTAAGAGTTAAGACAGTAGCTATAAGGCCAGAGTAAGAGTTAAGACAGTAGCTATGAGGCCAGAGTAGGAGTTAAGACAGTAGCTATGAGGCCAGAGTAAGAGTTAAGACAGTAGCTATTAGGCCAGAGAAAGAGTTAAGACAGGAGCTATGAGGCCAGAGTAAGAGTCCAAGACCTTAACCATTAGGCCAGAGTAAGAGTTAAGACAGTAGCTATTAGGCCAGAGTAAGAGTTAAGATGGTAGCTATGAGGCCAGAGTAAGAGTTAAGACAGTAGCTATTAGGCCAGAGTAAGAGTTAAGACAGTAGCTATGAGGCCAGAGTAAGAGTTAAGACAGTAGCTATGAGGCCAGAGTAAGAGTCCAAGACCTTAACCATTAGGCCAGAGTAAGAGTTAAGACAGTAGCTATGAGGCCAGAGTAAGAGTCCAAGACCTTAACCATTAGGCCAGATTAAGAGTTAAGACGGTAGCTATTAGGCCAGAGTTAGAGTTAAGACAGTAGCTATTAGGCCAGAGTAAGAGTTAAGACAGTAGCTATTAGGCCAGAGTAAGAGTCCAAGACCTTAACCATTAGGCCAGAGTAAGAGTTAAGACAGTAGCTATGAGGCCAGAGTAAGAGTTAAGACAGTAGCTATTAGGCCATAGTAGGAGTTAAGACAGTAGCTATTAGGCCAGAGTAGGAGTTAAGACAGTAGCTATGAGGCCAGCGTAAGAGTTAAGACAGTAGCTATGAGGCCAGAGTAAGAGTCCAAGACCTTAACCATTAGGCCAGAGTAAGAGTTAAGACAGTAGCTATGAGGCCAGAGTAAGAGTTAAGACAGTAGCTATAAGGCCAGAGTAAGAGTTAAGACAGTAGCTATGAGGCCAGAGTAAGAGTTAAGACAGTAGCTATGAGGCCAGAGTAAGAGTTAAGACAGTAGCTATGAGGCCAGAGTAAGAGTTAAGACAGTAGCTATGAGGCCAGAGTAAGAGTCCAAGACCTTAACCATTAGGCCAGAGTAAGAGTTAAGACAGTAGCTATGAGGCCAGAGTAAGAGTTAAGACAGTAGCTATGAGGCCAGAGTAAGAGTCCAAGACCTTAACCATTAGGCCAGAGTAAGAGTTAAGACAGTAGCTATGAGGCCAGAGTAAGAGTTAAGACAGTAGCTATGAGGCCAGAGTAAGATTTAAGACAGTAGCTATGAGGCCAGAGTAAGAGTCCAAGACCTTAATCATTAGGCCAGAGTAAGACTTAAGACAGTAGCTATGAGGCCATAGTAAGAGTCCAAGACCTTAACCATTAGGCCAGAGTAAGAGTTAAGACAGTAGCTATTAGGCCAGAGTAAGAGTTAAGACAGTAGCTATTATCCCAGAGTAAGAGTTAAGACAGTAGCTATAAGGCCAGAGTAAGAGTTAAGATAGTAGCTATTAGGCCAGAGTAAGAGTTAAGACAGTAGCTATTAGGCCAGACTAAGAGTTAAGACAGTAGTTATTAGGCCAGAGTAAGAGTTAAGACAGTAGCTATGAGGCCAGAGTAAGAGTTAAGACAGTAGCTATGAGGCCCGAGTAAGAGTCCAAGACCATAACCATTAGGCCAGAGTATGAGTTAAGACAGTAGCTATGAGGCCATTGTAAGAGTTAAGACAGTAGCTATGAGGCCAGAGTAAGAGTCCAAGACCTTAACCATTAGGCCAAAGTAAGAGTTAAGACAGGAGCTATGAGGCCAGAGTAAGAGTTAAGACAGTAGCTATGAGGCCAGAGTAAGAGTTAAGACAGTAGCTATTAGGCCAGAGTAAGAGTTAAGACAGTAGCTATGAGGCCAGAGTAAGAGTCCAAGACCTTAACCATTATGCCAGAGTAAGAGTTAAGACAGTAGCTATGAGGCCAGAGTAAGAGTTAAGACAGTAGGCGTTAGGCCAGAGTAAGACTTAAGACAGTAGCTATTAGGCCAGAGTAAGAGTTAAGACAGTAGCTATTAGGCCAGAGTAAGAGTTAAGACAGTAGCTATGAGTCCAGAGTAAGAGTTAAGACAGTAGCTATGAGGCCAAAATAAGAGTTAAGACAGTAGCTATGAGGCCAGAGTAAGAGTTAAGACAGTAGCTATTAGGCCAGAGTAAGAGTTAAGACAGTAGCAATTAGGCCAGAGTAAGAGTTAAGACAGTAGCTATGAGGCCAGAGTAAGAGTTAAGACAGTAGCTATGAGGCCAGAGTAAGAGTCCAAGACGGTAACCATTAGGCCAGAGTAAGAGTTAAGACAGTAGCTATGAGGCCAGAGTAAGAGTTAAGACAGTAGCTATAAGGCCAGAGTAAGAGTTAAGACAGTAGCTATGAGGCCAGTGTAAGAGTTAAGACAGTTGCTATGAGGCCAGAGTAAGAGTTAAGACAGTAGCTATTAGGCCAGAGTAAGAGTTAAGACAGTAGCTATTAGGCCAGAGTAAGAGTCTAAGACCTTAACCATTAGGCCAGAGTAAGAGTTAAGACAGTAGCTATGAGGCCAGAGTAAGAGTTAAGACAGTAGCTATGAGGCCAGAGTAAGAGTCCAAGACCTTAACCATTAGGCCAAAGTAAGAGTTAAGACAGTAGCTATGAGGCCAGAGTAAGAGTTAAGACAGTAGCTATGAGGCCAGAGTAAGAGTCCAAGACCTTAACCATTAGGCCAGAGTAAGAGTTAAGACAGTAGCTTTGAGGCCAGAGTAAGAGTCCAAGACCTTAACCATTAGGTCAGAGTAAGAGTTAAGACAGTAGCTATGAGGCCAGAGTAAGAGTCCAAGACCTTAACCATTAGGCCAGAGTAAGAGTTAAGACAGTAGCTATTAGGCCAGAGTAAGAGTTAAGACAGTAGCTATGAGGCCAGAGTAAGAGTTAAGACAGTAGCTATGAGGCCAGAGTAAGAGTCCAAGACCTTAACCATTAGGCCAGAGTAAGAGTTAAGACAGTAGCTATGAGGCCAGAGTAAGAGTTAAGACAGTAGCTATGAGGCCAGATGAAGAGTCCAAGACCTTAACCATTAGGCCAGAGTAAGAGTTAAGACAGTAGCTATGAGGCCAGAGTAAGAGTTAAGACAGTAGCTATGAGGCCAGAGTAAGATTTAAGACAGTAGCTATGAGGCCAGAGTAAGAGTCCAAGACCTTAATCATTAGGCCAGAGTAAGACTTAAGACAGTAGCTATGAGGCCATAGTAAGAGTCCAAGACCTTAACCATTAGGCCAGAGTAAGAGTTAAGACAGTAGCTATTAGGCCAGAGTAAGAGTTAAGACAGTAGCTATTATCCCAGAGTAAGAGTTAAGACAGTAGCTATAAGGCCAGAGTAAGAGTTAAGATAGTAGCTATTAGGCCAGAGTAAGAGTTAAGACAGTAGCTATTAGGCCAGACTAAGAGTTAAGACAGTAGTTATTAGGCCAGAGTAAGAGTTAAGACAGTAGCTATGAGGCCAGAGTAAGAGTTAAGACAGTAGCTATGAGGCCCGAGTAAGAGTCCAAGACCATAACCATTAGGCCAGAGTATGAGTTAAGACAGTAGCTATGAGGCCAGAGTAAGAGTTAAGACAGTAGCTATAAGGCCAGAGTAAGAGTTAAGACAGTAGCTATGAGGCCAGAGTAGGAGTTAAGACAGTAGCTATGAGGCCAGAGTAAGAGTTAAGACAATAGCTATGAGGCCAGTGTAAGAGTTAAGACAGTAGCTATGAGGCCAGAGTAAGAGTTAAGACAGTAGCTATTAGGCCAGAGTAAGAGTTAAGACAGGAGCTATGAGGCCAGAGTAAGAGTCCAAGACCTTAACCATTAGGCCAGAGTAAGAGTTAAGACAGTAGCTATTAGGCCAGAGTAAGAGTTAAGATGGTAGCTATGAGGCCAGAGTAAGAGTTAAGACAGTAGCTATTAGGCCAGAGTAAGAGTTAAGACAGTAGCTATTAGGTCAGAGTAAGAGTTAAGACAGTAGCTATTAGGTCAGAGTAAGAGTTAAGACAGTAGCTATGAGGCCAGAGTAAGAGTTAAGACAGTAGCTATGAGGCCAGAGTAAGAGTCCAAGACCTTAAACATTAGGCCAGAGTAAGAGTTAAGACAGTAGCTATGAGGCCAGAGTAAGAGTTAAGACAGTAGCTATGAGGCCAGAGTAAGAGTTAAGACAGAGTTAAGACAGTAGCTATGAGGCCAGAGTAAGAGTTAAGACAGTAGCTTTTAGGCCAGAGTAAGAGTTAAGACAGTAGCTATGAGGCCAGAGTAAGAGTTAAGACAGTAGCTATGATGCCAGAGTAAGAGTCCAAGACCTTAACCATTAGGCCAGAGTAAGAGTGAAGACAGTAGCTATTAGGCCAGAGTAAGAGTTAAGACAGTAGCTATTAGGCCAGAGTAAGAGTTAAGACAGTAGCTATGAGGCCAGAGTAAAAGTTAAGACAGTAGCTATGAGGCCAGAGTAAGAGTCCAAGACCTTAACCATTAGGCCAGAGTAAGAGTTAAGACAGTAGCTATGAGGCCAGAGTAAGAGTTAAGACAGTAGCTATGAGGCCAGAGGAAGAGTCCAAGACCTTAACCATTAGGCCAGAGTAAGAGTTAAGACAGTAGCTATGAGGCCAGAGTAAGAGTTAAGACAGTAGCTATGAGGCCAGAGTAAGATTTAAGACAGTAGCTATGAGGCCAGAGTAAGAGTCCAAGACCTTAATCATTAGGCCAGAGTAAGACTTAAGACAGTAGCTATGAGGCCATAGTAAGAGTCCAAGACCTTAACCATTAGGCCAGAGTAAGAGTTAAGACAGTAGCTATTAGGCCAGAGTAAGAGTTAAGACAGTAGCTATTATCCCAGAGTAAGAGTTAAGACAGTAGCTATAAGGCCAGAGTAAGAGTTAAGATAGTAGCTATTAGGCCAGAGTAAGAGTTAAGACAGTAGCTATTAGGCCAGACTAAGAGTTAAGACAGTAGTTATTAGGCCAGAGTAAGAGTTAAGACAGTAGCTATGAGGCCAGAGTAAGAGTTAAGACAGTAGCTATGAGGCCCGAGTAAGAGTCCAAGACCATAACCATTAGGCCAGAGTATGAGTTAAGACAGTAGCTATGAGGCCAGAGTAAGAGTTAAGACAGTAGCTATAAGGCCAGAGTAAGAGTTAAGACAGTAGCTATGAGGCCAGAGTAGGAGTTAAGACAGTAGCTATGAGGCCAGAGTAAGAGTTAAGACAATAGCTATGAGGCCAGTGTAAGAGTTAAGACAGTAGCTATGAGGCCAGAGTAAGAGTTAAGACAGTAGCTATTAGGCCAGAGTAAGAGTTAAGACAGGAGCTATGAGGCCAGAGTAAGAGTCCAAGACCTTAACCATTAGGCCAGAGTAAGAGTTAAGACAGTAGCTATTAGGCCAGAGTAAGAGTTAAGATGGTAGCTATGAGGCCAGAGTAAGAGTTAAGACAGTAGCTATTAGGCCAGAGTAAGAGTTAAGACAGTAGCTATTAGGTCAGAGTAAGAGTTAAGACAGTAGCTATTAGGTCAGAGTAAGAGTTAAGACAGTAGCTATGAGGCCAGAGTAAGAGTTAAGACAGTAGCTATGAGGCCAGAGTAAGAGTCCAAGACCTTAAACATTAGGCCAGAGTAAGAGTTAAGACAGTAGCTATGAGGCCAGAGTAAGAGTTAAGACAGTAGCTATGAGGCCAGAGTAAGAGTTAAGACAGAGTTAAGACAGTAGCTATGAGGCCAGAGTAAGAGTTAAGACAGTAGCTTTTAGGCCAGAGTAAGAGTTAAGACAGTAGCTATGAGGCCAGAGTAAGAGTTAAGACAGTAGCTATGATGCCAGAGTAAGAGTCCAAGACCTTAACCATTAGGCCAGAGTAAGAGTGAAGACAGTAGCTATTAGGCCAGAGTAAGAGTTAAGACAGTAGCTATGAGTCCAGAGTAAGAGTTAAGACAGTAGCTATGAGGCCAGAGTAAGAGTTAAGACAGTAGCTATGAGTCCAGAGTAAGAGTTAAGACAGTAGCTATGAGGCCAGAATAAGAGTTAAGACAGTAGCTATGAGGCCAGAGTAAGAGTTAAGACAGTAGCTATTAGGCCAGAGTAAGAGTTAAGACAGTAGCTATTAGGCCAGAGTCAGAGTTAAGACAGTAGCAATTAGGCCAGAGTAAGAGTTAAGACAGTAGCTATGAGGCCAGAGTAAGAGTTAAGACAGTAGCTATGAGGCCAGAGTAAGAGTCCAAGACCGTAACCATTAGGCCAGAGTAAGAGTTAAGACAGAGTTAAGACAGTAGCTATGAGGCCAGTGTAAGAGTTAAGACAGTAGCTATGAGGCCAGAGTAAGAGTTAAGACAGTAGCTATTAGGCCAGAGTAAGAGTTAAGACAGTAGCTATGAGGCCAGAGTAAGAGTCCAAGACCTTAACCATTAGGCCAGAGTAAGAGTTAAGACAGTAGCTATGAGGCCAGAGTAAGAGTTAAGACAGTAGCTATTAGGCCAGAGTAAGAGTTAAGACAGTAGCTATGAGGCCAGAGTAAGAGTTAAGACAGTAGCTATGAGGCCAGAGTAAGAGTTAAGTTAGTAGCTATGAGGCCAGAGTAAGAGTTAAGACAGTAGCTATTAGGCCAGAGTAAGAGTTAAGACAGTAGCTATGAGGCCAGAGTAAGAGTCCAAGACCTTAACCATTAGGCCAGAGTAAGAGTTAAGACAGTAGCTATGAGGCCGGAGTAAGAGTTAAGACAGTAGCTATGAGGCCAGAGTAAGAGTTAAGACAGTAGCTATGAGGCCAGAGTAAGAGTCCAAGACCTTAACCATTAGGCCAGAGTAAGAGTTAAGACAGTAGCTATGAGGCCAGAGTAAGAGTTAAGACAGTAGCTATTAGGCCAGAGTAAGAGTTAAGACAGTAGCTATTAGGCCAGAGTAAGAGTCCAAGACCTTAACCATTAGGCCAGAGTAAGAGTTAAGACAGTAGCTATAAGGCCAAAGTAAGAGTTAAGACAGTAGCTATTAGGCCAGAGTAAGAGTTAAGACAGTAGCTATTAGGCCAGAGAAAGAGTTAAGACAGTAGCTATGAGGCCAGAGTAAGAGTTAAGACAGTAGCTATGAGGCCAGAGTAAGAGTTAAGACAGTAGCTATGAGGCCAGAGTAAGAGTCCAATACCTTAACCATTAGGCCAGAGTAAGAGTTAAGACAGTAGCTATGAGGCCAGAGTAAGAGTTAAGACAGTAGCTATTAGGCCAGAGTAAGACTTAAGACAGTAGCTATTAGGCCAGAGTAAGAGTTAAGACAGTAGCTATTAGGCCAGAGTAAGAGTTAAGACAGTAGCTATGAGGCCAGAGTAGGAGTTAAGACAGTAGCTATGAGGCCAGAGTAAGAGTTAAGACAGTAGCTATGAGGCCAGAGTAAGAGTTAAGACAGTAGCTATTAGGCCAGAGTAAGAGTTAAGACAGTAGCTATGAGGCCAGAGTAAGAGTCTAAGACCTTAACCATTAGGCCAGAGTAAGAGTTAAGACAGTAGCTATTAGGCCAGAGTAAGAGTTAAGACAGTAGCTATTAGGCCAGAGTAAGAGTTAAGACAGTAGCTATGAGGCCAGAGTAAGAGTCCAAGACCTTAACCATTAGGCCAGAGTAAGAGTTAAGACAGTAGCTATGAGGCCAGAGTAAGAGTTAAGACAGTAGCTATGAGGCCAGAGTAAGAGTTAAGACTGTAGCTATGAGGCCAGAGTAAGAGTTAAGACATTAGCTATGAGGCCAGAGTAAGAGTTAAGACAGTAGCTAAGAGGCCAGAGTAAGAGTCCAAGACCTTAACCATTATGCCAGAGTAAGAGTTAGGACAGTAGCTATGAGGCCAGAGTAAGAGTTAAGACAGTAGCTATTAGGCCAGAGTAAGAGTTAAGACAGTAGCTATTAGGCCAGAGTAAGAGTTAAGACAGTAGCTATGAGGCCAGTGTAAGAGTTAAGACAGTAGCTATGAGGCCAGAGTAAGAGTTAAGACAGTAGCTATTAGGCCAGAGTAAGAGTTAAGACAGTAGCTATTAGGCCAGAGTAAGAGTTAAGACAGTAGCTATGAGGCCAGTGTAAGAGTTAAGACAGTAGCTATGAGGCCAGAGTAAGAGTTAAGACAGTAGCTATTAGGCCAGAGTAAGAGTTAAGACAGTAGCTATGAGGCCAGAGTAAGAGTCCAAGACCTTAACCATTAGGCCAGAGTAAGAGTTAAGACAGTAGCTATTAGGCCAGAGTAAGAGTTAAGATAGTAGCTATGAGGCCAGAGTAAGAGTTAAGACAGTAGCTATGAGGCCAGAGTAAGAGTTAAGACAGTAGCTATTAGGCCAGAGTAAGAGTTAAGACAGTAGCTATGAGGCCAGAGTAAGAGTCCAAGACCTTAACCATTAGGGCAGAGTAAGAGTTAAGACAGTAGCTATGAGGCCAGAGTAAGAGTTAAGACAGTAGCTATGAGGCCAGAGTAAGAGTTAAGACTGTAGCTATGAGGCCAGAGTAAGAGTCCAAGACCTTAACCATTAGGCCAGAGTAAGAGTTAAGACAGTAGCTATGAGGCCAGTGTAAGAGTTATGACAGTAGCTATGAGGCCAGAGTAAGAGTCCAAGACCTTAACCATTAGGCCAGAGTAAGAGTTAAGACAGTAGCTATGAGGCCAGAGTAAGAGTTAAGACAGTAGCTATGAGGCCAGAGTAAGAGTTAAGACAGTAGCTATTAGGCCAGATTAAGAGTTAAGACAGTAGCTATGAGGCCAGAGTAAGAGTCCAAGACCTTAACCATTATGCCAGAGTAAGAGTTAAGACAGTAGCTATGAGGCTAGAGTAAGAGTTAAGACAGTAGGCGTTAGGCCAGAGTAAGACTTAAGACAGTAGCTATTAGGCCAGAGTAAGAGTTAAGACAGCAGCTATTAGGCCAGAGTAAGAGTTAAGACAGTAGCTATGAGGCCAGAGTAAGAGTTAAAACAGTAGCTATGATGCCAGAGTAAGAGTCCAAGACCTTAACCATTAGGCCAGAGTATGAGTGAAGACAGTAGCTATGAGGCCAGAGTAAGGGTTAAGACAGTAGCTATTAGGCCAGAGTAAGAGTTAAGACAGTAGCTATGAGTCCAGAGTAAGAGTTAAGACAGTAGCTATGAGGCCAGAATAAGAGTTAAGACAGTAGCTATGAGGCCAGAATAAGAGTTAAGACAGTAGCTATTAGGCCAGAGTAAGAGTTAAGACAGTAGCTATGAGGCCAGAATAAGAGTTAAGACAGTAGCTATAAGGCCAGAGTAAGAGTTAAGACAGTAGCTATGAGGCCAGTGTAAGAGTTAAGACAGTAGCTATGAGGCCAGAGTAAGAGTTAAGACACTAGCTATTAGGCCAGAGTAAGAGTCTAAGACCTTAACCATTAGGCCAGAGTAAGAGTTAAGACAGTAGCTATGAGGCCAGAGTAAGAGTTAAGACAGTAGCTATGAGGCCAGAGTAAGAGTCCAAGACCTTAACCATTAGGCCAGAGTAAGAGTTAAGACAGTAGCTATGAGGCCAGAGTAAGAGTTAAGACAGTAGCTATGAGGCCAGAGTAAGAGTCCAAGACCTTAACCATTAGGCCAGAGTAAGAGTTAAGACAGTAGCTTTGAGGCCAGAGTAAGAGTTAAGACAGTAGCTATTAGGCCAGAGTAAGAGTTAAGACAGTAGCTATTAGGCCAGAGAAAGAGTTAAGACAGTAGCTATGAGGCCAGAGTAAGAGTTAAGACAGTAGCTATGAGGCCAGAGTAAGAGTTAAGACAGTAGCTATGAGGCCAGAGTAAGAGTTAAGACAGTAGCTATGAGGCCAGAGTAAGAGTCCAATACCTTAACCATTAGGCCAGAGTAAGAGTTAAGACAGTAGCTATGAGGCCAGAGTAAGAGTTAAGACAGTAGCTATTAGGCCAGAGTAAGACTTAAGACAGTAGCTATTAGGCCAGAGTAAGAGTTAAGACAGTAGCTATTAGGCCAGAGTAAGAGTTAAGACAGTAGCTATGAGGCCAGAGTAGGAGTTAAGACAGTAGCTATGAGGCCAGAGTAAGAGTTAAGACAGTAGCTATGAGGCCAGAGTAAGAGTTAAGACAGTAGCTATTAGGCCAGAGTAAGAGTTAAGACAGTAGCTATGAGGCCAGAGTAAGAGTCTAAGACCTTAACCATTAGGCCAGAGTAAGAGTTAAGACAGTAGCTATTAGGCCAGAGTAAGAGTTAAGACAGTAGCTATTAGGCCAGAGTAAGAGTTAAGACAGTAGCTATGAGGCCAGAGTAAGAGTCCAAGACCTTAACCATTAGGCCAGAGTAAGAGTTAAGACAGTAGCTATGAGGCCAGAGTAAGAGTTAAGACAGTAGCTATGAGGCCAGAGTAAGAGTTAAGACTGTAGCTATGAGGCCAGAGTAAGAGTTAAGACATTAGCTATGAGGCCAGAGTAAGAGTTAAGACAGTAGCTAAGAGGCCAGAGTAAGAGTCCAAGACCTTAACCATTATGCCAGAGTAAGAGTTAGGACAGTAGCTATGAGGCCAGAGTAAGAGTTAAGACAGTAGCTATTAGGCCAGAGTAAGAGTTAAGACAGTAGCTATTAGGCCAGAGTAAGAGTTAAGACAGTAGCTATGAGGCCAGTGTAAGAGTTAAGACAGTAGCTATGAGGCCAGAGTAAGAGTTAAGACAGTAGCTATTAGGCCAGAGTAAGAGTTAAGACAGTAGCTATTAGGCCAGAGTAAGAGTTAAGACAGTAGCTATGAGGCCAGTGTAAGAGTTAAGACAGTAGCTATGAGGCCAGAGTAAGAGTTAAGACAGTAGCTATTAGGCCAGAGTAAGAGTTAAGACAGTAGCTATGAGGCCAGAGTAAGAGTCCAAGACCTTAACCATTAGGCCAGAGTAAGAGTTAAGACAGTAGCTATTAGGCCAGAGTAAGAGTTAAGATAGTAGCTATGAGGCCAGAGTAAGAGTTAAGACAGTAGCTATGAGGCCAGAGTAAGAGTTAAGACAGTAGCTATTAGGTCAGAGTAAGAGTTAAGACAGTAGCTATGAGGCCAGAGTAAGAGTCCAAGACCTTAACCATTAGGGCAGAGTAAGAGTTAAGACAGTAGCTATGAGGCCAGAGTAAGAGTTAAGACAGTAGCTATGAGGCCAGAGTAAGAGTTAAGACTGTAGCTATGAGGCCAGAGTAAGAGTCCAAGACCTTAACCATTAGGCCAGAGTAAGAGTTAAGACAGTAGCTATGAGGCCAGTGTAAGAGTTATGACAGTAGCTATGAGGCCAGAGTAAGAGTCCAAGACCTTAACCATTAGGCCAGAGTAAGAGTTAAGACAGTAGCTATGAGGCCAGAGTAAGAGTTAAGACAGTAGCTATGAGGCCAGAGTAAGAGTTAAGACAGTAGCTATTAGGCCAGATTAAGAGTTAAGACAGTAGCTATGAGGCCAGAGTAAGAGTCCAAGACCTTAACCATTATGCCAGAGTAAGAGTTAAGACAGTAGCTATGAGGCTAGAGTAAGAGTTAAGACAGTAGGCGTTAGGCCAGAGTAAGACTTAAGACAGTAGCTATTAGGCCAGAGTAAGAGTTAAGACAGCAGCTATTAGGCCAGAGTAAGAGTTAAGACAGTAGCTATGAGGCCAGAGTAAGAGTTAAAACAGTAGCTATGATGCCAGAGTAAGAGTCCAAGACCTTAACCATTAGGCCAGAGTAAGAGTGAAGACAGTAGCTATGAGGCCAGAGTAAGGGTTAAGACAGTAGCTATTAGGCCAGAGTAAGAGTTAAGACAGTAGCTATGAGTCCAGAGTAAGAGTTAAGACAGTAGCTATGAGGCCAGAATAAGAGTTAAGACAGTAGCTATGAGGCCAGAATAAGAGTTAAGACAGTAGCTATTAGGCCAGAGTAAGAGTTAAGACAGTAGCTATGAGGCCAGAATAAGAGTTAAGACAGTAGCTATAAGGCCAGAGTAAGAGTTAAGACAGTAGCTATGAGGCCAGTGTAAGAGTTAAGACAGTAGCTATGAGGCCAGAGTAAGAGTTAAGACAGTAGCTATTAGGCCAGAGTAAGAGTCTAAGACCTTAACCATTAGGCCAGAGTAAGAGTTAAGACAGTAGCTATGAGGCCAGAGTAAGAGTTAAGACAGTAGCTATGAGGCCAGAGTAAGAGTCCAAGACCTTAACCATTAGGCCAGAGTAAGAGTTAAGACAGTAGCTATGAGGCCAGAGTAAGAGTTAAGACAGTAGCTATGAGGCCAGAGTAAGAGTCAAGACCTTAACCATTAGGCCAGAGTAAGAGTTAAGACAGTAGCTTTGAGGCCAGAGTAAGAGTCCAAGACCTTAACCATTAGGCCAGAGTAAGAGTTAAGACAGTAGCTATGAGGCCAGAGTAAGAGTCCAAGACCTTAACCATTAGGCCAGAGTAAGAGTTAAGACAGTAGCTATTAGGCCAGAGTAAGAGTTAAGACAGTAGCTATGAGGCCAGAGTAAGAGTTAAGACAGTAGCTATGAGGCCAGAGTAAGAGTCCAAGACCTTAACCATTAGGCCAGAGTAAGAGTTAAGACAGTAGCTATGAGGCCAGAGTAAGAGTTAATACAGTAGCTATGAGGCCAGAGTAAGAGTCCAAGACCTTAACCATTAGGCCAGAGTAAGAGTTAAGACAGTAGCTATGAGGCCAGAGTAAGAGTTAAGACAGTAGCTATGAGGCCAGAGTAAGATTTAAGACAGTAGCTATGAGGCCAGAGTAAGAGTCCAAGACCTTAATCATTAGGCAAGAGTAAGACTTAAGACAGTAGCTATGAGGCCATAGTAAGAGTCCAAGACCTTAACCATTAGGCCAGAGTAAGAGTTAAGACAGTACCTATTAGGCCAGAGTAAGAGTTAAGACAGTAGCTATTATCCCAGAGTAAGAGTTAAGACAGTAGCTATAAGGCCAGAGTAAGAGTTAAGATAGTAGCTATTAGGCCAGAGTAAGAGTTAAGACAGTAGCTATTAGGCCAGACTAAGAGTTAAGACAGTAGTTATTAGGTCAGAGTAAGAGTTAAGACAGTAGCTATGAGGCCAGAGTAAGAGTTAAGACAGTAGCTATGAGGCCCGAGTAAGAGTCCAAGACCATAACCATTAGGCCAGAGTATGAGTTAAGACAGTAGCTATGAGGCCAGAGTAAGAGTTAAGACAGTAGCTATGAGGCCAGAGTAAGAGTTAAGACAGTAGCTATGAGGCCAGAGTAGGAGTTAAGACAGTAGCTATGAGGCCAGAGTAAGAGTTAAGACAGTAGCTATTAGGCCAGAGTAAGAGTTAAGACAGGAGCTATGGGGCCAGAGTAAGAGTCCAAGACCTTAACCATTAGGCCAGAGTAAGAGTTAAGACAGTAGCTATTAGGCCAGAGTAAGAGGTTAAGATGGTAGCTATGAGGCCAGAGTAAAAGTTAAGACAGTAGCTATTAGGCCAGAGTAAGAGTTAAGACAGTAGCTATTAGGTCAGAGTAAGAGTTAAGACAGTAGCTATTAGGTCAGAGTAAGAGTTAAGACAGTAGCTATGAGGCCAGAGTAAGAGTTAAGACAGTAGCTATGAGGCCAGAGTAAGAGTCCAAGACCTTAAACATTAGGCCAGAGTAAGAGTTAAGACAGTAGCTATGAGGCCAGAGTAAGAGTTAAGACAGTAGCTATGAGGCCAGAGTAAGAGTTAAGACAGTAGCTATGAGGCCAGAGTAAGAGTCCAAGACCTTAACCATTAGGCCAGAGTAAGAGTTAAGACAGTAGCTATGAGGCCAGAGTAAGAGTTAAGACAGTAGCTATGAGGCCAGAGTAAGAGTCCAAGACCTTAACCATTAGGCCAGAGTAAGAGTTAAGACAGTAGCTATGAGGCCAGAGTAAGAGTTAAGACAGTAGCTATGAGGCCAGAGTAAGATTTAAGACAGTAGCTATGAGGCCAGAGTAAGAGTCCAAGACCTTAATCATTAGGCCAGAGTAAGACTTAAGACAGTAGCTATGAGGCCATAGTAAGAGTCCAAGACCTTAACCATTAGGCCAGAGTAAGAGTTAAGACAGTAGCTATTAGGCCAGAGTAAGAGTTAAGACAGTAGCTATTATCCCAGAGTAAGAGTTAAGACAGTAGCTATAAGGCCAGAGTAAGAGTTAAGATAGTAGCTATTAGGCCAGAGTAAGAGTTAAGACAGTAGCTATTAGGCCAGACTAAGAGTTAAGACAGTAGTTATTAGGCCAGAGTAAGAGTTAAGACAGTAGCTATGAGGCCAGAGTAAGAGTTAAGACAGTAGCTATGAGGCCCGAGTAAGAGTCCAAGACCATAACCATTAGGCCAGAGTATGAGTTAAGACAGTAGCTATGAGGCCAGAGTAAGAGTTAAGACAGTAGCTATAAGGCCAGAGTAAGAGTTAAGACAGTAGCTATGAGGCCAGAGTAGGAGTTAAGACAGTAGCTATGAGGCCAGAGTAAGAGTTAAGACAGTAGCTATTAGGCCAGAGAAAGAGTTAAGACAGGAGCTATGAGGCCAGAGTAAGAGTCCAAGACCTTAACCATTAGGCCAGAGTAAGAGTTAAGACAGTAGCTATTAGGCCAGAGTAAGAGTTAAGATGGTAGCTATGAGGCCAGAGTAAGAGTTAAGACAGTAGCTATTAGGCCAGAGTAAGAGTTAAGACAGTAGCTATGAGGCCAGAGTAAGAGTTAAGACAGTAGCTATGAGGCCAGAGTAAGAGTCCAAGACCTTAACCATTAGGCCAGAGTAAGAGTTAAGACAGTAGCTATGAGGCCAGAGTAAGAGTCCAAGACCTTAACCATTAGGCCAGATTAAGAGTTAAGACGGTAGCTATTAGGCCAGAGTTAGAGTTAAGACAGTAGCTATTAGGCCAGAGTAAGAGTTAAGACAGTAGCTATTAGGCCAGAGTAAGAGTCCAAGACCTTAACCATTAGGCCAGAGTAAGAGTTAAGACAGTAGCTATGAGGCCAGAGTAAGAGTTAAGACAGTAGCTATTAGGCCATAGTAGGAGTTAAGACAGTAGCTATTAGGCCAGAGTAGGAGTTAAGACAGTAGCTATGAGGCCAGCGTAAGAGTTAAGACAGTAGCTATGAGGCCAGAGTAAGAGTCCAAGACCTTAACCATTAGGCCAGAGTAAGAGTTAAGACAGTAGCTATGAGGCCAGAGTAAGAGTTAAGACAGTAGCTATAAGGCCAGAGTAAGAGTTAAGACAGTAGCTATGAGGCCAGAGTAAGAGTTAAGACAGTAGCTATGAGGCCAGAGTAAGAGTTAAGACAGTAGCTATGAGGCCAGTGTAAGAGTTAAGACAGTAGCTATGAGGCCAGAGTAAGAGTCCAAGACCGTAACCATTAGGCCAGAGTAAGAGTTAAGACAGTAGCTATGAGTCCAGAGTAAGAGTTAAGACAGTAGCTATGAGGCCAGAATAAGAGTTAAGACAGTAGCTATGAGGCCAGAGTAAGAGTTAAGACAGTAGCTATTAGGCCAGAGTAAGAGTTAAGACAGTAGCTATTAGGCCAGAGTCAGAGTTAAGACAGTAGCAATTAGGCCAGAGTAAGAGTTAAGACAGTAGCTATGAGGCCAGAGTAAGAGTTAAGACAGTAGCTATGAGGCCAGAGTAAGAGTCCAAGACCGTAACCATTAGGCCAGAGTAAGAGTTAAGACAGTAGCTATGAGGCCAGAGTAATAGTTAAGACAGTAGCTATAAGGCCAGAGTAAGAGTTAAGACAGTAGCTATGAGGCCAGAGTAAGAGTTAAGACAGTAGCTATGAGGCCAGTGTAAGAGTTAAGACAGTAGCTATGAGGCCAGAGTAAGAGTTAAGACAGTAGCTATTAGGCCAGAGTAAGAGTTAAGACAGTAGCTATGAGGCCAGAGTAAGAGTCCAAGACCTTAACCATTAGGCCAGAGTAAGAGTTAAGACAGTAGCTATGAGGCCAGAGTAAGAGTTAAGACAGTAGCTATTAGGCCAGAGTAAGAGTTAAGACAGTAGCTATGAGGCCAGAGTAAGAGTTAAGACAGTAGCTATGAGGCCAGAGTAAGAGTTAGGTTAGTAGCTATGAGGCCAGAGTAAGAGTTAAGACAGTAGCTATTAGGCCAGAGTAAGAGTTAAGACAGTAGCTATGAGGCCAGAGTAAGAGTCCAAGACCTTAAACATTAGGCCAGAGTAAGAGTTAAGACAGTAGCTATGAGGCCGGAGTAAGAGTTAAGACAGTAGCTATGAGGCCAGAGTAAGAGTTAAGACAGTAGCTATGAGGCCAGAGTAAGAGTTAAGACAGTAGCTATGAGGCCAGAGTAAGAGTCCAAGACCTTAACCATTAGGCCAGAGTAAGAGTTAAGACAGTAGCTATAAGGCCAGAGTAAGAGTTAAGACAGTAGCTATTAGGCCAGAGTAAGAGTTAAGACAGTAGCTATTAGGCCAGAGTAAGAGTCCAAGACCTTAACCATTAGGCCAGAGTAAGAGTTAAGACAGTAGCTATAAGGCCAAAGTAAGAGTTAAGACAGTAGCTATTAGGCCAGAGTAAGAGTTAAGACAGTAGCTATGAGGCCAGAGAAAGAGTTAAGACAGTAGCTATGAGGCCAGAGTAAGAGTTAAGACAGTAGCTATGAGGCCAGAGTAAGAGTTAAGACAGTAGCTATGAGGCCAGAGTTAGAGTTAGGACAGTAGCTATGAGGCCAGAGTAAGAGTCCAATACCTTAACCATTAGGCCAGAGTAAGAGTTAAGACAGTAGCTATGAGGCCAGAGTAAGAGTTAAGACAGTAGCTATGAGGCCAGAGTAAGAGTTAAGACAGTAGCTATGAGGCCAGAGTAGGAGTTAAGACAGTAGCTATGAGGCCAGAATAAGAGTTAAGACAGTAGCTATGAGGCCAGAGTAAGAGTTAAGACAGTAGCTATGAGGCCAGAGTAAGAGTTAAGACAGTAGCTATTAGGCCAGAGTAAGAGTTAAGACAGTAGCTATGAGGCCAGAGTAAGAGTCCAAGACCTTAACCATTATGCCAGAGTAAGAGTTAAGACAGTAGCTATGAGGCCAGAGTAAGAGTTAAGACAGTAGCTATTAGGCCAGAGTAAGACTTAAGACAGTAGCTATTAGGCCAGAGTAAGAGTTAAGACAGTAGCTATTAGGCCAGAGTAAGAGTTAAGACAGTAGCTATGAGGCCAGAGTAGGAGTTAAGACAGTAGCTATGAGGCCAGAGTAAGAGTTAAGACAGTAGCTATGAGGCCAGAGTAAGAGTTAAGACAGTAGCTATTAGGCCAGAGTAAGAGTTAAGACAGTAGCTATGAGGCCAGAGTAAGAGTCTAAGACCTTAACCATTAGGCCAGAGTAAGAGTTAAGACAGTAGCTATTAGGCCAGAGTAAGAGTTAAGACAGTAACTATTAGGCCAGAGTAAGAGTTAAGACAGTAGCTATGAGGCCAGAGTAAGAGTCCAAGACCTTAACCATTAGGCCAGAGTAAGAGTTAAGACAGTAGCTATGAGGCCCGAGTAAGAGTTAAGACAGTAGCTATGAGGTCAGAGTAAGAGTTAAGACTGTAGCTATGAGGCCAGAGTAAGAGTTAAGACAGTAGCTATGAGGCCAGAGTAAGAGTTAAGACAGTAGCTATGAGGCCAGAGTAAGAGTCCAAGACCTTAACCATTATGCCAGAGTAAGAGTTAGGACAGTAGCTATGAGGCCAGAGTAAGAGTTAAGACAGTAGCTATGAGGCCAGAGTAAGAGTTAAGACAGTAGCTATTAGGCCAGAGTAAGAGCTAAGACAGTAGCTATTAGGCCAGAGTAAGAGTTAAGACAGTAGCTATGAGGCCAGTGTAAGAGTTAAGACAGTAGCTATGAGGCCAGAGTAAGAGTTAAGACAGTAGCTATTAGGCCAGAGTAAGAGTTAAGACAGTAGCTATTAGGCCAGAGTAAGAGTTAAGACAGTAGCTATGAGGCCAGTGTAAGAGTTAAGACAGTAGCTATGAGGCCAGAGTAAGAGTTAAGACAGTAGCTATTAGGCCAGAGTAAGAGTTAAGACAGTAGCTATGAGGCCAGAGTAAGAGTCCAAGACCTTAACCATTAGGCCAGAGTAAGAGTTAAGACAGTAGCTATTAGGCCAGAGTAAGAGTTAAGATAGTAGCTATGAGGCCAGAGTAAGAGTTAAGACAGTAGCTATGAGGCCAGAGTAAGAGTTAAGACAGTAGCTATTAGGCCAGAGTAAGAGTTAAGACAGTAGCTATGAGGCCAGAGTAAGAGTCCAAGACCTTAACCATTAGGGCAGAGTAAGAGTTAAGACAGTAGCTATGAGGCCAGAGTAAGAGTTAAGACAGTAGCTATGAGGCCAGAGTAAGAGTTAAGACTGTAGCTATGAGGCCAGAGTAAGAGTCCAAGACCTTAACCATTAGGCCAGAGTAAGAGTTAAGACAGTAGCTATGAGGCCAGTATAAGAGTTATGACAGTAGCTATGAGGCCAGAGTAAGAGTCCAAGACCTTAACCATTAGGCCAGAGTAAGAGTTAAGACAGTAGCTATGAGGCCAGAGTAAGAGTTAAGACAGTAGCTATGAGGCCAGAGTAAGAGTTAAGACAGTAGCTATTAGGCCAGATTAAGAGTTAAGACAGTAGCTATGAGGCCAGAGTAAGAGTCCAAGACCTTAACCATTATGCCAGAGTAAGAGTTAAGACAGTAGCTATGAGGCTAGAGTAAGAGTTAAGACAGTAGGCGTTAGGCCAGAGTAAGACTTAAGACAGTAGCTATTAGGCCAGAGTAAGAGTTAAGACAGCAGCTATTAGGCCAGAGTAAGAGTTAAGACAGTAGCTATGAGGCCAGAGTAAGAGTTAAAACAGTAGCTATGATGCCAGAGTAAGAGTCCAAGACCTTAACCATTAGGCCAGAGTAAGAGTGAAGACAGTAGCTATGAGGCCTGAGTAAGGGTTAAGACAGTAGCTATTAGGCCAGAGTAAGAGTTAAGACAGTAGCTATGAGTCCAGAGTAAGAGTTAAGACAGTAGCTATGAGGCCAGAATAAGAGTTAAGACAGTAGCTATTAGGCCAGAGTAAGAGTTAAGACAGTAGCTATTAGGCCAGAGTAAGAGTTAAGACAGTAGCAATTAGGCCAGAGTAAGAGTTAAGACAGTAGCTATGAGGCCAGAGTAAGAGTTAAGACAGTAGCTATGAGGCCAGAGTAAGAGTCCAAGACCGTAACCATTAGGCCAGAGTAAGAGTTAAGACAGTAGCTATGAGGCCAGAGTAAGAGTTAAGACAGTAGCTATAAGGCCAGAGTAAGAGTTAAGACAGTAGCTATGAGGCCAGAGTAAGAGTTAAGACAGTAGCTATGAGGCCAGAGTAATAGTTAAGACAGTAGCTATGAGGCCAGTATAAGAGTTAAGACAGTAGCTATGAGGCCAGAGTAAGAGTTAAGACAGTAGCTATTAGGCCAGAGTAAGAGTTAAGACAGTAGCTATGAGGCCAGAGTAAGAGTCCAAGACCTTAACCATTAGGCCAGAGTAAGAGTTAAGACAGTAGCTATGAGGCCAGAGTAAGAGTCCAAGACCTTAACCATTAGGGCAGAGTAAGAGTTAAGACAGTAGCTATGAGGCCAGAGTAAGAATTAAGACAGTAGCTATGAGGCCAGAGTAAGAGTTAAGACTGTAGCTATGAGGCCAGAGTAAGAGTCCAAGACCTTAACCATTAGGCCAGAGTAAGAGTTAAGACAGTAGCTATGAGGCCAGTGTAAGAGTTATGACAGTAGCTATGAGGCCAGAGTAAGAGTCCAAGACCTTAACCATTAGGCCAGAGTAAGAGTTAAGACAGTAGCTATGAGGCTAGAGTAAGAGTTAAGACAGCAGGCGTTAGGCCAGAGTAAGACTTAAGACAGTAGCTATTAGGCCAGAGTAAGAGTTAAGACAGCAGCTATTAGGCCAGAGTAAGAGTTAAGACAGTAGCTATGAGGCCAGAGTAAGAGTTAAAACAGTAGCTATGATGCCAGAGTAAGAGTCCAAGACCTTAACCATTAGGCCAGAGTAAGAGTGAAGACAGTAGCTATGAGGCCAGAGTAAGGGTTAAGACAGTAGCTATTAGGCCAGAGTAAGAGTTAAGACAGTAGCTATGAGTCCAGAGTAAGAGTTAAGACAGTAGCTATGAGGCCAGAATAAGAGTTAAGACAGTAGCTATTAGGCCAGAGTAAGAGTTAAGACAGTAGCTATTAGGCCAGAGTAAGAGTTAAGACAGTAGCAATTAGGCCAGAGTAAGAGTTAAGACAGTAGCTATGAGGCCAGAGTAAGAGTTAAGACAGTAGCTATGAGGCCAGAGTAAGAGTCCAAGACCGTAACCATTAGGCCAGAGTAAGAGTTAAGACAGTAGCTATGAGGCCAGAGTAAGAGTTAAGACAGTAGCTATAAGGCCAGAGTAAGAGTTAAGACAGTAGCTATGAGGCCAGAGTAAGAGTTAAGACAGTAGCTATGAGGCCAGAGTAATAGTTAAGACAGTAGCTATGAGGCCAGTATAAGAGTTAAGACAGTAGCTATGAGGCCAGAGTAAGAGTTAAGACAGTAGCTATTAGGCCAGAGTAAGAGTTAAGACAGTAGCTATGAGGCCAGAGTAAGAGTCCAAGACCTTAACCATTAGGCCAGAGTAAGAGTTAAGACAGTAGCTATGAGGCCAGAGTAAGAGTTAAGACAGTAGCTATTAGGCCAGAGTAAGAGTTAAGACAGTAGCTATGAGGCCAGAGTAAGAGTTAAGACAGTAGCTATGAGGCCAGAGTAAGAGTTAAGACAGTAGCTATGAGGCCAGAGTAAGAGTCCAAGACCTTAACCATTAGGCCAGAGTAAGAGTTAAGACAGTAGCTATGAGGCCAGAGTAAGGGTTAAGACAGTAGCTATTAGGCCAGATTAAGAGTTAAGACAGTAGCTATGAGGCCAGAGTAAGAGTCCAAGACCTTAACCATTATGCCAGAGTAAGAGTTAAGACAGTAGCTATGAGGCCAGAGTAAGAGTTAAGACAGTAGGCGTTAGGCCAGAGTAAGACTTAAGACAGTAGCTATTAGGCCAGAGTAAGAGTTAAGACAGTAGCTATTAGGCCAGAGTAAGAGTTAAGACAGTAGCTATGAGGCCAGTGTAAGAGTTAAAACAGTAGCTATGAGTTCAGAGTAAGAGTTAAGATAGTAGCTATGAGGCCAGAGTAAGAGTTAAGACAGTAGCTATGAGGCCAGAGTAAGAGTTAAGACAGTAGCTATTAGGCCAGAGTAAGAGTTAAGACAGTAGCTATGAGGCCAGAGTAAGAGTCCAAGACCTTAACCATTAGGCCAGAGTAAGAGTTAAGACAGTAGCTATTAGGCCAGAGTAAGCGTTAAGATAGTAGCTATGAGGCCAGAGTAAGAGTTAAGACAGTAGCTATGAGGCCAGAGTAAGAGTTAAGACAGTAGCTATTAGGCCAGAGTAAGAGTTAAGACAGTAGCTATGAGGCCAGAGTAAGAGTCCAAGACCTTAACCATTAGGCCAGAGTAAGAGTTAAGACAGTAGCTATGAGGCCAGAGTAAGAGTTAAGACAGTAGCTATGAGGCCAGAGTAAGAGTTAAGACTGTAGCTATGAGGCCAGAGTAAGAGTCCAAGACCTTAACCATTAGGCCAGAGTAAGAGTTAAGAAAGTAGCTATGAGGCCAGTGTAAGAGTTAAGACAGTAGCTATGAGGCCAGAGTAAGAGTCCAAGACCTTAACCATTAGGCCAGAGTAAGAGTTAAGACAGTAGCTATGAGGCCAGAGTAAGAGTTAAGACAGTAGCTATGAGGCCAGAGTAAGAGTTAAGAAAGTAGCTATTAGGCCAGATTAAGAGTTAAGACAGTGTCTATGAGGCCAGAGTAAGAGTCCAAGACCTTAACCATTAGGCCAGAGTAAGAGTTAAGACAGTAGCTATGAGGCCAGAGTAAGAGTTAAGACAGTAGCTATGAGGCCAGTGTAAGAGTTAAGACAGTAGCTATGAGGCCAGAGTAAGAGTTAAGACAGTAGCTATTAGGCCAGAGTAAGAGTTAAGACAGTATCTATTAGGCCAGAGTAAGAGTCTAAGACCTTAACCATTAGGCCAGAGTAAGAGTTAAGACAGTAGCTATGAGGCCAGAGTAAGAGTTAAGACAGTAGCTAGGAGGCCAGAGTAAGAGTCGAAGACCTTAACCATTAGGCCAGAGTAAGAGTTAAGACAGTAGCTTTGAGGCCAGAGTAAGAGTCCAAGACCTTAACCATTAGGCCAGAGTAAGAGTTAAGACAGTAGCTATGAGGCCAGAGTAAGAGTCCAAGACCTTAACCATTAGGCCAGAGTAAGAGTTAAGACAGTAGCTATTAGGCCAGAGTAAGAGTTAAGACAGTAGCTATGAGGCCAGAGTAAGAGTTAAGACAGTAGCTATGAGGCCAGAGTAAGAGTCCAAGACCTTAACCATTAGGCCAGAGTAAGAGTTAAGACAGTAGCTATGAGGCCAGAGTAAGAGTTAAGACAGTAGCTATGAGGCCAGAGTAAGAGTCCAAGACCTTAACCATTAGGCCAGAGTAAGAGTTAAGACAGTAGCTATGAGGCCAGAGTAAGAGTTAAGACAGTAGCTATGAGGCCAGAGTAAGATTTAAGACAGTAGCTATGAGGCCAGAGTAAGAGTCCAAGACCTTAATCATTAGGCCAGAGTAAGAGTTAAGACAGTAGCTATTAGGCCAGAGTAAGAGTTAAGACAGTAGCTATTATCCCAGAGTAAGAGTTAAGACAGTAGCTATAAGGCCAGAGTAAGAGTTAAGACAGTAGCTATTAGGCCAGAGTAGGAGTTAAGACAGTAGCTATTAGGCCAGACTAAGAGTTAAGACAGTAGTTATTAGGCCAGAGTAAGAGTTAAGACAGTAGCTATGAGGCCAGAGTAAGAGTTAAGACAGTAGCTATGAGGCCCGAGTAAGAGTCCAAGACCATAACCATTAGGCCAGAGTATGAGTTAAGACAGTAGCTATGAGGCCAGAGTAAGAGTTAAGACAGTAGCTATAAGGCCAGAGTAAGAGTTAAGACAGTAGCTATGAGGCCAGAGTAGGAGTTAAGACAGTAGCTATGAGGCTAGAGTAAGAGTTAAGACAATAGCTATGAGGCCAGTGTAAGAGTTAAGACAGTAGCTATGAGGCCAGAGTAAGAGTTAAGACAGTAGCTATTAGGCCAGAGTAAGAGTTAAGACAGGAGCTATGAGGCCAGAGTAAGAGTCCAAGACCTTAACCATTAGGCCAGAGTAAGAGTTAAGACAGTAGCTATTAGGCCAGAGTAAGAGTTAAGACGGTAGCTATGAGGCCAGAGTAAGAGTTAAGACAGTAGCTATTAGGCCAGAGTAAGAGTTAAGACAGTAGCTATTAGGTCAGAGTAAGAGTTAAGACAGTAGCTATTAGGTCAGAGTAAGAGTTAAGACAGTAGCTATGAGGCCAGAGTAAGAGTTAAGACAGTAGCTATGAGGCCAGAGTAAGAGTCCAAGACCTTAAACATTAGGCCAGAGTAAGAGTTAAGACAGTAGCTATGAGGCCAGAGTAAGAGTTAAGACAGTAGCTATGAGGCCAGAGTAAGAGTCCAAGACCTTAAACATTAGGCCAGAGTAAGAGTTAAGACAGTAGCTTTTAGGCCAGAGTAAGAGTTAAGACAGTAGCTATGAGGCCAGAGTAAGAGTTAAGACAGTAGCTATGATGCCAGAGTAAGAGTCCAAGACCTTAACCATTAGGCCAGAGTAAGAGTGAAGACAGTAGCTATGAGGCCAGAGTAAGAGTTAAGACAGTAGCTATTAGGCCAGAGTAAGAGTTAAGACAGTAGCTATGAGTCCAGAGTAAGAGTTAAGACAGTAGCTATGAGGCCAGAATAAGAGTTAAGACAGTAGCTATGAGGCCAGAGTAAGAGTTAAGACAGTAGCTATTAGGCCAGAGTAAGAGTTAAGACAGTAGCTATTAGGCCAGAGTCAGAGTTAAGACAGTAGCAATTAGGCCAGAGTAAGAGTTAAGACAGTAGCTATGAGGCCAGAGTAAGAGTCCAAGACCGTAACCATTAGGCCAGAGTAAGAGTTAAGACAGTAGCTATGAGGCCAGAGTAAGAGTTAAGACAGTAGCTATAAGGCCAGAGTAAGAGTTAAGACAGTAGCTATGAGGCCAGAGTAAGAGTTAAGACAGTAGCTATGAGGCCAGTGTAAGAGTTAAGACAGTAGCTATGAGGCCAGAGTAAGAGTTAAGACAGTAGCTAATAGGCCAGAGTGAGAGTTAAGACGGTAGCTATGAGGCCAGAGTAAGAGTCCAAGACCTTAACCATTAGGCCAGAGTAAGAGTTAAGACAGTAGCTATGAGGCCAGAGTAAGAGTTAAGACAGTAGCTATTAGGCCAGAGTAAGAGTTAAGACAGTAGCTATGAGGCCAGAGTAAGAGTTAAGACAGTAGCTATGAGGCCAGAGTAAGAGTTAAGTTAGTAGCTATGAGGCCAGAGTAAGAGTCCAAGACCTTAACCATTAGGCCAGAGTAAGAGTTAAGACAGTAGCTATAAGGCCAAAGTAAGAGTTAAGACAGTAGCTATTAGGCCAGAGTAAGAGTTAAGACAGTAGCTATTAGGCCAGAGAAAGAGTTAAGACAGTAGCTATGAGGCCAGAGTAAGAGTTAAGACAGTAGCTATGAGGCCAGAGTAAGAGTTAAGACAGTAGCTATGAGGCCAGAGTAAGAGTTAAGACAGTAGCTATGAGGCCAGAGTAAGAGTTAAGACAGTAGCTATGAGGCCAGAGTAAGAGTCCAATACCTTAACCATTAGGCCAGAGTAAGAGTTAAGACGGTAGCTATGAGGCCAGAGTAAGAGTTAAGACAGTAGCAATTAGCCTAGAGTGTCGTACTTTAGTCTTTGGGACCGCGTAGGGGACAAGGCCCTACCCCTGTCTATCTTGGTATTAGCGAACCGCAAATGGTAAATGCGGCATGTACGAGTGCTTTACTCGTCGTTCTAGCCCTGAATGCACTGCGTACACGTAATCTTGCTGCACTACGCGGGTTCCATTTTGGAAGCAGTGGCCATCTTGTCATTGCCCTCACATAGGCTATAATGGAGCAAATACGGGCCTCTCAGTACATGTGCTCTCCCGTGACTCCTCGGTGACCTGGGCAGCTGGCTCTGCTGCCCCGGGTCAAACTGGTCTCACGAGCTCCCCTTCCTCCGTCCACCTGTGATTAGCATCAGGGCTCGACCCATCATAAAACCCTTCTCATCTTACACAAACCCCCGGCTAATCTCTTCCACACCTGCTTGTTCCTGCTTCATGACTTGTTTCCCAAAACAGGAGATGCTCATGTTTATTGGGGGGTCTGCTGACATCTAACGTGGGATCGCAACCTTATTGTGTAAATCATTGTGAGCTGGCCGAACCGGAATGTGGGATGGTCATCATGACTCTGCCTTTTCTTTGTAATGTACACTCTTATATTGCCGTTTCATAAAACTCAGGAATGTATGCTTGAGGCCGAAAAAGGCCTATTTAAGATGTAGTCCGTTCCTATGATTTTCAGCAGTCTCCTGAGAACATACACGCTGTTGTACTTCTAGGATATCTGTCATTGGTCTGCAGCCAATAAACGATTCTTTGACTTCACCCAGAAGACTCTGTGTTTCTGTAGGTCCGGAACAGGGTGAAACCCCGAAGTCATAGGGTGTGTGCCCCTGCACCGCTGGGTCTAAAATACCCAGTACTTCAGTTTGGCGCCCAACTCGGGACGATTTCAGCGGTACCAGTCCAAGCCAGAGGTTCGTGAGGAGCTTCGTGTGGAAATTCCGGAGGAAGGCCGCCACTTCATCGACCCCTGCATGTCGACGTGGTCCGAAAGTCTTTTCTGCGAGGTTCTCCGCGTCCCGACGGCTACGAAGGACTGCTGCCCTGATTAATCGACCTGTTTTGGACCCTTGACGAGTTTGAGAGAGCGAAACAATCGAGAGAGTCTTCTGGTGACGTCATCGATCAGCAATATTGCAATATTCAGTTAAATATAAGTGGAGCGTCTCCCATTTGTTTTGGTATCCCTCGGGATCGTTTGGTTTGATTTGGTAATTGGTGATTTGGTGTTTGCAAACCCCAAAACCAGAGGACTCGTGTATTCACGAGACTATCGTAATCGATAATCCTTTGACGTTTGGATCTAGACTAGTGAGCGAAGATGCCTGGTTCTAGAATATTTGGTAGATTATTCTGTTTGGGTTGCGGAAAAGATTTCCAGCCATAGGAATCATGTCCGGTTCCTCCGGTTGGAACTCCAACTGATGAGCTCTATGTAAAACATGGCGTAGGCCCCATTGCATATAACGAAGTATGGATCCACTACACTAGGAAAGACGGTGTTTTAAAATGGCCCCAAAATGGTAGTTTCGATACCGATATTCTAGATAATTTGGAAATTAAATTGTTTAAGAAGAAAGCCCGGCCGGCGATGTTTGACTCTTTCCGCTTATGGCGAAAGGAAGCCAAACAGAAAGAAATTAAGCTAGCGAAAAAGAATAAAAAAGAGAGAGGTATGTCAGTAATGCAAGCAGCCGTACAATTTAAAGACAATGAGGAGGAGCAGATGAGTGAGCAATTGCACAGGCAGCGTAAGTTAGGGATCGACAAATGTTACCCGGCTTTACCACACTCTAAGCAGAATGAGTCGGAGGACAAGGAGAAAGATCACCTGATGTCACACTTGCTGAGTTCGCCACCCCCATATGCGCAAAATGCCACGGCACCTCCTCAGCTTGTGAATATGCCACCTCCAGTTAATGTATTGCAGGCTTTGCCGCAACCACCAGCTGCCGCACAACCGGCTCTTATTAATGTAATGCAGCCCTCTCAAGGGCCGCCAGTTGTGCTTCCAACTGCCCCCGTACTTCCTGCGACTTTGCCTAATTTAGCAGCTACCTCTCCCAACACTTTTCCTTGCACCACTTCGGTACCTGTTTCTACGTCTTCTTTTCTTCCCTCTGTTTTCCCCCCTGTTCCTGCTTCAGCTTCTCCTTCAGCGCGACAGCGTTTAGCTAATGTGGTTACTTCATTAATGTCGCCTCTCTTTGAATTGTCTGGTGCGACTCCTGGTTTGCAGCGTAAGCAACTGCGTAGTCAGTTGCCTACCCCTGACGAGAAGAACGTAATAGACAGCATGGCGCAGATGGATTGTTTTCCCTTCATTGTATGATGTGGAATCAATTGTTAATGTCTTCCATCAGTGGGATGCCCCGAAGCAGAGATATGTGTTTGAAAAAATGTGCGAAATTCTCTGTGAGGAATTGGAGGATAGTGGTAGAAATCCGAGGCCACGAGAATTGTGTGGAGTGAGGCTTGATTTTGGAGCAGGTATGATAGTGAACCGCGATATAGATAAAGCAGTTGCGGTTGTATTGTCCTTCAGGAATGATGATTGTCAACAGTCATTGTTCGAACAGGATGTCCTTGTGGGGAAAAAGGAAAAAGCGCGACAATACCCCATGAGAGAAGTTCCCCCGGTGTGGAAGGAAGCGTTTGCAGCTGTCGGTAATAACCCCGCTGTGGCAGCACATTTTCAGCGTGTTTGGGTGCATGTTCCATGGAAGCGTTCTGAGGTGTTAGCGCTTAAGCAGTCCTTACCTGATCCCCGTAGAAACCCAGCGGGTTATTATAAAGAGTTGTCACAGACGGCAGGGTCATGCGTAATGAACCTGGCCGACATAGACATGTTGTTTGGTAATGTTGTTCCACAGCCCCTATGGGGGTCAATCCGTAATGCGGATCATGATGCAGAACTAGGGGATACATGGGTTAATATTATTGCTGCCGATGCAAGACAAACTGGTGGCGCGAAACCTGAGCCTCTGGTAGCAGAACTCCCTGGTAGAATCATCACGTATATGAAGACACTAATGCCTGCAATGCGCGTAAACTGGGACAAGTTATCTGCATGCAAGCAGAAGAAAGATGAGACAGTGTCAGACTTCTTCACTAGGTTTGAAGAAACGTTTATTGATCACAGCGGGCAGGATATGAGTACTGAGGGTGGCCAACGGTTATTTGTGGATAAGTTTGTGCAGAATTTACTTCCTGACCTGTGTAAAAAGTTGAAGGATTCAGAGAGTTCTTGGGCTGTTTCCTCTTCGGCGCAAATACTGGCTACTGCACAGTATTATGAAAACAGAGATAAAGACGAGAAAGATAGAACAGAGAAGAAAACGAAGGAATTAAAGACAAAGGTCCTTTTACAGCAGGCCTATCCGCCACGTGGAGGTCAGAATAATTATAGGCAGCCCCCAGGTGTTTATCACCAGCCCCAACAGTTTCAGAACAATCAGCAAATGAACAGGTATTATCAGCCACGTGTCCCTGTAGGTCCCAACCAATGTTCATACTGCAAGGAGGAAGGTCATTTTAAATATAGTTGCCCTAAATTAATGCAGCGGAATGGTAATATGTATGGCGCAAGAGGTAGAGGTGCTCAGCAAGCTCCTAGAGGTAGAGGGCGTGGAAATGTTCCCCAAAACGCGCGTTCTCTGCCGCCTCAAAATGCCATTAATAGCTTTGATCAGCAAGCTAACGCAACTGTTAATACGGCCCAGTATTACACTAATGATTATTATGCAGAGGATGGCGATGCAGAGAATAATGATTACTAGGACAGCCGTAGACAGAGAGAGGGAGTTGTTTCAGTGCCAGTGGATCAGAGCGGACCGTATGTTGAGGTGACTACAGCAAATGTAACGGAGCCCTTTCTGCTAGACACTGGTGCTGCAAAGAGTTCAATCATGCATTCCAAACTCCCTGGCGCACCTTTGTCTGGCGATATAAATGTTTCAGTAGGTTTTTCTGGCGCCCCAGTTAGGAACCCGATTTCTAGTCCCATGTCACTTTCTGTTGGGCCTTGCGAGCTGAAAGCACCTCTAATCCTGACAACGGGTTGTGGTGAGAATTTGCTGGGATTGGATTTGTTGAAAAGATTGCATGCTACATTGTATTGTTCACCGTCAGGGGTACAACTTACATTAGGCAGGAAAGTGATTTCCCCAATGTACTTGTCTAAAAATACAATGCCACCTGAATTGTCATCCCTTCCGGATGCCCTTTGGGCTACTGGTCCCAATGATGTGGGCCTATTGGAAATACCGCCATACGTGGTGACTTTAAAGGCTAATGTCAGACTGCCACGTATTCCCCAGTATAAAATCTCTAATGAAGGCCAGAAAGCATTGTTAGACATTGTCAGTGACTTGATTAATAAGGGTGTGATTGAAGAGACAAGAGGCAACGTTTGCAATAGTCCGATTTTACCTGTTTTGAAACGAACGGACCCTTCACAGCCACCTGTTTACAGATTTGTGATTGATCTTAGAGAAGTTAATAAGATTGTTGTGCCACAGTTTCCGGTTGTCCCTGATATAACTGCCTTGTTAACGATGATTCCAGCCTCTGCTGCATGGTTTTCAGTGATCGATTTGAAGAATGCTTTCTTTAGCATCCCAATTGCAGAGGAGAGCAGAGACATTTTTGGATTTAGTCTGGGAGGCCGAAGCTTCCGCTTCAAACGCGCTCCCCAGGGCTACTGTGAGAGTCCGTCTATATACAGTCAAGCTTTGAAAGCGCAGCTTGATGCACTTGTTTTTCCTAGTGGCGCTATCCTGATTCAGTACGTGGACGATTTACTAATCGCTGCGGATACTGAAAAGATCTGTAAAGAAGCTAGATTGTCACTGTTGCGTCACTTATCTGCTTTTCATCACAAGGTGTCTCTCTCTAAGCTGCAATACTGTCGACAAGAAGTGACCTATTTAGGTCATCTCTTATCGAAGGAGGGAAGGAGACTGACCCCAGAAAGAATTCAAGCCATTGCACAGTTGAGTGTGCCAAAGACACAGAGAGAAGTACGTGCTTTCTTGGGCATTACCTCATATTGTAGGCATTGGATCCCTAGCTTCTCCTTGCTGGCAAAACCTTTGTTAGCCTTAACATGCAAAGACACACCGAATCCTATCCCATGGTCTGAAGAGTGCCAGAAAAGTTTTGTGGAATTGCGTAATGCATTATGTTCGGCTCCTGTGTTGGGTACTCCTGACTACAGTAAGCCTTTTACGTTGTATGTCCATGAGAAAGATGGATGTGCGTTGGCAGTGTTAACACAGCCTTTTGGCGACAGACCGCGCCCGTGCGCGTATTTTTCATCTACCTTGGACCCTGTAGCAAGGGCATTGCCAAGCTGTCTGAGAGCGACAGCTGCTGCAGCGATGTCTATCCGACAATCTGCTGGTTTGGTAATGGACAACACATTGATCGTTATGGTTCCACATGCTGTAGACACGTTATTGAATAGAACCAAGACACAACACCTGACTAGTGCACGCTTATCGGGCTACGAGCTCACACTGTTAGCGAATCACATACATATAAAACGATGCAATACGCTGAATCCAGCTACGTTGTTGCCGATTCCAGCAGACTCAGATGAGATTGAGCAGCATGACTGCCTGTTCAGAACGGAAGAAGAGACGAAAGGAAGAGTGGATCTGAAAGATACCCCCCTGACTGAGTGTGATGGTACCTTATGGGTAGATGGTTCATGCTTTAAGCTCCCTAATGGTGACACGACTGCTGCATATGCTATCACGACTTTACACACGGTTGTGGAAACTGCACGAGTGCCACATAATTCGGCCCAAGCTGCAGAGTTAATCGCCCTCACGAGAGCATGCGTGTTGTCTGAAGGAATGAGAGTGAATATATATACAGATAGCCAGTACGCCTTTGGCGTGGCTCATAATTTTGGACGACTGTGGAGAGAGCGTGGGTTCCTGACGTCACATGGAGCTAAAATTCAGAATGGCAAGTTGGTGAATGATCTCCTTGAGTCACTGACCCTACCGTTGCAAGTTGCGATCATGAAATGCAGTGCGCACAGGAAAGTCACAGACGATGTTGGTCGTGGGAATGCGTTTGCTGATGAGACCGCGAGAGAAACCGCACAGAATGTGAAGACTAGAATGTATGTTGCAGGCCCCGCAAGATGGGTTAATGATGTAGGAATGTGTGAGAACACAATAGAAAGTGTGAGGTCGCTTCAGGCTGAAGCTACGGAGGAAGAGTTGAGCAAGTGGAGAGAGAGTATGGGTAAGTTAGATGAGAATGGTTGCTGGATTGATCTGACAGAACATAGGCGATGGTTGTTGCCTGACGCATATGTGCTTCCAGTAGTTACTATGGCGCATGGAATGGCACACATCAGTACAAAAGGTATTTGTAAGTTGTTGGCTCCAGTATGGCAGAATGCTGGGATTCCCAAGTGTGCAGAGAATGTGGTCAAGAATTGTATGGTATGTTTGAAGTATAACCCTGGTAGGGGAACCCCAACTCCAGCCGGTCACTTTGCACCCCCATCATGTCCATTCGAAGTTTTGCAGCTGGACTTTATTCACATGGAAAGATGCAACAACCTGAAATATGTACTAGTGGTTGTTTGTGCTTTCTCAAAATGGTTAGAGGCTTATCCTCTAAAAGATAACACTGCCCTGTCCACAGCCAAAGCCCTCGTGAAAGAGTTCTTCCCCAGGTTTGGAATGCCGAGAATGGTATGGTGTGATAATGGGAGTGAGTTTGTGGGTAAAGTGATGAAGAATGTATGTGAAGGTTTAGGCATCCAGCAGAAATTCCACGCTGCAAATCACCCCCAATCGGCTGGATTGGTAGAGCGCTACAATGGAGCCTTAAAGCTCAAGTTGGCCAAAATTCAGGCGAGCACTGGTCTTAAATGGCCTGATGCCCTGCCTCTAGCACTCCTGTCCACCAGAATGATGATACACTCACGAGTGGGACTTAGTCCCTACGAGGTGGTCTTTGGCCGCCCGGCTAATGTATGGGGTGTGCCAAGGCCCGCGAAATTTAGTGAACTAGAGCATCCAGTGCTGCTCGATTACCTGTATGATTTGACTGTTAAACTGCGTGTTTTGCACCAACAGGTACATGATACTCTCCCTCAAGCCTCTGAAACTCCTGGACACCCTATCAACCCTGGTACATGGGTCCTGGTCCGGAACTTCCAGCGCAAGAGCAACGACGAGCCCCGCTGGCTTGGCCCTCATCTTGTTCTATTGTCGACGAGATCAGCAGTGCGAGTAAAAGGGAAGAAGCACTGGATTCATGGTACCCATTGCAAGGTAGTCCCCTTGCCTTTGCCATATGACCAGTGGGTCAAGGAGGGTATCGCCGACTCAGAGACAGACACTGTACCCCGTTTCATACCGTTCAGTGATGCACGCCTAAGAGACACAGCTTCAGACCAAGAGAGTGACAATATTCTGCAGGAAGCTGTGCCACCATCGAGTCGACTGGACACCACTGAGCCTGAACTTTTGTTTCGAGACCAAACAGCACCTGGCCGTCTCCGTTATAATTTGAGACCTAGGCCCATGGACAAATAAAGATTTCCTTATTATTTCCTTTCTGACATTTTTTACTCTCCCATCTGAAAGACTTTCTTGATTTTTTGTTTTTCGAACCACCATCCGGGTTCTGCCGCAGGGTCGCGGTGCCAAGACTTTGGGGTACAGGCCGAAGACGTTAGGTCGACGGTTCTGGTTGGTCTAGGGCGTTTCCCTGGACTGACAGGCGTACTCCTCAGCAGAAGAAACTCACCCGCCGCGAGCGGCCCGAGTAGAGGATGGAGTTTTTTAAGATGGAGAGACCAATTGAGGAAATGAACTTTAAAGCCAGGATGTGTAGAATTGTAAAAAGTAAATGTTTTATCTTTTTGTGCCTTTTTACACTGTGTAGTATCATGATGTCCATTGTAGGACTTGTGTTTTTCTCTGTTCAAAGGCCCATTGCACCTACCGAACCGCCTACACCTCTTTCTACTGCTTCCTCTCACTCTTTTCACCCTCTGCCTGAGCACGAACAGACCAGACGATCGGAGTTCGTAAATAACTCGTTTATCCAGCTCCTACACCAGCACCAACTAGTAGTGAATACGACAAATTGCTGGGTCTGTGGGTTGATGCCACACACCATTAACAAGGGTATTCCCTACCTGGTGCTACCGTATAGCTCAAATGGATCGTCATGGGCATTCCAGACCATGTTTCTCTATGCTCTGGAGACGTACTCCCCCCGCCAACCGCGTTCCATCAGACCCATCACCAATAATAAGGCTTTGATGAAAGGAGTTGCCGATATGAGTAGGGACATTAATGCATACTCATCCATTCCTAAAGAAGAGCTGAGACCTTATGTAGGATGGAATGCGACAGGGTATAGTATTAGTCTGGGTAAAAGACAGCGACAAATCTCATCTCCAATCTGGGTTGTACCCCACATGGGTTGGTTCTGCTTACAGGGTAATGGTCAGAACCCTAGGGCTCAACTGGGAAGAAGTGACTGTACTGAAACGTACACTTTCCCGTCACAGTTTTCCCCTGCGTTTTTAGCTGCTAAGGGTACCTATTTCATCTGTAATGACCGAGCATATACATGGTTGCCCCCTGATTTCTTGGGCACATGTTCTATTGCGAATCTGTTACCGCCTACATTCACTGCCGCCTCTGATTATCACAAGACGAGAGTTGTGAGAGGTGTGATAAGTAAGGAGGACACTGCCGGTCAGGAAGCAGGAGACTTCTTCTTGGGTTTCCTGCCGTTTTGGGGACCTATGGTCAATAGTAGGAACCTGAGACAGCTGACACGTGTGGTTGAATCCACTATCAATATAACGGCTGGTGCCCTTAGTAATCTGACAGCTGAGCTCCAAGCGGACCGCCTTATGACTTTACAGAACCGCATGGTCCTAGACGTTATTCTTGCAGACCGCGGTGGGGTATGCAAGGTTATCCAATCCAGTTGCTGCATTTTCATACCAGATAACGCTCCAACGGTGTATCAAGCCATCTCCAAACTCCATAAAATATCTGAAGCCATACACGTGGATAAGGGAGACTGGTCACTGGTGAGATGGTTCTGGGAACTGATATCTGCCTGGGGTTGGAAAGTTCTGATGGTCATTGGAATGATCTTAGCCATCCTTTTCCTGTTCTGTCTGTGTATACAGTGTGCTCCTGCGATGTGTGGCCTCTGTGCTACCTTGTGTGTAAGGAAGCCTGTATCGAGAGACGAGCTAAGTAATAGGATGATGCTACAGCAACATCTCCATGACTTTGCGAACATTGACCTAGACTCGGATTAAGATGAGTATAGTAATTGCCTATGTAAGGGCAAAAGGAGGGTCTGTCGTACTTTAGTCTTCGGGACCGCGTAGGGAACAAGGCCCTACCCCTGTCTATCTTGGTATTAGCGAACCGCAAATGGTAAATGCGGCATGTACGAGTGCTTTACTCGTCGTTCTAGCCCTGAATGCACTGCGTACACGTTATCTTGCTGCACTACGCGGGTTCCATTTTGGAAGCAGTGGCCATCTTGTCATTGCCCTCACATAGGCTATAATGGAGCAAATACGGGCCTCTCAGTACATGTGCTCTCCCGTGACTCCTCGGTGACCTGGGCAGCTGGCTCTGCTGCCCCGGGTCAAACTGGTCTCACGAGCTCCCCTTCCTCCGTCCACCTGTGATTAGCATCAGGGCTCGACCCATCATAAAACCCTTCTCATCCTACACAAACCCCCGGCTAATCTCTTCCACACCTGCTTGTTCCTGCTTTATGACTTGTTTCCCAAAACAGGAGATGCTCATGTTTATTGGGGGGTCTGCTGACATCTAACGTGGGATCGCAACCTTATTGTGTAAATCATTGTGAGCTGGCCGAACCGGAATGTGGGATGGTCATCATGACTCTGCCTTTTCTTTGTAATGTACACTCTTATATTGCCGTTTCATAAAACTCAGGAATGTATGCTTGAGGCCGAAAAAGGCCTATTTAAGATGTAGTCCGTTCCTATGATTTTCAGCAGTCTCCTGAGAACATACACGCTGTTGTACTTCTAGGATATCTGTCATTGGTCTGCAGCCAATAAACGATTCTTTGACTTCACCCAGAAGACTCTGTGTTTCTGTAGGTCCGGAACAGGGTGAAACCCCGAAGTCATAGGGTGTGTGCCCCTGCACCGCTGGGTCTAAAATACCCAGTACTTCAAGAGTAAGAGTTAAGACAGTAGCTATGAGGCCAGAGTAAGAGTTAAGACAGTAGCTATGAGGCCAGAGTAAGAGTTAAGACAGTAGCTATTAGGCCAGAGAAAGAGTTAAGACAGTAGCTATGAGGCCAGAGTAAGAGTTAAGACAGTAGCTATGAGGCCAGAGTAAGAGTTAAGACAGTAGCTATGAGGCCAGAGTAGGAGTTAAGACAGTAGCTATGAGGCCAGAATAAGAGTTAAGACAGTAGCTATGAGGCCAGAGTAAGAGTTAAGACAGTAGTTATGAGGCCAGAGTAAGAGTTAAGATAGTAGCTATTAGGCCAGAGTAAGAGTTAAGACAGTAGCTATGAGGCCAGAGTAAGAGTCCAAGACCTTAACCATTATGCCAGAGTAAGAGTTAAGACAGTAGCTATGAGGCCAGAGTAAGACTTAAGACAGTAGCTATTAGGCCAGACTAAGACTTAAGACAGTAGCTATTAGGCCAGAGTAAGAGTTAAGACAGTAGCTATTAGGCCAGAGTAAGAGTTAAGACAGTAGCTATGAGGCCAGAGTAGGAGTTAAGACAGTAGCTATGAGGCCAGAGTAAGAGTTAAGACAGTAGCTATGAGGCCAGAGTAAGAGTTAAGACAGTAGCTATTAGGCCAGAGTAAGAGTTAAGACAGTAGCTATGAGGCCAGAGTAAGAGTCTAAGACCTTAACCATTAGGCCAGAGTAAGAGTTAAGACAGTAGCTATTAGGCCAGAGTAAGAGTTAAGACAGTAGCTATTAGGCCAGAGTAAGAGTTAAGACAGTAGCTATGAGGCCAGAGTAAGAGTCCAAGACCTTAACCATTAGGCCAGAGTAAGAGTTAAGACAGTAGCTATGAGGCCAGAGTAAGAGTTAAGACAGTAGCTATGAGGCCAGAGTAAGAGTTAAGACTGTAGCTATGAGGCCAGAGTAAGAGTTAAGACAGTAGCTATGAGGCCAGAGTAAGAGTTAAGACAGTAGCTATGAGGCCAGAGTAAGAGTCCAAGACCTTAACCATTATGCCAGAGTAAGAGTTAGGACAGTAGCTATGAGGCCAGAGTAAGAGTTAAGACAGTAGCTATGAGGCCAGAGTAAGAGTTAAGACAGTAGCTATTAGGCCAGAGTAAGAGTTAAGACAGTAGCTATTAGGCCAGTGTTAGAGTTAAGACAGTAGCTATGAGGCCAGAGTAAGAGTTAAGACAGTAGCTATTAGGCCAGAGTAAGAGTTAAGACAGTAGCTATTAGGCCAGAGTAAGAGTTAAGACAGTAGCTATGAGGCCAGTGTAAGAGTTAAGACAGTAGCTATGAGGCCAGAGTAAGAGTTAAGACAGTAGCTCTTAGGCCAGAGTAAGAGTTAAGACAGTAGCTATGAGGCCAGAGTAAGAGTCCAAAACCTTAACCATTAGGCCAGAGTAAGAGTTAAGACAGTAGCTATTAGGCCAGAGTAAGAGTTAAGATAGTAGCTATGAGGCCAGAGTAAGAGTTAAGACAGTAGCTATGAGGCCAGATTAAGAGTTAAGACAGTAGCTATTAGGCCAGAGTAAGAGTTAAGACAGTAGCTATGAGGCCAGAGTAAGAGTCCAAGACCTTAACCATTAGGGCAGAGTAAGAGTTAAGACAGTAGCTATGAGGCCAGAGTAAGAGTTAAGACAGTAGCTATGAGGCCAGAGTAGGAGTTAAGACTGTAGCTATGAGGCCAGAGTAAGAGTCCAAGACCTTAACCATTAGGCCAGAGTAAGAGTTAAGACAGTAGCTATGAGGCCAGTGTAAGAGTTATGACAGTAGCTATGAGGCCAGAGTAAGAGTCCAAGACCTTAACCATTAGGCCAGAGTAAGAGTTAAGACAGTAGCTATGAGGCCAGAGTAAGAGTTAAGACAGTAGCTATGAGGCCAGAGTAAGAGTTAAGACAGTAGCTATTAGGCCAGATTAAGAGTTAAGACAGTAGCTATGATGCCAGAGTAAGAGTCCAAGACCTTAACCATTAGGCCAGAGTAAGAGTGAAGACAGTAGCTATGAGGCCAGAGTAAGGGTTAAGACAGTAGCTATTAGGCCAGAGTAAGAGTTAAGACAGTAGCTATGAGTCCAGAGTAAGAGTTAAGACAGTAGCTATGAGGCCAGAATAAGAGTTAAGACAGTAGCTATGAGGCCAGAGTAAGAGTTAAGACAGTAGCTATTAGGCCACAGTAAGAGTTAAGACAGTAGCTATTAGGCCAGAGTAAGAGTTAAGACAGTAGCAATTAGGCCAGAGTAAGAGTTAAGACAGTAGCTATGAGGCCAGAGTAAGAGTTAAGACAGTAGCTATGAGGCCAGAGTAAGAGTCCAAGACCGTAACCATTAGGCCAGAGTAAGAGTTAAGACAGTAGCTATGAGGCCAGAGTAAGAGTTAAGACAGTAGCTATAAGGCCAGAGTAAGAGTTAAGACAGTAGCTATGAGGCCAGAGTAAGAGTTAAGACAGTAGCTATGAGGCCAGAGTAATAGTTAACACAGTAGCTATGAGGCCAGTGTAAGAGTTAAGACAGTAGCTATGAGGCCAGAGTAAGAGTTAAGAGAGTAGCTATTAGGCCAGAGTAAGAGTTAAGACAGTAGCTATGAGGCCAGAGTAAGAGTCCAAGACCTTAACCATTAGGCCAGAGTAAGAGTTAAGACAGTAGCTATGAGGCCAGAGTAAGAGTTAAGACAGTAGCTATTAGGCCAGAGTAAGAGTTAAGACAGTAGCTATGAGGCCAGAGTAAGAGTTAAGACAGTAGCTATGAGGCCAGAGTAAGAGTTAAGACAGTAGCTATGAGGCCAGAGTAAGAGTTAAGACAGTAGCTATGAGGCCAGAGTAAGAGTCCAAGACCTTAACCATTAGGCCAGAGTAAGAGTTAAGACAGTAGCTATGAGGCCAGAGTAAGAGTCCAAGACCTTAACCATTATGCCAGAGTAAGAGTTAAGACAGTAGCTATGAGGCCAGAGTAAGAGTTAAGACAGTAGGCGTTAGGCCAGAGTAAGACTTAAGACAGTAGCTATTAGGCCAGAGTAAGAGTTAAGACAGTAGCTATTAGGCCAGAGTAAGAGTTAAGACAGTAGCTATGAGGCCAGTGTAAGAGTTAAAACAGTAGCTATGAGTTCAGAGTAAGAGTTAAGATAGTAGCTATGAGGCCAGAGTAAGAGTTAAGACAGTAGCTATGAGGCCAGAGTAAGAGTTAAGACAGTAGCTATTAGGCCAGAGTAAGAGTTAAGACAGTAGCTATGAGGCCAGAGTAAGAGTCCAAGACCTTAACCATTAGGCCAGAGTAAGAGTTAAGACAGTAGCTATTAGGCCAGAGTAAGCGTTAAGATAGTAGCTATGAGGCCAGAGTAAGAGTTAAGACTGTAGCTATGAGGCCAGAGTAAGAGTTAAGACAGTAGCTATTAGGCCAGAGTAAGAGTTAAGACAGTAGCTATGAGGCCAGAGTAAGAGTCCAAGACCTTAACCATTAGGCCAGAGTAAGAGTTAAGACAGTAGCTATGAGGCCAGAGTAAGAGTTAAGAAAGTAGCTATTAGGCCAGATTAAGAGTTAAGACAGTGGCTATGAGGCCAGAGTAAGAGTCCAAGACCTTAACCATTAGGCCATAGTAAGAGTTAAGACAGTAGCTATGAGGCCAGAGTAAGAGTTAAGACAGTAGCTATGAGGCCAGTGTAAGAGTTAAGACAGTAGCTATGAGGCCAGAGTAAGAGTTAAGACAGTAGCTATTAGGCCAGAGTAAGAGTTAAGACAGTAGCTATTAGGCCAGAGTAAGAGTCTAAGACCTTAACCATTAGGCCAGAGTAAGAGAAAGACAGTAGCTATGAGGCCAGAGTAAGAGTTAAGACAGTAGCTATGAGGCCAGAGTAAGAGTCCAAGACCTTAACCATTAGGCCAGAGTAAGAGTTAAGACAGTAGCTATGAGGCCAGAGTAAGAGTTAAGACAGTAGCTATGAGGCCAGAGTAAGAGTCCAAGACCTTAACCATTAGGCCAGAGTAAGAGTTAAGACAGTAGCTTTGAGGCCAGAGTAAGAGTCCAAGACCTTAACCATTAGGCCAGAGTAAGAGTTAAGACAGTAGCTATGAGGCCAGAGTAAGAGTCCAAGACCTTAACCATTAGGCCAGAGTAAGAGTTAAGACAGTAGCTATTAGGCCAGAGTAAGAGTTAAGACAGTAGCTATGAGGCCAGAGTAAGAGTTAAGACAGTAGCTATGAGGCCAGAGTAAGAGTCCAAGACCTTAACCATTAGGCCAGAGTAAGAGTTAAGACAGTAGCTATGAGGCCAGAGTAAGAGTTAAGACAGTAGCTATGAGGCCAGAGTAAGAGTCCAAGACCTTAACCATTAGGCCAGAGTAAGAGTTAAGACAGTAGCTATGAGGCCAGATTAAGAGTTAAGACAGTAGCTATGAGGCCAGAGTAAGATTTAAGACAGAAGCTATGAGGCCAGAGTAAGAGTCCAAGACCTTAATCATTAGGCCAGAGTAAGACTTAAGACAGTAGCTATGAGGCCATAGTAAGAGTCCAAGACCTTAACCATTAGGCCAGAGTAAGAGTTAAGACAGTAGCTATTAGGACAGAGTAAGAGTTAAGACAGTAGCTATTATCCCAGAGTAAGAGTTAAGACAGTAGCTATAAGGCCAGAGTAAGAGTTAAGACAGTAGCTATTAGGCCAGAGTAAGAGTTAAGACAGTAGCTATTAGGCCAGACTAAGAGTTAAGACAGTAGTTATTAGGCCAGAGTAAGAGTTAAGACAGTAGCTATGAGGCCCGAGTAAGAGTTAAGACAGTAGCTATAAGGCCAGAGTAAGAGTTAAGACAGTAGCTATGAGGCCAGAGTAGGAGTTAAGACAGTAGCTATGAGGCCAGAGTAAGAGTTAAGACAATAGCTATGAGGCCAGTGTAAGAGTTAAGACAGTAGCTATGAGGCCAGAGTAAGAGTTAAGACAGTAGCTATTAGGCCAGAGTAAGAGTTAAGACAGGAGCTATGAGGCCAGAGTAAGAGTCCAAGAGCTTAACCATTAGGCCAGAGTAAGAGTTAAGACAGTAGCTATTAGGCCAGAGTAAGAGTTAAGATGGTAGCTATGAGGCCAGAGTAAAAGTTAAGACAGTAGCTATTAGGCCAGAGTAAGAGTTAAGACAGTAGCTATTAGGTCAGAGTAAGAGTTAAGACAGTAGCTATGAGGCCAGAGTAAGAGTTAAGACAGTAGCTATGAGGCCAGAGTAAGAGTCCAAGACCTTAAACATTAGGCCAGAGTAAGAGTTAAGACAGTAGCTATGAGGCCAGAGTAGGAGTTAAGACAGTAGCTATGAGGCCAGAGTAAGAGTTAAGACAGAGTTAAGACAGTAGCTATGAGGCCAGAGTAAGAGTTAAGACAGTAGCTTTTAGGCCAGAGTAAGAGTTAAGACAGTAGCTATGAGGCTAGAGTAAGAGTTAAGACAGTAGCTATGATGCCAGAGTAAGAGTCCAAGACCTTAAACATTAGGCCAGAGTAAGAGTGAAGACAGTAGCTATGAGGCCAGAGTAAGAGTTAAGACAGTAGCTATTAGGCCAGAGTAAGAGTTAAGACAGTAGCTATGAGTCCAGAGTAAGAGTTAAGACAGTAGCTATGAGGCCAGAATAAGAGTTAAGACAGTAGCTATGAGGCCAGAGTAAGAGTTAAGACAGTAGCTATTAGGCCAGAGTAAGAGTTAAGACAGTAGCTATTAGGCCAGAGTCAGAGTTAAGACAGTAGCAATTAGGCCAGAGTAAGAGTTAAGACAGTAGCTATGAGGCCAGAGTAAGAGTTAAGACAGTAGCTATGAGGCCAGAGTAAGAGTCCAAGACCGTAACCATTAGGCCAGAGTAAGAGTTAAGACAATAGCTATGAGGCCAGAGTAAGAGTTAAGACAGTAGCTATAAGGCCAGAGTAAGAGTTAAGACAGTAGCTATGAGGCCAGAGTAAGAGTTAAGACAGTAGCTATGAGGCCAGTGTAAGAGTTAAGACAGTAGCTATGAGGCCAGAGTAACAGTTAAGACAGTAGCTATTAGGCCAGAGTAAGGGTTAAGACAGTAGCTATGAGGCCAGAGTAAGAGTCCAAGACCTTAACCATTAGGCCAGAGTAAGAGTTAAGACAGTAGCTATGAGGCCAGAGTAAGAGTTAAAACAGTAGCTATTAGGCCAGAGTAAGAGTTAAGACAGTAGCTATGAGGCCAGAGTAAGAGTTACGACAGTAGCTATGAGGCCAGAGTAAGAGTTAAGTTAGTAGCTATGAGGCCAGAGTAAGAGTTAAGACAGTAGCTATTATGCCAGAGTAAGAGTTAAGACAGTAGCTATGAGGCCAGAGTAAGAGTCCAAGACCTTAACCATTAGGCCAGAGTAAGAGTTATGACAGTAGCTATGAGGCCGGAGTAAGAGTTAAGACAGTAGCTATGAGGCCAGAGTAAGAGTTAAGACAGTAGCTATGAGGCCAGAGTAAGAGTTAAGACAGTAGCTATGAGGCCAGAGTAAGAGTCCAAGACCTTAACCATTAGGCCAGAGTAAGAGTTAAGACAGTAGCTATGAGGCCAGAGTAAGAGTTAAGACAGTAGCTATGAGGCCAGAGTAAGAGTTAAGACAGTAGCTATGAGGCCAGAGTAGGAGTTAAGACAGTAGCTATGAGGCCAGAATAAGAGTTAAGACAGTAGCTATGAGGCCAGAGTAAGAGTTAAGACAGTAGCTATTAGGACAGAGTAAGAGTTAAGACAGTAGCTATGAGGCCAGAGTAAGAGTCCAAGACCTTAACCATTATGCCAGAGTAAGAGTTAAGACAGTAGCTATGAGGCCAGAGTAAGAGTTAAGACAGTAGCTATTAGGCCAGAGTAAGAGTTAAGACAGTAGCTATTAGGCCAGAGTAAGAGTTAAGACAGTAGCTATGAGGCCAGAGTAGGAGTTAAGACAGTAGCTATGAGGCCAGAGTAAGAGTTAAGACAGTAGCTATTAGGCCAGAGTAAGAGTTAAGACAGTAGCTATGAGGCCAGAGTAAGAGTCTAAGACCTTAACCATTAGGCCAGAGTAAGAGTTAAGACAGTAGCTATTAGGCCAGTGTAAGAGTTAAGACAGTAGCTATTAGGCCAGAGTAAGAGTTAAGACAGTATCTATGAGGCCAGAGTAAGAGTCCAAGACCTTAACCATTAGGCCAGAGTAAGAGTTAAGACAGTAGCTATGAGGCCAGAGTAAGAGTTAAGACAGTAGCTATGAGGCCAGAGTAAGAGTTAAGACTGTAGCTATGAGGCCAGAGTAAGAGTTAAGACAGTAGCTATGAGGCCAGAGTAAGAGTTAAGACAGTAGCTATGAGGCCAGAGTAAGAGTCCAAGACCTTAACCATTATGCCAGAGTAAGAGTTAAGACAGTAGCTATGAGGCCAGAGTGAGAGTTAAGACAGTAGCTATTAGGCCAGAGTAGGAGTTAAGACAGTAGCTATGAGGCCAGAGTAAGAGTTAAGACAGTAGCTATTAGGCCAGAGTAAGAGTTAAGACAGTAGCTATGAGGCCAGAGTAAGAGTTAAGACAGTAGCTATGAGGCCAGAGTAAGAGTTAAGACAGTAGCTATGAGGCCAGAGTAAGAGTCCAAGACGTTAACCATTAGGCCAGAGTAAGTGTTAAGACAGTAGCTATTAGGCCAGAGTAAGAGTTAAGACAGTAGCTATTAGGCCAGAGTATGAGTTAAGACAGTAGCTATGAGGCCAGAGTAAGAGTTAAGACAGTAGCTATTAGGCCAGAGTAGGAGTTAAAACAGTAGCTATTAGGCCAGAGTAAAAGTCCAAGACCTTAACCATTTGGCCAGAGTAAGAGTTAAGACAGTGGCTATGAGGCCAGAGTAAGATTTAAGACAGTAGCTATTAGGCCAGAGTAAGAGTTAAGACAGTAGCTATTAGGCCAGAGTAAGAGTTATGACAGTAGCTATGAGGCCAGAGTAAGAGTTAAGACAGTAGCTATGAGGCCAGAGTAAGAGTCCACGACCTTAACCATTAGGCCAGAGTGAGGGTTAAGACAGTAGCTAGGAGGTCAGAGTAAGAGTTAAGACAGTAGCTATGAGGCCAGAGTAACAGTTAAGCCAGTAGCTATGAGGCCAGAGTAAGAGTTAAGACAGTAGCTATGAGGCCAGAGTAAGAGTTAAGACAGTAGCTATTAGGCCAGAGTAAGAGTTAAGACAGTAGCTATGAGGCCAGAGTAAGAGTCCAAGACCTTAACCATTAGGCCAGAGAAAGAGTTAAGACAGTAGCTATGAGGCCAGAGTAAGAGTTAAGACAGTAGCTATTAGGCCAGAGTAAGAGTTAAGACAGTAGCTATTAGGCCGGAGTAAGAGTTAAGACAGTAGCTATGAGGCTAGAGTAAGAGTTAAGACCTTAACCATTAGGCCAGAGTAAGAGTTAAGACAGTAGCTATGAGGCCAGAGTAAGAGTTAAGACAGTAGCTATGAGGCCAGAGTAAGAGTTAAGACAGTAGCTATGAGGCCGGAGTAAGAGTTAAGACAGTAGCTATGAGGCCGGAGTAAGAGCTAAGACAGTAGCTATGAGGCGAGAGTAAGAGTCCAAGACCTTAACCATTAGGCCAGAGTAAGAGTTAAGACAGTAGCTATGAGGCCAGAGTAAGAGTTAAGACAGTAGCTATGAGGCCAGAGTAAGAGTCCACAACCTTAAACATTAGGCCAGAGTAAGAGTTAAGACAGTAGCTATGAGGCCAGAGTAAGAGTTAAGACAGTAGCTATGAGGCCAGAGTAAGAGTTAAGACAGTAGCTATGAGGCCGGAGTAAGAGTTAAGACAGTAGCTATGAGGCCGGAGTAAGAGCTAAGACAGTAGCTATGAGGCCAGAGTAAGAGTCCAAGACCTTAACCATTAGGCCAGAGTAAGAGTTAAGACAGTAGCTATGAGGCCAGAGTAAGAGTTAAGACAGTAGCTATTAGGCCAGAGTAAGAGTTAAGACAGTAGCTATGAGGCCAGAGTAAGAGTTAAGACAGTAGCTATGAGGCCAGAGTAAGAGTTAAGACAGTAGTTATGAGGCCAGAGTAAGAGTCCAAGACCTTAACCATTAGGCCAGAGTAAGAGTTAAGACAGTAGCTATAAGGCCAAAGTAAGAGTTAAGACAGTAGCTATTAGGCCAGAGTAAGAGTTAAGACAGTAGCTATTAGGCCAGAGAAAGAGTTAAGACAGTAGCTATGAGGCCAGAGTAAGAGTTAAGACAGTAGCTATGAGGCCAGAGTAAGAGTTAAGACAGTAGCTATGAGGCCAGAGTAAGAGTCCAATACCTTAACCATTAGGCCAGAGTAAGAGTTAAGACAGTAGCTATGAGGCCAGAGTAAGAGTTAAGACAGTAGCTATTAGGCCAGAGTAAGAGTTAAGACAGTAGCTATGAGGCCAGAGTAAGAGTTAAGACAGTAGCTATGAGGCCAGAGTAAGAGTTAAGACAGTAGCTATGAGGCCAGAGTAGGAGTTAAGACAGTAGCTATGAGGCCAGAATAAGAGTTAAGACAGTAGCTATGAGGCCAGAGTAAGAACTAAGACAGTAGCTATTAGGCCAGAGTAAGAGTTAAGACAGTAGCTATGAGGCCAGAGTAAGAGTCCAAGACCTTAACCATTATGCCAGAGTAAGAGTTAAGACAGTAGCTATGAGGCCAGAGCAAGAGTTAAGACAGTAGCTATTAGGCCAGAGTAAGAGTTAAGACAGTAGCTATTAGGCCAGAGTAAGAGTTAAGACAGTAGCTATGAGGCCAGAGTAGGAGTTAAGACAGTAGCTATGAGGCCAGAGTAAGAGTTAAGACAGTAGCTATGAGGCCAGAGTAAGAGTTAAGACAGTAGCTATTAGGCCAGAGTAAGAGTTAAGACAGTAGCTATGAGGCCAGAGTAAGAGTTAAGACAGTAGCTGTGAGGCCAGAGTAAGAGTTAAGACAGTAGCTATGAGGCCAGAGTAAGAGTTAAGACAGTAGCTATGAGGCCAGAGTAAGAGTCCAAGACCTTAACCATTAGGCCAGAGTAAGAGTTAAGACAGTAGCTATGAGGCCAGAGTAAGAGTTAAGACAGTAGCTATGAGGCCAGAGTAAGAGTTAAGACAGTAGCTATGAGGCCAGAGTAAGAGTTAAGACAGTAGCTATGAGGCCAGAGTAAGAGTTAAGACAGTAGCTATTAGGCCAGTGTAAGAGTTAAGACAGTAGCTATTAGGCCAGAGTAAGAGTTAAGACAGTATCTATGAGGCCAGAGTAAGAGTCCAAGACCTTAACCATTAGGCCAGAGTAAGAGTTAAGACAGTAGCTATGAGGCCAGAGTAAGAGTTAAGACAGTAGCTATGAGGCCAGAGTAAGAATTAAGACTGTAGCTATGAGGCCAGAGTAAGAGTTAAGACAGTAGCTATGAGGCCAGAGTAAGAGTCCAAGACCTTAACCATTAGGCCAGAGTAAGAGTTAAGACAGTAGCTATGAGGCCAGAGTAAGAGTTAAGACAGTAGCTATGAGGCCAGAGTAAGAGTTAAGACTGTAGCTATGAGGCCAGATTAAGAGTTAAGACAGTAGCTATGAGGCCAGAGTAAGAGTTAAGACAGTAGCTATGAGGCCAGAGTAAGAGTCCAAGACCTTAACCATTATGCCAGAGTAAGAGTTAAGACAGTAGCTATGAGGCCAGAGTAAGAGTTAAGACAGTAGCTATTAGGCCAGAGTAGGAGTTAAGACAGTAGCTATGAGGCCAGAGTAAGAGTTAAGACAGTAGCTATTAGGCCAGAGTAAGAGTTAAGACAGTAGCTATGAGGCCAGAGTAAGAGTTAAGACAGTAGCTATGAGGCCAGAGTAAGAGTTAAGACAGTAGCTATGAGGCCAGAGTAAGAGTCCAAGACGTTAACCATTAGGCCAGAGTAAGTGTTAAGACAGTAGCTATTAGGCCAGAGTAAGAGTTAAGACAGTAGCTATTAGGCCAGAGTATGAGTTAAGACAGTAGCTATGAGGCCAGAGTAAGAGTTAAGACAGTAGCTATTAGGCCAAGTAGGAGTTAAAACAGTAGCTATTAGGCCAGAGTAAAAGTCCAAGACCTTAACCATTTGGCCAGAGTAAGAGTTAAGACAGTGGCTATGAGGCCAGAGTAAGATTTAAGACAGTAGCTATTAGGCCAGAGTAAGAGTTAAGACAGTAGCTATTAGGCCAGAGTAAGAGTTATGACAGTAGCTATGAGGCCAGAGTAAGAGTTAAGACAGTAGCTATGAGGCCAGAGTAAGAGTCCACGACCTTAACCATTAGGCCAGAGTGAGGGTTAAGACAGTAGCTAGGAGGCCAGAGTAACAGTTAAGCCAGTAGCTATGAGGCCAGAGTAAGAGTTAAGACAGTAGCTATGAGGCCAGAGTAAGAGTTAAGACAGTAGCTATTAGGCCAGAGTAAGAGTTAAGACAGTAGCTATGAGGCCAGAGTAAGAGTCCAAGACCTTAACCATTAGGCCAGAGTAAGAGTTAAGACAGTAGCTATGAGGCCAGAGTAAGAGTTAAGACAGTAGCTATTAGGCCAGAGTAAGAGTTAAGACAGTAGCTATGAGGCCAGAGTAAGAGTTAAAACAGTAGCTATGAGGCCAGAGTAAGAGTTAAAACAGTAGCTATTAGGCCAGAGTAAGAGTTAAGACAGTAGCTATGAGACCAGAGTAAGAGTCCAAGACCTTAACCATTAGGCCAGAGTAAGAGTTAAGACAGTAGCTATGAGGCCAGAGTAAGAGTTAAGACAGTAGCTATTAGGCCAGAGTAAGAGTTAAGACAGTAGCTATGAGGCCAGAGTAAGAGTTAAGACAGTAGCTATTAGGCCAGAGTAAGAGTCCAAGACCTTAACCATTAGGCCAGAGTAAGAGTTAAGACAGTAGCTATGAGGCCAGAGTAAGAATCCAAGACCTTAACCATTAGGCCAGAGTAAGAGCCCAAGACCTTAACCATTAGGCCAGAGTAAGAGTTAAGACAGTAGCTATGAGGCCAGAGTAAGAGTTAAGACAGTAGCTATGAGGCCAGAGTAAGAGTTAAGACAGTAGCTATTAGGCCAGAGTAAGAGTTAAGACAGTAGCTATGAGGCCAGAGTAAGAGTCCAAGACCTTAACCATTAGGCCAGAGTAAGAGTTAATACAGTAGCTATGAGGCCAGAGTAAGAGTTAAGAAAGTAGCTATGAGGCCAAAGTAAGAGTTAAGACAGTAGCTATGAGGCCAGAGTAAGAGTTAAGACAGTAGCTATGAGGCCAGAGTAAGAGTTCAAGACCTTAAACATTAGGCCAGAGTAAGAGTTAAGACAGTAGCTATGAGGCCAGAGTAAGAGTTAAGACAGTAGCTATGAGGCCAGAGTAAGAGTTAAGACAGTAGCTATGAGGTCAGAGTAAGAGTCCAAGACCTTAAAAATTAGGCCAGAGTAAGAGTTAAGACAGTAGCTATGAGGCCAGAGTAAGAGTTAAGACAGTAGCTATTAAGCCAGAGTAAGAGTTAAGACAGTAGCTATGAGTCCAGAGTAAGAGTTAAGGCAGTAGCTATGAGGCCAGAGTAAGAGTTCAGACAGTAGCTATGAGGCCAGAGTAAGTGTTAAGACAGTAGCTATTAGGCCAGAGTAAGAGTTAAGACAGTAGCTATTAGGCCAGAGTATGAGTTAAGACAGTAGCTATGAGGCCAGAGTAAGAGTTAAGGCAGTAGCTATGAGGCCAGAGTAAGAGTTAAGACAGTAGCTATGAGGCCATAGTAAGAGTTAAGACAGTAGCTATGAGGCCAGAGTAAGAGTTAAGACAGTAGCTATGAGGCCAGAGTAAGAGTCCAAGACCTTAACCATTAGGCCAGAGTAAGAGTTAAGACAGTAGCTATGAGGCCAGAGTAAGAGTTAAGACAGTAGCTATGAGGCCAGAGTAAGAGTTAAGACAGTAGCTATGAGGCCAGAGTAAAAGTCCAAGACCTTAAACATTAGGCCAGAGTAAGAGTTAAGACAGTAGCTATGAGGCCAGAGTAAGAGTCCAAGACGTTAACCATTAGGCCAGAGTAAGTGTTAAGACAGTAGCTATTAGGCCAGAGTAAGAGTTAAGACAGTAGCTATTAGGCCAGAGTATGAGTTAAGACAGTAGCTATGAGGCCAGAGTAAGAGTTAAGACAGTAGCTATTAGGCCAGAGTAAGAGTTAAAACAGTAGCTATTAGGCCAGAGTAAAAGTCCAAGACCTTAACCATTTGGCCAGAGTAAGAGTTAAGACAGTAGCTATGAGGCCAGAGTAAGAGTTAAGACAGTAGCTATGAGGCCAGAGTAAGAGTTAGGACAGTAGCTATGAGGCCAGAGTAAGAGTTAAGACAGTAGCTATTAGGCCAGAGTAAGAGTTAAGACAGTAGCTATGAGGCCAGAGTAAGAGTCCAAGACCTTAACCATTAGGCCAGAGTAAGAGTTAAGACAGTAGCTATTAGGCCAGAGTAAGAGTTAAGACAGTAGCTATGAGGCCAGAGTAAGAGTTAAGACAGTAGCTATTAGGCCAGAGTAAGAGTTAAGACAGTAGCTATGAGGCCAGAGTAAGAGTTAAGACAGTAGCTATGAGGCCAGAGTAAGAGTTAAGACAGTAGCTATGAGGCCAGAGTAAGAGTCCAAGACCTTAACCATTAGGCCAGAGTAAGAGTTAAGACAGTGGATATGAGGCCAGAGTAAGAGTCCAAGACCTTAACCATTAGGCCAGAGTAAGAGTTAAGACAGTAGCTATAAGGCCAGAGTAGGAGTTAAGACAGTAGCTATGAGGCCAGAGTAAGAGTTAAGACAGTAGCTATGAAGCCAGAGTAAGAGTCCAAGACCTTAACCATTAGGCCAGAGTAAGAGTTAAGACAGCAGCTATGAGGCCAGAGTAAGAGTTGAGACAGTAGCTATGAGGCCAGAGTAAGAGTTAAGACAGTAGCTATGAGGCCAGAGTAAGAGTTAAGACAGTAGCTATGAAGCCAGAGTAAGAGTCCAAGACCTTAACCATTAGGCCAGAGTAAGAGTTAAGACAGTAGCTATGAGGCCAGAGTAAGAGTTAAGACAGTAGCTATTAGGCCATAGTAAGAGTTAAGACAATAGCTATGAGGCCAGAGTAAGAGTTAAGGCAGTAGCTATGAGGCCAGAGTAAGAGTTAAGACAGTAGCTATGAGGCCATAGTAAGAGTTAAGACAGGAGCTGTGAGGCCAGAGTAAGAGTTAAGACAGTAGCTATGAGGCCAGAGTAAGAGTTAAGACAGTAGCTATGAGGCCAGAGTAAGAGTCCAAGACCTTAACCATTAGGCCAGAGTAAGAGTTAAGACAGTAGCTATAAGGCCAGAGTAAGAGTTAAGACAGTATCTATGAGGCCAGAGTACGAGTTAAGACAGTAGCTATGAGGCCAGAGTAAGAGTTAAGACAGTAGCTATGAGGCCAGAGTAAGAGTCCAAGACCTTAACCATTAGGCCAGAGTAAGAGTTAAGACAGTAGCTATGAGGCCAGAGTAAGAGTCCAAGACGTTAACCATTAGGCCAGAGTAAGTGTTAAGACAGTAGCTATTAGGCCAGAGTAAGAGTTAAGACAGTAGCTATTAGGCCAGAGTATGAGTTAAGACAGTAGCTATGAGGCCAGAGTAAGAGTTAAGACAGTAGCTATTAGGCCAGAGTAGGAGTTAAAACAGTAGCTATTAGGCCAGAGTAAAAGTCCAAGACCTTAACCATTTGGCCAGAGTAAGAGTTAAGACAGTAGCTATGAGGCCAGAGTAAGATTTAAGACAGTAGCTATTAGGCCAGAGTAAGAGTTAAGACAGTAGCTATTAGGCCAGAGTAAGAGTTATGGCAGTAGCTATGAGGCCAGAGTAAGAGTTAAGACAGTAGCTATGAGGCCAGAGTAAGAGTCCACGACCTTAACCATTAGGCCAGAGTGAGGGTTAAGACAGTAGCTAGGAGGTCAGAGTAAGAGTTAAGACAGTAGCTATGAGGCCAGAGTAACAGTTAAGCCAGTAGCTATGAGGCCAGAGTAAGAGTTAAGACAGTAGCTATGAGGCCAGAGTAAGAGTTAAGACAGTAGCTATTAGGCCAGAGTAAGAGTTAAGACAGTAGCTATGAGGCCAGAGTAAGAGTCCAAGACCTTAACCATTAGGCCAGAGAAAGAGTTAAGACAGTAGCTATGAGGCCAGAGTAAGAGTTAAGACAGTAGCTATTAGGCCAGAGTAAGAGTTAAGACAGTAGCTATTAGGCCGGAGTAAGAGTTAAGACAGTAGCTATGAGGCCAGAGTAAGAGTTAAGACCTTAACCATTAGGCCAGAGTAAGAGTTAAGACAGTAGCTATGAGGCCAGAGTAAGAGTTAAGACAGTAGCTATGAGGCCAGAGTAAGAGTTAAGACAGTAGCTATGAGGCCGGAGTAAGAGTTAAGACAGTAGCTATGAGGCCGGAGTAAGAGCTAAGACAGTAGCTATGAGGCCAGAGTAAGAGTCCAAGACCTTAACCATTAGGCCAGAGTAAGAGTTAAGACAGTAGCTATGAGGCCAGAGTAAGAGTTAAGACAGTAGCTATGAGGCCAGAGTAAGAGTCCACAACCTTAAACATTAGGCCAGAGTAAGAGTTAAGACAGTAGCTATGAGGCCAGAGTAAGAGTTAAGACAGTAGCTATGAGGCCAGAGTAAGAGTTAAGACAGTAGCTATGAGGCCGGAGTAAGAGTTAAGACAGTAGCTATGAGGCCGGAGTAAGAGCTAAGACAGTAGCTATGAGGCCAGAGTAAGAGTCCAAGACCTTAACCATTAGGCCAGAGTAAGAGTTAAGACAGTAGCTATGAGGCCAGAGTAAGAGTTAAGACAGTAGCTATTAGGCCAGAGTAAGAGTTAAGACAGTAGCTATGAGGCCAGAGTAAGAGTTAAGACAGTAGCTATGAGGCCAGAGTAAGAGTTAAGACAGTAGTTATGAGGCCAGAGTAAGAGTCCAAGACCTTAACCATTAGGCCAGAGTAAGAGTTAAGACAGTAGCTATAAGGCCAAAGTAAGAGTTAAGACAGTAGCTATTAGGCCAGAGTAAGAGTTAAGACAGTAGCTATTAGGCCAGAGAAAGAGTTAAGACAGTAGCTATGAGGCCAGAGTAAGAGTTAAGACAGTAGCTATGAAGCCAGAGTAAGAGTTAAGACAGTAGCTATGAGGCCAGAGTAAGAGTCCAATACCTTAACCATTAGGCCAGAGTAAGAGTTAAGACAGTAGCTATGAGGCCAGAGTAAGAGTTAAGACAGTAGCTATGAGGCCAGAGTAAGAGTTAAGACAGTAGCTATTAGGCCAGAGTAAGAGTTAAGACAGTAGCTATGAGGCCAGAGTAAGAGTTAAGACAGTAGCTATGAGGCCAGAGTAAGAGTTAAGACAGTAGCTATGAGGCCAGAGTAGGAGTTAAGACAGTAGCTATGAGGCCAGAATAAGAGTTAAGACAGTAGCTATGAGGCCAGAGTAAGAACTAAGACAGTAGCTATTAGGCCAGAGTAAGAGTTAAGACAGTAGCTATGAGGCCAGAGTAAGAGTCCAAGACCTTAACCATTATGCCAGAGTAAGAGTTAAGACAGTAGCTATGAGGCCAGAGCAAGAGTTAAGACAGTAGCTATTAGGCCAGAGTAAGAGTTAAGACAGTAGCTATTAGGCCAGAGTAAGAGTTAAGACAGTAGCTATGAGGCCAGAGTAGGAGTTAAGACAGTAGCTATGAGGCCAGAGTAAGAGTTAAGACAGTAGCTATGAGGCCAGAGTAAGAGTTAAGACAGTAGCTATTAGGCCAGAGTAAGAGTTAAGACAGTAGCTATGAGGCCAGAGTAAGAGTTAAGACAGTAGCTGTGAGGCCAGAGTAAGAGTTAAGACAGTAGCTATGAGGCCAGAGTAAGAGTTAAGACAGTAGCTATGAGGCCAGAGTAAGAGTCCAAGACCTTAACCATTAGGCCAGAGTAAGAGTTAAGACAGTAGCTATGAGGCCAGAGTAAGAGTTAAGACAGTAGCTATGAGGCCAGAGTAAGAGTTAAGACAGTAGCTATGAGGCCAGAGTAAGAGTTAAGACAGTAGCTATTAGGCCAGTGTAAGAGTTAAGACAGTAGCTATTAGGCCAGAGTAAGAGTTAAGACAGTATCTATGAGGCCAGAGTAAGAGTCCAAGACCTTAACCATTAGGCCAGAGTAAGAGTTAAGACAGTAGCTATGAGGCCAGAGTAAGAGTTAAGACAGTAGCTATGAGGCCAGAGTAAGAGTTAAGACTGTAGCTATGAGGCCAGAGTAAGAGTTAAGACAGTAGCTATGAGGCCAGAGTAAGAGTTAAGACAGTAGCTATGAGGCCAGAGTAAGAGTCCAAGACCTTAACCATTAGGCCAGAGTAAGAGTTAAGACAGTAGCTATGAGGCCAGAGTAAGAGTTAAGACAGTAGCTATGAGGCCAGAGTAAGAGTTAAGACTGTAGCTATGAGGCCAGAGTAAGAGTTAAGACAGTAGCTATGAGGCCAGAGTAAGAGTTAAGACAGTAGCTATGAGGCCAGAGTAAGAGTCCAAGACCTTAACCATTATGCCAGAGTAAGAGTTAAGACAGTAGCTATGAGGCCAGAGTAAGAGTTAAGACAGTAGCTATTAGGCCAGAGTAGGAGTTAAGACAGTAGCTATGAGGCCAGAGTAAGAGTTAAGACAGTAGCTATTAGGCCAGAGTAAGAGTTAAGACAGTAGCTATGAGGCCAGAGTAAGAGTTAAGACAGTAGCTATGAGGCCAGAGTAAGAGTTAAGACAGTAGCTATGAGGCCAGAGTAAGAGTCCAAGACGTTAACCATTAGGCCAGAGTAAGTGTTAAGACAGTAGCTATTAGGCCAGAGTAAGAGTTAAGACAGTAGCTATTAGGCCAGAGTATGAGTTAAGACAGTAGCTATGAGGCCAGAGTAAGAGTTAAGACAGTAGCTATTAGGCCAAGTAGGAGTTAAAACAGTAGCTATTAGGCCAGAGTAAAAGTCCAAGACCTTAACCATTTGGCCAGAGTAAGAGTTAAGACAGTGGCTATGAGGCCAGAGTAAGATTTAAGACAGTAGCTATTAGGCCAGAGTAAGAGTTAAGACAGTAGCTATTAGGCCAGAGTAAGAGTTATGACAGTAGCTATGAGGCCAGAGTAAGAGTTAAGACAGTAGCTATGAGGCCAGAGTAAGAGTCCACGACCTTAACCATTAGGCCAGAGTGAGGGTTAAGACAGTAGCTAGGAGGTCAGAGTAAGAGTTAAGACAGTAGCTATGAGGCCAGAGTAACAGTTAAGCCAGTAGCTATGAGGCCAGAGTAAGAGTTAAGACAGTAGCTATGAGGCCAGAGTAAGAGTTAAGACAGTAGCTATTAGGCCAGAGTAAGAGTTAAGACAGTAGCTATGAGGCCAGAGTAAGAGTCCAAGACCTTAACCATTAGGCCAGAGTAAGAGTTAAGACAGTAGCTATGAGGCCAGAGTAAGAGTTAAGACAGTAGCTATTAGGCCAGAGTAAGAGTTAAGACAGTAGCTATGAGGCCAGAGTAAGAGTTAAAACAGTAGCTATGAGGCCAGAGTAAGAGTTAAAACAGTAGCTATTAGGCCAGAGTAAGAGTTAAGACAGTAGCTATGAGACCAGAGTAAGAGTCCAAGACCTTAACCATTAGGCCAGAGTAAGAGTTAAGACAGTAGCTATGAGGCCAGAGTAAGAGTTAAGACAGTAGCTATTAGGCCAGAGTAAGAGTTAAGACAGTAGCTATGAGGCCAGAGTAAGAGTTAAGACAGTAGCTATTAGGCCAGAGTAAGAGTCCAAGACCTTAACCATTAGGCCAGAGTAAGAGTTAAGACAGTAGCTATGAGGCCAGAGTAAGAATCCAAGACCTTAACCATTAGGCCAGAGTAAGAGCCCAAGACCTTAACCATTAGGCCAGAGTAAGAGTTAAGACAGTAGCTATGAGGCCAGAGTAAGAGTTAAGACAGTAGCTATGAGGCCAGAGTAAGAGTTAAGACAGTAGCTATTAGGCCAGAGTAAGAGTTAAGACAGTAGCTATGAGGCCAGAGTAAGAGTCCAAGACCTTAACCATTAGGCCAGAGTAAGAGTTAATACAGTAGCTATGAGGCCAGAGTAAGAGTTAAGAAAGTAGCTATGAGGCCAAAGTAAGAGTTAAGACAGTAGCTATGAGGCCAGAGTAAGAGTTAAGACAGTAGCTATGAGGCCAGAGTAAGAGTTCAAGACCTTAAACATTAGGCCAGAGTAAGAGTTAAGACAGTAGCTATGAGGCCAGAGTAAGAGTTAAGACAGTAGCTATGAGGCCAGAGTAAGAGTTAAGACAGTAGCTATGAGGTCAGAGTAAGAGTCCAAGACCTTAAAAATTAGGCCAGAGTAAGAGTTAAGACAGTAGCTATGAGGCCAGAGTAAGAGTTAAGACAGTAGCTATTAAGCCAGAGTAAGAGTTAAGACAGTAGCTATGAGTCCAGAGTAAGAGTTAAGGCAGTAGCTATGAGGCCAGAGTAAGAGTTCAGACAGTAGCTATGAGGCCAGAGTAAGTGTTAAGACAGTAGCTATTAGGCCAGAGTAAGAGTTAAGACAGTAGCTATTAGGCCAGAGTATGAGTTAAGACAGTAGCTATGAGGCCAGAGTAAGAGTTAAGGCAGTAGCTATGAGGCCAGAGTAAGAGTTAAGACAGTAGCTATGAGGCCATAGTAAGAGTTAAGACAGTAGCTATGAGGCCAGAGTAAGAGTTAAGACAGTAGCTATGAGGCCAGAGTAAGAGTCCAAGACCTTAACCATTAGGCCAGAGTAAGAGTTAAGACAGTAGCTATGAGGCCAGAGTAAGAGTTAAGACAGTAGCTATGAGGCCAGAGTAAGAGTTAAGACAGTAGCTATGAGGCCAGAGTAAAAGTCCAAGACCTTAAACATTAGGCCAGAGTAAGAGTTAAGACAGTAGCTATGAGGCCAGAGTAAGAGTCCAAGACGTTAACCATTAGGCCAGAGTAAGTGTTAAGACAGTAGCTATTAGGCCAGAGTAAGAGTTAAGACAGTAGCTATTAGGCCAGAGTATGAGTTAAGACAGTAGCTATGAGGCCAGAGTAAGAGTTAAGACAGTAGCTATTAGGCCAGAGTAAGAGTTAAAACAGTAGCTATTAGGCCAGAGTAAAAGTCCAAGACCTTAACCATTTGGCCAGAGTAAGAGTTAAGACAGTAGCTATGAGGCCAGAGTAAGAGTTAAGACAGTAGCTATGAGGCCAGAGTAAGAGTTAGGACAGTAGCTATGAGGCCAGAGTAAGAGTTAAGACAGTAGCTATTAGGCCAGAGTAAGAGTTAAGACAGTAGCTATGAGGCCAGAGTAAGAGTCCAAGACCTTAACCATTAGGCCAGAGTAAGAGTTAAGACAGTAGCTATTAGGCCAGAGTAAGAGTTAAGACAGTAGCTATGAGGCCAGAGTAAGAGTTAAGACAGTAGCTATTAGGCCAGAGTAAGAGTTAAGACAGTAGCTATGAGGCCAGAGTAAGAGTTAAGACAGTAGCTATGAGGCCAGAGTAAGAGTTAAGACAGTAGCTATGAGGCCAGAGTAAGAGTCCAAGACCTTAACCATTAGGCCAGAGTAAGAGTTAAGACAGTAGCTATAAGGCCAGAGTAGGAGTTAAGACAGTAGCTATGAGGCCAGAGTAAGAGTTAAGACAGTAGCTATGAAGCCAGAGTAAGAGTCCAAGACCTTAACCATTAGGCCAGAGTAAGAGTTAAGACAGCAGCTATGAGGCCAGAGTAAGAGTTGAGACAGTAGCTATGAGGCCAGAGTAAGAGTTAAGACAGTAGCTATGAGGCCAGAGTAAGAGTTAAGACAGTAGCTATGAAGCCAGAGTAAGAGTCCAAGACCTTAACCATTAGGCCAGAGTAAGAGTTAAGACAGTAGCTATGAGGCCAGAGTAAGAGTTAAGACAGTAGCTATTAGGCCATAGTAAGAGTTAAGACAATAGCTATGAGGCCAGAGTAAGAGTTAAGGCAGTAGCTATGAGGCCAGAGTAAGAGTTAAGACAGTAGCTATGAGGCCATAGTAAGAGTTAAGACAGTAGCTGTGAGGCCAGAGTAAGAGTTAAGACAGTAGCTATGAGGCCAGAGTAAGAGTTAAGACAGTAGCTATGAGGCCAGAGTAAGAGTCCAAGACCTTAACCATTAGGCCAGAGTAAGAGTTAAGACAGTAGCTATAAGGCCAGAGTAAGAGTTAAGACAGTATCTATGAGGCCAGAGTAAGAGTTAAGACAGTAGCTATGAGGCCAGAGTAAGAGTTAAGACAGTAGCTATGAGGCCAGAGTAAGAGTCCAAGACCTTAACCATTAGGCCAGAGTAAGAGTTAAGACAGTAGCTATGAGGCCAGAGTAAGAGTCCAAGACGTTAACCATTAGGCCAGAGTAAGTGTTAAGACAGTAGCTATTAGGCCAGAGTAAGAGTTAAGACAGTAGCTATTAGGCCAGAGTATGAGTTAAGACAGTAGCTATGAGGCCAGAGTAAGAGTTAAGACAGTAGCTATTAGGCCAGAGTAGGAGTTAAAACAGTAGCTATTAGGCCAGAGTAAAAGTCCAAGACCTTAACCATTTGGCCAGAGTAAGAGTTAAGACAGTAGCTATGAGGCCAGAGTAAGATTTAAGACAGTAGCTATTAGGCCAGAGTAAGAGTTAAGACAGTAGCTATTAGGCCAGAGTAAGAGTTATGGCAGTAGCTATGAGGCCAGAGTAAGAGTTAAGACAGTAGCTATGAGGCCAGAGTAAGAGTCCACGACCTTAACCATTAGGCCAGAGTGAGGGTTAAGACAGTAGCTAGGAGGTCAGAGTAAGAGTTAAGACAGTAGCTATGAGGCCAGAGTAACAGTTAAGCCAGTAGCTATGAGGCCAGAGTAAGAGTTAAGACAGTAGCTATGAGGCCAGAGTAAGAGTTAAGACAGTAGCTATTAGGCCAGAGTAAGAGTTAAGACAGTAGCTATGAGGCCAGAGTAAGAGTCCAAGACCTTAACCATTAGGCCAGAGTAAGAGTTAAGACAGTAGCTATTAGGCCAGAGTAAGAGTTAAGACAGTAGCTATGAGACCAGAGTAAGAGTCCAAGACCTTAACCATTAGGCCAGAGTAAGAGTTAAGACAGTAGCTATGAGGCCAGAGTAAGAGTTAAGACAGTAGCTATTAGGCCAGAGTAAGAGTTAAGACAGTAGCTATGAGGCCAGAGTAAGAGTTAAGACAGTAGCTATTAGGCCAGAGTAAGAGTCCAAGACCTTAACCATTAGGCCAGAGTAAGAGTTAAGACAGTAGCTATGAGGCCAGAGTAAGAGTTAAGACAGTAGCTATGAGGCCAGAGTAAGAGTTAAGACAGTAGCTATGAGGCCAGAGTAAGAGTTAAGACAGTAGCTATTAGGCCAGAGTAAGAGTTAAGATAGTAGCTATGAGACCAGAGTAAGAGTCCAAGACCTTAACCATTAGGCCAGAGTAAGAGTTAAGACAGTAGCTATGAGGCCAGAGTAAGAGTTAAGACAGTAGCTATTAGGCCAGAGTAAGAGTTAAGACAGTAGCTATGAGGCCAGAGTAAGAGTTAAGACAGTAGCTATTAGGCCAGAGTAAGAGTCCAAGACCTTAACCATTAGGCCAGAGTAAGAGTTAAGACAGTAGCTATGAGGCCAGAGTAAGAATCCAAGACCTTAACCATTAGGCCAGAGTAAGAGTCCAAGACCTTAACCATTAGGCCAGAGTAAGAGTTAAGACAGTAGCTATGAGGCCAGAGTAAGAGTTAAGACAGTAGCTATGAGGCCAGAGTAAGAGTTAAGACAGTAGCTATGAGGCCAGAGTAAGAGTTAAGACAGTAGCTATTAGGCCAGAGTAAGAGTTAAGACAGTAGCTATGAGGCCAGAGTAAGAGTCCAAGACCTTAACCATTAGGCCAGAGTAAGAGTTAATACAGTAGCTATGGGGCCAGAGTAAGAGTTAAGAAAGTAGCTATGAGGCCAGAGTAAGAGTTAAGACAGTAGCTATGAGGCCAGAGTAAGAGTTAAGACAGTAGCTATGAGGCCAGAGTAAGAGTTCAAGACCTTAACCATTAGGCCAGAGTAAGAGTTAAGACAGTAGCTATGAGGCCAGAGTAAGTGTTAAGACAGTAGCTATGAGGCCAGAGTAAGAGTTAAGACAGTAGCTATGAGGTCAGAGTAAGAGTCCAAGACCTTAAAAATTAGGCCAGAGTAAGAGTTAAGACAGTAGCTATGAGGCCAGAGTAAGATTTAAGACAGTAGCTATTAGGCCAGAGTAAGAGTTAAGACAGTAGCTATTAGGCCAGAGTAAGAGTTATGACAGTAGCTATGAGGCCAGAGTAAGAGTTAAGACAGTAGCTATGAGGCCAGAGTAAGAGTCCACGACCTTAACCATTAGGCCAGAGTGAGGGTTAAGACAGTAGCTATGAGGCCAGAGTAAGAGTTAAGACAGTAGCTATGAGGCCAGAGTAAGAGTTAAGACAGTAGCTATGAGGCCAGAGTAAGAGTCCAAGACCTTAACCATTAGGCCAGAGTAAGAGTTAAGACAGTAGCTATGAGGCCAGAGTAAGAGTTAAGACAGTAGCTATGAGGCCAGAGTAAGAGTTAAGACAGTAGCTATGAGGCCAGAGTAGGAGTTAAGACAGTAGCTATGAGGCCAGAATAAGAGTTAAGACAGTAGCTATGAGGCCAGAGTAAGAGTTAAGACAGTAGCTATTAGGCCAGAGTAAGAGTTAAGACAGTAGCTATGAGGCCAGAGTAAGAGTCCAAGACCTTAACCATTATGCCAGAGTAAGAGTTAAGACAGTAGCTATGAGGCCAGAGTAAGAGTTAAGACAGTAGCTATTAGGCCAGAGTAAGAGTTAAGACAGTAGCTATTAGGCCAGAGTAAGAGTTAAGACAGTAGCTATGAGGCCAGAGTAGGAGTTAAGACAGTAGCTATGAGGCCAGAGTAAGAGTTAAGACAGTAGCTATTAGGCCAGAGTAAGAGTTAAGACAGTAGCTATGAGGCCAGAGTAAGAGTCTAAGACCTTAACCATTAGGCCAGAGTAAGAGTTAAGACAGTAGCTATTAGGCCAGTGTAAGAGTTAAGACAGTAGCTATTAGGCCAGAGTAAGAGTTAAGACAGTATCTATGAGGCCAGAGTAAGAGTCCAAGACCTTAACCATTAGGCCAGAGTAAGAGTTAAGACAGTAGCTATGAGGCCAGAGTAAGAGTTAAGACAGTAGCTATGAGGCCAGAGTAAGAGTTAAGACTGTAGCTATGAGGCCAGAGTAAGAGTTAAGACAGTAGCTATGAGGCCAGAGTAAGAGTTAAGACAGTAGCTATGAGGCCAGAGTAAGAGTCCAAGACCTTAACCATTATGCCAGAGTAAGAGTTAAGACAGTAGCTATGAGGCCAGAGTGAGAGTTAAGACAGTAGCTATTAGGCCAGAGTAGGAGTTAAGACAGTAGCTATGAGGCCAGAGTAAGAGTTAAGACAGTAGCTATTAGGCCAGAGTAAGAGTTAAGACAGTAGCTATGAGGCCAGAGTAAGAGTTAAGACAGTAGCTATGAGGCCAGAGTAAGAGTTAAGACAGTAGCTATGAGGCCAGAGTAAGAGTCCAAGACGTTAACCATTAGGCCAGAGTAAGTGTTAAGACAGTAGCTATTAGGCCAGAGTAAGAGTTAAGACAGTAGCTATTAGGCCAGAGTATGAGTTAAGACAGTAGCTATGAGGCCAGAGTAAGAGTTAAGACAGTAGCTATTAGGCCAGAGTAGGAGTTAAAACAGTAGCTATTAGGCCAGAGTAAAAGTCCAAGACCTTAACCATTTGGCCAGAGTAAGAGTTAAGACAGTGGCTATGAGGCCAGAGTAAGATTTAAGACAGTAGCTATTAGGCCAGAGTAAGAGTTAAGACAGTAGCTATTAGGCCAGAGTAAGAGTTATGACAGTAGCTATGAGGCCAGAGTAAGAGTTAAGACAGTAGCTATGAGGCCAGAGTAAGAGTCCACGACCTTAACCATTAGGCCAGAGTGAGGGTTAAGACAGTAGCTAGGAGGTCAGAGTAAGAGTTAAGACAGTAGCTATGAGGCCAGAGTAACAGTTAAGCCAGTAGCTATGAGGCCAGAGTAAGAGTTAAGACAGTAGCTATGAGGCCAGAGTAAGAGTTAAGACAGTAGCTATTAGGCCAGAGTAAGAGTTAAGACAGTAGCTATGAGGCCAGAGTAAGAGTCCAAGACCTTAACCATTAGGCCAGAGAAAGAGTTAAGACAGTAGCTATGAGGCCAGAGTAAGAGTTAAGACAGTAGCTATTAGGCCAGAGTAAGAGTTAAGACAGTAGCTATTAGGCCGGAGTAAGAGTTAAGACAGTAGCTATGAGGCTAGAGTAAGAGTTAAGACCTTAACCATTAGGCCAGAGTAAGAGTTAAGACAGTAGCTATGAGGCCAGAGTAAGAGTTAAGACAGTAGCTATGAGGCCAGAGTAAGAGTTAAGACAGTAGCTATGAGGCCGGAGTAAGAGTTAAGACAGTAGCTATGAGGCCGGAGTAAGAGCTAAGACAGTAGCTATGAGGCGAGAGTAAGAGTCCAAGACCTTAACCATTAGGCCAGAGTAAGAGTTAAGACAGTAGCTATGAGGCCAGAGTAAGAGTTAAGACAGTAGCTATGAGGCCAGAGTAAGAGTCCACAACCTTAAACATTAGGCCAGAGTAAGAGTTAAGACAGTAGCTATGAGGCCAGAGTAAGAGTTAAGACAGTAGCTATGAGGCCAGAGTAAGAGTTAAGACAGTAGCTATGAGGCCGGAGTAAGAGTTAAGACAGTAGCTATGAGGCCGGAGTAAGAGCTAAGACAGTAGCTATGAGGCCAGAGTAAGAGTCCAAGACCTTAACCATTAGGCCAGAGTAAGAGTTAAGACAGTAGCTATGAGGCCAGAGTAAGAGTTAAGACAGTAGCTATTAGGCCAGAGTAAGAGTTAAGACAGTAGCTATGAGGCCAGAGTAAGAGTTAAGACAGTAGCTATGAGGCCAGAGTAAGAGTTAAGACAGTAGTTATGAGGCCAGAGTAAGAGTCCAAGACCTTAACCATTAGGCCAGAGTAAGAGTTAAGACAGTAGCTATAAGGCCAAAGTAAGAGTTAAGACAGTAGCTATTAGGCCAGAGTAAGAGTTAAGACAGTAGCTATTAGGCCAGAGAAAGAGTTAAGACAGTAGCTATGAGGCCAGAGTAAGAGTTAAGACAGTAGCTATGAGGCCAGAGTAAGAGTTAAGACAGTAGCTATGAGGCCAGAGTAAGAGTCCAATACCTTAACCATTAGGCCAGAGTAAGAGTTAAGACAGTAGCTATGAGGCCAGAGTAAGAGTTAAGACAGTAGCTATTAGGCCAGAGTAAGAGTTAAGACAGTAGCTATGAGGCCAGAGTAAGAGTTAAGACAGTAGCTATGAGGCCAGAGTAAGAGTTAAGACAGTAGCTATGAGGCCAGAGTAGGAGTTAAGACAGTAGCTATGAGGCCAGAATAAGAGTTAAGACAGTAGCTATGAGGCCAGAGTAAGAACTAAGACAGTAGCTATTAGGCCAGAGTAAGAGTTAAGACAGTAGCTATGAGGCCAGAGTAAGAGTCCAAGACCTTAACCATTATGCCAGAGTAAGAGTTAAGACAGTAGCTATGAGGCCAGAGCAAGAGTTAAGACAGTAGCTATTAGGCCAGAGTAAGAGTTAAGACAGTAGCTATTAGGCCAGAGTAAGAGTTAAGACAGTAGCTATGAGGCCAGAGTAGGAGTTAAGACAGTAGCTATGAGGCCAGAGTAAGAGTTAAGACAGTAGCTATGAGGCCAGAGTAAGAGTTAAGACAGTAGCTATTAGGCCAGAGTAAGAGTTAAGACAGTAGCTATGAGGCCAGAGTAAGAGTTAAGACAGTAGCTGTGAGGCCAGAGTAAGAGTTAAGACAGTAGCTATGAGGCCAGAGTAAGAGTTAAGACAGTAGCTATGAGGCCAGAGTAAGAGTCCAAGACCTTAACCATTAGGCCAGAGTAAGAGTTAAGACAGTAGCTATGAGGCCAGAGTAAGAGTTAAGACAGTAGCTATGAGGCCAGAGTAAGAGTTAAGACAGTAGCTATGAGGCCAGAGTAAGAGTTAAGACAGTAGCTATTAGGCCAGTGTAAGAGTTAAGACAGTAGCTATTAGGCCAGAGTAAGAGTTAAGACAGTATCTATGAGGCCAGAGTAAGAGTCCAAGACCTTAACCATTAGGCCAGAGTAAGAGTTAAGACAGTAGCTATGAGGCCAGAGTAAGAGTTAAGACAGTAGCTATGAGGCCAGAGTAAGAGTTAAGACTGTAGCTATGAGGCCAGAGTAAGAGTTAAGACAGTAGCTATGAGGCCAGAGTAAGAGTTAAGACAGTAGCTATGAGGCCAGAGTAAGAGTCCAAGACCTTAACCATTAGGCCAGAGTAAGAGTTAAGACAGTAGCTATGAGGCCAGAGTAAGAGTTAAGACAGTAGCTATGAGGCCAGAGTAAGAGTTAAGACTGTAGCTATGAGGCCAGAGTAAGAGTTAAGACAGTAGCTATGAGGCCAGAGTAAGAGTTAAGACAGTAGCTATGAGGCCAGAGTAAGAGTCCAAGACCTTAACCATTATGCCAGAGTAAGAGTTAAGACAGTAGCTATGAGGCCAGAGTAAGAGTTAAGACAGTAGCTATTAGGCCAGAGTAGGAGTTAAGACAGTAGCTATGAGGCCAGAGTAAGAGTTAAGACAGTAGCTATTAGGCCAGAGTAAGAGTTAAGACAGTAGCTATGAGGCCAGAGTAAGAGTTAAGACAGTAGCTATGAGGCCAGAGTAAGAGTTAAGACAGTAGCTATGAGGCCAGAGTAAGAGTCCAAGACGTTAACCATTAGGCCAGAGTAAGTGTTAAGACAGTAGCTATTAGGCCAGAGTAAGAGTTAAGACAGTAGCTATTAGGCCAGAGTATGAGTTAAGACAGTAGCTATGAGGCCAGAGTAAGAGTTAAGACAGTAGCTATTAGGCCAAGTAGGAGTTAAAACAGTAGCTATTAGGCCAGAGTAAAAGTCCAAGACCTTAACCATTTGGCCAGAGTAAGAGTTAAGACAGTGGCTATGAGGCCAGAGTAAGATTTAAGACAGTAGCTATTAGGCCAGAGTAAGAGTTAAGACAGTAGCTATTAGGCCAGAGTAAGAGTTATGACAGTAGCTATGAGGCCAGAGTAAGAGTTAAGACAGTAGCTATGAGGCCAGAGTAAGAGTCCACGACCTTAACCATTAGGCCAGAGTGAGGGTTAAGACAGTAGCTAGGAGGCCAGAGTAACAGTTAAGCCAGTAGCTATGAGGCCAGAGTAAGAGTTAAGACAGTAGCTATGAGGCCAGAGTAAGAGTTAAGACAGTAGCTATTAGGCCAGAGTAAGAGTTAAGACAGTAGCTATGAGGCCAGAGTAAGAGTCCAAGACCTTAACCATTAGGCCAGAGTAAGAGTTAAGACAGTAGCTATGAGGCCAGAGTAAGAGTTAAGACAGTAGCTATTAGGCCAGAGTAAGAGTTAAGACAGTAGCTATGAGGCCAGAGTAAGAGTTAAAACAGTAGCTATGAGGCCAGAGTAAGAGTTAAAACAGTAGCTATTAGGCCAGAGTAAGAGTTAAGACAGTAGCTATGAGACCAGAGTAAGAGTCCAAGACCTTAACCATTAGGCCAGAGTAAGAGTTAAGACAGTAGCTATGAGGCCAGAGTAAGAGTTAAGACAGTAGCTATTAGGCCAGAGTAAGAGTTAAGACAGTAGCTATGAGGCCAGAGTAAGAGTTAAGACAGTAGCTATTAGGCTAGAGTAAGAGTCCAAGACCTTAACCATTAGGCCAGAGTAAGAGTTAAGACAGTAGCTATGAGGCCAGAGTAAGAATCCAAGACCTTAACCATTAGGCCAGAGTAAGAGCCCAAGACCTTAACCATTAGGCCAGAGTAAGAGTTAAGACAGTAGCTATGAGGCCAGAGTAAGAGTTAAGACAGTAGCTATGAGGCCAGAGTAAGAGTTAAGACAGTAGCTATGAGGCCAGAGTAAGAGTCCAAGACCTTAACCATTAGGCCAGAGTAAGAGTTAATACAGTAGCTATGAGGCCAGAGTAAGAGTTAAGAAAGTAGCTATGAGGCCAAAGTAAGAGTTAAGACAGTAGCTATGAGGCCAGAGTAAGAGTTAAGACAGTAGCTATGAGGCCAGAGTAAGAGTTCAAGACCTTAAACATTAGGCCAGAGTAAGAGTTAAGACAGTAGCTATGAGGCCAGAGTAAGAGTTAAGACAGTAGCTATGAGGCCAGAGTAAGAGTTAAGACAGTAGCTATGAGGTCAGAGTAAGAGTCCAAGACCTTAAAAATTAGGCCAGAGTAAGAGTTAAGACAGTAGCTATGAGGCCAGAGTAAGAGTTAAGACAGTAGCTATTAAGCCAGAGTAAGAGTTAAGACAGTAGCTATGAGTCCAGAGTAAGAGTTAAGGCAGTAGCTATGAGGCCAGAGTAAGAGTTCAGACAGTAGCTATGAGGCCAGAGTAAGTGTTAAGACAGTAGCTATTAGGCCAGAGTAAGAGTTAAGACAGTAGCTATTAGGCCAGAGTATGAGTTAAGACAGTAGCTATGAGGCCAGAGTAATAGTTAAGGCAGTAGCTATGAGGCCAGAGTAAGAGTTAAGACAGTAGCTATGAGGCCATAGTAAGAGTTAAGACAGTAGCTATGAGGCCAGAGTAAGAGTTAAGACAGTAGCTATGAGGCCAGAGTAAGAGTCCAAGACCTTAACCATTAGGCCAGAGTAAGAGTTAAGACAGTAGCTATGAGGCCAGAGTAAGAGTTAAGACAGTAGCTATGAGGCCAGAGTAAGAGTTAAGACAGTAGCTATGAGGCCAGAGTAAAAGTCCAAGACCTTAAACATTAGGCCAGAGTAAGAGTTAAGACAGTAGCTATGAGGCCAGAGTAAGAGTCCAAGACGTTAACCATTAGGCCAGAGTAAGTGTTAAGACAGTAGCTATTAGGCCAGAGTAAGAGTTAAGACAGTAGCTATTAGGCCAGAGTATGAGTTAAGACAGTAGCTATGAGGCCAGAGTAAGAGTTAAGACAGTAGCTATTAGGCCAGAGTAAGAGTTAAAACAGTAGCTATTAGGCCAGAGTAAAAGTCCAAGACCTTAACCATTTGGCCAGAGTAAGAGTTAAGACAGTAGCTATGAGGCCAGAGTAAGAGTTAAGACAGTAGCTATGAGGCCAGAGTAAGAGTTAGGACAGTAGCTATGAGGCCAGAGTAAGAGTTAAGACAGTAGCTATTAGGCCAGAGTAAGAGTTAAGACAGTAGCTATGAGGCCAGAGTAAGAGTCCAAGACCTTAACCATTAGGCCAGAGTAAGAGTTAAGACAGTAGCTATTAGGCCAGAGTAAGAGTTAAGACAGTAGCTATGAGGCCAGAGTAAGAGTTAAGACAGTAGCTATTAGGCCAGAGTAAGAGTTAAGACAGTAGCTATGAGGCCAGAGTAAGAGTTAAGACAGTAGCTATGAGGCCAGAGTAAGAGTTAAGACAGTAGCTATGAGGCCAGAGTAAGAGTCCAAGACCTTAACCATTAGGCCAGAGTAAGAGTTAAGACAGTGGATATGAGGCCAGAGTAAGAGTCCAAGACCTTAACCATTAGGCCAGAGTAAGAGTTAAGACAGTAGCTATAAGGCCAGAGTAGGAGTTAAGACAGTAGCTATGAGGCCAGAGTAAGAGTTAAGACAGTAGCTATGAAGCCAGAGTAAGAGTCCAAGACCTTAACCATTAGGCCAGAGTAAGAGTTAAGACAGCAGCTATGAGGCCAGAGTAAGAGTTGAGACAGTAGCTATGAGGCCAGAGTAAGAGTTAAGACAGTAGCTATGAGGCCAGAGTAAGAGTTAAGACAGTAGCTATGAAGCCAGAGTAAGAGTCCAAGACCTTAACCATTAGGCCAGAGTAAGAGTTAAGACAGTAGCTATGAGGCCAGAGTAAGAGTTAAGACAGTAGCTATTAGGCCATAGTAAGAGTTAAGACAATAGCTATGAGGCCAGAGTAAGAGTTAAGGCAGTAGCTATGAGGCCAGAGTAAGAGTTAAGACAGTAGCTATGAGGCCATAGTAAGAGTTAAGACAGGAGCTGTGAGGCCAGAGTAAGAGTTAAGACAGTAGCTATGAGGCCAGAGTAAGAGTTAAGACAGTAGCTATGAGGCCAGAGTAAGAGTCCAAGACCTTAACCATTAGGCCAGAGTAAGAGTTAAGACAGTAGCTATAAGGCCAGAGTAAGAGTTAAGACAGTATCTATGAGGCCAGAGTAAGAGTTAAGACAGTAGCTATGAGGCCAGAGTAAGAGTTAAGACAGTAGCTATGAGGCCAGAGTAAGAGTCCAAGACCTTAACCATTAGGCCAGAGTAAGAGTTAAGACAGTAGCTATGAGGCCAGAGTAAGAGTCCAAGACGTTAACCATTAGGCCAGAGTAAGTGTTAAGACAGTAGCTATTAGGCCAGAGTAAGAGTTAAGACAGTAGCTATTAGGCCAGAGTATGAGTTAAGACAGTAGCTATGAGGCCAGAGTAAGAGTTAAGACAGTAGCTATTAGGCCAGAGTAGGAGTTAAAACAGTAGCTATTAGGCCAGAGTAAAAGTCCAAGACCTTAACCATTTGGCCAGAGTAAGAGTTAAGACAGTAGCTATGAGGCCAGAGTAAGATTTAAGACAGTAGCTATTAGGCCAGAGTAAGAGTTAAGACAGTAGCTATTAGGCCAGAGTAAGAGTTATGGCAGTAGCTATGAGGCCAGAGTAAGAGTTAAGACAGTAGCTATGAGGCCAGAGTAAGAGTCCACGACCTTAACCATTAGGCCAGAGTGAGGGTTAAGACAGTAGCTAGGAGGTCAGAGTAAGAGTTAAGACAGTAGCTATGAGGCCAGAGTAACAGTTAAGCCAGTAGCTATGAGGCCAGAGTAAGAGTTAAGACAGTAGCTATGAGGCCAGAGTAAGAGTTAAGACAGTAGCTATTAGGCCAGAGTAAGAGTTAAGACAGTAGCTATGAGGCCAGAGTAAGAGTCCAAGACCTTAACCATTAGGCCAGAGAAAGAGTTAAGACAGTAGCTATGAGGCCAGAGTAAGAGTTAAGACAGTAGCTATTAGGCCAGAGTAAGAGTTAAGACAGTAGCTATTAGGCCGGAGTAAGAGTTAAGACAGTAGCTATGAGGCCAGAGTAAGAGTTAAGACCTTAACCATTAGGCCAGAGTAAGAGTTAAGACAGTAGCTATGAGGCCAGAGTAAGAGTTAAGACAGTAGCTATGAGGCCAGAGTAAGAGTTAAGACAGTAGCTATGAGGCCGGAGTAAGAGTTAAGACAGTAGCTATGAGGCCGGAGTAAGAGCTAAGACAGTAGCTATGAGGCCAGAGTAAGAGTCCAAGACCTTAACCATTAGGCCAGAGTAAGAGTTAAGACAGTAGCTATGAGGCCAGAGTAAGAGTTAAGACAGTAGCTATGAGGCCAGAGTAAGAGTCCACAACCTTAAACATTAGGCCAGAGTAAGAGTTAAGACAGTAGCTATGAGGCCAGAGTAAGAGTTAAGACAGTAGCTATGAGGCCAGAGTAAGAGTTAAGACAGTAGCTATGAGGCCGGAGTAAGAGTTAAGACAGTAGCTATGAGGCCGGAGTAAGAGCTAAGACAGTAGCTATGAGGCCAGAGTAAGAGTCCAAGACCTTAACCATTAGGCCAGAGTAAGAGTTAAGACAGTAGCTATGAGGCCAGAGTAAGAGTTAAGACAGTAGCTATTAGGCCAGAGTAAGAGTTAAGACAGTAGCTATGAGGCCAGAGTAAGAGTTAAGACAGTAGCTATGAGGCCAGAGTAAGAGTTAAGACAGTAGTTATGAGGCCAGAGTAAGAGTCCAAGACCTTAACCATTAGGCCAGAGTAAGAGTTAAGACAGTAGCTATAAGGCCAAAGTAAGAGTTAAGACAGTAGCTATTAGGCCAGAGTAAGAGTTAAGACAGTAGCTATTAGGCCAGAGAAAGAGTTAAGACAGTAGCTATGAGGCCAGAGTAAGAGTTAAGACAGTAGCTATGAAGCCAGAGTAAGAGTTAAGACAGTAGCTATGAGGCCAGAGTAAGAGTCCAATACCTTAACCATTAGGCCAGAGTAAGAGTTAAGACAGTAGCTATGAGGCCAGAGTAAGAGTTAAGACAGTAGCTATGAGGCCAGAGTAAGAGTTAAGACAGTAGCTATTAGGCCAGAGTAAGAGTTAAGACAGTAGCTATGAGGCCAGAGTAAGAGTTAAGACAGTAGCTATGAGGCCAGAGTAAGAGTTAAGACAGTAGCTATGAGGCCAGAGTAGGAGTTAAGACAGTAGCTATGAGGCCAGAATAAGAGTTAAGACAGTAGCTATGAGGCCAGAGTAAGAACTAAGACAGTAGCTATTAGGCCAGAGTAAGAGTTAAGACAGTAGCTATGAGGCCAGAGTAAGAGTCCAAGACCTTAACCATTATGCCAGAGTAAGAGTTAAGACAGTAGCTATGAGGCCAGAGCAAGAGTTAAGACAGTAGCTATTAGGCCAGAGTAAGAGTTAAGACAGTAGCTATTAGGCCAGAGTAAGAGTTAAGACAGTAGCTATGAGGCCAGAGTAGGAGTTAAGACAGTAGCTATGAGGCCAGAGTAAGAGTTAAGACAGTAGCTATGAGGCCAGAGTAAGAGTTAAGACAGTAGCTATTAGGCCAGAGTAAGAGTTAAGACAGTAGCTATGAGGCCAGAGTAAGAGTTAAGACAGTAGCTGTGAGGCCAGAGTAAGAGTTAAGACAGTAGCTATGAGGCCAGAGTAAGAGTTAAGACAGTAGCTATGAGGCCAGAGTAAGAGTCCAAGACCTTAACCATTAGGCCAGAGTAAGAGTTAAGACAGTAGCTATGAGGCCAGAGTAAGAGTTAAGACAGTAGCTATGAGGCCAGAGTAAGAGTTAAGACAGTAGCTATGAGGCCAGAGTAAGAGTTAAGACAGTAGCTATTAGGCCAGTGTAAGAGTTAAGACAGTAGCTATTAGGCCAGAGTAAGAGTTAAGACAGTATCTATGAGGCCAGAGTAAGAGTCCAAGACCTTAACCATTAGGCCAGAGTAAGAGTTAAGACAGTAGCTATGAGGCCAGAGTAAGAGTTAAGACAGTAGCTATGAGGCCAGAGTAAGAGTTAAGACTGTAGCTATGAGGCCAGAGTAAGAGTTAAGACAGTAGCTATGAGGCCAGAGTAAGAGTTAAGACAGTAGCTATGAGGCCAGAGTAAGAGTCCAAGACCTTAACCATTAGGCCAAAGTAAGAGTTAAGACAGTAGCTATGAGGCCAGAGTAAGAGTTAAGACAGTAGCTATGAGGCCAGAGTAAGAGTTAAGACTGTAGCTATGAGGCCAGAGTAAGAGTTAAGACAGTAGCTATGAGGCCAGAGTAAGAGTTAAGACAGTAGCTATGAGGCCAGAGTAAGAGTCCAAGACCTTAACCATTATGCCAGAGTAAGAGTTAAGACAGTAGCTATGAGGCCAGAGTAAGAGTTAAGACAGTAGCTATTAGGCCAGAGTAGGAGTTAAGACAGTAGCTATGAGGCCAGAGTAAGAGTTAAGACAGTAGCTATTAGGCCAGAGTAAGAGTTAAGACAGTAGCTATGAGGCCAGAGTAAGAGTTAAGACAGTAGCTATGAGGCCAGAGTAAGAGTTAAGACAGTAGCTATGAGGCCAGAGTAAGAGTCCAAGACGTTAACCATTAGGCCAGAGTAAGTGTTAAGACAGTAGCTATTAGGCCAGAGTAAGAGTTAAGACAGTAGCTATTAGGCCAGAGTATGAGTTAAGACAGTAGCTATGAGGCCAGAGTAAGAGTTAAGACAGTAGCTATTAGGCCAAGTAGGAGTTAAAACAGTAGCTATTAGGCCAGAGTAAAAGTCCAAGACCTTAACCATTTGGCCAGAGTAAGAGTTAAGACAGTGGCTATGAGGCCAGAGTAAGATTTAAGACAGTAGCTATTAGGCCAGAGTAAGAGTTAAGACAGTAGCTATTAGGCCAGAGTAAGAGTTATGACAGTAGCTATGAGGCCAGAGTAAGAGTTAAGACAGTAGCTATGAGGCCAGAGTAAGAGTCCACGACCTTAACCATTAGGCCAGAGTGAGGGTTAAGACAGTAGCTAGGAGGTCAGAGTAAGAGTTAAGACAGTAGCTATGAGGCCAGAGTAACAGTTAAGCCAGTAGCTATGAGGCCAGAGTAAGAGTTAAGACAGTAGCTATGAGGCCAGAGTAAGAGTTAAGACAGTAGCTATTAGGCCAGAGTAAGAGTTAAGACAGTAGCTATGAGGCCAGAGTAAGAGTCCAAGACCTTAACCATTAGGCCAGAGTAAGAGTTAAGACAGTAGCTATGAGGCCAGAGTAAGAGTTAAGACAGTAGCTATTAGGCCAGAGTAAGAGTTAAGACAGTAGCTATGAGGCCAGAGTAAGAGTTAAAACAGTAGCTATGAGGCCAGAGTAAGAGTTAAAACAGTAGCTATTAGGCCAGAGTAAGAGTTAAGACAGTAGCTATGAGACCAGAGTAAGAGTCCAAGACCTTAACCATTAGGCCAGAGTAAGAGTTAAGACAGTAGCTATGAGGCCAGAGTAAGAGTTAAGACAGTAGCTATTAGGCCAGAGTAAGAGTTAAGACAGTAGCTATGAGGCCAGAGTAAGAGTTAAGACAGTAGCTATTAGGCCAGAGTAAGAGTCCAAGACCTTAACCATTAGGCCAGAGTAAGAGTTAAGACAGTAGCTATGAGGCCAGAGTAAGAATCCAAGACCTTAACCATTAGGCCAGAGTAAGAGCCCAAGACCTTAACCATTAGGCCAGAGTAAGAGTTAAGACAGTAGCTATGAGGCCAGAGTAAGAGTTAAGACAGTAGCTATGAGGCCAGAGTAAGAGTTAAGACAGTAGCTATTAGGCCAGAGTAAGAGTTAAGACAGTAGCTATGAGGCCAGAGTAAGAGTCCAAGACCTTAACCATTAGGCCAGAGTAAGAGTTAATACAGTAGCTATGAGGCCAGAGTAAGAGTTAAGAAAGTAGCTATGAGGCCAAAGTAAGAGTTAAGACAGTAGCTATGAGGCCAGAGTAAGAGTTAAGACAGTAGCTATGAGGCCAGAGTAAGAGTTCAAGACCTTAAACATTAGGCCAGAGTAAGAGTTAAGACAGTAGCTATGAGGCCAGAGTAAGAGTTAAGACAGTAGCTATGAGGCCAGAGTAAGAGTTAAGACAGTAGCTATGAGGTCAGAGTAAGAGTCCAAGACCTTAAAAATTAGGCCAGAGTAAGAGTTAAGACAGTAGCTATGAGGCCAGAGTAAGAGTTAAGACAGTAGCTATTAAGCCAGAGTAAGAGTTAAGACAGTAGCTATGAGTCCAGAGTAAGAGTTAAGGCAGTAGCTATGAGGCCAGAGTAAGAGTTCAGACAGTAGCTATGAGGCCAGAGTAAGTGTTAAGACAGTAGCTATTAGGCCAGAGTAAGAGTTAAGACAGTAGCTATTAGGCCAGAGTATGAGTTAAGACAGTAGCTATGAGGCCAGAGTAAGAGTTAAGGCAGTAGCTATGAGGCCAGAGTAAGAGTTAAGACAGTAGCTATGAGGCCATAGTAAGAGTTAAGACAGTAGCTATGAGGCCAGAGTAAGAGTTAAGACAGTAGCTATGAGGCCAGAGTAAGAGTCCAAGACCTTAACCATTAGGCCAGAGTAAGAGTTAAGACAGTAGCTATGAGGCCAGAGTAAGAGTTAAGACAGTAGCTATGAGGCCAGAGTAAGAGTTAAGACAGTAGCTATGAGGCCAGAGTAAAAGTCCAAGACCTTAAACATTAGGCCAGAGTAAGAGTTAAGACAGTAGCTATGAGGCCAGAGTAAGAGTCCAAGACGTTAACCATTAGGCCAGAGTAAGTGTTAAGACAGTAGCTATTAGGCCAGAGTAAGAGTTAAGACAGTAGCTATTAGGCCAGAGTATGAGTTAAGACAGTAGCTATGAGGCCAGAGTAAGAGTTAAGACAGTAGCTATTAGGCCAGAGTAAGAGTTAAAACAGTAGCTATTAGGCCAGAGTAAAAGTCCAAGACCTTAACCATTTGGCCAGAGTAAGAGTTAAGACAGTAGCTATGAGGCCAGAGTAAGAGTTAAGACAGTAGCTATGAGGCCAGAGTAAGAGTTAGGACAGTAGCTATGAGGCCAGAGTAAGAGTTAAGACAGTAGCTATTAGGCCAGAGTAAGAGTTAAGACAGTAGCTATGAGGCCAGAGTAAGAGTCCAAGACCTTAACCATTAGGCCAGAGTAAGAGTTAAGACAGTAGCTATTAGGCCAGAGTAAGAGTTAAGACAGTAGCTATGAGGCCAGAGTAAGAGTTAAGACAGTAGCTATTAGGCCAGAGTAAGAGTTAAGACAGTAGCTATGAGGCCAGAGTAAGAGTTAAGACAGTAGCTATGAGGCCAGAGTAAGAGTTAAGACAGTAGCTATGAGGCCAGAGTAAGAGTCCAAGACCTTAACCATTAGGCCAGAGTAAGAGTTAAGACAGTAGCTATAAGGCCAGAGTAGGAGTTAAGACAGTAGCTATGAGGCCAGAGTAAGAGTTAAGACAGTAGCTATGAAGCCAGAGTAAGAGTCCAAGACCTTAACCATTAGGCCAGAGTAAGAGTTAAGACAGCAGCTATGAGGCCAGAGTAAGAGTTGAGACAGTAGCTATGAGGCCAGAGTAAGAGTTAAGACAGTAGCTATGAGGCCAGAGTAAGAGTTAAGACAGTAGCTATGAAGCCAGAGTAAGAGTCCAAGACCTTAACCATTAGGCCAGAGTAAGAGTTAAGACAGTAGCTATGAGGCCAGAGTAAGAGTTAAGACAGTAGCTATTAGGCCATAGTAAGAGTTAAGACAATAGCTATGAGGCCAGAGTAAGAGTTAAGGCAGTAGCTATGAGGCCAGAGTAAGAGTTAAGACAGTAGCTATGAGGCCATAGTAAGAGTTAAGACAGTAGCTGTGAGGCCAGAGTAAGAGTTAAGACAGTAGCTATGAGGCCAGAGTAAGAGTTAAGACAGTAGCTATGAGGCCAGAGTAAGAGTCCAAGACCTTAACCATTAGGCCAGAGTAAGAGTTAAGACAGTAGCTATAAGGCCAGAGTAAGAGTTAAGACAGTATCTATGAGGCCAGAGTAAGAGTTAAGACAGTAGCTATGAGGCCAGAGTAAGAGTTAAGACAGTAGCTATGAGGCCAGAGTAAGAGTCCAAGACCTTAACCATTAGGCCAGAGTAAGAGTTAAGACAGTAGCTATGAGGCCAGAGTAAGAGTCCAAGACGTTAACCATTAGGCCAGAGTAAGTGTTAAGACAGTAGCTATTAGGCCAGAGTAAGAGTTAAGACAGTAGCTATTAGGCCAGAGTATGAGTTAAGACAGTAGCTATGAGGCCAGAGTAAGAGTTAAGACAGTAGCTATTAGGCCAGAGTAGGAGTTAAAACAGTAGCTATTAGGCCAGAGTAAAAGTCCAAGACCTTAACCATTTGGCCAGAGTAAGAGTTAAGACAGTAGCTATGAGGCCAGAGTAAGATTTAAGACAGTAGCTATTAGGCCAGAGTAAGAGTTAAGACAGTAGCTATTAGGCCAGAGTAAGAGTTATGGCAGTAGCTATGAGGCCAGAGTAAGAGTTAAGACAGTAGCTATGAGGCCAGAGTAAGAGTCCACGACCTTAACCATTAGGCCAGAGTGAGGGTTAAGACAGTAGCTAGGAGGTCAGAGTAAGAGTTAAGACAGTAGCTATGAGGCCAGAGTAACAGTTAAGCCAGTAGCTATGAGGCCAGAGTAAGAGTTAAGACAGTAGCTATGAGGCCAGAGTAAGAGTTAAGACAGTAGCTATTAGGCCAGAGTAAGAGTTAAGACAGTAGCTATGAGGCCAGAGTAAGAGTCCAAGACCTTAACCATTAGGCCAGAGTAAGAGTTAAGACAGTAGCTATTAGGCCAGAGTAAGAGTTAAGACAGTAGCTATGAGACCAGAGTAAGAGTCCAAGACCTTAACCATTAGGCCAGAGTAAGAGTTAAGACAGTAGCTATGAGGCCAGAGTAAGAGTTAAGACAGTAGCTATTAGGCCAGAGTAAGAGTTAAGACAGTAGCTATGAGGCCAGAGTAAGAGTTAAGACAGTAGCTATTAGGCCAGAGTAAGAGTCCAAGACCTTAACCATTAGGCCAGAGTAAGAGTTAAGACAGTAGCTATGAGGCCAGAGTAAGAATCCAAGACCTTAACCATTAGGCCAGAGTAAGAGTCCAAGACCTTAACCATTAGGCCAGAGTAAGAGTTAAGACAGTAGCTATGAGGCCAGAGTAAGAGTTAAGACAGTAGCTATGAGGCCAGAGTAAGAGTTAAGACAGTAGCTATGAGGCCAGAGTAAGAGTTAAGACAGTAGCTATTAGGCCAGAGTAAGAGTTAAGATAGTAGCTATGAGACCAGAGTAAGAGTCCAAGACCTTAACCATTAGGCCAGAGTAAGAGTTAAGACAGTAGCTATGAGGCCAGAGTAAGAGTTAAGACAGTAGCTATTAGGCCAGAGTAAGAGTTAAGACAGTAGCTATGAGGCCAGAGTAAGAGTTAAGACAGTAGCTATTAGGCCAGAGTAAGAGTCCAAGACCTTAACCATTAGGCCAGAGTAAGAGTTAAGACAGTAGCTATGAGGCCAGAGTAAGAATCCAAGACCTTAACCATTAGGCCAGAGTAAGAGTCCAAGACCTTAACCATTAGGCCAGAGTAAGAGTTAAGACAGTAGCTATGAGGCCAGAGTAAGAGTTAAGACAGTAGCTATGAGGCCAGAGTAAGAGTTAAGACAGTAGCTATGAGGCCAGAGTAAGAGTTAAGACAGTAGCTATTAGGCCAGAGTAAGAGTTAAGACAGTAGCTATGAGGCCAGAGTAAGAGTCCAAGACCTTAACCATTAGGCCAGAGTAAGAGTTAATACAGTAGCTATGGGGCCAGAGTAAGAGTTAAGAAAGTAGCTATGAGGCCAGAGTAAGAGTTAAGACAGTAGCTATGAGGCCAGAGTAAGAGTTAAGACAGTAGCTATGAGGCCAGAGTAAGAGTTCAAGACCTTAACCATTAGGCCAGAGTAAGAGTTAAGACAGTAGCTATGAGGCCAGAGTAAGAGTTAAGACAGTAGCTATGAGGCCAGAGTAAGAGTTAAGACAGTAGCTATGAGGTCAGAGTAAGAGTCCAAGACCTTAAAAATTAGGCCAGAGTAAGAGTTAAGACAGTAGCTATGAGGCCAGAGTAAGATTTAAGACAGTAGCTATTAGGCCAGAGTAAGAGTTAAGACAGTAGCTATTAGGCCAGAGTAAGAGTTATGACAGTAGCTATGAGGCCAGAGTAAGAGTTAAGACAGTAGCTATGAGGCCAGAGTAAGAGTCCACGACCTTAACCATTAGGCCAGAGTGAGGGTTAAGACAGTAGCTAGGAGGTCAGAGTAAGAGTTAAGACAGTAGCTATGAGGCCAGAGTAACAGTTAAGCCAGTAGCTATGAGGCCAGAGTAAGAGTTAAGACAGTAGCTATGAGGCCAGAGTAAGAGTTAAGACAGTAGCTATTAGGCCAGAGTAAGAGTTAAGACAGTAGCTATGAGGCCAGAGTAAGAGTTCAAGACCTTAACCATTAGGCCAGAGTAAGAGTTAAGACAGTAGCTATGAGGCCAGAGTAAGAGTTAAGACAGTAGCTATGAGGCCAGAGTAAGAGTTAAGACAGTAGCTATGAGGTCAGAGTAAGAGTCCAAGACCTTAAAAATTAGGCCAGAGTAAGAGTTAAGACAGTAGCTATGAGGCCAGAGTAAGAGTTAAGACAGTAGCTATTAAGCCAGAGTAAGAGTTAAGACAGTAGCTATGAGTCCAGAGTAAGAGTTAAGGCAGTAGCTATGAGGCCAGAGTAAGAGTTCAGACAGTAGCTATGAGGCCAGAGTAAGTGTTAAGACAGTAGCTATTAGGCCAGAGTAAGAGTTAAGACAGTAGCTATTAGGCCAGAGTATGAGTTAAGACAGTAGCTATGAGGCCAGAGTAAGAGTTAAGGCAGCAGCTATGAGGCCAGAGTAAGAGTTAAGACAGTAGCTATGAGGCCATAGTATGAGTTAAGACAGTAGCTATGAGGCCAGAGTAAGAGTTAAGACAGTAGCTATGAGGCCAGAGTAAGAGTCCAAGACCTTAACCATTAGGCCAGAGTAAGAGTTAAGACAGTAGCTATGAGGCCAGAGTAAGAGTTAAGACAGTAGCTATGAGGCCAGAGTAAGAGTTAAGACAGTAGCTATGAGGCCAGAGTAAGAGTTAAGACAGTAGCTATGAGGCCAGAGTAAAAGTCCAAGACCTTAACCATTAGGCCAGAGTAAGATTTAAGACAGTAGCTATGAGGCCAGAGTAAGAGTCCAAGACGTTAACCATTAGGCCAGAGTAAGTGTTAAGACAGTAGCTATTAGGCCAGAGTAAGAGTTAAGACAGTAGCTATTAGGCCAGAGTATGAGTTAAGACAGTAGCTATGAGGCCAGAGTAAGAGTTAAGACAGTAGCTATTAGGCCAGAGTAAGAGTTAAAACAGTAGCTATTAGGCCAGAGTAAAAGTCCAAGACCTTAACCATTTGGCCAGAGTAAGAGTTAAGACAGTAGCTATGAGGCCAGAGTAAGAGTTAAGACAGTAGCTATTAGGCCAGAGTAAGAGTTAAGCCAGTAGCTATGAGGCCAGAGTAAGAGTTAAGACAGTAGCTATGAGGCCAGAGTAAGAGTTAAGACAGTAGCTATTAGGCCAGAGTAAGAGTTAAGACAGTAGCTATGAGGCCAGAGTAAGAGTCCAAGACCTTAACCATTAGGCCAGAGTAAGAGTTAAGACAGTAGCTATTAGGCCAGAGTAAGAGTTAAGACAGTAGCTATGAGGCCAGAGTAAGAGTTAAGACAGTAGCTATTAGGCCAGAGTAAGAGTTAAGACAGTAGCTATGAGGCCAGAGTAAGAGTTAAGACAGTAGCTATGAGGCCAGAGTAAGAGTTAAGACAGTAGCTATGAGGCCAGAGTAAGAGTCCAAGACCTTAACCATTAGGCCAGAGTAAGAGTTAAGACAGTGGATATGAGGCCAGAGTAAGAGTCCAAGACCTTAACCATTAGGCCAGAGTAAGAGTTAAGACAGTAGCTATAAGGCCAGAGTAGGAGTTAAGACAGTAGCTATGAGGCCAGAGTAAGAGTTAAGACAGTAGCTATGAAGCCAGAGTAAGAGTCCAAGACCTTAACCATTAGGCCAGAGTAAGAGTTAAGACAGCAGCTATGAGGCCAGAGTAAGAGTTAAGACAGTAGCTATGAGGCCAGAGTAAGAGTTAAGACAGTAGCTATGAGGCCAGAGTAAGAGTTAAGACAGTAGCTATGAAGCCAGAGTAAGAGTCCAAGACCTTAACCATTAGGCCAGAGTAAGAGTTAAGAAAGTAGCTATGAGGCCAGAGTAAGAGTTAAGACAGTAGTTATTAGGCCAGAGAAAGAGTTAAGACAGTAGCTATGAGGCCAGAGTAAGAGTTAAGACAGTAGCTATGAGGCCAGAGTAAGAGTTAAGACAGTAGCTATGAGGCCAGTGTAAGAGTTAAGACAGTAGCTATGAGGCCAGAGTAAGAGTTAAGACAGTAGCTATGAGGCCAGAGTAAGAGTCCAAGACCTTAAACATTAGGCCAGAGTAAGAGTTAAGACAGTAGCTATGAGGCCAGAGTAGGAGTTAAGACAGTAGCTATTAGGCCAGAGTAAGAGTTAAGACAGGAGCTATGAGGCCAGAGTAAGAGTCCAAGAGCTTAACCATTAGGCCAGAGTAAGAGTTAAGACAGTAGCTATTAGGCCAGAGTAAGAGTTAAGATGGTAGCTATGAGGCCAGAGTAAAAGTTAAGACAGTAGCTATTAGGCCAGAGTAAGAGTTAAGACAGTAGCTATTAGGTCAGAGTAAGAGTTAAGACAGTAGCTATGAGGCCAGAGTAAGAGTTAAGACAGTAGCTATGAGGCCAGAGTAAGAGTCCAAGACCTTAAACATTAGGCCAGAGTAAGAGTTAAGACAGTAGCTATGAGGCCAGAGTAGGAGTTAAGACAGTAGCTATGAGGCCAGAGTAAGAGTTAAGACAGAGTTAAGACAGTAGCTATGAGGCCAGAGTAAGAGTTAAGACAGTAGCTTTTAGGCCAGAGTAAGAGTTAAGACAGTAGCTATGAGGCCAGAGTAAGAGTTAAGACAGTAGCTATGATGCCAGAGTAAGAGTCCAAGACCTTAAACATTAGGACAGAGTAAGAGTGAAGACAGTAGCTATGAGGCCAGAGTAAGAGTTAAGACAGTAGCTATTAGGCCAGAGTAAGAGTTAAGACAGTAGCTATGAGTCCAGAGTAAGAGTTAAGACAGTAGCTATGAGGCCAGAATAAGAGTTAAGACAGTAGCTATGAGGCCAGAGTAAGAGTTAAGACAGTAGCTATTAGGCCAGAGTAAGAGTTAAGACAGTAGCTATTAGGCCAGAGTCAGAGTTAAGACAGTAGCAATTAGGCCAGAGTAAGAGTTAAGACAGTAGCTATGAGGCCAGAGTAAGAGTTAAGACAGTAGCTATGAGGCCAGAGTAAGAGTCCAAGACCGTAACTATTAGGCCAGAGTAAGAGTTAAGACAGTAGCTATGAGGCCAGAGTAAGAGTTAAGACAGTAGCTATAAGGCCAGAGTAAGAGTTAAGACAGTAGCTATGAGGCCAGAGTAAGAGTTAAGACAGTAGCTATGAGGCCAGTGTAAGAGTTAAGACAGTAGCTATGAGGCCAGAGTAACAGTTAAGACAGTAGCTATTAGGCCAGAGTAAGGGTTAAGACAGTAGCTATGAGGCCAGAGTAAGAGTCCAAGACCTTAACCATTAGGCCAGAGTAAGAGTTAAGACAGTAGCTATGAGGCCAGAGTAAGAGTTAAGACAGTAGCTATTAGGCCAGAGTAAGAGTTAAGACAGTAGCTATGAGGCCAGAGTAAGAGTTACGACAGTAGCTATGAGGCCAGAGTAAGAGTTAAGTTAGTAGCTATGAGGCCAGAGTAAGAGTTAAGACAGTAGCTATTATGCCAGAGTAAGAGTTAAGACAGTAGCTATGAGGCCAGAGTAAGAGTCCAAGACCTTAACCATTAGGCCAGAGTAAGAGTTATGACAGTAGCTATGAGGCCGGAGTAAGAGTTAACACAGTAGCTATGAGGCCAGAGTAAGAGTTAAGACAGTAGCTATGAGGCCAGAGTAAGAGTCCAAGACCTTAACCATTAGGCCAGAGTAAGAGTTAAGACAGTAGCTATGAGGCCAGAGTAAGAGTTAAGACAGTAGCTATTAGGCCAGAGTAAGAGTTAAGACAGTAGCTATTAGGCCAGAGTAAGAGTCCAAGACCTTAACCATTAGGCCAGAGTAAGAGTTAAGACAGTAGCTATAAGGCCAAAGTAAGAGTTAAGACAGTAGCTATTAGGCCAGAGTAAGAGTTAAGACAGTAGCTATTAGGCCAGAGAAAGAGTTAAGACAGTAGCTATGAGGCCAGAGTAAGAGTTAAGACAGTAGCTATGAGGCCAGAGTAAGAGTTAAGACAGTAGCTATGAGGCCAGAGTAAGAGTCCAATACCTTAACCATTAGGCCAGAGTAAGAGTTAAGACAGTAGCTATGAGGCCAGAGTAAGAGTTAAGACAGTAGCTATGAGGCCAGAGTAAGAGTTAAGACAGTAGCTATGAGGCCAGAGTAAGAGTTAAGACAGTAGCTATGAGGCCAGAGTAGGAGTTAAGACAGTAGCTATGAGGCCAGAATAAGAGTTAAGACAGTAGCTATGAGGCCAGAGTAAGAGTTAAGACAGTAGCTATTAGGCCAGAGTAAGAGTTAAGACAGTAGCTATGAGGCCAGAGTAAGAGTCCAAGACCTTAACCATTATGCCAGAGTAAGAGTTAAGACAGTAGCTATGAGGCCAGAGTAAGAGTTAAGACAGTAGCTATTAGGCCAGAGTAAGACTTAAGACAGTAGCTATTAGGCCAGAGTACGAGTTAAGACAGTAGCTATTAGGCCAGAGTAAGAGTTAAGACAGTAGCTATGAGGCCAGAGTAGGAGTTAAGACAGTAGCTATGAGGCCAGAGTAAGAGTTAAGACAGTAGCTATGAGGCCAGAGTAAGAGTTAAGACAGTAGCTATTAGGCCAGAGTAAGAGTTAAGACAGTACCTATGAGGCCAGAGTAAGAGTCTAAGACCTTAACCATTAGGCCAGAGTAAGAGTTAAGACAGTAGCTATTAGGCCAGTGTAAGAGTTAAGACAGTAGCTATTAGGCCAGAGTAAGAGTTAAGACAGTATCTATGAGGCCAGAGTAAGAGTCCAAGACCTTAACCATTAGGCCAGAGTAAGAGTTAAGACAGTAGCTATGAGGCCAGAGTAAGAGTTAAGACAGTAGCTATGAGGCCAGAGTAAGAGTTAAGACTGTAGCTATGAGGCCAGAGTAAGAGTTAAGACAGTAGCTATGAGGCCAGAGTAAGAGTTAAGACAGTAGCTATGAGGCCAGAGTAAGAGTCCAAGACCTTAACCATTATGCCAGAGTAAGAGTTAAGACAGTAGCTATGAGGCCAGAGTAAGAGTTAAGACAGTAGCTATTAGGCCAGAGTAGGAGTTAAGACAGTAGCTATGAGGCCAGAGTAAGAGTTAAGACAGTAGCTATTAGGCCAGAGTAAGAGTTAAGACAGTAGCTATGAGGCCAGAGTAAGAGTTAAGACAGTAGCTATGAGGCCAGAGTAAGAGTCCAAGACGTTAACCATTAGGCCAGAGTAAGTGTTAAGACAGTAGCTATTAGGCCAGAGTAAGAGTTAAGACAGTAGCTATTAGGCCAGAGTATGAGTTAAGACAGTAGCTATGAGGCCAGAGTAAGAGTTAAGACAGTAGCTATTAGGCCAGAGTAGGAGTTAAAACAGTAGCTATTAGGCCAGAGTAAAAGTCCAAGACCTTAACCATTTGGCCAGAGTAAGAGTTAAGACAGTGGCTATGAGGCCAGAGTAAGATTTAAGACAGTAGCTATTAGGCCAGAGTAAGAGTTAAGACAGTAGCTATTAGGCCAGAGTAAGAGTTATGACAGTAGCTATGAGGCCAGAGTAAGAGTTAAGACAGTAGCTATGAGGCCAGAGTAAGAGTCCACGACCTTAACCATTAGGCCAGAGTGAGGGTTAAGACAGTAGCTAGGAGGTCAGAGTAAGAGTTAAGACAGTAGCTATGAGGCCAGAGTAACAGTTAAGCCAGTAGCTATGAGGCCAGAGTAAGAGTTAAGACAGTAGCTATGAGGCCAGAGTAAGAGTTAAGACAGTAGCTATTAGGCCAGAGTAAGAGTTAAGACAGTAGCTATGAGGCCAGAGTAAGAGTCCAAGACCTTAACCATTAGGCCAGAGTAAGAGTTAAGACAGTAGCTATGAGGCCAGAGTAAGAGTTAAGACAGTAGCTATGAGGCCAGAGTAAGAGTTAAGACTGTAGCTATGAGGCCAGAGTAAGAGTTAAGACAGTAGCTATGAGGCCAGAGTAAGAGTTAAGACAGTAGCTATGAGGCCAGAGTAAGAGTCCAAGACCTTAACCATTATGCCAGAGTAAGAGTTAAGACAGTAGCTATGAGGCCAGAGTAAGAGTTAAGACAGTAGCTATTAGGCCAGAGTAGGAGTTAAGACAGTAGCTATGAGGCCAGAGTAAGAGTTAAGACAGTAGCTATTAGGCCAGAGTAAGAGTTAAGACAGTAGCTATGAGGCCAGAGTAAGAGTTAAGACAGTAGCTATGAGGCCAGAGTAAGAGTCCAAGACCTTAACCATTAGGCCAGAGTAAGAGTTAAGACAGTAGCTATGAGGCCAGAGTAAGAGTTAAGACAGTAGCTATTAGGCCAGAGTAAGAGTTAAGACAGTAGCTATGAGGCCAGAGTAAGAGTTAAAACAGTAGCTATGAGGCCAGAGTAAGAGTTAAAACAGTAGCTATTAGGCCAGAGTAAGAGTTAAGACAGTAGCTATGAGACCAGAGTAAGAGTCCAAGACCTTAACCATTAGGCCAGAGTAAGAGTTAAGACAGTAGCTATGAGGCCAGAGTAAGAGTTAAGACAGTAGCTATTAGGCCAGAGTAAGAGTTAAGACAGTAGCTATGAGGCCAGAGTAAGAGTTAAGACAGTAGCTATTAGGCCAGAGTAAGAGTCCAAGACCTTAACCATTAGGCCAGAGTAAGAGTTAAGACAGTAGCTATGAGGCCAGAGTAAGAATCCAAGACCTTAACCATTAGGCCAGAGTAAGAGTCCAAGACCTTAACCATTAGGCCAGAGTAAGAGTTAAGACAGTAGCTATGAGGCCAGAGTAAGAGTTAAGACAGTAGCTATGAGGCCAGAGTAAGAGTTAAGACAGTAGCTATGAGGCCAGAGTAAGAGTTAAGACAGTAGCTATGAGGCCAGAGTAAGAGTCCAAGACCTTAACCATTAGGCCAGAGTAAGAGTTAATACAGTAGCTATGAGGCCAGAGTAAGATTTAAGAAAGTAGCTATGAGGCCAGAGTAAGAGTTAAGACAGTAGCTATGAGGCCAGAGTAAGAGTTAAGACAGTAGCTATGAGGCCAGAGTAAGAGTTCAAGACCTTAAACATTAGGCCAGAGTAAGAGTTAAGACAGTAGCTATGAGGCCAGAGTAAGAGTTAAGACAGTAGCTATGAGGCCAGAGTAAGAGTTAAGACAGTAGCTATGAGGTCAGAGTAAGAGTCCAAGACCTTAAAAATTAGGCCAGAGTAAGAGTTAAGACAGTAGCTATGAGGCCAGAGTAAGAGTTAAGACAGTAGCTATTAAGCCAGAGTAAGAGTTAAGACAGTAGCTATGAGTCCAGAGTAAGAGTTAAGGCAGTAGCTATGAGGCCAGAGTAAGAGTTCAGACAGTAGCCATGAGGCCAGAGTAAGTGTTAAGACAGTAGCTATTAGGCCAGAGTAAGAGTTAAGACAGTAGCTATTAGGCCAGAGTATGAGTTAAGACAGTAGCTATGAGGCCAGAGTAAGAGTTAAGGCAGTAGCTATGAGGCCAGAGTAAGAGTTAAGACAGTAGCTATGAGGCCATAGTAAGAGTTAAGACAGTAGCTATGAGGCCAGAGTAAGAGTTAAGACAGTAGCTATGAGGCCAGAGTAAGAGTCCAAGACCTTAACCATTAGGCCAGAGTAAGAGTTAAGACAGTAGCTATGAGGCCAGAGTAAGAGTTAAGACAGTAGCTATGAGGCCAGAGTAAGAGTTAAGACAGTAGCTATGAGGCCAGAGTAAGAGTTAAGACAGTAGCTATGAGGCCAGAGTAAAAGTCCAAGACCTTAACCATTAGGCCAGAGTAAGAGTTAAGACAGTAGCTATGAGGCCAGAGTAAGAGTCCAAGACGTTAACCATTAGGCCAGAGTAAGTGTTAAGACAGTAGCTATTAGGCCAGAGTAAGAGTTAAGAAAGTAGCTATTAGGCCAGAGTATGAGTTAAGACAGTAGCTATGAGGCCAGAGTAAGAGTTAAGACAGTAGCTATTAGGCCAGAGTAAGAGTTAAAACAGTAGCTATTAGGCCAGAGTAAAAGTCCAAGACCTTAACCATTTGGCCAGAGTAAGAGTTAAGACAGTAGCTATGAGGCCAGAGTAAGAGTTAAGACAGTAGCTATGAGGCCAGAGTAAGAGTTAGGACAGTAGCTATGAGGCCAGAGTAAGAGTTAAGACAGTAGCTATTAGGCCAGAGTAAGAGTTAAGACAGTAGCTATGAGGCCAGAGTAAGAGTCCAAGACCTTAACCATTAGGCCAGAGTAAGAGTTAAGACAGTAGCTATTAGGCCAGAGTAAGAGTTAAGACAGTAGCTATGAGGCCAGAGTAAGAGTTAAGACAGTAGCTATGAGGCCAGAGTAAGAGTTAAGACAGTAGCTATGAGGCCAGAGTAAGAGTTAAGACAGTAGCTATGAGGCCAGAGTAAGAGTCCAAGACCTTAACCATTAGGCCAGAGTAAGAGTTAAGACAGTGGATATGAGGCCAGAGTAAGAGTCCAAGACCTTAACCATTAGGCCAGAGTATGAGTTAAGACAGTAGCTATAAGGCCAGAGTAGGAGTTAAGACAGTAGCTATGAGGCGAGAGTAAGAGTTAAGACAGTAGCTATGAAGCCAGAGTAAGAGTCCAAGACCTTAACCATTAGGCCAGAGTAAGAGTTACGACAGCAGCTATGAGGCCAGAGTAAGAGTTGAGACAGTAGCTATGAGGCCAGAGTAAGAGTTAAGACAGTAGCTATGAGGCCAGAGTAAGAGTTAAGACAGTAGCTATGAAGCCAGAGTAAGAGTCCAAGACCTTAACCATTAGGCCAGAGTAAGAGTTAAGACAGTAGCTATGAGGCCAGAGTAAGAGTTAAGACAGTAGCTATTAGGCCATAGTAAGAGTTAAGACAATAGCTATGAGGCCAGAGTAAGAGTTAAGGCAGTAGCTATGAGGCCATAGTAAGAGTTAAGACAGTAGCTATGAGGCCATAGTAAGAGTTAAGACAGTAGCTGTGAGGCCAGAGTAAGAGTTAAGACAGTAGCTATGAGGCCAGAGTAAGAGTTAAGACAGTAGCTATGAGGCCAGAGTAAGAGTCCAAGACCTTAACCATTAGGCCAGAGTAAGAGTTAAGACAGTAGCTATAAGGCCAGAGTAAGAGTTAAGACAGTAGCTATGAGGCCAGAGTAAGAGTTAAGACAGTAGCTATGATGCCAGAGTAAGAGTTAAGACAGTAGCTATGAGGCCAGAGTAAGAGTCCAAGACCTTAACCATTAGGCCAGAGTAAGAGTTAAGACAGTAGCTATGAGGCCAGAGTAAGAGTCCAAGACGTTAACCATTAGGCCAGAGTAAGTGTTAAGACAGTAGCTATTAGGCCAGAGTAAGAGTTAAGACAGTAGCTATTAGGCCAGAGTATGAGTTAAGACAGTAGCTATGAGGCCAGAGTAAGAGTTAAGACAGTAGCTATTAGGCCAGAGTAGGAGTTAAAACAGTAGCTATTAGGCCAGAGTAAAAGTCCAAGACCTTAACCATTTGGCCAGAGTAAGAGTTAAGACAGTAGCTATGAGGCCAGAGTAAGATTTAAGACAGTAGCTATTAGGCCAGAGTAAGAGTTAAGACAGTAGCTATTAGGCCAGAGTAAGAGTTATGGCAGTAGCTATGAGGCCAGAGTAAGAGTTAAGACAGTAGCTATGAGGCCAGAGTAAGAGTCCACGACCTTAACCATTAGGCCAGAGTGAGGGTTAAGACAGTAGCTAGGAGGTCAGAGTAAGAGTTAAGACAGTAGCTATGAGGCCAGAGTAACAGTTAAGCCAGTAGCTATGAGGCCAGAGTAAGAGTTAAGACAGTAGCTATGAGGCCAGAGTAAGAGTTAAGACAGTAGCTATTAGGCCAGAGTAAGAGTTAAGACAGTAGCTATGAGGCCAGAGTAAGAGTCCAAGACCTTAACCATTAGGCCAGAGTAAGAGTTAAGACAGTAGCTATGAGGCCAGAGTAAGAGTTAAGACAGTAGCTATTAGGCCAGAGTAAGAGTTACGACAGTAGCTATGAGGCCAGAGTAAGAGTTAAGACAGTAGCTATTAGGCCAGAGTAAGAGTTAAGACAGTAGCTATGAGACCAGAGTAAGAGTCCAAGACCTTAACCATTAGGCCAGAGTAAGAGTTAAGACAGTAGCTATGAGGCCAGAGTAAGAGTTAAGACAGTAGCTATTAGGCCAGAGTAAGAGTTAAGACAGTAGCTATGAGGCCAGAGTAAGAGTTAAGACAGTAGCTATTAGGCCAGAGTAAGAGTCCAAGACCTTAACCATTAGGCCAGAGTAAGAGTTAAGACAGTAGCTATGAGGCCAGAGTAAGAATCCAAGACCTTAACCATTAGGCCAGAGTAAGAGTCCAAGACCTTAACCATTAGGCCAGAGTAAGAGTTAAGACAGTAGCTATGAGGCCAGAGTAAGAGTTAAGACAGTAGCTATGAGGCCAGAGTAAGAGTTAAGACAGTAGCTATGAGGCCAGAGTAAGAGTTAAGACAGTAGCTATTAGGCCAGAGTAAGAGTTAAGACAGTAGCTATGAGGCCAGAGTAAGAGTCCAAGACCTAAACCATTAGGCCAGAGTACGAGTTAATACAGTAGCTATGAGGCCAGAGTAAGAGTTAAGAAAGTAGCTATGAGGCCAGAGTAAGAGTTAAGACAGTAGCTATGAGGCCAGAGTAAGAGTTAAGACAGTAGCTATGAGGCCAGAGTAAGAGTTCAAGACCTTAACCATTAGGCCAGAGTAAGAGTTAAGACAGTAGCTATGAGGCCAGAGTAAGAGTTAAGACAGTAGCTATGAGGCCAGAGTAAGAGTTAAGACAGTAGCTATGAGGTCAGAGTAAGAGTCCAAGACCTTAAAAATTAGGCCAGAGTAAGAGTTAAGACAGTAGCTATGAGGCCAGAGTAAGATTTAAGACAGTAGCTATTAGGCCAGAGTAAGAGTTAAGACAGTAGCTATGAGGCCAGAGTAAGAGTTAAGACAGTAGCTATGAGGCCAGAGTAAGAGTTAAGACAGTAGCTATGAGGCCAGAGTAAGAGTCCAAGACCTTAACCATTAGGCCAGAGTAAGAGTTAAGACAGTAGCTATGAGGCCAGAGTAAGAGTCCAAGACGTTAACCATTAGGCCAGAGTAAGTGTTAAGACAGTAGCTATTAGGCCAGAGTAAGAGTTAAGACAGTAGCTATTAGGCCAGAGTATGAGTTAAGACAGTAGCTATGAGGCCAGAGTAAGAGTTAAGACAGTAACTATTAGGCCAGAGTAGGAGTTAAAACAGTAGCTATTAGGCCAGAGTAAAAGTCCAAGACCTTAACCATTTGGCCAGAGTAAGAGTTAAGACAGTAGCTATTAGGCCAGAGTAAGATTTAAGACAGTAGCTATTAGGCCAGAGTAAGAGTTAAGACAGTAGCTATTAGGCCAGAGTAAGAGTTATGGCAGTAGCTATGAGGCCAGAGTAAGAGTTAAGACAGTAGCTATGAGGCCAGAGTAAGAGTCCACGACCTTAACCATTAGGCCAGAGTGAGGGTTAAGACAGTAGCTAGGAGGTCAGAGTAAGAGTTAAGACAGTAGCTATGAGGCCAGAGTAACAGTTAAGCCAGTAGCTATGAGGCCAGAGTAAGAGTTAAGACAGTAGCTATGAGGCCAGAGTAAGAGTTAAGACAGTAGCTATTAGGCCAGAGTAAGAGTTAAGACAGTAGCTATGAGGCCAGAGTAAGAGTCCAAGACCTTAACCATTAGGCCAGAGTAAGAGTTAAGACAGTAGCTATGAGGCCAGAGTAAGAGTTAAGACAGTAGCTATTAGGCCAGAGTAAGAGTTACGACAGTAGCTATGAGGCCAGAGTAAGAGTTAAGACAGTAGCTATTAGGCCAGAGTAAGAGTTAAGACAGTAGCTATGAGACCAGAGTAAGAGTCCAAGACCTTAACCATTAGGCCAGAGTAAGAGTTAAGACAGTAGCTATGAGGCCAGAGTAAGAGTTAAGACAGTAGCTATTAGGCCAGAGTAAGAGTTAAGACAGTAGCTATGAGGCCAGAGTAAGAGTTAAGACAGTAGCTATTAGGCCAGAGTAAGAGTCCAAGACCTTAACCATTAGGCCAGAGTAAGAGTTAAGACAGTAGCTATGAGGCCAGAGTAAGAATCCAAGACCTTAACCATTAGGCCAGAGTAAGAGTCCAAGACCTTAACCATTAGGCCAGAGTAAGAGTTAAGACAGTAGCTATGAGGCCAGAGTAAGAGTTAAGACAGTAGCTATGAGGCCAGAGTAAGAGTTAAGACAGTAGCTATGAGGCCAGAGTAAGAGTTAAGACAGTAGCTATTAGGCCAGAGTAAGAGTTAAGACAGTAGCTATGAGGCCAGAGTAAGAGTCCAAGACCTAAACCATTAGGCCAGAGTAAGAGTTAATACAGTAGCTATGAGGCCAGAGTAAGAGTTAAGAAAGTAGCTATGAGGCCAGAGTAAGAGTTAAGACAGTAGCTATGAGGCCAGAGTAAGAGTTAAGACAGTAGCTATGAGGCCAGAGTAAGAGTTCAAGACCTTAACCATTAGGCCAGAGTAAGAGTTAAGACAGTAGCTATGAGGCCAGAGTAAGAGTTAAGACAGTAGCTATGAGGCCAGAGTAAGAGTTAAGACAGTAGCTATGAGGTCAGAGTAAGAGTCCAAGACCTTAAAAATTAGGCCAGAGTAAGAGTTAAGACAGTAGCTATGAGGCCAGAGTAAGATTTAAGACAGTAGCTATTAGGCCAGAGTAAGAGTTAAGACAGTAGCTATTAGGCCAGAGTAAGAGTTATGACAGTAGCTATGAGGCCAGAGTAAGAGTTAAGACAGTAGCTATGAGGCCAGAGTAAGAGTCCACGACCTTAACCATTAGGCCAGAGTGAGGGTTAAGACAGTAGCTAGGAGGTCAGAGTAAGAGTTAAGACAGTAGATATGAGGCCAGAGTAACAGTTAAGCCAGTAGCTATGAGGCCAGAGTAAGAGTTAAGACAGTAGCTATGAGGCCAGAGTAAGAGTTAAGACAGTAGCTATTAGGCCAGAGTAAGAGTTAAGACAGTAGCTATGAGGCCAGAGTAAGAGTTCAAGACCTTAACCATTAGGCCAGAGTAAGAGTTAAGACAGTAGCTATGAGGCCAGAGTAAGAGTTAAGACAGTAGCTATGAGGCCAGAGTAAGAGTTAAGACAGTAGCTATGAGGTCAGAGTAAGAGTCCAAGACCTTAAAAATTAGGCCAGAGTAAGAGTTAAGACAGTAGCTATGAGGCCAGAGTAAGAGTTAAGACAGTAGCTATTAAGCCAGAGTAAGAGTTAAGACAGTAGCTATGAGTCCAGAGTAAGAGTTAAGGCAGTAGCTATGAGGCCAGAGTAAGAGTTCAGACAGTAGCTATGAGGCCAGAGTAAGTGTTAAGACAGTAGCTATTAGGCCAGAGTAAGAGTTAAGACAGTAGCTATTAGGCCAGAGTATGAGTTAAGACAGTAGCTATGAGGCCAGAGTAAGAGTTAAGGCAGTAGCTATGAGGCCAGAGTAAGAGTTAAGACAGTAGCTATGAGGCCATAGTAAGAGTTAAGACAGTAGCTATGAGGCCAGAGTAAGAGTTAAGACAGTAGCTATGAGGCCAGAGTAAGAGTCCAAGACCTTAACCATTAGGCCAGAGTAAGAGTTAAGACAGTAGCTATGAGGCCAGAGTAAGAGTTAAGACAGTAGCTATGAGGCCAGAGTAAGAGTTAAGACAGTAGCTATGAGGCCAGAGTAAGAGTTAAGACAGTAGCTATGAGGCCAGAGTAAAAGTCCAAGACCTTAACCATTAGGCCAGAGTAAGAGTTAAGACAGTAGCTATGAGGCCAGAGTAAGAGTCCAAGACGTTAACCAATAGGCCAGAGTAAGTGTTAAGACAGTAGCTATTAGGCCAGAGTAAGAGTTAAGACAGTAGCTATTAGGCCAGAGTATAAGTTAAGACAGTAGCTATGAGGCCAGAGTAAGAGTTAAGACAGTAGCTATTAGGCCAGAGTAAGAGTTAAAACAGTAGCTATTAGGCCAGAGTAAAAGTCCAAGACCTTAACCATTTGGCCAGAGTAAGAGTTAAGACAGTAGCTATGAGGCCAGAGTAAGAGTTAAGACAGTAGCTATTAGGCCAGAGTAAGAGTTAAGCCAGTAGCTATGAGGCCAGAGTAAGAGTTAAGACAGTAGCTATGAGGCCAGAGTAAGAGTTAAGACAGTAGCTATTAGGCCAGAGTAAGAGTTAAGACAGTAGCTATGAGGCCAGAGTAAGAGTCCAAGACCTTAACCATTAGGCCAGAGTAAGAGTTAAGACAGTAGCTATTAGGCCAGAGTAAGAGTTAAGACAGTAGCTATGAGGCCAGAGTAAGAGTTAAGACAGTAGCTATTAGGCCAGAGTAAGAGTTAAGACAGTAGCTATGAGGCCAGAGTAAGAGTTAAGACAGTAGCTATGAGGCCAGAGTAAGAGTTAAGACAGTAGCTATGAGGCCAGAGTAAGAGTCCAAGACCTTAACCATTAGGCCAGAGTAAGAGTTAAGACAGTGGATATGAGGCCAGAGTAAGAGTCCAAGACCTTAACCATTAGGCCAGAGTAAGAGTTAAGACAGTAGCTATAAGGCCAGAGTAGGAGTTAAGACAGTAGCTATGAGGCCAGAGTAAGAGTTAAGACAGTAGCTATGAAGCCAGAGTAAGAGTCCAAGACCTTAACCATTAGGCCAGAGTAAGAGTTAAGACAGCAGCTATGAGGCCAGAGTAAGAGTTAAGACAGTAACTATGAGGCCAGAGTAAGAGTTAAGACAGTAGCTATGAGGCCAGAGTAAGAGTTAAGACAGTAGCTATGAAGCCAGAGTAAGAGTACAAGACCTTAACCATTAGGCCAGAGTAAGAGTTAAGACAGTAGCTATGAGGCCAGAGTAAGAGTTAAGACAGTAGCTATTAGGCCAAAGTAAGAGTTAAGACAATAGCTATGAGGCCAGAGTAAGAGTTAAGGCAGTAGCTATGAGGCCAGAGTAAGAGTTAAGACAGTAGCTATGAGGCCATAGTAAGAGTTAAGACAGTAGCTGTGAGGCCAGAGTAAGAGTTAAGACAGTAGCTATGAGGCCAGAGTAAGAGTTAAGACAGTAGCTATGAGGCCAGAGTAAGAGTCCAAGACCTTAACCATTAGGCCAGAGTAAGAGTTAAGACAGTAGCTATGAGGCCAGAGTAAGAGTTAAGACAGTAGCTATGAGGCCAGAGTAAGAGTTAAGACAGTAGCTATGAGGCCAGAGTAAGAGTCCAAGACCTTAACCATTAGGCCAGAGTAAGAGTAAAGACAGTAGCTATGAGGCCAGAGTAAGAGTCCAAGACGTTAACCATTAGGCCAGAGTAAGTGTTAAGACAGTAGCTATTAGGCCAGAGTAAGAGTTAAGACAGTAGCTATTGGGCCAGAGTATGAGTTAAGACAGTAGCTATGAGGCCAGAGTAAGAGTTAAGACAGTAGCTATTAGGCCAGAGTAGGAGTTAAAACAGTAGCTATTAGGCCAGAGTAAAAGTCCAAGACCTTAACCATTTGGCCAGAGTAAGAGTTAAGACAGTAGCTATGAGGCCAGAGTAAGATTTAAGACAGTAGCTATTAGGCCAGAGTAAGAGTTAAGACAGTAGCTATTAGGCCAGAGTAAGAGTTATGACAGTAGCTATGAGGCCAGAGTAAGAGTTAAGACAGTAGCTATGAGGCCAGAGTAAGAGTCCACGACCTTAACCATTAGGCCAGAGTAAGGGTTAAGACAGTAGCTAGGAGGTCAGAGTAAGAGTTAAGACAGTAGCTATGAGGCCAGAGTAACAGTTAAGCCAGTAGCTATGAGGCCAGAGTAAGAGTTAAGACAGTAGCTATGAGGCCAGAGTAAGAGTTAAGACAGTAGTTATTAGGCCAGAGTAAGAGTTAAGACAGTAGCTATGAGGCCAGAGTAAGAGTCCAAGACCTTAACCATTAGGCCAGAGTAAGAGTTAAGACAGTAGCTATGAGGCCAGAGTAAGAGTTAAGACAGTAGCTATTAGGCCAGAGTAAGAGTTAAGACAGTAGCTATGAGGCCAGAGTAAGAGTTAAAACAGTAGCTATGAGGCCAGAGTAAGAGTTAAGACAGTAGCTATTAGGCCAGAGTAAGAGTTAAGACAGTAGCTATGAGACCAGAATAAGAGTCCAAGACCTTAACCATTAGGCCAGAGTAAGAGTTAAGACAGTAGCTATGAGGCCAGAGTAAGAGTTAAGACAGTAGCTATTAGGCCAGAGTAAGAGTTAAGACAGTAGCTATGAGGCCAGAGTAAGAGTTAAGATAGTAGCTATTAGGCCAGAGTAAGAGTCCAAGACCTTAACCATTAGGCCAGAGTAAGAGTTAAGACAGTAGCTATGAGGCCAGAGTAAGAATCCAAGACCTTAACCATTAGGCCAGAGTAAGAGTCCAAGACCTTAACCATTAGGCCAGAGTAAGAGTTAAGACAGTAGCTATGAGGCCAGAGTAAGAGTTAAGACAGTAGCTATGAGGCCAGAGTAAGAGTTAAGACAGTAGCTATGAGGCCAGAGTAAGAGTTAAGACAGTAGCTATTAGGCCAGAGTAAGAGTTAAGACAGTAGCTATGAGGCCAGAGTAAGAGTCCAAGACCTTAACCATTAGGCCAGAGTAAGAGTTAATACAGTAGCTATGAGGCCAGAGTAAGAGTTAAGAAAGTAGCTATGAGGCCAGAGTAAGAGTTAAGACAGTAGCTATGAGGCCAGAGTAAGAGTTAAGACAGTAGCTATGAGGCCAGAGTAAGAGTTCAATACCTTAACCATTAGGCCAGAGTAAGAGTTAAGACAGTAGCTATGCGGCCAGAGTAAGAGTTAAGACAGTAGCTATGAGGCCAGAGTAAGAGTTAAGACAGTAGCTATGAGGTCAGAGTAAGAGTCCAAGACCTTAAAAATTAGGCCAGAGTAAGAGTTAAGACAGTAGCTATGAGGCCAGAGTAAGAGTTAAGACAGTAGCTATTAAGCCGGAGTAAGAGTTAAGACAGTAGCTATGAGTCCAGAGTAAGAGTTAAGGCAGTACCTATGAGGCCAGAGTAAGAGTTCAGACAGTAGCTATGAGGCCAGAGTAAGTGTTAAGACAGTAGCTATTAGGCCAGAGTAAGAGTTAAGACAGTAGCTATTAGGCCAGAGTATGAGTTAAGACAGTAGCTATGAGGCCAGAGTAAGAGTTAAGGCAGTAGCTATGAGGCCAGAGTAAGAGTTAAGACAGTAGCTATGAGGCCATAGTAAGAGTTAAGACAGTAGCTATGAGGCCAGAGTAAGAGTTAAGACAGTAGCTATGAGGCCAGAGTAAGAGTCCAAGATCTTAACCATTAGGCCAGAGTAAGAGTTAAGACAGTAGCTATGAGGCCAGAGTAAGAGTTAAGACAGTAGCTATGAGGCCAGAGTAAGAGTTAAGACAGTAGCTATGAGGCCAGAGTAAGAGTTAAGACAGTAGCTATGAGGCCAGAGTAAAAGTCCCAGACCTTAACCATTAGGCCAGAGTAAGAGTTAAGACAGTAGCTATGAGGCCAGAGTAAGAGTCCAAGACGTTAACCATTAGGCCAGAGTAAGTGTTAAGACAGTAGCTATTAGGCCAGAGTAAGAGTTAAGACAGTAGCTATTAGGCCAGAGTATGAGTTAAGACAGTAGCTATGAGGCCAGAGTAAGAGTTAAGACAGTAGCTATTAGGCCAGAGTAAGAATTAAAACAGTAGCTATTAGGCCAGAGTAAAAGTCCAAGACCATAACCATTTGGCCAGAGTAAGAGTTAAGACAGTAGCTATGAGGCCAGAGTAAGAGTTAAGACAGTAGCTATTAGGCCAGAGTAAGAGTTAAGCCAGTAGCTATGAGGCCAGAGTAAGAGTTAAGACAGTAGCTATGAGGCCAGAGTAAGAGTTAAGACAGTAGCTATTAGGCCAGAGTAAGAGTTAAGACAGTAGCTATGAGGCCAGAGTAAGAGTCCAAGACCTTAACCATTAGGCCAGAGTAAGAGTTAAGACAGTAGCTATGAGGCCAGAGTAAGAGTTAAGACAGTAGCTATTAGGCCAGAGTAAGAGTTAAGACAGTAGCTATGAGGCCAGAGTAAGAGTTAAAACAGTAGCTATGAGGCCAGAGTAAGAGTTAAGACAGTAGCTATTAGGCCAGAGTAAGAGTTAAGACAGTAGCTATGAGACCAGAGTAAGAGTCCAAGACCTTAACCATTAGGCCAGAGTAAGAGTTAAGACAGTAGCTATGAGGCCAGAGTAAGAGTTAAGACAGTAGCTATTAGGCCAGAGTAAGAGTTAAGACAGTAGCTATGAGGCCAGAGTAAAAGTCCAAGACCTTAACCATTACGCCAGAGTAAGAGTTAAGACAGTAGCTATGAGGCCAGAGTATGAGTCCAAGACGTTAACCATTAGGCCAGAGTAAGTGTTAAGACAGTAGCTATTAGGCCAGAGTAAGAGTTAAGACAGTAGCTATTAGGCCAGAGTATGAGTTAAGACAGTAGCTATGAGGCCAGAGTAAGAGTTAAGACAGTAGCTATTAGGCCAGAGTAAGAGTTAAAACAGTAGCTATTAGGCCAGAGTAAAAGTCCAAGACCTTAACCATTTGGCCAGAGTAAGAGTTAAGACAGTAGCTATGAGGCCAGAGTAAGAGTTAAGACAGTAGCTATTAGGCCAGAGTAAGAGTTAAGCCAGTAGCTATGAGGCCAGCGTAAGAGTTAAGACAGTAGCTATGAGGCCAGAGTAAGAGTTAAGACAGTAGCTATTAGGCCAGAGTAAGAGTTAAGACAGTAGCTATGAGGCCAGAGTAAGAGTCCAAGACCTTAACCATTATGCCAGAGTAAGAGTTAAGACAGTAGCTATGAGGCCAGAGTAAGAGTTAAGACAGTAGCTATTAGGCCAGAGTAAGAGTTAAGACAGTAGCTATGAGGCCAGAGTAAGAGTTAAAACAGTAGCTATGAGGCCAGAGTAAGAGTTAAGACAGTAGCTATTAGGCCAGAGTAAGAGTTAAGACAGTAGCTATGAGACCAGAGTAAGAGTCCAAGACCTTAACCATTAGGCCAGAGTAAGAGTTAAGACAGTAGCTATGAGGCCAGAGTAAGAGTTAAGACAGTAGCTATGAGGCCAGAGTAAGATTTAAGACAGTAGCTATTAGGCCAGAGTAAGAGTTAAGACAGTAGCTATTAGGCCAGAGTAAGAGTTATGACAGTAGCTATGAGGCCAGAGTAAGAGTTAAGACAGTAGCTATGAGGCCAGAGTAAGAGTCCACGACCTTAACCATTAGGCCAGAGTGAGGGTTAAGACAGTAGCCAGGAGGTCAGAGTAAGAGTTAAGACAGTAGCTATGAGGCCAGAGTAACAGTTAAGCCAGTAGCTATGAGGCCAGAGTAAGAGTTAAGACAGTAGCTATGAGGCCAGAGTAAGAGTTAAGACAGTAGCTATTAGGCCAGAGTAAGAGTTAAGACAGTAGCTATGAGGCCAGAGTAAGAGTTCAAGACCTTAACCATTAGGCCAGAGTAAGAGTTAGGACAGTAGCTATGAGGCCAGAGTAAGAGTTAAGACAGTAGCTATGAGGTCAGAGTAAGAGTCCAAGACCTTAAAAATTAGGCCAGAGTAAGAGTTAAGACAGTAGCTATGAGGCCAGAGTAAGAGTTAAGACAGTAGCTATTAAGCCAGAGTAAGAGTTAAGACAGTAGCTATGAGTCCAGAGTAAGAGTTAAGGCAGTAGCTATGAGGCCAGAGTAAGAGTTCAGACAGTAGCTATGAGGCCAGAGTAAGTGTTAAGACAGTAGCTATTAGGCCAGAGTAAGAGTTAAGACAGTAGCTATTAGGCCAGAGTATGAGTTAAGACAGTAGCTATGAGGCCAGAGTAAGAGTTAAGACAGTAGCTATGAGGCCAGAGTAAGAGTTAAGACAGTAGCTATGAGGCCATAGTAAGAGTTAAGACAGTAGCTATGAGGCCAGAGTAAGAGTTAAGACAGTAGCTATGAGGCCAGAGTAAGAGTCCAAGACCTTAACCATTAGGCCAGAGTAAGAGTTAAGACAGTAGCTATGAGGCCAGAGTAAGAGTTAAGACAGTAGCTATGAGGCCAGAGTAAGAGTTAAGACAGTAGCTATGAAGCCAGAGTAAGAGTTAAGACAGTAGCTATGAGGCCAGAGTAAAAGTCCAAGACCTTAACCATTAGGCCAGAGTAAGAGTTAAGACAGTAGCTATGAGGCCAGAGTAAGAGTCCAAGACGTTAACCATTAGGCCAGAGTAAGTGTTAAGACAGTAGCTATTAGGCCAGAGTAAGAGTTAAGACAGTAGCTATTAGGCCAGAGTATGAGTTAAGACAGTAGCTATGAGGCCAGAGTAAGAGTTAAGACAGTAGCTATTAGGCCAGAGTAAGAGTTAAAACAGTAGCTATTAGGCCAGAGTAAAAGTCCAAGACCTTAACCATTTGGCCAGAGTAAGAGTTAAGACAGTAGCTATGAGGCCAGAGTAAGAGTTAAGACAGTAGCTATTAGGCCAGAGTAAGAGTTAAGCCAGTAGCTATGAGGCCAGAGTAAGAGTTAAGACAGTAGCTATGAGGCCAGAGTAAGAGTTAAGACAGTAGCTATTAGGCCAGAGTAAGAGTTAAGACAGTAGCTATGAGGCCAGAGTAAGAGTCCAAGACCTTAACCATTAGGCCAGAGTAAGAGTTAAGACAGTAGCTATTAGGCCAGAGTAAGAGTTAAGACAGTAGCTATGAGGCCAGAGTAAGAGTTAAGACAGTAGCTATTAGGCCAGAGTAAGAGTTAAGACAGTAGCTATGAGGCCAGAGTAAGAGTTAAGACAGTAGCTATGAGGCCAGAGTAAGAGTCCAAGACCTTAACCATTAGGCCAGAGTAAGAGTTAAGACAGTGGATATGAGGCCAGAGTAAGAGTCCAAGACCTTAACCATTAGGCCAGAGTAAGAGTTAAGACAGTAGCTATAAGGCCAGAGTAGGAGTTAAGACAGTAGCTATGAGGCCAGAGTAAGAGTTAAGACAGTAGCTATGAAGCCAGAGTAAGAGTCCAAGACCTTAACCATTAGGCCAGAGTAAGAGTTAAGACAGCAGCTATGAGGCCAGAGTAAGAGTTAAGACAGTAGCTATGAGGCCAGAGTAAGAGTTAAGACAGTAGCTATGAGGCCAGAGTAAGAGTTAAGACAGTAGCTATGAAGCCAGAGTAAGAGTCCAAGACCTTAACCATTAGGCCAGAGTAAGAGTTAAGACAGTAGCTATGAGGCCAGAGTAAGAGTTAAGACAGTAGCTATTAGGCCAAAGTAAGAGTTAAGACAATAGCTATGAGGCCAGAGTAAGAGTTAAGGCAGTAGCTATGAGGCCAGAGTAAGAGTTAGGACAGTAGCTATGAGGCCATAGTAAGAGTTAAGACAGTAGCTGTGAGGCCAGAGTAAGAGTTAAGACAGTAGCTATGAGGCCAGAGTAAGAGTTAAGACAGTAGCTATGAGGCCAGAGTAAGAGTCCAAGACCTTAACCATTAGGCCAGAGTAAGAGTTAAGACAGTAGCTATGAGGCCAGAGTAAGAGTTAAGACAGTAGCTATGAGGCCAGAGTAAGAGTTAAGACAGTAGCTATGAGGCCAGAGTAAGAGTTAAGACAGTAGCTATGAGGCCAGAGTAAGAGTCCAAGACCTTAACCATTAGGCCAGAGTAAGAGTTTAGACAGTAGCTATGAGGCCAGAGTAAGAGTCCAAGACGTTAACCATTAGGCCAGAGTAAGTGTTAAGACAGTAGCTATTAGGCCAGAGTAAGAGTTAAGACAGTAGCTATTGGGCCAGAGTATGAGTTAAGACAGTAGCTATGAGGCCAGAGTAAGAGTTAAGACAGTAGCTATTAGGCCAGAGTAGGAGTTAAAACAGTAGCTATTAGGCCAGAGTAAAAGTCCAAGACCTTAACCATTTGGCCAGAGTAAGAGTTAAGACAGTAGCTATGAGGCCAGAGTAAGATTTAAGACAGTAGCTATTAGGCCAGAGTAAGAGTTAAGACAGTAGCTATTAAGCCAGAGTAAGAGTTATGACAGTAGCTATGAGGCCAGAGTAAGAGTTAAGACAGTAGCTATGAGGCCAGAGTAAGAGTCCACGACCTTAACCATTAGGCCAGAGTGAGGGTTAAGACAGTAGCTAGGAGGTCAGAGTAAGAGTTAAGACAGTAGCTATGAGGCCAGAGTAACAGTTAAGCCAGTAGCTATGAGGCCAGAGTAAGAGTTAAGACAGTAGCTATGAGGCCAGAGTAAGAGTTAAGACAGTAGTTATTAGGCCAGAGTAAGAGTTAAGACAGTAGCTATGAGGCCAGAGTAAGAGTCCAAGACCTTAACCATTAGGCCAGAGTAAGAGTTAAGACAGTAGCTATGAGGCCAGAGTAAGAGTTAAGACAGTAGCTATTAGGCCAGAGTAAGAGTTAAGACAGTAGCTATGAGGCCAGAGTAAGACTTAAAACAGTAGCTATGAGGCCAGAGTAAGAGTTAAGACAGTAGCTATTAGGCCAGAGTAAGAGTTAAGACAGTAGCTATGAGACCAGAATAAGAGTCCAAGACCTTAACCATTAGGCCAGAGTAAGAGTTAAGACAGTAGCTATGAGGCCAGAGTAAGAGTTAAGACAGTAGCTATTAGGCCAGAGTAAGAGTTAAGACAGTAGCTATGAGGCCAGAGTAAGAGTTAAGACAGTAGCTATTAGGCCAGAGTAAGAGTTAAGACAGTAGCTATGAGGCCAGAGTAAGAGTCCAAGACCTTAACCATTAGGCCAGAGTAAGAGTTAATACAGTAGCTATGAGGCCAGAGTAAGAGTTAAGAAAGTAGCTATGAGGCCAGAGTAAGAGTTAAGACAGTAGCTATGAGGCCAGAGTAAGAGTTAAGACAGTAGCTATGAGGCCAGAGTAAGAGTTCAATACCTTAACCATTAGGCCAGAGTAAGAGTTAAGACAGTAGCTATGAGGCCAGAGTAAGAATCCAAGACCTTAACCATTAGGCCAGAGTAAGAGTCCAAGACCTTAACCATTAGGCCAGAGTAAGAGTTAAGACAGTAGCTATGAGGCCAGAGTAAGAGTTAAGACAGTAGCTATGAGGCCAGAGTAAGAGTTAAGACAGTAGCTATGAGGCCAGAGTAAGAGTTAAGACAGTAGCTATTAGGCCAGAGTAAGAGTTAAGACAGTAGCTATGAGGCCAGAGTAAGAGTCCAAGACCTTAACCATTAGGCCAGAGTAAGAGTTAATACAGTAGCTATGAGGCCAGAGTAAGAGTTAAGAAAGTAGCTATGAGGCCAGAGTAAGAGTTAAGACAGTAGCTATGAGGCCAGAGTAAGAGTTAAGACAGTAGCTATGAGGCCAGAGTAAGAGTTCAATACCTTAACCATTAGGCCAGAGTAAGAGTTAAGACAGTAGCTATGAGGCCAGAGTAAGAGTTAAGACAGTAGCTATGAGGCCAGAGTAAGAGTTAAGACAGTAGCTATGAGGTCAGAGTAAGAGTCCAAGACCTTAAAAATTAGGCCAGAGTAAGAGTTAAGACAGTAGCTATGAGGCCAGAGTAAGAGTTAAGACAGTAGCTATTAAGCCAGAGTAAGAGTTAAGACAGTAGCTATGAGTCCAGAGTAAGAGTTAAGGCAGTAGCTATGAGGCCAGAGTAAGAGTTCAGACAGTAGCTATGAGGCCAGAGTAAGTGTTAAGACAGTAGCTATTAGGCCAGAGTAAGAGTTAAGACAGTAGCTATTAGGCCAGAGTATGAGTTAAGACAGTAGCTATGAGGCCAGAGTAAGAGTTAAGGCAGTAGCTATGAGGCCAGAGTAAGAGTTAAGACAGTAGCTATGAGGCCATAGTAAGAGTTAAGACAGTAGCTATGAGGCCAGAGTAAGAGTTAAGACAGTAGCTATGAGGCCAGAGTAAGAGTCCAAGATCTTAACCATTAGGCCAGAGTAAGAGTTAAGACAGTAGCTATGAGGCCAGAGTAAGAGTTAAGACAGTAGCTATGAGGCCAGAGTAAGAGTTAAGACAGTAGCTATGAGGCCAGAGTAAGAGTTAAGACAGTAGCTATGAGGCCAGAGTAAAAGTCCCAGACCTTAACCATTAGGCCAGAGTAAGAGTTAAGACAGTAGCTATGAGGCCAGAGTAAGAGTCCAAGACGTTAACCATTAGGCCAGAGTAAGTGTTAAGACAGTAGCTATTAGGCCAGAGTAAGAGTTAAGACAGTAGCTATTAGGCCAGAGTATGAGTTAAGACAGTAGCTATGAGGCCAGAGTAAGAGTTAAGACAGTAGCTATTAGGCCAGAGTAAGAGTTAAAACAGTAGCTATTAGGCCAGAGTAAAAGTCCAAGACCTTAACCATTTGGCCAGAGTAAGAGTTAAGACAGTAGCTATGAGGCCAGAGTAAGAGTTAAGACAGTAGCTATTAGGCCAGAGTAAGAGTTAAGCCAGTAGCTATGAGGCCAGAGTAAGAGTTAAGACAGTAGCTATGAGGCCAGAGTAAGAGTTAAGACAGTAGCTATTAGGCCAGAGTAAGAGTTAAGACAGTAGCTATGAGGCCAGAGTAAGAGTCCAAGACCTTAACCATTAGGCCAGAGTAAGAGTTAAGACAGTAGCTATGAGGCCAGAGTAAGAGTTAAGACAGTAGCTATTAGGCCAGAGTAAGAGTTAAGACAGTAGCTATGAGGCCAGAGTAAGAGTTAAAACAGTAGCTATGAGGCCAGAGTAAGAGTTAAGACAGTAGCTATTAGGCCAGAGTAAGAGTTAAGACAGTAGCTATGAGACCAGAGTAAGAGTCCAAGACCTTAACCATTAGGCCAGAGTAAGAGTTAAGACAGTAGCTATGAGGCCAGAGTAAGAGTTAAGACAGTAGCTATTAGGCCAGAGTAAGAGTTAAGACAGTAGCTATGAGGCCAGAGTAAGAGTTAAAACAGTAGCTATGAGGCCAGAGTAAGAGTTAAGACAGTAGCTATTAGGCCAGAGTAAGAGTTAAGACAGTAGCTATGAGGCCAGAGTAAGAGTCCAAGACCTTAACCATTAGGCCAGAGTAAGAGTTAAGACAGTAGCTATGAGGCCAGAGTAAGAGTTAAGACAGTAGCTATTAGGCCAGAGTAAGAGTTAAGACAGTAGCTATGAGGCCAGAGTAAGAGTTAAAACAGTAGCTATGAGGCCAGAGTAAGAGTTAAGACAGTAGCTATTAGGCCAGAGTAAGAGTTAAGACAGTAGCTATGAGACCAGAATAAGAGTCCAAGACCTTAACCATTAGGCCAGAGTAAGAGTTAAGACAGTAGCTATGAGGCCAGAGTAAGAGTTAAGACAGTAGCTATTAGGCCAGAGTAAGAGTTAAGACAGTAGCTATGAGGCCAGAGTAAGAGTTAAGACAGTAGCTATTAGGCCAGAGTAAGAGTCCAAGACCTTAACCATTAGGCCAGAGTAAGAGTTAAGACAGTAGCTATGAGGCCAGAGTAAGAATCCAAGACCTTAACCATTAGGCCAGAGTAAGAGTTAAGACAGTAGCTATGAGGCCAGAGTAAGAGTTAAGACAGTAGCTATGAGGCCAGAGTAAGAGTTAAGACAGTAGCTATGAGGCCAGAGTAAGAGTTAAGACAGTAGCTATTAGGCCAGAGTAAGAGTTAAGACAGTAGCTATGAGGCCAGAGTAAGAGTCCAAGACCTTAACCATTAGGCCAGAGTAAGAGTTAATACAGTAGCTATGAGGCCAGAGTAAGAGTTAAGAAAGTAGCTATGAGGCCAGAGTAAGAGTTAAGACAGTAGCTATGAGGCCAGAGTAAGAGTTAAGACAGCAGCTATGAGGCCAGAGTAAGAGTTAAGACAGTAGCTATGAGGCCAGAGTAAGAGTTAAGACAGTAGCTATGAGGCCAGAGTAAGAGTTAAGACAGTAGCTATGAAGCCAGAGTAAGAGTCCAAGACCTTAACCATTAGGCCAGAGTAAGAGTTAAGACAGTAGCTATGAGGCCAGAGTAAGAGTTAAGACAGTAGCTATTAGGCCAAAGTAAGAGTTAAGACAATAGCTATGAGGCCAGAGTAAGAGTTAAGGCAGTAGCTATGAGGCCAGAGTAAGAGTTAAGACAGTAGCTATGAGGCCATAGTAAGAGTTAAGACAGTAGCTGTGAGGCCAGAGTAAGAGTTAAGACAGTAGCTATGAGGCCAGAGTAAGAGTTAAGACAGTAGCTATGAGGCCAGAGTAAGAGTCCAAGACCTTAACCATTAGGCCAGAGTAAGAGTTAAGACAGTAGCTATGAGGCCAGAGTAAGAGTTAAGACAGTAGCTATGAGGCCAGAGTAAGAGTTAAGACAGTAGCTATGAGGCCAGAGTAAGAGTTAAGACAGTAGCTATGAGGCCAGAGTAAGAGTCCAAGACCTTAACCATTAGGCCAGAGTAAGAGTTAAGACAGTAGCTATGAGGCCAGAGTAAGAGTCCAAGACGTTAACCATTAGGCCAGAGTAAGTGTTAAGACAGTAGCTATTAGGCCAGAGTAAGAGTTAAGACAGTAGCTATTGGGCCAGAGTATGAGTTAAGACAGTAGCTATGAGGCCAGAGTAAGAGTTAAGACAGTAGCTATTAGGCCAGAGTAGGAGTTAAAACAGTAGCTATAAGGCCAGAGTAAAAGTCCAAGACCTTAACCATTTGGCCAGAGTAAGAGTTAAGACAGTAGCTATGAGGCCAGAGTAAGATTTAAGACAGTAGCTATTAGGCCAGAGTAAGAGTTAAGACAGTAGCTATTAGGCCAGAGTAAGAGTTATGACAGTAGCTATGAGGCCAGAGTAAGAGTTAAGACAGTAGCTATGAGGCCAGAGTAAGAGTCCACGACCTTAACCATTAGGCCAGAGTGAGGGTTAAGACAGTAGCTAGGAGGTCAGAGTAAGAGTTAAGACAGTAGCTATGAGGCCAGAGTAACAGTTAAGCCAGTAGCTATGAGGCCAGAGTAAGAGTTAAGACAGTAGCTATGAGGCCAGAGTAAGAGTTAAGACAGTAGTTATTAGGCCAGAGTAAGAGTTAAGACAGTAGCTATGAGGCCAGAGTAAGAGTCCAAGACCTTAACCATTAGGCCAGAGTAAGAGTTAAGACAGTAGCTATGAGGCCAGAGTAAGAGTTAAGACAGTAGCTATTAGGCCAGAGTAAGAGTTAAGACAGTAGCTATGAGGCCAGAGTAAGAGTTAAAACAGTAGCTATGAGGCCAGAGTAAGAGTTAAGACAGTAGCTATTAGGCCAGAGTAAGAGTTAAGACAGTAGCTATGAGACCAGAATAAGAGTCCAAGACCTTAACCATTAGGCCAGAGTAAGAGTTAAGACAGTAGCTATGAGGCCAGAGTAAGAGTTAAGACAGTAGCTATTAGGCCAGAGTAAGAGTTAAGACAGTAGCTATGAGGCCAGAGTAAGAGTTAAGACAGTAGCTATTAGGCCAGAGTAAGAGTCCAAGACCTTAACCATTAGGCCAGAGTAAGAGTTAAGACAGTAGCTATGAGGCCAGAGTAAGAATCCAAGACCTTAACCATTAGGCCAGAGTAAGAGTCCAAGACCTTAACCATTAGGCCAGAGTAAGAGTTAAGACAGTAGCTATGAGGCCAGAGTAAGAGTTAAGACAGTAGCTATGAGGCCAGAGTAAGAGTTAAGACAGTAGCTATGAGGCCAGAGTAAGAGTTAAGACAGTAGCTATTAGGCCAGAGTAAGAGTTAAGACAGTAGCTATGAGGCCAGAGTAAGAGTCCAAGACCTTAACCATTAGGCCAGAGTAAGAGTTAATACAGTAGCTATGAGGCCAGAGTAAGAGTTAAGAAAGTAGCTATGAGGCCAGAGTAAGAGTTAAGACAGTAGCTATGAGGCCAGAGTAAGAGTTAAGACAGTAGCTATGAGGCCAGAGTAAGAGTTCAATACCTTAACCATTAGGCCAGAGTAAGAGTTAAGACAGTAGCTATGAGGCCAGAGTAAGAGTTAAGACAGTAGCTATGAGGCCAGAGTAAGAGTTAAGACAGTAGCTATGAGGTCAGAGTAAGAGTCCAAGACCTTAAAAATTAGGCCAGAGTAAGAGTTAAGACAGTAGCTATGAGGCCAGAGTAAGAGTTAAGACAGTAGCTATTAAGCCAGAGTAAGAGTTAAGACAGTAGCTATGAGTCCAGAGTAAGAGTTAAGGCAGTAGCTATGAGGCCAGAGTAAGAGTTCAGACAGTAGCTATGAGGCCAGAGTAAGTGTTAAGACAGTAGCTATTAGGCCAGAGTAAGAGTTAAGACAGTAGCTATTAGGCCAGAGTATGAGTTAAGACAGTAGCTATGAGGCCAGAGTAAGAGTTAAGGCAGTAGCTATGAGGCCAGAGTAAGAGTTAAGACAGTAGCTATGAGGCCATAGTAAGAGTTAAGACAGTAGCTATGAGGCCAGAGTAAGAGTTAAGACAGTAGCTATGAGGCCAGAGTAAGAGTCCAAGATCTTAACCATTAGGCCAGAGTAAGAGTTAAGACAGTAGCTATGAGGCCAGAGTAAGAGTTAAGACAGTAGCTATGAGGCCAGAGTAAGAGTTAAGACAGTAGCTATGAGGCCAGAGTAAAAGTCCCAGACCTTAACCATTAGGCCAGAGTAAGAGTTAAGACAGTAGCTATGAGGCCAGAGTAAGAGTCCAAGACGTTAACCATTAGGCCAGAGTAAGTGTTAAGACAGTAGCTATTAGGCCAGAGTAAGAGTTAAGACAGTAGCTATTAGGCCAGAGTATGAGTTAAGACAGTAGCTATGAGGCCAGAGTAAGAATTAAGACAGTAGCTATTAGGCCAGAGTAAGAGTTAAAACAGTAGCTATTAGGCCAGAGTAAAAGTCCAAGACCTTAACCATTTGGCCAGAGTAAGAGTTAAGACAGTAGCTATGAGGCCAGAGTAAGAGTTAAGACAGTAGCTATTAGGCCAGAGTAAGAGTTAAGCCAGTAGCTATGAGGCCAGAGTAAGAGTTAAGACAGTAGCTATGAGGCCAGAGTAAGAGTTAAGACAGTAGCTATTAGGCCAGAGTAAGAGTTAAGACAGTAGCTATGAGGCCAGAGTAAGAGTCCAAGACCTTAACCATTAGGCCAGAGTAAGAGTTAAGACAGTAGCTATGAGGCCAGAGTAAGAGTTAAGACAGTAGCTATTAGGCCAGAGTAAGAGTTAAGACAGTAGCTACGAGGCCAGAGTAAGAGTTAAAACAGTAGCTATGAGGCCAGAGTAAGAGTTAAGACAGTAGCTATTAGGCCAGAGTAAGAGTTAAGACAGTAGCTATGAGACCAGAGTAAGAGTCCAAGACCTTAACCATTAGGCCAGAGTAAGAGTTAAGACAGTAGCTATGAGGCCAGAGTAAGAGTTAAGACAGTAGCTATTAGGCCAGAGTAAGAGTTAAGACAGTAGCTATGAGGCCAGAGTAAGAGTTAAAACAGTAGCTATGAGGCCAGAGTAAGAGTTAAGACAGTAGCTATTAGGCCAGAGTAAGAGTTAAGACAGTAGCTATGAGGCCAGAGTAAGAGTCCAAGACCTTAACCATTAGGCCAGAGTAAGAGTTAAGACAGTAGCTATGAGGCCAGAGTAAGAGTTAAGACAGTAGCTATTAGGCCAGAGTAAGAGTTAAGACAGTAGCTATGAGGCCAGAGTAAGAGTTAAAACAGTAGCTATGAGGCCAGAGTAAGAGTTAAGACAGTAGCTATTAGGCCAGAGTAAGAGTTAAGACAGTAGCTATGAGACCAGAATAAGAGTCCAAGACCTTAACCATTAGGCCAGAGTAAGAGTTAAGACAGTAGCTATGAGGCCAGAGTAAGAGTTATGACAGTAGCTATTAGGCCAGAGTAAGAGTTAAGACAGTAGCTATGAGGCCAGAGTAAGAGTTAAGACAGTAGCTATTAGGCCAGAGTAAGAGTCCAAGACCTTAACCATTAGGCCAGAGTAAGAGTTAAGACAGTAGCTATGAGGCCAGAGTAAGAATCCAAGACCTTAACCATTAGGCCAGAGTAAGAGTCCAAGACCTTAACCATTAGGCCAGAGTAAGAGTTAAGACAGTAGCTATGAGGCCAGAGTAAGAGTTAAGACAGTAGCTATGAGGCCAGAGTAAGAGTTAAGACAGTAGCTATGAGGCCAGAGTAAGAGTTAAGACAGTAGCTATTAGGCCAGAGTAAGAGTTAAGACAGTAGCTATGAGGCCAGAGTAAGAGTCCAAGACCTTAACCATTAGGCCAGAGTAAGAGTTAATACAGTAGCTATGAGGCCAGAGTAAGAGTTAAGAAAGTAGCTATGAGGCCAGAGTAAGAGTTAAGACAGTAGCTATGAGGCCAGAGTAAGAGTTAAGACAGTAGCTATGAGGCCAGAGTAAGAGTTCAATACCTTAACCATTAGGCCAGAGTAAGAGTTAAGACAGTAGCTATGAGGCCAGAGTAAGAGTTAAGACAGTAGCTATGAGGCCAGAGTAAGAGTTAAGACAGTAGCTATGAGGTCAGAGTAAGAGTCCAAGACCTTAAAAATTAGGCCAGAGTAAGAGTTAAGACAGTAGCTATGAGGCCAGAGTAAGAGTTAAGACAGTAGCTATTAAGCCAGAGTAAGAGTTAAGACAGTAGCTATGAGTCCAGAGTAAGAGTTAAGGCAGTAGCTATGAGGCCAGAGTAAGAGTTCAGACAGTAGCTATGAGGCCAGAGTAAGTGTTAAGACAGTAGCTATTAGGCCAGAGTAAGAGTTAAGACAGTAGCTATTAGGCCAGAGTATGAGTTAAGACAGTAGCTATGAGGCCAGAGTAAGAGTTAAGGCAGTAGCTATGAGGCCAGAGTAAGAGTTAAGACAGTAGCTATGAGGCCATAGTAAGAGTTAAGACAGTAGCTATGAGGCCAGAGTAAGAGTTAAGACAGTAGCTATGAGGCCAGAGTAAGAGTCCAAGATCTTAACCATTAGGCCAGAGTAAGAGTTAAGACAGTAGCTATGAGGCCAGAGTAAGAGTTAAGACAGTAGCTATGAGGCCAGAGTAAGAGTTAAGACAGTAGCTATGAGGCCAGAGTAAGAGTTAAGACAGTAGCTATGAGGCCAGAGTAAAAGTCCCAGACCTTAACCATTAGGCCAGAGTAAGAGTTAAGACAGTAGCTATGAGGCCAGAGTAAGAGTCCAAGACGTTAACCATTAGGCCAGAGTAAGTGTTAAGACAGTAGCTATTAGGCCAGAGTAAGAGTTAAGACAGTAGCTATTAGGCCAGAGTATGAGTTAAGACAGTAGCTATGAGGCCAGAGTAAGAGTTAAGACAGTAGCTATTAGGCCAGAGTAAGAGTTAAAACAGTAGCTATTAGGCCAGAGTAAAAGTCCAAGACCTTAACCATTTGGCCAGAGTAAGAGTTAAGACAGTAGCTATGAGGCCAGAGTAAGAGTTAAGACAGTAGCTATTAGGCCAGAGTAAGAGTTAAGCCAGTAGCTATGAGGCCAGAGTAAGAGTTAAGACAGTAGCTATGAGGCCAGAGTAAGAGTTAAGACAGTAGCTATTAGGCCAGAGTAAGAGTTAAGACAGTAGCTATGAGGCCAGAGTAAGAGTCCAAGACCTTAACCATTAGGCCAGAGTAAGAGTTAAGACAGTAGCTATGAGGCCAGAGTAAGAGTTAAGACAGTAGCTATGAGGCCAGAGTAAAAGTCCCAGACCTTAACCATTAGGCCAGAGTAAGAGTTAAGACAGTAGCTATGAGGCCAGAGTAAGAGTCCAAGACGTTAACCATTAGGCCAGAGTAAGTGTTAAGACAGTAGCTATTAGGCCAGAGTAAGAGTTAAGACAGTAGCTATTAGGCCAGAGTATGAGTTAAGACAGTAGCTATGAGGCCAGAGTAAGAGTTAAGACAGTAGCTATTAGGCCAGAGTAAGAGTTAAAACAGTAGCTATTAGGCCAGAGTAAAAGTCCAAGACCTTAACCATTTGGCCAGAGTAAGAGTTAAGACAGTAGCTATGAGGCCAGAGTAAGAGTTAAGACAGTAGCTATTAGGCCAGAGTAAGAGTTAAGCCAGTAGCTATGAGGCCAGAGTAAGAGTTAAGACAGTAGCTATGAGGCCAGAGTAAGAGTTAAGACAGTAGCTATTAGGCCAGAGTAAGAGTTAAGACAGTAGCTATGAGGCCAGAGTAAGAGTCCAAGACCTTAACCATTAGGCCAGAGTAAGAGTTAAGACAGTAGCTATGAGGCCAGAGTAAGAGTTAAGACAGTAGCTATTAGGCCAGAGTAAGAGTTAAGACAGTAGCTATGAGGCCAGAGTAAGAGTTAAAACAGTAGCTATGAGGCCAGAGTAAGAGTTAAGACAGTAGCTATTAGGCCAGAGTAAGAGTTAAGACAGTAGCTATGAGACCAGAGTAAGAGTCCAAGACCTTAACCATTAGGCCAGAGTAAGAGTTAAGACAGTAGCTATGAGGCCAGAGTAAGAGTTAAGACAGTAGCTATTAGGCCAGAGTAAGAGTTAAGACAGTAGCTATGAGGCCAGAGTAAGAGTTAAAACAGTAGCTATGAGGCCAGAGTAAGAGTTAAGACAGTAGCTATTAGGCCAGAGTAAGAGTTAAGACAGTAGCTATGAGGCCAGAGTAAGAGTCCAAGACCTTAACCATTAGGCCAGAGTAAGAGTTAAGACAGTAGCTATGAGGCCAGAGTAAGAGTTAAGACAGTAGCTATTAGGCCAGAGTAAGAGTTAAGACAGTAGCTATGAGGCCAGAGTAAGAGTTAAAACAGTAGCTATGAGGCCAGAGTAAGAGTTAAGACAGTAGCTATTAGGCCAGAGTAAGAGTTAAGACAGTAGCTATGAGACCAGAATAAGAGTCCAAGACCTTAACCATTAGGCCAGAGTAAGAGTTAAGACAGTAGCTATGAGGCCAGAGTAAGAGTTAAGACAGTAGCTATTAGGCCAGAGTAAGAGTTAAGACAGTAGCTATGAGGCCAGAGTAAGAGTTAAGACAGTAGCTATTAGGCCAGAGTAAGAGTCCAAGACCTTAACCATTAGGCCAGAGTAAGAGTTAAGACAGTAGCTATGAGGCCAGAGTAAGAATCCAAGACCTTAACCATTAGGCCAGAGTAAGAGTTAAGACAGTAGCTATGAGGCCAGAGTAAGAGTTAAGACAGTAGCTATGAGGCCAGAGTAAGAGTTAAGACAGTAGCTATGAGGCCAGAGTAAGAGTTAAGACAGTAGCTATTAGGCCAGAGTAAGAGTTAAGACAGTAGCTATGAGGCCAGAGTAAGAGTCCAAGACCTTAACCATTAGGCCAGAGTAAGAGTTAATACAGTAGCTATGAGGCCAGAGTAAGAGTTAAGAAAGTAGCTATGAGGCCAGAGTAAGAGTTAAGACAGTAGCTATGAGGCCAGAGTAAGAGTTAAGACAGCAGCTATGAGGCCAGAGTAAGAGTTAAGACAGTAGCTATGAGGCCAGAGTAAGAGTTAAGACAGTAGCTATGAGGCCAGAGTAAGAGTTAAGACAGTAGCTATGAAGCCAGAGTAAGAGTCCAAGACCTTAACCATTAGGCCAGAGTAAGAGTTAAGACAGTAGCTATGAGGCCAGAGTAAGAGTTAAGACAGTAGCTATTAGGCCAAAGTAAGAGTTAAGACAATAGCTATGAGGCCAGAGTAAGAGTTAAGGCAGTAGCTATGAGGCCAGAGTAAGAGTTAAGACAGTAGCTATGAGGCCATAGTAAGAGTTAAGACAGTAGCTGTGAGGCCAGAGTAAGAGTTAAGACAGTAGCTATGAGGCCAGAGTAAGAGTTAAGACAGTAGCTATGAGGCCAGAGTAAGAGTCCAAGACCTTAACCATTAGGCCAGAGTAAGAGTTAAGACAGTAGCTATGAGGCCAGAGTAAGAGTTAAGACAGTAGCTATGAGGCCAGAGTAAGAGTTAAGACAGTAGCTATGAGGCCAGAGTAAGAGTTAAGACAGTAGCTATGAGGCCAGAGTAAGAGTCCAAGACCTTAACCATTAGGCCAGAGTAAGAGTTAAGACAGTAGCTATGAGGCCAGAGTAAGAGTCCAAGACGTTAACCATTAGGCCAGAGTAAGTGTTAAGACAGTAGCTATTAGGCCAGAGTAAGAGTTAAGACAGTAGCTATTGGGCCAGAGTATGAGTTAAGACAGTAGCTATGAGGCCAGAGTAAGAGTTAAGACAGTAGCTATTAGGCCAGAGTAGGAGTTAAAACAGTAGCTATTAGGCCAGAGTAAAAGTCCAAGACCTTAACCATTTGGCCAGAGTAAGAGTTAAGACAGTAGCTATGAGGCCAGAGTAAGATTTAAGACAGTAGCTATTAGGCCAGAGTAAGAGTTAAGACAGTAGCTATTAGGCCAGAGTAAGAGTTATGACAGTAGCTATGAGGCCAGAGTAAGAGTTAAGACAGTAGCTATGAGGCCAGAGTAAGAGTCCACGACCTTAACCATTAGGCCAGAGTGAGGGTTAAGACAGTAGCTAGGAGGTCAGAGTAAGAGTTAAGACAGTAGCTATGAGGCCAGAGTAACAGTTAAGCCAGTAGCTATGAGGCCAGAGTAAGAGTTAAGACAGTAGCTATGAGGCCAGAGTAAGAGTTAAGACAGTAGTTATTAGGCCAGAGTAAGAGTTAAGACAGTAGCTATGAGGCCAGAGTAAGAGTCCAAGACCTTAACCATTAGGCCAGAGTAAGAGTTAAGACAGTAGCTATGAGGCCAGAGTAAGAGTTAAGACAGTAGCTATTAGGCCAGAGTAAGAGTTAAGACAGTAGCTATGAGGCCAGAGTAAGAGTTAAAACAGTAGCTATGAGGCCAGAGTAAGAGTTAAGACAGTAGCTATTAGGCCAGAGTAAGAGTTAAGACAGTAGCTATGAGACCAGAATAAGAGTCCAAGACCTTAACCATTAGGCCAGAGTAAGAGTTAAGACAGTAGCTATGAGGCCAGAGTAAGAGTTAAGACAGTAGCTATTAGGCCAGAGTAAGAGTTAAGACAGTAGCTATGAGGCCAGAGTAAGAGTTAAGACAGTAGCTATTAGGCCAGAGTAAGAGTCCAAGACCTTAACCATTAGGCCAGAGTAAGAGTTAAGACAGTAGCTATGAGGCCAGAGTAAGAATCCAAGACCTTAACCATTAGGCCAGAGTAAGAGTCCAAGACCTTAACCATTAGGCCAGAGTAAGAGTTAAGACAGTAGCTATGAGGCCAGAGTAAGAGTTAAGACAGTAGCTATGAGGCCAGAGTAAGAGTTAAGACAGTAGCTATGAGGCCAGAGTAAGAGTTAAGACAGTAGCTATTAGGCCAGAGTAAGAGTTAAGACAGTAGCTATGAGGCCAGAGTAAGAGTCCAAGACCTTAACCATTAGGCCAGAGTAAGAGTTAATACAGTAGCTATGAGGCCAGAGTAAGAGTTAAGAAAGTAGCTATGAGGCCAGAGTAAGAGTTAAGACAGTAGCTATGAGGCCAGAGTAAGAGTTAAGACAGTAGCTATGAGGCCAGAGTAAGAGTTCAATACCTTAACCATTAGGCCAGAGTAAGAGTTAAGACAGTAGCTATGAGGCCAGAGTAAGAGTTAAGACAGTAGCTATGAGGCCAGAGTAAGAGTTAAGACAGTAGCTATGAGGTCAGAGTAAGAGTCCAAGACCTTAAAAATTAGGCCAGAGTAAGAGTTAAGACAGTAGCTATGAGGCCAGAGTAAGAGTTAAGACAGTAGCTATTAAGCCAGAGTAAGAGTTAAGACAGTAGCTATGAGTCCAGAGTAAGAGTTAAGGCAGTAGCTATGAGGCCAGAGTAAGAGTTCAGACAGTAGCTATGAGGCCAGAGTAAGTGTTAAGACAGTAGCTATTAGGCCAGAGTAAGAGTTAAGACAGTAGCTATTAGGCCAGAGTATGAGTTAAGACAGTAGCTATGAGGCCAGAGTAAGAGTTAAGGCAGTAGCTATGAGGCCAGAGTAAGAGTTAAGACAGTAGCTATGAGGCCATAGTAAGAGTTAAGACAGTAGCTATGAGGCCAGAGTAAGAGTTAAGACAGTAGCTATGAGGCCAGAGTAAGAGTCCAAGATCTTAACCATTAGGCCAGAGTAAGAGTTAAGACAGTAGCTATGAGGCCAGAGTAAGAGTTAAGACAGTAGCTATGAGGCCAGAGTAAGAGTTAAGACAGTAGCTATGAGGCCAGAGTAAAAGTCCCAGACCTTAACCATTAGGCCAGAGTAAGAGTTAAGACAGTAGCTATGAGGCCAGAGTAAGAGTCCAAGACGTTAACCATTAGGCCAGAGTAAGTGTTAAGACAGTAGCTATTAGGCCAGAGTAAGAGTTAAGACAGTAGCTATTAGGCCAGAGTATGAGTTAAGACAGTAGCTATGAGGCCAGAGTAAGAATTAAGACAGTAGCTATTAGGCCAGAGTAAGAGTTAAAACAGTAGCTATTAGGCCAGAGTAAAAGTCCAAGACCTTAACCATTTGGCCAGAGTAAGAGTTAAGACAGTAGCTATGAGGCCAGAGTAAGAGTTAAGACAGTAGCTATTAGGCCAGAGTAAGAGTTAAGCCAGTAGCTATGAGGCCAGAGTAAGAGTTAAGACAGTAGCTATGAGGCCAGAGTAAGAGTTAAGACAGTAGCTATTAGGCCAGAGTAAGAGTTAAGACAGTAGCTATGAGGCCAGAGTAAGAGTCCAAGACCTTAACCATTAGGCCAGAGTAAGAGTTAAGACAGTAGCTATGAGGCCAGAGTAAGAGTTAAGACAGTAGCTATTAGGCCAGAGTAAGAGTTAAGACAGTAGCTACGAGGCCAGAGTAAGAGTTAAAACAGTAGCTATGAGGCCAGAGTAAGAGTTAAGACAGTAGCTATTAGGCCAGAGTAAGAGTTAAGACAGTAGCTATGAGACCAGAGTAAGAGTCCAAGACCTTAACCATTAGGCCAGAGTAAGAGTTAAGACAGTAGCTATGAGGCCAGAGTAAGAGTTAAGACAGTAGCTATTAGGCCAGAGTAAGAGTTAAGACAGTAGCTATGAGGCCAGAGTAAGAGTTAAAACAGTAGCTATGAGGCCAGAGTAAGAGTTAAGACAGTAGCTATTAGGCCAGAGTAAGAGTTAAGACAGTAGCTATGAGGCCAGAGTAAGAGTCCAAGACCTTAACCATTAGGCCAGAGTAAGAGTTAAGACAGTAGCTATGAGGCCAGAGTAAGAGTTAAGACAGTAGCTATTAGGCCAGAGTAAGAGTTAAGACAGTAGCTATGAGGCCAGAGTAAGAGTTAAAACAGTAGCTATGAGGCCAGAGTAAGAGTTAAGACAGTAGCTATTAGGCCAGAGTAAGAGTTAAGACAGTAGCTATGAGACCAGAATAAGAGTCCAAGACCTTAACCATTAGGCCAGAGTAAGAGTTAAGACAGTAGCTATGAGGCCAGAGTAAGAGTTATGACAGTAGCTATTAGGCCAGAGTAAGAGTTAAGACAGTAGCTATGAGGCCAGAGTAAGAGTTAAGACAGTAGCTATTAGGCCAGAGTAAGAGTCCAAGACCTTAACCATTAGGCCAGAGTAAGAGTTAAGACAGTAGCTATGAGGCCAGAGTAAGAATCCAAGACCTTAACCATTAGGCCAGAGTAAGAGTCCAAGACCTTAACCATTAGGCCAGAGTAAGAGTTAAGACAGTAGCTATGAGGCCAGAGTAAGAGTTAAGACAGTAGCTATGAGGCCAGAGTAAGAGTTAAGACAGTAGCTATGAGGCCAGAGTAAGAGTTAAGACAGTAGCTATTAGGCCAGAGTAAGAGTTAAGACAGTAGCTATGAGGCCAGAGTAAGAGTCCAAGACCTTAACCATTAGGCCAGAGTAAGAGTTAATACAGTAGCTATGAGGCCAGAGTAAGAGTTAAGAAAGTAGCTATGAGGCCAGAGTAAGAGTTAAGACAGTAGCTATGAGGCCAGAGTAAGAGTTAAGACAGTAGCTATGAGGCCAGAGTAAGAGTTCAATACCTTAACCATTAGGCCAGAGTAAGAGTTAAGACAGTAGCTATGAGGCCAGAGTAAGAGTTAAGACAGTAGCTATGAGGCCAGAGTAAGAGTTAAGACAGTAGCTATGAGGTCAGAGTAAGAGTCCAAGACCTTAAAAATTAGGCCAGAGTAAGAGTTAAGACAGTAGCTATGAGGCCAGAGTAAGAGTTAAGACAGTAGCTATTAAGCCAGAGTAAGAGTTAAGACAGTAGCTATGAGTCCAGAGTAAGAGTTAAGGCAGTAGCTATGAGGCCAGAGTAAGAGTTCAGACAGTAGCTATGAGGCCAGAGTAAGTGTTAAGACAGTAGCTATTAGGCCAGAGTAAGAGTTAAGACAGTAGCTATTAGGCCAGAGTATGAGTTAAGACAGTAGCTATGAGGCCAGAGTAAGAGTTAAGGCAGTAGCTATGAGGCCAGAGTAAGAGTTAAGACAGTAGCTATGAGGCCATAGTAAGAGTTAAGACAGTAGCTATGAGGCCAGAGTAAGAGTTAAGACAGTAGCTATGAGGCCAGAGTAAGAGTCCAAGATCTTAACCATTAGGCCAGAGTAAGAGTTAAGACAGTAGCTATGAGGCCAGAGTAAGAGTTAAGACAGTAGCTATGAGGCCAGAGTAAGAGTTAAGACAGTAGCTATGAGGCCAGAGTAAGAGTTAAGACAGTAGCTATGAGGCCAGAGTAAAAGTCCCAGACCTTAACCATTAGGCCAGAGTAAGAGTTAAGACAGTAGCTATGAGGCCAGAGTAAGAGTCCAAGACGTTAACCATTAGGCCAGAGTAAGTGTTAAGACAGTAGCTATTAGGCCAGAGTAAGAGTTAAGACAGTAGCTATTAGGCCAGAGTATGAGTTAAGACAGTAGCTATGAGGCCAGAGTAAGAGTTAAGACAGTAGCTATTAGGCCAGAGTAAGAGTTAAAACAGTAGCTATTAGGCCAGAGTAAAAGTCCAAGACCTTAACCATTTGGCCAGAGTAAGAGTTAAGACAGTAGCTATGAGGCCAGAGTAAGAGTTAAGACAGTAGCTATTAGGCCAGAGTAAGAGTTAAGCCAGTAGCTATGAGGCCAGAGTAAGAGTTAAGACAGTAGCTATGAGGCCAGAGTAAGAGTTAAGACAGTAGCTATTAGGCCAGAGTAAGAGTTAAGACAGTAGCTATGAGGCCAGAGTAAGAGTCCAAGACCTTAACCATTAGGCCAGAGTAAGAGTTAAGACAGTAGCTATGAGGCCAGAGTAAGAGTTAAGACAGTAGCTATTAGGCCAGAGTAAGAGTTAAGACAGTAGCTATGAGGCCAGAGTAAGAGTTAAAACAGTAGCTATGAGGCCAGAGTAAGAGTTAAGACAGTAGCTATTAGGCCAGAGTAAGAGTTAAGACAGTAGCTATGAGACCAGAGTAAGAGTCCAAGACCTTAACCATTAGGCCAGAGTAAGAGTTAAGACAGTAGCTATGAGGCCAGAGTAAGAGTTAAGACAGTAGCTATTAGGCCAGAGTAAGAGTTAAGACAGTAGCTATGAGGCCAGAGTAAAAGTCCAAGACCTTAACCATTACGCCAGAGTAAGAGTTAAGACAGTAGCTATGAGGCCAGAGTAAGAGTCCAAGACGTTAACCATTAGGCCAGAGTAAGTGTTAAGACAGTAGCTATTAGGCCAGAGTAAGAGTTAAGACAGTAGCTATTAGGCCAGAGTATGAGTTAAGACAGTAGCTATGAGGCCAGAGTAAGAGTTAAGACAGTAGCTATTAGGCCAGAGTAAGAGTTAAAACAGTAGCTATTAGGCCAGAGTAAAAGTCCAAGACCTTAACCATTTGGCCAGAGTAAGAGTTAAGACAGTAGCTATGAGGCCAGAGTAAGAGTTAAGACAGTAGCTATTAGGCCAGAGTAAGAGTTAAGCCTGTAGCTATGAGGCCAGCGTAAGAGTTAAGACAGTAGCTATGAGGCCAGAGTAAGAGTTAAGACAGTAGCTATTAGGCCAGAGTAAGAGTTAAGACAGTAGCTATGAGGCCAGAGTAAGAGTCCAAGACCTTAACCATTAGGCCAGAGTAAGAGTTAAGACAGTAGCTATGAGGCCAGAGTAAGAGTTAAGACAGTAGCTATTAGGCCAGAGTAAGAGTTAAGACAGTAGCTATGAGGCCAGAGTAAGAGTTAAAACAGTAGCTATGAGGCCAGAGTAAGAGTTAAGACAGTAGCTATTAGGCCAGAGTAAGAGTTAAGACAGTAGCTATGAGACCAGAGTAAGAGTCCAAGACCTTAACCATTAGGCCAGAGTAAGAGTTAAGACAGTAGCTATGAGGCCAGAGTAAGAGTTAAGACAGTAGCTATGAGGCCAGAGTAAGATTTAAGACAGTAGCTATTAGGCCAGAGTAAGAGTTAAGACAGTAGCTATTAGGCCAGAGTAAGAGTTATGACAGTAGCTATGAGGCCAGAGTAAGAGTTAAGACAGTAGCTATGAGGCCAGAGTAAGAGTCCACGACCTTAACCATTAGGCCAGAGTGAGGGTTAAGACAGTAGCTAGGAGGTCAGAGTAAGAGTTAAGACAGTAGCTATGAGGCCAGAGTAACAGTTAAGCCAGTAGCTATGAGGCCAGAGTAAGAGTTAAGACAGTAGCTATGAGGCCAGAGTAAGAGTTAAGACAGTAGCTATTAGGCCAGAGTAAGAGTTAAGACAGTAGCTATGAGGCCAGAGTAAGAGTTCAAGACCTTAACCATTAGGCCAGAGTAAGAGTTAAGACAGTAGCTATGAGGCCAGAGTAACAGTTAAGCCAGTAGCTATGAGGCCAGAGTAAGAGTTAAGACAGTAGCTATGAGGCCAGAGTAAGAGTTAAGACAGTAGCTATTAGGCCAGAGTAAGAGTTAAGACAGTAGCTATGAGGCCAGAGTAAGAGTTAAGACAGTAGCTATGAGGTCAGAGTAAGAGTCCAAGACCTTAAAAATTAGGCCAGAGTAAGAGTTAAGACAGTAGCTATGAGGCCAGAGTAAGAGTTAAGACAGTAGCTATGAGTCCAGAGTAAGAGTTAAGGCAGTAGCTATGAGGCCAGAGTAAGAGTTCAGACAGTAGCTATGAGGCCAGAGTAAGTGTTAAGACAGTAGCTATTAGGCCAGAGTAAGAGTTAAGACAGTAGCTATTAGGCCAGAGTATGAGTTAAGACAGTAGCTATGAGGCCAGAGTAAGAGTTAAGGCAGTAGCTATGAGGCCAGAGTAAGAGTTAAGACAGTAGCTATGAGTCCATAGTAAGAGTTAAGACAGTAGCTATGAGGCCAGAGTAAGAGTTAAGACAGTAGCTATGAGGCCAGAGTAAGAGTCCAAGACCTTAACCATTAGGCCAGAGTAAGAGTTAAGACAGTAGCTATGAGGCCAGAGTAAGAGTTAAGACAGTAGCTATGAGGCCAGAGTAAGAGTTAAGACAGTAGCTATGAAGCCAGAGTAAGAGTTAAGACAGTAGCTATGAGGCCAGAGTAAAAGTCCAAGACCTTAACCATTAGGCCAGAGTAAGAGTTAAGACAGTAGCTATGAGGCCAGAGTAAGAGTCCAAGACGTTAACCATTAGGCCAGAGTAAGTGTTAAGACAGTAGCTATTAGGCCAGAGTAAGAGTTAAGACAGTAGCTATTAGGCCAGAGTATGAGTTAAGACAGTAGCTATGAGGCCAGAGTAAGAGTTAAGACAGTAGCTATTAGGCCAGAGTAAGAGTTAAAACAGTAGCTATTAGGCCAGAGTAAAAGTCCAAGACCTTAACCATTTGGCCAGATTAAGAGTTAAGACAGTAGCTATGAGGCCAGAGTAAGAGTTAAGACAGTAGCTATTAGGCCAGAGTAAGAGTTAAGCCAGTAGCTATGAGGCCAGAGTAAGAGTTAAGACAGTAGCTATGAGGCCAGAGTAAGAGTTAAGACAGTAGCTATTAGGCCAGAGTAAGAGTTAAGACAGTAGCTATGAGGCCAGAGTAAGAGTCCAAGACCTTAACCATTAGGCCAGAGTAAGAGTTAAGACAGTAGCTATTAGGCCAGAGTAAGAGTTAAGACAGTAGCTATGAGGCCAGAGTAAGAGTTAAGACAGTAGCTATTAGGCCAGAGTAAGAGTTAAGACAGTAGCTATGAGGCCAGAGTAAGAGTTAAGACAGTAGCTATGAGGCCAGAGTAAGAGTTAAGACAGTAGCTATGAGGCCAGAGTAAGAGTCCAAGACCTTAACCATTAGGCCAGAGTAAGAGTTAAGACAGTGGATATGAGGCCAGAGTAAGAGTCCAAGACCTTAACCATTAGGCCAGAGTAAGAGTTAAGACAGTAGCTATAAGGCCAGAGTAGGAGTTAAGACAGTAGCTATGAGGCCAGAGTAAGAGTTAAGACAGTAGCTATGAAGCCAGAGTAAGAGTCCAAGACCTTAACCATTAGGCCAGAGTAAGAGTTAAGACAGCAGCTATGAGGCCAGAGTAAGAGTTAAGACAGTAGCTATGAGGCCAGAGTAAGAGTTAAGACAGTAGCTATGAGGCCAGAGTAAGAGTTAAGACAGTAGCTATGAAGCCAGAGTAAGAGTCCAAGACCTTAACCATTAGGCCAGAGTAAGAGTTAAGACAGTAGCTATGAGGCCAGAGTAAGAGTTAAGACAGTAGCTATTAGGCCAAAGTAAGAGTTAAGACAATAGCTATGAGGCCAGAGGAAGAGTTAAGGCAGTAGCTATGAGGCCAGAGTAAGAGTTAAGACAGTAGCTATGAGGCCATAGTAAGAGTTAAGACAGTAGCTGTGAGGCCAGAGTAAGAGTTAAGACAGTAGCTATGAGGCCAGAGTAAGAGTTAAGACAGTAGCTATGAGGCCAGAGTAAGAGTCCAAGACCTTAACCATTAGGCCAGAGTAAGAGTTAAGACAGTAGCTATGAGGCCAGAGTAAGAGTTAAGACAGTAGCTATGAGGCCAGAGTAAGAGTTAAGACAGTAGCTATGAGGCCAGAGTAAGAGTTAAGACAGTAGCTATGAGGCCAGAGTAAGAGTCCAAGACCTTAACCATTAGGCCAGAGTAAGAGTTAAGACAGTAGCTATGAGGCCAGAGTAAGAGTCCAAGACGTTAACCATTAGGCCAGAGTAAGTGTTAAGACAGTAGCTATTAGGCCAGAGTAAGAGTTAAGACAGTAGCTATTGGGCCAGAGTATGAGTTAAGACAGTAGCTATGAGGCCAGAGTAAGAGTTAAGACAGTAGCTATTAGGCCAGAGTAGGAGTTAAAACAGTAGCTATTAGGCCAGAGTAAAAGTCCAAGACCTTAACCATTTGGCCAGAGTAAGAGTTAAGACAGTAGCTATGAGGCCAGAGTAAGATTTAAGACAGTAGCTATTAGGCCAGAGTAAGAGTTAAGACAGTAGCTATTAGGCCAGAGTAAGAGTTATGACAGTAGCTATGAGGCCAGAGTAAGAGTTAAGACAGTAGCTATGAGGCCAGAGTAAGAGTCCACGACCTTAACCATTAGGCCAGAGTGAGGGTTAAGACAGTAGCTAGGAGGTCAGAGTAAGAGTTAAGACAGTAGCTATGAGGCCAGAGTAACAGTTAAGCCAGTAGCTATGAGGCCAGAGTAAGAGTTAAGACAGTAGCTATGAGGCCAGAGTAAGAGTTAAGACAGTAGTTATTAGGCCAGAGTAAGAGTTAAGACAGTAGCTATGAGGCCAGAGTAAGAGTCCAAGACCTTACCCATTAGGCCAGAGTAAGAGTTAAGACAGTAGCTATGAGGCCAGAGTAAGAGTTAAGACAGTAGCTATTAGGCCAGAGTAAGAGTTAAGACAGTAGCTATGAGGCCAGAGTAAGAGTTAAAACAGTAGCTATGAGGCCAGAGTAAGAGTTAAGACAGTAGCTATTAGGCCAGAGTAAGAGTTAAGACAGTAGCTATGAGACCAGAATAAGAGTCCAAGACCTTAACCATTAGGCCAGAGTAAGAGTTAAGACAGTAGCTATGAGGCCAGAGTAAGAGTTAAGACAGTAGCTATTAGGCCAGAGTAAGAGTTAAGACAGTAGCTATGAGGCCAGAGTAAGAGTTAAGACAGTAGCTATTAGGCCAGAGTAAGAGTTAAGACAGTAGCTATGAGGCCAGAGTAAGAGTTAAAACAGTAGCTATGAGGCCAGAGTAAGAGTTAAGACAGTAGCTATTAGGCCAGAGTAAGAGTTAAGACAGTAGCTATGAGACCAGAATAAGAGTCCAAGACCTTAACCATTAGGCCAGAGTAAGAGTTAAGACAGTAGCTATGAGGCCAGAGTAAGAGTTAAGACAGTAGCTATTAGGCCAGAGTAAGAGTTAAGACAGTAGCTATGAGGCCAGAGTAAGAGTTAAGACAGTAGCTATGAGGTCAGAGTAAGAGTCCAAGACCTTAAAAATTAGGCCAGAGTAAGAGTTAAGACAGTAGCTATGAGGCCAGAGTAAGAGTTAAGACAGTAGCTATGAGTCCAGAGTAAGAGTTAAGGCAGTAGCTATGAGGCCAGAGTAAGAGTTCAGACAGTAGCTATGAGGCCAGAGTAAGTGTTAAGACAGTAGCTATTAGGCCAGAGTAAGAGTTAAGACAGTAGCTATTAGGCCAGAGTATGAGTTAAGACAGTAGCTATGAGGCCAGAGTAAGAGTTAAGGCAGTAGCTATGAGGCCAGAGTAAGAGTTAAGACAGTAGCTATGAGTCCATAGTAAGAGTTAAGACAGTAGCTATGAGGCCAGAGTAAGAGTTAAGACAGTAGCTATGAGGCCAGAGTAAGAGTCCAAGACCTTAACCATTAGGCCAGAGTAAGAGTTAAGACAGTAGCTATGAGGCCAGAGTAAGAGTTAAGACAGTAGCTATGAGGCCAGAGTAAGAGTTAAGACAGTAGCTATGAAGCCAGAGTAAGAGTTAAGACAGTAGCTATGAGGCCAGAGTAAAAGTCCAAGACCTTAACCATTAGGCCAGAGTAAGAGTTAAGACAGTAGCTATGAGGCCAGAGTAAGAGTCCAAGACGTTAACCATTAGGCCAGAGTAAGTGTTAAGACAGTAGCTATTAGGCCAGAGTAAGAGTTAAGACAGTAGCTATTAGGCCAGAGTATGAGTTAAGACAGTAGCTATGAGGCCAGAGTAAGAGTTAAGACAGTAGCTATTAGGCCAGAGTAAGAGTTAAAACAGTAGCTATTAGGCCAGAGTAAAAGTCCAAGACCTTAACCATTTGGCCAGAGTAAGAGTTAAGACAGTAGCTATGAGGCCAGAGTAAGAGTTAAGACAGTAGCTATTAGGCCAGAGTAAGAGTTAAGCCAGTAGCTATGAGGCCAGAGTAAGAGTTAAGACAGTAGCTATGAGGCCAGAGTAAGAGTTAAGACAGTAGCTATTAGGCCAGAGTAAGAGTTAAGACAGTAGCTATGAGGCCAGAGTAAGAGTCCAAGACCTTAACCATTAGGCCAGAGTAAGAGTTAAGACAGTAGCTATTAGGCCAGAGTAAGAGTTAAGACAGTAGCTATGAGGCCAGAGTAAGAGTTAAGACAGTAGCTATTAGGCCAGAGTAAGAGTTAAGACAGTAGCTATGAGGCCAGAGTAAGAGTTAAGACAGTAGCTATGAGGCCAGAGTAAGAGTTAAGACAGTAGCTATGAGGCCAGAGTAAGAGTCCAAGACCTTAACCATTAGGCCAGAGTAAGAGTTAAGACAGTGGATATGAGGCCAGAGTAAGAGTCCAAGACCTTAACCATTAGGCCAGAGTAAGAGTTAAGACAGTAGCTATAAGGCCAGAGTAGGAGTTAAGACAGTAGCTATGAGGCCAGAGTAAGAGTTAAGACAGTAGCTATGAAGCCAGAGTAAGAGTCCAAGACCTTAACCATTAGGCCAGAGTAAGAGTTAAGACAGCAGCTATGAGGCCAGAGTAAGAGTTAAGACAGTAGCTATGAGGCCAGAGTAAGAGTTAAGACAGTAGCTATGAGGCCAGAGTAAGAGTTAAGACAGTAGCTATGAAGCCAGAGTAAGAGTCCAAGACCTTAACCATTAGGCCAGAGTAAGAGTTAAGACAGTAGCTATGAGGCCAGAGTAAGAGTTAAGACAGTAGCTATTAGGCCAAAGTAAGAGTTAAGACAATAGCTATGAGGCCAGAGGAAGAGTTAAGGCAGTAGCTATGAGGCCAGAGTAAGAGTTAAGACAGTAGCTATGAGGCCATAGTAAGAGTTAAGACAGTAGCTGTGAGGCCAGAGTAAGAGTTAAGACAGTAGCTATGAGGCCAGAGTAAGAGTTAAGACAGTAGCTATGAGGCCAGAGTAAGAGTCCAAGACCTTAACCATTAGGCCAGAGTAAGAGTTAAGACAGTAGCTATGAGGCCAGAGTAAGAGTTAAGACAGTAGCTATGAGGCCAGAGTAAGAGTTAAGACAGTAGCTATGAGGCCAGAGTAAGAGTTAAGACAGTAGCTATGAGGCCAGAGTAAGAGTCCAAGACCTTAACCATTAGGCCAGAGTAAGAGTTAAGACAGTAGCTATGAGGCCAGAGTAAGAGTCCAAGACGTTAACCATTAGGCCAGAGTAAGTGTTAAGACAGTAGCTATTAGGCCAGAGTAAGAGTTAAGACAGTAGCTATTGGGCCAGAGTATGAGTTAAGACAGTAGCTATGAGGCCAGAGTAAGAGTTAAGACAGTAGCTATTAGGCCAGAGTAGGAGTTAAAACAGTAGCTATTAGGCCAGAGTAAAAGTCCAAGACCTTAACCATTTGGCCAGAGTAAGAGTTAAGACAGTAGCTATGAGGCCAGAGTAAGATTTAAGACAGTAGCTATTAGGCCAGAGTAAGAGTTAAGACAGTAGCTATTAGGCCAGAGTAAGAGTTATGACAGTAGCTATGAGGCCAGAGTAAGAGTTAAGACAGTAGCTATGAGGCCAGAGTAAGAGTCCACGACCTTAACCATTAGGCCAGAGTGAGGGTTAAGACAGTAGCTAGGAGGTCAGAGTAAGAGTTAAGACAGTAGCTATGAGGCCAGAGTAACAGTTAAGCCAGTAGCTATGAGGCCAGAGTAAGAGTTAAGACAGTAGCTATGAGGCCAGAGTAAGAGTTAAGACAGTAGTTATTAGGCCAGAGTAAGAGTTAAGACAGTAGCTATGAGGCCAGAGTAAGAGTCCAAGACCTTACCCATTAGGCCAGAGTAAGAGTTAAGACAGTAGCTATGAGGCCAGAGTAAGAGTTAAGACAGTAGCTATTAGGCCAGAGTAAGAGTTAAGACAGTAGCTATGAGGCCAGAGTAAGAGTTAAAACAGTAGCTATGAGGCCAGAGTAAGAGTTAAGGCAGTAGCTATTAGGCCAGAGTAAGAGTTAAGACAGTAGCTATGAGACCAGAATAAGAGTCCAAGACCTTAACCATTAGGCCAGAGTAAGAGTTAAGACAGTAGCTATGAGGCCAGAGTAAGAGTTAAGACAGTAGCTATTAGGCCAGAGTTAGAGTTAAGACAGTAGCTATGAGGCCAGAGTAAGAGTTAAGACAGTAGCTATTAGGCCAGAGTAAGAGTCCAAGACCTTAACCATTAGGCCAGAGTAAGAGTTAAGACAGTAGCTATGAGGCCAGAGTAAGAATCCAAGACCTTAACCATTAGGCCAGTGTAAGAGTCCAAGACCTTAACCATTAGGCCAGAGTAAGAGTTAAGACAGTAGCTATGAGGCCAGAGTAAGAGTTAAGACAGTAGCTATGAGGCCAGAGTAAGAGTTAAGACAGTAGCTATTAGGCCAGAGTAAGAGTTAAGACAGTAGCTATGAGGCCAGAGTAAGAGTCCAAGACCTTAACCATTAGGCCAGAGTAAGAGTTAATACAGTAGCTATGAGGCCAGAGTAAGAGTTAAGAAAGTAGCTATGAGGCCAGAGTAAGAGTTAAGACAGTAGCTATGAGGCCAGAGTAAGAGTTAAGACAGTAGCTATGAGGCCAGAGTAAGAGTTCAATACCTTAACCATTAGGCCAGAGTAAGTGTTAAGACAGTAGCTATGAGGCCAGAGTAAGAGTTAAGACAGTAGCTATGAGGCCAGAGTAAGAGTTAAGACAGTAGCTATGAGGTCAGAGTAAGAGTCCAAGACCTTAAAAATTAGGCCAGAGTAAGAGTTAAGACAGTAGCTATGAGGCCAGAGTAAGAGTTAAGACAGTAGCTATTAAGCCAGAGTAAGAGTTAAGACAGTAGCTATGAGTCCAGAGTAAGAGTTAAGGCAGTAGCTATGAGGCCAGAGTAAGAGTTCAGACAGTAGCTATGAGGCCAGAGTAAGTGTTAAGACAGTAGCTATTAGGCCAGAGTAAGAGTTAAGACAGTAGCTATTAGGCCAGAGTATGAGTTAAGACAGTAGCTATGAGGCCAGAGTAAGAGTTAAGGCAGTAGCTATGAGGCCAGAGTAAGAGTTAAGACAGTAGATATGAGGCCATAGTAAGAGTTAAGACAGTAGCTATGAGGCCAGAGTAAGAGTTAAGACAGTAGCTATGAGGCCAGAGTAAGAGTCCAAGATCTTAACCATTAGGCCAGAGTAAGAGTTAAGACAGTAGCTATGAGGCCAGAGTAAGAGTTAAGACAGTAGCTATGAGGCCAGAGTAAGAGTTAAGACAGTAGCTATGAGGCCAGAGTAAAAGTCCCAGACCTTAACCATTAGGCCAGAGTAAGAGTTAAGTAAGTAGCTATGAGGCCAGAGTAAGAGTCCAAGACGTTAACCATTAGGCCAGAGTAAGTGTTAAGACAGTAGCTATTAGGCCAGAATAAGAGTTAAAACAGTAGCTATGAGGCCAGAGTAAGAGTTAAGACAGTAGCTATTAGGCCAGAGTAAGAGTTAAGACAGTAGCTATGAGACCAGAATAAGAGTCCAAGACCTTAACCATTAGGCCAGAGTAAGAGTTAAGACAGTAGCTATGAGGCCAGAGTAAGAGTTATGACAGTAGCTATTAGGCCAGAGTAAGAGTTAAGACAGTAGCTATGAGGCCAGAGTAAGAGTTAAGACAGTAGCTATTAGGCCAGAGTAAGAGTCCAAGACCTTAACCATTAGGCCAGAGTAAGAGTTAAGACAGTAGCTATGAGGCCAGAGTAAGAATCCAAGACCTTAACCATTAGGCCAGAGTAAGAGTCCAAGACCTTAACCATTAGGCCAGAGTAAGAGTTAAGACAGTAGCTATGAGGCCAGAGTAAGAGTTAAGACAGTAGCTATGAGGCCAGAGTAAGAGTTAAGACAGTAGCTATGAGGCCAGAGTAAGAGTTAAGACAGTAGCTATTAGGCCAGAGTAAGAGTTAAGACAGTAGCTATGAGGCCAGAGTAAGAGTCCAAGACCTTAACCATTAGGCCAGAGTAAGAGTTAATACAGTAGCTATGAGGCCAGAGTAAGAGTTAAGAAAGTAGCTATGAGGCCAGAGTAAGAGTTAAGACAGTAGCTATGAGGCCAGAGTAAGAGTTAAGACAGTAGCTATGAGGCCAGAGTAAGAGTTCAATACCTTAACCATTAGGCCAGAGTAAGAGTTAAGACAGTAGCTATGAGGCCAGAGTAAGAGTTAAGACAGTAGCTATGAGGTCAGAGTAAGAGTCCAAGACCTTAAAAATTAGGCCAGAGTAAGAGTTAAGACAGTAGCTATGAGGCCAGAGTAAGAGTTAAGACAGTAGCTATTAAGCCAGAGTAAGAGTTAAGACAGTAGCTATGAGTCCAGAGTAAGAGTTAAGGCAGTAGCTATGAGGCCAGAGTAAGAGTTCAGACAGTAGCTATGAGGCCAGAGTAAGTGTTAAGACAGTAGCTATTAGGCCAGAGTAAGAGTTAAGACAGTAGCTATTAGGCCAGAGTATGAGTTAAGACAGTAGCTATGAGGCCAGAGTAAGAGTTAAGGCAGTAGCTATGAGGCCAGAGTAAGAGTTAAGACAGTAGCTATGAGGCCATAGTAAGAGTTAAGACAGTAGCTATGAGGCCAGAGTAAGAGTTAAGACAGTAGCTATGAGGCCAGAGTAAGAGTCCAAGATCTTAACCATTAGGCCAGAGTAAGAGTTAAGACAGTAGCTATGAGGCCAGAGTAAGAGTTAAGACAGTAGCTATGAGGCCAGAGTAAGAGTTAAGACAGTAGCTATGAGGCCAGAGTAAAAGTCCCAGACCTTAACCATTAGGCCAGAGTAAGAGTTAAGACAGTAGCTATGAGGCCAGAGTAAGAGTCCAAGACGTTAACCATTAGGCCAGAGTAAGTGTTAAGACAGTAGCTATTAGGCCAGAGTAAGAGTTAAGACAGTAGCTATTAGGCCAGAGTATGAGTTAAGACAGTAGCTATGAGGCCAGAGTAAGAGTTAAGACAGTAGCTATTAGGCCAGAGTAAGAGTTAAAACAGTAGCTATTAGGCCAGAGTAAAAGTCCAAGACCTTAACCATTTGGCCAGAGTAAGAGTTAAGACAGTAGCTATGAGGCCAGAGTAAGAGTTAAGACAGTAGCTATTAGGCCAGAGTAAGAGTTAAGCCAGTAGGTATGAGGCCAGAGTAAGAGTTAAGACAGTAGCTATGAGGCCAGAGTAAGAGTTAAGACAGTAGCTATTAGGCCAGAGTAAGAGTTAAGACAGTAGCTATGAGGCCAGAGTAAGAGTCCAAGACCTTAACCATTAGGCCAGAGTAAGAGTTAAGACAGTAGCTATGAGGCCAGAGTAAGAGTTAAGACAGTAGCTATTAGGCCAGAGTAAGAGTTAAGACAGTAGCTATGAGGCCAGAGTAAGAGTTAAAACAGTAGCTATGAGGCCAGAGTAAGAGTTAAGACAGTAGCTATTAGGCCAGAGTAAGAGTTAAGACAGTAGCTATGAGACCAGAGTAAGAGTCCAAGACCTTAACCATTAGGCCAGAGTAAGAGTTAAGACAGTAGCTATGAGGCCAGAGTAAGAGTTAAGACAGTAGCTATTAGGCCAGAGTAAGAGTTAAGACAGTAGCTATGAGGCCAGAGTAAAAGTCCAAGACCTTAACCATTACGCCAGAGTAAGAGTTAAGACAGTAGCTATGAGGCCAGAGTAAGAGTCCAAGACGTTAACCATTAGGCCAGAGTAAGTGTTAAGACAGTAGCTATTAGGCCAGAGTAAGAGTTAAGACAGTAGCTATTAGGCCAGAGTATGAGTTAAGACAGTAGCTATGAGGCCAGAGTAAGAGTTAAGACAGTAGCTATTAGGCCAGAGTAAGAGTTAAAACAGTAGCTATTAGGCCAGAGTAAAAGTCCAAGACCTTAACCATTTGGCCAGAGTAAGAGTTAAGACAGTAGCTATGAGGCCAGAGTAAGAGTTAAGACAGTAGCTATTAGGCCAGAGTAAGAGTTAAGCCAGTAGCTATGAGGCCAGTGTAAGAGTTAAGACAGTAGCTATGAGGCCAGAGTAAGAGTTAAGACAGTAGCTATTAGGCCAGAGTAAGAGTTAAGACAGTAGCTATGAGGCCAGAGTAAGAGTCCAAGACCTTAACCATTAGGCCAGAGTAAGAGTTAAGACAGTAGCTATGAGGCCAGAGTAAGAGTTAAGACAGTAGCTATTAGGCCAGAGTAAGAGTTAAGACAGTAGCTATGAGGCCAGAGTAAGAGTTAAAACAGTAGCTATGAGGCCAGAGTAAGAGTTAAGACAGTAGCTATTAGGCCAGAGTAAGAGTTAAGACAGTAGCTATGAGACCAGAGTAAGAGTCCAAGACCTTAACCATTAGGCCAGAGTAAGAGTTAAGACAGTAGCTATGAGGCCAGAGTAAGAGTTAAGACAGTAGCTATGAGGCCAGAGTAAGATTTAAGACAGTAGCTATTAGGCCAGAGTAAGAGTTAAGACAGTAGCTATTAGGCCAGAGTAAGAGTTATGACAGTAGCTATGAGGCCAGAGTAAGAGTTAAGACAGTAGCTATGAGGCCAGAGTAAGAGTCCACGACCTTAACCATTAGGCCAGAGTGAGGGTTAAGACAGTAGCTAGGAGGTCAGAGTAAGAGTTAAGACAGTAGCTATGAGGCCAGAGTAACAGTTAAGCCAGTAGCTATGAGGCCAGAGTAAGAGTTAAGACAGTAGCTATGAGGCCAGAGTAAGAGTTAAGACAGTAGCTATTAGGCCAGAGTAAGAGTTAAGACAGTAGCTATGAGGCCAGAGTAAGAGTTCAAGACCTTAACCATTAGGCCAGAGTAAGAGTTAAGACAGTAGCTATGAGGCCAGAGTAAGAGTTAAGACAGTAGCTATGAGGCCAGAGTAAGAGTTAAGACAGTAGCTATGAGGTCAGAGTAAGAGTCCAAGACCTTAAAAATTAGGCCAGAGTAAGAGTTAAGACAGTAGCTATGAGGCCAGACTAAGAGTTAAGACAGTAGCTATTAAGCCAGAGTAAGAGTTAAGACAGTAGCTATGAGTCCAGAGTAAGAGTTAAGGCAGTAGCTATGAGGCCAGAGTAAGAGTTCAGACAGTAGCTATGAGGCCAGAGTAAGTGTTAAGACAGTAGCTATTAGGCCAGAGTAAGAGTTAAGACAGTAGCTATTAGGCCAGAGTATGAGTTAAGACAGTAGCTATGAGGCCAGAGTAAGAGTTAAGGCAGTAGCTATGAGGCCAGAGTAAGAGTTAAGACAGTAGCTATGAGGCCATAGTAAGAGTTAAGACAGTAGCTATGAGGCCAGAGTAAGAGTTAAGACAGTAGCTATGAGGCCAGAGTAAGAGTCCAAGACCTTAACCATTAGGCCAGAGTAAGAGTTAAGACAGTAGCTATGAGGCCAGAGTAAGAGTTAAGACAGTAGCTATGAGGCCAGAGTAAGAGTTAAGACAGTAGCTATGAAGCCAGAGTAAGAGTTAAGACAGTAGCTATGAGGCCAGAGTAAAAGTCCAAGACCTTAACCATTAGGCCAGAGTAAGAGTTAAGACAGTAGCTATGAGGCCAGAGTAAGAGTCCAAGACGTTAACCATTAGGCCAGAGTAAGTGTTAAGACAGTAGCTATTAGGCCAGAGTAAGAGTTAAGACAGTAGCTATTAGGCCAGAGTATGAGTTAAGACAGTAGCTATGAGGCCAGAGTAAGAGTTAAGACAGTAGCTATTAGGCCAGAGTAAGAGTTAAAACAGTAGCTATTAGGCCAGAGTAAAAGTCCAAGACCTTAACCATTTGGCCAGAGTAAGAGTTAAGACAGTAGCTATGAGGCCAGAGTAAGAGTTAAGACAGTAGCTATTAGGCCAGAGTAAGAGTTAAGCCAGTAGCTATGAGGCCAGAGTAAGAGTTAAGACAGTAGCTATGAGGCCAGAGTAAGAGTTAAGACAGTAGCTATTAGGCCAGAGTAAGAGTCCAAGACCTTAACCATTAGGCCAGAGTAAGAGTTAAGACAGTAGCTATTAGGCCAGAGTAAGAGTTAAGACAGTAGCTATGAGGCCAGAGTAAGAGTTAAGACAGTAGCTATTAGGCCAGAGTAAGAGTTAAGACAGTAGCTATGAGGCCAGAGTAAGAGTTAAGACAGTAGCTATGAGGCCAGAGTAAGAGTTAAGACAGTAGCTATGAGGCCAGAGTAAGAGTCCAAGACCTTAACCATTAGGCCAGAGTAAGAGTTAAGACAGTGGATATGAGGCCAGAGTAAGAGTCCAAGACCTTAACCATTAGGCCAGAGTAAGAGTTAAGACAGTAGCTATAAGGCCAGAGTAGGAGTTAAGACAGTAGCTATGAGGCCAGAGTAAGAGTTAAGACAGTAGCTATGAAGCCAGAGTAAGAGTCCAAGACCTTAACCATTAGGCCAGAGTAAGAGTTAAGACAGCAGCTATGAGGCCAGAGTAAGAGTTAAGACCATAGCTATGAGGCCAGAGTAAGAGTTAAGACAGTAGCTATGAGGCCAGAGTAAGAGTTAAGACAGTAGCTATGAAGCCAGAGTAAGAGTCCAAGACCTTAACCATTAGGCCAGAGTAAGAGTTAAGACAGTAGCTATGAGGCCAGAGTAAGAGTTAAGACAGTAGCTATTAGGCCAAAGTAAGAGTTAAGACAATAGCTATGAGGCCAGAGTAAGAGTTAAGGCAGTAGCTATGAGGCCAGAGTAAGAGTTAAGACAGTAGCTATGAGGCCATAGTAAGAGTTAAGACAGTAGCTGTGAGGCCAGAGTAAGAGTTAAGACAGTAGCTATGAGGCCAGAGTAAGAGTTAAGACAGTAGCTATGAGGCCAGAGTAAGAGTCCAAGACCTTAACCATTTGGCCAGAGTAAGAGTTAAGACAGTAGCTATGAGGCCAGAGTAAGAGTTAAGACAGTAGCTATGAGGCCAGAGTAAGAGTTAAGACAGTAGCTATGAGGCCAGAGTAAGAGTTAAGACAGTAGCTATGAGGCCAGAGTAAGAGTCCAAGACCTTAACCATTAGGCCAGAGTAAGAGTTAAGACAGTAGCTATGAGGCCAGAGTAAGAGTCCAAGACGTTAACCATTAGGCCAGAGTAAGTGTTAAGACAGTAGCTATTAGGCCAGAGTAAGAGTTAAGACAGTAGCTATTGGGCCAGAGTATGAGTTAAGACAGTAGCTATGAGGCCAGAGTAAGAGTTAAGACAGTAGCTATTAGGCCAGAGTAGGAGTTAAAACAGTAGCTATTAGGCCAGAGTAAAAGTCCAAGACCTTAACCATTTGGCCAGAGTAAGAGTTAAGACAGTAGCTATGAGGCCAGAGTAAGATTTAAGACAGTAGCTATTAGGCCAGAGTAAGAGTTAAGACAGTAGCTATTAGGCCAGAGTAAGAGTTATGACAGTAGCTATGAGGCCAGAGTAAGAGTTAAGACAGTAGCTATGAGGCCAGAGTAAGAGTCCACGACCTTAACCATTAGGCCAGAGTGAGGGTTAAGACAGTAGCTAGGAGGTCAGAGTAAGAGTTAAGACAGTAGCTATGAGGCCAGAGTAACAGTTAAGCCAGTAGCTATGAGGCCAGAGTAAGAGTTAAGACAGTAGCTATGAGGCCAGAGTAAGAGTTAAGACAGTAGTTATTAGGCCAGAGTAAGAGTTAAGACAGTAGCTATGAGGCCAGAGTAAGAGTCCAAGACCTTACCCATTAGGCCAGAGTAAGAGTTAAGACAGTAGCTATGAGGCCAGAGTAAGAGTTAAGACAGTAGCTATTAGGCCAGAGTAAGAGTTAAGACAGTAGCTATGAGGCCAGAGTAAGAGTTAAAACAGTAGCTATGAGGCCAGAGTAAGAGTTAAGACAGTAGCTATTAGGCCAGAGTAAGAGTTAAGACAGTAGCTATGAGACCAGAATAAGAGTCCAAGACCTTAACCATTAGGCCAGAGTAAGAGTTAAGACAGTAGCTATGAGGCCAGAGTAAGAGTTAAGACAGTAGCTATTAGGCCAGAGTAAGAGTTAAGACAGTAGCTATGAGGCCAGAGTAAGAGTTAAGACAGTAGCTATTAGGCCAGAGTAAGAGTCCAAGACCTTAACCATTAGGCCAGAGTAAGAGTTAAGACAGTAGCTATGAGGCCAGAGTAAGAATCCAAGACCTTAACCATTAGGCCAGTGTAAGAGTCCAAGACCTTAACCATTAGGCCAGAGTAAGAGTTAAGACAGTAGCTATGAGGCCAGAGTAAGAGTTAAGACAGTAGCTATGAGGCCAGAGTAAGAGTTAAGACAGTAGCTATTAGGCCAGAGTAAGAGTTAAGACAGTAGCTATGAGGCCAGAGTAAGAGTCCAAGACCTTAACCATTAGGCCAGAGTAAGAGTTAATACAGTAGCTATGAGGCCAGAGTAAGAGTTAAGAAAGTAGCTATGAGGCCAGAGTAAGAGTTAAGACAGTAGCTATGAGGCCAGAGTAAGAGTTAAGACAGTAGCTATGAGGCCAGAGTAAGAGTTCAATACCTTAACCATTAGGCCAGAGTAAGTGTTAAGACAGTAGCTATGAGGCCAGAGTAAGAGTTAAGACAGTAGCTATGAGGCCAGAGTAAGAGTTAAGACAGTAGCTATGAGGTCAGAGTAAGAGTCCAAGACCTTAAAAATTAGGCCAGAGTAAGAGTTAAGACAGTAGCTATGAGGCCAGAGTAAGAGTTAAGACAGTAGCTATTAAGCCAGAGTAAGAGTTAAGACAGTAGCTATGAGTCCAGAGTAAGAGTTAAGGCAGTAGCTATGAGGCCAGAGTAAGAGTTCAGACAGTAGCTATGAGGCCAGAGTAAGTGTTAAGACAGTAGCTATTAGGCCAGAGTAAGAGTTAAGACAGTAGCTATTAGGCCAGAGTATGAGTTAAGACAGTAGCTATGAGGCCAGAGTAAGAGTTAAGGCAGTAGCTATGAGGCCAGAGTAAGAGTTAAGACAGTAGATATGAGGCCATAGTAAGAGTTAAGACAGTAGCTATGAGGCCAGAGTAAGAGTTAAGACAGTAGCTATGAGGCCAGAGTAAGAGTCCAAGATCTTAACCATTAGGCCAGAGTAAGAGTTAAGACAGTAGCTATGAGGCCAGAGTAAGAGTTAAGACAGTAGCTATGAGGCCAGAGTAAGAGTTAAGACAGTAGCTATGAGGCCAGAGTAAAAGTCCCAGACCTTAACCATTAGGCCAGAGTAAGAGTTAAGTAAGTAGCTATGAGGCCAGAGTAAGAGTCCAAGACGTTAACCATTAGGCCAGAGTAAGTGTTAAGACAGTAGCTATTAGGCCAGAATAAGAGTTAAAACAGTAGCTATGAGGCCAGAGTAAGAGTTAAGACAGTAGCTATTAGGCCAGAGTAAGAGTTAAGACAGTAGCTATGAGACCAGAATAAGAGTCCAAGACCTTAACCATTAGGCCAGAGTAAGAGTTAAGACAGTAGCTATGAGGCCAGAGTAAGAGTTATGACAGTAGCTATTAGGCCAGAGTAAGAGTTAAGACAGTAGCTATGAGGCCAGAGTAAGAGTTAAGACAGTAGCTATTAGGCCAGAGTAAGAGTCCAAGACCTTAACCATTAGGCCAGAGTAAGAGTTAAGACAGTAGCTATGAGGCCAGAGTAAGAATCCAAGACCTTAACCATTAGGCCAGAGTAAGAGTCCAAGACCTTAACCATTAGGCCAGAGTAAGAGTTAAGACAGTAGCTATGAGGCCAGAGTAAGAGTTAAGACAGTAGCTATGAGGCCAGAGTAAGAGTTAAGACAGTAGCTATGAGGCCAGAGTAAGAGTTAAGACAGTAGCTATTAGGCCAGAGTAAGAGTTAAGACAGTAGCTATGAGGCCAGAGTAAGAGTCCAAGACCTTAACCATTAGGCCAGAGTAAGAGTTAATACAGTAGCTATGAGGCCAGAGTAAGAGTTAAGAAAGTAGCTATGAGGCCAGAGTAAGAGTTAAGACAGTAGCTATGAGGCCAGAGTAAGAGTTAAGACAGTAGCTATGAGGCCAGAGTAAGAGTTCAATACCTTAACCATTAGGCCAGAGTAAGAGTTAAGACAGTAGCTATGAGGCCAGAGTAAGAGTTAAGACAGTAGCTATGAGGTCAGAGTAAGAGTCCAAGACCTTAAAAATTAGGCCAGAGTAAGAGTTAAGACAGTAGCTATGAGGCCAGAGTAAGAGTTAAGACAGTAGCTATTAAGCCAGAGTAAGAGTTAAGACAGTAGCTATGAGTCCAGAGTAAGAGTTAAGGCAGTAGCTATGAGGCCAGAGTAAGAGTTCAGACAGTAGCTATGAGGCCAGAGTAAGTGTTAAGACAGTAGCTATTAGGCCAGAGTAAGAGTTAAGACAGTAGCTATTAGGCCAGAGTATGAGTTAAGACAGTAGCTATGAGGCCAGAGTAAGAGTTAAGGCAGTAGCTATGAGGCCAGAGTAAGAGTTAAGACAGTAGCTATGAGGCCAGAGTAAGAGTTAAGACAGTAGCTATGAGGCCAGAGTAAGAGTTAAGACAGTAGCTATGAGGCCAGAGTAGGAGTTAAGACAGTAGCTATGAGGCCAGAGTAAGAGTTAAGACTGTAGCTATGAGGCCAGAGTAAGAGTCCAAGATCTTAACCATTAGGCCAGAGTAAGAGTTAAGACAGTAGCTATGAGGCCAGAGTAAGAGTTAAGACAGTAGCTATGAGGCCAGAGTAAGAGTTAAGACAGTAGCTATGAGGCCAGAGTAAAAGTCCCAGACCTTAACCATTAGGCCAGAGTAAGAGTTAAGACAGTAGCTATGAGGCCAGAGTAAGAGTCCAAGACGTTAACCATTAGGCCAGAGTAAGTGTTAAGACAGTAGCTATTAGGCCAGAGTAAGAGTTAAGACAGTAGCTATTAGGCCAGAGTATGAGTTAAGACAGTAGCTATGAGGCCAGAGTAAGAGTTAAGACAGTAGCTATTAGGCCAGAGTAAGAGTTAAAACAGTAGCTATTAGGCCAGAGTAAAAGTCCAAGACCTTAACCATTTGGCCAGAGTAAGAGTTAAGACAGTAGCTATGAGGCCAGAGTAAGAGTTAAGACAGTAGCTATTAGGCCAGAGTAAGAGTTAAGCCAGTAGGTATGAGGCCAGAGTAAGAGTTAAGACAGTAGCTATGAGGCCAGAGTAAGAGTTAAGACAGTAGCTATTAGGCCAGAGTAAGAGTTAAGACAGTAGCTATGAGGCCAGAGTAAGAGTCCAAGACCTTAACCATTAGGCCAGAGTAAGAGTTAAGACAGTAGCTATGAGGCCAGAGTAAGAGTTAAGACAGTAGCTATTAGGCCAGAGTAAGAGTTAAGACAGTAGCTATGAGGCCAGAGTAAGAGTTAAAACAGTAGCTATGAGGCCAGAGTAAGAGTTAAGACAGTAGCTATTAGGCCAGAGTAAGAGTTAAGACAGTAGCTATGAGACCAGAGTAAGAGTCCAAGACCTTAACCATTAGGCCAGAGTAAGAGTTAAGACAGTAGCTATGAGGCCAGAGTAAGAGTTAAGACAGTAGCTATTAGGCCAGAGTAAGAGTTAAGACAGTAGCTATGAGGCCAGAGTAAAAGTCCAAGACCTTAACCATTACGCCAGAGTAAGAGTTAAGACAGTAGCTATGAGGCCAGAGTAAGAGTCCAAGACGTTAACCATTAGGCCAGAGTAAGTGTTAAGACAGTAGCTATTAGGCCAGAGTAAGAGTTAAGACAGTAGCTATTAGGCCAGAGTATGAGTTAAGACAGTAGCTATGAGGCCAGAGTAAGAGTTAAGACAGTAGCTATTAGGCCAGAGTAAGAGTTAAAACAGTAGCTATTAGGCCAGAGTAAAAGTCCAAGACCTTAACCATTTGGCCAGAGTAAGAGTTAAGACAGTAGCTATGAGGCCAGAGTAAGAGTTAAGACAGTAGCTATTAGGCCAGAGTAAGAGTTAAGCCAGTAGCTATGAGGCCAGTGTAAGAGTTAAGACAGTAGCTATGAGGCCAGAGTAAGAGTTAAGACAGTAGCTATTAGGCCAGAGTAAGAGTTAAGACAGTAGCTATGAGGCCAGAGTAAGAGTCCAAGACCTTAACCATTAGGCCAGAGTAAGAGTTAAGACAGTAGCTATGAGGCCAGAGTAAGAGTTAAGACAGTAGCTATTAGGCCAGAGTAAGAGTTAAGACAGTAGCTATGAGGCCAGAGTAAGAGTTAAAACAGTAGCTATGAGGCCAGAGTAAGAGTTAAGACAGTAGCTATTAGGCCAGAGTAAGAGTTAAGACAGTAGCTATGAGACCAGAGTAAGAGTCCAAGACCTTAACCATTAGGCCAGAGTAAGAGTTAAGACAGTAGCTATGAGGCCAGAGTAAGAGTTAAGACAGTAGCTATGAGGCCAGAGTAAGATTTAAGACAGTAGCTATTAGGCCAGAGTAAGAGTTAAGACAGTAGCTATTAGGCCAGAGTAAGAGTTATGACAGTAGCTATGAGGCCAGAGTAAGAGTTAAGACAGTAGCTATGAGGCCAGAGTAAGAGTCCACGACCTTAACCATTAGGCCAGAGTGAGGGTTAAGACAGTAGCTAGGAGGTCAGAGTAAGAGTTAAGACAGTAGCTATGAGGCCAGAGTAACAGTTAAGCCAGTAGCTATGAGGCCAGAGTAAGAGTTAAGACAGTAGCTATGAGGCCAGAGTAAGAGTTAAGACAGTAGCTATTAGGCCAGAGTAAGAGTTAAGACAGTAGCTATGAGGCCAGAGTAAGAGTTCAAGACCTTAACCATTAGGCCAGAGTAAGAGTTAAGACAGTAGCTATGAGGCCAGAGTAAGAGTTAAGACAGTAGCTATGAGGCCAGAGTAAGAGTTAAGACAGTAGCTATGAGGTCAGAGTAAGAGTCCAAGACCTTAAAAATTAGGCCAGAGTAAGAGTTAAGACAGTAGCTATGAGGCCAGAGTAAGAGTTAAGACAGTAGCTATTAAGCCAGAGTAAGAGTTAAGACAGTAGCTATGAGTCCAGAGTAAGAGTTAAGGCAGTAGCTATGAGGCCAGAGTAAGAGTTCAGACAGTAGCTATGAGGCCAGAGTAAGTGTTAAGACAGTAGCTATTAGGCCAGAGTAAGAGTTAAGACAGTAGCTATTAGGCCAGAGTATGAGTTAAGACAGTAGCTATGAGGCCAGAGTAAGAGTTAAGGCAGTAGCTATGAGGCCAGAGTAAGAGTTAAGACAGTAGCTATGAGGCCATAGTAAGAGTTAAGACAGTAGCTATGAGGCCAGAGTAAGAGTTAAGACAGTAGCTATGAGGCCAGAGTAAGAGTCCAAGACCTTAACCATTAGGCCAGAGTAAGAGTTAAGACAGTAGCTATGAGGCCAGAGTAAGAGTTAAGACAGTAGCTATGAGGCCAGAGTAAGAGTTAAGACAGTAGCTATGAAGCCAGAGTAAGAGTTAAGACAGTAGCTATGAGGCCAGAGTAAAAGTCCAAGACCTTAACCATTAGGCCAGAGTAAGAGTTAAGACAGTAGCTATGAGGCCAGAGTAAGAGTCCAAGACGTTAACCATTAGGCCAGAGTAAGTGTTAAGACAGTAGCTATTAGGCCAGAGTAAGAGTTAAGACAGTAGCTATTAGGCCAGAGTATGAGTTAAGACAGTAGCTATGAGGCCAGAGTAAGAGTTAAGACAGTAGCTATTAGGCCAGAGTAAGAGTTAAAACAGTAGCTATTAGGCCAGAGTAAAAGTCCAAGACCTTAACCATTTGGCCAGAGTAAGAGTTAAGACAGTAGCTATGAGGCCAGAGTAAGAGTTAAGACAGTAGCTATTAGGCCAGAGTAAGAGTTAAGCCAGTAGCTATGAGGCCAGAGTAAGAGTTAAGACAGTAGCTATGAGGCCAGAGTAAGAGTTAAGACAGTAGCTATTAGGCCAGAGTAAGAGTCCAAGACCTTAACCATTAGGCCAGAGTAAGAGTTAAGACAGTAGCTATTAGGCCAGTGTAAGAGTTAAGACAGTAGCTATGAGGCCAGAGTAAGAGTTAAGACAGTAGCTATTAGGCCAGAGTAAGAGTTAAGACAGTAGCTATGAGGCCAGAGTAAGAGTTAAGACAGTAGCTATGAGGCCAGAGTAAGAGTTAAGACAGTAGCTATGAGGCCAGAGTAAGAGTCCAAGACCTTAACCATTAGGCCAGAGTAAGAGTTAAGACAGTGGATATGAGGCCAGAGTAAGAGTCCAAGACCTTAACCATTAGGCCAGAGTAAGAGTTAAGACAGTAGCTATAAGGCCAGAGTAGGAGTTAAGACAGTAGCTATGAGGCCAGAGTAAGAGTTAAGACAGTAGCTATGAAGCCAGAGTAAGAGTCCAAGACCTTAACCATTAGGCCAGAGTAAGAGTTAAGACAGCAGCTATGAGGCCAGAGTAAGAGTTAAGACCATAGCTATGAGGCCAGAGTAAGAGTTAAGACAGTAGCTATGAGGCCAGAGTAAGAGTTAAGACAGTAGCTATGAAGCCAGAGTAAGAGTCCAAGACCTTAACCATTAGGCCAGAGTAAGAGTTAAGACAGTAGCTATGAGGCCAGAGTAAGAGTTAAGACAGTAGCTATTAGGCCAAAGTAAGAGTTAAGACAATAGCTATGAGGCCAGAGTAAGAGTTAAGACAGTAGCTATGAGGCCATAGTAAGAGTTAAGACAGTAGCTGTGAGGCCAGAGTAAGAGTTAAGACAGTAGCTATGAGGCCAGAGTAAGAGTTAAGACAGTAGCTATGAGGCCAGAGTAAGAGTCCAAGACCTTAACCATTAGGCCAGAGTAAGAGTTAAGACAGTAGCTATGAGGCCAGAGTAAGAGTTAAGACAGTAGCTATGAGGCCAGAGTAAGAGTTAAGACAGTAGCTATGAGGCCAGAGTAAGAGTTAAGACAGTAGCTATGAGGCCAGAGTAAGAGTCCAAGACCTTAACCATTAGGCCAGAGTAAGAGTTAAGACAGTAGCTATGAGGCCAGAGTAAGAGTCCAAGACGTTAACCATTAGGCCAGAGTAAGTGTTAAGACAGTAGCTATTAGGCCAGAGTAAGAGTTAAGACAGTAGCTATTGGGCCAGAGTATGAGTTAAGACAGTAGCTATGAGGCCAGAGTAAGAGTTAAGACAGTAGCTATTAGGCCAGAGTAGGAGTTAAAACAGTAGCTATTAGGCCAGAGTAAAAGTCCAAGACCTTAACCATTTGGCCAGAGTAAGAGTTAAGACAGTAGCTATGAGGCCAGAGTAAGATTTAAGACAGTAGCTATTAGGCCAGAGTAAGAGTTAAGACAGTAGCTATTAGGCCAGAGTAAGAGTTATGACAGTAGCTATGAGGCCAGAGTAAGAGTTAAGACAGTAGCTATGAGGCCAGAGTAAGAGTCCACGACCTTAACCATTAGGCCAGAGTGAGGGTTAAGACAGTAGCTAGGAGGTCAGAGTAAGAGTTAAGACAGTAGCTATGAGGCCAGAGTAACAGTTAAGCCAGTAGCTATGAGGCCAGAGTAAGAGTTAAGACAGTAGCTATGAGGCCAGAGTAAGAGTTAAGACAGTAGTTATTAGGCCAGAGTAAGAGTTAAGACAGTAGCTATGAGGCCAGAGTAAGAGTCCAAGACCTTACCCATTAGGCCAGAGTAAGAGTTAAGACAGTAGCTATGAGGCCAGAGTAAGAGTTAAGACAGTAGCTATTAGGCCAGAGTAAGAGTTAAGACAGTAGCTATGAGGCCAGAGTAAGAGTTAAAACAGTAGCTATGAGGCCAGAGTAAGAGTTAAGACAGTAGCTATTAGGCCAGAGTAAGAGTTAAGACAGTAGCTATGAGACCAGAATAAGAGTCCAAGACCTTAACCATTAGGCCAGAGTAAGAGTTAAGACAGTAGCTATGAGGCCAGAGTAAGAGTTAAGACAGTAGCTATTAGGCCAGAGTAAGAGTTAAGACAGTAGCTATTAGGCCAGAGTAAGAGTCCAAGACCTTAACCATTAGGCCAGAGTAAGAGTTAAGACAGTAGCTATGAGGCCAGAGTAAGAATCCAAGACCTTAACCATTAGGCCAGAGTAAGAGTCCAAGACCTTAACCATTAGGCCAGAGTAAGAGTTAAGACAGTAGCTATGAGGCCAGAGTAAGAGTTAAGACAGTAGCTATGAGGCCAGAGTAAGAGTTAAGACAGTAGCTATGAGGCCAGAGTAAGAGTTAAGACAGTAGCTATTAGGCCAGAGTAAGAGTTAAGACAGTAGCTATGAGGCCAGAGTAAGAGTCCAAGACCTTAACCATTAGGCCAGAGTAAGAGTTAATACAGTAGCTATGAGGCCAGAGTAAGAGTTAAGAAAGTAGCTATGAGGCCAGAGTAAGAGTTAAGACAGTAGCTATGAGGCCAGAGTAAGAGTTAAGACAGTAGCTATGAGGCCAGAGTAAGAGTTCAATACCTTAACCATTAGGCCAGAGTAAGAGTTAAGACAGTAGCTATGAGGCCAGAGTAAGAGTTAAGACAGTAGCTATGAGGCCAGAGTAAGAGTTAAGACAGTAGCTATGAGGTCAGAGTAAGAGTCCAAGACCTTAAAAATTAGGCCAGAGTAAGAGTTAAGACAGTAGCTATGAGGCCAGAGTAAGAGTTAAGACAGTAGCTATTAAGCCAGAGTAAGAGTTAAGACAGTAGCTATGAGTCCAGAGTAAGAGTTAAGGCAGTAGCTATGAGGCCAGAGTAAGAGTTCAGACAGTAGCTATGAGGCCAGAGTAAGTGTTAAGACAGTAGCTATTAGGCCAGAGTAAGAGTTAAGACAGTAGCTATTAGGCCAGAGTATGAGTTAAGACAGTAGCTATGAGGCCAGAGTAAGAGTTAAGGCAGTAGCTATGAGGCCAGAGTAAGAGTTAAGACAGTAGATATGAGGCCATAGTAAGAGTTAAGACAGTAGCTATGAGGCCAGAGTAAGAGTTAAGACAGTAGCTATGAGGCCAGAGTAAGAGTCCAAGATCCTAACCATTAGGCCAGAGTAAGAGTTAAGACAGTAGCTATGAGGCCAGAGTAAGAGTTAAGACAGTAGCTATGAGGCCAGAGTAAGAGTTAAGACAGTAGCTATGAGGCCAGAGTAAGAGTTAAGACAGTAGCTATGAGGCCAGAGTAAAAGTCCCAGACCTTAACCATTAGGCCAGAGTAAGAGTTAAGTAAGTAGCTATGAGGCCAGAGTAAGAGTCCAAGACGTTAACCATTAGGCCAGAGTAAGTGTTAAGACAGTAGCTATTAGGCCAGAGTAAGAGTTAAGACAGTAGCTATTAGGCCAGAGTATGAGTTAAGACAGTAGCTATGAGGCCAGAGTAAGAGTTAAGACAGTAGCTATTAGGCCAGAGTAAGAGTTAAAACAGTAGCTATTAGGCCAGAGTAAAAGTCCAAGACCTTAACCATTTGGCCAGAGTAAGAGTTAAGACAGTAGCTATGAGGCCAGAGTAAGAGTTAAGACAGTAGCTATTAGGCCAGAGTAAGAGTTAAGCCAGTAGCTATGAGGCCAGAGTAAGAGTTAAGACAGTAGCTATGAGGCCAGAGTAAGAGTTAAGACAGTAGCTATTAGGCCAGAGTAAGAGTTAAGACAGTAGCTATGAGGCCAGAGTAAGAGTCCAAGACCTTAACCATTAGGCCAGAGTAAGAGTTAAGACAGTAGCTATGAGGCCAGAGTAAGAGTTAAGACAGTAGCTATTAGGCCAGAGTAAGAGTTAAGACAGTAGCTATGAGGCCAGAGTAAGAGATAAAACAGTAGCTATGAGGCCAGAGTAAGAGTTAAGACAGTAGCTATTAGGCCAGAGTAAGAGTTAAGACAGTAGCTATGAGACCAGAGTAAGAGTCCAAGACCTTAACCATTAGGCCAGAGTAAGAGTTAAGACAGTAGCTATGAGGCCAGAGTAAGAGTTAAGACAGTAGCTATTAGGCCAGAGTAAGAGTTAAGACAGTAGCTATGAGGCCAGAGTAAAAGTCCAAGACCTTAACCATTACGCCAGAGTAAGAGTTAAGACAGTAGCTATGAGGCCAGAGTAAGAGTCCAAGACGTTAACCATTAGGCCAGAGTAAGTGTTAAGACAGTAGCTATTAGGCCAGAGTAAGAGTTAAGACAGTAGATATTAGGCCAGAGTATGAGTTAAGACAGTAGCTATGAGGCCAGAGTAAGAGTTAAGACAGTAGCTATTAGGCCAGAGTAAGAGTTAAAACAGTAGCTATTAGGCCAGAGTAAAAGTCCAAGACCTTAACCATTTGGCCAGAGTAAGAGTTAAGACAGTAGCTATGAGGCCAGAGTAAGAGTTAAGACAGTAGCTATTAGGCCAGAGTAAGAGTTAAGCCAGTAGCTATGAGGCCAGCGTAAGAGTTAAGACAGTAGCTATGAGGCCAGAGTAAGAGTTAAGACAGTAGCTATTAGGCCAGAGTAAGAGTTAAGACAGTAGCTATGAGGCCAGAGTAAGAGTCCAAGACCTTAACCATTAGGCCAGAGTAAGAGTTAAGACAGTAGCTATGAGGCCAGAGTAAGAGTTAAGACAGTAGCTATTAGGCCAGAGTAAGAGTTAAGACAGTAGCTATGAGGCCAGAGTAAGAGTTAAAACAGTAGCTATGAGGCCAGAGTAAGAGTTAAGACAGTAGCTATTAGGCCAGAGTAAGAGTTAAGACAGTAGCTATGAGACCAGAGTAACAGTCCAAGACCTTAACCATTAGGCCAGAGTAAGAGTTAAGACAGTAGCTATGAGGCCAGAGTAAGAGTTAAGACAGTAGCTATTAGGCCAGAGTAAGAGTTAAGACAGTAGCTATGAGGCCAGAGTAAGAGTTAAGACAGTAGCTATTAGGCCAGAGTAAGAGTCAAAGATCTTACCCATTAGGCCAGAGTAAGAGTTAAGGCAGTAGCTATGAGGCCAGAGTAAGAGTTAAGACAGTAGCTATGAGGCCAGAGTAAGAGTCCAAGTCCGTAACCATTAGGCCAGAGTAAGAGTTAAGACAGTAGCTATGAGGCCAGAGTAAGAATCCAAGACCTTAACCATTAGGCCAGAGTAAGAGTCCAAGACCTTAACCATTAGGCCAGAGTAAGAGTTAAGACAGTAGCTATGAGGCCAGAGTAAGAGTTAAGACAGTAGCTATGAGGCCAGAGTAAGAGTTAAGACAGTAGCTATTAGGCCAAAGTAAGAGTTAAGACAGTAGCTATGAGGCCAGAGTAAGAGTCCAAGACCTTAACCATTAGGCCAGAGTATGAGTTAAGACAGTAGCTATGAGGCCAGAGTAAGAGTTAAGAAAGTAGCTATGAGGCCAGAGTAAGAGTTAAGACAGTAGCTATGAGGCCAGAGTAAGAGTTAAGACAGTAGCTATGAGGCCAGAGTAAGAGTTCAAGACCTTAACTATTAGGCCAGAGTAAGAGTTAAGACAGTAGCTATGAGGCCAGAGTAAGAGTTAAGACAGTAGCTATGAGGCCAGAGTAAGAGTTAAGACAGTAGCTATGAGGTCAGAGTAAGAGTCCAAGACCTTAAAAATTAGGCCAGAGTAAGAGTTAAGACAGTAGCTATGAGGTCAGAGTAAGAGTTAAGACAGTAGCTATTAGGCCAGAGTAAGAGTTAAGACAGTAGCTATGAGTCCAGAGTAAGAGTTAAGGCAGTAGCTATGAGGCCAGAGTAAGAGTTCAGACAGTAGCTATGAGGCCAGAGTAAGAGTTAAGACAGTAGCTATGAGGCCAGAGTAAGAGTCCAAGACCTTAACCATTAGGCCAGAGTAAGAGTTAAGACAGTAGCTATGAGGCCAGAGTAAGAGTTAAGACAGTAGCTATGAGGCCAGAGTAAGAGTTAAGACAGTAGCTATGAGGTCAGAGTAAGAGTCCAAGACCTTAAAAATTAGGCCAGAGTAAGAGTTAAGACAGTAGCTATGAGGTCAGAGTAAGAGTTAAGACAGTAGCTATTAGGCCAGAGTAAGAGTTAAGACAGTAGTTTTGAGTCCAGAGTAAGAGTTAAGGCAGTAGCTATGAGGCCAGAGTAAGAGTTCAGACAGTAGCTATGAGGCCAGAGTAAGAGTCCAAGACCTTAACCATTAGGCCAGAGTAAGAGTTAAGACAGTAGCTATGAGGCCAGAGTGAGAGTCCAAGACCTTAACCATTAGGCCAGAGTATGAGTGAAGACAGTAGTAATGAGGCCAGAGTAAGAGTTAAGGCAGTAGCTATGAGGCCAGAGTAAGAGTCCAAGACCTTAACCATTAGGCCAGAGTATGAGTGAAGACAGTAGCTATGAGGCCAGAATAAGAGTTAAGACAGTAGCTATGAGGCCAGAGTAAGAGTTAAGACAGTAGCTATGAGGCCAGAGTAAGAGTTAAGACAGTAGCTATGAGGCCAGAGTAAGAGTCCAAGACCTTAACCATTAGGCCAGAGTAAGAGTTAAGACAGTAGCTTTGAGGCCAGAGTAAGAGTTAAGACAGTAGCTATGAGGCCAGAGTAAGAGTTAAGACAGTAGCTATGAGGCCAGAGTAAGAGTCCAAGACCTTAACCATTAGGCCAGAGTAAGAGTTAAGACAGTAGCTATGAGGCCAGAGTAAGAGTTAAGACAGTAGCTATGAGGCCAGAGTAAGAGTTAAGACAGTAGCTATTAGGCCACAGTAAGAGTCCAAGACCTTAACCATTAGGCCAGAGTAAGAGTTAAGACAGTAGCTATGAGGCCAGAGTAAGAGTTAAGACAGTAGCTATGAGGCCAGAGTAAGAGTTAAGACAGTAGCTATTAGGCCACAGTAAGAGTCCAAGACCTTAACCATTAGGCCAGAGTAAGAGTTAAGGCAGTAGCTATGAGGCCAGAGTAAGAGTTAAGACAGTAGCTATGAGGCCAGAGTAAGAGTTAAGACAGTAGCTATGAGGCCAGAGTAAGAGTTAAGACAGTAGCTATGAGACCAGAGTAAGAGTCCAAGACCTTAACCATTAGGCCAGAGTAAGAGTTAAGACAGTAGCTATGAGGCCAGAGTAAGAGTTAAGACAGTAGCTATTAGGCCAGAGTAAGAGTTAATACAGTAGCTATGAGGCCAGAGTAAAAGTCCAAGACCTTAACCATTACGCCAGAGTAAGAGTTAAGACAGTAGCTATGAGGCCAGAGTAAGAGTCCAAGACGTTAACCATTAGGCCAGAGTAAGTGTTAAGACAGTAGCTATTGGGCCAGAGTAAGAGTTAAGACAGTAGCTATTAGGCCAGAGTATGAGTTAAGACAGTAGCTATGAGGCCAGAGTAAGAGTTAAGACAGTAGCTATTAGGCCAGAGTAAGAGTTAAAACAGTAGCTATTAGGCCAGAGTAAAAGTCCAAGACCTTAACCATTTGGCCAGAGTAAGAGTTAAGACAGTAGCTATGAGGCCAGAGTAAGAGTTAAGACAGTAGCTATTAGGCCAGAGTAAGAGTTAAGACAGTAGCTATGAGGCCAGCGTAAGAGTTAAGACAGTAGCTATGAGGCCAGAGTAAGAGTTAAGACAGTAGCTATTAGGCCAGAGTAAGAGTTAAGACAGTAGCTATGAGGCCAGAGTAAGAGTCCAAGACCTTAACCATTAGGCCAGAGTAAGAGTTAAGACAGTAGCTATGAGGCCAGAGTAAGAGTTAAGACAGTAGCTATTAGGCCAGAGTAAGAGTTAAGACAGTAGCTATGAGGCCAGAGTAAGAGTTAAAACAGTAGCTATGAGGCCAGAGTAAGAGTTAAGACAGTAGCTATTAGGCCAGAGTAAGAGTTAAGACAGTAGCTATGAGACCAGAGTAACAGTCCAAGACCTTAACCATTAGGCCAGAGTAAGAGTTAAGACAGTAGCTATGAGGCCAGAGTAAGAGTTAAGACAGTAGCTATTAGGCCAGAGTAAGAGTTAAGACAGTAGCTATGAGGCCAGAGTAAGAGTTAAGACAGTAGCTATTAGGCCAGAGTAAGAGTCAAAGATCTTACCCATTAGGCCAGAGTAAGAGTTAAGACAGTAGCTATGAGGCCAGAGTAAGAGTTAAGACAGTAGCTATGAGGCCAGAGTAAGAGTCCAAGTCCGTAACCATTAGGCCAGAGTAAGAGTTAAGACAGTAGCTATGAGGCCAGAGTAAGAATCCAAGACCTTAACCATTAGGCCAGAGTAAGAGTCCAAGACCTTAACCATTAGGCCAGAGTAAGAGTTAAGACAGTAGCTATGAGGCCAGAGTAAGAGTTAAGACAGTAGCTATGAGGCCAGAGTAAGAGTTAAGACAGTAGCTATTAGGCCAAAGTAAGAGTTAAGACAGTAGCTATGAGGCCAGAGTAAGAGTCCAAGACCTTAACCATTATGAAGTATTTCGGGGTTCCCAAGGCCTACACGCTCCAGAGATTACCCCCATACACAAAAGAACTGTTGGCACGGAAGCTGTAAAAGGCAAAGAACAAGTTTATTAAGACCCCATGGGGTGGTGGTACACTCAAACAGCACCCTTCGGTATTGCAAGAGGTATCACACCGAACACCGGTGTGACCCCGTTTATATACAATTTTGGGGCAATAAAAGATAGGCGGCACAAGTTTAGGACGCAGTTTTAGAGACATACATGGTCATGTTTTGGAATACTGCCAGCTCATTGGAGGGTTTCAAACCCGCTGGTCAGTTAGCGGCACATTCCTGAAGGTATACGGGTCAGTGAGAACTGCGCATGTGTGGCTTGACCAGTACTAAAAATATCCTGTTGCTGGGCAGATGTGAGTGGTCAGTGGAATGGACAAAGGACTAAAGGGCACGTCGGCCACGATGCCGCTCATGATCTAAGATGGCCGCCACAGTATTCAAAATGGCGTTTATCATATACAGCCAAGTTAAGGAGGACAACGTGTAGGTTCAGCTAATCGCTAACACGGACGGGCCAATTACGACAGACGACCCTTTTAGCGTTTAGCTGAATCTACCTCATAATGAACATAGTCTGGATGTTCGTCCTCGATGTCAATTAACATAATTTGTGTCACCTCCTTATGCAGCATCATTTTATCGTGAACAAGAGCTCGTCTCGATGGCAAACAGGCCGATAGGCACATTGAACATAATGCAGGACCACATTGGATACACAAGCAGATAAAAAACATTGCTCCCACAAGTATACAGAAAATTGTCAACAGTTTCCAGCCCCAAGTTGCAATCATGGACCAGAACCATCCAGAAAGTGTCCAAGTTCCATTGTCCGGTTGTATTTCGGCAGCTATTTTATGCAGCTTTGAAATCGCATCATACACAGATGGAGAATTATCAGGCACGTAAACGCAACAGCTGCTTCCAATGATCCTACATGCCCCCCCACGGTCAGCCAAAACAACATCCAGCACCATCCGGTTTTGGAGGGTGACAATTCTGGAAATCTGCAGTTCTTCGGTAATATTCCCCAGGGCAATAGCAGTGTCATTTGCAACAGCCTCAACAACACGTGTCAGGCGTCTGATCTTCCGACTGTTCAGTGCGGCCCCCACAAAGGAGAATAGTCCCAGATTGAAATCCACATATTGTTGCAACGCAGTGTCCGTTTGATCAATGTCCTCTAGTGCAACAGTTCGCTTAACCCTGTTCAAAACAAAGTCATGGTACAGAGTATAGTCATTGTGATACATCGGTGGGGCAATGAATACAGGAGGTAGCACAAACGATACATAACATGTGCCCAACCACCCCACTGGAAGCTGATGGTACCCCTTCGTTCCACAGATGAAGTAGGTGTTTCTGGATGCAACAAATGAAATGCCATTCGGGCTATCGAACGTGAGAGTAACATTACATTCACTTCTCCCCACTGCAATCGTGCCCTTATTTCGGATACATAAATCAGCTTTTGTAGCAATGACATTTATAACATGAGCACTTGATACATTCACATTTCTCTGATTGCTGTATATTCGTGGAGCAGACACATTGTCGGGCTTATACTCTTCCCATTCAAAACGTGTACCCTCAGCCCGTGGAAACCCATCCTTGTCATGGGGACATTCTTTATTTAGGCGGAAAAGCACCCCCCCTTTGGTTGGCCATCTCAAGGTAAAGAGGAGGGTGTACCAGGCATTGCAAGACCCATTATGCGAAAACGGGAGTGGAATAAGTGGGGTGCCCCCTCTCTTCTGGTGCCCAGGCAACATTCCACACACCCAGCAATTAGAGGTATTGGTCATATTATGTGTGTGGTGAAGAATCTGAATGAAGCTGTTATTTAAATACGTTTGACGGTGGCGTTCTTCATGAAAAGGCAAGGTAAAGTGAAAATGTTCGGGCGGTGCCGGGGTAGTCGGCAGCAAATGTTCACGTACAGGCACCACAAGTTCGACTACCCAGGCAATAACAGCTATCACCACAATCGTAAAAACAAAAAGAAAGGTACCCAGTATTTTCTTATCTCGCGATGCCATCGATGCCATAGTTCAAAAAAGTTTTGTACAAAGTCTCAAAGAAAACAAATCGTTCACAGTTTCTCACAAATAGTCTCTGATACACGTACGTGTATACCTGAAAAAAAAGAGAAAAATGCGGTGCTGAACTCCGAGGTAGCCGTTGTTTTCTTCTCCGGGCCAAGACGGGTGTCGCTACTCTGGCAGAACTGATCCCCCCCCCTTGGAATTCCCGGTTTCCGTTTCACAAACCTGGAGCGGTTACCAACCAGTTCAAAAAGGGAAAAATCTTCTTTATCGCGGTCGTAGATTGTAGCGCTCTCTCCCAGCAGCAGCTTGGTCCGGGAAGGCTCCCTCTACTTCGGCCGACGTCACAGCTGGGCTCTTTTCTTTCTCCAAGATCTCTTTATAATCAGTAAGCACAGCAGGAGTCACCAGATCCGGAGAGACTCGGCGACAGTGAGTCGAATGCACCCACCGCTTCCTGTTGGTCACTCGTACTGCGGTGCGGGTTGCCAGAAGGACCTGCTCGGGGCCCTTCCACCTGGGCTCCAGACTGCTTGCTCTTTCAAACGAACGGATCATCACACGATCCCCAGGACGAAGATCGTGTCCCTCTCCAGTAGAGTTATCAGGGAGCGCTTCTCGAACCTGTTGGTGAATGGAGAGCAAATCATTTGTTAATCGTGCCAAATAATCATTCATCATAACACAAGGCACATCATGTATTAATCGCGGCTTGGGCACTCCCCAAATATTCATGGGGCGGCCAAACACCACCTCATAAGGTGTAAGGCCAGTTCGTGAATGGGGCACTGATCTAAGAGACAGTAGTGCTAGCGGCAACGCATCTGGCCATTTCAATGATGTAGACGCCACAATTTTGGCCAGCTTAAGCTTCAACGTTGCATTATACCGCTCGACCAAACCTGCTGACTGAGGGTGGAATACAGCGTGGAACTTTTGCTGAATCCCCAACCCCTTCAGTACATACTCCACAATCTTTCCGTCAAAATGGGGCCCATTATCGCTCCACAAAAATTTGCAAACTCCAAAGCGAGGAAAGAATTCCTTAAGCAACACCTTAGCTGTTGTCAAAGCCGTATTGTCTTTCGTGGGGTAGGCCTCAACCCATTTGCTAAAGGCACACACCACCACTAAAACGTACTTCAGGTTATTGCAGCGCTCGAGTTGGATATAATCCATTTGAAGGACTTCAAACGGTGCAGAAGGTGGAACGAACCCTCCTTTCGGAGTATAGGCCCCCTTTCCAGGATTGTGTTGCAAACATACCAGGCAGGTCTGCACTACTCTCTTTGCAGTGTTCGCAATCTCGGGATGTTCCCAAACTCGTGTTAAAAGCTGAGTTATTGCAAGAGCTCCGACATGCGCCAGTCCATGCGTCATCTGGACCATCGCCTGTAAGTAAGCCGCAGGCAATTTCCACTTCTCCATGTCTTTGCTTCTCCAACATCCCTCATCATCTAGCACCCCATCTACTGCCCAAGCCGCAAGCTCAGATTCTGTAGCTGAATTTTGTATATCCCGTATCTCTACTCTAGCATCACTCCATCGTTCAGCCTGCGATTGTACCACGTACATGGGGGAGCTAGTTTGGGACATAGCCGTTTGCCTTGCTATGCTGTCTGCAAAGGCATTTCCTTGGCCCACCTTATCCGTAATTTTCTTATGGGCACTGCACTTCACTATCGCTACTTTTTTAGGGCCAAGCAGCGCATTTAGGAGATCACGCACTAACTCTCCGTGCATAATGTGCTCCCCATGTGACGTCAGAAACCCGCGTTCCCTCCAAAGAAGCCCGAAGTCATGGGCCACTCCAAAGGCGTACCGGCTGTCTGTGTATATGTTCACACATAGGCCAGCACTCAATTCGCAGGCTCTTGTTAAAGCTATCAGCTCTGCTGCCTGAGCCGATTTTTGTGGTATTCTAGCTGTTTCTACCACCGTCTTAAGAGTCGTGATCGCATATGCTGCGGAAGTCGTGCCATCTGGCAGCCTCAAACACGATCCATCAACCCACAGTTCCCCATCCACATCTGGAAGTGGCACATCCTGTAAGTCAACCCGACCCTTTGTCTGTTCCTCAGTCAGGAAAACACAATCATGATGTTTTTCTTCCTGACCCTCTTCGCCCGGATAGGGCAATAAAGTCGCAGGGTTCAAAGTAGCGCATCTCTTCAATGTTATGTGCGGCGCTAAAAGTGTCAGCTCATATCCTGTAAGTCGTGCACTCGTGAGGTATTGGGTCTTTGTTTGATTTAACAGGGCGTCTACTGCGTGAGGAACCAACACCAGCAATTTGTGTGATAACACTATGCCCTCACTCTGTCGTATGGCTACTGCTGTTGCCGCTACTGCTCGAAAACACCCAGGCAGCCCTCGTGCTACAGGATCCAAAATGGCAGAGAAGTATGCACATGGTCTCTGCTTATCCCCGTGTAACTGCACTAACACTGACAACGCGCACCCATCATTCTCGTGCACGTACAATGTGAAAAGTTTCGTGTAGTCTGGTGTTCCTAACACGGGTGCAGAACAAAGGGCCTGTCTCAACTGTTCAAAGGCTTTCTGACATTCGTCTGTCCATTCAAGAGGCATTGGTGTAGTTTTGGACAATAATGCTAGCAGAGGTTTTATGATATGTGAGAAACCCATGATCCATTGTCTACAAAAAGATGTCAACCCTATAAAGGCACGCACATCTCTCTGCGTGCGGGGGACTGGTGTATCTAAAATCGCCTGAATTCGATCAGATGTTAATGCCCTCCCCTCCTTAGACAACAGATGACCGAGGTAGGTCACCTGGGGTCTACAGTATTGAAGCTTTTTCTTGGAGACCTTGTGATTGTTTTGTGCCAAAAAGGACAGCAACGCAAGCGTGCTCTGTTCACATTGTGTATAGGAGTCAGCAGCAAGCAAAAGGTCATCCACATACTGGATGAGCGCAACGCCAGACTGCAATTCGAAGGAATCTAGTTGTCGTTTCAAAGCCTGGCTGTAGATGCTAGGGCTCTCAGTATAACCTTGGGGAACACGACAAAATCTATACGATTTATTATTGAGCGTAAAACCAAACAGATATCTGCTATCTGGGTGAACAGGGATAGAAAAGAACGCATTCTTTAGATCGATAACGCTAAAAGTGGTGGCTGTCGGTGGAACCAAAGTAAGCAACGTCGTGATATCAGACACCACTGGGTGTTGGGGAATGACAATTTTATTTATTTCACGCAAATCAATAATAAATCGATAGATCTTGCCATCTGAATCTCTCTTAAGAATTGGTAGAATAGGGCTGTTACAGACATTATAAGGGACCTCCTCCACTACCCCCGCAGAAATCAAATCCTGAACAATATGTGTTAGTGCAATTTCACCTTCCTTCGAGATCTTATACTGTGGCACTCGTGGTAGAGGGGCCCCCTCCTTAACAGTGATATGTATTGGTGGGATACGCATCTCTCCCACATCCGTATCTGATGTCGCCCACAACGTGTGCGGCAGAGAGGCCAAAGCGGGAATATCTAAAATGACACAAAATCTGTCACGTGTAGGGCAGTCATCAGGATCAGGGTAGTTGTCATTCAGAATAACCCGCACTCCTTCTGGAGCGCAGCGTATTGTTGCTCGAAAATATTTGAGTAAATCAATACCCAAGATATTATCTGGGGTATGGGGCGATAACAAAAATTGGCCAAAACTAAAGTACTTGTCAATGCATAGTGCAAGGGGCTTGGACAATGGGCTGGGGGAGGGTGTGCCATCAAACCCTACACACGTAACCATTTCGCCAGACAGGGGAGCCCTCGGAACCAAGTTTTTCGACAGAGCGCTACGAGTAGCTCCTGTGTCGACTAGAAACTGATCAGTAGAACCCAAAATACCCGCTGTTACATATGGACCTTGCTGATCTACTGGCACTTCAACTGATTCCTTACCCCATCCTACGCGATCCTATGCATGCACATAATCCTGATGTTCCACATTCTCTCCTTCCAAAATCTGATATTGATTCCGTCTATCAAACGTATTTCGTTCGTCCTGACCACGGCCCCTCTCCTCAACCTGTCTACGATCACCTCCGCCACCTCTCGCTCCAGTATAACCTCCTCTTGACCTTCCACTGCCTCGACCACGCTGACTACGCTGTTCACGAAGTACCGGACAATCATCGGCCCAATGCCCAAACTCCTTACAATAAGCACACTGATCCTCCGCAATGTCCGTACGACCATACGACGCATTTCCTCCACCTCGTCTACCTCTATCATTCCCTCTACTCTGTGTTCCCCGAACCTGTGCCAACATCACCTTCGTTTTCAATTCCTTCGTCTTTTTCTCTACATTTTCTTTAGCCTCCACTTCCTGCCGCTCATAGTACTGAGCCATAGTTAATAAGGACGCAGGGGTCGCCGTGGCCCAGGAGCTCTCACTCGACTTCAATCGCTTTGCAATCTCTGGTAGGAGATTAGCCACATACTTATCTACAAACAAATGCCGACCCGTATCGTCAGTTAAAGATTGACCACTGTAATCATGAAATGCCTCCTCAAAGCGAGTAAAGAAATCTGAGACTGTTTCATCTGGTTTCTGCTTGCACGACGTTAACATGGTCCAATCTATCTTTTTGGCAGGAACAAGCGTTTTCAATTTATGCAAAATAGCTGCCGGAAGATCTAGAATTAGCTGACAAGGCTTACATGCTGGTTCTCTATCTAAATCTGCAGCATTTATCTCTTTCCAGGTTCCACCCAAAATCGTTTCATCATTAGTTTTACGAATTTGCCTCCACATATCAGGTGGTAAAATTAACCCGAAAAACAAATCTATATCTACAAGAGTCATCACACAAGACGATATAGCCCCCTCTACCCCCTCATAGAATGCCGCTGGGTTCTTTCGGAGATCAGGTAAAGAGTTTTTAAGTGCCATGACATCTGCTCTATTCCATGGTGTATATACCCAATTATACACAAAATATCCCTTCGCATCCTTTGACAATTTATCATCATCCGTACCTTCCCCTTTTGGTGGAACATACAAAGGCGCGGCTTCACGCATAGGCATAACATGCAACGCAGAGCTCTTATCTGAACCACGAAGAGAACACTCCTTAACCGCCCCGTCGTTTCCCGGCTCGGATTCCTTTTTCCTCCGTTTCAGTTCCTGGCGCAAACACGTCGTCTCATCCCGCAGCGCGATCAAATGTTTGAACAGGTCATCCACATCTGTAAGATCAAAATCACCTTTAGCTAAATTCTCACGATATACCGACAAAGCTTTAGGTTCTAACGTTTCAGAAACTTCACGATATGCATTTACAACTTCATCCGCTAAAATGGACAAGAAATACATTAATTCAAGATCCGACCACCCCTGTTTCTCCGCTACCACCTGTTCCTGAGTAACACAATGCTTATTCACTTTACGAGCCCAACCGCGCAAATGAGCGGACCTCTCCGCAGTAAACCTGAGAGCCGATACCCCTTTCTGGCTCACTTGAATCTGCCCCTCATCCTCGGAGTCCGCAGCCGGAGCCGTCGGTGAAACGTACGGAGGCGGTGACCGATCTAACAAAGAAAAATCATCAATTTCATTATTAAGGACAGGATAAAGCGGTCGGCGAATAGGAAACTGCCCAATCGTTTGCAATTTACGTTCCCGTTCCTCCCTCTCTTTCTTCTCCTGCACCTCCTTCTCCTCAAGCTGTAAAGCCTTATCCCGAGCAGCCTTACGCTGCTCTTTATCCGCCAAGGCAACCTCACGCTTCATTCGTTCACGCGCCGCTTTCTCCCACATTCGTACACAATCAAACATATTTTGTCTAGACCTACGTTGAAACATACATTGCTCGACAAATTGGATTTTACTCAAATCGTATGACCCGTGTAGGGGCCATTGCAATTCGGAATCGGCCTTAGTGTACTTATGCCATAATTTACTATACATAATAGGTGGAAGGCCGTGCTTGATATACATGTCCCTATTTGGTGTTCCCTCTGGGGGAGCCGGCTGTGATTCCGCTAACCTAATTGATGCATCATCTCCTAAGCAACACATTCCCCGGAGCTTGCTGAAAACAGGCATGTTCGAAAAGTATCACAAAAGCGTGACACCAGACCAAATGGCACTTACAGTTCTTCACACGATTGTGCCGCTCAAATGAAAAAACAAGGTTAGAGAAACATCTCTACATGCCTGCCTATGTGAAGTGCACTACACATATAAGTTCAAAGATCACAAATTCAAAATGTTAGCTAACTCAGATCAAAGTTCACAAAATTCGGCGAGCGTCCGAAGACTGCCTCACCGATCACAAATCTCAAGACTTCAGTAAGCGTCCGAAGACTACCTTACCGAACACAAATCTCAGGACATCAGTAAGCGTCCGAAGACTACCTTACCGAACACAAAGCTTACCAATTCTCAAAAGTCCAGATTCCAACTGCCAAGGTCTTGTAAGCCAAATCAGCCAAACGGCACTTTCTCAGTGAAGCGGACACTCGAAAACTCAGTCGGAGACCGGCGCCACCTGGAAGGTCAGATCGGAAGGAAAGGAAAAAACACCTTGGCAGCCAAGACTCGGGTCACTCGTGGCAGTGCGCGTCCATGGCGAGTTTCCAAGCCTTCGTCACGACCTCTCCTTCGGGCATCCGAGTCGCCGATGAGTCCCTTCGTGGTCGCCAATTGAAGTATTTCGGGGTTCCCAAGGCCTACACGCTCCAGAGATTACCCCCATACACAAAAGAACTGTTGGCACGGAAGCTGTAAAAGGCAAAGAACAAGTTTATTAAGACCCCATGGGGTGGTGGTACACTCAAACAGCACCCTTCGGTATTGCAAGAGGTATCACACCGAACACCGGTGTGACCCCGTTTATATACAATTTTGGGGCAATAAAAGATAGGCGGCACAAGTTTAGGACGCAGTTTTAGAGACATACATGGTCATGTTTTGGAATACTGCCAGCTCATTGGAGGGTTTCAAACCCGCTGGTCAGTTAGCGGCACATTCCTGAAGGTATACGGGTCAGTGAGAACTGCGCATGTGTGGCTTGACCAGTACTAAAAATATCCTGTTGCTGGGCAGATGTGAGTGGTCAGTGGAATGGACAAAGGACTAAAGGGCACGTCGGCCACGATGCCGCTCATGATCTAAGATGGCCGCCACAGTATTCAAAATGGCGTTTATCATATACAGCCAAGTTAAGGAGGACAACGTGTAGGTTCAGCTAATCGCTAACACGGACGGGCCAATTACGACAATTAGGCCAGAGTATGAGTTAAGACAGTAGCTATGAGGCCAGAGTAAGAGTTAAGAAAGTAGCTATGAGGCCAGAGTAAGAGTTAAGACAGTAGCTATGAGGCCAGAGTAAGAGTTAAGACAGTAGCTATGAGGCCAGAGTAAGAGTTCAAGACCTTAACTATTAGGCCAGAGTAAGAGTTAAGACAGTAGCTATGAGGCCAGAGTAAGAGTTAAGACAGTAGCTATGAGGCCAGAGTAAGAGTTAAGACAGTAGCTATGAGGTCAGAGTAAGAGTCCAAGACCTTAAAAATTAGGCCAGAGTAAGAGTTAAGACAGTAGCTATGAGGTCAGAGTAAGAGTTAAGACAGTAGCTATTAGGCCAGAGTAAGAGTTAAGACAGTAGCTATGAGTCCAGAGTAAGAGTTAAGGCAGTAGCTATGAGGCCAGAGTAAGAGTTCAGACAGTAGCTATGAGGCCAGAGTAAGAGTTAAGACAGTAGCTATGAGGCCAGAGTAAGAGTCCAAGACCTTAACCATTAGGCCAGAGTAAGAGTTAAGACAGTAGCTATGAGGCCAGAGTAAGAGTCCAAGACCTTAACCGTTAGGCCAGAGTAAGAGTTAATACAGTAGTAATGAGGCCAGAGTAAGAGTTAAGGCAGTAGCTATGAGGCCAGAGTAAGAGTCCAAGACCTTAACCATTAGGCCAGAGTATGAGTGAAGACAGTAGCTATGAGGCCAGAATAAGAGTTAAGACAGTAGCTATGAGGCCAGAGTAAGAGTTAAGACAGTAGCTATGAGGCCAGAGTAAGAGTTAAGACAGTAGCTATGAGGCCAGAGTAAGAGTCCAAGACCTTAACCATTAGGCCAGAGTAAGAGTTAAGACAGTAGCTTTGAGGCCAGAGTAAGAGTTAAGACAGTAGCTATGAGGCCAGAGTAAGAGTTAAGACAGTAGCTATGAGGCCAGAGTAAGAGTCCAAGACCTTAACCATTAGGCCAGAGTAAGAGTTAAGACAGTAGCTATGAGGCCAGAGTAAGAGTTAAGACAGTAGCTATGAGGCCAGAGTAAGAGTTAAGACAGTAGCTATTAGGCCACAGTAAGAGTCCAAGACCTTAACCATTAGGCCAGAGTAAGAGTTAAGGCAGTAGCTATGAGGCCAGAGTAAGAGTTAAGACAGTAGCTATGAGGCCATAGTAAGAGTTAAGACAGTAGCTATTAGGCCACAGTAAGAGTCCAAGACCTTAACCATTAGGCCATAGTAAGAGTTAAGACAGTAGCTATTAGGCCACAGTAAGAGTCCAAGACCTTAACCATTAGGCCAGAGTAAGAGTTAAGACAGTAGCTATGAGGCCAGAGTAAGAGTTAAGACAGTATCTATGAGGCCAGAGTAAGAGTCCAAGACCTTAACCATTAGGCCAGAGTAAGAGTTAAGACAGTAGCTATGAGGCCAGAGTAAGAGTTAAGACAGTAGCTAGTAGGCCAGAGTAAGAGTTAAGACATTAGCTATGAGGCCAGAGTAAGAGTTAAGGCAGTAGCTATGAGGCCAGAGTAAGAGTTAAGACAGTAGCTATGAGGCCATAGTAAGAGTTAAGACAGTAGCTATGAGGCCAGAGTAAGAGTTAAGACAGTAGCTATGAGGCCAGAGTAAGAGTTAAGACAGTAGCTATGAGGCCGGAGTAAGAGTTAAGACAGTAGCTATGATGCCAGAGTAAGATTTAAGACAGTAGCTATGAGGCCAGAGTGAGAGTTAAGACAGTAGCTATTAGGCCAGAGTAAGAGTTAAGACAGTAGCTATGAGGCCAGAGTAAGAGTTAAGACAGTAGCTATTAGGCCAGAGAAAGAGTTAAGACAGTAGCTATGAGGCCAGAGTAAGAGTTAAGGCAGTAGCTATGAGGCCAGAGTAAGAGTTAAGACAGTAGCTATGCGGCCAGAGTAAGAGTTAAGACAGTAGCTATTAGGCCAGAGTAAGAGTTAAGACAGTAGCTATGAGGCCAGAGTAAGAGTTAAGACAGTAGATATGAGGCCAGAGTAAGAGTCCAAGACCTTAACGATTAGGCCAGAGTGAGAGTTAAGACAGTAGCTATGAGGCCAGAGTAAGAGTTAAGACAGTAGCTATTAGGCCAGAGTAAGAGTTAAGACAGTAGCTATGAGGCCAGAGTAAGAGTTAAGACAGTAGCTATTAGGCCAGAGTAAGAGTCCAAGACCTTAACCATTAGGCCAGAGTAAGAGTTAAGACAGTAGCTATGAGGCCAGAGTAAGAGTTAAGACAGTAGCTATGAGACCAGAGTAAGAGTCCAAGACCTTAACTATTAGGCCAGAGAAGGAGTTAAGACAGTAGCTATTAGGCCAGAGTAAGAGTTAAGACAGTAGCTATTAGGCCGGAGTAAGAGTTAAGACAGTAGCTATGAGGCCAGAGTAAGAGTTAAGACCTTAACCATTAGGCCAGAGTAAGAGTTAAGACAGTAGCTATGAGGCCAGAGTAAGAGTTAAGACAGTAGCTATGAGGCCAGAGTAAGAGTTAAGACAGTAGCTATGAGGCCGGAGTAAGAGTTAAGACAGTAGCTATGAGGCCGGAGTAAGAGCTAAGACAGTAGCTATGAGGCCAGAGTAAGAGTCCAAGACCTTAACCATTAGGCCAGAGTAAGAGTTAAGACAGTAGCTATGAGGCCAGAGTAAGAGTTAAGACAGTAGCTATTAGGCCAGAGTAAGAGTTAAGACAGTAGCTATGAGGCCAGAGTAAGAGTTAAGACAGTAGCTATGAGGCCAGAGTAAGAGTTAAGACAGTAGCTATGAGGCCAGCGTAAGAGTTAAGACAGTAGCTATGAGGCCAGAGTAAGAGTCCAAGACCTTAACCATTAGGCCAGAGTAAGAATTAAGACAGTGGCTATGAGGCCAGAGTAAGAGTCCAAGACATTAACCATTAGGCCAGAGTAAGAGTTAAGACAGTAGCTATGAGGCCAGAGTAGGAGTTAATACAGTAGCTATGAGGCCAGAGTAAGAGTTAAGACAGTAGCTATGAGGCCAGAGTAAGAGTCCAAGACATTAACCATTAGGCCAGAGTAAGAGTTAAGACAGCAGCTATGAGGCCAGAGTAAGAGTTAAGACAGTAGCTATGAGGCCAGAGTAAGAGTTAAGGCAGTAGCTATGAGGCCAGAGTAAGAGTTAAGACAGTAGCTATGCGGCCAGAGTAAGAGTTAAGACAGTAGCTATTAGGCCAGAGTAAGAGTTAAGACAGTAGCTATGAGGCCAGAGTAAGAGTTAAGACAGTAGCTATTAGGCCAGAGTAAGAGTTAAGACAGTAGCTATGAGGCCAGAGTAAGAGTTAAGACAGTAGCTATGAGGCCAGAGTAAGAGTTAAGACAGTAGCTATGAGGCCAGCGTAAGAGTTAAGACAGTAGCTATGAGGCCAGAGTAAGAGTCCAAGACCTTAACCATTAGGCCAGAGTAAGAATTAAGACAGTGGCTATGAGGCCAGAGTAAGAGTCCAAGACATTAACCATTAGGCCAGAGTAAGAGTTAAGACAGTAGCTATGAGGCCAGAGTAGGAGTTAAGACAGTAGCTATGAGGCCAGAGTAAGAGTTAAGACAGTAGCTATGAGGCCAGAGTAAGAGTCCAAGACATTAACCATTAGGCCAGAGTAAGAGTTAAGACAGCAGCTATGAGGCCAGAGTAAGAGTTAAGACAGTAGCTATGAGGCCAGAGTAAGAGTTAAGGCAGTAGCTATGAGGCCAGAGTAAGAGTTAAGACAGTAGCTATGCGGCCAGAGTAAGAGTTAAGACAGTAGCTATTAGGCCAGAGTAAGAGTTAAGACAGTAGCTATGAGGCCAGAGTAAGAGTTAAGACAGTAGCTATGAGGCCAGAGTAAGAGTCCAAGACCTTAACCATTAGGCCAGAGTAAGAGTTAAGACAGTAGCTATGAGGCCAGAGTAAGAGTTAAGACAGTAGCTATGAGGCCAGAGTAAGAGTTAAGACAGTAGCTATGAGGCCAGAGTAAGAGTTAAGACAGTAGCTATTAGGCCACAGTAAGAGTCCAAGACCTTAACCATTAGGCCAGAGTAAGAGTTAAGGCAGTAGCTATGAGGCCAGAGTAAGAGTTAAGACAGTAGCTATGAGGCCATAGTAAGAGTTAAGACAGTAGCTATTAGGCCACAGTAAGAGTCCAAGACCTTAACCATTAGGCCATAGTAAGAGTTAAGACAGTAGCTATTAGGCCACAGTAAGAGTCCAAGACCTTAACCATTAGGCCAGAATAAGAGTTAAGACAGTAGCTATGAGGCCAGAGTAAGAGTTAAGACAGTATCTATGAGGCCAGAGTAAGAGTCCAAGACCTTAACCATTAGGCCAGAGTAAGAGTTAAGACAGTAGCTATGAGGCCAGAGTAAGCGTTAAGACAGTAGCTATTAGGCCAGAGTAAGAGTTAAGACATTAGCTATGAGGCCAGAGTTAGAGTTAAGGCAGTAGCTATGAGGCCAGAGTAAGAGTTAAGACAGTAGCTATGAGGCCATAGTAAGAGTTAAGACAGTAGCTATGAGGCCAGAGTAAGAGTTAAGACAGTAGCTATGAGGCCAGAGTAAGAGTTAAGACAGTAGCTATGAGGCCGGAGTAAGAGTTAAGACAGTAGCTATGATGCCAGAGTAAGATTTAAGACAGTAGCTATGAGGCCAGAGTGAGAGTTAAGACAGTAGCTATTAGGCCAGAGTAAGAGTTAAGACAGTAGCTATGAGGCCAGAGTAAGAGTTAAGACAGTAGCTATTAGGCCAGAGAAAGAGTTAAGACAGTAGCTATGAGGCCAGAGTAAGAGTTAAGGCAGTAGCTATGAGGCCAGAGTAAGAGTTAAGACAGTAGCTATTAGGCCAGAGTAAGAGTTAAGACAGTAGCTATGAGGCCAGAGTAAGAGTTAAGACAGTAGATATGAGGCCAGAGTAAGAGTCCAAGACCTTAACGATTAGGCCAGAGTGAGAGTTAAGACAGTAGCTATGAGGCCAGAGTAAGAGTTAAGACAGTAGCTATTAGGCCAGAGTAAGAGTTAAGACAGTAGCTATGAGGCCAGAGTAAGAGTTAAGACAGTAGCTATTAGGCCAGAGTAAGAGTCCAAGACCTTAACCATTAGGCCAGAGTAAGAGTTAAGACAGTAGCTATGAGGCCAGAGTAAGAGTTAAGACAGTAGCTATGAGACCAGAGTAAGAGTCCAAGACCTTAACTATTAGGCCAGAGAAGGAGTTAAGACAGTAGCTATTAGGCCAGAGTAAGAGTTAAGACAGTAGCTATTAGGCCGGAGTAAGAGTTAAGACAGTAGCTATGAGGCCAGAGTAAGAGTTAAGACCTTAACCATTAGGCCAGAGTAAGAGTTAAGACAGTAGCTATGAGGCCAGAGTAAGAGTTAAGACAGTAGCTATGAGGCCAGAGTAAGAGTTAAGACAGTAGCTATGAGGCCGGAGTAAGAGTTAAGACAGTAGCTATGAGGCCGGAGTAAGAGCTAAGACAGTAGCTATGAGGCCAGAGTAAGAGTCCAAGACCTTAACCATTAGGCCAGAGTAAGAGTTAAGACAGTAGCTATGAGGCCAGAGTAAGAGTTAAGACAGTAGCTATTAGGCCAGAGTAAGAGTTAAGACAGTAGCTATGAGGCCAGAGTAAGAGTTAAGACAGTAGCTATGAGGCCAGCGTAAGAGTTAAGACAGTAGCTATGAGGCCAGAGTAAGAGTCCAAGACCTTAACCATTAGGCCAGAGTAAGAATTAAGACAGTGGCTATGAGGCCAGAGTAAGAGTCCAAGACATTAACCATTAGGCCAGAGTAAGAGTTAAGACAGTAGCTATGAGGCCAGAGTAGGAGTTAAGACAGTAGCTATGAGGCCAGAGTAAGAGTTAAGACAGTAGCTATGAGGCCAGAGTAAGAGTCCAAGACATTAACCATTAGGCCAGAGTAAGATTTAAGACAGCAGCTATGAGGCCAGAGTAAGAGTTAAGACAGTAGCTATGAGGCCAGAGTAAGAGTTAAGGCAGTAGCTATGAGGCCAGAGTAAGAGTTAAGACAGTAGCTATGCGGCCAGAGTAAGAGTTAAGACAGTAGCTATTAGGCCAGAGTAAGAGTTAAGACAGTAGCTATGAGACCGGAGTAAGAGTTAAGACAGTAGCTATGAGGCCAGAGTAAGAGTTAAGACAGTAGCTATTAAGCCAGAGTAAGAGTTAAGACAGTAGCTATGAGTCCAGAGTAAGAGTTAAGGCAGTAGCTATGAGGCCAGAGTAAGAGTTCAGACAGTAGCTATGAGGCCAGAGTAAGTGTTAAGACAGTAGCTATTAGGCCAGAGTAAGAGTTAAGACAGTAGCTATTAGGCCAGAGTATGAGTTAAGACAGTAGCTATGAGGCCAGAGTAAGAGTTAAGACAGTAGCTATGAGGCCATAGTAAGAGTTAAGACAGTAGCTATGAGGCCAGAGTAAGAGTTAAGACAGTAGCTATGAGGCCAGAGTAAGAGTCCAAGACCTTAACCATTAGGCCAGAGTAAGAGTTAAGACAGTAGCTATGAGGCCAGAGTAAGAGTTAAGACAGTAGCTATGAGGCCAGAGTAAGAGTTAAGACAGTAGCTATGAGGCCAGAGTAAGAGTTAAGACAGTAGCTATGAGGCCAGAGTAAAAGTCCAAGACCTTAACCATTAGGCCAGAGTAAGAGCTAAGACAGTAGCTATGAGGCCAGAGTAAGAGTCCAAGACGTTAACCATTAGGCCAGAGTAAGTGTTAAGACAGTAGCTATTAGGCCAGAGTAAGAGTTAAGACAGTAGCTATTAGGCCAGAGTATGAGTTAAGACAGTAGCTATGAGGCCAGAGTAAGAGTTAAGACAGTAGCTATTAGGCCAGAGTAAGAGTTAAAACAGTAGCTATTAGGCCAGAGTAAAAGTCCAAGACCTTCACCATTTGGCCAGAGTAAGAGTTAAGACAGTAGCTATGAGGCCAGAGTAAGAGTTAAGACAGTAGCTATTAGGCCAGAGTAAGAGTTAAGCCAGTAGCTATGAGGCCAGAGTAAGAGTTAAGACAGTAGCTATGAGGCCAGAGTAAGAGTTAAGACAGTAGCTATTAGGCCAGAGTAAGAGTTAAGACAGTAGCTATGAGGCCAGAGTAAGAGTCCAAGACCTTAACCATTAGGCCAGAGTAAGAGTTAAGACAGTAGCTATGAGGCCAGAGTAAGAGTTAAGACAGTAGCTATTAGGCCAGAGTAAGAGTTAAGACAGTAGCTATGAGGCCAGAGTAAGAGTTAAAACAGTAGCTATGAGGCCAGAGTAAGAGTTAAGACAGTAGCTATTAGGCCAGAGTAAGAGTTAAGACAGTAGCTATGAGACCAGAGTAAGAGTCCAATACCTTAACCATTAGGCCAGAGTAAGAGTTAAGACAGTAGCTATGAGGCAAGAGTAAGAGTTAAGACAGTAGCTATTAGGCCAGAGTAAGAGTTAAGACAGTAGCTATGAGGCCAGAGTAAAAGTCCAAGACCTTAACCATTACGCCAGAGTAAGAGTTAAGACAGTAGCTATGAGGCCAGAGTAAGAGTACAAGACGTTAACCATTAGGCCAGAGTAAGTGTTAAGACAGTAGCTATTAGGCCAGAGTAAGAGTTAAGACAGTAGCTATTAGGCCAGAGTATGAGTTAAGACAGTAGCTATGAGGCCAGAGTAAGAGTTAAGACAGTAGCTATTAGGCCAGAGTAAGAGTTAAAACAGTAGCTATTAGGCCAGAGTAAAAGTCCAAGACCTTAACCATTTGGCCAGAGTAAGAGTTAAGACAGTAGCTATGAGGCCATAGTAAGAGTTAAGACAGTAGCTATTAGGCCAGAGTAAGAGTTAAGCCAGTAGCTATGAGGCCAGAGTAAGAGTTAAGACAGTAGCTATGAGGCCAGAGTAAGAGTTAAGACAGTAGCTATTAGGCCAGAGTAAGAGTTAAGACAGTAGCTATGAGGCCAGAGTAAGAGTCCAAGACCTTAACCATTAGGCCAGAGTAAGAGTTAAGACAGTAGCTATGAGGCCAGAGTAAGAGTTAAGACAGTAGCTATGAGGCCAGAGTAAGAGTTAAAACAGTAGCTATGAGGCCAGAGTAAGAGTTAAGACAGTAGCTATTAGGCCAGAGTAAGAGTTAAGACAGTAGCTATGAGACCAGAGTAAGAGTCCAAGACCTTAACCATTAGGCCAGAGTAAGAGTTAAGACAGTAGCTATGAGGCCAGAGTAAGAGTTAAGACAGTAGCTATTAGGCCAGAGTAAGAGTTAAGACAGTAGCTATGAGGCCAGAGTAAGAGTTAAGACAGTAGCTATTAGGCCAGAGTAAGAGTCCAAGATCTTACCCATTAGGCCAGAGTAAGAGTTAAGACAGTAGCTATGAGGCCAGAGTAAGAGTTAAGACAGTAGCTATGAGGCCAGAGTAAGAGTCCAAGTCCGTAACCATTAGGCCAGAGTAAGAGTTAAGACAGTAGCTATGAGGCCAGAGTAAGAATCCAAGACCTTAACCATTAGGCCAGAGTAAGAGTCCAAGACCTTAACCATTAGGCCAGAGTAAGAGTTAAGACAGTAGCTATGAGGCCAGAGTAAGAGTTAAGACAGTAGCTATGAGGCCAGAGTAAGAGTTAAGACAGTAGCTATTAGGCCAGAGTAAGAGTTAAGACAGTAGCTATGAGGCCAGAGTAAGAGTCCAAGACCTTAACCATTAGGCCAGAGTATGAGTTAAGACAGTAGCTATGAGGCCAGAGTAAGAGTTAAGAAAGTAGCTATGAGGCCAGAGTAAGAGTTAAGACAGTAGCTATGAGGCCAGAGTAAGAGTTAAGACAGTAGCTATGAGGCCAGAGTAAGAGTTCAAGACCTTAACTATTAGGCCAGAGTAAGAGTTAAGACAGTAGCTATGAGGCCAGAGTAAGAGTTAAGACAGTAGCTATGAGGCCAGAGTAAGAGTTAAGACAGTAGCTATGAGGTCAGAGTAAGAGTCCAAGACCTTAAAAATTAGGCCAGAGTAAGAGTTAAGACAGTAGCTATGAGGTCAGAGTAAGAGTTAAGACAGTATCTATTAGGCCAGAGTAAGAGTTAAGACAGTAGCTATGACTCCAGAGTAAGAGTTAAGACAGTAGCTATGAGGCCAGAGTAAGAGTTCAGACAGTAGCTATGAGGCCAGAGTAAGAGTTAAGACAGTAGCTATGAGGCCAGAGTAAGAGTCCAAGACCTTAACCATTAGGCCAGAGTAAGAGTTAAGACAGTAGCTATGAGGCCAGAGTAAGAGTCCAAGACCTTAACCATTAGGCCAGAGTATGAGTGAAGACAGTAGCTATGAGGCCAGAATAAGAGTTAAGACAGTAGCTATGAGGCCAGAGTAAGAGTTAAGACAGTAGCTATGAGGCCAGAGTAAGAGTTAAGACAGTAGCTATGAGGCCAGAGTAAGAGTCCAAGACCTTAACCATTAGGCCAGAGTAAGAGTTAAGACAGTAGCTTTGAGGCCAGAGTAAGAGTTAAGACAGTAGCTATGAGGCCAGAGTAAGAGTCCAAGACCTTAACCATTAGGCCAGAGTAAGAGTTAAGACAGTAGCTATGAGGCCAGAGTAAGAGTTAAGACAGTAGCTATGAGGCCAGAGTAAGAGTTAAGACAGTAGCTATTAGGCCACAGTAAGAGTCTAAGACCTTAACCATTAGGCCAGAGTAAGAGTTAAGGCAGTAGCTATGAGGCCAGAGTAAGAGTTAAGACAGTAGCTATGAGGCCATAGTAAGAGTTAAGACAGTAGCTATTAGGCCACAGTAAGAGTCCAAAACCTTAACCATTAGGCCATAGTAAGAGTTAAGACAGTAGCTATTAGGCCACAGTAAGAGTCCAAGACCTTAACCATTAGGCCAGAGTAAGAGTTAAGACAGTAGCTATGAGGCCAGAGTAAGAGTTAAGACAGTATCTATGAGGCCAGAGTAAGAGCCCAAGACCTTAACCATTAGGCCAGAGTAAGAGTTAAGACAGTAGCTATGAGGCCAGAGTAAGAGTTAAGACAGTATCTATGAGGCCAGAGTAAGAGTCCAAGACCTTAACCATTAGGCCAGAGTAAGAGTTAAGACAGTAGCTATGAGGCCAGAGTAAGAGTTAAGACAGTAGCTATTAGGCCAGAGTAAGAGTTAAGACATTAGCTATGAGGCCAGAGTAAGAGTTAAGGCAGTAGCTATGAGGCCAGAGTAAGAGTTAAGACAGTAGCTATGAGGCCATAGTAAGAGTTAAGACAGTAGCTATGAGGCCAGAGTAAGAGTTAAGACAGTAGCTATTAGGCCAGAGTAAGAGTTAAGACAGTAGCTATGAGGCCAGAGTAAGAGTTAAGACAGTAGCTATTAGGCCAGAGAAAGAGTTAAGACAGTAGCTATGAGGCCAGAGTAAGAGTTAAGACAGTAGCTATGCGGCCAGAGTAAGAGTTAAGACAGTAGCTATTAGGCCAGAGTAAGAGTTAAGACAGTAGCTATGAGGCCAGAGTAAGAGTTAAGACAGTAGATATGAGGCCAGAGTAAGAGTCCAAGACCTTAACGATTAGGCCAGAGTGAGAGTTAAGACAGTAGCTATGAGGCCAGAGTAAGAGTTAAGAAAGTAGCTATGAGGCCAGAGTAAGAGTTAAGACAGTAGCTATGAGGCCAGAGTAAGAGTTAAGACAGTAGCTATGAGGCCAGAGTAAGAGTTCAAGACCTTAACTATTAGGCCAGAGTAAGAGTTAAGACAGTAGCTATGAGGCCAGAGTAAGAGTTAAGACAGTAGCTATGAGGCCAGAGTAAGAGTTAAGACAGTAGCTATGAGGTCAGAGTAAGAGTCCAAGACCTTAAAAATTAGGCCAGAGTAAGAGTTAAGACAGTAGCTATGAGGTCAGAGTAAGAGTTAAGACAGTATCTATTAGGCCAGAGTAAGAGTTAAGACAGTAGCTATGAGTCCAGAGTAAGAGTTAAGACAGTAGCTATGAGGCCAGAGTAAGAGTTCAGACAGTAGCTATGAGGCCAGAGTAAGAGTTAAGACAGTAGCTATGAGGCCAGAGTAAGAGTCCAAGACCTTAACCATTAGGCCAGAGTAAGAGTTAAGACAGTAGCTATGAGGCCAGAGTAAGAGTCCAAGACCTTAACCATTAGGCCAGAGTATGAGTGAAGACAGTAGCTATGAGGCCAGAATAAGAGTTAAGACAGTAGCTATGAGGCCAGAGTAAGAGTTAAGACAGTAGCTATGAGGCCAGAGTAAGAGTTAAGACAGTAGCTATGAGGCCAGAGTAAGAGTCCAAGACCTTAACCATTAGGCCAGAGTAAGAGTTAAGACAGTAGCTTTGAGGCCAGAGTAAGAGTTAAGACAGTAGCTATGAGGCCAGAGTAAGAGTCCAAGACCTTAACCATTAGGCCAGAGTAAGAGTTAAGACAGTAGCTATGAGGCCAGAGTAAGAGTTAAGACAGTAGCTATGAGGCCAGAGTAAGAGTTAAGACAGTAGCTATTAGGCCACAGTAAGAGTCTAAGACCTTAACCATTAGGCCAGAGTAAGAGTTAAGGCAGTAGCTATGAGGCCAGAGTAAGAGTTAAGACAGTAGCTATGAGGCCATAGTAAGAGTTAAGACAGTAGCTATTAGGCCACAGTAAGAGTCCAAAACCTTAACCATTAGGCCATAGTAAGAGTTAAGACAGTAGCTATTAGGCCACAGTAAGAGTCCAAGACCTTAACCATTAGGCCAGAGTAAGAGTTAAGACAGTAGCTATGAGGCCAGAGTAAGAGTTAAGACAGTATCTATGAGGCCAGAGTAAGAGCCCAAGACCTTAACCATTAGGCCAGAGTAAGAGTTAAGACAGTAGCTATGAGGCCAGAGTAAGAGTTAAGACAGTATCTATGAGGCCAGAGTAAGAGTCCAAGACCTTAACCATTAGGCCAGAGTAAGAGTTAAGACAGTAGCTATGAGGCCAGAGTAAGAGTTAAGACAGTAGCTATGAGGCCAGAGTAAGAGTTAAGACAGTATCTATGAGGCCAGAGTAAGAGTCCAAGACCTTAACCATTAGGCCAGAGTAAGAGTTAAGACAGTAGCTATGAGGCCAGAGTAAGAGTTAAGACAGTAGCTATTAGGCCAGAGTAAGAGTTAAGACATTAGCTATGAGGCCAGAGTAAGAGTTAAGGCAGTAGCTATGAGGCCAGAGTAAGAGTTAAGACAGTAGCTATGAGGCCATAGTAAGAGTTAAGACAGTAGCTATGAGGCCAGAGTAAGAGTTAAGACAGTAGCTATTAGGCCAGAGTAAGAGTTAAGACAGTAGCTATGAGGCCAGAGTAAGAGTTAAGACAGTAGCTATTAGGCCAGAGAAAGAGTTAAGACAGTAGCTATGAGGCCAGAGTAAGAGTTAAGACAGTAGCTATGCGGCCAGAGTAAGAGTTAAGACAGTAGCTATTAGGCCAGAGTAAGAGTTAAGACAGTAGCTATGAGGCCAGAGTAAGAGTTAAGACAGTAGATATGAGGCCAGAGTAAGAGTCCAAGACCTTAACGATTAGGCCAGAGTGAGAGTTAAGACAGTAGCTATGAGGCCAGAGTAAGAGTTAAGAAAGTAGCTATGAGGCCAGAGTAAGAGTTAAGACAGTAGCTATGAGGCCAGAGTAAGAGTTAAGACAGTAGCTATGAGGCCAGAGTAAGAGTTCAAGACCTTAACTATTAGGCCAGAGTAAGAGTTAAGACAGTAGCTATGAGGCCAGAGTAAGAGTTAAGACAGTAGCTATGAGGCCAGAGTAAGAGTTAAGACAGTAGCTATGAGGTCAGAGTAAGAGTCCAAGACCTTAAAAATTAGGCCAGAGTAAGAGTTAAGACAGTAGCTATGAGGTCAGAGTAAGAGTTAAGACAGTATCTATTAGGCCAGAGTAAGAGTTAAGACAGTAGCTATGAGTCAAGAGTAAGAGTTAAGACAGTAGCTATGAGGCCAGAGTAAGAGTTCAGACAGTAGCTATGAGGCCAGAGTAAGAGTTAAGACAGTAGCTATGAGGCCAGAGTAAGAGTCCAAGACCTTAACCATTAGGCCAGAGTAAGAGTTAAGACAGTAGCTATGAGGCCAGAGTAAGAGTCCAAGACCTTAACCATTAGGCCAGAGTATGAGTGAAGACAGTAGCTATGAGGCCAGAATAAGAGTTAAGACAGTAGCTATGAGGCCAGAGTAAGAGTTAAGACAGTAGCTATGAGGCCAGAGTAAGAGTTAAGACAGTAGCTATGAGGCCAGAGTAAGAGTCCAAGACCTTAACCATTAGGCCAGAGTAAGAGTTAAGACAGTAGCTTTGAGGCCAGAGTAAGAGTTAAGACAGTAGCTATGAGGCCAGAGTAAGAGTCCAAGACCTTAACCATTAGGCCAGAGTAAGAGTTAAGACAGTAGCTATGAGGCCAGAGTAAGAGTTAAGACAGTAGCTATGAGGCCAGAGTAAGAGTTAAGACAGTAGCTATTAGGCCACAGTAAGAGTCTAAGACCTTAACCATTAGGCCAGAGTAAGAGTTAAGGCAGTAGCTATGAGGCCAGAGTAAGAGTTAAGACAGTAGCTATGAGGCCATAGTAAGAGTTAAGACAGTAGCTATTAGGCCACAGTAAGAGTCCAAAACCTTAACCATTAGGCCATAGTAAGAGTTAAGACAGTAGCTATTAGGCCACAGTAAGAGTCCAAGACCTTAACCATTAGGCCAGAGTAAGAGTTAAGACAGTAGCTATGAGGCCAGAGTAAGAGTTAAGACAGTATCTATGAGGCCAGAGTAAGAGCCCAAGACCTTAACCATTAGGCCAGAGTAAGAGTTAAGACAGTAGCTATGAGGCCAGAGTAAGAGTTAAGACAGTATCTATGAGGCCAGAGTAAGAGTCCAAGACCTTAACCATTAGGCCAGAGTAAGAGTTAAGACAGTAGCTATGAGGCCAGAGTAAGAGTTAAGACAGTAGCTATGAGGCCAGAGTAAGAGTTAAGACAGTATCTATGAGGCCAGAGTAAGAGTCCAAGACCTTAACCATTAGGCCAGAGTAAGAGTTAAGACAGTAGCTATGAGGCCAGAGTAAGAGTTAAGACAGTAGCTATTAGGCCAGAGTAAGAGTTAAGACATTAGCTATGAGGCCAGAGTAAGAGTTAAGGCAGTAGCTATGAGGCCAGAGTAAGAGTTAAGACAGTAGCTATGAGGCCATAGTAAGAGTTAAGACAGTAGCTATGAGGCCAGAGTAAGAGTTAAGACAGTAGCTATTAGGCCAGAGTAAGAGTTAAGACAGTAGCTATGAGGCCAGAGTAAGAGTTAAGACAGTAGCTATTAGGCCAGATAAAGAGTTAAGACAGTAGCTATGAGGCCAGAGTAAGAGTTAAGACAGTAGCTATGCGGCCAGAGTAAGAGTTAAGACAGTAGCTATTAGGCCAGAGTAAGAGTTAAGACAGTAGCTATGAGGCCAGAGTAAGAGTTAAGACAGTAGATATGAGGCCAGAGTAAGAGTCCAAGACCTTAACGATTAGGCCAGAGTGAGAGTTAAGACAGTAGCTATGAGGCCAGAGTAAGAGTTAAGACAGTAGCTATTAGGCCAGAGTAAGAGTTAAGACAGTAGCTATGAGGCCAGAGTAAGAGTTAAGACAGTAGCTATTAGGCCAGAGTAAGAGTCCAAGACCTTAACCATTAGGCCAGAGTAAGAGTTAAGACAGTAGCTATGAGGCCAGAGTAAGAGTTAAGACAGTAGCTATGAGACCAGAGTAAGAGTCCAAGACCTTAACTATTAGGCCAGAGAAGGAGTTAAGACAGTAGCTATTAGGCCAGAGTAAGAGTTAAGACAGTAGCTATTAGGCCGGAGTAAGAGTTAAGACAGTAGCTATGAGGCCAGAGTAAGAGTTAAGACCTTAACCATTAGGCCAGAGTAAGAGTTAAGACAGTAGCTATGAGGCCAGAGTAAGAGTTAAGACAGTAGCTATGAGGCCAGAGTAAGAGTTAAGACAGTAGCTATGAGGCCGGAGTAAGAGTTAAGACAGTAGCTATGAGGCCGGAGTAAGAGCTAAGACAGTAGCATTGAGGCCAGAGTAAGAGTCCAAGACCTTAACCATTAGGCCAGAGTAAGAGTTAAGACAGTAGCTATGAGGCCAGAGTAAGAGTTAAGACAGTAGCTATTAGGCCAGAGTAAGAGTTAAGACAGTAGCTATGAGGCCAGAGTAAGAGTTAAGACAGTAGCTATGAGGCCAGAGTAAGAGTTAAGACAGTAGCTATGAGGCCAGCGTAAGAGTTAAGACAGTAGCTATGAGGCCAGAGTAAGAGTCCAAGACCTTAACCATTAGGCCAGAGTAAGAATTAAGACAGTGGCTATGAGGCCAGAGTAAGAGTCCAAGACATTAACCATTAGGCCAGAGTAAGAGTTAAGACAGTAGCTATGAGGCCAGAGTAGGAGTTAAGACAGTAGCTATGAGGCCAGAGTAAGAGTTAAGACAGTAGCTATGAGGCCAGAGTAAGAGTCCAAGACATTAACCATTAGGCCAGAGTAAGAGTTAAGACAGCAGCTATGAGGCCAGAGTAAGAGTTAAGACAGTAGCTATGAGGCCAGAGTAAGAGTTAAGGCAGTAGCTATGAGGCCAGAGTAAGAGTTAAGACAGTAGCTATGTGGCCAGAGTAAGAGTTAAGACAGTAGCTATGAGGCCAGAGTAAGAGTTAAGACAGTAGATATGAGGCCAGAGTAAGAGTCCAAGACCTTAACGATTAGGCCAGAGTGAGAGTTAAGACAGTAGCTATGAGGCCAGAGTAAGAGTTAAGGCAGTAGCTATGAGGCCAGAGTAAGAGTTAAGACAGTAGCTATGCGGCCATAGTAAGAGTTAAGACAGTAGCTATGAGGCCAGAGTAAGGGTTAAGACAGTAGCTATGAGGCCAGAGTAAGAGTTAAGACAGTAGCTATGAGGCCAGAGTAAGACTTAAGACAGTAGCTATGATGCCAGAGTAAGATTTAAGACAGTAGCTATGAGGCCAGAGTGAGAGTTAAGACAGTAGCTATTAGGCCAGAGTAAGAGTTAAGACAGTAGCTATGAGGCCAGAGTAAGAGTCCAAGACCTTAACCATTAGGCCAGAGTAAGAGTTAAGACAGTAGCTATGAGGCCAGAGTAAGAGTTAAGACAGTGGCTATGAGGCCAGAGTAAGAGTCCAAGACCTTAACCATTAGGCCAGAGTAAGAGGTAAGACAGTAGCTATGAGGCCAGAGTAGGAGTTAAGACAGTAGCTATGAGGCCAGAGTAAGAGTTAAGACAGTAGCTATGAAGCCAGAGTAAGAGTCCAAGACCTTAACCATTAGGCCAGAGTAAGAGTTAAGACAGCAGCTATGAGGCCAGAGTAAGAGTTAAGACAGTAGCTATGAGGCCAGAGTAAGAGTTAAGACAGTAGCTATGAGGCCAGATTAAGAGTTAAGACAGTAGCTATGATGCCAGAGTAAGATTTAAGACAGTAGCTATGAGGCCAGAGTGAGAGTTAAGACAGTAGCTTTTAGGCCAGAGTAAGAGTTAAGACAGTAGCTATGAGGCCAGAGTAAGAGTTAAGACAGTAGCTATTAGGCCAGAGTAAGAGTTAAGACAGTAGCTATGAGGCCAGAGTAAGAGTTAAGACAGTAGCTATGAGGCCAGTGTAAGAGTTAAGACAGTAGCTATGAGGCCAGAGTAAGAGTTAAGACAGTAGCTATGAGGCCAGAGTAAGAGTCCAAGACCTTAACCATTAGGCCAGAGTGAGAGTTAAGACAGTAGCTATGAGGCCAGAGTAAGAGTTAAGACAGTAGCTATGAGGCAAGAGTAAGAGTTAAGACAGTAGCTATGAGGCCGGAGTAAGAGTTAAGACAGTAGCTATGAGGCCGGAGTAAGAGCTAAGACAGTAGCTATGAGGCCAGAGTAAGAGTCCAAGACCTTAACCAGTAGGCCAGAGTAAGAGTTAAGACAGTAGCTATGAGGCCAGAGTAAGAGTTAAGACAGTAGCTATTAGGCCAGAGTAAGAGTTAAGACAGTAGCTATGAGGCCAGAGTAAGAGTTAAGACAGTAGCTATGAGGCCAGAGTAAGAGTTAAGACAGTAGTTATGAGGCCAGAGTAAGAGTTAAGACAGTAGCTATGAGGCCAGAGTAAGAGTCCAAGACCTTAACCATTAGGCCAGAGTAAGAGTTAAGACAGTAGCTATGAGGCCAGAGTAAGAGTTAAGACAGTAGCTATGAGGCCAGAGTAAGAGTTAAGACAGTAGCTATGAGGCCAGAGTAAGAGTTAAGACAGTAGCTATGAGGCCAGAGTAAAAGTCCAAGACCTTAACCATTAGGCCAGAGTAAGAGTTAAGACAGTAGCTATGAGGCCAGAGTAAGAGTCCAAGACGTTAACCATTAGGCCAGAGTAAGTGTTAAGACAGTAGCTATTAGGCCAGAGTAAGAGTTAAGACAGTAGCTATTAGGCCAGAGTATGAGTTAAGACAGTAGCTATGAGGCCAGAGTAAGAGTTAAGACAGTAACTATTAGGCCAGAGTAAGAGTTAAAACAGTAGCTATTAGGCCAGAGTAAAAGTCCAAGACCTTAACCATTTGGCCAGAGTAAGAGTTAAGACAGTAGCTATGAGGCCAGAGTAAGAGTTAAGACAGTAGCTATTAGGCCAGAGTAAGAGTTAAGCCAGTAGCTATGAGGCCAGAGTAAGAGTTAAGACAGTAGCTATGAGGCCAGAGTAAGAGTTAAGACAGTAGCTATTAGGCCAGAGTAAGAGTTAAGACAGTAGCTATGAGGCCAGAGTAAGAGTCCAAGACCTTAACCATTAGGCCAGAGTAAGAGTTAAGACAGTAGCTATGAGGCCAGAGTAAGAGTTAAGACAGTAGCTATTAGGCCAGAGTAAGAGTTAAGACAGTAGCTATGAGGCCAGAGTAAGAGTTAAAACAGTAGCTATGAGGCCAGAGTAAGAGTTAAGACAGTAGCTATTAGGCCAGAGTAAGAGTTAAGACAGTAGCTATGAGACCAGAGTAAGAGTCCAAGACCTTAACCATTAGGCCAGAGTAAGAGTTAAGACAGTAGCTATGAGGCCAGAGTAAGAGTTAAGACAGTAGCTATTAGGCCAGAGTAAGAGTTAAGACAGTAGCTATGAGGCCAGAGTAAAAGTCCAAGACCTTAACCATTACGCCAGAGTAAGAGTTAAGACAGTAGCTATGAGGCCAGAGTAAGAGTCCAAGACGTTAACCATTAGGCCAGAGTAAGTGTTAAGACAGTAGCTATTAGGCCAGAGTAAGAGTTAAGACAGTAGCTATTAGGCCAGAGTATGAGTTAAGACAGTAGCTATGAGGCCAGAGTAAGAGTTAAGACAGTAGCTATTAGGCCAGAGTAAGAGTTAAAACAGTAGCTATTAGGCCAGAGTAAAAGTCCAAGACCTTAACCATTTGGCCAGAGTAAGAGTTAAGACAGTAGCTATGAGGCCAGAGTAAGAGTTAAGACAGTAGCTATTAGGCCAGAGTAAGAGTTAAGCCAGTAGCTATGAGGCCAGAGTAAGAGTTAAGACAGTAGCTATGAGGCCAGAGTAAGAGTTAAGACAGAAGCTATTAGGCCAGAGTAAGAGTTAAAACAGTAGCTATGAGGCCAGAGTAAGAGTCCAAGACCTTAACCATTAGGCCAGAGTAAGAGTTAAGACAGTAGCTATGAGGCCAGAGTAAGAGTTAAGACAGTAGCTATTAGGCCAGAGTAAGAGTTAAGACAGTAGCTATGAGGCCAGAGTAAGAGTTAAAACAGTAGCTATGAGGCCAGAGTAAGAGTTAAGACAGTAGCTATTAGGCCAGAGTAAGAGTTAAGACAGTAGCTATGAGACCAGAGTAAGAGTCCAAGACCTTAACCATTAGGCCAGAGTAAGAGTTAAGACAGTAGCTATGAGGCCAGAGTAAGAGTTAAGACAGTAGCTATTAGGCCAGAGTAAGAGTTAAGACAGTAGCTATGAGGCCAGAGTAAGAGTTAAGACAGTAGCTATTAGGCCAGAGTAAGAGTCCAAGATCTTACCCATTAGGCCAGAGTAAGAGTTAAGACAGTAGCTATGAGGCCAGAGTAAGAGTTAAGACAGTAGCTATGAGGCCAGAGTAAGAGTCCAAGTCCGTAACCATTAGGCCAGAGTAAGAGTTAAGACAGTAGCTATGAGGCCAGAGTAAGAATCCAAGACCTTAACCATTAGGCCAGAGTAAGAGTCCAAGACCTTAACCATTAGGCCAGAGTAAGAGTTAAGACAGTAGCTATGAGGCCAGAGTAAGAGTTAAGACAGTAGCTATGAGGCCAGAGTAAGAGTTAAGACAGTAGCTATTAGGCCAGAGTAAGAGTTAAGACAGTAGCTATGAGGCCAGAGTAAGAGTCCAAGACCTTAACCATTAGGCCAGAGTATGAGTTAAGACAGTAGCTATGAGGCCGGAGTAAGAGTTAAGAAAGTAGCTATGAGGCCAGAGTAAGAGTTAAGACAGTAGCTATGAGGCCAGAGTAAGAGTTAAGACAGTAGCTATGAGGCCAGAGTAAGAGTTCAAGACCTTAACTATTAGGCCAGAGTAAGAGTTAAGACAGTAGCTATGAGGCCAGAGTAAGAGTTAAGACAGTAGCTATGAGGCCAGAGTAAGAGTTAAGACAGTAGCTATGAGGTCAGAGTAAGAGTCCAAGACCTTAAAAATTAGGCCAGAGTAAGAGTTAAGACAGTAGCTATGAGGTCAGAGTAAGAGTTAAGACAGTAGCTATTAGGCCAGAGTAAGAGTTAAGACAGTAGCTATGAGTCCAGAGTAAGAGTTAAGGCAGTAGCTATGAGGCCAGAGTAAGAGTTCAGACAGTAGCTATGAGGCCAGAGTAAGAGTTAAGACAGTAGCTATGAGGCCAGAGTAAGAGTCCAAGACCTTAACCATTAGGCCAGAGTAAGAGTTAAGACAGTAGCTATGAGGCCAGAGTAAGAGTCCAAGACCTTAACCATTAGGCCAGAGTATGAGTGAAGACAGTAGCTATGAGGCCAGAATAAGAGTTAAGACAGTAGCTATGAGGCCAGAGTAAGAGTTAAGACAGTAGCTATGAGGCCAGAGTAAGAGTTAAGACAGTAGCTATGAGGCCAGAGTAAGAGTCCAAGACCTGAACCATTAGGCCAGAGTAAGAGTTAAGACAGTAGCTTTGAGGCCAGAGTAAGAGTTAAGACAGTAGCTATGAGGCCAGAGTAAGAGTCCAAGACCTTAACCATTAGGCCAGAGTAAGAGTTAGGACAGTAGCTATGAGGCCAGAGTAAGAGTTAAGACAGTAGCTATGAGGCCAGAGTAAGAGTTAAGACAGTAGCTATGGGGCCAGGGTAAGAGTTAAGACAGTAGCTATTAGGCCACAGTAAGAGTCCAAGACCTTAACCATTAGGCCAGAGTAAGAGTTAAGGCAGTAGCTATGAGGCCAGAGTAAGAGTTAAGACAGTAGCTATGAGGCCATAGTACGAGTTAAGACAGTAGCTATTAGGCCACAGTAAGAGTCCAAGACCTTAACCATTAGGCCATAGTAAGAGTTAAGACAGTAGCTATTAGGCCACAGTAAGAGTCCAAGACCTTAACCATTAGGCCAGAGTAAGAGTTAAGACAGTAGCTATGAGGCCAGAGTAAGAGTTAAGACAGTATCTATGAGGCCAGAGTAAGAGTCCAAGACCTTAACCATTAGGCCAGAGTAAGAGTTAAGACAGTAGCTATGAGGCCATAGTAAGAGTTAAGACAGTAGCTATGAGGCCAGAGTAAGAGTTAAGACAGTAGCTATGAGGCCAGAGTAAGAGTTAAGACAGTAGCTATGAGGCCGGAGTAAGAGTTAAGACAGTAGCTATGATGCCAGAGTAAGATTTAAGACAGTAGCTATGAGGCCAGAGTGAGAGTTAAGACAGTAGCTATTAGGCCAGAGTAAGAGTTAAGACAGTAGCTATGAGGCCAGAGTAAGAGTTAAGACAGTAGCTATTAGGCCAGAGAAAGAGTTAAGACAGTAGCTATGAGGCCAGAGTAAGAGTTAAGGCAGTAGCTATGAGGCCAGAGTAAGAGTTAAGACAGTAGCTATGCGGCCAGAGTAAGAGTTAAGACAGTAGCTATTAGGCCAGAGTAAGAGTTAAGACAGTAGCTATGAGGCCAGAGTAAGAGTTAAGACAGTAGATATGAGGCCAGAGTAAGAGTCCAAGACCTTAACGATTAGGCCAGAGTGAGAGTTAAGACAGTAGCTATGAGGCCAGAGTAAGAGTTAAGACAGTAGCTATTAGGCCAGAGTAAGAGTTAAGACAGTAGCTATGAGGCCAGAGTAAGAGTTAAGACAGTAGCTATTAGGCCAGAGTAAGAGTCCAAGACCTTAACCATTAGGCCAGAGTAAGAGTTAAGACAGTAGCTATGAGGCCAGAGTAAGAGTTAAGACAGTAGCTATGAGACCAGAGTAAGAGTCCAAGACCTTAACTATTAGGCCAGAGAAGGAGTTAAGACAGTAGCTATTAGGCCAGAGTAAGAGTTAAGACAGTAGCTATTAGGCCGGAGTAAGAGTTAAGACAGTAGCTATGAGGCCAGAGTAAGAGTTAAGACCTTAACCATTAGGCCAGAGTAAGAGTTAAGACAGTAGCTATGAGGCCAGAGTAAGAGTTAAGACAGTAGCTATGAGGTCAGAGTAAGAGTTAAGACAGTAGCTATGAGGCCGGAGTAAGAGTTAAGACAGTAGCTATGAGGCCGGAGTAAGAGCTAAGACAGTAGCTATGAGGCCAGAGTAAGAGTCCAAGACCTTAACCATTAGGCCAGAGTAAGAGTTAAGACAGTAGCTATGAGGCCAGAGTAAGAGTTAAGACAGTAGCTATTAGGCCAGAGTAAGAGTTAAGACAGTAGCTATGAGGCCAGAGTAAGAGTTAAGACAGTAGCTATGAGGCCAGAGTAAGAGTTAAGACAGTAGCTATGAGGCCAGCGTAAGAGTTAAGACAGTAGCTATGAGGCCAGAGTAAGAGTCCAAGACCTTAACCATTAGGCCAGAGTAAGAATTAAGACAGTGGCTATGAGGCCAGAGTAAGGGTCCAAGACATTATCCATTAGGCCAGAGTAAGAGTTAAGACAGTAGCTATGAGGCCAGAGTAGGAGTTAAGACAGTAGCTATGAGGCCAGAGTAAGAGTTAAGACAGTAGCTATGAGGCCAGAGTAAGAGTCCAAGACATTAACCATTAGGCCAGAGTAAGAGTTAAGACAGCAGCTATGAGGCCAGAGTAAGAGTTAAGACAGTAGCTATGAGGCCAGAGTAAGAGTTAAGGCAGTAGCTATGAGGCCAGAGTAAGAGTTAAGACAGTAGCTATGCGGCCAGAGTAAGAGTTAAGACAGTAGCTATTAGGCCAGAGTAAGAGTTAAGACAGTAGCTATGAGGCCAGAGTAAGAGTTAAGACAGTAGATATGAGGCCAGAGTAAGAGTCCAAGACCTTAACGATTAGGCCAGAGTGAGAGTTAAGACAGTAGCTATGAGGCCAGAGTAAGAGTGAAGGCAGTAGCTATGAGGTCAGAGTAAGAGTTAAGACAGTAGCTATGCGGCCATAGTAAGAGTTAAGACAGTAGCTATGAGGCCAGAGTAAGGGTTAAGACAGTAGCTATGAGGCCAGAGTAAGAGTTAAGACAGTAGCTATGAGGCCAGAGTAAGACTTAAGACAGTAGCTATGATGCCAGAGTAAGATTTAAGACAGTAGCTATGAGGCCAGAGTGAGAGTTAAGACAGTAGCTATTAGGCCAGAGTAAGAGTTAAGACAGTAGCTATGAGGCCAGAGTAAGAGTCCAAGACGTTAACCATTAGGCCAGAGTAAGTGTTAAGACAGTAGCTATTAGGCCAGAGTAAGAGTTAAGACAGTAGCTATTAGGCCAGAGTATGAGTTAAGACAGTAGCTATGAGGCCAGAGTAAGAGTTAAGACAGTAGCTATTAGGCCAGAGTAAGAGTTAAAACAGTAGCTATTAGGCCAGAGTAAAAGTCCAAGACCTTAACCATTTGGCCAGAGTAAGAGTTAAGACAGTAGCTATGAGGCCAGAGTAAGAGTTAAGACAGTAGCTATTAGGCCAGAGTAAGAGTTAAGCCAGTAGCTATGAGGCCAGAGTAAGAGTTAAGACAGTAGCTATGAGGCCAGAGTAAGAGTTAAGACAGTAGCTATTAGGCCAGAGTAAGAGTTAAGACAGTAGCTATGAGGCCAGAGTAAGAGTCCAAGACCTTAACCATTAGGCCAGAGTAAGAGTTAAGACAGTAGCTATGAGGCCAGAGTAAGAGTTAAGACAGTAGCTATTAGGCCAGAGTAAGAGTTAAGACAGTAGCTATGAGGCCAGAGTAAGAGTTAAAACAGTAGCTATGAGGCCAGAGTAAGAGTTAAGACAGTAGCTATTAGGCCAGAGTAAGAGTTAAGACAGTAGCTATGAGACCAGAGTAAGAGTCCAAGACCTTAACCATTAGGCCAGAGTAAGAGTTAAGACAGTAGCTATGAGGCCAGAGTAAGAGTTAAGACAGTAGCTATTAGGCCAGAGTAAGAGTTAAGACAGTAGCTATGAGGCCAGAGTAAAAGTCCAAGACCTTAACCATTACGCCAGAGTAAGAGTTAAGACAGTAGCTATGAGGCCAGAGTAAGAGTCCAAGACGTTAACCATTAGGCCAGAGTAAGTGTTAAGACAGTAGCTATTAGGCCAGAGTAAGAGTTAAGACAGTAGCTATTAGGCCAGAGTATGAGTTAAGACAGTAGCTTTGAGGCCAGAGTAAGAGTTAAGACAGTAGCTATTAGGCCAGAGTAAGAGTTAAAACAGTAGCTATTAGGCCAGAGTAAAAGTCCAAGACCTTAACCATTTGGCCAGAGTAAGAGTTAAGACAGTAGCTATGAGGCCAGAGTAAGAGTTAAGACAGTAGCTATTAGGCCAGAGTAAGAGTTAAGCCAGTAGCTATGAGGCCAGAGTAAGAGTTAAGACAGTAGCTATGAGGCCAGAGTAAGAGTTAAGACAGTAGCTATTAGGCCAGAGTAAGAGTTAAGACAGTAGCTATGAGGCCAGAGTAAGAGTCCAAGACCTTAACCATTAGGCCAGAGTAAGAGTTAAGACAGTAGCGATGAGGCCAGAGTAAGAGTTAAGACAGTAGCTATTAGGCCAGAGTAAGAGTTAAGACAGTAGCTATGAGGCCAGAGTAAGAGTTAAAACAGTAGCTATGAGGCCAGAGTAAGAGTTAAGACAGTAGCTATTAGGCCAGAGTAAGAGTTAAGACAGTAGCTATGAGACCAGAGTAAGAGTCCAAGACCTTAACCATTAGGCCAGAGTAAGAGTTAAGACAGTAGCTATGAGGCCAGAGTAAGAGTTAAGACAGTAGCTATGAGGCCAGAGTAAGAGTTAAGACAGTAGCTATTAGGCCAGAGTAAGAGTCCAAGATCTTACCCATTAGGCCAGAGTAAGAGTTAAGACAGTAGCTATGAGGCCAGAGTAAGAGTTAAGACAGTAGCTATGAGGCCAGAGTAAGAGTCCAAGTCCGTAACCATTAGGCCAGAGTAAGAGTTAAGACAGTAGCTATGAGGCCAGAGTAAGAATCCAAGACCTTAACCATTAGGCCAGAGTAAGAGTCCAAGACCTTAACCATTAGGCCAGAGTAAGAGTTAAGACAGTAGCTATGAGGCCAGAGTAAGAGTTAAGACAGTAGCTATGAGGCCAGAGTAAGAGTTAAGACAGTAGCTATTAGGCCAGAGTAAGAGTTAAGACAGTAGCTATGAGGCCAGAGTAAGAGTCCAAGACCTTAACCATTAGGCCAGAGTATGAGTTAAGACAGTAGCTATGAGGCCAGAGTAAGAGTTAAGAAAGTAGCTATGAGGCCAGAGTAAGAGTTAAGACAGTAGCTATGAGGCCAGAGTAAGAGTTAAGACAGTAGCTATGAGGCCAGAGTAAGAGTTCAAGACCTTAACTATTAGGCCAGAGTAAGAGTTAAGACAGTAGCTATGAGGCCAGAGTAAGAGTTAAGACAGTAGCTATGAGGCCAGAGTAAGAGTTAAGACAGTAGCTATGAGGTCAGAGTAAGAGTCCAAGACCTTAAAAATTAGGCCAGAGTAAGAGTTAAGACAGTAGCTATGAGGTCAGAGTAAGAGTTAAGACAGTAGCTATTAGGCCAGAGTAAGAGTTAAGACAGTAGTTTTGAGTCCAGAGTAAGAGTTAAGGCAGTAGCTATGAGGCCAGAGTAAGAGTTCAGACAGTAGCTATGAGGCCAGAGTAAGAGTCCAAGACCTTAACCATTAGGCCAGAGTAAGAGTTAAGACAGTAGCTATGAGGCCAGAGTAAGAGTCCAAGACCTTAACCATTAGGCCAGAGTATGAGTGAAGACAGTAGCTATGAGGCCAGAATAAGAGTTAAGACAGTAGCTATGAGGCCAGAGTAAGAGTTAAGACAGTAGCTATGAGGCCAGAGTAAGAGTTAAGACAGTAGCTATGAGGCCAGAGTAAGAGTCCAAGACCTTAACCATTAGGCCAGAGTAAGAGTTAAGACAGTAGCTTTGAGGCCAGAGTAAGAGTTAAGACAGTAGCTATGAGGCCAGAGTAAGAGTTAAGACAGTAGCTATTAGGCCAGAGTAAGAGTTAAGACAGTAGCTATGAGGCCAGAGTAAGAGTTAAAACAGTAGCTATGAGGCCAGAGTAAGAGTTAAAACAGTAGCTATGAGGCCAGAGTAAGAGTTAAGACAGTAGCTATTAGGCCAGAGTAAGAGTTAAGACAGTAGCTATGAGACCAGAGTAAGAGTCCAAGACCTTAACCATTAGGCCAGAGTAAGAGTTAAGACAGTAGCTATGAGGCCAGAGTAAGAGTTAAGACAGTAGCTATGAGGCCAGAGTAAGAGTTAAGACAGTAGCTATTAGGCCAGAGTAAGAGTCCAAGATCTTACCCATTAGGCCAGAGTAAGAGTTAAGACAGTAGCTATGAGGCCAGAGTAAGAGTTAAGACAGTAGCTATGAGGCCAGAGTAAGAGTCCAAGTCCGTAACCATTAGGCCAGAGTAAGAGTTAAGACAGTAGCTATGAGGCCAGAGTAAGAATCCAAGACCTTAACCATTAGGCCAGAGTAAGAGTCCAAGACCTTAACCATTAGGCCAGAGTAAGAGTTAAGACAGTAGCTATGAGGCCAGAGTAAGAGTTAAGACAGTAGCTATGAGGCCAGAGTAAGAGTTAAGACAGTAGCTATTAGGCCAGAGTAAGAGTTAAGACAGTAGCTATGAGGCCAGAGTAAGAGTCCAAGACCTTAAACATTAGGCCAGAGTATGAGTTAAGACAGTAGCTATGAGGCCAGAGTAAGAGATAAGAAAGTAGCTATGAGGCCAGAGTAAGAGTTAAGACAGTAGCTATGAGGCCAGAGTAAGAGTTAAGACAGTAGCTATGAGGCCAGAGTAAGAGTTCAAGACCTTAACTATTAGGCCAGAGTAAGAGTTAAGACAGTAGCTATGAGGCCAGAGTAAGAGTTAAGACAGTAGCTATGAGGCCAGAGTAAGAGTTAAGACAGTAGCTATGAGGTCAGAGTAAGAGTCCAAGACCTTAAAAATTAGGCCAGAGTAAGAGTTAAGACAGTAGCTATGAGGTCAGAGTAAGAGTTAAGACAGTAGCTATTAGGCCAGAGTAAGAGTTAAGACAGTAGTTTTGAGTCCAGAGTAAGAGTTAAGGCAGTAGCTATGAGGCCAGAGTAAGAGTTCAGAGAGTAGCTATGAGGCCAGAGTAAGAGTCCAAGACCTTAACCATTAGGCCAGAGTAAGAGTTAAGACAGTAGCTATGAGGCCAGAGTAAGAGTCCAAGACCTTAACCATTAGGCCAGAGTATGAGTGAAGACAGTAGCTATGAGGCCAGAGTAAGAGTTAAGACAGTAGCTATGAGGCCAGAGTAAGAGTTAAGACAGTAGCTATGAGGCCAGAGTAAGAGTCCAAGACCTTAACCATTAGGCCAGAGTAAGAGTTAAGACAGTAGCTTTGAGGCCAGAGTAAGAGTTAAGACAGTAGCTATGAGGCCAGAGTAAGAGTCCAAGACCTTAACCATTAGGCCAGAGTAAGAGTTAAGACAGTAGCTATGAGGCCAGAGTAAGAGTTAAGACAGTAGCTATGAGGCCAGAGTAAGAGTTAAGACAGTAGCTATGAGGCCAGGGTAAGAGTTAAGACAGTAGCTATTAGGCCACAGTAAGAGTCCAAGACCTTAACCATTAGGCCAGAGTAAGAGTTAAGGCAGTAGCTATGAGGCCAGAGTAAGAGTTAAGACAGTAGCTATGAGGCCATAGTAAGAGTTAAGATAGTAGCTATTAGGCCACAGTAAGAGTCCAAGACCTTAACCATTAGGCCATAGTAAGAGTTAAGACAGTAGCTATTAGGCCACAGTAAGAGTCCAAGACCTTAACCATTAGGCCAGAGTAAGAGTTAAGACAGTAGCTATGAGGCCAGAGTAAGAGTTAAGACAGTATCTATGAGGCCAGAGTAAGAGTCCAAGACCTTAACCATTAGGCCAGAGTAAGAGTTAAGACAGTAGCTATGAGGCCAGAGTAAGAGTTAAGACAGTAGCTATTAGGCCAGAGTAAGAGTTAAGACATTAGCTATGAGGCCAGAGTAAGAGTTAAGGCAGTAGCTATGAGGCCAGAGTAAGAGTTAAGACAGTAGCTATGAGGCCATAGTAAGAGTTAAGACAGTAGCTATGAGGCCAGAGTAAGAGTTAAGACAGTAGCTATGAGGCCAGAGTAAGAGTTAAGACAGTAGCTATGAGGCCGGAGTAAGAGTTAAGACAGTAGCTATGATGCCAGAGTAAGATTTAAGACAGTAGCTATGAGGCCAGAGTGAGAGTTAAGACAGTAGCTATTAGGCCAGAGTAAGAGTTAAGACGGTAGCTATGAGGCCAGAGTAAGAGTTAAGAAAGTAGCTATTAGGCCAGAGAAAGAGTTAAGACAGTAGCTATGAGGCCAGAGTAAGAGTTAAGGCAGTAGCTATGAGGCCAGAGTAAGAGTTAAGACAGTAGCTATGCGGCCAGAGTAAGAGTTAAGACAGTAGCTATTAGGCCAGAGTAAGAGTTAAGACAGTAGCTATGAGGCCAGAGTAAGAGTTAAGACAGTAGATATGAGGCCAGAGTAAGAGTCCAAGACCTTAACGATTAGGCCAGAGTGAGAGTTAAGACAGTAGCTATGAGGCCAGAGTAAGAGTTAAGACAGTAGCTATTAGGCCAGAGTAAGAGTTAAGACAGTAGCTATGAGGCCAGAGTAAGAGTTAAGACAGTAGCTATTAGGCCAGAGTAAGAGTCCAAGACCTTAACCATTAGGCCAGAGTAAGAGTTAAGACAGTAGCTATGAGGCCAGAGTAAGAGTTAAGACAGTAGCTATGAGACCAGAGTAAGAGTCCAAGACCTTAACTATTAGGCCAGAGAAGGAGTTAAGACAGTAGCTATTAGGCCAGAGTAAGAGTTAAGACAGTAGCTATTAGGCCGGAGTAAGAGTTAAGACAGTAGCTATGAGGCCAGAGTAAGAGTTAAGACCTTAACCATTAGGCCAGAGTAAGAGTTAAGACAGTAGCTATGAGGCCAGAGTAAGAGTTAAGACAGTAGCTATGAGGCCAGAGTAAGAGTTAAGACAGTAGCTATGAGGCCGGAGTAAGAGTTAAGACAGTAGCTATGAGGCCGGAGTAAGAGCTAAGACAGTAGCTATGAGGCCAGAGTAAGAGTCCAAGACCTTAACCATTAGGCCAGAGTAAGAGTTAAGACAGTAGCTATGAGGCCAGAGTAAGAGTTAAGACAGTAGCTATTAGGCCAGAGTAAGAGTTAAGACAGTACCTATGAGGCCAGAGTAAGAGTTAAGACAGTAGCTATGAGGCCAGAGTAAGAGTTAAGACAGTAGCTATGAGGCCAGCGTAAGAGTTAAGACAGTAGCTATGAGGCCAGAGTAAGAGTCCAAGACCTTAACCATTAGGCCAGAGTAAGAATTAAGACAGTGGCTATGAGGCCAGAGTAAGAGTCCAAGACATTAACCATTAGGCCAGAGTAAGAGTTAAGACAGTAGCTATGAGGCCAGAGTAGGAGTTAAGACAGTAGCTATGAGGCCAGAGTAAGAGTTAAGACAGTAGCTATGAGGCCAGAGTAAGAGTCCAAGACATTAACCATTAGGCCAGAGTAAGAGTTAAGACAGCAGCTATGAGGCCAGAGTAAGAGTTAAGACAGTAGCTATGAGGCCAGAGTAAGAGTTAAGGCAGTAGCTATGAGGCCAGAGTAAGAGTTAAGACAGTAGCTATGCGGCCAGAGTAAGAGTTAAGACAGTAGCTATTAGGCCAGAGTAAGAGTTAAGACAGTAGCTATGAGGCCAGAGTAAGAGTTAAGACAGTAGATATGAGGCCAGAGTAAGAGTCCAAGACCTTAACGATTAGGCCAGAGTGAGAGTTAAGACAGTAGCTATGAGGCCAGAGTAAGAGTTAAGGCAGTAGCTATGAGGCCAGAGTAAGAGTTAAGACAGTAGCTATGCGGCCATAGTAAGAGTTAAGACAGTAGCTATGAGGCCAGAGTAAGGGTTAAGACAGTAGCTATGAGGCCAGAGTAAGAGTTAAGACAGTAGCTATGAGGCCAGAGTAAGACTTAAGACAGTAGCTATGATGCCAGAGTAAGATTTAAGACAGTAGCTATGAGGCCAGAGTGAGAGTTAAGACAGTAGCTATTAGGCCAGAGTAAGAGTTAAGACAGTAGCTATGAGGCCAGAGTAAGAGTCCAAGACCTTAACCATTAGGCCAGAGTAAGAGTTAAGACAGTAGATATGAGGCCAGAGTAAGAGTTAAGACAGTGGCTATGAGGCCAGACTAAGAGTCCAAGACCTTAACCATTAGGCCAGAGTAAGAGGTAAGACAGTAGCTATGAGGCCAGAGTAGGAGTTAAGACAGTAGCTATGAGGCCAGAGTAAGAGTTAAGACAGTAGCTATGAAGCCAGAGTAAGAGTCCAAGACCTTAACCATTAGGCCAGAGTAAGAGTTAAGGCAGCAGCTATGAGGCCAGAGTAAGAGTTAAGACAGTAGCTATGAGGCCAGAGTAAGAGTTAAGACAGTAGCTATGAGGCCAGATTAAGAGTTAAGACAGTAGCTATGATGCCAGAGTAAGATTTAAGACAGTAGCTATGAGGCCAGAGTGAGAGTTAAGACAGTAGCTATTAGGCCAGAGTAAGAGTTAAGACAGTAGCTATGAGGCCAGAGTAAGAGTTAAGACAGTAGCTATTAGGCCAGAGTAAGAGTTAAGACAGTAGCTATGAGGCCAGAGTAAGAGTTAAGACAGTAGCTATGAGGCCAGTGTAAGAGTTAAGACAGTAGCTATGAGGCCAGAGTAAGAGTTAAGACAGTAGCTATGAGGCCAGAGTAAGAGTCCAAGACTTTAACCATTAGGCCAGAGTGAGAGTTAAGACAGTAGCTATGAGGCCAGAGTAAGAGTTAAGACAGTAGCTATGAGGCAAGAGTAAGAGTTAAGACAGTAGCTATGAGGCCGGAGTAAGAGTTAAGACAGTAGCTATGAGGCCGGAGTAAGAGCTAAGACAGTAGCTATGAGGCCAGAGTAAGAGTCCAAGACCTTAACCATTAGGCCAGAGTAAGAGTTAAGACAGTAGCTATGAGGCCAGAGTAAGAGTTAAGACAGTAGCTATTAGGCCAGAGTAAGAGTTAAGACAGTAGCTATGAGGCCAGAGTAAGAGTTAAGACAGTAGCTATGAGGCCAGAGTAAGAGTTAAGACAGTAGCTATGAGGCCAGAGTAAGAGTTAAGACAGTAGCTATGAGGCCAGCGTAAGAGTTAAGACAGTAGCTATGAGGCCAGAGTAAGAGTCCAAGACCTTAACCATTAGGCCAGAGTAAGAATTAAGACAGTGGCTATGAGGCCAGAGTAAGAGTCCAAGACATTAACCATTAGGCCAGAGTAAGAGTTAAGACAGTAGCTATGAGGCCAGAGTAGGAGTTAAGACAGTAGCTATGAGGCCAGAGTAAGAGTTAAGACAGTAGCTATGAGGCCAGAGTAAGAGTCCAAGACATTAACCATTAGGCCAGAGTAAGAGTTAAGACAGCAGCTATGAGGCCAGAGTAAGAGTTAAGACAGTAGCTATGAGGCCAGAGTAAGAGTTAAGGCAGTAGCTATGAGGCCAGAGTAAGAGTTAAGACAGTAGCTATGCGGCCAGAGTAAGAGTTAAGACAGTAGCTATTAGGCCAGAGTAAGAGTTAAGACAGTAGCTATGAGGCCAGAGTAAGAGTTAAGACAGTAGATATGAGGCCAGAGTAAGAGCCCAAGACCTTAACGATTAGGCCAGAGTGAGAGTTAAGACAGTAGCTATGAGGCCAGAGTAAGAGTTAAGGCAGTAGCTATGAGGCCAGAGTAAGAGTTAAGACAGTAGCTATGCGGCCATAGTAAGAGTTAAGACAGTAGCTATGAGGCCAGAGTAAGGGTTAAGACAGTAGCTATGAGGCCAGAGTAAGAGTTAAGACAGTAGCTATGAGGCCAGAGTAAGACTTAAGACAGTAGCTATGATGCCAGAGTAAGATTTAAGACAGTAGCTATGAGGCCAGAGTGAGAGTTAAGACAGTAGCTATTAGGCCAGAGTAAGAGTTAAGACAGTAGCTATGAGGCCAGAGTAAGAGTCCAAGACCTTAACCATTAGGCCAGAGTAAGAGTTAAGACAGTAGCTATGAGGCCAGAGTAAGAGTTAAGACAGTGGCTATGAGGCCAGACTAAGAGTCCAAGACCTTAACCATTAGGCCAGAGTAAGAGGTAAGACAGTAGCTATGAGGCCAGAGTAGGAGTTAAGACAGTAGCTATGAGGCCAGAGTAAGAGTTAAGACAGTAGCTATGAAGCCAGAGTAAGAGTCCAAGACCTTAACCATTAGGCCAGAGTAAGAGTTAAGACAGCAGCTATGAGGCCAGAGTAAGAGTTAAGACAGTAGCTATGAGGCCAGAGTAAGAGTTAAGACAGTAGCTATGAGGCCAGATTAAGAGTTAAGACAGTAGCTATGATGCCAGAGTAAGATTTAAGACAGTAGCTATGAGGCCAGAGTGAGAGTTAAGACAGTAGCTATTAGGCCAGAGTAAGAGTTAAGACAGTAGCTATGAGGCCAGAGTAAGAGTTAAGACAGTAGCTATTAGGCCAGAGTAAGAGTTAAGACAGTAGCTATGAGGCCAGAGTAAGAGTTAAGACAGTAGCTATGAGGCCAGTGTAAGAGTTAAGACAGTAGCTATGAGGCCAGAGTAAGAGTTAAGACAGTAGCTATGAGGCCAGAGTAAGAGTCCAAGACCTTAACCATTAGGCCAGAGTGAGAGTTAAGACAGTAGCTATGAGGCCAGAGTAAGAGTTAAGACAGTAGCTATGAGGCAAGAGTAAGAGTTAAGACAGTAGCTATGAGGCCGGAGTAAGAGTTAAGACAGTAGCTATGAGGCCGGAGTAAGAGCTAAGACAGTAGCTATGAGGCCAGAGTAAGAGTCCAAGACCTTAACCATTAGGCCAGAGTAAGAGTTAAGACAGTAGCTATGAGGCATGAGTAAGAGTTAAGACAGTAGCTATTAGGCCAGAGTAAGAGTTAAGACAGTAGCTATGAGGCCAGAGTAAGAGTTAAGACAGTAGCTATGAGGCCAGAGTAAGAGTTAAGACAGTAGTTATGAGGCCAGAGTAAGAGTTAAGACAGTAGCTATGAGGCCAGAGTAAGAGTCCAAGACCTTAACCATTAGGCCAGAGTAAGAATTAAGACAGTGGCTATGAGGCCAGAGTAAAAGTCCAAGACCTTAACCATTAGGCCAGAGTAAGAGTTAAGACAGTAGCTATGAGGCCAGAGTAGGAGTTAAGACAGTAGCTATGAGGCCAGAGTAAGAGTTAAGACAGTAGCTATGAGGCCAGAATGAGAGTCCAAGACCTTAACCATTAGGCCAGAGTAAGAGTTAAGACAGCAGCTATGAGGCCAGAGTAAGAGTTAAGACAGTAGCTATGAGGCCAGAGTAAGACTTAAGACAGTAGCTATGAGGCCAGAGTAAGAGTTAAGACAGTAGCTATGAGGCCAGAGTAAGAGTCCAAGACCTTAACCATTAGGCCAGAGTAAGAGTTAAGACAATAGCTATGAGGCCAGAGTAAGAGTTAAGACAGTAGCTATGAGGCCAGAGTAAGAGTTAAGACAGTAGCTATGAGGCCAGAGTAAGAGTTAAGACAGTAGCTATGAGGCCAGAGTAAGAGTCCAAGACCTTAACCATTAGGCCAGAGTAAGAGTTAAGACAGTAGCTTTGAGGCCAGAGTAAGAGTTCAGACAGTAGCTATAAGGCCAGAGTAAGAGTTAAGACAGTAGCTATGAGGCCAGAGTAAGAGTTAAGACAGTAGCTATGAGGCCAGAGTAAGAGTTAAGACAGTAGCTATGAGGCCAGTGTAAGAGTTAAGACAGTAGCTATGAGGCCAGAGTAAGAGTTAAGACAGTAGCTATTAGGCCAGAGTAAAAGTTAAGACAGTAGCTATGAGGCCAGAGTAGGAGTCCAAGACCTTAACCATTAGGCCAGAGTAAGAGTTAAGACAGTAGCTATGAGGCCAGAGTAAGAGTTAAGACAGTAGCTATTAGGCCAGAGTAAGAGTTAAGACAGTAGCTGTGAGGCCAGAGTAAGAGTCCAAGACCTTAACCATTAGGCCAGAGTAAGAGTTAAGACAGTAGCTATGAGGCCAGTGTAAGAGTTAAGACAGTAGCTATAAGGCCAGAGTAAGAGTTAAGACAGTAGCTATGAGGCTAGAGTAAGAGTTAAGACAGTAGCTATGAGGCCAGAGTAAGAGTTAAGACAGTAGCTATAAGGCCAGTGTAAGAGTTAAGACAGTAGCTATGAGGCCAGAGTAAGAGTTAAGACAGTAGCTATTAGGCCAGAGTAGGAGTTAAAACAGTAGGTATGAGGCCAGAGTAGGAGTCCAAGACCTTAACCATTATGCAAGAGTAAGAGTTAAGACAGTAGCTATGAGGCCAGAGTAAGAGTTAAGCCAGTAGCTATGAGGCCAGAGTAAGAGTTAAGACAGTAGCTATGAGGCCAGAGTAAGAGTTAAGACAGTAGCTATTAGGCCAGAGTAAGAGTTAAGACAGTAACTATGAGGCCAGAGTAAGAGTCCAAGACCTTAACCATTAGGCCAGAGTAAGAGTTAAGACAGTAGCTATGAGGCCAGAGTAAGAGTTAAGACAGTAGCTATTAGGCCAGAGTAAGAGTTAAGACAGTAGCTATGAGGCCAGAGTAAGAGTTAAAACAGTAGCTATGAGGCCAGAGTAAGAGTTAAGACAGTAGCTATTAGGCCAGAGTAAGAGTTAAGACAGTAGCTATGAGACCAGAGTAAGAGTCCAAGACCTTAACCATTAGGCCAGAGTAAGAGTTAAGACAGTAGCTATGAGGCCAGAGTAAGAGTTAAGACAGTAGCTATTAGGCCAGAGTAAGAGTTAAGACAGTAGCTATGAGGCCAGAGTAAAAGTCCAAGACCTTAACCATTACGCCAGAGTAAGAGTTAAGACAGTAGCTATGAGGCCAGAGTAAGAGTCCAAGACGTTAACCATTAGGCCAGAGTAAGTGTTAAGACAGTAGCTATTAGGCCAGAGTAAGAGTTAAGACAGTAGCTATTAGGCCAGAGTATGAGTTAAGACAGTAGCTATGAGGCCAGAGTAAGAGTTAAGACAGTAGCTATTAGGCCAGAGTAAGAGTTAAAACAGTAGCTATTAGGCCAGAGTAAAAGTCCAAGACCTTAACCATTTGGCCAGAGTAAGAGTTAAGACAGTAGCTATGAGGCCAGAGTAAGAGTTAAGACAGTAGCTATTCGGCCAGAGTAAGAGTTAAGCCAGTAGCTATGAGGCCAGAGTAAGAGTTAAGACAGTAGCTATGAGGCCAGAGTAAGAGTTAAGACAGTAGCTATTAGGCCAGAGTAAGAGTTAAGACAGTAGCTATGAGGCCAGAGTAAGAGTCCAAGACCTTAACCATTAGGCCAGAGTAAGAGTTAAGACAGTAGCTATGAGGCCAGAGTAAGAGTTAAGACAGTAGCTATTAGGCCAGAGTAAGAGTTAAGACAGTAGCTATGAGGCCAGAGTAAGAGTTAAAACAGTAGCTATGAGGCCAGAGTAAGAGTTAAGACAGTAGCTATTAGGCCAGAGTAAGAGTTAAGACAGTAGCTATGAGACCAGAGTAAGAGTCCAAGACCTTAACCATTAGGCCAGAGTAAGAGTTAAGACAGTAGCTATGAGGCCAGAGTAAGAGTTAAGACAGTAGCTATTAGGCCAGAGTAAGAGTTAAGACAGTAGCTATGAGGCCAGAGTAAGAGTTAAGACAGTAGCTATTAGGCCAGAGTAAGAGTCCAAGATCTTACCCATTAGGCCAGAGTAAGAGTTAAGACAGTAGCTATGAGGCCAGAGTAAGAGTTAAGACAGTAGCTATGAGGCCAGAGTAAGAGTCCAAGTCCGTAACCATTAGGCCAGAGTAAGAGTTAAGACAGTAGCTATGAGGCCAGAGTAAGAATCCAAGACCTTAACCATTAGGCCAGAGTAAGAGTCCAAGACCTTAACCATTAGGCCAGAGTAAGAGTTAAGACAGTAGCTATGAGGCCAGAGTAAGAGTTAAGACAGTAGCTATGAGGCCAGAGTAAGAGTTAAGACAGTAGCTATTAGGCCAGAGTAAGAGTTAAGACAGTAGCTATGAGGCCAGAGTAAGAGTCCAAGACCTTAACCATTAGGCCAGAGTATAAGTTAAGACAGTAGCTATGAGGCCAGAGTAAGAGTTAAGAAAGTAGCTATGAGGCCAGTGTAAGAGTTAAGACAGTAGCTATGAGGCCAGAGTAAGAGTTAAGACAGTAGCTATGAGGCCAGAGTAAGAGTTCAAGACCTTAACTATTAGGCCAGAGTAAGAGTTAAGACAGTAGCTATGAGGCCAGAGTAAGAGTTAAGACAGTAGCTATGAGGCCAGAGTAAGAGTTAAGACAGTAGCTATGAGGTCAGAGTAAGAGTCCAAGACCTTAAAAATTAGGCCAGAGTAAGAGTTAAGACAGTAGCTATGAGGTCAGAGTAAGAGTTAAGACAGTAGCTATTAGGCCAGAGTAAGAGTTAAGACAGTAGCTATGAGTCCAGAGTAAGAGTTAAGGCAGTAGCTATGAGGCCAGAGTAAGAGTTCAGACAGTAGCTATGAGGCCAGAGTAAGAGTCCAAGACCTTAACCATTAGGCCAGAGTAAGAGTTAAGACAGTAGCTATGAGGCCAGAGTAAGAGTCCAAGACCTTAACCATTAGGCCAGAGTATGAGTGAAGACAGTAGCTATGAGGCCAGAATAAGAGTTAAGACAGTAGCTATGAGGCCAGAGTAAGAGTTAAGACAGTAGCTATGAGGCCAGAGTAAGAGTTAAGACAGTAGCTATGAGGCCAGAGTAAGAGTCCAAGACCTTAACCATTAGGCCAGAGTAAGAGTTAAGACAGTAGCTTTGAGGCCAGAGTAAGAGTTAAGACAGTAGCTATGAGGCCAGAGTAAGAGTCCAAGACCTTAACCATTAGGCCAGAGTAAGAGTTAAGACAGTAGCTATGAGGCCAGAGTAAGAGTTAAGACAGTAGCTATGAGGCCAGAGTAAGAGTTAAGACAGTGACAATATCCAAACTAACAAAAGGTGACGGACTCGAATGGTAGCACCTCACTTCCAATCAGTTGCTGCCTTATCAGGCTGTTAGTGCACAAACTCTCCAGCACCATTCACCTAGTGGTGCCTCAGTACAAATTCTGACCAATAATTTACATTGAATGGAGGTGCACTGAACATATACGCAGAAGTCCAAAAGTTGTTTTATACTTTTCTTTGTTTAATTTTTATTTCAAGTTGATAGATACAAAAACCACAGCCAACGCGTTTCGTTCCCTTCAAGATATAATTTCTTAACGGAACTTCTTCAGGGCTGTATTTGGAAAATAGAAAGAATATATATATATAATACAATCATTAAAATTGACGGACATACACATATATTTACAAACATTAAAAACAATTTTAGTGTCATTTTGATCAATCCGGTTATACCGAAATGGGATTTATATTTACAGAAAGTATACACATTATTCCTTTTTCATTCCTATACACTTCCGCTTATAATACATGAACACAAAATTTCCAAAAGTTCATGGTTGAATAAAAAAAAAAAAAAAAAAAAAAAAAAGAGAAGAACTCTGGTACACCAGCATAGTATTCATAAACTCCGTATTACCTGATTTATATAACATACACAATCTATCATTTTCCGTCTATTTAACTAAAGATATTCCGGCTATCATCTTACCTCAAAGTGACAGCAATTTAAATGCAGGCTTTGGAGTTTCACATTTGGCGAGTAAGTAGTTTAAATAGTAACTAATCCAGAGATCAGAAGAAATTCTAAAAGAAAAAGTGCGACATGGAGACCAAATTAGAACAATCCAAATCAAAAAACGATGTTTGAGAATTGAGCGGAGGAGAGGAGGCGGATGAAGTCAAATATCTCACCAGATGGGTCGTGGAAGATCTGATTAAAGCCGAAATTACCATTAGTCGAGGTGTGCAATAATTAGATCCAATGTGGATGGTGATTTGCCCAGATTCATAATAAGAATCTGAAATAAGATCAAAGAAAAAACTTGATATATAAAGAAAGGAATAAGATGTTTATTATCTCATTTTTAATTCCTTTTTACTTATTATTGTTTATTTTTTATTATTTTTTATTTTTTATTTTTTATTTTCAAGAGGTAGCGGTACACTTCTTCAAGTTCATAACCGGCTCAAAGATTTCTGCCAATATTTATAGTACAGAATACCCCCTCATTTTTAATTACTTTGTATTTTCAAGAGATAGCGGTACACTTCTTCAAGTGCATGACAGACTAAAGATTTCTGCCAATATTTTTAGTACACAATACCCCCTAATTATTTCTGGGGGTTTCTACTGTCAGAAGGTACATGAAAATAAGAGTTTCAAATTCGAATAACCCTAAGCATAAAGCCAATCCAAAATTTTTAGAAGATAAAATAAAATAATCCGGTAGTAGTGTTTGAAAAAATTTGGTTTTTTTAAAAAAATTAATTGTTGTGATCTCACCTGTACTGTTCCTGTAAATCTGTTCTTGTAGCAGATTTTCAAAAGGTCATCTATAGTGGATGCTCAGTTTAATATCTGTATATTTATTAAATAAACACCTAAGTGGGGAATATACAAAACACATTAATGGCTTGACACCAACCAGTAGATATTCTACAGTATGATTGGAAGTATCTAAAACATTATTCTAAATCTGAATCATCCAAATAAAGATATCTAGTCATTTACTTGAGGGTAAAACGACCTCTATGTTTTTATTAAAAAGATGAGTAATAGAAAATAACATAATAATACCCAAGTTTTAATATATTTGAGGTGGAAAGCCTTAAGTAATCTTAAATAATCAATTTCCAAAAGGATTTTTATTGACAGGGTATAAATTCAACTTCATATATCTCTAGATTCACAGTCTCTCAAGACTAGAGGCAGCCACAGAGAACCCCCTAATTCCCAGTTTATATACCTAAAATAGGTTATTGTTTAGTTCTAAGCTCCAAAAAATTCTTTAAATTTTTAAGTTAGACTAACTACTCTCTCACATGCAAAAATCACGAGGAGAATGTTAAAATAATCCAGGTACCTTATTAAGCGTTCTTCAATCACTTCCAGATTCTCCGACCGTTTTACCCAGCTTTTCTCGTGTTTAAATAGTTTGTTTGAATGCTCTCAATTAGCAGCACCTGGTCAGGCTCAAACTTGATGATGTCATGAATATGCGTCACTAAAGCGAATGCCTACCCGAGAATAACAACCTCTCTCGAATCTTAGCGCCATTTTGAAATGGCCGATTTTATATATTCAAAGCGGAACCCGGGTAGTGAACCCTGTATTGGTTGCATATAGATGGATCTAAGTTGGATATTTTTAAGAGGATAGAAAGAAAAGTGGAGATCAACTCGATAATTTTTGAGCGCGGAGGCCATGTTAATTCATTCGCAAAACAATTCTTCTAATGAAACCCTGAGTGGGTAGAGAAACTATGTATTTTTACAATTTTCCCAATTGGCTCGCTAGTCAGATTATATACTACTCAATTTGTTTAGATCTATTGATCATTTGATACAAATCGTAGATGACTGGTGTTGCGCTTACTCCAGGTAATAGTATTCTCGCACGCCGACTGTTTTTTGAGTAAAAATAGTGCCACCATCTTTGAATGTTTAGAGTCATAACGACGAGTGACTCGTACTATGAGGGCTGATCTGAATTTAAGTAACACATGAGTGGTCTTAATTCTATCTCGTTATTAATTAATCGAACTGTGTCGTGAATCATTAGTGTAGAGTTTATTACCATCATAATAAACTCGCAACAATTCTTCTAATGAAACCCTGAGTGGGTAGAGAAACTATGTATTTCTACAATTTTCCCAATTGGCTCGCTAGTCAGATTATATACTACTCAATTTATTTAGATCTATTGATCATTTGATACAAATCGTAGATGACTGGTGTTGCGCTTACTCCAGGTTATAGTATTCTCGCACGCCAACTGTTTTTTGAATAAAAATAGTGCCGCCATCTTTGAATGTTTAGAGTCATAACGACGAGTAACTCGTACTATGAGGGCTGATCTGAATTTAAGTAACACATGAGTGGTCTTAATTCTATCTCGTTATTAATTAATCGAACTGTGTCGTGAATCATTAGTGTAGAGTTTATTACAATCATAATAAACTCACAACGTCGGCTAAGTTACATGAGAATAATTCCACTATCTTTCTATGGTCAAAATTATAATGAGTAAAGTGACGATAATTCAAAACCAGAACAACTAGTCTGACGTATATAAATTACATCCGCTTGCTGCAGGGCATAGTAGTCTCACAATGCCGATTATTTTAAATGAAAATAGTACCGCCATCTCTAAATGTTCGAAGTCATAACGACAAATGAATCGTACTTTGAAATTTTAGTCTAAGTACATGTACTATGCAAGCCTCATCATAAGTCTTCCACATGTTCGAAGTCATAGCGACGAGTGAATCGTACTTTGAAATTTAATCTACGTACATGTAACACATGTGTGATCCTAATATTGTCAAATTATTAATTGATCGGATTATGTCGTAAATAAATAGTTTAAAGTTTATTGCAAGTCACAATAAACTCGCAACGTCGGCCAAGTTAAATAAGAATAGTTCCGCCATCTTTGGATATTCAAAGTTATAATGAGTAAAGTGGACTACAAGAGTTAATCTTAGTATGTTTAACTACTAATTATTAGGCCTGGGCGGTAAATTCCGTTCCGCTCGCGGAATTTGCGGAATTTGGGTAATTTCGCGTTCCGAGGAGAACGCGAAATTGCCCAAAAATCTGCGTTCCGCGACTTCGCGAAATTTTTGCTTGTTCGCGTTCTCAATATGCGTGTTCGCGAGATATTTCACCCCGAGCACGCAAACAGCGATCGCGAACAGGAAAAAAGTATCGCGAACAAGCAATTCCGCGTGTTCGCGGAATTTCTGCGTGTTCGCGGAGATTTTTTACCGTTTCGCGGAGTTTTGCGTAACGCGATTACGCAAATTCCGCCCACCCCTACTAATTATTGCACACCTCGACTAATGGTAATTTCGGCTTTAATCAGATCTTCCACGACCCATCTGGTGAGATATTTGACTTCATCCGCCTCCTCTCCTCCGCTCAATTCTCAAACATCGTTTTTTGATTTGGATTGTTCTAATTTGGTCTCCATGTCGCACTTTTTCTTTTAGAATTTCTTCTGATCTCTGGATTAGTTACTATTTAAACTACTTACTCGCCAAATGTGAAACTCCAAAGCCTGCATTTAAATTGCTGTCACTTTGAGGTAAGATGATAGCCGGAATATCTTTAGTTAAATAGACGGAAAATGATAGATTGTGTATGTTATATAAATCAGGTAATACGGAGTTTATGAATACTATGCTGGTGTACCAGAGTTCTTCTCTTTTTTTTTTTTTTTTTATTCAACCATGAACTTTTGGAAATTTTGTGTTCATGTATTATAAGCGGAAGTGTATAGGAATGAAAAAGGAATAATGTGTATACTTTCTGTAAATATAAATCCCATTTCGGTATAACCGGATTGATCAAAATGACACTAAAATTGTTTTTAATGTTTGTAAATATATGTGTATGTCCGTCAATTTTAATGATTGTATTATATATATATATTCTTTCTATTTTCCAAATACAGCCCTGAAGAAGTTCCGTTAAGAAATTATATCTTGAAGGGAACGAAACGCGTTGGCTGTGGTTTTTGTATCTATCAACTTGAAATAAAAATTAAACAAAGAAAAGTATAAAACAACTTTTGGACTTCTGCGTATATGTTCAGTGCACCTCCATTCAATGTAAATTAAGAGTTAAGACAGTAGCTATGAGGCCAGGGTAAGAGTTAAGACAGTAGCTATTAGGCCACAGTAAGAGTCCAAGACCTTAACCATTAGGCCAGAGTAAGAGTTAAGGCAGTAGCTATGAGGCCAGAGTAAGAGTTAAGACAGTAGCTATGAGGCCATAGTAAGAGTTAAGACAGTAGCTATTAGGCCACAGTAAGAGTCCAAGACCTTAACCATTAGGCCATAGTAAGAGTTAAGACAGTAGCTATTAGGCCACAGTAAGAGTCCAAGACCTTAACCATTAGGCCAGAGTAAGAGTTAAGACAGTAGCTATGAGGCCAGAGTAAGAGTTAAGACAGTATCTATGAGGCCAGAGTAAGAGTCCAAGACCTTAACCATTAGGCCAGAGTAAGAGTTAAGACAGTAGCTATGAGGCCAGAGTAAGAGTTAAGACAGTAGCTATTAGGCCAGAGTAAGAGTTAAGACATTAGCTATGAGGCCAGAGTAAGAGTTAAGGCAGTAGCTATGAGGCCAGAGTAAGAGTTAAGACAGTAGCTATGAGGCCATAGTAAGAGTTAAGACAGTAGCTATGAGGCCAGAGTAAGAGTTAAGACAGTAGCTATGAGGCCAGAGTAAGAGTTAAGACAGTAGCTATGAGGCCGGAGTAAGAGTTAAGACAGTAGCTATGATGCCAGAGTAAGATTTAAGACAGTAGCTATGAGGCCAGAGTGAGAGTTAAGACAGTAGCTATTAGGCCAGAGTAAGAGTTAAGACGGTAGCTATGAGGCCAGAGTAAGAGTTAAGACAGTAGCTATTAGGCCAGAGAAAGAGTTAAGACAGTAGCTATGAGGCCAGAGTAAGAGTTAAGGCAGTAGCTATGAGGCCAGAGTAAGAGTTAAGACAGTAGCTATGCGGCCAGAGTAAGAGTTAAGACAGTAGCTATTAGGCCAGAGTAAGAGTTAAGACAGTAGCTATGAGGCCAGAGTAAGAGTTAAGACAGTAGATATGAGGCCAGAGTAAGAGTCCAAGACCTTAACGATTAGGCCAGAGTGAGAGTTAAGACAGTAGCTATGAGGCCAGAGTAAGAGTTAAGACAGTAGCTATTAGGCCAGAGTAAGAGTTAAGACAGTAGCTATGAGGCCAGAGTAAGAGTTAAGACAGTAGCTATTAGGCCAGAGTAAGAGTCCAAGACCTTAACCATTAGGCCAGAGTAAGAGTTAAGACAGTAGCTATGAGGCCAGAGTAAGAGTTAAGACAGTAGCTATGAGACCAGAGTAAGAGTCCAAGACCTTAACTATTAGGCCAGAGAAGGAGTTAAGACAGTAGCTATTAGGCCAGAGTAAGAGTTAAGACAGTAGCTATTAGGCCGGAGTAAGAGTTAAGACGGTAGCTATGAGGCCAGAGTAAGAGTTAAGACCTTAACCATTAGGCCAGAGTAAGAGTTAAGACAGTAGCTATGAGGCCAGAGTAAGAGTTAAGACAGTAGCTATGAGGCCAGAGTAAGAGTTAAGACAGTAGCTATGAGGCCGGAGTAAGAGTTAAGACAGTAGCTATGAGGCCGGAGTAAGAGCTAAGACAGTAGCTATGAGGCCAGAGTAAGAGTCCAAGACCTTAACCATTAGGCCAGAGTAAGAGTTAAGACAGTAGCTATGAGGCCAGAGTAAGAGTTAAGACAGTAGCTATTAGGCCAGAGTAAGAGTTAAGACAGTAGCTATGAGGCCAGAGTAAGAGTTAAGACAGTAGCTATGAGGCCAGAGTAAGAGTTAAGACAGTAGCTATGAGGCCAGCGTAAGAGTTAAGACAGTAGCTATGAGGCCAGAGTAAGAGTCCAAGACCTTAACCATTAGGCCAGAGTAAGAATTAAGACAGTGGCTATGAGGCCAGAGTAAGAGTCCAAGACATTAACCATTAGGCCAGAGTAAGAGTTAAGACAGTAGCTATGAGGCCAGAGTAGGAGTTAAGACAGTAGCTATGAGGCCAGAGTAAGAGTTAAGACAGTAGCTATGAGGCCAGAGTAAGAGTCCAAGACATAAACCATTAGGCCAGAGTAAGAGTTAAGACAGCAGCTATGAGGCCAGAGTAAGAGTTAAGACAGTCGCTATGAGGCCAGAGTAAGAGTTAAGGCAGTAGCTATGAGGCCAGAGTAAGAGTTAAGACAGTAGCTATGCGGCCAGAGTAAGAGTTAAGACAGTAGCTATTAGGCCAGAGTAAGAGTTAAGACAGTAGCTATGAGGCCAGAGTAAGAGTTAAGACAGTAGATATGAGGCCAGAGTAAGAGTCCAAGACCTTAACGATTAGGCCAGAGTGAGAGTTAAGACAGTAGCTATGAGGCCAGAGTAAGAGTTAAGGCAGTAGCTATGAGGCCAGAGTAAGAGTTAAGACAGTAGCTATGCGGCCATAGTAAGAGTTAAGACAGTAGCTATGAGGCCAGAGTAAGGGTTAAGACAGTAGCTATGAGGCCAGAGTAAGAGTTAAGACAGTAGCTATGAGGCCAGAGTAAGACTTAAGACAGTAGCTATGATGCCAGAGTAAGATTTAAGACAGTAGCTATGAGGCCAGAGTGAGAGTTAAGACAGTAGCTATTAGGCGAGAGTAAGAGTTAAGACAGTAGCTATGAGGCCAGAGTAAGAGTCCAAGACCTTAACCATTAGGCCAGAGTAAGAGTTAAGACAGTAGCTATGAGGCCAGAGTAAGAGTTAAGACAGTGGCTATGAGGCCAGACTAAGAGTCCAAGACCTTAACCATTAGGCCAGAGTAAGAGGTAAGACAGTAGCTATGAGGCCAGAGTAGGAGTTAAGACAGTAGCTATGAGGCCAGAGTAAGAGTTAAGACAGTAGCTATGAAGCCAGAGTAAGAGTCCAAGACCTTAACCATTAGGCCAGAGTAAGAGTTAAGACAGCAGCTATGAGGCCAGAGTAAGAGTTAAGACAGTAGCTATGAGGCCAGAGTAAGAGTTAAGACAGTAGCTATGAGGCCAGATTAAGAGTTAAGACAGTAGCTATGATGCCAGAGTAAGATTTAAGACAGTAGCTATGAGGCCAGAGTGAGAGTTAAGACAGTAGCTATTAGGCCAGAGTAAGAGTTAAGACAGTAGCTATGAGGCCAGAGTAAGAGTTAAGACAGTAGCTATTAGGCCAGAGTAAGAGTTAAGACAGTAGCTATGAGGCCAGAGTAAGAGTTAAGACAGTAGCTATGAGGCCAGTGTAAGAGTTAAGACAGTAGCTATGAGGCCAGAGTAAGAGTTAAGACAGTAGCTATGAGGCCAGAGTAAGAGTCCAAGACCTTACCCATTAGGCCAGAGTGAGAGTTAAGACAGTAGCTATGAGGCCAGAGTAAGAGTTAAGACAGTAGCTATGAGGCAAGAGTAAGAGTTAAGACAGTAGCTATGAGGCCGGAGTAAGAGTTAAGACAGTAGCTATGAGGCCGGAGTAAGAGCTAAGACAGTAGCTATGAGGCCAGAGTAAGAGTCCAAGACCTTAACCATTAGGCCAGAGTAAGAGTTAAGACAGTAGCTATGAGGCCAGAGTAAGAGTTAAGACAGTAGCTATTAGGCCAGAGTAAGAGTTAAGACAGTAGCTATGAGGCCAGAGTAAGAGTTAAGACAGTAGCTATGAGGCCAGAGTAAGAGTTAAGACAGTAGCTATGAGGCCAGAGTAAGAGTTAAGACAGTAGCTATGAGGCCAGCGTAAGAGTTAAGACAGTAGCTATGAGGCCAGAGTAAGAGTCCAAGACCTTAACCATTAGGCCAGAGTAAGAATTAAGACAGTGGCTATGAGGCCAGAGTAAGAGTCCAAGACATTAACCATTAGGCCAGAGTAAGAGTTAAGACAGTAGCTATGAGGCCAGAGTAGGAGTTAAGACAGTAGCTATGAGGCCAGAGTAAGAGTTAAGACAGTAGCTATGAGGCCAGAGTAAGAGTCCAAGACATTAACCATTAGGCCAGAGTAAGAGTTAAGACAGCAGCTATGAGGCCAGAGTAAGAGTTAAGACAGTAGCTATGAGGCCAGAGTAAGAGTTAAGGCAGTAGCTATGAGGCCAGAGTAAGAGTTAAGACAGTAGCTATGCGGCCAGAGTAAGAGTTAAGACAGTAGCTATTAGGCCAGAGTAAGAGTTAAGACAGTAGCTATGAGGCCAGAGTAAGAGTTAAGACAGTAGATATGAGGCCAGAGTAAGAGTCCAAGACCTTAACGATTAGGCCAGAGTGAGAGTTAAGACAGTAGCTATGAGGCCAGAGTAAGAGTTAAGGCAGTAGCTATGAGGCCAGAGTAAGAGTTAAGACAGTAGCTATGCGGCCATAGTAAGAGTTAAGACAGTAGCTATGAGGCCAGAGTAAGGGTTAAGACAGTAGCTATGAGGCCAGAGTAAGAGTTAAGACAGTAGCTATGAGGCCAGAGTAAGACTTAAGACAGTAGCTATGATGCCAGAGTAAGATTTAAGACAGTAGCTATGAGGCCAGAGTGAGAGTTAAGACAGTAGCTATTAGGCCAGAGTAAGAGTTAAGACAGTAGCTATGAGGCCAGAGTAAGAGTCCAAGACCTTAACCATTAGGCCAGAGTAAGAGTTAAGACAGTAGCTATGAGGCCAGAGTAAGAGTTAAGACAGTGGCTATGAGGCCAGACTAAGAGTCCAAGACCTTAACCATTAGGCCAGAGTAAGAGGTAAGACAGTAGCTATGAGGCCAGAGTAGGAGTTAAGACAGTAGCTATGAGGCCAGAGTAAGAGTTAAGACAGTAGCTATGAAGCCAGAGTAAGAGTCCAAGACCTTAACCATTAGGCCAGAGTAAGAGTTAAGACAGCAGCTATGAGGCCAGAGTAAGAGTTAAGACAGTAGCTATGAGGCCAGAGTAAGAGTTAAGACAGTAGCTATGAGGCCAGATTAAGAGTTAAGACAGTAGCTATGATGCCAGAGTAAGATTTAAGACAGTAGCTATGAGGCCAGAGTGAGAGTTAAGACAGTAGCTATTAGGCCAGAGTAAGAGTTAAGACAGTAGCTATGAGGCCAGAGTAAGAGTTAAGACAGTAGCTATTAGGCCAGAGTAAGAGTTAAGACAGTAGCTATGAGGCCAGAGTAAGAGTTAAGACAGTAGCTATGAGGCCAGTGTAAGAGTTAAGACAGTAGCTATGAGGCCAGAGTAAGAGTTAAGACAGTAGCTATGAGGCCAGAGTAAGAGTCCAAGACCTTAACCATTAGGCCAGAGTGAGAGTTAAGACAGTAGCTATGAGGCCAGAGTAAGAGTTAAGACAGTAGCTATGAGGCAAGAGTAAGAGTTAAGACAGTAGCTATGAGGCCGGAGTAAGAGTTAAGACAGTAGCTATGAGGCCGGAGTAAGAGCTAAGACAGTAGCTATGAGGCCAGAGTAAGAGTCCAAGACCTTAACCATTAGGCCAGAGTAAGAGTTAAGACAGTAGCTATGAGGCCAGAGTAAGAGTTAAGACAGTAGCTATTAGGCCAGAGTAAGAGTTAAGACAGTAGCTATGAGGCCAGAGTAAGAGTTAAGACAGTAGCTATGAGGCCAGAGTAAGAGTTAAGACAGTAGTTATGAGGCCAGAGTAAGAGTTAAGACAGTAGCTATGAGGCCAGAGTAAGAGTCCAAGACCTTAACCAATAGGCCAGAGTAAGAATTAAGACAGTGGCTATGAGGCCAGAGTAAAAGTCCAAGACCTTAACCATTAGGCCAGAGTAAGAGTTAAGACAGTAGCTATGAGGCCAGAGTAGGAGTTAAGACAGTAGCTATGAGGCCAGAGTAAGAGTTAAGACAGTAGCTATGAGGCCAGAATGAGAGTCCAAGACCTTAACCATTAGGCCAGAGTAAGAGTTAAGACAGCAGCTATGAGGCCAGAGTAAGAGTTAAGACAGTAGCTATGAGGCCAGAGTAAGACTTAAGACAGTAGCTATGAGGCCAGAGTAAGAGTTAAGACAGTAGCTATGAGGCCAGAGTAAGAGTCCAAGACCTTAACCATTAGGCCAGAGTAAGAGTTAAGACAATAGCTATGAGGCCAGAGTAAGAGTTAAGACAGTAGCTATGAGGCCAGAGTAAGAGTTAAGACAGTAGCTATGAGGCCAGAGTAAGAGTTAAGACAGTAGCTATGAGGCCAGAGTAAGAGTCCAAGACCTTAACCATTAGGCCAGAGTAAGAGTTAAGACAGTGGCTATGACGCCAGAGTAAGAGTCCAAGACCTTAACCATTAGGCCAGAGTAAGAGTTAAGACAGTAGCTATGAGGCCAGAGTAGGAGTTAAGACAGTAGCTATGAGGCCAGAGTAAGAGTTAAGACAGTAGCGATGAGGCCAGAGTAAGAGTCCAAGACTTTAACCATTAGGCCATGGTAAGAGTTAAGACAGCAGCTATGAGGCCAGAGTAAGAGTTAAGACAGTAGCTATGAGGCCAGAGTAAGAGTCCAAGACCTTAACCATTAGGCCAGAGTAAGAGTTAAGACAGTAGCTATGAGGCCAGAGTAAGAGTTAAGACAGTAGCTATTAGGCCAGAGTAAGAGTTAAGACAGTAGCTATGAGGCCAGAGTAAGAGTTAAGGCAGTAGCTATGAGGCCAGAGTAAGAGTTAAGACAGTAGCTATGTGGCCATAGTAAGAGTTAAGACAGTAGCGATGAGGCCAGAGTAAGAGTCCAAGACCTTAACCATTAGGCCAGAGTAAGAGTTAAGACAGCAGCTATGAGGCCAGAGTAAGAGTTAAGACAGTAGCTATGAGGCCAGAGTAAGAGTTAAGACAGTAGCTATGAGGCCAGAGTAAGAGTTAAGACAGTAGCTATGAGGCCAGAGTAAGAGTCCAAGACCTTAATCATTAGGCCAGAGTAAGAGTTAAGACAGTAGCTATGAGGCCAGAGTAAGAGTTAAGACAGTAGCTATTAGGCCAGAGTAAGAGTTAAGACAGTAGCTATGAGGCCAGAGTAAGAGTTAAGGCAGTAGCTATGAGGCCAGAGTAAGAGTTAAGACAGTAGCTATGAGGCCATAGTAAGAGTTAAGACAGTAGCTATGAGGCCAGAGTAAGAGTTAAGACAGTAGCTATGAGGCCAGAGTAAGAGTTAAGACAGTAGCTATGAGGCCGGAGTAAGAGTTAAGACAGTAGCTATGATGCCAGAGTAAGATTTAAGACAGTAGCTATGAGGCCAGAGTGAGAGTTAAGACAGTAGCTATTAGGCCAGAGTAAGAGTTAAGACAGTAGCTATTAGGCCAGAGTAAGAGTTAAGACAGTAGCTATGAGGCCAGAGTAAGAGTTAAGACAGTAGCTATTAGGCCAGAGTAAGAGTCCAATACCTTAACCATTAGGCCAGAGTAAGAGTTAAGACAGTAGCTATGAGGCCAGAGTAAGAGTTAAGACAGTAGCTATGAGGCCAGAGTAAGAGTCCAAGACCTTAACCATTAGGCCAGAGAAGGAGTTAAGACAGTAGCAATGAGGCCAGAGTAAGAGTTAAGGCAGTAGCTATGAGGCCAGAGTAAGAGTTAAGACAGTAGCTATGCGGCCAGAGTAAGAGTTAAGACAGTAGCTATTAGGCCAGAGTAAGAGTTAAGACAGTAGCTATGAGGCCAGAGTAAGAGTTAAGACAGTAGATATGAGGCCAGAGTAAGAATCCAAGACCTTAACGATTAGGCCAGAGTGAGAGTTAAGACAGTAGCTATGAGGCCAGAGTAAGAGTTAAGACAGTAGCTATTAGGCCAGAGTAAGAGTTAAGACAGTAGCTATGAGGCCAGAGTAAGAGTTAAGACAGTAGCTATTAGGCCAGAGTAAGAGTCCAAGACCTTAACCATTAGGCCAGAGTAAGAGTTAAGACAGTAGCTATGAGGCCAGAGTAAGAGTTAAGACAGTAGCTATGAGACCAGAGTAAGAGTCCAAGACCTTAACTATTAGGCCAGAGAAGGAGTTAAGACAGTAGCTATTAGGCCAGAGTAAGAGTTAAGACAGTAGCTATTAGGCCGGAGTAAGAGTTAAGACGGTAGCTATGAGGCCAGAGTAAGAGTTAAGACCTTAACCATTAGGCCAGAGTAAGAGTTAAGACAGTAGCTATGAGGCCAGAGTAAGAGTTAAGACAGTAGCTATGAGGCCAGAGTAAGAGTTAAGACAGTAGCTATGAGGCCGGAGTAAGAGTTAAGACAGTAGCTATGAGGCCGGAGTAAGAGCTAAGACAGTAGCTATGAGGCCAGAGTAAGAGTCCAAGACCTTAACCATGAGGCCAGAGTAAGAGTTAAGACAGTAGCTATGAGGCCAGAGTAAGAGTTAAGACAGTAGCTATTAGGCCAGAGTCAGAGTTAAGACAGTAGCTATGAGGCCAGAGTAAGAGTTAAGACAGTAGCTATGAGGCCAGAGTAAGAGTTAAGACAGTAGCTATGAGGCCAGCGTAAGAGTTAAGACAGTAGCTATGAGGCCAGAGTAAGAGTCCAAGACCTTAACCATTAGGCCAGAGTAAGAATTAAGACAGTGGCTATGAGGCCAGAGTAAGAGTCCAAGACATTAACCATTAGGCCAGAGTAAGAGTTAAGACAGTAGCTATGAGGCCAGAGTAGGAGTTAAGACAGTAGCTATGAGGCCAGAGTAAGAGTTAAGACAGTAGCTATGAGGCCAGAGTAAGAGTCCAAGACCTTAACCATTAGGCCAGAGTAAGAGTTAAGACAGTAGCTATGAGGCCAGAGTAAGAGTTAAGACAGTAGCTATGAGGCCAGAGTAAGAGTTAAGACAGTAGCTATGAGGCCAGAGTAAGAGTTAAGACAGTAGCTATGAGGCCAGAGTAAGAGTCCAAGACCTTAACCATGAGGCCAGAGTAAGAGTTAAGACAGTAGCTATGAGGCCAGAGTAAGAGTTAAGACAGTAGCTATTAGGCCAGAGTAAGAGTTAAGACAGTAGCTATTAGGCCGGAGTAAGAGTTAAGACGGTAGCTATGAGGCCAGAGTAAGAGTTAAGACCTTAACCATTAGGCCAGAGTAAGAGTTAAGACAGTAGCTATGAGGCCAGAGTAAGAGTTAAGACAGTAGCTATGAGGCCAGAGTAAGAGTTAAGACAGTAGCTATGAGGCCGGAGTAAGAGTTAAGACAGTAGCTATGAGGCCGGAGTAAGAGCTAAGACAGTAGCTATGAGGCCAGAGTAAGAGTCCAAGACCTTAACCATGAGGCCAGAGTAAGAGTTAAGACAGTAGCTATGAGGCCAGAGTAAGAGTTAAGACAGTAGCTATTAGGCCAGAGTCAGAGTTAAGACAGTAGCTATGAGGCCAGAGTAAGAGTTAAGACAGTAGCTATGAGGCCAGAGTAAGAGTTAAGACAGTAGCTATGAGGCCAGCGTAAGAGTTAAGACAGTAGCTATGAGGCCAGAGTAAGAGTCCAAGACCTTAACCATTAGGCCAGAGTAAGAATTAAGACAGTAGCTATGAGGCCAGAGTAAGAATCCAAGACCTTAACCATTAGGCCAGAGTAAGAGTCCAAGACCTTAACCATTAGGCCAGAGTAAGAGTTAAGACAGTAGCTATGAGGCCAGAGTAAGAGTTAAGACAGTAGCTATGAGGCCAGAGTAAGAGTTAAGACAGTAGCTATGAGGCCAGAGTAAGAGTTAAGACAGTAGCTATTAGGCCAGAGTAAGAGTTAAGACAGTAGCTATGAGGCCAGAGTAAGAGTCCAAGACCTTAACCATTAGGCCAGAGTAAGAGTTAATACAGTAGCTATGCGGCCAGAGTAAGAGTTAAGACAGTAGCTATTAGGCCAGAGTAAGAGTTAAGACAGTAGCTATGAGGCCAGAGTAAGAGTTAAGACAGTAGATATGAGGCCAGAGTAAGAGTCCAAGACCTTAACGATTAGGCCAGAGTGAGAGTTAAGACAGTAGCTATGAGGCCAGAGTAAGAGTTAAGGCAGTAGCTATGAGGCCAGAGTAAGAGTTAAGACAGTAGCTATGCGGCCATAGTAAGAGTTAAGACAGTAGCTATGAGGCCAGAGTAAGGGTTAAGACAGTAGCTATGAGGCCAGAGTAAGAGTTAAGACAGTAGCTATGAGGCCAGAGTAAGACTTAAGACAGTAGCTATGATGCCAGAGTAAGATTTAAGACAGTAGCTATGAGGCCAGAGTGAGAGTTAAGACAGTAGCTATTAGGCCAGAGTAAGAGTTAAGACAGTAGCTATGAGGCCAGAGTAAGAGTCCAAGACCTTAACCATTAGGCCAGAGTAAGAGTTAAGACAGTAGCTATGAGGCCAGAGTAAGAGTTAAGACAGTGGCTATGAGGCCAGACTAAGAGTCCAAGACCTTAACCATTAGGCCAGAGTAAGAGGTAAGACAGTAGCTATGAGGCCAGAGTAGGAGTTAAGACAGTAGCTATGAGGCCAGAGTAAGAGTTAAGACAGTAGCTATGAAGCCAGAGTAAGAGTCCAAGACCTTAACCATTAGGCCAGAGTAAGAGTTAAGACAGCAGCTATGAGGCCAGAGTAAGAGTTAAGACAGTAGCTATGAGGCCAGAGTAAGAGTTAAGACAGTAGCTATGAGGCCAGATTAAGAGTTAAGACAGTAGCTATGATGCCAGAGTAAGATTTAAGACAGTAGCTATGAGGCCAGAGTGAGAGTTAAGACAGTAGCTATTAGGCCAGAGTAAGAGTTAAGACAGTAGCTATGAGGCCAGAGTAAGAGTTAAGACAGTAGCTATTAGGCCAGAGTAAGAGTTAAGACAGTAGCTATGAGGCCAGAGTAAGAGTTAAGACAGTAGCTATGAGGCCAGTGTAAGAGTTAAGACAGTAGCTATGAGGCCAGAGTAAAAGTTAAGACAGTAGCTATGAGGCCAGAGTAAGAGTCCAAGACCTTAACCATTAGGCCAGAGTGAGAGTTAAGACAGTAGCTATGAGGCCAGAGTAAGAGTTAAGACAGTAGCTATGAGGCAAGAGTAAGAGTTAAGACAGTAGCTATGAGGCCGGAGTAAGAGTTAAGACAGTAGCTATGAGGCCGGAGTAAGAGCTAAGACAGTAGCTATGAGGCCAGAGTAAGAGTCCAAGACCTTAACCATTAGGCCAGAGTAAGAGTTAAGACAGTAGCTATGAGGCCAGAGTAAGAGTTAAGACAGTAGCTATGAGGCCAGAGTAAGAGTTAAGACAGTAGCTATGAGGCCAGAGTAAGAGTTAAGACAGTAGCTATGAGGCCAGAGTAAGAGTTAAGACAGTAGCTATGAGGCCAGAGTAAGAGTTAAGACAGTAGCTATGAGGCCAGCGTAAGAGTTAAGACAGTAGCTATGAGGCCAGAGTAAGAGTCCAAGACCTTAACCATTAGGCCAGAGTAAGAATTAAGACAGTGGCTATGAGGCCAGAGTAAGAGTCCAAGACATTAACCATTAGGCCAGAGTAAGAGTTAAGACAGTAGCTATGAGGCCAGAGTAGGAGTTAAGACAGTAGCTATGAGGCCAGAGTAAGAGTTAAGACAGTAGCTATGAGGCCAGAGTAAGAGTCCAAGACATTAACCATTAGGCCAGAGTAAGAGTTAAGACAGCAGCTATGAGGCCAGAGTAAGAGTTAAGACAGTAGCTATGAGGCCAGAGTAAGAGTTAAGGCAGTAGCTATGAGGCCAGAGTAAGAGTTAAGACAGTAGCTATGCGGCCAGAGTAAGAGTTAAGACAGTAGCTATTAGGCCAGAGTAAGAGTTAAGACAGTAGCTATGAGGCCAGAGTAAGAGTTAAGACAGTAGATATGAGGCCAGAGTAAGAGTCCAAGACCTTAACGATTAGGCCAGAGTGAGAGTTAAGACAGTAGCTATGAGGCCAGAGTAAGAGTTAAGGCAGTAGCTATGAGGCCAGAGTAAGAGTTAAGACAGTAGCTATGCGGCCATAGTAAGAGTTAAGACAGTAGCTATGAGGCCAGAGTAAGGGTTAAGACAGTAGCTATGAGGCCAGAGTAAGAGTTAAGACAGTAGCTATGAGGCCAGAGTAAGACTTAAGACAGTAGCTATGATGCCAGAGTAAGATTTAAGACAGTAGCTATGAGGCCAGAGTGAGAGTTAAGACAGTAGCTATTAGGCCAGAGTAAGAGTTAAGACAGTAGCTATGAGGCCAGAGTAAGAGTCCAAGACCTTAACCATTAGGCCAGAGTAAGAGTTAAGACAGTAGCTATGAGGCCAGAGTAAGAGTTAAGACAGTGGCTATGAGGCCAGACTAAGAGTCCAAGACCTTAACCATTAGGCCAGAGTAAGAGGTAAGACAGTAGCTATGAGGCCAGAGTAGGAGTTAAGACAGTAGCTATGAGGCCAGAGTAAGGGTTAAGACAGTAGCTATGAGGCCAGAGTAAGAGTTAAGACAGTAGCTATGAGGCCAGAGTAAGACTTAAGACAGTAGCTATGATGCCAGAGTAAGATTTAAGACAGTAGCTATGAGGCCAGAGTGAGAGTTAAGACAGTAGCTATTAGGCCAGAGTAAGAGTTAAGACAGTAGCTATGAGGCCAGAGTAAGAGTCCAAGACCTTAACCATTAGGCCAGAGTAAGAGTTAAGACAGTAGCTATGAGGCCAGAGTAAGAGTTAAGACAGTGGCTATGAGGCCAGACTAAGAGTCCAAGACCTTAACCATTAGGCCAGAGTAAGAGGTAAGACAGTAGCTATGAGGCCAGAGTAGGAGTTAAGACAGTAGCTATGAGGCCAGAGTAAGAGTTAAGACAGTAGCTATGAAGCCAGAGTAAGAGTCCAAGACCTTAACCATTAGGCCAGAGTAAGAGTTAAGACAGCAGCTATGAGGCCAGAGTAAGAGTTAAGACAGTAGCTATGAGGCCAGAGTAAGAGTTAAGACAGTAGCTATGAGGCCAGATTAAGAGTTAAGACAGTAGCTATGATGCCAGAGTAAGATTTAAGACAGTAGCTATGAGGCCAGAGTGAGAGTTAAGACAGTAGCTATTAGGCCAGAGTAAGAGTTAAGACAGTAGCTATGAGGCCAGAGTAAGAGTTAAGACAGTAGCTATTAGGCCAGAGTAAGAGTTAAGACAGTAGCTATGAGGCCAGAGTAAGAGTTAAGACAGTAGCTATGAGGCCAGTGTAAGAGTTAAGACAGTAGCTATGAGGCCAGAGTAAGACTTAAGACAGTAGCTATGAGGCCAGAGTAAGAGTCCAAGACCTTAACCATTAGGCCAGAGTGAGAGTTAAGACAGTAGCTATGAGGCCAGAGTAAGAGTTAAGACAGTAGCTATGAGGCAAGAGTAAGAGTTAAGACAGTAGCTATGAGGCCGGAGTAAGAGTTAAGACAGTAGCTATGAGGCCGGAGTAAGAGCTAAGACAGTAGCTATGAGGCCAGAGTAAGAGTCCAAGACCTTAACCATTAGGCCAGAGTAAGAGTTAAGACAGTAGCTATGAGGCCAGAGTAAGAGTTAAGACAGTAGCTATTAGGCCAGAGTAAGAGTTAAGACAGTAGCTATGAGGCCAGAGTAAGAGTTAAGACAGTAGTTATGAGGCCAGAGTAAGAGTTAAGACAGTAGCTATGAGGCCAGAGTAAGAGTCCAAGACCTTAACCATTAGGCCAGAGTAAGAATTAAGACAGTGGCTATGAGGCCAGAGTAAAAGTCCAAGACCTTAACCATTAGGCCAGAGTAAGAGTTAAGACAGTAGCTATGAGGCCAGAGTAGGAGTTAAGACAGTAGCTATGAGGCCAGAGTAAGAGTTAAGACAGTAGCTATGAGGCCAGAATGAGAGTCCAAGACCTTAACCATTAGGCCAGAGTAAGAGTTAAGACAGCAGCTATGAGGCCAGAGTAAGAGTTAAGACAGTAGCTATGAGGCCAGAGTAAGACTTAAGACAGTAGCTATGAGGCCAGAGTAAGAGTTAAGACAGTAGCTATGAGGCCAGAGTAAGAATCCAAGACCTTAACCATTAGTCCAGAGTAAGAGTTAAGACAGTAGCTATGAGACCAGAGTAAGAGTCCAAGACCTTAACTATTAGGCCAGAGAAGGAGTTAAGACAGTAGCTATTAGGCCAGAGTAAGAGTTAAGGCAGTAGCTATTAGGCCGGAGTAAGAGTTAAGACGGTAGCTATGAGGCCAGAGTAAGAGTTAAGACCTTAACCATTAGGCCAGAGTAAGAGTTAAGACAGTAGCTATGAGGCCAGAGTAAGAGTTAAGACAGTAGCTATGAGGCCAGAGTAAGAGTTAAGACAGTAGCTATGAGGCCGGAGTAAGAGTTAAGACAGTAGCTATGAGGCCGGAGTAAGAGCTAAGACAGTAGCTATGAGGCCAGAGTAAGAGTCCAAGACCTTAACCATTAGGCCAGAGTAAGAGTTAAGACAGTAGCTATGAGGCCAGAGTAAGAGTTAAGACAGTAGCTATTAGGCCAGAGTAAGAGTTAAGACAGTAGCTATGAGGCCAGAGTAAGAGTTAAGACAGTAGCTATGAGGCCAGAGTAAGAGTTAAGACAGTAGCTATGAGGCCAGCGTAAGAGTTAAGACAGTAGCTATGAGGCCAGAGTAAGAGTCCAAGACCTTAACCATTAGGCCAGAGTAAGAATTAAGACAGTAGCTATGAGGCCAGAGTAAGAGTTAAGACAGTGACAATATCCAAACTAACAAAAGGTGACGGACTCGAATGGTAGCACCTCACTTCCAATCAGTTGCTGCCTTATCAGGCTGTTAGTGCACAAACTCTCCAGCACCATTCACCTAGTGGTGCCTCAGTACAAATTCTGACCAATAATTTACATTGAATGGAGGTGCACTGAACATATACGCAGAAGTCCAAAAGTTGTTTTATACTTTTCTTTGTTTAATTTTTATTTCAAGTTGATAGATACAAAAACCACAGCCAACGCGTTTCGTTCCCTTCAAGATATAATTTCTTAACGGAACTTCTTCAGGGCTGTATTTGGAAAATAGAAAGAATATATATATATAATACAATCATTAAAATTGACGGACATACACATATATTTACAAACATTAAAAACAATTTTAGTGTCATTTTGATCAATCCGGTTATACCGAAATGGGATTTATATTTACAGAAAGTATACACATTATTCCTTTTTCATTCCTATACACTTCCGCTTATAATACATGAACACAAAATTTCCAAAAGTTCATGGTTGAATAAAAAAAAAAAAAAAAAAAAAAAAAAGAGAAGAACTCTGGTACACCAGCATAGTATTCATAAACTCCGTATTACCTGATTTATATAACATACACAATCTATCATTTTCCGTCTATTTAACTAAAGATATTCCGGCTATCATCTTACCTCAAAGTGACAGCAATTTAAATGCAGGCTTTGGAGTTTCACATTTGGCGAGTAAGTAGTTTAAATAGTAACTAATCCAGAGATCAGAAGAAATTCTAAAAGAAAAAGTGCGACATGGAGACCAAATTAGAACAATCCAAATCAAAAAACGATGTTTGAGAATTGAGCGGAGGAGAGGAGGCGGATGAAGTCAAATATCTCACCAGATGGGTCGTGGAAGATCTGATTAAAGCCGAAATTACCATTAGTCGAGGTGTGCAATAATTAGATCCAATGTGGATGGTGATTTGCCCAGATTCATAATAAGAATCTGAAATAAGATCAAAGAAAAAACTTGATATATAAAGAAAGGAATAAGATGTTTATTATCTCATTTTTAATTCCTTTTTACTTATTATTGTTTATTTTTTATTATTTTTTATTTTTTATTTTTTATTTTCAAGAGGTAGCGGTACACTTCTTCAAGTTCATAACCGGCTCAAAGATTTCTGCCAATATTTATAGTACAGAATACCCCCTCATTTTTAATTACTTTGTATTTTCAAGAGATAGCGGTACACTTCTTCAAGTGCATGACAGACTAAAGATTTCTGCCAATATTTTTAGTACACAATACCCCCTAATTATTTCTGGGGGTTTCTACTGTCAGAAGGTACATGAAAATAAGAGTTTCAAATTCGAATAACCCTAAGCATAAAGCCAATCCAAAATTTTTAGAAGATAAAATAAAATAATCCGGTAGTAGTGTTTGAAAAAATTTGGTTTTTTTAAAAAAATTAATTGTTGTGATCTCACCTGTACTGTTCCTGTAAATCTGTTCTTGTAGCAGATTTTCAAAAGGTCATCTATAGTGGATGCTCAGTTTAATATCTGTATATTTATTAAATAAACACCTAAGTGGGGAATATACAAAACACATTAATGGCTTGACACCAACCAGTAGATATTCTACAGTATGATTGGAAGTATCTAAAACATTATTCTAAATCTGAATCATCCAAATAAAGATATCTAGTCATTTACTTGAGGGTAAAACGACCTCTATGTTTTTATTAAAAAGATGAGTAATAGAAAATAACATAATAATACCCAAGTTTTAATATATTTGAGGTGGAAAGCCTTAAGTAATCTTAAATAATCAATTTCCAAAAGGATTTTTATTGACAGGGTATAAATTCAACTTCATATATCTCTAGATTCACAGTCTCTCAAGACTAGAGGCAGCCACAGAGAACCCCCTAATTCCCAGTTTATATACCTAAAATAGGTTATTGTTTAGTTCTAAGCTCCAAAAAATTCTTTAAATTTTTAAGTTAGACTAACTACTCTCTCACATGCAAAAATCACGAGGAGAATGTTAAAATAATCCAGGTACCTTATTAAGCGTTCTTCAATCACTTCCAGATTCTCCGACCGTTTTACCCAGCTTTTCTCGTGTTTAAATAGTTTGTTTGAATGCTCTCAATTAGCAGCACCTGGTCAGGCTCAAACTTGATGATGTCATGAATATGCGTCACTAAAGCGAATGCCTACCCGAGAATAACAACCTCTCTCGAATCTTAGCGCCATTTTGAAATGGCCGATTTTATATATTCAAAGCGGAACCCGGGTAGTGAACCCTGTATTGGTTGCATATAGATGGATCTAAGTTGGATATTTTTAAGAGGATAGAAAGAAAAGTGGAGATCAACTCGATAATTTTTGAGCGCGGAGGCCATGTTAATTCATTCGCAAAACAATTCTTCTAATGAAACCCTGAGTGGGTAGAGAAACTATGTATTTTTACAATTTTCCCAATTGGCTCGCTAGTCAGATTATATACTACTCAATTTGTTTAGATCTATTGATCATTTGATACAAATCGTAGATGACTGGTGTTGCGCTTACTCCAGGTAATAGTATTCTCGCACGCCGACTGTTTTTTGAGTAAAAATAGTGCCACCATCTTTGAATGTTTAGAGTCATAACGACGAGTGACTCGTACTATGAGGGCTGATCTGAATTTAAGTAACACATGAGTGGTCTTAATTCTATCTCGTTATTAATTAATCGAACTGTGTCGTGAATCATTAGTGTAGAGTTTATTACCATCATAATAAACTCGCAACAATTCTTCTAATGAAACCCTGAGTGGGTAGAGAAACTATGTATTTCTACAATTTTCCCAATTGGCTCGCTAGTCAGATTATATACTACTCAATTTATTTAGATCTATTGATCATTTGATACAAATCGTAGATGACTGGTGTTGCGCTTACTCCAGGTTATAGTATTCTCGCACGCCAACTGTTTTTTGAATAAAAATAGTGCCGCCATCTTTGAATGTTTAGAGTCATAACGACGAGTAACTCGTACTATGAGGGCTGATCTGAATTTAAGTAACACATGAGTGGTCTTAATTCTATCTCGTTATTAATTAATCGAACTGTGTCGTGAATCATTAGTGTAGAGTTTATTACAATCATAATAAACTCACAACGTCGGCTAAGTTACATGAGAATAATTCCACTATCTTTCTATGGTCAAAATTATAATGAGTAAAGTGACGATAATTCAAAACCAGAACAACTAGTCTGACGTATATAAATTACATCCGCTTGCTGCAGGGCATAGTAGTCTCACAATGCCGATTATTTTAAATGAAAATAGTACCGCCATCTCTAAATGTTCGAAGTCATAACGACAAATGAATCGTACTTTGAAATTTTAGTCTAAGTACATGTACTATGCAAGCCTCATCATAAGTCTTCCACATGTTCGAAGTCATAGCGACGAGTGAATCGTACTTTGAAATTTAATCTACGTACATGTAACACATGTGTGATCCTAATATTGTCAAATTATTAATTGATCGGATTATGTCGTAAATAAATAGTTTAAAGTTTATTGCAAGTCACAATAAACTCGCAACGTCGGCCAAGTTAAATAAGAATAGTTCCGCCATCTTTGGATATTCAAAGTTATAATGAGTAAAGTGGACTACAAGAGTTAATCTTAGTATGTTTAACTACTAATTATTAGGCCTGGGCGGTAAATTCCGTTCCGCTCGCGGAATTTGCGGAATTTGGGTAATTTCGCGTTCCGAGGAGAACGCGAAATTGCCCAAAAATCTGCGTTCCGCGACTTCGCGAAATTTTTGCTTGTTCGCGTTCTCAATATGCGTGTTCGCGAGATATTTCACCCCGAGCACGCAAACAGCGATCGCGAACAGGAAAAAAGTATCGCGAACAAGCAATTCCGCGTGTTCGCGGAATTTCTGCGTGTTCGCGGAGATTTTTTACCGTTTCGCGGAGTTTTGCGTAACGCGATTACGCAAATTCCGCCCACCCCTACTAATTATTGCACACCTCGACTAATGGTAATTTCGGCTTTAATCAGATCTTCCACGACCCATCTGGTGAGATATTTGACTTCATCCGCCTCCTCTCCTCCGCTCAATTCTCAAACATCGTTTTTTGATTTGGATTGTTCTAATTTGGTCTCCATGTCGCACTTTTTCTTTTAGAATTTCTTCTGATCTCTGGATTAGTTACTATTTAAACTACTTACTCGCCAAATGTGAAACTCCAAAGCCTGCATTTAAATTGCTGTCACTTTGAGGTAAGATGATAGCCGGAATATCTTTAGTTAAATAGACGGAAAATGATAGATTGTGTATGTTATATAAATCAGGTAATACGGAGTTTATGAATACTATGCTGGTGTACCAGAGTTCTTCTCTTTTTTTTTTTTTTTTTATTCAACCATGAACTTTTGGAAATTTTGTGTTCATGTATTATAAGCGGAAGTGTATAGGAATGAAAAAGGAATAATGTGTATACTTTCTGTAAATATAAATCCCATTTCGGTATAACCGGATTGATCAAAATGACACTAAAATTGTTTTTAATGTTTGTAAATATATGTGTATGTCCGTCAATTTTAATGATTGTATTATATATATATATTCTTTCTATTTTCCAAATACAGCCCTGAAGAAGTTCCGTTAAGAAATTATATCTTGAAGGGAACGAAACGCGTTGGCTGTGGTTTTTGTATCTATCAACTTGAAATAAAAATTAAACAAAGAAAAGTATAAAACAACTTTTGGACTTCTGCGTATATGTTCAGTGCACCTCCATTCAATGTAAATTAAGAGTTAAGACAGTAGCTATGAGGCCAGGGTAAGAGTTAAGACAGTAGCTATTAGGCCACAGTAAGAGTCCAAGACCTTAACCATTAGGCCAGAGTAAGAGTTAAGGCAGTAGCTATGAGGCCAGAGTAAGAGTTAAGACAGTAGCTATGAGGCCATAGTAAGAGTTAAGACAGTAGCTATTAGGCCACAGTAAGAGTCCAAGACCTTAACCATTAGGCCATAGTAAGAGTTAAGACAGTAGCTATTAGGCCACAGTAAGAGTCCAAGACCTTAACCATTAGGCCAGAGTAAGAGTTAAGACAGTAGCTATGAGGCCAGAGTAAGAGTTAAGACAGTATCTATGAGGCCAGAGTAAGAGTCCAAGACCTTAACCATTAGGCCAGAGTAAGAGTTAAGACAGTAGCTATGAGGCCAGAGTAAGAGTTAAGACAGTAGCTATTAGGCCAGAGTAAGAGTTAAGACATTAGCTATGAGGCCAGAGTAAGAGTTAAGGCAGTAGCTATGAGGCCAGAGTAAGAGTTAAGACAGTAGCTATGAGGCCATAGTAAGAGTTAAGACAGTAGCTATGAGGCCAGAGTAAGAGTTAAGACAGTAGCTATGAGGCCAGAGTAAGAGTTAAGACAGTAGCTATGAGGCCGGAGTAAGAGTTAAGACAGTAGCTATGATGCCAGAGTAAGATTTAAGACAGTAGCTATGAGGCCAGAGTGAGAGTTAAGACAGTAGCTATTAGGCCAGAGTAAGAGTTAAGACGGTAGCTATGAGGCCAGAGTAAGAGTTAAGACAGTAGCTATTAGGCCAGAGAAAGAGTTAAGACAGTAGCTATGAGGCCAGAGTAAGAGTTAAGGCAGTAGCTATGAGGCCAGAGTAAGAGTTAAGACAGTAGCTATGCGGCCAGAGTAAGAGTTAAGACAGTAGCTATTAGGCCAGAGTAAGAGTTAAGACAGTAGCTATGAGGCCAGAGTAAGAGTTAAGACAGTAGATATGAGGCCAGAGTAAGAGTCCAAGACCTTAACGATTAGGCCAGAGTGAGAGTTAAGACAGTAGCTATGAGGCCAGAGTAAGAGTTAAGACAGTAGCTATTAGGCCAGAGTAAGAGTTAAGACAGTAGCTATGAGGCCAGAGTAAGAGTTAAGACAGTAGCTATTAGGCCAGAGTAAGAGTCCAAGACCTTAACCATTAGGCCAGAGTAAGAGTTAAGACAGTAGCTATGAGGCCAGAGTAAGAGTTAAGACAGTAGCTATGAGACCAGAGTAAGAGTCCAAGACCTTAACTATTAGGCCAGAGAAGGAGTTAAGACAGTAGCTATTAGGCCAGAGTAAGAGTTAAGACAGTAGCTATTAGGCCGGAGTAAGAGTTAAGACGGTAGCTATGAGGCCAGAGTAAGAGTTAAGACCTTAACCATTAGGCCAGAGTAAGAGTTAAGACAGTAGCTATGAGGCCAGAGTAAGAGTTAAGACAGTAGCTATGAGGCCAGAGTAAGAGTTAAGACAGTAGCTATGAGGCCGGAGTAAGAGTTAAGACAGTAGCTATGAGGCCGGAGTAAGAGCTAAGACAGTAGCTATGAGGCCAGAGTAAGAGTCCAAGACCTTAACCATTAGGCCAGAGTAAGAGTTAAGACAGTAGCTATGAGGCCAGAGTAAGAGTTAAGACAGTAGCTATTAGGCCAGAGTAAGAGTTAAGACAGTAGCTATGAGGCCAGAGTAAGAGTTAAGACAGTAGCTATGAGGCCAGAGTAAGAGTTAAGACAGTAGCTATGAGGCCAGCGTAAGAGTTAAGACAGTAGCTATGAGGCCAGAGTAAGAGTCCAAGACCTTAACCATTAGGCCAGAGTAAGAATTAAGACAGTGGCTATGAGGCCAGAGTAAGAGTCCAAGACATTAACCATTAGGCCAGAGTAAGAGTTAAGACAGTAGCTATGAGGCCAGAGTAGGAGTTAAGACAGTAGCTATGAGGCCAGAGTAAGAGTTAAGACAGTAGCTATGAGGCCAGAGTAAGAGTCCAAGACATAAACCATTAGGCCAGAGTAAGAGTTAAGACAGCAGCTATGAGGCCAGAGTAAGAGTTAAGACAGTCGCTATGAGGCCAGAGTAAGAGTTAAGGCAGTAGCTATGAGGCCAGAGTAAGAGTTAAGACAGTAGCTATGCGGCCAGAGTAAGAGTTAAGACAGTAGCTATTAGGCCAGAGTAAGAGTTAAGACAGTAGCTATGAGGCCAGAGTAAGAGTTAAGACAGTAGATATGAGGCCAGAGTAAGAGTCCAAGACCTTAACGATTAGGCCAGAGTGAGAGTTAAGACAGTAGCTATGAGGCCAGAGTAAGAGTTAAGGCAGTAGCTATGAGGCCAGAGTAAGAGTTAAGACAGTAGCTATGCGGCCATAGTAAGAGTTAAGACAGTAGCTATGAGGCCAGAGTAAGGGTTAAGACAGTAGCTATGAGGCCAGAGTAAGAGTTAAGACAGTAGCTATGAGGCCAGAGTAAGACTTAAGACAGTAGCTATGATGCCAGAGTAAGATTTAAGACAGTAGCTATGAGGCCAGAGTGAGAGTTAAGACAGTAGCTATTAGGCCAGAGTAAGAGTTAAGACAGTAGCTATGAGGCCAGAGTAAGAGTCCAAGACCTTAACCATTAGGCCAGAGTAAGAGTTAAGACAGTAGCTATGAGACCAGAGTAAGAGTTAAGACAGTGGCTATGAGGCCAGACTAAGAGTCCAAGACCTTAACCATTAGGCCAGAGTAAGAGGTAAGACAGTAGCTATGAGGCCAGAGTAGGAGTTAAGACAGTAGCTATGAGGCCAGAGTAAGAGTTAAGACAGTAGCTATGAAGCCAGAGTAAGAGTCCAAGACCTTAACCATTAGGCCAGAGTAAGAGTTAAGACAGCAGCTATGAGGCCAGAGTAAGAGTTAAGACAGTAGCTATGAGGCCAGAGTAAGAGTTAAGACAGTAGCTATGAGGCCAGATTAAGAGTTAAGACAGTAGCTATGATGCCAGAGTAAGATTTAAGACAGTAGCTATGAGGCCAGAGTGAGAGTTAAGACAGTAGCTATTAGGCCAGAGTAAGAGTTAAGACAGTAGCTATGAGGCCAGAGTAAGAGTTAAGACAGTAGCTATTAGGCCAGAGTAAGAGTTAAGACAGTAGCTATGAGGCCAGAGTAAGAGTTAAGACAGTAGCTATGAGGCCAGTGTAAGAGTTAAGACAGTAGCTATGAGGCCAGAGTAAGAGTTAAGACAGTAGCTATGAGGCCAGAGTAAGAGTCCAAGACCTTACCCATTAGGCCAGAGTGAGAGTTAAGACAGTAGCTATGAGGCCAGAGTAAGAGTTAAGACAGTAGCTATGAGGCAAGAGTAAGAGTTAAGACAGTAGCTATGAGGCCGGAGTAAGAGTTAAGACAGTAGCTATGAGGCCGGAGTAAGAGCTAAGACAGTAGCTATGAGGCCAGAGTAAGAGTCCAAGACCTTAACCATTAGGCCAGAGTAAGAGTTAAGACAGTAGCTATGAGGCCAGAGTAAGAGTTAAGACAGTAGCTATTAGGCCAGAGTAAGAGTTAAGACAGTAGCTATGAGGCCAGAGTAAGAGTTAAGACAGTAGCTATGAGGCCAGAGTAAGAGTTAAGACAGTAGCTATGAGGCCAGAGTAAGAGTTAAGACAGTAGCTATGAGGCCAGCGTAAGAGTTAAGACAGTAGCTATGAGGCCAGAGTAAGAGTCCAAGACCTTAACCATTAGGCCAGAGTAAGAATTAAGACAGTGGCTATGAGGCCAGAGTAAGAGTCCAAGACATTAACCATTAGGCCAGAGTAAGAGTTAAGACAGTAGCTATGAGGCCAGAGTAGGAGTTAAGACAGTAGCTATGAGGCCAGAGTAAGAGTTAAGACAGTAGCTATGAGGCCAGAGTAAGAGTCCAAGACATTAACCATTAGGCCAGAGTAAGAGTTAAGACAGCAGCTATGAGGCCAGAGTAAGAGTTAAGACAGTAGCTATGAGGCCAGAGTAAGAGTTAAGGCAGTAGCTATGAGGCCAGAGTAAGAGTTAAGACAGTAGCTATGCGGCCAGAGTAAGAGTTAAGACAGTAGCTATTAGGCCAGAGTAAGAGTTAAGACAGTAGCTATGAGGCCAGAGTAAGAGTTAAGACAGTAGATATGAGGCCAGAGTAAGAGTCCAAGACCTTAACGATTAGGCCAGAGTGAGAGTTAAGACAGTAGCTATGAGGCCAGAGTAAGAGTTAAGGCAGTAGCTATGAGGCCAGAGTAAGAGTTAAGACAGTAGCTATGCGGCCATAGTAAGAGTTAAGACAGTAGCTATGAGGCCAGAGTAAGGGTTAAGACAGTAGCTATGAGGCCAGAGTAAGAGTTAAGACAGTAGCTATGAGGCCAGAGTAAGACTTAAGACAGTAGCTATGATGCCAGAGTAAGATTTAAGACAGTAGCTATGAGGCCAGAGTGAGAGTTAAGACAGTAGCTATTAGGCCAGAGTAAGAGTTAAGACAGTAGCTATGAGGCCAGAGTAAGAGTCCAAGACCTTAACCATTAGGCCAGAGTAAGAGTTAAGACAGTAGCTATGAGGCCAGAGTAAGAGTTAAGACAGTGGCTATGAGGCCAGACTAAGAGTCCAAGACCTTAACCATTAGGCCAGAGTAAGAGGTAAGACAGTAGCTATGAGGCCAGAGTAGGAGTTAAGACAGTAGCTATGAGGCCAGAGTAAGAGTTAAGACAGTAGCTATGAAGCCAGAGTAAGAGTCCAAGACCTTAACCATTAGGCCAGAGTAAGAGTTAAGACAGCAGCTATGAGGCCAGAGTAAGAGTTAAGACAGTAGCTATGAGGCCAGAGTAAGAGTTAAGACAGTAGCTATGAGGCCAGATTAAGAGTTAAGACAGTAGCTATGATGCCAGAGTAAGATTTAAGACAGTAGCTATGAGGCCAGAGTGAGAGTTAAGACAGTAGCTATTAGGCCAGAGTAAGAGTTAAGACAGTAGCTATGAGGCCAGAGTAAGAGTTAAGACAGTAGCTATTAGGCCAGAGTAAGAGTTAAGACAGTAGCTATGAGGCCAGAGTAAGAGTTAAGACAGTAGCTATGAGGCCAGTGTAAGAGTTAAGACAGTAGCTATGAGGCCAGAGTAAGAGTTAAGACAGTAGCTATGAGGCCAGAGTAAGAGTCCAAGACCTTAACCATTAGGCCAGAGTGAGAGTTAAGACAGTAGCTATGAGGCCAGAGTAAGAGTTAAGACAGTAGCTATGAGGCAAGAGTAAGAGTTAAGACAGTAGCTATGAGGCCGGAGTAAGAGTTAAGACAGTAGCTATGAGGCCGGAGTAAGAGCTAAGACAGTAGCTATGAGGCCAGAGTAAGAGTCCAAGACCTTAACCATTAGGCCAGAGTAAGAGTTAAGACAGTAGCTATGAGGCCAGAGTAAGAGTTAAGACAGTAGCTATTAGGCCAGAGTAAGAGTTAAGACAGTAGCTATGAGGCCAGAGTAAGAGTTAAGACAGTAGCTATGAGGCCAGAGTAAGAGTTAAGACAGTAGTTATGAGGCCAGAGTAAGAGTTAAGACAGTAGCTATGAGGCCAGAGTAAGAGTCCAAGACCTTAACCAATAGGCCAGAGTAAGAATTAAGACAGTGGCTATGAGGCCAGAGTAAAAGTCCAAGACCTTAACCATTAGGCCAGAGTAAGAGTTAAGACAGTAGCTATGAGGCCAGAGTAGGAGTTAAGACAGTAGCTATGAGGCCAGAGTAAGAGTTAAGACAGTAGCTATGAGGCCAGAATGAGAGTCCAAGACCTTAACCATTAGGCCAGAGTAAGAGTTAAGACAGCAGCTATGAGGCCAGAGTAAGAGTTAAGACAGTAGCTATGAGGCCAGAGTAAGACTTAAGACAGTAGCTATGAGGCCAGAGTAAGAGTTAAGACAGTAGCTATGAGGCCAGAGTAAGAGTCCAAGACCTTAACCATTAGGCCAGAGTAAGAGTTAAGACAATAGCTATGAGGCCAGAGTAAGAGTTAAGACAGTAGCTATGAGGCCAGAGTAAGAGTTAAGACAGTAGCTATGAGGCCAGAGTAAGAGTTAAGACAGTAGCTATGAGGCCAGAGTAAGAGTCCAAGACCTTAACCATTAGGCCAGAGTAAGAGTTAAGACAGTGGCTATGACGCCAGAGTAAGAGTCCAAGACCTTAACCATTAGGCCAGAGTAAGAGTTAAGACAGTAGCTATGAGGCCAGAGTAGGAGTTAAGACAGTAGCTATGAGGCCAGAGTAAGAGTTAAGACAGTAGCGATGAGGCCAGAGTAAGAGTCCAAGACTTTAACCATTAGGCCATGGTAAGAGTTAAGACAGCAGCTATGAGGCCAGAGTAAGAGTTAAGACAGTAGCTATGAGGCCAGAGTAAGAGTCCAAGACCTTAACCATTAGGCCAGAGTAAGAGTTAAGACAGTAGCTATGAGGCCAGAGTAAGAGTTAAGACAGTAGCTATTAGGCCAGAGTAAGAGTTAAGACAGTAGCTATGAGGCCAGAGTAAGAGTTAAGGCAGTAGCTATGAGGCCAGAGTAAGAGTTAAGACAGTAGCTATGTGGCCATAGTAAGAGTTAAGACAGTAGCGATGAGGCCAGAGTAAGAGTCCAAGACCTTAACCATTAGGCCAGAGTAAGAGTTAAGACAGCAGCTATGAGGCCAGAGTAAGAGTTAAGACAGTAGCTATGAGGCCAGAGTAAGAGTTAAGACAGTAGCTATGAGGCCAGAGTAAGAGTTAAGACAGTAGCTATGAGGCCAGAGTAAGAGTCCAAGACCTTAATCATTAGGCCAGAGTAAGAGTTAAGACAGTAGCTATGAGGCCAGAGTAAGAGTTAAGACAGTAGCTATTAGGCCAGAGTAAGAGTTAAGACAGTAGCTATGAGGCCAGAGTAAGAGTTAAGGCAGTAGCTATGAGGCCAGAGTAAGAGTTAAGACAGTAGCTATGAGGCCATAGTAAGAGTTAAGACAGTAGCTATGAGGCCAGAGTAAGAGTTAAGACAGTAGCTATGAGGCCAGAGTAAGAGTTAAGACAGTAGCTATGAGGCCGGAGTAAGAGTTAAGACAGTAGCTATGATGCCAGAGTAAGATTTAAGACAGTAGCTATGAGGCCAGAGTGAGAGTTAAGACAGTAGCTATTAGGCCAGAGTAAGAGTTAAGACAGTAGCTATTAGGCCAGAGTAAGAGTTAAGACAGTAGCTATGAGGCCAGAGTAAGAGTTAAGACAGTAGCTATTAGGCCAGAGTAAGAGTCCAATACCTTAACCATTAGGCCAGAGTAAGAGTTAAGACAGTAGCTATGAGGCCAGAGTAAGAGTTAAGACAGTAGCTATGAGGCCAGAGTAAGAGTCCAAGACCTTAACCATTAGGCCAGAGAAGGAGTTAAGACAGTAGCAATGAGGCCAGAGTAAGAGTTAAGGCAGTAGCTATGAGGCCAGAGTAAGAGTTAAGACAGTAGCTATGCGGCCAGAGTAAGAGTTAAGACAGTAGCTATTAGGCCAGAGTAAGAGTTAAGACAGTAGCTATGAGGCCAGAGTAAGAGTTAAGACAGTAGATATGAGGCCAGAGTAAGAATCCAAGACCTTAACGATTAGGCCAGAGTGAGAGTTAAGACAGTAGCTATGAGGCCAGAGTAAGAGTTAAGACAGTAGCTATTAGGCCAGAGTAAGAGTTAAGACAGTAGCTATGAGGCCAGAGTAAGAGTTAAGACAGTAGCTATTAGGCCAGAGTAAGAGTCCAAGACCTTAACCATTAGGCCAGAGTAAGAGTTAAGACAGTAGCTATGAGGCCAGAGTAAGAGTTAAGACAGTAGCTATGAGACCAGAGTAAGAGTCCAAGACCTTAACTATTAGGCCAGAGAAGGAGTTAAGACAGTAGCTATTAGGCCAGAGTAAGAGTTAAGACAGTAGCTATTAGGCCGGAGTAAGAGTTAAGACGGTAGCTATGAGGCCAGAGTAAGAGTTAAGACCTTAACCATTAGGCCAGAGTAAGAGTTAAGACAGTAGCTATGAGGCCAGAGTAAGAGTTAAGACAGTAGCTATGAGGCCAGAGTAAGAGTTAAGACAGTAGCTATGAGGCCGGAGTAAGAGTTAAGACAGTAGCTATGAGGCCGGAGTAAGAGCTAAGACAGTAGCTATGAGGCCAGAGTAAGAGTCCAAGACCTTAACCATGAGGCCAGAGTAAGAGTTAAGACAGTAGCTATGAGGCCAGAGTAAGAGTTAAGACAGTAGCTATTAGGCCAGAGTCAGAGTTAAGACAGTAGCTATGAGGCCAGAGTAAGAGTTAAGACAGTAGCTATGAGGCCAGAGTAAGAGTTAAGACAGTAGCTATGAGGCCAGCGTAAGAGTTAAGACAGTAGCTATGAGGCCAGAGTAAGAGTCCAAGACCTTAACCATTAGGCCAGAGTAAGAATTAAGACAGTGGCTATGAGGCCAGAGTAAGAGTCCAAGACATTAACCATTAGGCCAGAGTAAGAGTTAAGACAGTAGCTATGAGGCCAGAGTAGGAGTTAAGACAGTAGCTATGAGGCCAGAGTAAGAGTTAAGACAGTAGCTATGAGGCCAGAGTAAGAGTCCAAGACCTTAACCATTAGGCCAGAGTAAGAGTTAAGACAGTAGCTATGAGGCCAGAGTAAGAGTTAAGACAGTAGCTATGAGGCCAGAGTAAGAGTTAAGACAGTAGCTATGAGGCCAGAGTAAGAGTTAAGACAGTAGCTATGAGGCCAGAGTAAGAGTCCAAGACCTTAACCATGAGGCCAGAGTAAGAGTTAAGACAGTAGCTATGAGGCCAGAGTAAGAGTTAAGACAGTAGCTATTAGGCCAGAGTAAGAGTTAAGACAGTAGCTATTAGGCCGGAGTAAGAGTTAAGACGGTAGCTATGAGGCCAGAGTAAGAGTTAAGACCTTAACCATTAGGCCAGAGTAAGAGTTAAGACAGTAGCTATGAGGCCAGAGTAAGAGTTAAGACAGTAGCTATGAGGCCAGAGTAAGAGTTAAGACAGTAGCTATGAGGCCGGAGTAAGAGTTAAGACAGTAGCTATGAGGCCGGAGTAAGAGCTAAGACAGTAGCTATGAGGCCAGAGTAAGAGTCCAAGACCTTAACCATGAGGCCAGAGTAAGAGTTAAGACAGTAGCTATGAGGCCAGAGTAAGAGTTAAGACAGTAGCTATTAGGCCAGAGTCAGAGTTAAGACAGTAGCTATGAGGCCAGAGTAAGAGTTAAGACAGTAGCTATGAGGCCAGAGTAAGAGTTAAGACAGTAGCTATGAGGCCAGCGTAAGAGTTAAGACAGTAGCTATGAGGCCAGAGTAAGAGTCCAAGACCTTAACCATTAGGCCAGAGTAAGAATTAAGACAGTAGCTATGAGGCCAGAGTAAGAATCCAAGACCTTAACCATTAGGCCAGAGTAAGAGTCCAAGACCTTAACCATTAGGCCAGAGTAAGAGTTAAGACAGTAGCTATGAGGCCAGAGTAAGAGTTAAGACAGTAGCTATGAGGCCAGAGTAAGAGTTAAGACAGTAGCTATGAGGCCAGAGTAAGAGTTAAGACAGTAGCTATTAGGCCAGAGTAAGAGTTAAGACAGTAGCTATGAGGCCAGAGTAAGAGTCCAAGACCTTAACCATTAGGCCAGAGTAAGAGTTAATACAGTAGCTATGCGGCCAGAGTAAGAGTTAAGACAGTAGCTATTAGGCCAGAGTAAGAGTTAAGACAGTAGCTATGAGGCCAGAGTAAGAGTTAAGACAGTAGATATGAGGCCAGAGTAAGAGTCCAAGACCTTAACGATTAGGCCAGAGTGAGAGTTAAGACAGTAGCTATGAGGCCAGAGTAAGAGTTAAGGCAGTAGCTATGAGGCCAGAGTAAGAGTTAAGACAGTAGCTATGCGGCCATAGTAAGAGTTAAGACAGTAGCTATGAGGCCAGAGTAAGGGTTAAGACAGTAGCTATGAGGCCAGAGTAAGAGTTAAGACAGTAGCTATGAGGCCAGAGTAAGACTTAAGACAGTAGCTATGATGCCAGAGTAAGATTTAAGACAGTAGCTATGAGGCCAGAGTGAGAGTTAAGACAGTAGCTATTAGGCCAGAGTAAGAGTTAAGACAGTAGCTATGAGGCCAGAGTAAGAGTCCAAGACCTTAACCATTAGGCCAGAGTAAGAGTTAAGACAGTAGCTATGAGGCCAGAGTAAGAGTTAAGACAGTGGCTATGAGGCCAGACTAAGAGTCCAAGACCTTAACCATTAGGCCAGAGTAAGAGGTAAGACAGTAGCTATGAGGCCAGAGTAGGAGTTAAGACAGTAGCTATGAGGCCAGAGTAAGAGTTAAGACAGTAGCTATGAAGCCAGAGTAAGAGTCCAAGACCTTAACCATTAGGCCAGAGTAAGAGTTAAGACAGCAGCTATGAGGCCAGAGTAAGAGTTAAGACAGTAGCTATGAGGCCAGAGTAAGAGTTAAGACAGTAGCTATGAGGCCAGATTAAGAGTTAAGACAGTAGCTATGATGCCAGAGTAAGATTTAAGACAGTAGCTATGAGGCCAGAGTGAGAGTTAAGACAGTAGCTATTAGGCCAGAGTAAGAGTTAAGACAGTAGCTATGAGGCCAGAGTAAGAGTTAAGACAGTAGCTATTAGGCCAGAGTAAGAGTTAAGACAGTAGCTATGAGGCCAGAGTAAGAGTTAAGACAGTAGCTATGAGGCCAGTGTAAGAGTTAAGACAGTAGCTATGAGGCCAGAGTAAAAGTTAAGACAGTAGCTATGAGGCCAGAGTAAGAGTCCAAGACCTTAACCATTAGGCCAGAGTGAGAGTTAAGACAGTAGCTATGAGGCCAGAGTAAGAGTTAAGACAGTAGCTATGAGGCAAGAGTAAGAGTTAAGACAGTAGCTATGAGGCCGGAGTAAGAGTTAAGACAGTAGCTATGAGGCCGGAGTAAGAGCTAAGACAGTAGCTATGAGGCCAGAGTAAGAGTCCAAGACCTTAACCATTAGGCCAGAGTAAGAGTTAAGACAGTAGCTATGAGGCCAGAGTAAGAGTTAAGACAGTAGCTATGAGGCCAGAGTAAGAGTTAAGACAGTAGCTATGAGGCCAGAGTAAGAGTTAAGACAGTAGCTATGAGGCCAGAGTAAGAGTTAAGACAGTAGCTATGAGGCCAGAGTAAGAGTTAAGACAGTAGCTATGAGGCCAGCGTAAGAGTTAAGACAGTAGCTATGAGGCCAGAGTAAGAGTCCAAGACCTTAACCATTAGGCCAGAGTAAGAATTAAGACAGTGGCTATGAGGCCAGAGTAAGAGTCCAAGACATTAACCATTAGGCCAGAGTAAGAGTTAAGACAGTAGCTATGAGGCCAGAGTAGGAGTTAAGACAGTAGCTATGAGGCCAGAGTAAGAGTTAAGACAGTAGCTATGAGGCCAGAGTAAGAGTCCAAGACATTAACCATTAGGCCAGAGTAAGAGTTAAGACAGCAGCTATGAGGCCAGAGTAAGAGTTAAGACAGTAGCTATGAGGCCAGAGTAAGAGTTAAGGCAGTAGCTATGAGGCCAGAGTAAGAGTTAAGACAGTAGCTATGCGGCCAGAGTAAGAGTTAAGACAGTAGCTATTAGGCCAGAGTAAGAGTTAAGACAGTAGCTATGAGGCCAGAGTAAGAGTTAAGACAGTAGATATGAGGCCAGAGTAAGAGTCCAAGACCTTAACGATTAGGCCAGAGTGAGAGTTAAGACAGTAGCTATGAGGCCAGAGTAAGAGTTAAGGCAGTAGCTATGAGGCCAGAGTAAGAGTTAAGACAGTAGCTATGCGGCCATAGTAAGAGTTAAGACAGTAGCTATGAGGCCAGAGTAAGGGTTAAGACAGTAGCTATGAGGCCAGAGTAAGAGTTAAGACAGTAGCTATGAGGCCAGAGTAAGACTTAAGACAGTAGCTATGATGCCAGAGTAAGATTTAAGACAGTAGCTATGAGGCCAGAGTGAGAGTTAAGACAGTAGCTATTAGGCCAGAGTAAGAGTTAAGACAGTAGCTATGAGGCCAGAGTAAGAGTCCAAGACCTTAACCATTAGGCCAGAGTAAGAGTTAAGACAGTAGCTATGAGGCCAGAGTAAGAGTTAAGACAGTGGCTATGAGGCCAGACTAAGAGTCCAAGACCTTAACCATTAGGCCAGAGTAAGAGGTAAGACAGTAGCTATGAGGCCAGAGTAGGAGTTAAGACAGTAGCTATGAGGCCAGAGTAAGGGTTAAGACAGTAGCTATGAGGCCAGAGTAAGAGTTAAGACAGTAGCTATGAGGCCAGAGTAAGACTTAAGACAGTAGCTATGATGCCAGAGTAAGATTTAAGACAGTAGCTATGAGGCCAGAGTGAGAGTTAAGACAGTAGCTATTAGGCCAGAGTAAGAGTTAAGACAGTAGCTATGAGGCCAGAGTAAGAGTCCAAGACCTTAACCATTAGGCCAGAGTAAGAGTTAAGACAGTAGCTATGAGGCCAGAGTAAGAGTTAAGACAGTGGCTATGAGGCCAGACTAAGAGTCCAAGACCTTAACCATTAGGCCAGAGTAAGAGGTAAGACAGTAGCTATGAGGCCAGAGTAGGAGTTAAGACAGTAGCTATGAGGCCAGAGTAAGAGTTAAGACAGTAGCTATGAAGCCAGAGTAAGAGTCCAAGACCTTAACCATTAGGCCAGAGTAAGAGTTAAGACAGCAGCTATGAGGCCAGAGTAAGAGTTAAGACAGTAGCTATGAGGCCAGAGTAAGAGTTAAGACAGTAGCTATGAGGCCAGATTAAGAGTTAAGACAGTAGCTATGATGCCAGAGTAAGATTTAAGACAGTAGCTATGAGGCCAGAGTGAGAGTTAAGACAGTAGCTATTAGGCCAGAGTAAGAGTTAAGACAGTAGCTATGAGGCCAGAGTAAGAGTTAAGACAGTAGCTATTAGGCCAGAGTAAGAGTTAAGACAGTAGCTATGAGGCCAGAGTAAGAGTTAAGACAGTAGCTATGAGGCCAGTGTAAGAGTTAAGACAGTAGCTATGAGGCCAGAGTAAGAGTTAAGACAGTAGCTATGAGGCCAGAGTAAGAGTCCAAGACCTTAACCATTAGGCCAGAGTGAGAGTTAAGACAGTAGCTATGAGGCCAGAGTAAGAGTTAAGACAGTAGCTATGAGGCAAGAGTAAGAGTTAAGACAGTAGCTATGAGGCCGGAGTAAGAGTTAAGACAGTAGCTATGAGGCCGGAGTAAGAGCTAAGACAGTAGCTATGAGGCCAGAGTAAGAGTCCAAGACCTTAACCATTAGGCCAGAGTAAGAGTTAAGACAGTAGCTATGAGGCCAGAGTAAGAGTTAAGACAGTAGCTATTAGGCCAGAGTAAGAGTTAAGACAGTAGCTATGAGGCCAGAGTAAGAGTTAAGACAGTAGTTATGAGGCCAGAGTAAGAGTTAAGACAGTAGCTATGAGGCCAGAGTAAGAGTCCAAGACCTTAACCATTAGGCCAGAGTAAGAATTAAGACAGTGGCTATGAGGCCAGAGTAAAAGTCCAAGACCTTAACCATTAGGCCAGAGTAAGAGTTAAGACAGTAGCTATGAGGCCAGAGTAGGAGTTAAGACAGTAGCTATGAGGCCAGAGTAAGAGTTAAGACAGTAGCTATGAGGCCAGAATGAGAGTCCAAGACCTTAACCATTAGGCCAGAGTAAGAGTTAAGACAGCAGCTATGAGGCCAGAGTAAGAGTTAAGACAGTAGCTATGAGGCCAGAGTAAGACTTAAGACAGTAGCTATGAGGCCAGAGTAAGAGTTAAGACAGTAGCTATGAGGCCAGAGTAAGAATCCAAGACCTTAACCATTAGTCCAGAGTAAGAGTTAAGACAGTAGCTATGAGACCAGAGTAAGAGTCCAAGACCTTAACTATTAGGCCAGAGAAGGAGTTAAGACAGTAGCTATTAGGCCAGAGTAAGAGTTAAGGCAGTAGCTATTAGGCCGGAGTAAGAGTTAAGACGGTAGCTATGAGGCCAGAGTAAGAGTTAAGACCTTAACCATTAGGCCAGAGTAAGAGTTAAGACAGTAGCTATGAGGCCAGAGTAAGAGTTAAGACAGTAGCTATGAGGCCAGAGTAAGAGTTAAGACAGTAGCTATGAGGCCGGAGTAAGAGTTAAGACAGTAGCTATGAGGCCGGAGTAAGAGCTAAGACAGTAGCTATGAGGCCAGAGTAAGAGTCCAAGACCTTAACCATTAGGCCAGAGTAAGAGTTAAGACAGTAGCTATGAGGCCAGAGTAAGAGTTAAGACAGTAGCTATTAGGCCAGAGTAAGAGTTAAGACAGTAGCTATGAGGCCAGAGTAAGAGTTAAGACAGTAGCTATGAGGCCAGAGTAAGAGTTAAGACAGTAGCTATGAGGCCAGCGTAAGAGTTAAGACAGTAGCTATGAGGCCAGAGTAAGAGTCCAAGACCTTAACCATTAGGCCAGAGTAAGAATTAAGACAGTAGCTATGAGGCCAGAGTAAGAGTTAAGACAGTGACAATATCCAAACTAACAAAAGGTGACGGACTCGAATGGTAGCACCTCACTTCCAATCAGTTGCTGCCTTATCAGGCTGTTAGTGCACAAACTCTCCAGCACCATTCACCTAGTGGTGCCTCAGTACAAATTCTGACCAATAATTTACATTGAATGGAGGTGCACTGAACATATACGCAGAAGTCCAAAAGTTGTTTTATACTTTTCTTTGTTTAATTTTTATTTCAAGTTGATAGATACAAAAACCACAGCCAACGCGTTTCGTTCCCTTCAAGATATAATTTCTTAACGGAACTTCTTCAGGGCTGTATTTGGAAAATAGAAAGAATATATATATATAATACAATCATTAAAATTGACGGACATACACATATATTTACAAACATTAAAAACAATTTTAGTGTCATTTTGATCAATCCGGTTATACCGAAATGGGATTTATATTTACAGAAAGTATACACATTATTCCTTTTTCATTCCTATACACTTCCGCTTATAATACATGAACACAAAATTTCCAAAAGTTCATGGTTGAATAAAAAAAAAAAAAAAAAAAAAAAAAAGAGAAGAACTCTGGTACACCAGCATAGTATTCATAAACTCCGTATTACCTGATTTATATAACATACACAATCTATCATTTTCCGTCTATTTAACTAAAGATATTCCGGCTATCATCTTACCTCAAAGTGACAGCAATTTAAATGCAGGCTTTGGAGTTTCACATTTGGCGAGTAAGTAGTTTAAATAGTAACTAATCCAGAGATCAGAAGAAATTCTAAAAGAAAAAGTGCGACATGGAGACCAAATTAGAACAATCCAAATCAAAAAACGATGTTTGAGAATTGAGCGGAGGAGAGGAGGCGGATGAAGTCAAATATCTCACCAGATGGGTCGTGGAAGATCTGATTAAAGCCGAAATTACCATTAGTCGAGGTGTGCAATAATTAGATCCAATGTGGATGGTGATTTGCCCAGATTCATAATAAGAATCTGAAATAAGATCAAAGAAAAAACTTGATATATAAAGAAAGGAATAAGATGTTTATTATCTCATTTTTAATTCCTTTTTACTTATTATTGTTTATTTTTTATTATTTTTTATTTTTTATTTTTTATTTTCAAGAGGTAGCGGTACACTTCTTCAAGTTCATAACCGGCTCAAAGATTTCTGCCAATATTTATAGTACAGAATACCCCCTCATTTTTAATTACTTTGTATTTTCAAGAGATAGCGGTACACTTCTTCAAGTGCATGACAGACTAAAGATTTCTGCCAATATTTTTAGTACACAATACCCCCTAATTATTTCTGGGGGTTTCTACTGTCAGAAGGTACATGAAAATAAGAGTTTCAAATTCGAATAACCCTAAGCATAAAGCCAATCCAAAATTTTTAGAAGATAAAATAAAATAATCCGGTAGTAGTGTTTGAAAAAATTTGGTTTTTTTAAAAAAATTAATTGTTGTGATCTCACCTGTACTGTTCCTGTAAATCTGTTCTTGTAGCAGATTTTCAAAAGGTCATCTATAGTGGATGCTCAGTTTAATATCTGTATATTTATTAAATAAACACCTAAGTGGGGAATATACAAAACACATTAATGGCTTGACACCAACCAGTAGATATTCTACAGTATGATTGGAAGTATCTAAAACATTATTCTAAATCTGAATCATCCAAATAAAGATATCTAGTCATTTACTTGAGGGTAAAACGACCTCTATGTTTTTATTAAAAAGATGAGTAATAGAAAATAACATAATAATACCCAAGTTTTAATATATTTGAGGTGGAAAGCCTTAAGTAATCTTAAATAATCAATTTCCAAAAGGATTTTTATTGACAGGGTATAAATTCAACTTCATATATCTCTAGATTCACAGTCTCTCAAGACTAGAGGCAGCCACAGAGAACCCCCTAATTCCCAGTTTATATACCTAAAATAGGTTATTGTTTAGTTCTAAGCTCCAAAAAATTCTTTAAATTTTTAAGTTAGACTAACTACTCTCTCACATGCAAAAATCACGAGGAGAATGTTAAAATAATCCAGGTACCTTATTAAGCGTTCTTCAATCACTTCCAGATTCTCCGACCGTTTTACCCAGCTTTTCTCGTGTTTAAATAGTTTGTTTGAATGCTCTCAATTAGCAGCACCTGGTCAGGCTCAAACTTGATGATGTCATGAATATGCGTCACTAAAGCGAATGCCTACCCGAGAATAACAACCTCTCTCGAATCTTAGCGCCATTTTGAAATGGCCGATTTTATATATTCAAAGCGGAACCCGGGTAGTGAACCCTGTATTGGTTGCATATAGATGGATCTAAGTTGGATATTTTTAAGAGGATAGAAAGAAAAGTGGAGATCAACTCGATAATTTTTGAGCGCGGAGGCCATGTTAATTCATTCGCAAAACAATTCTTCTAATGAAACCCTGAGTGGGTAGAGAAACTATGTATTTTTACAATTTTCCCAATTGGCTCGCTAGTCAGATTATATACTACTCAATTTGTTTAGATCTATTGATCATTTGATACAAATCGTAGATGACTGGTGTTGCGCTTACTCCAGGTAATAGTATTCTCGCACGCCGACTGTTTTTTGAGTAAAAATAGTGCCACCATCTTTGAATGTTTAGAGTCATAATGACGAGTGACTCGTACTATGAGGGCTGATCTGAATTTAAGTAACACATGAGTGGTCTTAATTCTATCTCGTTATTAATTAATCGAACTGTGTCGTGAATCATTAGTGTAGAGTTTATTACCATCATAATAAACTCGCAACAATTCTTCTAATGAAACCCTGAGTGGGTAGAGAAACTATGTATTTCTACAATTTTCCCAATTGGCTCGCTAGTCAGATTATATACTACTCAATTTATTTAGATCTATTGATCATTTGATACAAATCGTAGATGACTGGTGTTGCGCTTACTCCAGGTTATAGTATTCTCGCACGCCAACTGTTTTTTGAATAAAAATAGTGCCGCCATCTTTGAATGTTTAGAGTCATAACGACGAGTAACTCGTACTATGAGGGCTGATCTGAATTTAAGTAACACATGAGTGGTCTTAATTCTATCTCGTTATTAATTAATCGAACTGTGTCGTGAATCATTAGTGTAGAGTTTATTACAATCATAATAAACTCACAACGTCGGCTAAGTTACATGAGAATAATTCCACTATCTTTCTATGGTCAAAATTATAATGAGTAAAGTGACGATAATTCAAAACCAGAACAACTAGTCTGACGTATATAAATTACATCCGCTTGCTGCAGGGCATAGTAGTCTCACAATGCCGATTATTTTAAATGAAAATAGTACCGCCATCTCTAAATGTTCGAAGTCATAACGACAAATGAATCGTACTTTGAAATTTTAGTCTAAGTACATGTACTATGCAAGCCTCATCATAAGTCTTCCACATGTTCGAAGTCATAGCGACGAGTGAATCGTACTTTGAAATTTAATCTACGTACATGTAACACATGTGTGATCCTAATATTGTCAAATTATTAATTGATCGGATTATGTCGTAAATAAATAGTTTAAAGTTTATTGCAAGTCACAATAAACTCGCAACGTCGGCCAAGTTAAATAAGAATAGTTCCGCCATCTTTGGATATTCAAAGTTATAATGAGTAAAGTGGACTACAAGAGTTAATCTTAGTATGTTTAACTACTAATTATTGCACACCTCGACTAATGGTAATTTCGGCTTTAATCAGATCTTCCACGACCCATCTGGTGAGATATTTGACTTCATCCGCCTCCTCTCCTCCGCTCAATTCTCAAACATCGTTTTTTGATTTGGATTGTTCTAATTTGGTCTCCATGTCGCACTTTTTCTTTTAGAATTTCTTCTGATCTCTGGATTAGTTACTATTTAAACTACTTACTCGCCAAATGTGAAACTCCAAAGCCTGCATTTAAATTGCTGTCACTTTGAGGTAAGATGATAGCCGGAATATCTTTAGTTAAATAGACGGAAAATGATAGATTGTGTATGTTATATAAATCAGGTAATACGGAGTTTATGAATACTATGCTGGTGTACCAGAGTTCTTCTCTTTTTTTTTTTTTTTTTTTTTTTTTTATTCAACCATGAACTTTTGGAAATTTTGTGTTCATGTATTATAAGCGGAAGTGTATAGGAATGAAAAAGGAATAATGTGTATACTTTCTGTAAATATAAATCCCATTTCGGTATAACCGGATTGATCAAAATGACACTAAAATTGTTTTTAATGTTTGTAAATATATGTGTATGTCCGTCAATTTTAATGATTGTATTATATATATATATTCTTTCTATTTTCCAAATACAGCCCTGAAGAAGTTCCGTTAAGAAATTATATCTTGAAGGGAACGAAACGCGTTGGCTGTGGTTTTTGTATCTATCAACTTGAAATAAAAATTAAACAAAGAAAAGTATAAAACAACTTTTGGACTTCTGCGTATATGTTCAGTGCACCTCCATTCAATGTAAATTAAGAGTTAAGACAGTAGCTATGAGGCCAGGGTAAGAGTTAAGACAGTAGCTATTAGGCCACAGTAAGAGTCCAAGACCTTAACCATTAGGCCAGAGTAAGAGTTAAGGCAGTAGCTATGAGGCCAGAGTAAGAGTTAAGACAGTAGCTATGAGGCCATAGTAAGAGTTAAGACAGTAGCTATTAGGCCACAGTAAGAGTCCAAGACCTTAACCATTAGGCCATAGTAAGAGTTAAGACAGTAGCTATTAGGCCACAGTAAGAGTCCAAGACCTTAACCATTAGGCCAGAGTAAGAGTTAAGACAGTAGCTATGAGGCCAGAGTAAGAGTTAAGACAGTATCTATGAGGCCAGAGTAAGAGTCCAAGACCTTAACCATTAGGCCAGAGTAAGAGTTAAGACAGTAGCTATGAGGCCAGAGTAAGAGTTAAGACAGTAGCTATTAGGCCAGAGTAAGAGTTAAGACATTAGCTATGAGGCCAGAGTAAGAGTTAAGGCAGTAGCTATGAGGCCAGAGTAAGAGTTAAGACAGTAGCTATGAGGCCATAGTAAGAGTTAAGACAGTAGCTATGAGGCCAGAGTAAGAGTTAAGACAGTAGCTATGAGGCCAGAGTAAGAGTTAAGACAGTAGCTATGAGGCCGGAGTAAGAGTTAAGACAGTAGCTATGATGCCAGAGTAAGATTTAAGACAGTAGCTATGAGGCCAGAGTGAGAGTTAAGACAGTAGCTATTAGGCCAGAGTAAGAGTTAAGACGGTAGCTATGAGGCCAGAGTAAGAGTTAAGACAGTAGCTATTAGGCCAGAGAAAGAGTTAAGACAGTAGCTATGAGGCCAGAGTAAGAGTTAAGGCAGTAGCTATGAGGCCAGAGTAAGAGTTAAGACAGTAGCTATGCGGCCAGAGTAAGAGTTAAGACAGTAGCTATTAGGCCAGAGTAAGAGTTAAGACAGTAGCTATGAGGCCAGAGTAAGAGTTAAGACAGTAGATATGAGGCCAGAGTAAGAGTCCAAGACCTTAACGATTAGGCCAGAGTGAGAGTTAAGACAGTAGCTATGAGGCCAGAGTAAGAGTTAAGACAGTAGCTATTAGGCCAGAGTAAGAGTTAAGACAGTAGCTATGAGGCCAGAGTAAGAGTTAAGACAGTAGCTATTAGGCCAGAGTAAGAGTCCAAGACCTTAACCATTAGGCCAGAGTAAGAGTTAAGACAGTAGCTATGAGGCCAGAGTAAGAGTTAAGACAGTAGCTATGAGACCAGAGTAAGAGTCCAAGACCTTAACTATTAGGCCAGAGAAGGAGTTAAGACAGTAGCTATTAGGCCAGAGTAAGAGTTAAGACAGTAGCTATTAGGCCGGAGTAAGAGTTAAGACGGTAGCTATGAGGCCAGAGTAAGAGTTAAGACCTTAACCATTAGGCCAGAGTAAGAGTTAAGACAGTAGCTATGAGGCCAGAGTAAGAGTTAAGACAGTAGCTATGAGGCCAGAGTAAGAGTTAAGACAGTAGCTATGAGGCCGGAGTAAGAGTTAAGACAGTAGCTATGAGGCCGGAGTAAGAGCTAAGACAGTAGCTATGAGGCCAGAGTAAGAGTCCAAGACCTTAACCATTAGGCCAGAGTAAGAGTTAAGACAGTAGCTATGAGGCCAGAGTAAGAGTTAAGACAGTAGCTATTAGGCCAGAGTAAGAGTTAAGACAGTAGCTATGAGGCCAGAGTAAGAGTTAAGACAGTAGCTATGAGGCCAGAGTAAGAGTTAAGACAGTAGCTATGAGGCCAGCGTAAGAGTTAAGACAGTAGCTATGAGGCCAGAGTAAGAGTCCAAGACCTTAACCATTAGGCCAGAGTAAGAATTAAGACAGTGGCTATGAGGCCAGAGTAAGAGTCCAAGACATTAACCATTAGGCCAGAGTAAGAGTTAAGACAGTAGCTATGAGGCCAGAGTAGGAGTTAAGACAGTAGCTATGAGGCCAGAGTAAGAGTTAAGACAGTAGCTATGAGGCCAGAGTAAGAGTCCAAGACATTAACCATTAGGCCAGAGTAAGAGTTAAGACAGCAGCTATGAGGCCAGAGTAAGAGTTAAGACAGTCGCTATGAGGCCAGAGTAAGAGTTAAGGCAGTAGCTATGAGGCCAGAGTAAGAGTTAAGACAGTAGCTATGCGGCCAGAGTAAGAGTTAAGACAGTAGCTATTAGGCCAGAGTAAGAGTTAAGACAGTAGCTATGAGGCCAGAGTAAGAGTTAAGACAGTAGATATGAGGCCAGAGTAAGAGTCCAAGACCTTAACGATTAGGCCAGAGTGAGAGTTAAGACAGTAGCTATGAGGCCAGAGTAAGAGTTAAGGCAGTAGCTATGAGGCCAGAGTAAGAGTTAAGACAGTAGCTATGCGGCCATAGTAAGAGTTAAGACAGTAGCTATGAGGCCAGAGTAAGGGTTAAGACAGTAGCTATGAGGCCAGAGTAAGAGTTAAGACAGTAGCTATGAGGCCAGAGTAAGACTTAAGACAGTAGCTATGATGCCAGAGTAAGATTTAAGACAGTAGCTATGAGGCCAGAGTGAGAGTTAAGACAGTAGCTATTAGGCCAGAGTAAGAGTTAAGACAGTAGCTATGAGGCCAGAGTAAGAGTCCAAGACCTTAACCATTAGGCCAGAGTAAGAGTTAAGACAGTAGCTATGAGGCCAGAGTAAGAGTTAAGACAGTGGCTATGAGGCCAGACTAAGAGTCCAAGACCTTAACCATTAGGCCAGAGTAAGAGGTAAGACAGTAGCTATGAGGCCAGAGTAGGAGTTAAGACAGTAGCTATGAGGCCAGAGTAAGAGTTAAGACAGTAGCTATGAAGCCAGAGTAAGAGTCCAAGACCTTAACCATTAGGCCAGAGTAAGAGTTAAGACAGCAGCTATGAGGCCAGAGTAAGAGTTAAGACAGTAGCTATGAGGCCAGAGTAAGAGTTAAGACAGTAGCTATGAGGCCAGATTAAGAGTTAAGACAGTAGCTATGATGCCAGAGTAAGATTTAAGACAGTAGCTATGAGGCCAGAGTGAGAGTTAAGACAGTAGCTATTAGGCCAGAGTAAGAGTTAAGACAGTAGCTATGAGGCCAGAGTAAGAGTTAAGACAGTAGCTATTAGGCCAGAGTAAGAGTTAAGACAGTAGCTATGAGGCCAGAGTAAGAGTTAAGACAGTAGCTATGAGGCCAGTGTAAGAGTTAAGACAGTAGCTATGAGGCCAGAGTAAGAGTTAAGACAGTAGCTATGAGGCCAGAGTAAGAGTCCAAGACCTTACCCATTAGGCCAGAGTGAGAGTTAAGACAGTAGCTATGAGGCCAGAGTAAGAGTTAAGACAGTAGCTATGAGGCAAGAGTAAGAGTTAAGACAGTAGCTATGAGGCCGGAGTAAGAGTTAAGACAGTAGCTATGAGGCCGGAGTAAGAGCTAAGACAGTAGCTATGAGGCCAGAGTAAGAGTCCAAGACCTTAACCATTAGGCCAGAGTAAGAGTTAAGACAGTAGCTATGAGGCCAGAGTAAGAGTTAAGACAGTAGCTATTAGGCCAGAGTAAGAGTTAAGACAGTAGCTATGAGGCCAGAGTAAGAGTTAAGACAGTAGCTATGAGGCCAGAGTAAGAGTTAAGACAGTAGCTATGAGGCCAGAGTAAGAGTTAAGACAGTAGCTATGAGGCCAGCGTAAGAGTTAAGACAGTAGCTATGAGGCCAGAGTAAGAGTCCAAGACCTTAACCATTAGGCCAGAGTAAGAATTAAGACAGTGGCTATGAGGCCAGAGTAAGAGTCCAAGACATTAACCATTAGGCCAGAGTAAGAGTTAAGACAGTAGCTATGAGGCCAGAGTAGGAGTTAAGACAGTAGCTATGAGGCCAGAGTAAGAGTTAAGACAGTAGCTATGAGGCCAGAGTAAGAGTCCAAGACATTAACCATTAGGCCAGAGTAAGAGTTAAGACAGCAGCTATGAGGCCAGAGTAAGAGTTAAGACAGTAGCTATGAGGCCAGAGTAAGAGTTAAGGCAGTAGCTATGAGGCCAGAGTAAGAGTTAAGACAGTAGCTATGCGGCCAGAGTAAGAGTTAAGACAGTAGCTATTAGGCCAGAGTAAGAGTTAAGACAGTAGCTATGAGGCCAGAGTAAGAGTTAAGACAGTAGATATGAGGCCAGAGTAAGAGTCCAAGACCTTAACGATTAGGCCAGAGTGAGAGTTAAGACAGTAGCTATGAGGCCAGAGTAAGAGTTAAGGCAGTAGCTATGAGGCCAGAGTAAGAGTTAAGACAGTAGCTATGCGGCCATAGTAAGAGTTAAGACAGTAGCTATGAGGCCAGAGTAAGGGTTAAGACAGTAGCTATGAGGCCAGAGTAAGAGTTAAGACAGTAGCTATGAGGCCAGAGTAAGACTTAAGACAGTAGCTATGATGCCAGAGTAAGATTTAAGACAGTAGCTATGAGGCCAGAGTGAGAGTTAAGACAGTAGCTATTAGGCCAGAGTAAGAGTTAAGACAGTAGCTATGAGGCCAGAGTAAGAGTCCAAGACCTTAACCATTAGGCCAGAGTAAGAGTTAAGACAGTAGCTATGAGGCCAGAGTAAGAGTTAAGACAGTGGCTATGAGGCCAGACTAAGAGTCCAAGACCTTAACCATTAGGCCAGAGTAAGAGGTAAGACAGTAGCTATGAGGCCAGAGTAGGAGTTAAGACAGTAGCTATGAGGCCAGAGTAAGAGTTAAGACAGTAGCTATGAAGCCAGAGTAAGAGTCCAAGACCTTAACCATTAGGCCAGAGTAAGAGTTAAGACAGCAGCTATGAGGCCAGAGTAAGAGTTAAGACAGTAGCTATGAGGCCAGAGTAAGAGTTAAGACAGTAGCTATGAGGCCAGATTAAGAGTTAAGACAGTAGCTATGATGCCAGAGTAAGATTTAAGACAGTAGCTATGAGGCCAGAGTGAGAGTTAAGACAGTAGCTATTAGGCCAGAGTAAGAGTTAAGACAGTAGCTATGAGGCCAGAGTAAGAGTTAAGACAGTAGCTATTAGGCCAGAGTAAGAGTTAAGACAGTAGCTATGAGGCCAGAGTAAGAGTTAAGACAGTAGCTATGAGGCCAGTGTAAGAGTTAAGACAGTAGCTATGAGGCCAGAGTAAGAGTTAAGACAGTAGCTATGAGGCCAGAGTAAGAGTCCAAGACCTTAACCATTAGGCCAGAGTGAGAGTTAAGACAGTAGCTATGAGGCCAGAGTAAGAGTTAAGACAGTAGCTATGAGGCAAGAGTAAGAGTTAAGACAGTAGCTATGAGGCCGGAGTAAGAGTTAAGACAGTAGCTATGAGGCCGGAGTAAGAGCTAAGACAGTAGCTATGAGGCCAGAGTAAGAGTCCAAGACCTTAACCATTAGGCCAGAGTAAGAGTTAAGACAGTAGCTATGAGGCCAGAGTAAGAGTTAAGACAGTAGCTATTAGGCCAGAGTAAGAGTTAAGACAGTAGCTATGAGGCCAGAGTAAGAGTTAAGACAGTAGCTATGAGGCCAGAGTAAGAGTTAAGACAGTAGTTATGAGGCCAGAGTAAGAGTTAAGACAGTAGCTATGAGGCCAGAGTAAGAGTCCAAGACCTTAACCATTAGGCCAGAGTAAGAATTAAGACAGTGGCTATGAGGCCAGAGTAAAAGTCCAAGACCTTAACCATTAGGCCAGAGTAAGAGTTAAGACAGTAGCTATGAGGCCAGAGTAGGAGTTAAGACAGTAGCTATGAGGCCAGAGTAAGAGTTAAGACAGTAGCTATGAGGCCAGAATGAGAGTCCAAGACCTTAACCATTAGGCCAGAGTAAGAGTTAAGACAGCAGCTATGAGGCCAGAGTAAGAGTTAAGACAGTAGCTATGAGGCCAGAGTAAGACTTAAGACAGTAGCTATGAGGCCAGAGTAAGAGTTAAGACAGTAGCTATGAGGCCAGAGTAAGAGTCCAAGACCTTAACCATTAGGCCAGAGTAAGAGTTAAGACAATAGCTATGAGGCCAGAGTAAGAGTTAAGACAGTAGCTATGAGGCCAGAGTAAGAGTTAAGACAGTAGCTATGAGGCCAGAGTAAGAGTTAAGACAGTAGCTATGAGGCCAGAGTAAGAGTCCAAGACCTTAACCATTAGGCCAGAGTAAGAGTTAAGACAGTGGCTATGACGCCAGAGTAAGAGTCCAAGACCTTAACCATTAGGCCAGAGTAAGAGTTAAGACAGTAGCTATGAGGCCAGAGTAGGAGTTAAGACAGTAGCTATGAGGCCAGAGTAAGAGTTAAGACAGTAGCGATGAGGCCAGAGTAAGAGTCCAAGACTTTAACCATTAGGCCATGGTAAGAGTTAAGACAGCAGCTATGAGGCCAGAGTAAGAGTTAAGACAGTAGCTATGAGGCCAGAGTAAGAGTCCAAGACCTTAACCATTAGGCCAGAGTAAGAGTTAAGACAGTAGCTATGAGGCCAGAGTAAGAGTTAAGACAGTAGCTATTAGGCCAGAGTAAGAGTTAAGACAGTAGCTATGAGGCCAGAGTAAGAGTTAAGGCAGTAGCTATGAGGCCAGAGTAAGAGTTAAGACAGTAGCTATGTGGCCATAGTAAGAGTTAAGACAGTAGCGATGAGGCCAGAGTAAGAGTCCAAGACCTTAACCATTAGGCCAGAGTAAGAGTTAAGACAGCAGCTATGAGGCCAGAGTAAGAGTTAAGACAGTAGCTATGAGGCCAGAGTAAGAGTTAAGACAGTAGCTATGAGGCCAGAGTAAGAGTTAAGACAGTAGCTATGAGGCCAGAGTAAGAGTCCAAGACCTTAATCATTAGGCCAGAGTAAGAGTTAAGACAGTAGCTATGAGGCCAGAGTAAGAGTTAAGACAGTAGCTATTAGGCCAGAGTAAGAGTTAAGACAGTAGCTATGAGGCCAGAGTAAGAGTTAAGGCAGTAGCTATGAGGCCAGAGTAAGAGTTAAGACAGTAGCTATGAGGCCATAGTAAGAGTTAAGACAGTAGCTATGAGGCCAGAGTAAGAGTTAAGACAGTAGCTATGAGGCCAGAGTAAGAGTTAAGACAGTAGCTATGAGGCCGGAGTAAGAGTTAAGACAGTAGCTATGATGCCAGAGTAAGATTTAAGACAGTAGCTATGAGGCCAGAGTGAGAGTTAAGACAGTAGCTATTAGGCCAGAGTAAGAGTTAAGACAGTAGCTATTAGGCCAGAGTAAGAGTTAAGACAGTAGCTATGAGGCCAGAGTAAGAGTTAAGACAGTAGCTATTAGGCCAGAGTAAGAGTCCAATACCTTAACCATTAGGCCAGAGTAAGAGTTAAGACAGTAGCTATGAGGCCAGAGTAAGAGTTAAGACAGTAGCTATGAGGCCAGAGTAAGAGTCCAAGACCTTAACCATTAGGCCAGAGAAGGAGTTAAGACAGTAGCAATGAGGCCAGAGTAAGAGTTAAGGCAGTAGCTATGAGGCCAGAGTAAGAGTTAAGACAGTAGCTATGCGGCCAGAGTAAGAGTTAAGACAGTAGCTATTAGGCCAGAGTAAGAGTTAAGACAGTAGCTATGAGGCCAGAGTAAGAGTTAAGACAGTAGATATGAGGCCAGAGTAAGAGTCCAAGACCTTAACGATTAGGCCAGAGTGAGAGTTAAGACAGTAGCTATGAGGCCAGAGTAAGAGTTAAGACAGTAGCTATTAGGCCAGAGTAAGAGTTAAGACAGTAGCTATGAGGCCAGAGTAAGAGTTAAGACAGTAGCTATTAGGCCAGAGTAAGAGTCCAAGACCTTAACCATTAGGCCAGAGTAAGAGTTAAGACAGTAGCTATGAGGCCAGAGTAAGAGTTAAGACAGTAGCTATGAGACCAGAGTAAGAGTCCAAGACCTTAACTATTAGGCCAGAGAAGGAGTTAAGACAGTAGCTATTAGGCCAGAGTAAGAGTTAAGACAGTAGCTATTAGGCCGGAGTAAGAGTTAAGACGGTAGCTATGAGGCCAGAGTAAGAGTTAAGACCTTAACCATTAGGCCAGAGTAAGAGTTAAGACAGTAGCTATGAGGCCAGAGTAAGAGTTAAGACAGTAGCTATGAGGCCAGAGTAAGAGTTAAGACAGTAGCTATGAGGCCGGAGTAAGAGTTAAGACAGTAGCTATGAGGCCGGAGTAAGAGCTAAGACAGTAGCTATGAGGCCAGAGTAAGAGTCCAAGACCTTAACCATTAGGCCAGAGTAAGAGTTAAGACAGTAGCTATGAGGCCAGAGTAAGAGTTAAGACAGTAGCTATTAGGCCAGAGTCAGAGTTAAGACAGTAGCTATGAGGCCAGAGTAAGAGTTAAGACAGTAGCTATGAGGCCAGAGTAAGAGTTAAGACAGTAGCTATGAGGCCAGCGTAAGAGTTAAGACAGTAGCTATGAGGCCAGAGTAAGAGTCCAAGACCTTAACCATTAGGCCAGAGTAAGAATTAAGACAGTGGCTATGAGGCCAGAGTAAGAGTCCAAGACATTAACCATTAGGCCAGAGTAAGAGTTAAGACAGTAGCTATGAGGCCAGAGTAGGAGTTAAGACAGTAGCTATGAGGCCAGAGTAAGAGTTAAGACAGTAGCTATGAGGCCAGAGTAAGAGTCCAAGACATTAACCATTAGGCCAGAGTAAGAGTTAAGACAGCAGCTATGAGGCCAGAGTAAGAGTTAAGACAGTAGCTATGAGGCCAGAGTAAGAGTTAAGGCAGTAGCTATGAGGCCAGAGTAAGAGTTAAGACAGTAGCTATGCGGCCAGAGTAAGAGTTAAGACAGTAGCTATTAGGCCAGAGTAAGAGTTAAGACAGTAGCTATGAGGCCAGAGTAAGAGTTAAGACAGTAGATATGAGGCCAGAGTAAGAGTCCAAGACCTTAACGATTAGGCCAGAGTGAGAGTTAAGACAGTAGCTATGAGGCCAGAGTAAGAGTTAAGGCAGTAGCTATGAGGCCAGAGTAAGAGTTAAGACAGTAGCTATGCGGCCATAGTAAGAGTTAAGACAGTAGCTATGAGGCCAGAGTAAGGGTTAAGACAGTAGCTATGAGGCCAGAGTAAGAGTTAAGACAGTAGCTATGAGGCCAGAGTAAGACTTAAGACAGTAGCTATGATGCCAGAGTAAGATTTAAGACAGTAGCTATGAGGCCAGAGTGAGAGTTAAGACAGTAGCTATTAGGCCAGAGTAAGAGTTAAGACAGTAGCTATGAGGCCAGAGTAAGAGTCCAAGACCTTAACCATTAGGCCAGAGTAAGAGTTAAGACAGTAGCTATGAGGCCAGAGTAAGAGTTAAGACAGTGGCTATGAGGCCAGACTAAGAGTCCAAGACCTTAACCATTAGGCCAGAGTAAGAGGTAAGACAGTAGCTATGAGGCCAGAGTAGGAGTTAAGACAGTAGCTATGAGGCCAGAGTAAGAGTTAAGACAGTAGCTATGAAGCCAGAGTAAGAGTCCAAGACCTTAACCATTAGGCCAGAGTAAGAGTTAAGACAGCAGCTATGAGGCCAGAGTAAGAGTTAAGACAGTAGCTATGAGGCCAGAGTAAGAGTTAAGACAGTAGCTATGAGGCCAGATTAAGAGTTAAGACAGTAGCTATGATGCCAGAGTAAGATTTAAGACAGTAGCTATGAGGCCAGAGTGAGAGTTAAGACAGTAGCTATTAGGCCAGAGTAAGAGTTAAGACAGTAGCTATGAGGCCAGAGTAAGAGTTAAGACAGTAGCTATTAGGCCAGAGTAAGAGTTAAGACAGTAGCTATGAGGCCAGAGTAAGAGTTAAGACAGTAGCTATGAGGCCAGTGTAAGAGTTAAGACAGTAGCTATGAGGCCAGAGTAAAAGTTAAGACAGTAGCTATGAGGCCAGAGTAAGAGTCCAAGACCTTAACCATTAGGCCAGAGTGAGAGTTAAGACAGTAGCTATGAGGCCAGAGTAAGAGTTAAGACAGTAGCTATGAGGCAAGAGTAAGAGTTAAGACAGTAGCTATGAGGCCGGAGTAAGAGTTAAGACAGTAGCTATGAGGCCGGAGTAAGAGCTAAGACAGTAGCTATGAGGCCAGAGTAAGAGTCCAAGACCTTAACTATTAGGCCAGAGTAAGAGTTAAGACAGTAGCTATGAGGCCAGAGTAAGAGTTAAGACAGTAGCTATGAGGCCAGAGTAAGAGTTAAGACAGTAGCTATGAGGCCAGAGTAAGAGTTAAGACAGTAGCTATGAGGCCAGAGTAAGAGTTAAGACAGTAGCTATGAGGCCAGCGTAAGAGTTAAGACAGTAGCTATGAGGCCAGAGTAAGAGTCCAAGACCTTAACCATTAGGCCAGAGTAAGAATTAAGACAGTGGCTATGAGGCCAGAGTAAGAGTCCAAGACATTAACCATTAGGCCAGAGTAAGAGTTAAGACAGTAGCTATGAGGCCAGAGTAGGAGTTAAGACAGTAGCTATGAGGCCAGAGTAAGAGTTAAGACAGTAGCTATGAGGCCAGAGTAAGAGTCCAAGACATTAACCATTAGGCCAGAGTAAGAGTTAAGACAGCAGCTATGAGGCCAGAGTAAGAGTTAAGACAGTAGCTATGAGGCCAGAGTAAGAGTTAAGGCAGTAGCTATGAGGCCAGAGTAAGAGTTAAGACAGTAGCTATGCGGCCAGAGTAAGAGTTAAGACAGTAGCTATTAGGCCAGAGTAAGAGTTAAGACAGTAGCTATGAGGCCAGAGTAAGAGTTAAGACAGTAGATATGAGGCCAGAGTAAGAGTCCAAGACCTTAACGATTAGGCCAGAGTGAGAGTTAAGACAGTAGCTATGAGGCCAGAGTAAGAGTTAAGGCAGTAGCTATGAGGCCAGAGTAAGAGTTAAGACAGTAGCTATGCGGCCATAGTAAGAGTTAAGACAGTAGCTATGAGGCCAGAGTAAGGGTTAAGACAGTAGCTATGAGGCCAGAGTAAGAGTTAAGACAGTAGCTATGAGGCCAGAGTAAGACTTAAGACAGTAGCTATGATGCCAGAGTAAGATTTAAGACAGTAGCTATGAGGCCAGAGTGAGAGTTAAGACAGTAGCTATTAGGCCAGAGTAAGAGTTAAGACAGTAGCTATGAGGCCAGAGTAAGAGTCCAAGACCTTAACCATTAGGCCAGAGTAAGAGTTAAGACAGTAGCTATGAGGCCAGAGTAAGAGTTAAGACAGTGGCTATGAGGCCAGACTAAGAGTCCAAGACCTTAACCATTAGGCCAGAGTAAGAGGTAAGACAGTAGCTATGAGGCCAGAGTAGGAGTTAAGACAGTAGCTATGAGGCCAGAGTAAGGGTTAAGACAGTAGCTATGAGGCCAGAGTAAGAGTTAAGACAGTAGCTATGAGGCCAGAGTAAGACTTAAGACAGTAGCTATGATGCCAGAGTAAGATTTAAGACAGTAGCTATGAGGCCAGAGTGAGAGTTAAGACAGTAGCTATTAGGCCAGAGTAAGAGTTAAGACAGTAGCTATGAGGCCAGAGTAAGAGTCCAAGACCTTAACCATTAGGCCAGAGTAAGAGTTAAGACAGTAGCTATGAGGCCAGAGTAAGAGTTAAGACAGTGGCTATGAGGCCAGACTAAGAGTCCAAGACCTTAACCATTAGGCCAGAGTAAGAGGTAAGACAGTAGCTATGAGGCCAGAGTAGGAGTTAAGACAGTAGCTATGAGGCCAGAGTAAGAGTTAAGACAGTAGCTATGAAGCCAGAGTAAGAGTCCAAGACCTTAACCATTAGGCCAGAGTAAGAGTTAAGACAGCAGCTATGAGGCCAGAGTAAGAGTTAAGACAGTAGCTATGAGGCCAGAGTAAGAGTTAAGACAGTAGCTATGAGGCCAGATTAAGAGTTAAGACAGTAGCTATGATGCCAGAGTAAGATTTAAGACAGTAGCTATGAGGCCAGAGTGAGAGTTAAGACAGTAGCTATTAGGCCAGAGTAAGAGTTAAGACAGTAGCTATGAGGCCAGAGTAAGAGTTAAGACAGTAGCTATTAGGCCAGAGTAAGAGTTAAGACAGTAGCTATGAGGCCAGAGTAAGAGTTAAGACAGTAGCTATGAGGCCAGTGTAAGAGTTAAGACAGTAGCTATGAGGCCAGAGTAAGAGTTAAGACAGTAGCTATGAGGCCAGAGTAAGAGTCCAAGACCTTAACCATTAGGCCAGAGTGAGAGTTAAGACAGTAGCTATGAGGCCAGAGTAAGAGTTAAGACAGTAGCTATGAGGCAAGAGTAAGAGTTAAGACAGTAGCTATGAGGCCGGAGTAAGAGTTAAGACAGTAGCTATGAGGCCGGAGTAAGAGCTAAGACAGTAGCTATGAGGCCAGAGTAAGAGTCCAAGACCTTAACCATTAGGCCAGAGTAAGAGTTAAGACAGTAGCTATGAGGCCAGAGTAAGAGTTAAGACAGTAGCTATTAGGCCAGAGTAAGAGTTAAGACAGTAGCTATGAGGCCAGAGTAAGAGTTAAGACAGTAGTTATGAGGCCAGAGTAAGAGTTAAGACAGTAGCTATGAGGCCAGAGTAAGAGTCCAAGACCTTAACCATTAGGCCAGAGTAAGAATTAAGACAGTGGCTATGAGGCCAGAGTAAAAGTCCAAGACCTTAACCATTAGGCCAGAGTAAGAGTTAAGACAGTAGCTATGAGGCCAGAGTAGGAGTTAAGACAGTAGCTATGAGGCCAGAGTAAGAGTTAAGACAGTAGCTATGAGGCCAGAATGAGAGTCCAAGACCTTAACCATTAGGCCAGAGTAAGAGTTAAGACAGCAGCTATGAGGCCAGAGTAAGAGTTAAGACAGTAGCTATGAGGCCAGAGTAAGACTTAAGACAGTAGCTATGAGGCCAGAGTAAGAGTTAAGACAGTAGCTATGAGGCCAGAGTAAGAATCCAAGACCTTAACCATTAGTCCAGAGTAAGAGTTAAGACAGTAGCTATGAGACCAGAGTAAGAGTCCAAGACCTTAACTATTAGGCCAGAGAAGGAGTTAAGACAGTAGCTATTAGGCCAGAGTAAGAGTTAAGGCAGTAGCTATTAGGCCGGAGTAAGAGTTAAGACGGTAGCTATGAGGCCAGAGTAAGAGTTAAGACCTTAACCATTAGGCCAGAGTAAGAGTTAAGACAGTAGCTATGAGGCCAGAGTAAGAGTTAAGACAGTAGCTATGAGGCCAGAGTAAGAGTTAAGACAGTAGCTATGAGGCCGGAGTAAGAGTTAAGACAGTAGCTATGAGGCCGGAGTAAGAGCTAAGACAGTAGCTATGAGGCCAGAGTAAGAGTCCAAGACCTTAACCATTAGGCCAGAGTAAGAGTTAAGACAGTAGCTATGAGGCCAGAGTAAGAGTTAAGACAGTAGCTATTAGGCCAGAGTAAGAGTTAAGACAGTAGCTATGAGGCCAGAGTAAGAGTTAAGACAGTAGCTATGAGGCCAGAGTAAGAGTTAAGACAGTAGCTATGAGGCCAGCGTAAGAGTTAAGACAGTAGCTATGAGGCCAGAGTAAGAGTCCAAGACCTTAACCATTAGGCCAGAGTAAGAATTAAGACAGTGGCTATGAGGCCAGAGTAAGAGTCCAAGACATTAACCATTAGGCCAGAGTAAGAGTTAAGACAGTAGCTATGAGGCCAGAGTAGGAGTTAAGACAGTAGCTATGAGGCCAGAGTAAGAGTTAAGACAGTAGCTATGAGGCCAGAGTAAGAGTCCAAGACATTAACCATTAGGCCAGAGTAAGAGTTAAGACAGCAGCTATGAGGCCAGAGTAAGAGTTAAGACAGTAGCTATGAGGCCAGAGTAAGAGTTAAGGCAGTAGCTATGAGGCCAGAGTAAGAGTTAAGACAGTAGCTATGCGGCCAGAGTAAGAGTTAAGACAGTAGCTATTAGGCCAGAGTAAGAGTTAAGACAGTAGCTATGAGGCCAGAGTAAGAGTTAAGACAGTAGATATGAGGCCAGAGTAAGAGTCCAAGACCTTAACGATTAGGCCAGAGTGAGAGTTAAGACAGTAGCTATGAGGCCAGAGTAAGAGTTAAGGCAGTAGCTATGAGGCCAGAGTAAGAGTTAAGACAGTAGCTATGCGGCCATAGTAAGAGTTAAGACAGTAGCTATGAGGCCAGAGTAAGGGTTAAGACAGTAGCTATGAGGCCAGAGTAAGAGTTAAGACAGTAGCTATGAGGCCAGAGTAAGACTTAAGACAGTAGCTATGATGCCAGAGTAAGATTTAAGACAGTAGCTATGAGGCCAGAGTGAGAGTTAAGACAGTAGCTATTAGGCCAGAGTAAGAGTTAAGACAGTAGCTATGAGGCCAGAGTAAGAGTCCAAGACCTTAACCATTAGGCCAGAGTAAGAGTTAAGACAGTAGCTATGAGGCCAGAGTAAGAGTTAAGACAGTGGCTATGAGGCCAGACTAAGAGTCCAAGACCTTAACCATTAGGCCAGAGTAAGAGGTAAGACAGTAGCTATGAGGCCAGAGTAGGAGTTAAGACAGTAGCTATGATGCCAGAGTAAGAGTTAAGACAGTAGCTATGAAGCCAGAGTAAGAGTCCAAGACCTTAACCATTAGGCCAGAGTAAGAGTTAAGACAGCAGCTATGAGGCCAGAGTAAGAGTTAAGACAGTAGCTATGAGGCCAGAGTAAGAGTTAAGACAGTAGCTATGAGGCCAGATTAAGAGTTAAGACAGTAGCTATGATGCCAGAGTAAGATTTAAGACAGTAGCTATGAGGCCAGAGTGAGAGTTAAGACAGTAGCTATTAGGCCAGAGTAAGAGTTAAGACAGTAGCTATGAGGCCAGAGTAAGAGTTAAGACAGTAGCTATTAGGCCAGAGTAAGAGTTAAGACAGTAGCTATGAGGCCAGAGTAAGAGTTAAGACAGTAGCTATGAGGCCAGTGTAAGAGTTAAGACAGTAGCTATGAGGCCAGAGTAAGAGTTAAGACAGTAGCTATGAGGCCAGAGTAAGAGTCCAAGACCTTAACCATTAGGCCAGAGTGAGAGTTAAGACAGTAGCTATGAGGCCAGAGTAAGAGTTAAGACAGTAGCTATGAGGCAAGAGTAAGAGTTAAGACAGTAGCTATGAGGCCGGAGTAAGAGTTAAGACAGTAGCTATGAGGCCGGAGTAAGAGCTAAGACAGTAGCTATGAGGCCAGAGTAAGAGTCCAAGACCTTAACCATTAGGCCAGAGTAAGAGTTAAGACAGTAGCTATGAGGCCAGAGTAAGAGTTAAGACAGTAGCTATTAGGCCAGAGTAAGAGTTAAGACAGTAGCTATGAGGCCAGAGTAAGAGTTAAGACAGTAGCTATGAGGCCAGAGTAAGAGTTAAGACAGTAGTTATGAGGCCAGAGTAAGAGTTAAGACAGTAGCTATGAGGCCAGAGTAAGAGTCCAAGACCTTAACCATTAGGCCAGAGTAAGAATTAAGACAGTGGCTATGAGGCCAGAGTAAAAGTCCAAGACCTTAACCATTAGGCCAGAGTAAGAGTTAAGACAGTAGCTATGAGGCCAGAGTAGGAGTTAAGACAGTAGCTATGAGGCCAGAGTAAGAGTTAAGACAGTAGCTATGAGGCCAGAATGAGAGTCCAAGACCTTAACCATTAGGCCAGAGTAAGAGTTAAGACAGCAGCTATGAGGCCAGAGTAAGAGTTAAGACAGTAGCTATGAGGCCAGAGTAAGACTTAAGACAGTAGCTATGAGGCCAGAGTAAGAGTTAAGACAGTAGCTATGAGGCCAGAGTAAGAGTCCAAGACCTTAACCATTAGGCCAGAGTAAGAGTTAAGACAATAGCTATGAGGCCAGAGTAAGAGTTAAGACAGTAGCTATGAGGCCAGAGTAAGAGTTAAGACAGTAGCTATGAGGCCAGAGTAAGAGTTAAGACAGTAGCTATGAGGCCAGAGTAAGAGTCCAAGACCTTAACCATTAGGCCAGAGTAAGAGTTAAGACAGTGGCTATGACGCCAGAGTAAGAGTCCAAGACCTTAACCATTAGGCCAGAGTAAGAGTTAAGACAGTAGCTATGAGGCCAGAGTAGGAGTTAAGACAGTAGCTATGAGGCCAGAGTAAGAGTTAAGACAGTAGCGATGAGGCCAGAGTAAGAGTCCAAGACTTTAACCATTAGGCCATGGTAAGAGTTAAGACAGCAGCTATGAGGCCAGAGTAAGAGTTAAGACAGTAGCTATGAGGCCAGAGTAAGAGTCCAAGACCTTAACCATTAGGCCAGAGTAAGAGTTAAGACAGTAGCTATGAGGCCAGAGTAAGAGTTAAGACAGTAGCTATTAGGCCAGAGTAAGAGTTAAGACAGTAGCTATGAGGCCAGAGTAAGAGTTAAGGCAGTAGCTATGAGGCCAGAGTAAGAGTTAAGACAGTAGCTATGTGGCCATAGTAAGAGTTAAGACAGTAGCGATGAGGCCAGAGTAAGAGTCCAAGACCTTAACCATTAGGCCAGAGTAAGAGTTAAGACAGCAGCTATGAGGCCAGAGTAAGAGTTAAGACAGTAGCTATGAGGCCAGAGTAAGAGTTAAGACAGTAGCTATGAGGCCAGAGTAAGAGTTAAGACAGTAGCTATGAGGCCAGAGTAAGAGTCCAAGACCTTAATCATTAGGCCAGAGTAAGAGTTAAGACAGTAGCTATGAGGCCAGAGTAAGAGTTAAGACAGTAGCTATTAGGCCAGAGTAAGAGTTAAGACAGTAGCTATGAGGCCAGAGTAAGAGTTAAGGCAGTAGCTATGAGGCCAGAGTAAGAGTTAAGACAGTAGCTATGAGGCCATAGTAAGAGTTAAGACAGTAGCTATGAGGCCAGAGTAAGAGTTAAGACAGTAGCTATGAGGCCAGAGTAAGAGTTAAGACAGTAGCTATGAGGCCGGAGTAAGAGTTAAGACAGTAGCTATGATGCCAGAGTAAGATTTAAGACAGTAGCTATGAGGCCAGAGTGAGAGTTAAGACAGTAGCTATTAGGCCAGAGTAAGAGTTAAGACAGTAGCTATTAGGCCAGAGTAAGAGTTAAGACAGTAGCTATGAGGCCAGAGTAAGAGTTAAGACAGTAGCTATTAGGCCAGAGTAAGAGTCCAATACCTTAACCATTAGGCCAGAGTAAGAGTTAAGACAGTAGCTATGAGGCCAGAGTAAGAGTTAAGACAGTAGCTATGAGGCCAGAGTAAGAGTCCAAGACCTTAACCATTAGGCCAGAGAAGGAGTTAAGACAGTAGCTATGAGGCCAGAGTAAGAGTTAAGGCAGTAGCTATGAGGCCAGAGTAAGAGTTAAGACAGTAGCTATGCGGCCAGAGTAAGAGTTAAGACAGTAGCTATTAGGCCAGAGTAAGAGTTAAGACAGTAGCTATGAGGCCAGAGTAAGAGTTAAGACAGTAGATATGAGGCCAGAGTAAGAGTCCAAGACCTTAACGATTAGGCCAGAGTGAGAGTTAAGACAGTAGCTATGAGGCCAGAGTAAGAGTTAAGACAGTAGCTATTAGGCCAGAGTAAGAGTTAAGACAGTAGCTATGAGGCCAGAGTAAGAGTTAAGACAGTAGCTATTAGGCCAGAGTAGGAGTCCAAGACCTTAACCATTAGGCCAGAGTAAGAGTTAAGACAGTAGCTATGAGGCCAGAGTAAGAGTTAAGACAGTAGCTATGAGACCAGAGTAAGAGTCCAAGACCTTAACTATTAGGCCAGAGAAGGAGTTAAGACAGTAGCTATTAGGCCAGAGTAAGAGTTAAGACAGTAGCTATTAGGCCGGAGTAAGAGTTAAGACGGTAGCTATGAGGCCAGAGTAAGAGTTAAGACCTTAACCATTAGGCCAGAGTAAGAGTTAAGACAGTAGCTATGAGGCCAGAGTAAGAGTTAAGACAGTAGCTATGAGGCCAGAGTAAGAGTTAAGACAGTAGCTATGAGGCCGGAGTAAGAGTTAAGACAGTAGCTATGAGGCCGGAGTAAGAGCTAAGACAGTAGCTATGAGGCCAGAGTAAGAGTCCAAGACCTTAACCATTAGGCCAGAGTAAGAGTTAAGACAGTAGCTATGAGGCCAGAGTAAGAGTTAAGACAGTAGCTATGAGGCCAGAGTAAGAGTCCAAGACCTTAACCATTAGGCCAGAGTAAGAGTTAAGACAGTAGCTATGAGGCCAGAGTAAGAGTTAAGACAGTAGCTATGAGGCCAGAGTAAGAGTTAAGACAGTAGCTATGAGGCCGGAGTAAGAGTTAAGACAGTAGCTATGAGGCCGGAGTAAGAGCTAAGACAGTAGCTATGAGGCCAGAGTAAGAGTCCAAGACCTTAACCATTAGGCCAGAGTAAGAGTTAAGACAGTAGCTATGAGGCCAGAGTAAGAGTTAAGACAGTAGCTATTAGGCCAGAGTAAGAGATAAGACAGTAGCTATGAGGCCAGAGTAAGAGTTAAGACAGTAGCTATGAGGCCAGTGTAAGAGTTAAGACAGTAGCTATGAGGCCAGAGTAAGAGTCCAAGACCTTAACCATTAGGCCAGAGTAAGAATTAAGACAGTGGCTATGAGGCCAGAGTAAGAGTCCAAGACATTAACCATTAGGCCAGAGTAAGAGTTAAGACAGTAGCTATGAGGCCAGAGTAGGAGTTAAGACAGTAGCTATGAGGCCAGAGTAAGAGTTAAGACAGTAGCTATGAGGCCAGAGTAAGAGTCCAAGACCTTAACCATTAGGCCAGAGTAAGAGTTAAGACAGCAGCTATGAGGCCAGAGTAAGAGTTAAGACAGTAGCTATGAGGCCAGAGTAAGAGTTAAGGCAGTAGCTATGAGGCCAGAGTAAGAGTTAAGACAGTAGCTATGAGGCCAGAGTAAGAGTTAAGACAGTAGATATGAGGCCAGAGTAAGAGTCCAAGACCTTAACTATTAGGCCAGAGTGAGAGTTAAGACAGTAGCTATGAGGCCAGAGTAAGAGTTAAGACAGTAGCTATTAGGCCAGAGTAAATGTTAAGACAGTAGCTATGAGGCCAGAGTAAGAGTTAAGACAGTAGCTATTAGGCCAGAGTAAGAGTCCAAGACCTTAACCATTAGGCCAGAGTAAGAGTTAAGACAGTAGCTATGAGGCCAGAGTAAGAGTTAAGACAGTAGCTATGAGGCCAGAGTAAGAGTCCAAGACCTTAACCATTAGGCCAGAGAAAGAGTTAAGACAGTAGCTATGAGGCCAGAGTAAGAGTTAAGACAGTAGCTATTAGGCCAGAGTAAGAGTTAAGACAGTAGCTATTAGGCCGGAGTAAGAGTTAAGACAGTAGCTATGAGGCCAGAGTTAGAGTTAAGACCTTAACCATTAGGCCAGAGTAAGAGTTAAGACAGTAGCTATGAGGCCAGAGTAGGAGTTAAGACAGTAGCTATGAGGCCAGAGTAAGAGTTAAGACAGTAGCGATGAGGCCAGAGTAAGGGTCCAAGACTTTAACCATTAGGCCATGGTAAGAGTTAAGACAGCAGCTATGAGGCCAGAGTAAGAGTTAAGACAGTAGCTATGAGGCCAGAGTAAGAGTCCAAGACCTTAACCATTAGGCCAGAGTAAGAGTTAAGACAGTAGCTATGAGGCCAGAGTAAGAGTTAAGACAGTAGCTATTAGGCCAGAGTAAGAGTTAAGACAGTAGCTATGAGGCCAGAGTAAGAGTTAAGGCAGTAGCTATGAGGCCAGAGTAAGAGTTAAGACAGTAGCTATGTGGCCATAGTAAGAGTTAAGACAGTAGCGATGAGGCCAGAGTAAGAGTCCAAGACCTTAACCATTAGGCCAGAGTAAGAGTTAAGACAGCAGCTATGAGGCCAGAGTAAGAGTTAAGACAGTAGCTATGAGGCCAGAGTAAGAGTTAAGACAGTAGCTATGAGGCCAGAGTAAGAGTTAAGACAGTAGCTATGAGGCCAGAGTAAGAGTCCAAGACCTTAACCATTAGGCCAGAGTAAGAGTTAAGACAGTAGCTATGAGGCCAGAGTAAGAGTTAAGACAGTAGCTATTAGGCCAGAGTAAGAGTTAAGACAGTAGCTATGAGGCCAGAGTAAGAGTTAAGGCAGTAGCTATGAGGCCAGAGTAAGAGTTAAGACAGTAGCTATGAGGCCATAGTAAGAGTTAAGACAGTAGCTATGAGGCCAGAGTAAGAGTTAAGACAGTAGCTATGAGGCCAGAGTAAGAGTTAAGACAGTAGCTATGAGGCCGGAGTAAGAGTTAAGACAGTAGCTATGATGCCAGAGTAAGATTTAAGACAGTAGCTATGAGGCCAGAGTGAGAGTTAAGACAGTAGCTATTAGGCCAGAGTAAGAGTTAAGACAGTAGCTATTAGGCCAGAGTAAGAGTTAAGACAGTAGCTATGAGGCCAGAGTAAGAGTTAAGACAGTAGCTATTAGGCCAGAGTAAGAGTCCAATACCTTAACCATTAGGCCAGAGTAAGAGTTAAGACAGTAGCTATGAGGCCAGAGTAAGAGTTAAGACAGTAGCTATGAGGCCAGAGTAAGAGTCCAAGACCTTAACCATTAGGCCAGAGAAGGAGTTAAGACAGTAGCTATGAGGCCAGAGTAAGAGTTAAGACAGTAGCTATTAGGCCAGAGTAAGAGTTAAGACAGTAGCTATTAGGCCGGAGTAAGAGTTAAGACAGTAGCTATGAGGCCAGAGTAAGAGTTAAGACCTTAACCATTAGGCCAGAGTAAGAGTTAAGACAGTAGCTATGAGGCCAGAGTAAGAGTTAAGACAGTAGCTATGAGGCCAGAGTAAGAGTTAAGACAGTAGCTATGAGGCCGGAGTAAGAGTTAAGACAGTAGCTATGAGGCCGGAGTAAGAGCTAAGACAGTAGCTATGAGGCCAGAGTAAGAGTCCAAGACCTTAACCATTAGGCCAGAGTAAGAGTTAAGACAGTAGCTATGAGGCCAGAGTAAGAGTTAAGACAGTAGCTATGAGGCCAGAGTAAGAGTCCAAGACCTTAACCATTAGGCCAGAGTAAGAGTTAAGACAGTAGCTATGAGGCCAGAGTAAGAGTTAAGACAGTAGCTATGAGGCCAGAGTAAGAGTTAAGACAGTAGCTATGAGGCCGGAGTAAGAGTTAAGACAGTAGCTATGAGGCCGGAGTAAGAGCTAAGACAGTAGCTATGAGGCCAGAGTAAGAGTCCAAGACCTTAACCATTAGGCCAGAATAAAAGTTAAGACAGTAGCTATGAGGCCAGAGTAAGAGTTAAGACAGTATCTATTAGGCCAGAGTAAGAGTTAAGACAGTAGCTATGAGGCCAGAGTAAGAGTTAAGACAGTAGCTATGAGGCCAGAGTAAGAGTTAAGACAGTAGCTATGAGGCCAGAGTAAGAGTTAGGACAGTAGCTATAAGGCCAGAGTAAGAGTTAAGACAGTAGCTATGAGGCCATAGTAAGAGTTAAGACAGTAGCTATGAGGCCATAGTAAGAGTTAAGACAGTAGCTATGAGGCCAGAGTAAGAGTTAAGACAGTAGCTATGAGGCCGGAGTAAGAGTTAAGACAGTAGCTATGATGCCAGAGTAAGATTTAAGACAGTAGCTATGAGGCCAGAGTGAGAGTTAAGACAGTAGCTATTAGGCCAGAGTAAGAGTTAAGACAGTAGCTATGAGGCCAGAGTAAGAGTTAAGACAGTAGCTATTAGGCCAGAGTAAGAGTTAAGACAGTAGCTATGAGGCCAGAGTAAGAGTTAAGGCAGTAGCTATGAGGCCAGAGTAAGAGTTAAGACAGTAGCTATGCGGCCAGAGTAAGAGTTAAGACAGTAGCTATTAGGCCAGAGTAAGAGTTAAGACAGTAGCTATGTGGCCAGAGTAAGAGTTAAGACAGTAGATATGAGGCCAGAGTAAGAGTCCAAGACCTTAACGATTAGGCCAGAGTGAGAGTTAAGACAGTAGCTATGAGGCCAGAGTAAGAGTTAAGACAGTAGCTATTAGGCCAGAGTAAGAGTTAAGACAGTAGCTATGAGGCCAGAGTAAGAGTTAAGACAGTAGCTATTAGGCCAGAGTAAGAGTCCAAGACCTTAACCATTAGGCCAGAGTAAGAGTTAAGACGGTAGCTATGAGGCCAGAGTAAGAGTTAAGACCTTAACCATTAGGCCAGAGTAAGAGTTAAGACAGTAGCTATGAGGCCAGAGTAAGAGTTAAGACAGTAGCTATGAGGCCAGAGTAAGAGTTAAGACAGTAGCTATGAGGCCGGAGTAAGAGCTAAGACAGTAGCTATGAGGCCAGAGTAAGAGTTAAGACAGTAGATATGAGGCCAGAGTAAGAGTCCAAGACCTTAACGATTAGGCCAGAGTGAGAGTTAAGACAGTAGCTATGAGGCCAGAGTAAGAGTTAAGACAGTAGCTATTAGGCCAGAGTAAGAGTTAAGACAGTAGCTATGAGGCCAGAGTAAGAGTTAAGACAGTAGCTATTAGGCCAGAGTAAAAGTCCAAGACCTTAACCATTAGGCCAGAGTAAGAGTTAAGACGGTAGCTATGAGGCCAGAGTAAGAGTTAAGACCTTAACCATTAGGCCAGAGTAAGAGTTAAGACAGTAGCTATGAGGCCAGAGTAAGAGTTAAGACAGTAGCTATGAGGCCAGAGTAAGAGTTAAGACAGTAGCTATGAGGCCGGAGTAAGAGTTAAGACAGTAGCTATGAGGCCGGAGTAAGAGCTAAGACAGTAGCTATGAGGCCAGAGTAAGAGTCCAAGACCTTAACCATTAGGCCAGAGTAAGAGTTAAGACAGTAGCTATGAGGCCAGAGTAAGAGTTAAGACAGTAGCTATGAGGCCAGAGTAAGAGTCCAAGACCTTAACCATTAGGCCAGAGTAAGAGTTAAGACAGTAGCTATGAGGCCAGAGTAAGAGTTAAGACAGTAGCTATGAGGCCAGAGTAAGAGTTAAGACAGTAGCTATGAGGCCGGAGTAAGAGTTAAGACAGTAGCTATGAGGCCGGAGTAAGAGCTAAGACAGTAGCTATGAGGCCAGAGTAAGAGTCCAAGACCTTAACCATTAGGCCAGAGTAAGAGTTAAGACAGTAGCTATGAGGCCAGAGTAAGAGTTAAGACAGTAGCTATTAGGCCAGAGTAAGAGATAAGACAGTAGCTATGAGGCCAGAGTAAGAGTTAAGACAGTAGCTATGAGGCCAGTGTAAGAGTTAAGACAGTAGCTATGAGGCCAGAGTAAGAGTCCAAGACCTTAACCATTAGGCCAGAGTAAGAATTAAGACAGTGGCTATGAGGCCAGAGTAAGAGTCCAAGACATTAACCATTAGGCCAGAGTAAGAGTTAAGACAGTAGCTATGAGGCCAGAGTAGGAGTTAAGACAGTAGCTATGAGGCCAGAGTAAGAGTTAAGACAGTAGCTATGAGGCCAGAGTAAGAGTCCAAGACCTTAACCATTAGGCCAGAGTAAGAGTTAAGACAGCAGCTATGAGGCCAGAGTAAGAGTTAAGACAGTAGCTATGAGGCCAGAGTAAGAGTTAAGGCAGTAGCTATGAGGCCAGAGTAAGAGTTAAGACAGTAGCTATGAGTCCAGAGTAAGAGTTAAGACAGTAGATATGAGGCCAGAGTAAGAGTCCAAGACCTTAACTATTAGGCCAGAGTGAGAGTTAAGACAGTAGCTATGAGGCCAGAGTAAGAGTTAAGACAGTAGCTATTAGGCCAGAGTAAATGTTAAGACAGTAGCTATGAGGCCAGAGTAAGAGTTAAGACAGTAGCTATTAGGCCAGAGTAAGAGTCCAAGACCTTAACCATTAGGCCAGAGTAAGAGTTAAGACAGTAGCTATGAGGCCAGAGTAAGAGTTAAGACAGTAGCTATGAGGCCAGAGTAAGAGTCCAAGACCTTAACCATTAGGCCAGAGAAAGAGTTAAGACAGTAGCTATGAGGCCAGAGTAAGAGTTAAGACAGTAGCTATTAGGCCAGAGTAAGAGTTAAGACAGTAGCTATTAGGCCGGAGTAAGAGTTAAGACAGTAGCTATGAGGCCAGAGTTAGAGTTAAGACCTTAACCATTAGGCCAGAGTAAGAGTTAAGACAGTAGCTATGAGGCCAGAGTAGGAGTTAAGACAGTAGCTATGAGGCCAGAGTAAGAGTTAAGACAGTAGCGATGAGGCCAGAGTAAGAGTCCAAGACTTTAACCATTAGGCCATGGTAAGAGTTAAGACAGCAGCTATGAGGCCAGAGTAAGAGTTAAGACAGTAGCTATGAGGCCAGAGTAAGAGTCCAAGACCTTAACCATTAGGCCAGAGTAAGAGTTAAGACAGTAGCTATGAGGCCAGAGTAAGAGTTAAGACAGTAGCTATTAGGCCAGAGTAAGAGTTAAGACAGTAGCTATGAGGCCAGAGTAAGAGTTAAGGCAGTAGCTATGAGGCCAGAGTAAGAGTTAAGACAGTAGCTATGTGGCCATAGTAAGAGTTAAGACAGTAGCGATGAGGCCAGAGTAAGAGTCCAAGACCTTAACCATTAGGCCAGAGTAAGAGTTAAGACAGCAGCTATGAGGCCAGAGTAAGAGTTAAGACAGTAGCTATGAGGCCAGAGTAAGAGTTAAGACAGTAGCTATGAGGCCAGAGTAAGAGTTAAGACAGTAGCTATGAGGCCAGAGTAAGAGTCCAAGACCTTAACCATTAGGCCAGAGTAAGAGTTAAGACAGTAGCTATGAGGCCAGAGTAAGAGTTAAGACAGTAGCTATTAGGCCAGAGTAAGAGTTAAGACAGTAGCTATGAGGCCAGAGTAAGAGTTAAGGCAGTAGCTATGAGGCCAGAGTAAGAGTTAAGACAGTAGCTATGAGGCCATAGTAAGAGTTAAGACAGTAGCTATGAGGCCAGAGTAAGAGTTAAGACAGTAGCTATGAGGCCAGAGTAAGAGTTAAGACAGTAGCTATGAGGCCGGAGTAAGAGTTAAGACAGTAGCTATGATGCCAGAGTAAGATTTAAGACAGTAGCTATGAGGCCAGAGTGAGAGTTAAGACAGTAGCTATTAGGCCAGAGTAAGAGTTAAGACAGTAGCTATTAGGCCAGAGTAAGAGTTAAGACAGTAGCTATGAGGCCAGAGTAAGAGTTAAGACAGTAGCTATTAGGCCAGAGTAAGAGTCCAATACCTTAACCATTAGGCCAGAGTAAGAGTTAAGACAGTAGCTATGAGGCCAGAGTAAGAGTTAAGACAGTAGCTATGAGGCCAGAGTAAGAGTCCAAGACCTTAACCATTAGGCCAGAGAAGGAGTTAAGACAGTAGCTATGAGGCCAGAGTAAGAGTTAAGACAGTAGCTATTAGGCCAGAGTAAGAGTTAAGACAGTAGCTATTAGGCCGGAGTAAGAGTTAAGACAGTAGCTATGAGGCCAGAGTAAGAGTTAAGACCTTAACCATTAGGCCAGAGTAAGAGTTAAGACAGTAGCTATGAGGCCAGAGTAAGAGTTAAGACAGTAGCTATGAGGCCAGAGTAAGAGTTAAGACAGTAGCTATGAGGCCGGAGTAAGAGTTAAGACAGTAGCTATGAGGCCGGAGTAAGAGCTAAGACAGTAGCTATGAGGCCAGAGTAAGAGTCCAAGACCTTAACCATTAGGCCAGAGTAAGAGTTAAGACAGTAGCTATGAGGCCAGAGTAAGAGTTAAGACAGTAGCTATGAGGCCAGAGTAAGAGTCCAAGACCTTAACCATTAGGCCAGAGTAAGAGTTAAGACAGTAGCTATGAGGCCAGAGTAAGAGTTAAGACAGTAGCTATGAGGCCAGAGTAAGAGTTAAGACAGTAGCTATGAGGCCGGAGTAAGAGTTAAGACAGTAGCTATGAGGCCGGAGTAAGAGCTAAGACAGTAGCTATGAGGCCAGAGTAAGAGTCCAAGACCTTAACCATTAGGCCAGAATAAAAGTTAAGACAGTAGCTATGAGGCCAGAGTAAGAGTTAAGACAGTATCTATTAGGCCAGAGTAAGAGTTAAGACAGTAGCTATGAGGCCAGAGTAAGAGTTAAGACAGTAGCTATGAGGCCAGAGTAAGAGTTAAGACAGTAGCTATGAGGCCAGAGTAAGAGTTAGGACAGTAGCTATAAGGCCAGAGTAAGAGTTAAGACAGTAGCTATGAGGCCATAGTAAGAGTTAAGACAGTAGCTATGAGGCCATAGTAAGAGTTAAGACAGTAGCTATGAGGCCAGAGTAAGAGTTAAGACAGTAGCTATGAGGCCGGAGTAAGAGTTAAGACAGTAGCTATGATGCCAGAGTAAGATTTAAGACAGTAGCTATGAGGCCAGAGTGAGAGTTAAGACAGTAGCTATTAGGCCAGAGTAAGAGTTAAGACAGTAGCTATGAGGCCAGAGTAAGAGTTAAGACAGTAGCTATTAGGCCAGAGTAAGAGTTAAGACAGTAGCTATGAGGCCAGAGTAAGAGTTAAGGCAGTAGCTATGAGGCCAGAGTAAGAGTTAAGACAGTAGCTATGCGGCCAGAGTAAGAGTTAAGACAGTAGCTATTAGGCCAGAGTAAGAGTTAAGACAGTAGCTATGTGGCCAGAGTAAGAGTTAAGACAGTAGATATGAGGCCAGAGTAAGAGTCCAAGACCTTAACGATTAGGCCAGAGTGAGAGTTAAGACAGTAGCTATGAGGCCAGAGTAAGAGTTAAGACAGTAGCTATTAGGCCAGAGTAAGAGTTAAGACAGTAGCTATGAGGCCAGAGTAAGAGTTAAGACAGTAGCTATTAGGCCAGAGTAAGAGTCCAAGACCTTAACCATTAGGCCAGAGTAAGAGTTAAGACGGTAGCTATGAGGCCAGAGTAAGAGTTAAGACCTTAACCATTAGGCCAGAGTAAGAGTTAAGACAGTAGCTATGAGGCCAGAGTAAGAGTTAAGACAGTAGCTATGAGGCCAGAGTAAGAGTTAAGACAGTAGCTATGAGGCCGGAGTAAGAGTTAAGACAGTAGATATGAGGCCAGAGTAAGAGTCCAAGACCTTAACGATTAGGCCAGAGTGAGAGTTAAGACAGTAGCTATGAGGCCAGAGTAAGAGTTAAGACAGTAGCTATTAGGCCAGAGTAAGAGTTAAGACAGTAGCTATGAGGCCAGAGTAAGAGTTAAGACAGTAGCTATTAGGCCAGAGTAAAAGTCCAAGACCTTAACCATTAGGCCAGAGTAAGAGTTAAGACGGTAGCTATGAGGCCAGAGTAAGAGTTAAGACCTTAACCATTAGGCCAGAGTAAGAGTTAAGACAGTAGCTATGAGGCCAGAGTAAGAGTTAAGACAGTAGCTATGAGGCCAGAGTAAGAGTTAAGACAGTAGCTATGAGGCCGGAGTAAGAGTTAAGACAGTAGCTATGAGGCCGGAGTAAGAGCTAAGACAGTAGCTATGAGGCCAGAGTAAGAGTCCAAGACCTTAACCATTAGGCCAGAGTAAGAGTTAAGACAGTAGCTATGAGGCCAGAGTAAGAGTTAAGACAGTAGCTATGAGGCCAGAGTAAGAGTCCAAGACCTTAACCATTAGGCCAGAGTAAGAGTTAAGACAGTAGCTATGAGGCCAGAGTAAGAGTTAAGACAGTAGCTATGAGGCCAGAGTAAGAGTTAAGACAGTAGCTATGAGGCCGGAGTAAGAGTTAAGACAGTAGCTATGAGGCCGGAGTAAGAGCTAAGACAGTAGCTATGAGGCCAGAGTAAGAGTCCAAGACCTTAACCATTAGGCCAGAGTAAGAGTTAAGACAGTAGCTATGAGGCCAGAGTAAGAGTTAAGACAGTAGCTATTAGGCCAGAGTAAGAGATAAGACAGTAGCTATGAGGCCAGAGTAAGAGTTAAGACAGTAGCTATGAGGCCAGTGTAAGAGTTAAGAGAGTAGCTATGAGGCCAGAGTAAGAGTCCAAGACCTTAACCATTAGGCCAGAGTAAGAATTAAGACAGTGGCTATGAGGCCAGAGTAAGAGTCCAAGACATTAACCATTAGGCCAGAGTAAGAGTTAAGACAGTAGCTATGAGGCCAGAGTAGGAGTTAAGACAGTAGCTATGAGGCCAGAGTAAGAGTTAAGACAGTAGCTATGAGGCCAGAGTAAGAGTCCAAGACCTTAACCATTAGGCCAGAGTAAGAGTTAAGACAGCAGCTATGAAGCCAGAGTAAGAGTTAAGACAGTAGCTATGAGGCCAGAGTAAGAGTTAAGGCAGTAGCTATGAGGCCAGAGTAAGAGTTAAGACAGTAGCTATGAGGCCAGAGTAAGAGTTAAGACAGTAGATATGAGGCCAGAGTAAGAGTCCAAGACCTTAACTATTAGGCCAGAGTGAGAGTTAAGACAGTAGCTATGAGGCCAGAGTAAGAGTTAAGACAGTAGCTATTAGGCCAGAGTAAATGTTAAGACAGTAGCTATGAGGCCAGAGTAAGAGTTAAGACAGTAGCTATTAGGCCAGAGTAAGAGTCCAAGACCTTAACCATTAGGCCAGAGTAAGAGTTAAGACAGTAGCTATGAGGCCAGAGTAAGAGTTAAGACAGTAGCTATGAGGCCAGAGTAAGAGTCCAAGACCTTAACCATTAGGCCAGAGAAAGAGTTAAGACAGTAGCTATGAGGCCAGAGTAAGAGTTAAGACAGTAGCTATTAGGCCAGAGTAAGAGTTAAGACAGTAGCTATTAGGCCGGAGTAAGAGTTAAGACAGTAGCTATGAGGCCAGAGTTAGAGTTAAGACCTTAACCATTAGGCCAGAGTAAGAGTTAAGACAGTAGCTATGAGGCCAGAGTAAGAGTTAAGACAGTAGCTATGAGGCCAGAGTAAGAGTTATGACAGTAGCTATGAGGCCGGAGTAAGAGTTAAGACAGTAGCTATGAGGCCGGAGTAAGAGCTAAGACAGTAGCTATGAGGCCAGAGTAAGAGTCCAAGACATTAACCATTAGGCCAGAGTAAGAGTTAAGACAGTAGATATGAGGCCAGAGTAAGAGTTAAGACAGTAGCTATGAGGCCAGAGTAAGAGTCCAAGACCTTAACTATTAGGCCAGAGTAAGAGTTAAGACAGTAACTATGAGGCCAGAGTAAGAGTTAAGACAGTAGCTATGAGGCCAGAGTAAGAGTTAAGACAGTAGCTATGAGGCCGGAGTAAGATTTAAGACAGTAGCTATGAGGCCGGAGTAAGAGCTAAGACAGTAGCTATGAGGCCAGAGTAAGAGTCCAAGACCTTAACCATTAGGCCAGAGTAAGAGTTAAGACAGTAGCTATGAGGCCAGAGTAAGAGTTAAGACAGTAGCTATTAGGCCAGAGTAAGAGTTAAGACAGTAGCTATGAGGCCGGAGTAAGAGTTAAGACAGTAGCTATGAGGCCAGAGTAAGAGTCCAAGACCTTAACCATTAGGCCAGAGTAAGAATTAAGACAGTGGCTATGAGGCCAGAGTAAGAGTCCAAGACCTTAACCATTAGGCCAGAGTAAGAGTTAAGACAGTAGCTATGAGGCCAGAGTAGGAGTTAAGACAGTAGCTATGAGGCCAGAGTAAGAGTTAAGACAGTAGCTATGAGGCCAGAGTAAGAGTCCAAGACCTTAACCATTAGGCCAGAGTAAGAGTTAAGACAGCAGCTATGAGGCCAGAGTAAGAGTTAAGACAGTAGCTATGAGGCCAGAGTAAGAGTTAAGACAGTAGCTATGAGGCCAGAGTAAGAGTCCAAGACCTTAACCATTAGGCCAGAGTAAGAGTTAAGACAATAGCTATGAGGCCAGAGTAAGAGTTAAGACAGTAGCTATTAGGCCAGAGTAAGAGTTAAGACAGTAGCTATGAGGCCAGAGTAAGAGTTAAGGCAGTAGCTATGAGGCCAGAGTAAGAGTTAAGACAGTAGCTATGTGGCCATAGTAAGAGTTGAGACAGTAGCTATGAGGCCAGAGTAAGAGTTAAGACAGTAGCTATGAGGCCAGAGTAAGAGTTAAGACAGTAGCTATGAGGCCGGAGTAAGAGTTAAGACAGTAGCTATGAGGCCGGAGTAAGAGCTAAGACAGTAGCTATGAGGCCAGAGTAAGAGTCCAAGACCTTAACCATTAGGCCAGAGTAAGAGTTAAGACAGTAGCTATGAGGCCAGAGTAAGAGTTAAGACAGTAGCTATTAGGCCAGAGTAAGAGTTAAGACAGTAGCTATGAGGCAAGAGTAAGAGTTAAGACAGTAGCTATGAGGCCAGAGTAAGAGTTAAGACAGTAGCTATGAGGCCAGAGTAAGAGTCCAAGACCTTAACCATTAGGCCAGAGTAAGAATTAAGACAGTGGCTATGAGGCCAGAGTAAGAGTCCAAGACCTTAACCATTAGGCCAGAGTAAGAGTTAAGACAGTAGCTATGAGGCCAGAGTAGGAGTTAAGACAGTAGCTATGAGGCCAGAGTAAGAGTTAAGACAGTAGCTATGAGGCCAGAGTAAGAGTCCAAGACCTTAACCATTAGGCCAGAGTAAGAGTTAAGACAGCAGCTATGAGGCCAGAGTAAGAGTTAAGACAGTAGCTATGAGGCCAGAGTAAGAGTTAAGGCAGTAGCTATGAGGCCAGAGTAAGATTTAAGACAGTAGCTATGCGGCCAGAGTAAGAGTTAAGACAGTAGCTATTAGGCCAGAGTAAGAGTTAAGACAGTAGCTATGAGGCCAGAGTAAGAGTTAAGACAGTAGCTATTAGGCCAGAGTAAGAGTCCAAAACCTTAACCATTAGGCCAGAGTAAGAGTTAAGACAGTAGATATGAGGCCAGAGTAAGAGTTAAGACAGTAGCTATGAGGCCAGAGTAAGAGTTAAGACAGTAGCTATGAGGCCAGTGTAAGAGTTAAGACAGTAGCTATGAGGCCAGAGTAAGAGTCCAAGACCTTAACCATTAGGCCAGAGTAAGAATTAAGACAGTGGCTATGAGGCCAGAGTAAGAGTCCAAGACATTAACCATTAGGCCAGAGTAAGAGTTAAGACAGTAGCTATGAGGCCAGAGTAGGAGTTAAGACAGTAGCTATGAGGCCAGAGTAAGAGTTAAGACAGTAGCTATGAGGCCAGAGTAAGAGTCCAAGACCTTAACCATTAGGCCAGAGTAAGAGTTAAGACAGCAGCTATGAGGCCAGAGTAAGAGTTAAGACAGTAGCTATGAGGCCAGAGTAAGAGTTAAGGCAGTAGCTATGAGGCCAGAGTAAGAGTTAAGACAGTAGATATGAGGCCAGAGTAAGAGTCCAAGACCTTAACTATTAGGCCAGAGTGAGAGTTAAGACAGTAGCTATGAGGCCAGAGTAAGAGTTAAGACAGTAGCTATTAGGCCAGAGTAAATGTTAAGACAGTAGCTATGAGGCCAGAGTAAGAGTTAAGACAGTAGCTATTAGGCCAGAGTAAGAGTCCAAGACCTTAACCATTAGGCCAGAGTAAGAGTTAAGACAGTAGCTATGAGGCCAGAGTAAGAGTTAAGACAGTAGCTATGAGGCCAGAGTAAGAGTCCAAGACCTTAACCATTAGGCCAGAGAAAGAGTTAAGACAGTAGCTATGAGGCCAGAGTAAGGGTTAAGACAGTAGCTATTAGGCCAGAGTAACAGTTAAGACAGTAGCTATTAGGCCGGAGTAAGAGTTAAGACAGTAGCTATGAGGCCAGAGTTAGAGTTAAGACCTTAACCATTAGGCCAGAGTAAGAGTTAAGACAGTAGCTATGAGGCCAGAGTAAGAGTTAAGACAGTAGCTATGAGGCCAGAGTAAGAGTTATGACAGTAGCTATGAGGCCGGAGTAAGAGTTAAGACAGTAGCTATGAGGCCGGAGTAAGAGCTAAGACAGTAGCTATGAGGCCAGAGTAAGAGTCCAAGACATTAACCATTAGGCCAGAGTAAGAGTTAAGACAGTAGCTATGAGGCCAGAGTAAGAGTTAAGACAGTAGCTATGAGGCCAGAGTAAGAGTCCAAGACCTTAACCATTAGGCCAGAGTAAGAGTTAAGACAGTAGCTATGAGGCCAGAGTAAGAGTTAAGACAGTAGCTATGAGGCCAGAGTAAGAGTTAAGACAGTAGCTATGAGGCCGGAGTAAGAGTTAAGACAGTAGCTATGAGGCCGGAGTAAGAGCTAAGACAGTAGCTATGAGGCCAGAGTAAGAGTCCAAGACCTTAACCATTAGGCCAGAGTAAGAGTTAAGACAGTAGCTATGAGGCCAGAGTAAGAGTTAAGACAGTAGCTATTAGGCCAGAGTAAGAGTTAAGACAGTAGCTATGAGGCCGGAGTAAGAGTTAAGACAGTAGCTATGAGGCCAGAGTAAGAGTTAAGACAGTAGCTATGAGGCCAGAGTAAGAGTCCAAGACCTTAACCATTAGGCCAGAGTAAGAATTAAGACAGTGGCTATGAGGCCAGAGTAAGAGTCCAAGACCTTAACCATTAGGCCAGAGTAAGAGTTAAGACAGTAGCTATGAGGCCAGAGTAGGAGTTAAGACAGTAGCTATGAGGCCAGAGTAAGAGTTAAGACAGTAGCTATGAGGCCAGAGTAAGAGTCCAAGACCTTAACCATTAGGCCAGAGTAAGAGTTAAGACAGCAGCTATGAGGCCAGAGTAAGAGTTAAGACAGTAGCTATGAGGCCAGAGTAAGAGTTAAGACAGTAGCTATGAGGCCAGAGTAAGAGTCCAAGACCTTAACCATTAGGCCAGAGTAAGAGTTAAGACAATAGCTATGAGGCCAGAGTAAGAGTTAAGACAGTAGCTATTAGGCCAGAGTAAGAGTTAAGACAGTAGCTATGAGGCCAGAGTAAGAGTTAAGGCAGTAGCTATGAGGCCAGAGTAAGAGTTAAGACAGTAGCTATGTGGCCATAGTAAGAGTTGAGACAGTAGCTATGAGGCCAGAGTAAGAGTTAAGACAGTAGCTATGAGGCCAGAGTAAGAGTTAAGACAGTAGCTATGAGGCCGGAGTAAGAGTCCAAGACCTTAACCATTAGGCCAGAGTAAGAGTTAAGACAGTAGCTATGAGGCCAGAGTAAGAGTTAAGACAGTAGCTATTAGGCCAGAGTAAGAGTTAAGACAGTAGCTATGAGGCAAGAGTAAGAGTTAAGACAGTAGCTATGAGGCCAGAGTAAGAGTTAAGACAGTAGCTATGAGGCCAGAGTAAGAGTCCAAGACCTTAACCATTAGGCCAGAGTAAGAATTAAGACAGTGGCTATGAGGCCAGAGTAAGAGTCCAAGACCTTAACCATTAGGCCAGAGTAAGAGTTAAGACAGCAGCTATGAGGCCAGAGTAAGAGTTAAGACAGTAGCTATGAGGCCAGAGTAAGAGTTAAGGCAGTAGCTATGAGGCCAGAGTAGGAGTTAAGACAGTAGCTATGAAGCCAGAGTAAGAGTTAAGACAGTAGCTATGAGGCCAGAGTAAGAGTCCAAGACCTTAACCATTAGGCCAGAGTAAGAGTTAAGACAGCAGCTATGAGGCCAGAGTAAGAGTTAAGACAGTAGCTATGAGGCCAGAGTAAGAGTTAAGGCAGTAGCTATGAGGCCAGAGTAAGAGTTAAGACAGTAGCTATGCGGCCAGAGTAAGAGTTAAGACAGTAGCTATTAGGCCAGAGTAAGAGTTAAGACAGTAGCTATGAGGCCAGAGTAAGAGTTAAGACAGTAGCTATTAGGCCAGAGTAAGAGTCCAAAACCTTAACCATTAGGCCAGAGTAAGAGTTAAGACAGTAGCTATGAGGCCAGAGTAAGAGTTAAGACAGTAGCTATGAGGCCAGAGTAAGAGTCCAAGACCTTAACCATTAGGCCAGAGAAAGAGTTAAGACAGTAGCTATGAGGCCAGAGTAAGAGTTAAGACAGTATATATGAGGCCAGAGTAAGAGTCCAAGACCTTAACGATTAGGCCAGAGTGAGAGTTAAGACAGTAGCTATGAGGCCAGAGTAAGAGTTAAGACAGTAGCTATTAGGCCAGAGTAAGAGTTAAGACAGTAGCTATGAGGCCAGAGTAAGAGTTAAGACAGTAGCTATTAGGCCAGAGTAAGAGTCCAAAACCTTAACCATTAGGCCAGAGTAAGAGTTAAGACAGTAGCTATGAGGCCAGAGTAAGAGTTAAGAGACAGTAGCTATGAGGCCAGAGTAAGAGTCCAAGACCTTAACCATTAGGCCAGAGAAAGAGTTAAGACAGTAGCTATGAGGCCAGAGTAAGAGTTAAGACAGTAGCTATTAGGCCAGAGTAAGAGTTAAGACAGTAGCTATTAGGCCGGAGTAAGAGTTAAGACAGTAGCTATGAGGCCAGAGTAAGAGTTAAGACATTAACCATTAGGCCAGAGTAAGAGTTAAGACAGTAGCTATGAGGCCAGAGTAAGAGTTAAGACAGTAGCTATGAGGCCAGAGTAAGAGTTAAGACAGTAGCTATGAGGCCGGAGTAAGAGTTAAGACAGTAGCTATGAGGCCGGAGTAAGAGCTAAGACAGTAGCTATGAGGCCAGAGTAAGAGTCCAAGACCTTAACCATTAGGCCAGAGTAAGAGTTAAGACAGTAGCTATGAGGCCAGAGTAAGAGTTAAGACAGTAGCTATGAGGCCAGAGTAAGAGTCCAAGACCTTAACCATTAGGCCAGAGTAAGAGTTAAGACAGTAGCTATGAGGCCAGAGTAAGAGTTAAGACAGTAGCTATGAGGCCAGAGTAAGAGTTTAGACAGTAGCTATGAGGCCGGAGTAAGAGTTAAGACAGTAGCTATGAGGCCGTAGTAAGAGCTAAGACAGTAGCTATGAGGCCAGAGTAAGAGTCCAAGACCTTAACCATTAGGCCAGAGTAAGAGTTAAGACAGTAGCTATGAGGCCAGAGTAAGAGTTAAGACAGTAGCTATTAGGCCAGAGTAAGAGTTAAGACAGTAGCTATGAGGCCAGAGTAAGAGTTAAGACAGTAGCTATGAGGCCAGAGTAAGAGTTAAGACAGTAGCTATGAGGCCAGAGTAAGAGTTAAGACAGTAGCTATGAGGCCAGAGTAAGAGTCCAAGACCTTAACCATTAGGCCAGAGTAAGAATTAAGACAGTGGCTATGAGGCCAGAGTAAGAGTCCAAGACCTTAACTATTAGGCCAGAGTAAGAGTTAAGACAGTAGCTATGAGGCCAGAGTAGGAGTTAAGACAGTAGCTATGAGGCCAGAGTAAGAGTTAAGACAGTAGCTATGAGGCCAGAGTAAGAGTCCAAGACCTTAACCATTAGGCCAGTGTAAGAGTTAAGACAGTAGCTATGAGGCCAGAGTAAGAGTCCAAGACCTTAACCATTAGGCCAGAGTAAGAATTAAGACAGTGGCTATGAGGCCAGAGTAAGAGTCCAAGACATTAACCATTAGGCCAGAGTAAGAGTTAAGACAGTAGCTATGAGGCCAGAGTAGGAGTTAAGACAGTAGCTATGAGGCCAGAGTAAGAGTTAAGACAGTAGCTATGAGGCCAGAGTAAGAGTCCAAGACCTTAACCATTAGGCCAGAGTAAGAGTTAAGACAGCAGCTATGAGGCCAGAGTAAGAGTTAAGACAGTAGCTATGAGGCCAGAGTAAGAGTTAAGGCAGTAGCTATGAGGCCAGAGTAAGAGTTAAGACAGTAGCTATGAGGCCAGAGTAAGAGTTAAGACAGTAGATATGAGGCCAGAGTAAGAGTCCAAGACCTTAACTATTAGGCCAGAGTGAGAGTTAAGACAGTAGCTATGAGGCCAGAGTAAGAGTTAAGACAGTAGCTATTAGGCCAGAGTAAATGTTAAGACAGTAGCTATGAGGCCAGAGTAAGAGTTAAGACAGTAGCTATTAGGCCAGAGTAAGAGTCCAAGACCTTAACCATTAGGCCAGAGTAAGAGTTAAGACAGTAGCTATGAGGCCAGAGTAAGAGTTAAGACAGTAGCTATGAGGCCAGAGTAAGAGTCCAAGACCTTAACCATTAGGCCAGAGAAAGAGTTAAGACAGTAGCTATGAGGCCAGAGTAAGAGTTAAGACAGTAGCTATTAGGCCAGAGTAACAGTTAAGACAGTAGCTATTAGGCCGGAGTAAGAGTTAAGACAGTAGCTATGAGGCCAGAGTTAGAGTTAAGACCTTAACCATTAGGCCAGAGTAAGAGTTAAGACAGTAGCTATGAGGCCAGAGTAAGAGTTAAGACAGTAGCTATGAGGCCAGAGTAAGAGTTATGACAGTAGCTATGAGGCTGGAGTAAGAGTTAAGACAGTAGCTATGAGGCCGGAGTAAGAGCTAAGACAGTAGCTATGAGGCCAGAGTAAGAGTCCAAGACATTAACCATTAGGCCAGAGTAAGAGTTAAGACAGTAGCTATGAGGCCAGAGTAAGAGTTAAGACAGTAGCTATGAGGCCAGAGTAAGAGTCCAAGACCTTAACCATTAGGCCAGAGTAAGAGTTAAGACAGTAGCTATGAGGCCAGAGTAAGAGTTAAGACAGTAGCTATGAGGCCGGAGTAAGAGTTAAGACAGTAGCTATGAGGCCGGAGTAAGAGTTAAGACAGTAGCTATGAGGCCGGAGTAAGAGCTAAGACAGTAGCTATGAGGCCAGAGTAAGAGTCCAAGACCTTAACCATTAGGCCAGAGTAAGAGTTAAGACAGTAGCTATGAGGCCAGAGTAAGAGTTAAGACAGTAGCTATTAGGCCAGAGTAAGAGTTAAGACAGTAGCTATGAGGCCGGAGTAAGAGTTAAGACAGTAGCTATGAGGCCAGAGTAAGAGTTAAGACAGTAGCTATGAGGCCAGAGTAAGAGTCCAAGACCTTAACCATTAGGCCAGAGTAAGAATTAAGACAGTGGCTATGAGGCCAGAGTAAGAGTCCAAGACCTTAACCATTAGGCCAGAGTAAGAGTTAAGACAGTAGCTATGAGGCCAGAGTAGGAGTTAAGACAGTAGCTATGAGGCCAGAGTAAGAGTTAAGACAGTAGCTATGAGGCCAGAGTAAGAGTCCAAGACCTTAACCATTAGGCCAGAGTAAGAGTTAAGACAGCAGCTATGAGGCCAGAGTAAGAGTTAAGACAGTAGCTATGAGGCCAGAGTAAGAGTTAAGACAGTAGCTATGAGGCCAGAGTAAGAGTCCAAGACCTTAACCATTAGGCCAGAGTAAGAGTTAAGACAACAGCTATGAGGCCAGAGTAAGAGTTAAGACAGTAGCTATTAGGCCAGAGTAAGAGTTAAGACAGTAGCTATGAGGCCAGAGTAAGAGTTAAGGCAGTAGCTATGAGGCCAGAGTAAGAGTTAAGACAGTAGCTATGTGGCCATAGTAAGAGTTGAGACAGTAGCTATGAGGCCAGAGTAAGAGTTAAGACAGTAGCTATGAGGCCAGAGTAAGAGTTAAGACAGTAGCTATGAGGCCGGAGTAAGAGTTAAGACAGTAGCTATGAGGCCGGAGTAAGAGCTAAGACAGTAGCTATGAGGCCAGAGTAAGAGTCCAAGACCTTAACCATTAGGCCAGAGTAAGAGTTAAGACAGTAGCTATGAGGCCAGAGTAAGAGTTAAGACAGTAGCTATTAGGCCATAGTAAGAGTTAAGACAGTAGCTATGAGGCAAGAGTAAGAGTTAAGACAGTAGCTATGAGGCCAGAGTAAGAGTTAAGACAGTAGCTATGAGGCCAGAGTAAGAGTCCAAGACCTTAACCATTAGGCCAGAGTAAGAATTAAGACAGTGGCTATGAGGCCAGAGTAAGAGTCCAAGACCTTAACCATTAGGCCAGAGTAAGAGTTAAGACAGTAGCTATGAGGCCAGAGTAGGAGTTAAGACAGTAGCTATGAGGCCAGAGTAAGAGTTAAGACAGTAGCTATGAGGCCAGAGTAAGAGTCCAAGACCTTAACCATTAGGCCAGAGTAAGAGTTAAGACAGCAGCTATGAGGCCAGAGTAAGAGTTAAGACAGTAGCTATGAGGCCAGAGTAAGAGTTAAGGCAGTAGCTATGAGGCCAGAGTAAGAGTTAAGACAGTAGCTATGCGGCCAGAGTAAGAGTTAAGACAGTAGCTATTAGGCCAGAGTAAGAGTTAAGACAGTAGCTATGAGGCCAGAGTAAGAGTTAAGACAGTAGCTATTAGGCCAGAGTAAGAGTCCAAAACCTTAACCATTAGGCCAGAGTAAGAGTTAAGACAGTAGCTATGAGGCCAGAGCAAGAGTTAAGACAGTAGCTATGAGGCCAGAGTAAGAGTCCAAGACCTTAACCATTAGGCCAGAGAAAGAGTTAAGACAGTAGCTATGAGGCCAGAGTAAGAGTTAAGACAGTATATATGAGGCCAGAGTAAGAGTCTAAGACCTTAGCTATTTGGCCAGAGTACTAGTCTAAGACCTTAGCTATTAGGCCAGAGTAAGAGTTAAGACCTTAACCATTAGGCCAGACTAAGAGTTAAGACCTTAACATGTAGGCCATAGTATGAGTCTTAGACCTTAGCTATTAGGCCAGAGTAAGAGTTAAGACCTTAACCATTAGGCCAGAGTACGAGTCTAAGACCTTAGCTATTAGGCCAGAGTAAAAGTTAAGACCTTAGCTATTAGGCCAGAGTAAGAGTTAAGACCTTAACCATTAAGCAGAAGTACAAGTCTAAGACCTTAGCTATTAGGCCAGAGTAAGAGCTAAGACCTTAGCTATTAGGGCAGAATAAGAGTTAACATATTAACCAGTAGGCCAGAGTACGAGTCTAAGACCTTAGCTATTAGGCCAGAGTAAGAGTTAAGACCTTAACCATTGGGCCAGAGTACGAGTCTAAGACCTTAGCTATTAGGCCAGAGTAAGAGTTAAGACCTTAACCATTAGGCCAGAGTACGAGTCTAAGACCTTAGCTATTAGGCCAGAGTAAGAGTTAAGACCTTAACCAGTAGGTTAGAGTACGAGTCTAAGACCTTAGCTATTATTCCAGAGTAAGAGTTAAGTCCTTAACCATTAGGCCAGAGTACGAGTCTAAGACCTTAGCTATTAGGCCAGAGTACGAGTCTAAGACCTTAGCCATTAGGCCAGAGTAAGAGTTACGACCTTAACCAGAAGGCCAGAGTACGAGTCTAAGACCTTAGCTATTAGGCCAGAGTACGAGTCTAAGATCTTAGCTATTTGGCCAGAGTACTAATCTAAGACCTTAGCTATTAGGCCAGTGTAAGAGTTAAGACCTTAACCATTAGCCCAGACTAAGAGTTAAGACCTTAACATGTTGGCCATAGTATGAGTCTAAGACCTTAGCTATTAGGCCAGAGTAAGAGTTAAGACCTTAACCATTAGGCCAGAGTACGAGTCTAAGACCTTATCTATTAGGCCAGAGTACGAGTCTAAGACCTTAGCTATTAGGCCAGAGTACGAGTCTAAGACCTTAGCCATTAGGCCAGAGTAAGAGTTACGACCTTAACCAGTAGGCCAGAGTACGAGTCTAAGACCTTATCTATTAGGCCAGAGTACGAGTCTAAGACCTTAGCTATTTGGCCAGAGTACTAGTCTAAGACGTTAGCTATTAGGCCAGAGTAAGAGTTAAGACCTTAACCATTAGGCCAGACTAAGAGTTAAGACCTTAACATGTAGGCCATAGTATGAGTCTTAGACCTTAGCTATTAGGCCAGAGTAAGAGTTAAGACCTTAACCATTAGGCCAGAGTACGAGTCTAAGACCTTAGCTATTAGGCCAGAGTAAAAGTTAAGACCTTAGCTATTAGGCCAGAGTAAGAGTTAAGACCTTAACCATTAAGCCATAGTACAAGTCTAAGACCTTAGCTATTAGGCCAGAGTAAGAGCTAAGACCTTAGCTATTAGGGCAGAATAAGAGTTAAGATATTAACCAGTAGGCCAGAGTACGAGTCTAAGACCTTAGCTATTAGGCCAGAGTAAGAGTTAAGACCTTAACCATTGGGCCAGAGTACGAGTCTAAGACCTTAGCTATTAGGCCAGAGTAAGAGTTAAGACCTTAACCATTAGGCCAGAGTACGAGTCTAAGACCTTAGCTATTAGGCCAGAGTAAGAGTTAAGACCTTAACCAGTAGGTTAGAGTACGAGTCTAAGACCTTAGCTATTATTCCAGAGTAAGAGTTAAGTCCTTAACCATTAGGCCAGAGTACGAGTCTAAGACCTTAGCTATTAGGCCAGAGTACGAGTCTAAGACCTTAGCCATTAGGCCAGAGTAAGACTTACGACCTTAACCAGAAGGCCAGAGTACGAGTCTAAGACCTTAGCTATTAGGCCAGAGTACGAGTCTAAGATCTTAGCTATTTGGCCAGAGTACTAATCTAAGACCTTAGCTATTAGGCCAGTGTAAGAGTTAAGACCTTAACCATTAGGCCAGACTAAGAGTTAAGACCTTAACATGTTGGCCATAGTATGAGTCTAAGACCTTAGCTATTAGGCCAGAGTAAAAGTTAAGACCTTAGCTATTAGGCCAGAGTAAGAGTTAAGACCTTAACCATTAGGCCATAGTACGAGTCTAAGACCTTAGCTATTAGGCCAGAGTAAGAGTTAAGACCTTAGCTATTAGGCCAGAGTAAGAGTTAAGACCTTAACCATTAGGCCATAGTACGAGTCTAAGACCTTAGCTATTAGGCCAGAGTAAGAGTTAAGACCTTAACCATTAGGCCATAGTACGAGTCTAAGACCTTAGCTATTAGGCCAGAGTAAGAGTTAAGACCTTAGCTATTAGGCCAGAGTAAGAGTTAAGACCTTAACCAGTAGTCCGGAGTACGAGTCTAAGACCTTAGCTATTAGGCCAGAGTAAGAGTTAAGACCTTAACCATTAGGCCAGAGTACGAGTCTAAGACCTTAGCTATTAGGCCAGAGTAAGAGTTAAGACCTTAACCAGTAGGCCAGAGTACGAGTCTTAGACCTTAGCTATTAGGCCAGAGTAAGAGTTAAGACCTTAACCAGTAGGCCAGAGTACGAGTCTAAGACCTTAGCTATTAGGCCAGAGTAAGAGTAAAGACAATAACCTGTAGGCCATAGTATGAGTCTAAGACCTTAGCTATTAGGCCAGAGTAAGAGTTAAGACCTTAGCTATTAGGCCAGAGTAAGAGTTAAGACCATAACCATTAGGCCAGAGTACGAGTCTAAGACCTTAGCTATTAGGCCAGAGTAATAGTTAAGACCTTAGCTATTAGGCCAGAATAAGAGTTAAGAGCTTAACCTGTAGGCAATGGTACGAGTCTAAGACCTTAGCTAATATGCCAGAGTAAGAGTTAAGACCTTAGCTATTAGGCCAGAGAAAGAGTTAAGACCTTAACCAGTAGGCCGGAGTACGAGTCTAAGACCTTAGCTATTAGGCCAGAGTAAGAGTTAAGACCTTAAACTGTAGGTCATAGTACGAGTCTAAGACCTTAGCTATTAGGCCAGAGTAAGAGTTAAGACCTTAGCTATTAGGCCAGAGTAAGAGTTAAGACCTTAACCAGTAGGCCAGAGTACGAGTCTAAGACCTTAGCTATTAGGCCAGAGTAAGAGTTAAGACAATAACCTGTAGGCCATAGTACGAGTCTAAGACCTTAGCTATTAGGCCAGAGTAAGAGTTAAGACCTTAACCATTAGGCCAGAGTATGAGTCTAAGACCGTAGCTATTAGGCCAGAGTAATAGTTAAGACCTTAGCTATTAGGCCAGAGTAAGAGTTAAGAGCTTAACCTGTAGGCGATAGTGCGAGTCTAAGACCTTAGCTAATATTCCAGAGTAAGAGTTAAGACCTTATCCATTAGGCCAGAGTACGAGTCTAAGACCTTAGCTTTTAGGCCAGAGTAAGAGTTAAGACCTTAGCTATTAGGCCAGAGTAAGAGTTAAGACCTTAACCAGTATGCCGGAGTACGAGTCTAAGACCTTAGCTATTAGGCCAGAGTAAGAGTTAAGACCTTAACCAGTAGGCCAGAGAAAGAGTTAAGACCTTAACCTGTAGGCCAGAGTAAGAGTTAAGACCTTAACCAGTAGGCCAGAGTACGAGTCTAAGACCTTAGCTATTAGGCCAGAGTAAGAGTTAAGACAGTAGCTATGAGGCCAGAGTAAGAGTTAAGACAGTAGCTATGAGGCCAGAGTAAGAGTCCAAGACCTTAACCATTAGGCCAGAGTAAGAATTAAGACAGTGGCTATGAGGCCAGAGTAAGAGTCCAAGACCTTAACTATTAGGCCAGAGTAAGAGTTAAGACAGTAGCTATGAGGCCAGAGTAGGAGTTAAGACAGTAGCTATGAGGCCAGAGTAAGAGTTAAGACAGTAGCTATGAGGCCAGAGTAAGAGTCCAAGACCTTAACCATTAGGCCAGTGTAAGAGTTAAGACAGTAGCTATGAGGCCAGAGTAAGAGTCCAAGACCTTAACCATTAGGCCAGAGTAAGAATTAAGACAGTGGCTATGAGGCCAGAGTAAGAGTCCAAGACATTAACCATTAGGCCAGAGTAAGAGTTAAGACAGTAGCTATGAGGCCAGAGTAGGAGTTAAGACAGTAGCTATGAGGCCAGAGTAAGAGTTAAGACAGTAGCTATGAGGCCAGAGTAAGAGTCCAAGACCTTAACCATTAGGCCAGAGTAAGAGTTAAGACAGCAGCTATGAGGCCAGAGTAAGAGTTAAGACAGTAGCTATGAGGCCAGAGTAAGAGTTAAGGCAGTAGCTATGAGGCCAGAGTAAGAGTTAAGACAGTAGCTATGAGGCCAGAGTAAGAGTTAAGACAGTAGATATGAGGCCAGAGTAAGAGTCCAAGACCTTAACTATTAGGCCAGAGTGAGAGTTAAGACAGTAGCTATGAGGCCAGAGTAAGAGTTAAGACAGTAGCTATTAGGCCAGAGTAAATGTTAAGACAGTAGCTATGAGGCCAGAGTAAGAGTTAAGACAGTAGCTATTAGGCCAGAGTAAGAGTCCAAGACCTTAACCATTAGGCCAGAGTAAGAGTTAAGACAGTAGCTATGAGGCCAGAGTAAGAGTTAAGACAGTAGCTATGAGGCCAGAGTAAGAGTCCAAGACCTTAACCATTAGGCCAGAGAAAGAGTTAAGACAGTAGCTATGAGGCCAGAGTAAGAGTTAAGACAGTAGCTATTAGGCCAGAGTAACAGTTAAGACAGTAGCTATTAGGCCGGAGTAAGAGTTAAGACAGTAGCTATGAGGCCAGAGTTAGAGTTAAGACCTTAACCATTAGGCCAGAGTAAGAGTTAAGACAGTAGCTATGAGGCCAGAGTAAGAGTTAAGACAGTAGCTATGAGGCCAGAGTAAGAGTTATGACAGTAGCTATGAGGCTGGAGTAAGAGTTAAGACAGTAGCTATGAGGCCGGAGTAAGAGCTAAGACAGTAGCTATGAGGCCAGAGTAAGAGTCCAAGACATTAACCATTAGGCCAGAGTAAGAGTTAAGACAGTAGCTATGAGGCCAGAGTAAGAGTTAAGACAGTAGCTATGAGGCCAGAGTAAGAGTCCAAGACCTTAACCATTAGGCCAGAGTAAGAGTTAAGACAGTAGCTATGAGGCCAGAGTAAGAGTTAAGACAGTAGCTATGAGGCCGGAGTAAGAGTTAAGACAGTAGCTATGAGGCCGGAGTAAGAGTTAAGACAGTAGCTATGAGGCCGGAGTAAGAGCTAAGACAGTAGCTATGAGGCCAGAGTAAGAGTCCAAGACCTTAACCATTAGGCCAGAGTAAGAGTTAAGACAGTAGCTATGAGGCCAGAGTAAGAGTTAAGACAGTAGCTATTAGGCCAGAGTAAGAGTTAAGACAGTAGCTATGAGGCCGGAGTAAGAGTTAAGACAGTAGCTATGAGGCCAGAGTAAGAGTTAAGACAGTAGCTATGAGGCCAGAGTAAGAGTCCAAGACCTTAACCATTAGGCCAGAGTAAGAATTAAGACAGTGGCTATGAGGCCAGAGTAAGAGTCCAAGACCTTAACCATTAGGCCAGAGTAAGAGTTAAGACAGTAGCTATGAGGCCAGAGTAGGAGTTAAGACAGTAGCTATGAGGCCAGAGTAAGAGTTAAGACAGTAGCTATGAGGCCAGAGTAAGAGTCCAAGACCTTAACCATTAGGCCAGAGTAAGAGTTAAGACAGCAGCTATGAGGCCAGAGTAAGAGTTAAGACAGTAGCTATGAGGCCAGAGTAAGAGTTAAGACAGTAGCTATGAGGCCAGAGTAAGAGTCCAAGACCTTAACCATTAGGCCAGAGTAAGAGTTAAGACAACAGCTATGAGGCCAGAGTAAGAGTTAAGACAGTAGCTATTAGGCCAGAGTAAGAGTTAAGACAGTAGCTATGAGGCCAGAGTAAGAGTTAAGGCAGTAGCTATGAGGCCAGAGTAAGAGTTAAGACAGTAGCTATGTGGCCATAGTAAGAGTTGAGACAGTAGCTATGAGGCCAGAGTAAGAGTTAAGACAGTAGCTATGAGGCCAGAGTAAGAGTTAAGACAGTAGCTATGAGGCCGGAGTAAGAGTTAAGACAGTAGCTATGAGGCCGGAGTAAGAGCTAAGACAGTAGCTATGAGGCCAGAGTAAGAGTCCAAGACCTTAACCATTAGGCCAGAGTAAGAGTTAAGACAGTAGCTATGAGGCCAGAGTAAGAGTTAAGACAGTAGCTATTAGGCCATAGTAAGAGTTAAGACAGTAGCTATGAGGCAAGAGTAAGAGTTAAGACAGTAGCTATGAGGCCAGAGTAAGAGTTAAGACAGTAGCTATGAGGCCAGAGTAAGAGTCCAAGACCTTAACCATTAGGCCAGAGTAAGAATTAAGACAGTGGCTATGAGGCCAGAGTAAGAGTCCAAGACCTTAACCATTAGGCCAGAGTAAGAGTTAAGACAGTAGCTATGAGGCCAGAGTAGGAGTTAAGACAGTAGCTATGAGGCCAGAGTAAGAGTTAAGACAGTAGCTATGAGGCCAGAGTAAGAGTCCAAGACCTTAACCATTAGGCCAGAGTAAGAGTTAAGACAGCAGCTATGAGGCCAGAGTAAGAGTTAAGACAGTAGCTATGAGGCCAGAGTAAGAGTTAAGGCAGTAGCTATGAGGCCAGAGTAAGAGTTAAGACAGTAGCTATGCGGCCAGAGTAAGAGTTAAGACAGTAGCTATTAGGCCAGAGTAAGAGTTAAGACAGTAGCTATGAGGCCAGAGTAAGAGTTAAGACAGTAGCTATTAGGCCAGAGTAAGAGTCCAAAACCTTAACCATTAGGCCAGAGTAAGAGTTAAGACAGTAGCTATGAGGCCAGAGTAAGAGTTAAGACAGTAGCTATGAGGCCAGAGTAAGAGTCCAAGACCTTAACCATTAGGCCAGAGAAAGAGTTAAGACAGTAGCTATGAGGCCAGAGTAAGAGTTAAGACAGTATATATGAGGCCAGAGTAAGAGTCTAAGACCTTAGCTATTTGGCCAGAGTACTAGTCTAAGACCTTAGCTATTAGGCCAGAGTAAGAGTTAAGACCTTAACCATTAGGCCAGACTAAGAGTTAAGACCTTAACATGTAGGCCATAGTATGAGTCTTAGACCTTAGCTATTAGGCCAGAGTAAGAGTTAAGACCTTAACCATTAGGCCAGAGTACGAGTCTAAGACCTTAGCTATTAGGCCAGAGTAAAAGTTAAGACCTTAGCTATTAGGCCAGAGTAAGAGTTAAGACCTTAACCATTAAGCCATAGTACAAGTCTAAGACCTTAGCTATTAGGCCAGAGTAAGAGCTAAGACCTTAGCTATTAGGGCAGAATAAGAGTTAACATATTAACCAGTAGGCCAGAGTACGAGTCTAAGACCTTAGCTATTAGGCCAGAGTAAGAGTTAAGACCTTAACCATTGGGCCAGAGTACGAGTCTAAGACCTTAGCTATTAGGCCAGAGTAAGAGTTAAGACCTTAACCATTAGGCCAGAGTACGAGTCTAAGACCTTAGCTATTAGGCCAGAGTAAGAGTTAAGACCTTAACCAGTAGGTTAGAGTACGAGTCTAAGACCTTAGCTATTATTCCAGAGTAAGAGTTAAGTCCTTAACCATTAGGCCAGAGTACGAGTCTAAGACCTTAGCTATTAGGCCAGAGTACGAGTCTAAGACCTTAGCCATTAGGCCAGAGTAAGAGTTACGACCTTAACCAGAAGGCCAGAGTACAAGTCTAAGACCTTAGCTATTAGGCCAGAGTACGAGTCTAAGATCTTAGCTATTTGGCCAGAGTACTAATCTAAGACCTTAGCTATTAGGCCAGTGTAAGAGTTAAGACCTTAACCATTAGCCCAGACTAAGAGTTAAGACCTTAACATGTTGGCCATAGTATGAGTCTAAGACCTTAGCTATTAGGCCAGAGTAAGAGTTAAGACCTTAACCATTAGGCCAGAGTACGAGTCTAAGACCTTATCTATTAGGCCAGAGTACGAGTCTAAGACCTTAGCTATTAGGCCAGAGTACGAGTCTAAGACCTTAGCCATTAGGCCAGAGTAAGAGTTACGACCTTAACCAGTAGGCCAGAGTACGAGTCTAAGACCTTATCTATTAGGCCAGAGTACGAGTCTAAGACCTTAGCTATTTGGCCAGAGTACTAGTCTAAGACGTTAGCTATTAGGCCAGAGTAAGAGTTAAGACCTTAACCATTAGGCCAGACTAAGAGTTAAGACCTTAACATGTAGGCCATAGTATGAGTCTTAGACCTTAGCTATTAGGCCAGAGTAAGAGTTAAGACCTTAACCATTAGGCCAGAGTACGAGTCTAAGACCTTAGCTATTAGGCCAGAGTAAAAGTTAAGACCTTAGCTATTAGGCCAGAGTAAGAGTTAAGACCTTAACCATTAAGCCATAGTACAAGTCTAAGACCTTAGCTATTAGGCCAGAGTAAGAGCTAAGACCTTAGCTATTAGGGCAGAATAAGAGTTAAGATATTAACCAGTAGGCCAGAGTACGAGTCTAAGACCTTAGCTATTAGGCCAGAGTAAGAGTTAAGACCTTAACCATTGGGCCAGAGTACGAGTCTAAGACCTTAGCTATTAGGCCAGAGTAAGAGTTAAGACCTTAACCATTAGGCCAGAGTACGAGTCTAAGACCTTAGCTATTAGGCCAGAGTAAGAGTTAAGACCTTAACCAGTAGGTTAGAGTACGAGTCTAAGACCTTAGCTATTATTCCAGAGTAAGAGTTAAGTCCTTAACCATTAGGCCAGAGTACGAGTCTAAGACCTTAGCTATTAGGCCAGAGTACGAGTCTAAGACCTTAGCCATTAGGCCAGAGTAAGACTTACGACCTTAACCAGAAGGCCAGAGTACGAGTCTAAGACCTTAGCTATTAGGCCAGAGTACGAGTCTAAGATCTTAGCTATTTGGCCAGAGTACTAATCTAAGACCTTAGCTATTAGGCCAGTGTAAGAGTTAAGACCTTAACCATTAGGCCAGACTAAGAGTTAAGACCTTAACATGTTGGCCATAGTATGAGTCTAAGACCTTAGCTATTAGGCCAGAGTAAAAGTTAAGACCTTAGCTATTAGGCCAGAGTAAGAGTTAAGACCTTAACCATTAGGCCATAGTACGAGTCTAAGACCTTAGCTATTAGGCCAGAGTAAGAGTTAAGACCTTAGCTATTAGGCCAGAGTAAGAGTTAAGACCTTAACCATTAGGCCATAGTACGAGTCTAAGACCTTAGCTATTAGGCCAGAGTAAGAGTTAAGACCTTAACCATTAGGCCATAGTACGAGTCTAAGACCTTAGCTATTAGGCCAGAGTAAGAGTTAAGACCTTAGCTATTAGGCCAGAGTAAGAGTTAAGACCTTAACCAGTAGTCCGGAGTACGAGTCTAAGACCTTAGCTATTAGGCCAGAGTAAGAGTTAAGACCTTAACCATTAGGCCAGAGTACGAGTCTAAGACCTTAGCTATTAGGCCAGAGTAAGAGTTAAGACCTTAACCAGTAGGCCAGAGTACGAGTCTTAGACCTTAGCTATTAGGCCAGAGTAAGAGTTAAGACCTTAACCAGTAGGCCAGAGTACGAGTCTAAGACCTTAGCTATTAGGCCAGAGTAAGAGTAAAGACAATAACCTGTAGGCCATAGTATGAGTCTAAGACCTTAGCTATTAGGCCAGAGTAAGAGTTAAGACCTTAGCTATTAGGCCAGAGTAAGAGTTAAGACCATAACCATTAGGCCAGAGTACGAGTCTAAGACCTTAGCTATTAGGCCAGAGTAATAGTTAAGACCTTAGCTATTAGGCCAGAGTAAGAGTTAAGAGCTTAACCTGTAGGCAATGGTACGAGTCTAAGACCTTAGCTAATATGCCAGAGTAAGAGTTAAGACCTTAGCTATTAGGCCAGAGAAAGAGTTAAGACCTTAACCAGTAGGCCGGAGTACGAGTCTAAGACCTTAGCTATTAGGCCAGAGTAAGAGTTAAGACCTTAAACTGTAGGTCATAGTACGAGTCTAAGACCTTAGCTATTAGGCCAGAGTAAGAGTTAAGACCTTAGCTATTAGGCCAGAGTAAGAGTTAAGACCTTAACCAGTAGGCCAGAGTACGAGTCTAAGACCTTAGCTATTAGGCCAGAGTAAGAGTTAAGACAATAACCTGTAGGCCATAGTACGAGTCTAAGACCTTAGCTATTAGGCCAGAGTAAGAGTTAAGACCTTAACCATTAGGCCAGAGTATGAGTCTAAGACCGTAGCTATTAGGCCAGAGTAATAGTTAAGACCTTAGCTATTAGGCCAGAGTAAGAGTTAAGAGCTTAACCTGTAGGCGATAGTGCGAGTCTAAGACCTTAGCTAATATTCCAGAGTAAGAGTTAAGACCTTATCCATTAGGCCAGAGTACGAGTCTAAGACCTTAGCTTTTAGGCCAGAGTAAGAGTTAAGACCTTAGCTATTAGGCCAGAGTAAGAGTTAAGACCTTAACCAGTATGCCGGAGTACGAGTCTAAGACCTTAGCTATTAGGCCAGAGTAAGAGTTAAGACCTTAACCAGTAGGCCAGAGAAAGAGTTAAGACCTTAACCTGTAGGCCAGAGTAAGAGTTAAGACCTTAACCAGTAGGCCAGAGTACGAGTCTAAGACCTTAGCTATTAGGCCAGAGTAAGAGTTAAGACCTTAAACTGTAGGCCATAGTACGAGTCTAAGACCTTAGCTATTAGGCCAGAGTAAGAGTTAAGACCTTAGCTATTAGGCCAGAGTAGGAGTTAAGACCTTAACCAGTAGTCCGGAGTACGAGTCTAAGACCTTAGCTATTAGGCTAGAGTAAGAGTTAAGACCTTAACCATTAGGCCAGAGTACGAGTCTAAGACCTTAGCTATTAGGCCAGAGTAAGAGTTAAGACCTTAACCAGTAGGCCAGAGTACGAGACTTAGACCTTAGCTATTAGGCCAGAGTAATAGTTAAGACCTTAGCTATTAGGCCAGAGTAAGAGTTAAGAGCTTAACCTGTAGGCGATAGTACGCGTCTAAGACCTTAGCTAATATTCCAGAGTAAGAGTTAAGACCTTAGCTATTAGGCCAGAGTAAGAGTTAAGACCTTAACCAGTAGGCCGGAGTACAAGTCTAAGACCTTAGCTATTAGGCCAGAGTAAGAGTTTAGACCTTAACCAGTAGGCCAGAGTACGAGTCTAAGACCTTAGCTATTAGGCCAGAGTAAGAGTTAAGACCTTAAACTGTAGGCCATAGTACAAGTCTAAGACCTTAGCTATTAGGCCAGAGTAAGAGTTAAGACCTTAGCTATTAGGCCAGAGTAAGAGTTAAGACCTTAACCAGTATGCCGGAGTACGAGTCTAAGACCTTAGCTATTAGGCCAGAGTAAGAGTTAAGACCTTAACCAGTAGGCCAGAGAAAGAGTTAAGACCTTAACCTGTAGGCCAGAGTAAGAGTTAAGACCTTAACCAGTAGGCCAGAGTACGAGTCTAAGACCTTAGCTATTAGGCCAGAGTAAGAGTTAAGACCTTAAACTGTAGGCCATAGTACGAGTCTAAGACCTTAGCTATTAGGCCAGAGTAAGAGTTAAGACCTTAGCTATTAGGCCAGAGTAGGAGTTAAGACCTTAACCAGTAGTCCGGAGTACGAGTCTAAGACCTTAGCTATTAGGCTAGAGTAAGAGTTAAGACCTTAACCATTAGGCCAGAGTACGAGTCTAAGACCTTAGCTATTAGGCCAGAGTAAGAGTTAAGACCTTAACCAGTAGGCCAGAGTACGAGACTTAGACCTTAGCTATTAGGCCAGAGTAATAGTTAAGACCTTAGCTATTAGGCCAGAGTAAGAGTTAAGAGCTTAACCTGTAGGCGATAGTACGCGTCTAAGACCTTAGCTAATATTCCAGAGTAAGAGTTAAGACCTTAGCTATTAGGCCAGAGTAAGAGTTAAGACCTTAACCAGTAGGCCGGAGTACAAGTCTAAGACCTTAGCTATTAGGCCAGAGTAAGAGTTTAGACCTTAACCAGTAGGCCAGAGTACGAGTCTAAGACCTTAGCTATTAGGCCAGAGTAAGAGTTAAGACCTTAAACTGTAGGCCATAGTACAAGTCTAAGACCTTAGCTATTAGGCCAGAGTAAGAGTTAAGACCTTAGCTATTAGGCCAGAGTAAGAGTTAAGACCTTAACCATTAGGCCAGAGTACGAGTCTAAGACCTTAGCTATTAGGCCAGAGTAATAGTTAAGACCTTAGCTATTAGGCCAGAGTAAGAGTTAAGAGCTTAACCTGTAGGCGATAGTACGAGTCTAAGACCTTAGCTAATATTCCAGAGTAAAAGTTAAGACCTTAGCTATTAGGCCAGAGAAACAGTTAAGACCTTAACCAGTAGGCCGGAGTACGAGTCTAAGACCTTAGCTATTAGGCCAGAGTAAGAGTTAAGACCTTAAACTGTAGGCCATAGTACGAGTCTAAGACCTTAGCTATTAGGCCAGAGTAAGAGTTAAGACCTTAGCTATTAGGCCAGAGTAAGAGTTAAGACCTTAACCAGTAGGCCAGAGTACGAGTCTAAGACCTTAGCTATTAGTAGGCCTGGGCAAAAATTTCGTTCCGTTCGCGGAAATTGCGATAATTTGACATTTTTGCGTTCCGCGGAGAGCGCGAAAATGTCAAAAATTCCGGTTTCCGCAGCTTGGCGATAATTTGTTTCTTGCTCGCGCTGTAAAATGATACATTCTCGCGCGCGCGCGATCGCCTTACCTGAATCCCTGCGTTCGCCGACAAGTTTTCTTGATCCGGTCGCGTTCTCCATGAGATGTTGTATTGTTTTTAGCCATTTGCGCTGTCTCGCGACAGTTCGCGCCCGCAGTGACGTCATGCGTCGCGCGATCACGTCTTTCTTCTCGCGATCATGCACCGCGAGAACAACTCAAAACAAGATGGCCGCGCCCGCAAGCAACCACATGGGTAAGTTGGCGACCCGCAACCATGCAGAAAATCTCGCGAACATGCCGGAAAAAAACTTCCGCATCTTTGCGATATTTCTGCTTGTTTGCGATAATTTTAAACATTCTCGCGATAATTTGCGAAGGTTAATTCCGCAAATTCCGCCCACCCCTAGCTATTAGGCCAGAGTAAGAGTTAAGACAATAACCTGTAGGCCATAGTACGAGTCTAAGACCTTAGCTATTAGGCCAGAGTAAGAGTTAAGACCTTAACCATTAGGCCAGAGTATGAGTCTAAGACCGTAGCTATTAGGCCAGAGTAATAGTTAAGACCTTAGCTATTAGGCCAGAGTAAGAGTTAAGAGCTTAACCTGTAGGCGATAGTGCGAGTCTAAGACCTTAGCTAATATTCCAGAGTAAGAGTTAAGACCTTATCCATTAGGCCAGAGTACGTGTCTAAGACCTTAGCTTTTAGGCCAGAGTAAGAGTTAAGACCTTAGCTATTAGGCCAGAGTAAGAGTTAAGACCTTAACCAGTAGGCCGGAGTACGAGTCTAAGACCTTAGCTATTAGGCCAGAGTAAGAGTTAAGACCTTAACCAGTAGGCCAGAGAAAGAGTTAAGACCTTAACCTGTAGGCCAGAGTAAGAGTAAAGACCTTAACCAGTAGGCCAGAGTGCGAGTCTAAGACCTTAGCTATTAGGCCAGAGTAAGAGTTAAGACCTTAAACTGTAGGCCATAGTACGAGTCTAAGACCTTAGCTATTAGGCCAGAGTAAGAGTTAAGACCTTAGCTATTAGGCCAGAGTAGGAGTTAAGACCTTAACCATTAGGCCAGAGTACGAGTCTAAGACCGTAGCTATTAGGCCAGAGTAATAGTTAAAACCTTAACTATTAGGCCAGAGTAAGAGTTAAGAGCTTAACCTGTAGGCGATAGTACGAGTCTAAGACCTTAGCTATTATTCCAGAGTAAGAGTTAAGTCCTTAACCATTAGGCCAGAGTACGAGTCTAAGACCTTAGCTATTAGGCCAGAGTACGAGTCTAAGACCTTAGCCATTAGGCCAGAGTAAGAGTTACGACCTTAACCAGTAGGCCAGAGTACGAGTCTAAGACCTTATCTATTAGGCCAGAGTACGAGTCTAAGACCTTAGCTATTTGGCCAGAGTACTAGTCTAAGACCTTAGCTATTAGGCCAGAGTAAGAGTTAAGACCTTAACCATTAGGCCAGACTAAGAGTTAAGACCTTAACATGTAGGCCATAGTATGAGTCTAAGACCTTAGCTATTAGGCCAGAGTAAGAGTTAAGACCTTAACCATTAGGCCAGAGTACGAGTCTAAGACCTTAGCTATTAGGCCAGAGTAAAAGTTAAGACCTTAGCTATTAGGCCAGAGTAAGAGTTAAGACCTTAATCATTAAGCCATAGTACAAGTCTAAGACCTTAGCTATTAGGCCAGAGTAAGAGCTAAGACCTTAGCTATTAGGGCAGAATAAGAGTTAACATAATAACCAGTAGGCCAGAGTACGAGTCTAAGACCTTAGCTATTAGGCCAGAGTAAGAGTTAAGACCTTAACCATTAGGCCAGAGTACGAGTCTAAGACCTTAGCTATTAGGCCAGAGTAAGAGTTAAGACCTTAACCAGTAGGCCAGAGTACGAGTCTAAGACCTTAGCTATTATTCCAGAGTAAGAGTTAAGTCCTTAACCATTAGGCCAGAGTACGAGTCTAAGACCTTAGCTATTAGGCCAGAGTACGAGTCTAAGACCTTAGCTATTAGGCCAGAGTACGAGTCTAAGACCTTAGCTATTTGGCCAGAGTACTAGTCTAAGACCTTAGCTATTAGGCCAGTGTAAGAGTTAAGACCTTAACCATTAGGCCAGAGTACGAGTCTAAGACCTTAGCTATTAGGCCAGAGTAAGAGTTAAGACCTTAACCATTAGGCCAGAGTACGAGTCTAAGACCTTAGCTATTAGGCCAGAGTAAGAGTTAAGACCTTAACCAGTAGGCCAGAGTACGAGTCTAAGACCTTAGCTATTATTCCAGAGTAAGAGTTAAGTCCTTAACCATTAGGCCAGAGTACGAGTCTAAGACCTTAGCTATTAGGCCAGAGTACGAGTCTAAGACCTTAGCTATTAGGCCAGAGTACGAGTCTAAGACCTTAGCTATTTGGCCAGAGTACTAGTCTAAGACCTTAGCTATTAGGCCAGTGTAAGAGTTAAGACCTTAACCATTAGGCCAGACTAAGAGTTAAGACCTTAACATATTGGCCATAGTATGAGTCTAAGACCTTAGCTATTAGGCCAGAGTAAGAGTTAAGACCTTAACCATTAGGCCAGAGTACGAGTCTAAGACCTTAGCTATTAGGCCAGAGTAAAAGTTAAGACCTTAGCTATTAGGCCAGAGTAAGAGTTAAGACCTTAACCATTAGGCCATAGTACGAGTCTAAGACCTTAGCTATTAGGCCAGAGTAAGAGTTAAGACCTTAACCATTAGGCCATAGTACGAGTCTAAGACCTTAGCTATTAGGCCAGAGTAAGAGTTAAGACCTTAGCTATTAGGCCAGAGTAAGAGTTAAGACCTTAACCAGTAGTCCGGAGTACGAGTCTAAGACCTTAGCTATTAGGCCAGAGTAAGAGTTAAGACCTTAACCATTAGGCCAGAGTACGAGTCTAAGACCTTAGCTATTAGGCCAGAGTAAGAGTTAAGACCTTAACCAGTAGGCCAGAGTACGAGTCTTAGACCTTAGCTATTAGGCCAGAGTAAGAGTTAAGACCTTAACCAGTAGGCCAGAGTACGAGTCTAAGACCTTAGCTATTAGGCCAGAGTAAGAGTTAAGACAATAACCTGTAGGCCATAGTACGAGTCTAAGACCTTAGCTATTAGGCCAGAGTAAGAGTTAAGACCTTAGCTATTAGGCCAGAGTAAGAGTTAAGACCTTAACCATTAGGCCAGAGTACGAGTCTAAGACCTTAGCTATTAGGCCAGAGTAATAGTTAAGACCTTAGCTATTAGGCCAGAGTAAGAGTTAAGAGCTTAACCTGTAGGCGATAGTACGAGTCTAAGACCTTAGCTAATATTCCAGAGTAAGAGTTAAGACCTTAGCTATTAGGCCAGAGTAAGAGTTAAGACCTTAACCAGTAGGCCGGAGTACGAGTCTAAGACCTTAGCTATTAGGCCAGAGTAAGAGTTAAGACCTTAAACTGTAGGCCATAGTACGAGTCTAAGACCTTAGCTATTAGGCCAGAGTAAGAGTTAAGACCTTAGCTATTAGGCCAGAGTAAGAGTTAAGACCTTAACCAGTAGGCCAGAGTATGAGTCTAAGACCTTAGCTATTAGGCCAGAGTAAGTGTTAAGACAATAACCTGTAGGCCATAGTACGAGTCTAAGACCTTAGCTATTAGGCCAGAGTAAGAGTTAAGACCTTAACCATTAGGCCAGAGTACGAGTCTAAGACCGTAGCTATTAGGCCAGAGTAATAGTTAAGACCTTAGCTATTAGGCCAGAGTAACAGTTAAGAGCTTAACCTGTAGGCAATAGTACGAGTCTAAGACCTTAGCTAATATTCCAGAGTAAGAGTTAAGACCTTATCCATTAGGCCAGAGTACGAGTCTAAGACCTTAGCTTTTAGGCCAGAGTAAGAGTTAAGACCTTAGCTATTAGGCCAGAGTAAGAGTTAAGACCTTAACCAGTAGGCCGGAGTACGAGTCTAAGACCTTATCTATTAGGCCAGAGTAAGAGTTAAGACCTTAACCAGTAGGCCAGAGAAAGAGTTAAGACCTTAACCTGTAGGCCAGAGTAAGAGTTAAGGCCTTTCCAGTAGGCCAGAGTACGAGTCTAAGACCTTAGCTATTAGGCCAGAGTAAGAGTTAAGACCTTAAACTGTAGGCCATAGTACGAGTCTAAGACCTTAGCTATTAGGCCAGAGTAAGAGTTAAGACCTTAGCTATTAGGCCAGAGTAGGAGTTAAGACCTTAACCATTAGGCCAGAGTACGAGTCTAAGACCGTAGCTATTAGGCCAGAGTAATAGTTAAAACCTTAACTATTAGGCCAGAGTAAGAGTTAAGAGCTTAACCTGTAGGCGATAGTACGAGTCTAAGACCTTAGCTATTATTCCAGAGTAAGAGTTAAGTCCTTAACCATTAGGCCAGAGTACGAGTCTAAGACCTTAGCTATTAGGCCAGAGTGCGAGTCTAAGACCTTAGCCATTAGGCCAGAGTAAGAGTTACGACCTTAACCAGTAGGCCAGAGTACGAGTCTAAGACCTTAGCTATTAGGCCAGAGTACGAGTCTAAGACCTTAGCCATTAGGCCAGATTACGAGTCTAAGACCTTAGCTATTAGGCCAGAGTAAGAGTTAAGACCTTAACCAGTAGGCCAGAGTAAGAGTTAAGACCTTAGCTATTAGGCCAGAGTACGAGTCTAAGACCTTAGCTATTATGCCAGAGTAAGAGTTAAGACCTTAGCTATTAGGCCAGAGTAAGAGTTAAGACCTTAACCATTAGGCCATAGTACGAGTCTAAGACCTTAGCTATTAGGCCAGAGTAAGAGTTAAGACCTTAGCTATTAGGCCAGAGTAAGAGTTAGGACCTTAACCAGTAGGCCAGATTACGAGTCATAGACCTTAGCTATTAGGCCAGAGTAAGAGTTCAGACCTTAACCTGTAGGCCATAGTACGAGTCTAAGACCTTAGCTATTAGGCCAGAGTAAGAGTTAAGACCTTAGCTATTAGGCCAGAGTAAGAGTTAAGACCTTAACCATTAGGCCAAAGTATGAGTCTAAGACATTAGCTATTAGGCCAGAGTAAGAGTTAAGACCTTAACCAGTAGGCCAGAGTAAGAGTTAAGACCTTAACCATTAGGCCAGAGCACGAGTCTAAGACCTTAGCTATTAGGCCAGAGTAAGAGTTAAGACCGTAACCATTAGGCCAGAGTACGAGTCTAAGACCTTAGCTATTAGGCCAGAGTAAGAGTTAAGACCTTATCTATTAGGCCAGAGTAAGAGTTAAGACCTTAACCATTAGGCCATCGTACGAATCTTAGACCTTAGCTATTAGGCCAGAGTAAGAGTTAAGACCTTAACCAGTAGGCCAGAGTACGAGTCTAAGACCTTAGCTATTAGGCCAGAGTAAGAGTTAAGACCTTATCTATTAGGCCAGAGTAAGAGTTAAGACCTTAACCATTAGGCCATAGTACGAATCTTAGACATTAGCTATTAGGCCAGAGTAACAGTTAAGACCTTAAACTGTAGGCCATAGTACGAGTCTAAGACCTTAGCTATTAGGCCAGAGTAACAGGTAAGACCTTAGCTATTAGGTCAGAGTAAGAGTTAAGACCTTAACCAGTAGGCCAGAGTACGAGTCTAATACCTTAGCTATTAGGCCAGAGTAAGAGTTAAGACAATAACCTGTAGGCCATAGTACGAGTCTAAGACCTTAGCTATTAGGCCAGAGTAAGAGTTAAGACCTTAGCTATTAGGCCAGAGTAAGAGTTAAGACCTTAACCATTAGGCCAGAGTACGAGTCTAAGACCTTAGCTATTAGGCCAGAGTAATAGTTAAGACCTTAGCTATTAGGCCAGAGTAAGAGTTAAGAGCTTAACCTGTAGGCGATAGTACGAGTCTAAGACCTTAGCTAATATTCCAGAGTAAGAGTTAAGACCTTAGCTATTAGGCCAGAGTAAGAGTTAAGACCTTAACCAGTAGGCCGGAGTACGAGTCTAAGACCTTAGCTATTAGGCCAGAGTAAGAGTTAAGACCTTAAACTGTAGGCCATAGTACGAGTCTAAGACCTTAGCTATTAGGCCAGAGTAAGAGTTAAGACCTTAGCTATTAGGCCAGAGTAAGAGTTAAGACCTTAACCAGTAGGCCAGAGTATGAGTCTAAGACCTTAGCTATTAGGCCAGAGTAAGAGTTAAGACAATAACCTGTAGGCCATAGTACGAGTCTAAGACCTTAGCTATTAGGCCAGAGTAAGAGTTAAGACCTTAACCATTAGGCCAGAGTACGAGTCTAAGACCGTAGCTATTAGGCCAGAGTAATAGTTAAGACCTTAGCTATTAGGCCAGAGTAAGAGTTAAGAGCTTAACCTGTAGGCAATAGTACGAGTCTAAGACCTTAGCTAATATTCCAGAGTAAGAGTTAAGACCTTATCCATTAGGCCAGAGTACGAGTCTAAGACCTTAGCTTTTAGGCCAGAGTAAGAGTTAAGACCTTAGCTATTAGGCCAGAGTAAGAGTTAAGACCTTAACCAGTAGGCCGGAGTACGAGTCTAAGACCTTAGCTATTAGGCCAGAGTAAGAGTTAAGACCTTAACCAGTAGGCCAGAGAAAGAGTTAAGACCTTAACCTGTAGGCCAGAGTAAGAGTTAAGACCTTAACCAGTAGGCCAGAGTACGAGTCTAAGACCTTAGCTATTAGGCCAGAGTAAGAGTTAAGACCTTAAACTGTAGGCCATAGTACGAGTCTAAGACCTTAACTATTAGGCCAGAGTAAGAGTTAAGACCTTAGCTATTAGGCCAGAGTAAGAGTTAAGACCTTAACCATTAGGCCAGAGTACGAGTCTAAGACCGTAGCTATTAGGCCAGAGTAATAGTTACAACCTTAACTATTAGGCCAGAGTAAGAGTTAAGAGCTTAACCTGTAGGCGATAGTACGAGTCTAAGACCTTAGCTATTATTCCAGAGTAAGAGTTAAGTCCTTAACCATTAGGCCAGAGTACGAGTCTAAGACCTTAGCTATTAGGCCAGAGTGCGAGTCTAAGACCTTAGCCATTAGGCCAGAGTAAGAGTTACGACCTTAACCAGTAGGCCAGAGTACGAGTCTAAGACCTTAGCTATTAGGCCAGAGTACGAGTCTAAGACCTTAGCTATTTGGCCAGAGTACTAGTCTAAGACCTTAGCTATTAGGCCAGAGTAAGAGTTAAGACCTTAACCATTAGGCCAGACTAAGAGTTAAGACCTTAACATGTAGGCCATAGTATGAGTCTAAGACCTTAGCTATTAGGCCAGAGTAAGAGTTAAGACCTTAACCATTAGGCCAGAGTACGAGTCTAAGACCTTAGCTATTAGGCCAGAGTAAGAGTTAAGACCTTAACCAGTAGGCCACAGTAAGAGTCTAAGACCTTAGCTATTAGGCCAGAGTAACAGTTAAAACCTTAAACTGTAGGCCATAGTACGAGTCTAAGACCTTAGCTATTAGGCCAGAGTAACAGTTAAGACCTTAGCTATTAGGTCAGAGTAAGAGTTAAGACCTTAACCAGTAGGCCAGAGTACGAGTCTAAGACCTTAGCTATTAGGCCAGAGTAAGAGTTAAGACCTTAACCTGTAGGCCAGAGTAAGAGTAAAGACCTTAACCAGTAGGCCAGAGTGCGAGTCTAAGACCTTAGCTATTAGGCCAGAGTAAGAGTTAAGACCTTAAACTGTAGGCCATAGTACGAGTCTAAGACCTTAGCTATTAGGCCAGAGTAAGAGTTAAGACCTTAGCTATTAGGCCAGAGTAGGAGTTAAGACCTTAACCATTAGGCCAGAGTACGAGTCTAAGACCGTAGCTATTAGGCCAGAGTAATAGTTAAAACCTTAACTATTAGGCCAGAGTAAGAGTTAAGAGCTTAACCTGTAGGCGATAGTACGAGTCTAAGACCTTAGCTATTATTCCAGAGTAAGAGTTAAGTCTTAACCATTAGGCCAGAGTACGAGTCTAAGACCTTAGCTATTAGGCCAGAGTACGAGTCTAAGACCTTAGCCATTAGGCCAGAGTAAGAGTTACGACCTTAACCAGTAGGCCAGAGTACGAGTCTAAGACCTTATCTATTAGGCCAGAGTACGAGTCTAAGACCTTAGCTATTTGGCCAGAGTACTAGTCTAAGACCTTAGCTATTAGGCCAGAGTAAGAGTTAAGACCTTAACAATTAGGCCAGACTAAGAGTTAAGACCTTAACATGTAGGCCATAGTATGAGTCTAAGACCTTAGCTATTAGGCCAGAGTAAGAGTTAAGACCTTAACCATTAGGCCAGAGTACGAGTCTAAGACCTTAGCTATTAGGCCAGAGTAAAAGTTAAGACCTTAGCTATTAGGCCAGAGTAAGAGTTAAGACCTTAACCATTAAGCCATAGTACAAGTCTAAGACCTTAGCTATTAGGCCAGAGTAAGAGCTAAGACCTTAGCTATTAGGGCAGAATAAGAGTTAACATATTAACCAGTAGGCCAGAGTACGAGTCTAAGACCTTAGCTATTAGGCCAGAGTAAGAGTTAAGACCTTAACCATTAGGCCAGAGTACGAGTCTAAGACCTTAGCTATTAGGCCAGAGTAAGAGTTAAGACCTTAACCAGTAGGCCAGAGTACGAGTCTAAGACCTTAGCTATTATTCCACAGTAAGAGTTAAGTCCTTAACCATTAGGCCAGAGTACGAGTCTAAGACCTTAGCTATTAGGCCAGAGTACGAGTCTAAGACCTTAGCTATTAGGCCAGAGTACGAGTCTAAGACCTTAGCTATTTGGCCAGAGTACTAGTCTAAGACCTTAGCTATTAGGCCAGTGTAAGAGTTAAGACCTTAACCATTAGGCCAGAGTACGAGTCTAAGACCTTAGCTATTAGGCCAGAGTAAGAGTTAAGACCTTAACCATTAGGCCAGAGTACAAGTCTAAGACCTTAGCTATTAGGCCAGAGTAAGAGTTAAGACCTTAACCAGTAGGCCAGAGTACGAGTCTAAGACCTTAGCTATTATTCCAGAGTAAGAGTTAAGTCCATAACCATTAGGCCAGAGTACGAGTCTAAGACCTTAGCTATTAGGCCAGAGTACGAGTCTAAGACCTTAGCTATTAGGCCAGAGTACGAGTCTAAGACCTTAGCTATTTGGCCAGAGTACTAGTCTAAGACCTTAGCTATTAGGCCAGTGTAAGAGTTAAGACCTTAACCATTAGGCCAGACTAAGAGTTAAGACCTTAACATATTGGCCATAGTATGAGTCTAAGACCTTAGCTATTAGGCCAGAGTAAGAGTTAAGACCTTAACCATTAGGCCAGAGTACGAGTCTAAGACCTTAGCTATTAGGCCAGAGTAAAAGTTAAGACCTTAGCTATTAGGCCAGAGTAAGAGTTAAGACCTTAACCATTAGGCCATAGTACGAGTCTAAGACCTTAGCTATTAGGCCAGAGTAAGAGTTAAGACCTTAACCATTAGGCCATAGTACGAGTCTAAGACCTTAGCTATTAGGCCAGAGTAAGAGTTAAGACCTTAGCTATTAGGCCAGAGTAAGAGTTAAGACCTTAACCAGTAGTCCGGAGTACGAGTCTAAGACCTTAGCTATTAGGCCAGAGTAAGAGTTAAGACCTTAACCATTAGGCCAGAGTACGAGTCTAAGACCTTAGCTATTAGGCCAGAGTAAGAGTTAAGACCTTAACCAGTAGGCCAGAGTACGAGTCTTAGACCTTAGCTATTAGGCCAGAGTAAGAGTTAAGACCTTAACCAGTAGGCCAGAGTACGAGTCTAAGACCTTAGCTATTAGGCCAGAGTAAGAGTTAAGACAATAACCTGTAGGCCATAGTACGAGTCTAAGACCTTAGCTATTAGGCCAGAGTAAGAGTTAAGACCTTAGCTATTAGGCCAGAGTAAGAGTTAAGACCTTAACCATTAGGCCAGAGTACGAGTCTAAGACCTTAGCTATTAGGCCAGAGTAATAGTTAAGACCTTAGCTATTAGGCCAGAGTAAGAGTTAAGAGCTTAACCTGTAGGCGATAGTACGAGTCTAAGACCTTAGCTAATATTCCAGAGTAAGAGTTAAGACCTTAGCTATTAGGCCAGAGTAAGAGTTAAGACCTTAACCAGTAGGCCGGAGTACGAGTCTAAGACCTTAGCTATTAGGCCAGAGTAAGAGTTAAGACCTTAAACTGTAGGCCATAGTACGAGTCTAAGACCTTAGCTATTAGGCCAGAGTAAGAGTTAAGACCTTAGCTATTAGGCCAGAGTAAGAGTTAAGACCTTAACCAGTAGGCCAGAGTATGAGTCTAAGACCTTAGCTATTAGGCCAGAGTAAGTGTTAAGACAATAACCTGTAGGCCATAGTACGAGTCTAAGACCTTAGCTATTAGGCCAGAGTAAGAGTTAAGACCTTAACCATTAGGCCAGAGTACGAGTCTAAGACCGTAGCTATTAGGCCAGAGTAATAGTTAAGACCTTAGCTATTAGGCCAGAGTAACAGTTAAGAGCTTAACCTGTAGGCAATAGTACGAGTCTAAGACCTTAGCTAATATTCCAGAGTAAGAGTTAAGACCTTATCCATTAGGCCAGAGTACGAGTCTAAGACCTTAGCTTTTAGGCCAGAGTAAGAGTTAAGACCTTAGCTATTAGGCCAGAGTAAGAGTTAAGACCTTAACCAGTAGGCCGGAGTACGAGTCTAAGACCTTATCTATTAGGCCAGAGTAAGAGTTAAGACCTTAACCAGTAGGCCAGAGAAAGAGATAAGACCTTAACCTGTAGGCCAGAGTAAGAGTTAAGGCCTTTCCAGTAGGCCAGAGTACGAGTCTAAGACCTTAGCTATTAGGCCAGAGTAAGAGTTAAGACCTTAAACTGTAGGCCATAGTACGAGTCTAAGACCTTAGCTATTAGGCCAGAGTAAGAGTTAAGACCTTAGCTATTAGGCCAGAGTAGGAGTTAAGACCTTAACCATTAGGCCAGAGTACGAGTCTAAGACCGTAGCTATTAGGCCAGAGTAATAGTTAAAACCTTAACTATTAGGCCAGAGTAAGAGTTAAGAGCTTAACCTGTAGGCGATAGTACGAGTCTAAGACCTTAGCTATTATTCCAGAGTAAGAGTTAAGTCCTTAACCATTAGGCCAGAGTACGAGTCTAAGACCTTAGCTATTAGGCCAGAGTGCGAGTCTAAGACCTTAGCCATTAGGCCAGAGTAAGAGTTACGACCTTAACCAGTAGGCCAGAGTACGAGTCTAAGACCTTAGCTATTAGGCCAGAGTAAGAGTTAAGACCTTAACCAGTAGGCCAGAGTACGAGTCTAAGACCTTAGCTATTAGGCCAGAGTAAGAGTTAAGACCTTAACCATTAGGCCAGAGTACGAGTCTAATACCTTAGCTATTAGGCCAGAGTAAGAGTTAAGACCTTAACCATTAGGCCAGAGTACGAGTCTAAGACCTTAGCTATTAGGCCAGAGTAACAGTTAAGACCTTAAACTGTAGGCCATAGTACGAGTCTAAGACCTTAGCTATTAGGCCAGAGTAACAGTTAAGACCTTAGCTATTAGGTCAGAGTAAGAGTTAAGACCTTAACCAGTAGGCCAGAGTACGAGTCTAAGACCTTAGCTATGAGGCCAGAGTAAGAGTTAAGACAATAACCTGTAGGCCATAGTACGAGTCTAAGACCTTAGCTATTAGGCCAGAGTAAGAGTTAAGACCTTAGCTATTAGGCCAGAGTGCGAGTCTAAGACCTTAGCTATTAGGCCAGAGTACGAGTCTAAGACCTTAGCCATTAGGCCAGATTACGAGTCTAAGACCTTAGCTATTAGGCCAGAGTAAGAGTTAAGACCTTAACCAGTAGGCCAGAGTAAGAGTTAAGACCTTAGCTATTAGGCCAGAGTACGAGTCTAAGACCTTAGCTATTATGCCAGAGTAAGAGTTAAGACCTTAGCTATTAGGCCAGAGTAAGAGTTAAGACCTTAACCATTAGGCCATAGTACGAGTCTAAGACCTTAGCTATTAGGCCAGAGTAAGAGTTAAGACCTTAGCTATTAGGCCAGAGTAAGAGTTAGGACCTTAACCAGTAGGCCAGATTACGAGTCATAGACCTTAGCTATTAGGCCAGAGTAAGAGTTCAGACCTTAACCTGTAGGCCATAGTACGAGTCTAAGACCTTAGCTATTAGGCCAGAGTAAGAGTTAAGACCTTAGCTATTAGGCCAGAGTAAGAGTTAAGACCTTAACCATTAGGCCAGAGTATGAGTCTAAGACATTAGCTATTAGGCCAGAGTAAGAGTTAAGACCTTAACCAGTAGGCCAGAGTAAGAGTTAAGACCTTAACCATTAGGCCAGAGCACGAGCCTAAGACCTTAGCTATTAGGCCAGAGTAAGAGTTAAGACCGTAACCATTAGGCCAGAGTACGAGTCTAAGACCTTAGCTATTAGGCCAGAGTAAGAGTTAAGACCTTATCTATTAGGCCAGAGTAAGAGTTAAGACCTTAACCATTAGGCCATAGTACGAATCTTAGACCTTAGCTATTAGGCCAGAGTAAGAGTTAAGACCTTAAGCAGTAGGCCAGAGTACGAGTCTAAGACCTTAGCTATTAGGCCAGAGTAAGAGTTAAGACCTTATCTATTAGGCCAGAGTAAGAGTTAAGACCTTAACCATTAGGCCATAGTACGAATCTTAGACATTAGCTATTAGGCCAGAGTAACAGTTAAGACCTTAAACTGTAGGCCATAGTACGAGTCTAAGACCTTAGCTATTAGGCCAGAGTAACAGGTAAGACCTTAGCTATTAGGTCAGAGTAAGAGTTAAGACCTTAACCAGTAGGCCAGAGTACGAGTCTAAGACCTTAGCTATTAGGCCAGAGTAAGAGTTAAGACAATAACCTGTAGGCCATAGTACGAGTCTAAGACCTTAGCTATTAGGCCAGAGTAAGAGTTAAGACCTTAGCTATTAGGCCAGAGTAAGAGTTAAGACCTTAACCATTAGGCCAGAGTACGAGTCTAAGACCTTAGCTATTAGGCCAGAGTAATAGTTAAGACCTTAGCTATTAGGCCAGAGTAAGAGTTAAGAGCTTAACCTGTAGGCGATAGTACGAGTCTAAGACCTTAGCTAATATTCCAGAGTAAGAGTTAAGACCTTAGCTATTAGGCCAGAGTAAGAGTTAAGACCTTAACCAGTAGGCCGGAGTACGAGTCTAAGACCTTAGCTATTAGGCCAGAGTAAGAGTTAAGACCTTAAACTGTAGGCCATAGTACGAGTCTAAGACCTTAGCTATTAGGCCAGAGTAAGAGTTAAGACCTTAGCTATTAGGCCAGAGTAAGAGTTAAGACCTTAACCAGTAGGCCAGAGTATGAGTCTAAGACCTTAGCTATTAGGCCAGAGTAAGAGTTAAGACAATAACCTGTAGGCCATAGTACGAGTCTAAGACCTTAGCTATTAGGCCAGAGTAAGAGTTAAGACCTTAACCATTAGGCCAGAGTACGAGTCTAAGACCGTAGCTATTAGGCCAGAGTAATAGTTAAGACCTTAGCTATTAGGCCAGAGTAAGAGTTAAGAGCTTAACCTGTAGGCAATAGTACGAGTCTAAGACCTTAGCTAATATTCCAGAGTAAGAGTTAAGACCTTATCCATTAGGCCAGAGTACGAGTCTAAGACCTTAGCTTTTAGGCCAGAGTAAGAGTTAAGACCTTAGCTATTAGGCCAGAGTAAGAGTTAAGACCTTAACCAGTAGGCCGGAGTACGAGTCTAAGACCTTAGCTATTAGGCCAGAGTAAGAGTTAAGACCTTAACCAGTAGGCCAGAGAAAGAGTTAAGACCTTAACCTGTAGGCCAGAGTAAGAGTTAAGACCTTAACCAGTAGGCCAGAGTACGAGTCTAAGACCTTAGCTATTAGGCCAGAGTAAGAGTTAAGACCTTAAACTGTAGGCCATAGTACGAGTCTAAGACCTTAGCTATTAGGCTAGAGTAAGAGTTAAGACCTTAGCTATTAGGCCAGAGTAAGAGTTAAGACCTTAACCGTTAGGCCAGAGTACGAGTCTAAGACCGTAGCTATTAGGCCAGAGTAATAGTTACAACCTTAACTATTAGGCCAGAGTAAGAGTTAAGAGCTTAACCTGTAGGCGATAGTACGAGTCTAAGACCTTAGCTATTATTCCAGAGTAAGAGTTAAGTCCTTAACCATTAGGCCAGAGTACGAGTCTAAGACCTTAGCTATTAGGCCAGAGTGCGAGTCTAAGACCTTAGCCATTAGGCCAGAGTAAGAGTTACGACCTTAACCAGTAGGCCAGAGTACGAGTCTAAGACCTTAGCTATTAGGCCAGAGTACGAGTCTAAGACCTTAGCTATTTGGCCAGAGTACTAGTCTAAGACCTTAGCTATTAGGCCAGAGTAAGAGTTAAGACCTTAACCATTAGGCCAGACTAAGAGTTAAGACCTTAACATGTAGGCCATAGTATGAGTCTAAGACCTTAGCTATTAGGCCAGAGTAAGAGTTAAGACCTTAACGATTAGGCCAGAGTACGAGTCTAAGACCTTAGCTATTAGGCCAGAGTAAGAGTTAAGACCTTAACCAGTAGGCCACAGTACGAGTCTAAGACCTTAGCTATTAGGCCAGAGTAACAGTTAAAACCTTAAACTGTAGGCCATAGTACGAGTCTAAGACCTTAGCTATTAGGCCAGAGTAACAGTTAAGACCTTAGCTATTAGGTCAGAGTAAGAGTTAAGACCTTAACCAGTAGGCCAGAGTACGAGTCTAAGACCTTAGCTATTAGGCCAGAGTAAGAGTTAAGACAATAACCTGTAGGCCATAGTACGAGTCTAAGACCTTAGCTATTAGGCCAGAGTAAGAGTTAAGACCTTAGCTATTAGGCCAGAGTAAGAGTTAAGACCTTAACCATCAGGCCAGAGTACGAGTCTAAGACCTTAGCTATTAGGCCAGAGTAACAGTTAAGACCTTAGCTATTAGGTCAGAGTAAAAGTTAAGACCTTAACCAGTAGGCCAGAGTACGAGTCTAAGACCTTAGCTATTAGGCCAGAGTAAGAGTTAAGACAATAACCTGTAGGCCATAGTACGAGTCTAAGACCTTAGCTATTAGGCCAGAGTAAGAGTTAAGACCTATGCTATTAGGCCAGTGTAAGAGTTAAGACCTTAACCAGTAGGCCAGAGTACGAGTCTAAGACCTTAGCTATTAGGCCAGAGTACGAGTCTAAGACCTTAGCTATTAGGCCAGAATAAGAGTTAAGACCTTAACTAGTAAGCCAGAGTACAAGTCTAAGACCTTAGCTATTAGGCCAGAGTACGAGTCTAAGACCTTAGCTATTAGGCCAGATTACGAGTCTAAGACCTTAGCTATTAGGCCAGAGTAAGAGTTAAGACCTTAACCAGTAGGCCAGAGTAAGAGTTAAGACCTTAGCTATTAGGCCAGAGTACAAGTCTAAGACCTTAGCTATTATGCCAGAGTAAGAGTTAAGACCTTAGCTATTAGGCCAGAGTAAGAGTTAAGACCTTAACCATTAGGCCATAGTACGAGTCTAAGACCTTAGCTATTAGGCCAGAGTAAGAGTTAAGACCTTAGCTATTAGGCCAGAGTAAGAGTTAGGACCTTAACCAGTAGGCCAGATTACGAATTATAAACCTTAGCTATTAGGCCAGAGTAAGAGTTCAGACCTTAACCTGTAGGCCATAGTACGAGTCTAAGACCTTAGCTATTAGGCCAGAGTAAGAGTTAAGACCTTCGCTATTAGGCCAGAGTACGAGTTAAGACCTTAACCATTAGGCCAGAGTACGAGTCTAAGACATTAGCTATTAAGCCAGAGTAAGAGTTAAGACCTTAACCAGTAGGCCAGAGTAAGAGTTAAGACCTTAACCATTAGGCCAGAGCACGAGTCTAAGACCTTAGCTATTAGGCCAGAATAAGAGTTAAGACCGTAACCATTAGGCCAGAGTACGAGTCTAAGACCTTAGCTATTAGGCCAGAGTAAGAGTTAAGACCTTATCTATTAGGCCAGAGTAAGAGTTAAGACCTTAACCATTAGGCCATAGTACGAATCTAAGACCTTAGCTATTAGGCCAGAGTAAGAGTTAAGACCTTAACCAGTAGGCCAGAGTACGAGTCTAAGACCTTAGCTATTAGGCCAGAGTAACAGTTAAGACCTTAAACTGTAGGCCATAGTACGAGTCTAAGACCTTAGCTATTAGGCCAGAGTAACAGTTAAGACCTTAGCTATTAGGTCAGAGTAGGAGTTAAGACCTTAACCAGTAGGCCAGAGTACGAGTCTAAGACCTTAGCTATTAGGCCAGAGTAAGAGTTAAGACAATAACCTGTAGGCCATAGTACGAGTCTAAGACCTTAGCTATTAGGCCAGAGTAAGAGTTAAGACCTTAGCTATTAGGCCAGAGTAAGAGTTAAGACCTTAACCATTAGGCCAGAGTACGAGTCTAAGACCTTAGCTATTAGGCCAGAGTAATAGTTAAGACCTTAGCTTTTAGGCCAGAGTAAGAGTTAAGAGCTTAACCTGTAGGCGATAGTACGAGTCTAAGACCTTAGCTAATATTCCAGAGTAAGAGTTAAGACCTTAGCTATTAGGCCAGAGTAAGAGTTACGACCTTAACCAGTAGGCCAGAGTACGAGTCTAAGACCTTATCTATTAGGCCAGAGTACGAGTCTAAGACCTTAGCTATTTGGCCAGAGTACTAGTCTAAGACCTTAGCTATTAGGCCAGAGTAAGAGTTAAGACCTTAACCATTAGGCCAGACTAAGAGTTAAGACCTTAACATGTAGGCCATAGTATGAGTCTTAGACCTTAGCTATTAGGCCAGAGTAAGAGTTAAGACCTTAACCATTAGGCCAGAGTACGAGTCTAAGACCTTAGCTATTAGGCCAGAGTAAAAGTTAAGACCTTAGCTATTAGGCCAGAGTAAGAGTTAAGACCTTAACCATTAAGCCATAGTACAAGTCTAAGACCTTAGCTATTAGGCCAGAGTAAGAGCTAAGACCTTAGCTATTAGGGCAGAATGAGAGTTAACATATTAACCAGTAGGCCAGAGTACGAGTCTAAGACCTTAGCTATTAGGCCAGAGTAATAGTTAAGACCTTAGCTATTAGGCCAGAGTAAGAGTTAAGAGCTTAACCTGTAGGCGATAGTACGAGTCTAAGACCTTAGATAATATTCCAGAGTAAGAGTTAAGACCTTAGCTATTAGGCCAGAGAAAGAGTTAAGACCTTAACCAGTAGGCCGGAGTACGAGTCTAAGACCTTAGCTATTAGGCCAGAGTAAGAGTTAAGACCTTAAACTGTAGGCCATAGTACGAGTCTAAGACCTTAGCTATTAGGCCAGAGTAAGAGTTAAGACCTTAGCTATTAGGCCAGAGTAAGAGTTAAGACCTTAACCAGTAGGCCAGAGTACGAGTCTAAGACCTTAGCTATTAGGCCAGAGTAAGAGTTAAGACAATAACCTGTAGGCCATAGTACGAGTCTAAGACCTTAGCTATTAGGCCAGAGTAAGAGTTAAGACCTTAACCATTAGGCCAGAGTATGAGTCTAAGACCGTAGCTATTAGGCCAGAGTAATAGTTAAGACCTTAGCTATTAGGCCAGAGTAAGAGTTAAGAGCTTAACCTGTAGGCGATAGTGCGAGTCTAAGACCTTAGCTAATATTCCAGAGTAAGAGTTAAGACCTTATCCATTAGGCCAGAGTACGAGTCTAAGACCTTAGCTTTTAGGCCAGAGTAAGAGTTAAGACCTTAGCTATTAGGCCAGAGTAAGAGTTAAGACCTTAACCAGTAGGCCAGAGAAAGAGTCAAGACCTTAACCTGTAGGCCAGAGTAAGAGTTAAGACCTTAACCAGTAGGCCAGAGTATGAGTCTAAGACCTTAGCTATTAGGCCAGAGTAAGAGTTAAGACCTTAAACTGTAGGCCATAGTACGAGTCTAAGACCTTAGCTATTAGGCCAGAGTAAGAGTTAAGACCTTAGCTATTAGGCCAGAGTAGGAGTTAAGACCTTAACCAGTAGTCCGGAGTACGAGTCTAAGACCTTAGCTATTAGGCCAGAGTAAGAGTTAAGACCTTAACCATTAGGCCAGAGTACGAGTCTAAGACCTTAGCTATTAGGCCTGAGTAAGAGTTAAGACCTTAACCAGTAGGCCAGAGTACGAGTCTTAGACCTTAGCTATTAGGCCAGAGTAATAGTTAAGACCTTAGCTATTAGGCCAGAGTAAGAGTTAAGAGCTTAACCTGTAGGCGATAGTACGAGTCTAAGACCTTAGCTAATATTCCAGAGTAAGAGTTAAGACCTTAGCTATTAGGCCAGAGTAAGAGTTAAGACCTTAACCAGTAGGCCGGAGTACAAGTCTAAGACCTTAGCTATTAGGCCAGAGTAAGAGTTTAGACCTTAACCAGTAGGCCAGAGTACGAGTCTAAGACCTTAGCTATTAGGCCAGAGTAAGAGTTAAGACGTTAAACTGTAGGCCATAGTACGAGTCTAAGACCTTAGCTATTAGGCCATAGTATGAGTCTAAGACCTTAGCTATTAGGCCAGAGTAAGAGTTAAGACCTTAACCATTAGGCCAGAGTACGAGTCTAAGACCTTAGCTATTAGGCCAGAGTAAAAGTTAAGACCTTAGCTATTAGGCCAGAGTAAGAGTTAAGACCTTAACCATTAGGCCATAGTACGAGTCTAAGACCTTAGCTATTAGGCCAGAGTAAGAGTTAAGACCTTAACCATTAGGCCATAGTACGAGTCTAAGACCTTAGCTATTAGGCCAGAGTAAGAGTTAAGACCTTAGCTATTAGGCCAGAGTAAGAGTTAAGACCTTAACCAGTAGTCCGGAGTACGAGTCTAAGACCTTAGCTATTAGGCCAGAGTAAGAGTTAAGACCTTAACCATTAGGCCAGAGTACGAGTCTAAGACCTTAGCTATTAGGCCAGAGTAAGAGTTAAGACCTTAACCAGTAGGCCAGAGTACGAGTCTTAGACCTTAGCTATTAGGCCAGAGTAAGAGTTAAGACCTTAACCAGTAGGCCAGAGTACGAGTCTAAGACCTTAGCTATTAGGCCAGAGTAAGAGTTAAGACAATAACCTGTAGGCCATAGTATGAGTCTAAGACCTTAGCTATTAGGCCAGAGTAAGAGTTAAGACCTTAGCTATTAGGCCAGAGTAAGAGTTAAGACCTTAACCATTAGGCCAGAGTACGAGTCTAAGACCTTAGCTATTAGGCCAGAGTAATAGTTAAGACCTTAGCTATTAGGCCAGAGTAAGAGTTAAGACCTTAACCATTAGGCCAGAGTACGAGTCTAAGACCTTAGCTATTAGGCCAGAGTAATAGTTAAGACCTTAGCTATTAGGCCAGAGTAAGAGTTAAGACCTTAACCATTAGGCCAGAGTACGAGTCTAAGACCTTAGATAATATTCCAGAGTAAGAGTTAAGACCTTAGCTATTAGGCCAGAGAAAGAGTTAAGACCTTAACCAGTAGGCCGGAGTACGAGTCTAAGACCTTAGCTATTAGGCCAGAGTAAGAGTTAAGACCTTAAACTGTAGGCCATAGTACGAGTCTAAGACCTTAGCTATTAGGCCAGAGTAAGAGTTAAGACCTTAGCTATTAGGCCAGAGTAAGAGTTAAGACCTTAACCAGTAGGCCAGAGTACGAGTCTAAGACCTTAGCTATTAGGCCAGAGTAAGAGTTAAGACAATAACCTGTAGGCCATAGTACGAGTCTAAGACCTTAGCTATTAGGCCAGAGTAAGAGTTAAGACCTTAACCATTAGGCCAGAGTATGAGTCTAAGACCGTAGCTATTAGGCCAGAGTAATAGTTAAGACCTTAGCTATTAGGCCAGAGTAAGAGTTAAGAGCTTAACCTGTAGGCGATAGTGCGAGTCTAAGACCTTAGCTAATATTCCAGAGTAAGAGTTAAGACCTTATCCATTAGGCCAGAGTACGAGTCTAAGACCTTAGCTTTTAGGCCAGAGTAAGAGTTAAGACCTTAGCTATTAGGCCAGAGTAAGAGTTAAGACCTTAACCAGTAGGCCAGAGAAAGAGTTAAGACCTTAACCTGTAGGCCAGAGTAAGAGTTAAGACCTTAACCAGTAGGCCAGAGTATGAGTCTAAGACCTTAGCTATTAGGCCAGAGTAAGAGTTAAGACCTTAAACTGTAGGCCATAGTACGAGTCTAAGACCTTAGCTATTAGGCCAGAGTAAGAGTTAAGACCTTAGCTATTAGGCCAGAGTAGGAGTTAAGACCTTAACCAGTAGTCCGGAGTACGAGTCTAAGACCTTAGCTATTAGGCCAGAGTAAGAGTTAAGACCTTAACCATTAGGCCAGAGTACGAGTCTAAGACCTTAGCTATTAGGCCAGAGTAAGAGTTAAGACCTTAACCAGTAGGCCAGAGTACGAGTCTTAGACCTTAGCTATTAGGCCAGAGTAATAGTTAAGAACTTAGCTATTAGGCCAGAGTAAGAGTTAAGAGCTTAACCTGTAGGCGATAGTACGAGTCTAAGACCTTAGCTAATATTCCAGAGTAAGAGTTAAGACCTTAGCTATTAGGCTTGAGTAAGAGTTAAGACCTTAACCAGTAGGCCGGAGTACAAGTCTAAGACCTTAGCTATTAGGCCAGAGTAAGAGTTTAGACCTTAACCAGTAGGCCAGAGTACGAGTCTAAGACCTTAGCTATTAGGCCAGAGTAAGAGTTAAGACCTTAAACTGTAGGCCATAGTACGAGTCTAAGACCTTAGCTATTAGGCCAGAGTAAGAGTTAAGACCTTAGCTATTAGGCCAGAGTAAGAGTTAAGACCTTAACCATTAGGCCAGAGTACGAGTCTAAGACCTTAGCTATTAGGCCAGAGTAATAGTTAAGACCTTAGCTATTAGGCCAGAGTAAGAGTTAAGAGCTTAACCTGTAGGCGATAGTACGAGTCTAAGACCTTAGCTAATATTCCAGAGTAAGAGTTAAGACCTTAGCTATTAGGCCAGAGAAAGAGTTAAGACCTTAACCAGTAGGCCGGAGTACGAGTCTAAGACCTTAGCTATTAGGCCAGAGTAAGAGTTAAGACCTTAAACTGTAGGCCATAGTACGAGTCTAAGACCTTAGCTATTAGGCCAGAGTAAGAGTTAAGACCTTAGCTATTAGGCCAGAGTAAGAGTTAAGACCTTAACCAGTAGGCCAGAGTACGAGTCTAAGACCTTAGCTATTAGGCCAGAGTAAGAGTTAAGACAATAACCTGTAGGCCATAGTACGAGTCTAAGACCTTAGCTATTAGGCCACAGTAAGAGTTAAGACCTTAACCATTAGGCCAGAGTATGAGTCTAAGACCGTAGCTATTAGGCCAGAGTAATAGTTAAGACCTTAGCTATTAGGCCAGAGTAAGAGTTAAGAGCTTAACCTGTAGGCGATAGTGCGAGTCTAAGACCTTAGCTAATATTCCAGAGTAAGAGTTAAGACCTTATCCATTAGGCCAGAGTACGAGTCTAAGACCTTAGCTTTTAGGCCAGAGTAAGAGTTAAGACCTTAGCTATTAGGCCAGAGTAAGAGTTAAGACCTTAACCAGTAGGCCGGAGTACGAGTCTAAGACCTTAGCTATTAGGCCAGAGTAAGAGTTAAGACCTTAACCAGTAGGCCAGAGAAAGAGTTAAGACCTTAACCTGTAGGCCAGAGTAAGAGTTAAGACCTTAACCAGTAGGCCAGAGTGCGAGTCTAAGACCTTAGCTATTAGGCCAGAGTAAGAGTTAAGACCTTAAACTGTAGGCCATAGTACGAGTCTAAGACCTTAGCTATTAGGCCAGAGTAAGAGTTAATACCTTAGCTATTAGGCCAGAGTAGGAGTTAAGACCTTAACCATTAGGCCAGAGTACGAGTCTAAGACCGTAGCTATTAGGCCAGAGTAATAGTTAAAACCTTAACTATTAGGCCAGAGTAAGAGTTAAGAGCTTAACCTGTAGGCGATAGTACGAGTCTAAGACCTTAGCTATTATTCCAGAGTAAGAGTTAAGTCCTTAACCATTAGGCCAGAGTACGAGTCTAAGACCTTAGCTATTAGGCCAGAGTACGAGTCTAAGACCTTAGCCATTAGGCCAGAGTAAGAGTTACGACCTTAACCAGTAGGCCAGAGTACGAGTCTAAGACCTTATCTATTAGGCCAGAGTAAGAGTCTAAGACCTTAGCTATTTGGCCAGAGTAAGAGTTAAGACCTTAAACTGTAGGCCAGAGTACGAGTCTAAGACCTTAGCTATTAGGCCAGAGTAAGAGTTAAGACCTTAAACTGTAGGCCATAGTACGAGTCTAAGACCTTAGCTATTAGGCCAGAGTAAGAGTTAAGACCTTAGCTATTAGGCCAGAGTAAGAGTTAAGACCTTAACCATTAGGCCAGAGTACGAGTCTAAGACCTTAGCTATTAGGCCAGAGTAATAGTTAAGACCTTAGCTTTTAGGCCAGAGTAAGAGTTAAGAGCTTAACCTGTAGGCGATAGTACGAGTCTAAGACCTTAGCTAATATTCCAGAGTAAGAGTTAAGACCTTAGCTATTAGGCCAGAGAAAGAGTTAAGACCTTAACCAGTAGGCCGGAGTACGAGTCTAAGACCTTAGCTATTAGGCCAGAGTAAGAGTTAAGACCTTAAACTGTAGGCCATAGTACGAGTCTAAGACCTTAGCTATTAGGCCAGAGTAAGAGTTAAGACCTTAGCTATTAGGCCAGAGTAAGAGTTAAGACCTTAACCAGTAGGCCAGAGTACGAGTCTAAGACCTTAGCTATTAGGCCAGAGTAAGAGTTAAGACAATAACCTGTAGGCCATAGTACGAGTCTAAGACCTTAGCTATTAGGCCACAGTAAGAGTTAAGACCTTAACCATTAGGCCAGAGTATGAGTCTAAGACCGTAGCTATTAGGCCAGAGTAATAGTTAAGACCTTAGCTATTAGGCCAGAGTAAGAGTTAAGAGCTTAACCTGTAGGCGATAATGCGAGTCTAAGACCTTAGCTAATATTCCAGAGTAAGAGTTAAGACCTTATCCATTAGGCCAGAGTACGAGTCTAAGACCTTAGCTTTTAGGCCAGAGTAAGAGTTAAGACCTTAGCTATTAGGCCAGAGTAAGAGTTAAGACCTTAACCAGTAGGCCGGAGTACGAGTCTAAGACCTTAGCTATTAGGCCAGAGTAAGAGTTAAGACCTTAACCAGTAGGCCAGAGAAAGAGTTAAGACCTTAACCTGTAGGCCAGAGTAAGAGTTAAGACCTTAACCAGTAGGCCAGAGTGCGAGTCTAAGACCTTAGCTATTAGGCCAGAGTAAGAGTTAAGACCTTAAACTGTAGGCCATAGTACGAGTCTAAGACCTTAGCTATTAGGCCAGAGTAAGAGTTAAGACCTTAGCTATTAGGCCAGAGTAGGAGTTAAGACCTTAACCATTAGGCCAGAGTACGAGTCTAAGACCGTAGCTATTAGGCCAGAGTAATAGTTAAAACCTTAACTATTAGGCCAGAGTAAGAGTTAAGAGCTTAACCTGTAGGCGATAGTACGAGTCTAAGACCTTAGCTATTATTCCAGAGTAAGAGTTAAGTCCTTAACCATTAGGCCAGAGTACGAGTCTAAGACCTTAGCTATTAGGCCAGAGTACGAGTCTAAGACCTTAGCCATTAGGCCAGAGTAAGAGTTACGACCTTAACCAGTAGGCCAGAGTACGAGTCTAAGACCTTATCTATTAGGCCAGAGTAAGAGTCTAAGACCTTAGCTATTTGGCCAGAGTAAGAGTTAAGACCTTAAACTGTAGGCCAGAGTACGAGTCTAAGACCTTAGCTATTAGGCCAGAGTAAGAGTTAAGACCTTAAACTGTACGCCATAGTACGAGTCTAAGACCTTAGCTATTAGGCCAGAGTAAGAGTTAAGACCTTAGCTATTAGGCCAGAGTAAGAGTTAAGACCTTAACCATTAGGCCAGAGTACGAGTCTAAGACCTTAGCTATTAGGCCAGAGTAATAGTTAAGACCTTAGCTATTAGGCCAGAGTAAGAGTTAAGAGCTTAACCTGTAGGCGATAGTACGAGTCTAAGACCTTAGCTAATATTCCAGAGTAAGAGTTAAGACCTTAGCTATTAGGCCAGAGAAAGAGTTAAGACCTTAACCAGTAGGCCGGAGTACGAGTCTAAGACCTTAGCTATTAGGCCAGAGTAAGAGTTAAGACCTTAAACTGTAGGCCATAGTACGAGTCTAAGACCTTAGCTATTAGGCCAGAGTAAGAGTTAAGACCTTAGCTATTAGGCCAGAGTAAGAGTTAAGACCTTAACCAGTAGGCCAGAGTACGAGTCTAAGACCTTAGCTATTAGGCCAGAGTAAGAGTTAAGACAATAACCTGTAGGCCATAGTACGAGTCTAAGACCTTAGCTATTAGGCCACAGTAAGAGTTAAGACCTTAGCTATTAGGCCAGAGTATGAGTCTAAGACCGTAGATATTAGGCCAGAGTAATAGTTAAGACCTTAGCTATTAGGCCAGAGTAAGAGTTAAGAGCTTAACCTGTAGGCGATAGTGCGAGTCTAAGACCTTAGCTAATATTCCAGAGTAAGAGTTAAGACCTTATCCATTAGGCCAGAGTACGAGTCTAAGACCTTAGCTTTTAGGCCAGAGTAAGAGTTAAGACCTTAGCTATTAGGCCAGAGTAAGAGTTAAGACCTTAACCAGTAGGCCGGAGTACGAGTCTAAGACCTTAGCTATTAGGCCAGAGTAAGAGTTAAGACCTTAACCAGTAGGCCAGAGAAAGAGTTAAGACCTTAACCTGTAGGCCAGAGTAAGAGTTAAGACCTTAACCAGTAGGCCAGAGTGCGAGTCTAAGACCTTAGCTATTAGGCCAGAGTAAGAGTTAAGACCTTAAACTGTAGGCCATAGTACGAGTCTAAGACCTTAGCTATTAGGCCAGAGTAAGAGTTAAGACCTTAGCTATTAGGCCAGAGTAGGAGTTAAGACCTTAACCATTAGGCCAGAGTACGAGTCTAAGACCGTAGCTATTAGGCCAGAGTAATAGTTAAAACCTTAACTATTAGGCCAGAGTAAGAGTTAAGAGCTTAACCTGTAGGCGATAGTACGAGTCTAAGACCTTAGCTATTATTCCAGAGTAAGAGTTAAGTCCTTAACCATTAGGCCAGAGTACGAGTCTAAGACCTTAGCTATTAGGCCAGAGTACGAGTCTAAGACCTTAGCCATTAGGCCAGAGTAAGAGTTACGACCTTAACCAGTAGGCCAGAGTACGAGTCTAAGACCTTATCTATTAGGCCAGAGTACGAGTCTAAGACCTTAGCTATTTGGCCAGAGTACTAGTCTAAGACCGTAGCTATTAGGCCAGAGTAAGAGTTAAGACCTTAACCATTAGGCCAGACTAAGAGTTAAGACCTTAACATGTAGGCCATAGTATGAGTCTAAGACCTTAGCTATTACGCCAGAGTAAGAGTTAAGACCTTAACCATTAGGCCAGAGTACGAGTCTAAGACCTTAGCTATTAGGCCAGAGTAAAAGTTAAGACCTTAGCTATTAGGCCAGAGTAAGAGTTAAGACCTTAACCATTAAGCCATAGTACAAGTCTAAGACCTTAGCTATTAGGCCAGAGTAAGAGCTAAGACCTTAGCTATTAGGGCAGAATAAGAGTTAACATATTAACCAGTAGGCCAGAGTACGAGTCTAAGACCTTAGCTATTAGGCCAGAGTAAGAGTTAAGACCTTAACCATTAGGCCAGAGTACGAGTCTAAGACCTTAGCTATTAGGCCAGAGTAAGAGTTAAGACCTTAACCATTAGGCCAGAGTACGAGTCTAAGACCTTAGCTATTAGGCCAGAGTAAGAGTTAAGACCTTAACCAGTAGGCCAGAGTACGAGTCTAAGACCTTAGCTATTATTCCAGAGTAAGAGTTAAGTCCTTAACCATTAGGCCAGAGTACGAGTCTAAGACCTTAGCTATTAGGCCAGAGTACAAGTCTAAGACCTTAGCCATTAGGCCAGAGTAAGAGTTACGACCTTAACCAGAAGGCCAGAGTACGAGTCTAAGACCTTAGCTATTAGGCCAGAGTACGAGTCTAAGACCTTAGCTATTTGGCCAGAGTACTAGTCTAAGACCTTAGCTATTAGGCCAGTGTAAGAGTTAAGACCTTAACCATTAGGCCAGACTAAGAGTTAAGACCTTAACATGTTGGCCATAGTATGAGTCTAAGACCTTAGCTATTAGGCCAGAGTAAGAGTTAAGACCTTAACCATTAGGCCAGAGTACGAGTCTAAGACCTTAGCTATTAGGCCAGAGTAAAAGTTAAGACCTTAGCTATTAGGCCAGAGTAAGAGTTAATACCTTAACCATTAGGCCATAGTACGAGTCTAAGACCTTAGCTATTAGGCCAGAGTAAGAGTTAAGACCTTAACCATTAGGCCATAGTACGAGTCTAAGACCTTAGCTATTAGGCCAGAGTAAGAGTTAAGACCTTAGCTATTAGGCCAGAGTAAGAGTTAAGACCTTAACCATTAGGCCAGAGTACGAGTCTAAGACCTTAGCTATTAGGCCAGAGTAAAAGTTAAGACCTTAGCTATTAGGCCAGAGTAAGAGTTAAGACCTTAACCATTAGGCCATAGTACGAGTCTAAGACCTTAGCTATTAGGCCAGAGTAAGAATTAAGACCTTAACCATTAGGCCATAGTACGAGTCTAAGACCTTAGCTATTAGGCCAGAGTAAGAGTTAAGACCTTAGCTATTAGGCTAGAGTAAGAGTTAAGACCTTAACCAGTAGTCCGGAGTACGAGTCTAAGACCTTAGCTATTAGGCCAGAGTAAGAGTTAAGACCTTAACCATTAGGCCAGAGTACGAGTCTAAGACCTTAGCTATTAGGCCAGAGTAAGAGTTAAGACCTTAACCAGTAGGCCAGAGTACGAGTCTTAGACCTTAGCTATTAGGCCAGAGTAAGAGTTAAGACCTTAACCAGTAGGCCAGAGTACGAGTCTAAGACCTTAGCTATTAGGCCAGAGTAAGAGTTAAGACAATAACCTGTAGGCCATAGTACGAGTCTAAGACCTTAGCTATTAGGCCAGAGTAAGAGTTAAGACCTTAGCTATTAGGCCAGAGTAAGAGTTAAGACCTTAACCATTAGGCCAGAGTACGAGTCTAAGACCTTAGCTATTAGGCCAGAGTAAGAGTTAAGACCTTAGCTATTAGGCCAGAGTAAGAGTTAAGACCTTAACCAGTAGGCCAGAGTACGAGTCTAAGACCATAGCTATTAGGCCAGAGTAAGAGTTAAGACCTTAACCAGTAGGCCAGAGTAAGAGTTAAGACCTTAACCATTAGGCCAGAGCACGAGTCTAAGACCTTAGCTATTAGGCCAGAGTAAGAGTTAAGACCGTAACCATTAGGCCAGAGTACGAGTCTAAGACCTTAGCTATTAGGCCAGAGTAAGAGTTAAGACCTTATCTATTAGGCCAGAGTAAGAGTTAAGACGTTATCCATTAGGCCATAGTACGAATCTAAGACCTTAGCTATTAGGCCAGAGTAAGAGTTAAGACCTTAACCAGTAGGCCAGAGTACGAGTCTAAGACCTTAGCTATTAGGCCAGAGTAACAGTTAAGACCTTAAACTGTAGGCCATAGTACGAGTCTAAGACCTTAGCTATTAGGCCAGAGTAAGAGTTAAGACCTTAGCTATTAGGCCAGAGTAAGAGTTAAGACCTTAACCAGTAGGCCAGAGTACGAGTCTAAGACCTTAGCTATTAGGCCAGAGTAAGAGTTAAGACAATAACCTGTAGGCCATAGTACGAGTCTAAGACCTTAGCTATTAGGTCAGAGTAAGAGTTAAGACCTTAACCATTAGGCCAGAGCAGGAGTCTAAGACCTTAGCTATTAGGCCAGAGTAAGAGTCAAGACCTTAACCATTAGGCCAGAGTACGAGTCTAAGACCTTAGCTATTAGGCCAGAGTAAGAGTTAAGACCTTATCTATTTGGCCAGAGTAAGAGTTAAGACCTTAACCATTAGGCCATAGTACGAATCTAAGACCTTAGCTATTAGGCCAGAGTAAGAGTTAAGACCTTAACCAGTATGCCAGAGTACGAGTCTAAGACCTTAGCTATTAGGCCAGAGTAAGAGTTAAGACCTTAAACTGTAGGCCATAGTACGAGTCTAAGACCTTAGCTATTAGGCCAGAGTAAGAGTTAAGACCTTAGCTATTAGGCCAGAGTACGAATTAAGACCTTAACCAGTAGGCCAGATTACGAGTCTAAGACCTTAGCTATTAGGCCAGAGTAAGAGTTAAGACCTTAGCTATTAGGCCAGAGTACGAATTAAGACCTTAACCAGTAGGCCAGATTACGAGTCTAAGACCTTAGCTATTAGGCCAGAGTAAGAGTTAAGACCTTAGCTATTAGGCCAGAGTAAGAGTTAAGACCTTAACCATTAGGCCGGAGTACGAGTCTAAGACCTTAGCTATTAGGCCAGAGCAATAGTTAAGACCTTAGCTATTAGGCCAGAGTAAGAGTTAAGAGCTTAACCTGTAGGCGATAGTACGAGTCTAAGACCTTAGCTATTAGGCCAGAGTAAGAGTTAAGACCTTAGCTATTAGGCCAGAGTACGAATTAAGACCTTAACCAGTAGGCCAGATTACGAGTCTAAGACCTTAGCTATTAGGCCAGAGTAAGAGTTAAGACAATATCCTGTAGGCCATAGTACGAGTCTAAGACCTTAGCTATTAGGCCAGAGTAAGAGTTAAGACCTTAGCTATTAGGCCAGAGTAAGAGTTAAGACCTTAACCATTAGGCCGGAGTACGAGTCTAAGACCTTAGCTATTAGGCCAGAGCAATAGTTAAGACCTTAGCTATTAGGCCAGAGTAAGAGTTAAGACCTTAACCATTAGGCCAGAGCAGGAGTCTAAGACCTTAGCTATTAGGCCAGAGTAAGAGTTAAGACAATATCCTGTAGGCCATAGTACGAGTCTAAGACCTTAGCTATTAGGCCAGAGTAAGAGTTAAGACCTTAGCTATTAGGCCAGAGTAAGAGTTAAGACCTTAACCATTAGGCCGGAGTACGAGTCTAAGACCTTAGCTATTAGGCCAGAGCAATAGTTAAGACCTTAGCTATTAGGCCAGAGTAAGAGTTAAGAGCTTAACCTGTAGGCGATAGTACGAGTCTAAGACCTTAGCTATTAGGCCAGAGTAAGAGTTAAGACCTTAGCTATTAGGCCAGAGTACGAATTAAGACCTTAACCAGTAGGCCAGATTACGAGTCTAAGACCTTAGCTATTAGGCCAGAGTAAGAGTTAAGACAATATCCTGTAGGCCATAGTACGAGTCTAAGACCTTAGCTATTAGGCCAGAGTAAGAGTTAAGACCTTAGCTATTAGGCCAGAGTAAGAGTTAAGACCTTAACCATTAGGCCGGAGTACGAGTCTAAGACCTTAGCTATTAGGCCAGAGCAATAGTTAAGACCTTAGCTATTAGGCCAGAGTAAGAGTTAAGAGCTTAACCTGTAGGCGATAGTACGAGTCTAAGACCTTAGCTAATATTCCAGAGTAAGAGTTAAGACCTTAACCATTAGGCCAGAGTACGAGTCTAAGACCTTAGCTATTAGGCCAGAGTAAGAGTTAAGACCTCATCCATTAGGCCAGAGTACGAGTCTAAGACCTTAGCTATTAGGCCAGAGTAAGAGTTAAGACCTTATCCATTAGGCCAGAGTACGAGTCTAAGACCTTAGCTTTTAGGCCAGAGTAAGAGTTAAGACCTTAGCTATTAGGCCAGAGTAAGAGTTAAGACCTTAACCAGTAGGCCGGAGTACGAGTCTAAGACCTTAGCTATTAGGCCAGAGTAAGAGTTAAGACCTTAACCAGTAGGCCAGAGAAAGAGTTAAGACCTTAACCTGTAGGCCAGAGTAAGAGTTAAGACCTTAACCAGTAGGCCAGAGTACGAGTCTAAGACCTTAGCTATTAGGCCAGAGTAAGAGTTAAGACCTTAAACTGTAGGCCATAGTATGAGTCTAAGACCTTAGCTATTAGGCCAGAGTAAGAGTTAAGACCTTAGCTATTAGGCCAGAGTAGGAGTTAAGACCTTAACCATTAGGCCAGAGTACGAGTCTAAGACCGTAGCTGTTAGGCCAGAGTAATAGTTAAAACCTTAACTATTAGGCCAGAGTAAGAGTTAAGAGCTTAACCTGTAGGCGATAGTACGAGTCTAAGACCTTAGCTATTATTCCAGAGTAAGAGGTAAGTCCTTAACCATTAGGCCAGAGTACGAGTCTAAGACCTTAGCTATTAGGCCAGAGTACGAGTCTAAGACCTTAGCCATTAGGCCAGAGTAAGAGTTAAGACCTTAACCATTAGGCCAGAGTACAAGTCTAAGACCTTAGCTATTAGGCCAGAGTAAGAGTTAAGACCTTAACCATTAGGCCAGAGTACGAGTCTAAGACCTTAGCTATTAGGCCAGAGTAAGAGTTAAGACCTTAACCAGTAGGCCAGAGTACGCGTCTAAGACCTTAGCTATTATTCCAGAGTAAGAGTTAAGTCCTTAACCATTAGGCCAGAGTACGAGTCTAAGACCTTAGCTATTAGGCCAGAGTACGAGTCTAAGACCTTAGCCATTAGGCCAGAGTAAGAGTTACGACCTTAACCAGAAGGCCAGAGTACGAGTCTAAGACCTTAGCTATTAGGCCAGAGTACGAGTCTAAGACCTTAGCTATTTGGCCAGAGTACTAGTCTAAGACCTTAGCTATTAGGCCAGTGTAAGAGTTAAGACCTTAACCATTAGGCCAGACTAAGAGTTAAGACCTTAACATGTTGGCCATAGTATGAGTCTAGGACCTTAGCTATTAGGCCAGAGTAAGAGTTAAGACCTTAACCATTAGGCCAGAGTACGAGTCTAAGACCTTAGCTATTAGGCCAGAGTAAAAGTTAAGACCTTAGCTATTAGGCCAGAGTAAGAGTTAAGACCTTAACCATTAGGCCATAGTACGAGTCTAAGACCTTAGCTATTAGGCCAGAGTAAGAGTTAAGACCTTAACCATTAGGCCATAGTACGAGTCTAAGACCTTAGCTATTAGGCCAGAGTAAGAGTTAAGACCTTAGCTATTAGGCCAGAGTAAGAGTTAAGACCTTAACCAGTAGTCCGGAGTACGAGTCTAAGACCTTAGCTATCAGGCCAGAGTAAGAGTTAAGACCTTAACCATTAGGCCAGAGTACGAGTCTAAGATCTTAGCTATTAGGCCAGAGTAAGAGTTAAGACCTTAACCAGTAGGCCAGAGTACGAGTCTTAGACCTTAGCTATTAGGCCAGAGTAAGAGTTAAGACCTTAACCAGTAGGCCAGAGTACGAGTCTAAGACCTTAGCTATTAGGCCAGAGTAAGAGTTAAGACAATAACCTGTAGGCCATAGTACGAGTCTAAGACCTTAGCTATTAGGCCAGAGTAAGAGTTAAGACCTTAGCTATTAGGCCAGAGTAAGAGTTCAGACCTTAACCATTAGGCCAGAGTACGAGTCTAAGACCTTAGCTATTAGGCCAGAGTAAGAGTTAAGACCTTAACCAGTAGGCCAGAGTAAGAGTTAAGACCTTAACCATTAGGCCAGAGCACGAGTCTAAGACCTTAGCTATTAGGCCAGAGTAAGAGTTAAGACCGTAACCATTAGGCCAGAGTACGAGTCTAAGACCTTAGCTATTAGGCCAGAGTAAGAGTTAAGACCTTATCTATTAGGCCAGAGTAAGAGTTAAGACCTTATCCATTAGGCCATAGTACGAATCTAAGACCTTAGCTATTAGGCCAGAGTAAGAGTTAAGACCTTAACCAGTAGGCCAGAGTATGAGTCTAAGACCTTAGCTATTAGGCCAGAGTAACAGTTAAGACCTTAAACTGTAGGCCATAGTACGAGTCTAAGACCTTAGCTATTAGGCCAGAGTAAGAGTTAAGACCTTAGCTATTAGGCCAGAGTAAGAGTTAAGACCTTAACCAGTAGGCCAGAGTACGAGTCTAAGACCTTAGCTATTAGGCCAGAGTAAGAGTTAAGACCTTAACCAGTAGGCCAGAGTAAGAGTTAAGACCTTAACCATTAGGCCAGAGCACGAGTCTAAGACCTTAGCTATTAGGCCAGAGTAAGAGTTAAGACCGTAACCATTAGGCCAGAGTACGAGTCTAAGACCTTAGCTATTAGGCCAGAGTAAGAGTTAAGACCTTATCCATTAGGCCATAGTACGAATCTAAGACCTTAGCTATTAGGCCAGAGTAAGAGTTAAGACCTTAACCAGTAGGCCAGAGTACGAGTCTAAGACCTTAGCTATTAGGCCAGAGTAACAGTTAAGACCTTAAACTGTAGGCCATAGTACGAGTCTAAGACCTTAGCTATTAGGCCAGAGTAAGAGTTAAGACCTTAGCTATTAGGCCAGAGTAAGAGTTAAGACCTTAACCAGTAGGCCAGAGTACGAGTCTAAGACCTTAGCTATTAGGCCAGAGTAAGAGTTAAGACAATAACCTGTAGGCCATAGTACGAGTCTAAGACCTTAGCTATTAGGTCAGAGTAAGAGTTAAGACCTTAACCATTAGGCCAGAGCACGAGTCTAAGACCTTAGCTATTAGGCCAGAGTAAGAGTTAAGACCTTAACCATTAGGCCAGAGTACGAGTCTAAGACCTTAGCTATTAGGCCAGAGTAAAAGTTAAGACCTTATCTATTTGGCCAGAGTAAGAGTTAAGACCTTAACCATTAGGCCATAGTACGAATCTAAGACCTTAGCTATTAGGCCAGAGTAAGAGTTAAGACCTTAACCAGTAGGCCAGAGTACGAGTCTAAGACCTTAGCTATTAGGCCAGAGTAAGAGTTAAGACCTTAAACTGTAGGCCATAGTACGAGTCTAAGACCTTAGCTATTAGGCCAGAGTAAGAGTTAAGACCTTAGCTATTAGGCCAGAGTACGAATTAAGACCTTAACCAGTAGGCCAGATTACGAGTCTAAGACCTTAGCTATTAGGCCAGAGTAAGAGTTAAGACAATATCCTGTAGGCCATAGTACGAGTCTAAGACCTTAGCTATTAGGCCAGAGTAAGAGTTAAGACCTTAGCTATTAGGCCAGAGTAAAAGTTAAGACCTTAACCATTAGGCCGGAGTACGAGTCTAAGACCTTAGCTATTAGGCCAGAGCAATAGTTAAGACCTTAGCTATTAGGCCAGAGTAAGAGTTAAGACCTTAGCTATTAGGCCAGAGTACGAATTAAGACCTTAACCAGTAGGCCAGATTACGAGTCTAAGACCTTAGCTATTAGGCCAGAGTAAGAGTTAAGACAATATCCTGTAGGCCATAGTACGAGTCTAAGACCTTAGCTATTAGGCCAGAGTAAGAGTTAAGACCTTAGCTATTAGGCCAGAGTAAGAGTTAAGACCTTAACCATTAGGCCGGAGTACGAGTCTAAGACCTTAGCTATTAGGCCAGAGCAATAGTTAAGACCTTAGCTATTAGGCCAGAGTAAGAGTTAAGAGCTTAACCTGTAGGCGATAGTACGAGTCTAAGACCTTAGCTAATATTCCAGAGTAAGAGTTAAGACCTTAACCATTAGGCCAGAGTACGAGTCTAAGACCTTAGCTATTAGGCCAGAGTAAGAGTTAAGACCTTATCCATTAGGCCAGAGTACGAGTCTAAGACCTTAGCTATTAGGCCAGAGTAAGAGTTAAGACCTTAGCTATTAGGCCAGAGTAAGAGTTATGACCCTAACCAGTAGGCCGGAGTACGAGTCTAAGACCTTAGCTATTAGGCCAGAGTAAGAGTTAAGACCTTAACCAGTAGGCCAGAGAAAGAGTTAAGACCTTAACCTGTAGGCCAGAGTAAGAGTTAAGACCTTAACCAGTAGGCCAGAGTATGAGTCTAAGACCTTAGCTATTAGGCCAGAGTAAGTGTTAAGACATTAAACTGTAGGCCATAGTACGAGTCTAAGACCTTAGCTATTAGGCCAGAATAGGAGTTAGGACCTTAACCATTAGGCCAGAGTACGAGTCTAAGACCGTAGCTATTAGGCCAGAGTAATAGTTAAAACCTTAACTATTAGGCCAGAGTAAGAGTTAAGAGCTTAACCTGTAGGCGATAGTACGAGTCTAAGACCTTAGCTATTATTCCAGAGTAAGAGTTAAGACCTTAACCATTAGGCCATAGTACGAGTCTAAGACCTTAGCTATTAGGCCAGAGTACAAGTCTAAGACCTTAGCCATTAGGCCAGAGTAAGAGTTACGACCTTAACCAGTAGGCCAGAGTACGAGTCTAAGACCTTAGCTATTAGGCCAGAGTACGAGTCTAAGACCTTATCTATTTGGCCAGAGTACTAGTCTAAGACCTTAGCTATTAGGCCAGAGTAAGAGTTAAGACCTTAACCATTAGGCCAGACTAAGAGTTAAGACCTTAACATGTAGGCCAAAGTATGAGTCTAAGACCTTAGCTATTAGGCCAGAGTAAGAGTTAAGACCTTAACCATTAGGCCAGAGTACGAGTCTAAGACATTAGCTATTAGGCCAGAGTAAAAGTTAAGACCTTAGCTATTAGGCCAGAGTAAGAGTTAAGACCTTAACCATTAGGCCATAGTACGAGTCTAAGACTTTAGCTATTAGGCCAGAGTAAGAGCTAAGACCTTAGCTATTAGGCCAAAATAAGAGTTAACACCTTAACCAGTAGGCCAGAGTACGAGTCTAAGACCTTAGCTATTAGGCCAGAGTAAGAGTTAAGACCTTAACCATTAGGCCAGAGTATGAGTCTAAGACCTTAGCTATTCGGCCAGAGTAAAAGTTAAGACCTTAACCATTAGGCCAGAGTACGAGTCTAAGACCTTAGCTATTAGGCCAGAGTAAGAGTTAAGACCTTAACCAGTAGGCCAGAGTACGAGTCTAAGACCTTAGCTATTAGGCCAGAGTAAGCGTTAAGACCTTAACCAGTAGGCCAGAGTACGAGTCTAAGACCTTAGCTATTAGGCCAGAGTACGAGTCTAAGACCTTAGCTATTAGGCCAGAATAAGAGTTAAGACCTTAACCAGTAGGCCAGAGTACAAGTCTAAGACCTTAGCTATTAGGCCAGAGTACGAGTCTAAGACCTTAGCTATTAGGCCAGATTACGAGTCTAAGACCTTAGCTATTAGGCCAGAGTAAGAGTTAAGACCTTAACCAGTAGGCCAGAGTAAGAGTCATAGACCTTAGCTATTAGGCCAGAGTAAGAGTTCAGACCTTAACCTGTAGGCCATAGTACGAGTCTAAGACCTTAGCTATTAGGCCAGAGTAAGAGTTAAGACCTTAGCTATTAGGCCAGAGTAAGAGTTAAGACCTTAACCATTAGGCCAGAGTACGAGTCTAAGACCTTAGCTATTAGGCCAGAGTAAGAGTTAAGACCTTAACCAGTAGGCCAGAGTAAGAGTTAAGACCTTAACCATTAGGCCAGAGCACAAGTCTAAGACCTTAGCTATTAGGCCAGAGTAAGAGTTAAGACCATAACCATTAGGCCAGAGTACGAGTCTAAGACCTTAGCTATTAGGCCAGAGTAAGAGTTAAGACCTTATCTATTAGGCTAGAGTAAGAGTTAAGACCTTAACCATTAGGCCATAGTACGAATCTAAGACCTTAGCTATTAGGCCAGAGTAAGAGTTAAGACCTTAACCAGTAGGCCAGAGTACGAGTCTAAGACCTTAGCTATTAGGCCAGAGTAACAGTTAAGACCTTAAACTGTAGGCCATAGTACGAGTCTAAGACCTTAGCTATTAGGCCAGAGTAAGAGTTAAGACCTTAGCTATTAGGCCAGAGTAAGAGTTAAGACCTTAACCAGTAGGACAGAGTACGAGTCTAAGACCTTAGCTATTAGGCCAGAGTAAGAGTTAAGACAATAACCTGTAGGCCATAGTACGAGTCTAAGACCTTAGCTATTAGGCCAGAGTAAGAGTTAAGACCTTAGCTATTAGGCCAGAGTAAGAGTTAAGACCTTAACCATTAGGCCAGAGTACGAGTCTAAGACCTTAGCTATTAGGCCAGAGTAATAGTTAAGACCTTAGCTATTAGGCCAGAGTAAGAGTTAAGAGCTTAACCTGTAGGCGATAGTACGAGTCTAAGACCTTAGCTAATATTCCAGAGTAAGAGTTAAGACCTTAGCTATTAGGCCAGAGTAAGAGTTAAGACCTTAACCAGTAGGCCGGAGTACAAGTCTAAGACCTTAGCTATTAGGCCAGAGTAAGAGTTTAGACCTTAACCAGTAGGCCAGAGTACGAGTCTAAGACCTTAGCTATTAGGCCAGAGTAAGAGTTAAGACCTTAAACTGTAGGCCATAGTACGAGTCTAAGACCTTAGCTATTAGGCCAGAGTAAGAGTTAAGACCTTAGCTATTAGGCCAGAGTAAGAGTTAAGACCTTAACCAGTAGGCCAGAGTACGAGTCTAAGACCTTAGCTATTAGGCCAGAGTAAGAGTTAAGACAATAACCTGTAGGCCATAGTACGAGTCTAAGACCTTAGCTATTAGTCCAGAGTAAGAGTTAAGACCTTAGCTATTAGGCCAGAGTAAGAGTTAAGACCTTAACCATTAGGCCAGAGTACGAGTCTAAGACCTTAGCTATTAGGCCAGAGTAATAGTTAAGACCTTAGCTATTAGGCCAGAGTAAGAGTTAAGACCTTAACCAGTAGGCCAGAGTACGAGTCTAAGACCTTAGCTATTAGGCCAGAGTAACAGTTAAGACCTTAAACTGTAGGCCATAGTACGAGTCTAAGACCTTAGCTATTAGGCCAGAGTAAGAGTTAAGACCTTAGCTATTAGGCCAGAGTAAGAGTTAAGACCTTAACCAGTAGGCCAGAGTACGAGTCTAAGACCTTAGCTATTAGGCCAGAGTAAGAGTTAAGACAATAACCTGTAGGCCATAGTACGAGTCTAAGACCTTAGCTATTAGGTCAGAGTAAGAGTTAAGACCTTAACCATTAGGCCAGAGCACGAGTCTAAGACCTTAGCTATTAGGCCAGAGTAAGAGTTAAGACCTTAACCATTAGGCCAGAGTACGAGTCTAAGACCTTAGCTATTAGGCCAGAGTAAAAGTTAAGACCTTATCTATTTGGCCAGAGTAAGAGTTAAGACCTTAACCATTAGGCCATAGTACGAATCTAAGACCTTAGCTATTAGGCCAGAGTAAGAGTTAAGACCTTAACCAGTAGGCCAGAGTACGAGTCTAAGACCTTAGCTATTAGGCCAGAGTAAGAGTTAAGACCTTAAACTGTAGGCCATAGTACGAGTCTAAGACCTTAGCTATTAGGCCAGAGTAAGAGTTAAGACCTTAGCTATTAGGCCAGAGTACGAATTAAGACCTTAACCAGTAGGCCAGATTACGAGTCTAAGACCTTAGCTATTAGGCCAGAGTAAGAGTTAAGACAATATCCTGTAGGCCATAGTACGAGTCTAAGACCTTAGCTATTAGGCCAGAGTAAGAGTTAAGACCTTAGCTATTAGGCCAGAGTAAAAGTTAAGACCTTAACCATTAGGCCGGAGTACGAGTCTAAGACCTTAGCTATTAGGCCAGAGCAATAGTTAAGACCTTAGCTATTAGGCCAGAGTAAGAGTTAAGAGCTTAACCTGTAGGCGATAGTACGAGTCTAAGACCTTAGCTATTAGGCCAGAGTAAGAGTTAAGACCTTAGCTATTAGGCCAGAGTACGAATTAAGACCTTAACCAGTAGGCCAGATTACGAGTCTAAGACCTTAGCTATTAGGCCAGAGTAAGAGTTAAGACAATATCCTGTAGGCCATAGTACGAGTCTAAGACCTTAGCTATTAGGCCAGAGTAAGAGTTAAGACCTTAGCTATTAGGCCAGAGTAAGAGTTAAGACCTTAACCATTAGGCCGGAGTACGAGTCTAAGACCTTAGCTATTAGGCCAGAGCAATAGTTAAGACCTTAGCTATTAGGCCAGAGTAAGAGTTAAGAGCTTAACCTGTAGGCGATAGTACGAGTCTAAGACCTTAGCTAATATTCCAGAGTAAGAGTTAAGACCTTAACCATTAGGCCAGAGTACGAGTCTAAGACCTTAGCTATTAGGCCAGAGTAAGAGTTAAGACCTTATCCATTAGGCCAGAGTACGAGTCTAAGACCTTAGCTATTAGGCCAGAGTAAGAGTTAAGACCTTAGCTATTAGGCCAGAGTAAGAGTTATGACCCTAACCAGTAGGCCGGAGTACGAGTCTAAGACCTTAGCTATTAGGCCAGAGTAAGAGTTAAGACCTTAACCAGTAGGCCAGAGAAAGAGTTAAGACCTTAACCTGTAGGCCAGAGTAAGAGTTAAGACCTTAACCAGTAGGCCAGAGTATGAGTCTAAGACCTTAGCTATTAGGCCAGAGTAAGTGTTAAGACATTAAACTGTAGGCCATAGTACGAGTCTAAGACCTTAGCTATTAGGCCAGAATAGGAGTTAGGACCTTAACCATTAGGCCAGAGTACGAGTCTAAGACCGTAGCTATTAGGCCAGAGTAATAGTTAAAACCTTAACTATTAGGCCAGAGTAAGAGTTAAGAGCTTAACCTGTAGGCGATAGTACGAGTCTAAGACCTTAGCTATTATTCCAGAGTAAGAGTTAAGACCTTAACCATTAGGCCATAGTACGAGTCTAAGACCTTAGCTATTAGGCCAGAGTACAAGTCTAAGACCTTAGCCATTAGGCCAGAGTAAGAGTTACGACCTTAACCAGTAGGCCAGAGTACGAGTCTAAGACCTTAGCTATTAGGCCAGAGTACGAGTCTAAGACCTTATCTATTTGGCCAGAGTACTAGTCTAAGACCTTAGCTATTAGGCCAGAGTAAGAGTTAAGACCTTAACCATTAGGCCAGACTAAGAGTTAAGACCTTAACATGTAGGCCAAAGTATGAGTCTAAGACCTTAGCTATTAGGCCAGAGTAAGAGTTAAGACCTTAACCATTAGGCCAGAGTACGAGTCTAAGACATTAGCTATTAGGCCAGAGTAAAAGTTAAGACCTTAGCTATTAGGCCAGAGTAAGAGTTAAGACCTTAACCATTAGGCCATAGTACGAGTCTAAGACTTTAGCTATTAGGCCAGAGTAAGAGCTAAGACCTTAGCTATTAGGCCAAAATAAGAGTTAACACCTTAACCAGTAGGCCAGAGTACGAGTCTAAGACCTTAGCTATTAGGCCAGAGTAAGAGTTAAGACCTTAACCATTAGGCCAGAGTACGAGTCTAAGACCTTAGCTATTCGGCCAGAGTAAAAGTTAAGACCTTAACCATTAGGCCAGAGTACGAGTCTAAGACCTTAGCTATTAGGCCAGAGTAAGAGTTAAGACCTTAACCAGTAGGCCAGAGTACGAGTCTAAGACCTTAGCTATTAGGCCAGAGTAAGCGTTAAGACCTTAACCAGTAGGCCAGAGTACGAGTCTAAGACCTTAGCTATTAGGCCAGAGTACGAGTCTAAGACCTTAGCTATTAGGCCAGAATAAGAGTTAAGACCTTAACCAGTAGGCCAGAGTACAAGTCTAAGACCTTAGCTATTAGGCCAGAGTACGAGTCTAAGACCTTAGCTATTAGGCCAGATTACGAGTCTAAGACCTTAGCTATTAGGCCAGAGTAAGAGTTAAGACCTTAACCAGTAGGCCAGAGTAAGAGTCATAGACCTTAGCTATTAGGCCAGAGTAAGAGTTCAGACCTTAACCTGTAGGCCATAGTACGAGTCTAAGACCTTAGCTATTAGGCCAGAGTAAGAGTTAAGACCTTAGCTATTAGGCCAGAGTAAGAGTTAAGACCTTAACCATTAGGCCAGAGTACGAGTCTAAGACCTTAGCTATTAGGCCAGAGTAAGAGTTAAGACCTTAACCAGTAGGCCAGAGTAAGAGTTAAGACCTTAACCATTAGGCCAGAGCACAAGTCTAAGACCTTAGCTATTAGGCCAGAGTAAGAGTTAAGACCATAACCATTAGGCCAGAGTACGAGTCTAAGACCTTAGCTATTAGGCCAGAGTAAGAGTTAAGACCTTATCTATTAGGCTAGAGTAAGAGTTAAGACCTTAACCATTAGGCCATAGTACGAATCTAAGACCTTAGCTATTAGGCCAGAGTAAGAGTTAAGACCTTAACCAGTAGGCCAGAGTACGAGTCTAAGACCTTAGCTATTAGGCCAGAGTAACAGTTAAGACCTTAAACTGTAGGCCATAGTACGAGTCTAAGACCTTAGCTATTAGGCCAGAGTAAGAGTTAAGACCTTAGCTATTAGGCCAGAGTAAGAGTTAAGACCTTAACCAGTAGGACAGAGTACGAGTCTAAGACCTTAGCTATTAGGCCAGAGTAAGAGTTAAGACAATAACCTGTAGGCCATAGTACGAGTCTAAGACCTTAGCTATTAGGCCAGAGTAAGAGTTAAGACCTTAGCTATTAGGCCAGAGTAAGAGTTAAGACCTTAACCATTAGGCCAGAGTACGAGTCTAAGACCTTAGCTATTAGGCCAGAGTAATAGTTAAGACCTTAGCTATTAGGCCAGAGTAAGAGTTAAGAGCTTAACCTGTAGGCGATAGTACGAGTCTAAGACCTTAGCTAATATTCCAGAGTAAGAGTTAAGACCTTAGCTATTAGGCCAGAGTAAGAGTTAAGACCTTAACCAGTAGGCCGGAGTACAAGTCTAAGACCTTAGCTATTAGGCCAGAGTAAGAGTTTAGACCTTAACCAGTAGGCCAGAGTACGAGTCTAAGACCTTAGCTATTAGGCCAGAGTAAGAGTTAAGACCTTAAACTGTAGGCCATAGTACGAGTCTAAGACCTTAGCTATTAGGCCAGAGTAAGAGTTAAGACCTTAGCTATTAGGCCAGAGTAAGAGTTAAGACCTTAACCAGTAGGCCAGAGTACGAGTCTAAGACCTTAGCTATTAGGCCAGAGTAAGAGTTAAGACAATAACCTGTAGGCCATAGTACGAGTCTAAGACCTTAGCTATTAGTCCAGAGTAAGAGTTAAGACCTTAGCTATTAGGCCAGAGTAAGAGTTAAGACCTTAACCATTAGGCCAGAGTACGAGTCTAAGACCTTAGCTATTAGGCCAGAGTAATAGTTAAGACCTTAGCTATTAGGCCAGAGTAAGAGTTAAGACCTTAACCAGTAGGCCAGAGTACGAGTCTAAGACCTTAGCTATTAGGCCAGAGTAACAGTTAAGACCTTAAACTGTAGGCCATAGTACGAGTCTAAGACCTTAGCTATTAGGCCAGAGTAAGAGTTAAGACCTTAGCTATTAGGCCAGAGTAAGAGTTAAGACCTTAACCAGTAGGCCAGAGTACGAGTCTAAGACCTTAGCTATTAGGCCAGAGTAAGAGTTAAGACAATAACCTGTAGGCCATAGTACGAGTCTAAGACCTTAGCTATTAGGTCAGAGTAAGAGTTAAGACCTTAACCATTAGGCCAGAGCACGAGTCTAAGACCTTAGCTATTAGGCCAGAGTAAGAGTTAAGACCTTAACCATTAGGCCAGAGTACGAGTCTAAGACCTTAGCTATTAGGCCAGAGTAAAAGTTAAGACCTTATCTATTTGGCCAGAGTAAGAGTTAAGACCTTAACCATTAGGCCATAGTACGAATCTAAGACCTTAGCTATTAGGCCAGAGTAAGAGTTAAGACCTTAACCAGTAGGCCAGAGTACGAGTCTAAGACCTTAGCTATTAGGCCAGAGTAAGAGTTAAGACCTTAAACTGTAGGCCATAGTACGAGTCTAAGACCTTAGCTATTAGGCCAGAGTAAGAGTTAAGACCTTAGCTATTAGGCCAGAGTACGAATTAAGACCTTAACCAGTAGGCCAGATTACGAGTCTAAGACCTTAGCTATTAGGCCAGAGTAAGAGTTAAGACAATATCCTGTAGGCCATAGTACGAGTCTAAGACCTTAGCTATTAGGCCAGAGTAAGAGTTAAGACCTTAGCTATTAGGCCAGAGTAAAAGTTAAGACCTTAACCATTAGGCCGGAGTACGAGTCTAAGACCTTAGCTATTAGGCCAGAGCAATAGTTAAGACCTTAGCTATTAGGCCAGAGTAAGAGTTAAGAGCTTAACCTGTAGGCGATAGTACGAGTCTAAGACCTTAGCTATTAGGCCAGAGTAAGAGTTAAGACCTTAGCTATTAGGCCAGAGTACGAATTAAGACCTTAACCAGTAGGCCAGATTACGAGTCTAAGACCTTAGCTATTAGGCCAGAGTAAGAGTTAAGACAATATCCTGTAGGCCATAGTACGAGTCTAAGACCTTAGCTATTAGGCCAGAGTAAGAGTTAAGACCTTAGCTATTAGGCCAGAGTAAGAGTTAAGACCTTAACCATTAGGCCGGAGTACGAGTCTAAGACCTTAGCTATTAGGCCAGAGCAATAGTTAAGACCTTAGCTATTAGGCCAGAGTAAGAGTTAAGAGCTTAACCTGTAGGCGATAGTACGAGTCTAAGACCTTAGCTAATATTCCAGAGTAAGAGTTAAGACCTTAACCATTAGGCCAGAGTACGAGTCTAAGACCTTAGCTATTAGGCCAGAGTAAGAGTTAAGACCTTATCCATTAGGCCAGAGTACGAGTCTAAGACCTTAGCTATTAGGCCAGAGTAAGAGTTAAGACCTTAGCTATTAGGCCAGAGTAAGAGTTATGACCCTAACCAGTAGGCCGGAGTACGAGTCTAAGACCTTAGCTATTAGGCCAGAGTAAGAGTTAAGACCTTAACCAGTAGGCCAGAGAAAGAGTTAAGACCTTAACCTGTAGGCCAGAGTAAGAGTTAAGACCTTAACCAGTAGGCCAGAGTATGAGTCTAAGACCTTAGCTATTAGGCCAGAGTAAGTGTTAAGACATTAAACTGTAGGCCATAGTACGAGTCTAAGACCTTAGCTATTAGGCCAGAATAGGAGTTAGGACCTTAACCATTAGGCCAGAGTACGAGTCTAAGACCGTAGCTATTAGGCCAGAGTAATAGTTAAAACCTTAACTATTAGGCCAGAGTAAGAGTTAAGAGCTTAACCTGTAGGCGATAGTACGAGTCTAAGACCTTAGCTATTATTCCAGAGTAAGAGTTAAGACCTTAACCATTAGGCCATAGTACGAGTCTAAGACCTTAGCTATTAGGCCAGAGTACAAGTCTAAGACCTTAGCCATTAGGCCAGAGTAAGAGTTACGACCTTAACCAGTAGGCCAGAGTACGAGTCTAAGACCTTAGCTATTAGGCCAGAGTACGAGTCTAAGACCTTATCTATTTGGCCAGAGTACTAGTCTAAGACCTTAGCTATTAGGCCAGAGTAAGAGTTAAGACCTTAACCATTAGGCCAGACTAAGAGTTAAGACCTTAACATGTAGGCCAAAGTATGAGTCTAAGACCTTAGCTATTAGGCCAGAGTAAGAGTTAAGACCTTAACCATTAGGCCAGAGTACGAGTCTAAGACATTAGCTATTAGGCCAGAGTAAAAGTTAAGACCTTAGCTATTAGGCCAGAGTAAGAGTTAAGACCTTAACCATTAGGCCATAGTACGAGTCTAAGACTTTAGCTATTAGGCCAGAGTAAGAGCTAAGACCTTAGCTATTAGGCCAAAATAAGAGTTAACACCTTAACCAGTAGGCCAGAGTACGAGTCTAAGACCTTAGCTATTAGGCCAGAGTAAGAGTTAAGACCTTAACCATTAGGCCAGAGTACGAGTCTAAGACCTTAGCTATTCGGCCAGAGTAAAAGTTAAGACCTTAACCATTAGGCCAGAGTACGAGTCTAAGACCTTAGCTATTAGGCCAGAGTAAGAGTTAAGACCTTAACCAGTAGGCCAGAGTACGAGTCTAAGACCTTAGCTATTAGGCCAGAGTAAGCGTTAAGACCTTAACCAGTAGGCCAGAGTACGAGTCTAAGACCTTAGCTATTAGGCCAGAGTACGAGTCTAAGACCTTAGCTATTAGGCCAGAATAAGAGTTAAGACCTTAACCAGTAGGCCAGAGTACAAGTCTAAGACCTTAGCTATTAGGCCAGAGTACGAGTCTAAGACCTTAGCTATTAGGCCAGATTACGAGTCTAAGACCTTAGCTATTAGGACAGAGTAAGAGTTAAGACCTTAACCAGTAGGCCAGAGTAAGAGTCATAGACCTTAGCTATTAGGCCAGAGTAAGAGTTCAGACCTTAACCTGTAGGCCATAGTACGAGTCTAAGACCTTAGCTATTAGGCCAGAGTAAGAGTTAAGACCTTAGCTATTAGGCCAGAGTAAGAGTTAAGACCTTAACCATTAGGCCAGAGTACGAGTCTAAGACCTTAGCTATTAGGCCAGAGTAAGAGTTAAGACCTTAACCAGTAGGCCAGAGTAAGAGTTAAGACCTTAACCATTAGGCCAGAGCACAAGTCTAAGACCTTAGCTATTAGGCCAGAGTAAGAGTTAAGACCATAACCATTAGGCCAGAGTACGAGTCTAAGACCTTAGCTATTAGGCCAGAGTAAGAGTTAAGACCTTATCTATTAGGCTAGAGTAAGAGTTAAGACCTTAACCATTAGGCCATAGTACGAATCTAAGACCTTAGCTATTAGGCCAGAGTAAGAGTTAAGACCTTAACCAGTAGGCCAGAGTACGAGTCTAAGACCTTAGCTATTAGGCCAGAGTAACAGTTAAGACCTTAAACTGTAGGCCATAGTACGAGTCTAAGACCTTAGCTATTAGGCCAGAGTAAGAGTTAAGACCTTAGCTATTAGGCCAGAGTAAGAGTTAAGACCTTAACCAGTAGGACAGAGTACGAGTCTAAGACCTTAGCTATTAGGCCAGAGTAAGAGTTAAGACAATAACCTGTAGGCCATAGTACGAGTCTAAGACCTTAGCTATTAGGCCAGAGTAAGAGTTAAGACCTTAGCTATTAGGCCAGAGTAAGAGTTAAGACCTTAACCATTAGGCCAGAGTACGAGTCTAAGACCTTAGCTATTAGGCCAGAGTAATAGTTAAGACCTTAGCTATTAGGCCAGAGTAAGAGTTAAGAGCTTAACCTGTAGGCGATAGTACGAGTCTAAGACCTTAGCTAATATTCCAGAGTAAGAGTTAAGACCTTAGCTATTAGGCCAGAGTAAGAGTTAAGACCTTAACCAGTAGGCCGGAGTACAAGTCTAAGACCTTAGCTATTAGGCCAGAGTAAGAGTTTAGACCTTAACCAGTAGGCCAGAGTACGAGTCTAAGACCTTAGCTATTAGGCCAGAGTAAGAGTTAAGACCTTAAACTGTAGGCCATAGTACGAGTCTAAGACCTTAGCTATTAGGCCAGAGTAAGAGTTAAGACCTTAGCTATTAGGCCAGAGTAAGAGTTAAGACCTTAACCAGTAGGCCAGAGTACGAGTCTAAGACCTTAGCTATTAGGCCAGAGTAAGAGTTAAGACAATAACCTGTAGGCCATAGTACGAGTCTAAGACCTTAGCTATTAGTCCAGAGTAAGAGTTAAGACCTTAGCTATTAGGCCAGAGTAAGAGTTAAGACCTTAACCATTAGGCCAGAGTACGAGTCTAAGACCTTAGCTATTAGGCCAGAGTAATAGTTAAGACCTTAGCTATTAGGCCAGAGTAAGAGTTAAGAGCTTAACCTGTAGGCGATAGTACGAGTCTAAGACCTTAGCTAATATTCCAGAGTAAGAGTTAAGACCTTAACCATTAGGCCAGAGTACGAGTCTAAGACCTAAGCTATTAAGCCAGAGTAAGAGTTAAGACCTTATCCATTAGGCCAGAGTACGAGTCTAAGACCTTAGCTATTAGGCCAGAGTAAGAGTTAAGACCTTAGCTATTAGGCCAGAGTAAGAGTTAAGACCTTAACCAGTAGTCCGGAGTACGAGTCTAAGACCTTAGCTATTAGGCCAGAGTAAGAGTTAAGACCTTAACCATTAGGCCAGAGTACAAGTCTAAGACCTTGGCTATTAGGCCAGAGTAAAAGTTAAGACCTTAACCATTAGGCCAGAGTACGAGTCTAAGACCTTAGCTATTAGGCCAGAGTAAGAGTTAAGACCTTAACCAGTAGGCCAGAGTACGAGTCTAAGACCTTAGCTATTAGGCCAGAGTAAGAGTTAAGACCTTAACCAGTAGGCCAGAGTACGAGTCTAAGACCTTAGCTATTAGGCTAGAGTAAGAAATAAGACCTTAACCACTAGGCCAGAGTACGAGTCTAAGACCTTAGCTATTAGGGTGGTTAGCCAAAATATCGAGTTTTAAATTTCGACCTACAATAATATCGTGTTTTTAATATCGTTGGTACAGAATATCGGAGTCAAGAATATCGATGGACAGAATATCGATCCCAAGGTAAGTAATATCGAAGTAAATAATATCGAAGTAATTAATATCGATGTAAGTAATATCGTAAGTAAAAATTTCGACGTCAATAATATCGATATTTATTTAGTGTAATGTCATTTAATATGTATTTTATTTGTATGTTAAAGATTATTGTAATGTATTTTAATACATTTAAAAATAAATGTTTAGAGATTTATAATTATTTTACATTTAATTTAGCGTTTTAGTATCAGAGCGGGTTGTGGGTTTATAGGGGAATAGGGTGGGAAGTAATTTAATTATAATTAATGAATTAATATGTATTGTTTAATTGGTATTTATGATTAATTAATTGGTAATTAATTAATAATTGGTAATTAATTGATTAATTAATTGTTAATTAATTATTAATTGTACAATTATTTTATTAATTGGTTAATTATATACATTATAATTAGTTTATTATTAATATTTATTTATTGTTAATTAATTAATTGTTAATTAGTAATTAATTGGTGATTTAATTTTATTAAGTGATTAATTGATAATTAAATTAATTATGTGAATTTTAATGTGTAGTGGGTTGTGGGTTTATAGGGGAATAGGGTGGGAAGTAATGTAATTATAATTAATGAATTAATATGTATTGTTTCATTGGTATTTATGATTAATTAATTTGTAATCAATTAATAATTGGTAATTAATGTGATTAATAGATTAATTAATTTTTAATTAATTATTAATTGTAAAATTACTTTATTATGTTGTTAATTATATAAATTATAATTAGTTTATTAATAATATTTCTTTATTGTTATAGGTAATTAATTAATTGTTAATTAGTAATTAATTGGTGATTTAATTTTATTAAGTGATTAATTCATAATTAAATTAATTATGTGAATTTTTATGTGTAGTGTGTTGTGTGTTAAAGGGGGAATAGTGTGGGATGTAATTAAAATTTATTTATTTAAATATTTATTTTACATAATTGGTATTTAATAATATTTTTTTTTTAAAAACATTGTTAACATGCAATTTTTTTATAAGAAATTATTAAATTGGTTATAATGTTAATAGAATCACTATGCTATCTAGTGCTTTCCCAACTGTTTTACTATCTGGAGTGGGAATAGTAATTTTTACCCCTACGCTATCCAGCGCTTTCCCTACTGTTGCACTCTCTGGAGTTGGAATAGTAATTTTTACCCCTACGCTATCCAGCGCTTTCCCTACTGTTGCACTCTTTGGAGTTGGAATAGTAATTTTTACCCCTACGCTATCCAACCTTTTCTCTACTGTTGCACTGTCTGGAGTGGGAATAGTAATTTTTACACTTACGCTATCCAACACTTTCCCTACTATTGCACTCTCTGGAGTGGGAATAGTAATTTTTACCCCTACGCTATCCAACGTTTTCCCTACTGTTGCACTCTCTGGAGTTGGAATAGTAATTTTTACCCTTACGCTATCCAACACTTTCCCTACTATTGCATTCTCTGGAGTGGGAATAGTAAATTTGACCCTTACGCTATCCAATACTTTCCCTACTATTGCACTCTCTGGAGTTGGAATAGTAATTTTTACCCCTACGCTATCCAATGTTTTCCCTACTGTTGCACTCTTTGGAGTTGGAATAGTTATTTTTACCCCTACGCTATCCAACGTTTTCTATACTGTTGCACTCTCTGGAGTGGGAATAGTAAATGTTACCCTTACGCTATCCAACACTTTCCCTACTATTGCACTCTCTGGAGTGGGAATAGTAAATTTTACGCTTACGCTATCCAACACTTTCCCTACTATTGCACTCTCTGGAGTTGGAATAGTAATTTATACCCCTACGCTATCCAACGTTTTCCCTACTGTTGCACTCTTTGGAGTTGGAATAGTTATTTGTACCCCTACGCTATCCAACGTTTTCCCTACTGTTGCACTGTCTGGAGTGGGAATAGTAATTTTTACCCTTACGCTATCCAACACTTTCCCTACTATTGCACTCTCTGGAGTGGGAATAGTAATTTTTACCATTACGCTATCCAACATTTTCCCTACTATTGCACTCTCTGGAGTTGGAATAGTAATTTTTACCCCTACGCTATCCAACACTTTCCCTACTGTTGCACTCTTTGGAGTTGGAATAGTAATTTTTACTCCTACGCTATCCAATGTTTTCCCTACTGTTGCACTCTTGGGAGTTGGAATAGATATTTTTACCCCTACGCTATCCAACATTTTCCTTACTGTTGTTTTTGTTGAAGTTGGACTAGTAGTTTTATTGTGTCTGATATTAAATATGTTTTGTAATATTTTAGCTATTGTAATATATAATTAATAATAAAACATTATTCAAATTAAAATTATTGATTATTATTTGCTATATGTAATTATTTAATATTTATTAATGTTATTGTTTTATGTGTATAGATGTATTGGTAATTTAAATAAATATTTAATAATTTATATGTTATAGAAATTATTATTAAAAGTAATTATTAAGTAAGTGTATATATTATATATTATATATATGTTTAATTAAAGTTTCATTTAATTATATATATTTATTATAAATTTTACATATTATACAATATATTTAATTATGTTTCTTTGATTTATAAGTATTATTTGGTTTATTTTACATATATTTTTAAACTAAAAAAAAAACGATATTTTTGAATTACGAAATTTTTGACATCGATATTAAATTATCGATATTTTTGTACTTACCATGTTGTAGATAGGATGTCGATATTCTTGACCACGATATTTTTGTTGCGATATTTTTGTAGGTCGAATTTTTGTCTTTCGAAATTATGTCATACAATCGCTATTAGGCCAGAGTAAGAGTTAAGACCTTAACAATTAGGCCAGAGTACGAGTCTAAGACCTTAGCTATTAGGCCAGAGTAAGAGTTAAGACCTTAACCAGTAGGCCAGAGTACGAGTCTAAGACCTTAGCTATTAGGCCAGAGTAAGAGTTAAGACCTTAACCAGTAGGCCAGAGTACGAGTCTAAGACCTTAGCTATTAGGCCAGAGTAAGAGTTAAGACCTTAACCATTAGGCCAGAGTACGAGTCTAATACCTTAGCTATTAGGCCAGAGTAAGAGTTAAGACCTTAACCATTAGGCCAGAGTACGAGTCTAAGACCTATGCTATTAGGCCAGAGTAAGAGTTAAGACCTTAACCAGTAGGCCAGAGTACGAGTCTAAGACCTTAGCTATTAGGCCAGAGTACGAGTCTAAGACCTTAGCTATTAGGCAAGAATAAGAGTTAAGACATTAAACAGTAGGCCAGAGTACAAGTCTAAGACCTTAGCTATTAGGCCAGAGTACGAGTCTAAGACCTTAGCTATTAGGCCAGATTACGAGTCTAAGACCTTAGCTATTAGGCCGGAGTAAGAGTTAAGACCTTAACCAGTAGGCCAGAGTAAGAGTTAAGACCTTAGCTATTAGGCCAGAGTACGAGTCTAAGACCTTAGCTATTATGCCAGAGTACGAGTTAAGACCTTAGCTATTAGGCCAGAGTAAGAGTTAAGACCTTAACCATTAGGCCATAGTACAAGTCTAAGTCCTTAGCTATTAGGCCAGAGTAAGAGTTAAGACCTTAGCTATTAGGCCAGAGTAAGCGTTAGGACCTTAACCAGTAGGCCAGATTACGAGTCATAGACCTTAGCTATTAGGCCAGAGTAAGAGTTCAGACCTTAACCTGTAGGCCATAGTACGAGTCTAAGACCTTAGCTATTAGGCCAGAGTAAGAGTTAAGACCTTAGCTATTAGGCCAGAGTAAGAGTTAAGACCTTAACCATTAGGACAGAGTACGAGTCTAAGACATTAGCTATTAGGCCAGAGTAAGAGTTAAGACCTTAACCAGTAGGCCAGAGTAAGAGTTAAGACCTTAACCATTAGGCCAGAGCACGAGTCTAAGATCTTAGCTATTAGGCCAGAGTAAGAGTTAAGACCGTAACCATTAGGCCAGAGTACGAGTCTAAGACCTTAGCTATTAGGCCAGAGTAAGAGTTAAGACCTTATCTATTAGGCCAGAGTAAGAGTTAAGACCTTAACCATTAGGCCATAGTACGAATCTAAGACCTTAGCTATTAGGCCAGAGTAAGAGTTAAGACCTTAACCAGTAGGCCAGAGTATGAGTCTAAGACCTTAGCTATTAGGCCAGAGTAAGAGTTAAGACAATAACCTGTAGGCCATAGTACGAGTCTAAGACCTTAGCTATTAGGCCAGAGTAAGAGTTAAGACCTTAGCTATTAGGCCAGAGTAAGAGTTAAGACCTTAACCATTAGGCCAGAGTACGAGTCTAAGACCTTAGCTATTAGGCCAGAGTAATAGTTAAGACCTTAGCTATTAGGCCAGAGTAAGAGTTAAGAGCTTAACCTGTAGGCGATAGTACGAGTCTAAGACCTTAGCTAATATTCCAGAGTAAGAGTTAAGACCTTAGCTATTAGGCCAGAGAAAGAGTTAAGACCTTAACCAGTAGGCCGGAGTACGAGTCTAAGACCTTAGCTATTAGGCCAGAGTAAGAGTTAAGACCTTAAACTGTAGGCCATAGTACGAGTCTAAGACCTTAGCTATTAGGCCAGAGTAAGAGTTAAGTCCTTAGCTATTAGGCCAGAGTAAGAGTTAAGACCTTAACCAGTAGGCCAGAGTATGAGTCTAAGACCTTAGCTATTAGGCCAGAGTAAGAGTTAAGACAATAACCTGTAGGCCATAGTACGAGTCTAAGACCTTAGCTATTAGGCCAGAGTAAGAGTTAAGACCTTAACCATTAGGCCAGAGTACGAGTCTAAGACCGTAGCTATTAGGCCAGAGTAATAGTTAAGACCTTAGCTATTAGGCCAGAGTAAGAGTTAAGACCTTATCCATTAGGCCAGAGTAGGAGTCTAAGACCTTAGCTTTTAGGCCAGAGTAAGAGTTAAGACCTTAGCTATTAGGCCAGAGTAAGAGTTAAGACCTTAACCAGTAGGCCGGAGTACAAGTCTAAGACCTTAGCTATTAGGCCAGAGTAAGAGTTAAGACCTTAACCAGTAGGCCAGAGAAAGAGTTAAGACCTTAACCTGTAGGCCAGAGTAAGAGTTAAGACCTTAACCAGTAGGCCAGAGTACGAGTCTAAGACCTTAGCTATTAGGCCAGAGTAAGAGTTAAGACCTTAAACTGTAGGCCATAGTACGAGTCTAAGACCTTAGCTATTAGGCCAGAGTAAGAGTTAAGACCTTAGCTATTAGGCCAGAGTAGGAGTTAAGACCTTAACCATTAGGCCAGAGTACGAGTCTAAGACCGTAGCTATTAGGCCAGAGTAATAGTTAAAACCTTAACTATTAGGCCAGAGTAAGAGTTAAGAGCTTAACCTGTAGGCGATAGTACGAGTCTAAGACCTTAGCTATTATTCCAGAGTAAGAGTTAAGTCCTTAACCATTAGGCCAGAGTACGAGTCTAAGACCTTAGCTATTAGGCCAGAGTACGAGTCTAAGACCTTAGCCATTAGGCCAGAGTAAGAGTTACGACCTTAACCAGTAGGCCAGACTACGAGTCTAAGACCTTATCTATTAGGCCAGAGTACGAGTCTAAGACCTTAGCTATTTGGCCAGAGTACTAGTCTAAGACCTTAGCTATTAGGCCAGAGTACGAATTAAGACCTTAACCAGTAGGCCAGATTACGAGTCTAAGACCTTAGCTATTAGGCCAGAGTAAGAGTTAAGACAATATCCTGTAGGCCATAGTACGAGTCTAAGACCTTAGCTATTAGGCCAGAGTAAGAGTTAAGACCTTAGCTATTAGGCCAGAGTAAGAGTTAAGACCTTAACCATTAGGCCGGATTACGAGTCTAAGACCTTAGCTATTAGGCCAGAGCAATAGTTAAGACCTTAGCTATTAGGCCAGAGTAAGAGTTAAGAGCTTAACCTGTAGGCAATAGTACGAGTCTAAGACCTTAGCTATCAGGCCAGAGTAAGAGTTAAGACCTTAGCTATTAGGCCAGAGTACGAATTAAGACCTTAACCAGTAGGCCAGATTACGAGTCTAAGACCTTAGCTATTAGGCCAGAGTAAGAGTTAAGACAATATCCTGTAGGCCATAGTACGAGTCTAAGACCTTAGCTATTAGGCCAGAGTAAGAGTTAAGACCTTAGCTATTAGGCCAGAGTAAGAGTTAAGACCTTAACCATTAGGCCGGAGTACGAGTCTAAGACCTTAGCTATTAGGCCAGAGCAATAGTTAAGACCTTAGCTATTAGGCCAGAGTAAGAGTTAAGAGCTTAACCTGTAGGCGATAGTACGAGTCTAAGACCTTAGCTAATATTCCAGAGTAAGAGTTAAGACCTTAACCATTAGGCCAGAGTACGAGTCTAAGACCTTAGCTATTAGGCCAGAGTAAGAGTTAAGACCTTATCCATTAGGCCAGAGTACGAGTCTAAGACCTTAGCTATTAGGCCAGAGTAAGAGTTAAGACCTTAGCTATTAGGCCAGAGTAAGAGTTATGACCCTAACCAGTAGGCCGGAGTACGAGTCTAAGACCTTAGCCATTAGGCCAGAGTAAGAGTTAAGACCTTAACCAGTAGGCCAGAGAAAGAGTTAAGACCTTAACCTGTAGGCCAGAGTAAGAGTTAAGACCTTAACCAGTAGGCCAGAGTATGAGTCTAAGACCTTAGCTATTAGGCCAGAGTAAGTGTTAAGACATTAAACTATAGGCCATAGTACCAGTCTAAGACCTTAGCTATTAGGCCAGAGTAAGAGTTAAGACCTTAGCTATTAGGCCAGAATAGGAGTTAGGACCTTAACCATTAGGCCAGAGTACGAGTCTAAGACCGTAGCTATTAGGCCAGAGTAATAGTTAAAACCTTAACTATTAGGCCAGAGTAAGAGTTAAGAGCTTAACCTGTAGGCGATAGTGCGAGTCTAAGACCTTAGCTATTATTCCAGAGTAAGAGTTAAGACCTTAACCATTAGGCCATAGTACGAGTCTAAGACCTTAGCTATTAGGCCAGAGTACAAGTCTAAGACCTTAGCCATTAGGCCAGAGTAAGAGTTACGACCTTAACCAGTAGGCCAGAGTACGAGTCTAAGACCTTAGCTATTAGGCCAGAGTACGAGTCTAAGACCTTATCTATTTGGCCAGAGTACTAGTCTAAGACCTTAGCTATTAGGCCAGATTAAGAGTTAAGACCTTAACCATTAGGCCAGACTAAGAGTTAAGACCGTAACATGTAGGCCAAAGTATGAGTCTAAGACCTTAGCTATTAGGCCAGAGTAAGAGTTAAGACCTTAACCATTAGGCCAGAGTACGAGTCTAAGACATTAGCTATTAGGCCAGAGTAAAAGTTAAGACCTTAGCTATTAGGCCAGAGTAAGAGTTAAGACCTTAACCATTAGGCCATAGTACGAGTCTAAGACTTTAGCTATTAGGCCAGAGTAAGAGCTAAGACCTTAGCTATTAGGCCAGAATAAGAGTAAACACCTTAACCAGTAGGCCAGAGTACGAGTCTAAGACCTTAGCTATTAGGCCAGAGTAAGAGTTAAGACCTTAACCATTAGGCCAGAGTACGAGTCTAAGACCTTAGCTATTCGGCCAGAGTAAAAGTTAAGACCTTAACCATTAGGCCAGAGTACGAGTCTAAGACCTTAGCTATTAGGCCAGAGTAAGAGTTAAGACCTTAACCAGTAGGCCAAAGTACGAGTCTAAGACCTTAGCTATTAGGCCAGAGTAAGAGTTAAGACCTTAACCATTAGGCCAGAGTACGAGTCTAATACCTTAGCTATTAGGCCAGAGTAAGAGTTAAGACCTTAACCATTAGGCCAGAGTACGAGTCTAAGACCTTAGCTATTAGGCCAGAGTAAGCGTTAAGACCTTAACCAGTAGGCCAGAGTACGAGTCTAAGACCTTAGCTATTAGGCCAGAGTACGAGTCTAAGACCTTAGCTATTAGGCCAGAATAAGAGTTAAGACCTTAACCAGTAGGCCAGAGTACAAGTCTAAGACCTTAGCTATTAGGCCAGAGTACGAGTCTAAGACCTTAGCTATTAGGCCAGATTACGAGTCTAAGACCTTAGCTATTAGGCCAGAGTAAGAGTTAAGACCTTAACCAGTAGGCCAGAGTAAGAGTTAAGACCTTAGCTATTAGGCCAGAGTACGAGTCTAAGACCTTAGCTATTATGCCAGAGTAAGAGTTAAGACCTTAGCTATTAGGCAAGAGTAAGAGTTAAGACCTTAACCATTAGGCCATAGTACGAGTCTAAGACCTTAGCTATTAGGCCAGAGTAAAAGTTAAGACCTTAGCTATTAGGCCAGAGTAAGAGTTAGGACCTTAACCAGTAGGCCAGATTACGAGTCATAGACCTTAGCTATTAGGCCAGAGTAAGAGTTCAGACCTTAACCTGTAGGCCATAGTACGAGTCTAAGACCTTAGCTATTAGGCCAGAGTAAGAGTTAAGACCTTAGCTATTAGGCCAGAGTAAGAGTTAAGACCTTAACCATTAGGCCAGAGTACGAGTCTAAGACCTTAGCTATTAGGCCAGAGTAAGAGTTAAGACCTTAACCAGTAGGCCAGAGTAAGAGTTAAGACCTTAACCATTAGGCCAGAGCACAAGTCTAAGACCTTAGCTATTAGGCCAGAGTAAGAGTTAAGACCATAACCATTAGGCCAGAGTACGAGTCTAAGACCTTAGCTATTAGGCCAGAGTAAGAGTTAAGACCTTATCTATTAGGCCAGAGTAAGAGTTAAGACCTTAACCATTAGGCCATAGTACGAATCTAAGACCTTAGCTATTAGGCCAGAGTAAGAGTTAAGACCTTAACCAGTAGGCCAGAGTACGAGTCTAAGACCTTAGCTATTAGGCCAGAGTAACAGTTAAGACCTTAAACTGTAGGCCATAGTACGAGTCTAAGACCTTAGCTATTAGGCCAGAGTAAGAGTTAGGACCTTAGCTATTAGGCCAGAGTAAGAGTTAAGACCTTAACCAGTAGGACAGAGTACGAGTCTAAGACCTTAGCTATTAGGCCAGAGTAAGAGTTAAGACCTTAGCTATTAGGCCAGAGTAAGAGTTAAGACCTTAACCATTAGGCCAGAGTACGAGTCTAAGACCTTAGCTATTAGGCCAGAGTAATAGTTAAGACCTTAGCTATTAGGCCAGAGTAAGAGTTAAGAGCTTAACCTGTAGGCGATAGTACAAGTCTAAGACCTTAGCTAATATTCCAGAGTAAGAGTTAAGACCTTAGCTATTAGGCCAGAGTAAGAGTTAAGACCTTAACCAGTAGGCCGGAGTACAAGTCTAAGACCTTAGCTATTAGGCCAGAGTAAGAGTTTAGACCTTAACCAGTAGGCCAGAGTACGAGTCTAAGACCTTAGCTATTAGGCCAGAGTAAGAGTTAAGACCTTAAACTGTAGGCCATAGTACGAGTCTTAGACCTTAGCTATTAGGCCAGAGTAAGAGTTAAGACCTTAGCTATTAGGCCAGAGTAAGAGTTAAGACCTTAACCAGTAGGCCAGAGTACGAGTCTAAGACCTTAGCTATTAGGCCAGAGTAAGAGTTAAGACAATAACCTGTAGGCCATAGTACGAGTCTAAGACCTTAGCTATTAGTCCAGAGTAAGAGTTAAGACCTTAGCTATTAGGCCAGAGTAAGAGTTAAGACCTTAACCATTAGGCCAGAGTACGAGTCTAAGACCTTAGCTATTAGGCCAGAGTAATAGTTAAGACCTTAGCTATTAGGCCAGAGTAAGAGTTAAGAGCTTAACCTGTAGGCGATAGTACGAGTCTAAGACCTTAGCTAATATTCCAGAGTAAGAGTTAAGACCTTAACCATTAGGACAGAGTACGAGTCTAAGACCTTAGCTATTAAGCCAGAGTAAGAGTTAAGACCTTATCCATTAGGCCAGAGTACGAGTCTAAGACCTTAGCTATTAGGCCAGAGTAAGAGTTAAGACCTTAGCTATTAGGCCAGAGTAAGAGTTAAGACCTTAACCAGTAGTCCGGAGTACGAGTCTAAGACCTTAGCTATTAGGCCAGAGTAAGAGTTAAGACCTTAACCATTAGGCCAGAGTACAAGTCTAAGACCTTGGCTATTAGGCCAGAGTAAAAGTTAAGACCTTAACCATTAGGCCAGAGTACGAGTCTAAGACCTTAGCTATTAGGCCAGAGTAAGAGTTAAGACCTTAACCTGTAGGCCAGAGTACGAGTCTAAGACCTTAGCTATTAGGCCAGAGTAAGAGTTAAGACCTTAACCAGTAGGCCAGAGTACGAGTCTAAGACCTTAGCTATTAGGCTAGAGTAAGAAATAAGACCTTAACCATTAGGCCAGAGTACGAGTCTTAGACCTTAGCTATTAGGCCAGAGTAAGAGTTAAGACCTTAACAATTAGGCCAGAGTACGAGTCTAAGACCTTAGCTATTAGGCCAGAGTAAGAGTTAAGACCTTAACCAGTAGGCCAGAGTACGAGTCTAAGACCTTAGCTATTAGGCCAGAGTAAGAGTTAAGACCTTAACCAGTAGGCCAGAGTACGAGTCTAAGACCGTAGCTATTAGGCCAGAGTAAGAGTTAAGACCTTAACCATTAGGCCAGAGTACGAGTCTAATACCTTAGCTATTAGGCCAGAGTAAGAGTTAAGACCTTAACCATTAGGCCAGAGTACGAGTCGAAGACCTATGCTATTAGGCCAGAGTAAGAGTTAAGACCTTAACCAGTAGGCCAGAGTACGAGTCTAAGACCTTAGCTATTAGGCCAGAGTACGAGTCTAAGACCTTAGCTATTAGGCAAGAATAAGAGTTAAGACATTAACCAGTAGGCCAGAGTACAAGTCTAAGACCTTAGCTATTAGGCCAGAGTACGAGTCTAAGACCTTAGCTATTAGGCCAGATTACGAGTCTAAGACCTTAGCTATTAGGCCAGAGTAAGAGTTAAGACCTTAACCAGTAGGCCAGAGTAAGAGTTAAGACCTTAGCTATTAGGCCAGAGTACGAGTCTAAGACCTTAGCTATTATGCCAGAGTAAGAGTTAAGACCTTAGCTATTAGGCCAGAGTAAGAGTTAAGACCTTAACCATTAGGCCATAGTACAAGTCTAAGTCCTTAGCTATTAGGCCAGAGTAAGAGTTAAGACCTTAGCTATTAGGCCAGAGTAAGCGTTAGGACCTTAACCAGTAGGCCAGATTACGAGTCATAGACCTTAGCTATTAGGCCAGAGTAAGAGTTAAGACCTTAACCAGTAGGCCAGAGTACGAGTCTAAGACCTTAGCTATTAGGCCAGAGTACGAGTCTAAGACCTTAGCTATTAGGCAAGAATAAGAGTTAAGACATTAACCAGTAGGCCAGAGTACAAGTCTAAGACCTTAGCTATTAGGCCAGAGTACGAGTCTAAGACCTTAGCTATTAGGCCAGATTACGAGTCTAAGACCTTAGCTATTAGGCCAGAGTAAGAGTTAAGACCTTAACCAGTAGGCCAGAGTAAGAGTTAAGACCTTAGCTATTAGGCCAGAGTACGAGTCTAAGACCTTAGCTATTATGCCAGAGTAAGAGTTAAGACCTTAGCTATTAGGCCAGAGTAAGAGTTAAGACCTTAACCATTAGGCCATAGTACAAGTCTAAGTCCTTAGCTATTAGGCCAGAGTAAGAGTTAAGACCTTAGCTATTAGGCCAGAGTAAGCGTTAGGACCTTAACCAGTAGGCCAGATTACGAGTCATAGACCTTAGCTATTAGGCCAGAGTAAGAGTTCAGACCTTAACCTGTAGGCCATAGTACGAGTCTAAGACCTTAGCTATTAGGCCAGAGTAAGAGTTAAGACCTTAGCTATTAGGCCAGAGTAAGAGTTAAGACCTTAACCATTAGGACAGAGTACGAGTCTAAGACATTAGCTATTAGGCCAGAGTAAGAGTTAAGACCTTAACCAGTAGGCCAGAGTAAGAGTTAAGACCTTAACCATTAGGCCAGAGCACGAGTCTAACATCTTAGCTATTAGGCCAGAGTAAGAGTTAAGACCGTAACCATTAGGCCAGAGTACGAGTCTAAGACCTTAGCTATTAGGCCAGAGTAAGAGTTAAGACCTTAACCATTAGGCCATAGTACGAATCTAAGACCTTAGCTATTAGGCCAGAGTAAGAGTTAAGACCTTAACCAGTAGGCCAGAGTATGAGTCTAAGACCTTAGCTATTAGGCCAGAGTAAGAGTTAAGACAATAACCTGTAGGCCATAGTACGAGTCTAAGACCTTAGCTATTAGGCCAGAGTAAGAGTTAAGACCTTAGCTATTAGGCCAGAGTAAGAGTTAAGACCTTAACCATTAGGCCAGAGTACGAGTCTAAGACCTTAGCTATTAGGCCAGAGTAATAGTTAAGACCTTAGCTATTAGGCCAGAGTAAGAGTTAAGAGCTTAACCTGTAGGCGATAGTACGAGTCTAAGACCTTAGCTAATATTCCAGAGTAAGAGTTAAGACCTTAGCTATTAGGCCAGAGAAAGAGTTAAGACCTTAACCAGTAGGCCGGAGTACGAGTCTAAGACCTTAGCTATTAGGCCAGAGTAAGAGTTAAGACCTTAAACTGTAGGCCATAGTACGAGTCTAAGACCTTAGCTATTAGGCCAGAGTAAGAGTTAAGACCTTAGCTATTAGGCCAGAGTAAGAGTTAAGACCTTAACCATTAGGCCGGAGTACGAGTCTAAGACCTTAGCTATTAGGCCAGAGCAATAGTTAAGACCTTAGCTATTAGGCCAGAGTAAGAGTTAAGAGCTTAACCTGTAGGCAATAGTACGAGTCTAAGACCTTAGCTATTAGGCCAGAGTAAGAGTTAAGACCTTAGCTATTAGGCCAGAGTACGAATTAAGACCTTAACCAGTAGGCCAGATTACGAGTCTAAGACCTTAGCTATTAGGCCAGAGTAAGAGTTAAGACAATATCCTGTAGGCCATAGTACGAGTCTAAGACCTTAGCTATTAGGCCAGAGTAAGAGTTAAGACCTTAGCTATTAGGCCAGAGTAAGAGTTAAGACCTTAACCATTAGGCCGGAGTACGAGTCTAAGACCTTAGCTATTAGGCCAGAGCAATAGTTAAGACCTTAGCTATTAGGCCAGAGTAAGAGTTAAGAGCTTAACCTGTATGCGATAGTACGAGTCTAAGACCTTAGCTAATATTCCAGAGTAAGAGTTAAGACCTTAACCATTAGGCCAGAGTACGAGTCTAAGACCTTAGCTATTAGGCCAGAGTAAGAGTTAAGACCTTATCCATTAGGCCAGAGTACGAGTCTAAGACCTTAGCTATTAGGCCAGAGTAAGAGTTAAGACCTTATCCATTAGGCCAGAGTACGAGTCTAAGACCTTAGCTATTAGGCCAGAGTAAGAGTTAAGACCTTAGCTATTAGGCCAGAGTAAGAGTTATGACCCTAACCAGTAGGCCGGAGTACGAGTCTAAGACCTTAGCTATTAGGCCAGAGTAAGAGTTAAGACCTTAACCAGTAGGCCAGAGAAAGAGTTAAGACCTTAACCTGTAGGCCAGAGTAAGAGTTAAGACCTTAACCAGTAGGCCAGAGTATGAGTCTAAGACCTTAGCTATTAGGCCAGAGTAAGTGTTAAGACATTAAACTATAGGCCATAGTACGAGTCTAAGACCTTAGCTATTAGGCCAGAGTAAGAGTTAAGACCTTAGCTATTAGGCCAGAATAGGAGTTAGGACCTTAACCATTAGGCCAGAGTACGAGTCTAAGACCGTAGCTATTAGGCCAGAGTAATAGTTAAAACCTTAACTATTAGGCCAGAGTAAGAGTTAAGAGCTTAACCTGTAGGCGATAGTGCGAGTCTAAGACCTTAGCTATTATTCCAGAGTAAGAGTTAAGACCTTAACCATTAGGCCATAGTACGAGTCTAAGACCTTAGCTATTAGGCCAGAGTACAAGTCTAAGACCTTAGCCATTAGGCCAGAGTAAGAGTTACGACCTTAACCAGTAGGCCAGAGTACGAGTCTAAGACCTTAGCTATTAGGCCAGAGTACGAGTCTAAGACCTTATCTATTTGGCCAGAGTACTAGTCTAAGACCTTAGCTATTAGGCCAGATTAAGAGTTAAGACCTTAACCATTAGGCCAGACTAAGAGTTAAGACCGTAACATGTAGGCCAAAGTATGAGTCTAAGACCTTAGCTATTAGGCCAGAGTAAGAGTTAAGACCTTAACCATTAGGCCAGAGTACGAGTCTAAGACATTAGCTATTAGGCCAGAGTAAAAGTTAAGACCTTAGCTATTAGGCCAGAGTAAGAGTTAAGACCTTAACCATTAGGCCATAGTACGAGTCTAAGACTTTAGCTATTAGGCCAGAGTAAGAGCTAAGACCTTAGCTATTAGGCCAGAATAAGAGTTAACACCTTAACCAGTAGGCCAGAGTACGAGTCTAAGACCTTAGCTATTAGGCCAGAGTAAGAGTTAAGACCTTAACCATTAGGCCAGAGTACGAGTCAAAGACCTTAGCTATTCGGCCAGAGTAAAAGTTAAGACCTTAACCATTAGGCCAGAGTACGAGTCTAAGACCTTAGCTATTAGGCCAGAGTAAGAGTTAAGACCTTAACCAGTAGGCCAAAGTACGAGTCTAAGACCTTAGCTATTAGGCCAGAGTAAGAGTTAAGACCTTAACCATTAGGCCAGAGTACGAGTCTAATACCTTAGCTATTAGGCCAGAGTAAGAGTTAAGACCTTAACCATTAGGCCAGAGTACGAGTCTAAGACCTTAGCTATTAGGCCAGAGTAAGCGTTAAGACCTTAACCAGTAGGCCAGAGTACGAGTCTAAGACCTTAGCTATTAGGCCAGAGTACGAGTCTAAGACCTTAGCTATTAGGCCAGAATAAGAGTTAAGACCTTAACCAGTAGGCCAGAGTACAAGTCTAAGACCTTAGCTATTAGGCCAGAGTACGAGTCTAAGACCTTAGCTATTAGGCCAGATTACGAGTCTAAGACCTTAGCTATTAGGCCAGAGTAAGAGTTAAGACCTTAACCAGTAGGCCAGAGTAAGAGTTAAGACCTTAGCTATTAGGCCAGAGTACGAGTCTAAGACCTTAGCTATTATGCCAGAGTAAGAGTTAAGACCTTAGCTATTAGGCCAGAGTAAGAGTTAAGACCTTAACCATTAGGCCATAGTACGAGTCTAAGACCTTAGCTATTAGGCCAGAGTAAAAGTTAAGACCTTAGCTATTAGGCCAGAGTAACAGTTAGGACCTTAACCAGTAGGCCAGATTACGAGTCATAGACCTTAGCTATTAGGCCAGAGTAAGAGTTCAGACCTTAACCTGTAGGCCATAGTACGAGTCTAAGACCTTAGCTATTAGGCCAGAGTAAGAGTTAAGACCTTAGCTATTAGGCCAGAGTAAGAGTTAAGACCTTAACCATTAGGCCAGAGTACGAGTCTAAGACCTTAGCTATTAGGCCAGAGTAAGAGTTAAGACCTTAACCAGTAGGCCAGAGTAAGAGTTAAGACCTTCACCATTAGGCCAGAGCACAAGTCTAAGACCTTAGCTATTAGGCCAGAGTAAGAGTTAAGACCATAACCATTAGGCCAGAGTACGAGTCTAAGACCTTAGCTATTAGGCCAGAGTAAGAGTTAAGACCTTATCTATTAGGCCAGAGTAAGAATTAAGACCTTAACCATTAGGCCATAGTACGAGTCTAAGACCTTAGCTATTAGGCCAGAGTACGAGTCTAAGACCTTAGCTATTAGGCAAGAATAAGAGTTAAGACATTAACCAGTAGGCCAGAGTACAAGTCTAAGACCTTAGCTATTAGGCCAGAGTACGAGTCTAAGACCTTAGCTATTAGGCCAGAGTACGAGTCTAAGACCTTAGCTATTAGGCAAGAATAAGAGTTAAGACATTAACCAGTAGGCCAGAGTACAAGTCTAAGACCTTAGCTATTAGGCCAGAGTACGAGTCTAAGACCTTAGCTATTAGGCCAGATTACGAGTCTAAGACCTTAGCTATTAGGCCAGAGTAAGAGTTAAGACCTTAACCAGTAGGCCAGAGTAAGAGTTAAGACCTTAGCTATTAGGCCAGAGTACGAGTCTAAGACCTTAGCTATTATGCCAGAGTAAGAGTTAAGACCTTAGCTATTAGGCCAGAGTAAGAGTTAAGACCTTAACCATTAGGCCATAGTACAAGTCTAAGTCCTTAGCTATTAGGCCAGAGTAAGAGTTAAGACCTTAGCTATTAGGCCAGAGTAAGCGTTAGGACCTTAACCAGTAGGCCAGATTACGAGTCATAGACCTTAGCTATTAGGCCAGAGTAAGAGTTCAGACCTTAACCTGTAGGCCATAGTACGAGTCTAAGACCTTAGCTATTAGGCCAGAGTAAAAGTTAAGACCTTAGCTATTAGGCCAGAGTAAGAGTTAAGACCTTAACCATTAGGACAGAGTACGAGTCTAAGACATTAGCTATTAGGCCAGAGTAAGAGTTAAGACCTTAACCAGTAGGCCAGAGTAAGAGTTAAGACTAGGCCTGGGCCAAAATTCCGTTCCGTTCGCGGAAGTTGCGATATTTTGGCATTCTCGCGTTCCGCGGAAAGCGCGAAAATGTCAAAATTTCCGCATTCCGCAGCTTAGCGATAATTTTTTTCTTGCTCGCGCTGTAAAACAATACATTCTCGCGCGCGCGCGATCGCCTTACCTGAATCCCTGCGTTCTCCGACAAGTTTTCTTGACCCGGTCGCGTTCTCCACGAGATGTTGGATTTTGGTAGCCATTTTGCGCTGTCTCGCGAGAGTTCGCGGCCGCATTCAAGTCATTTTTCACGCGATCACGTCATTTGTCGCGCGATCAGGTATTTCTTCTCGCGATCATGCACCGCGCGAGTATGAGAAGATTGAGATCTCGAACATGTCATTCTACATCGCGAGCCAGAGAATGAGGACGCGGGCACATGAAATCGAACGCGAACATTAGAAAGAGACCGCGAACACGTCATATCCAACGCGACAGGGACAAAGAAGAGAACGCGATCATATCGTTTTCGACACGCCGGCGGAAGTAATGTGAAGCTGGAGAACTCAACAATGTAAAATTTACAATTTGGAGAGGAATATCGGCTCTAGCAGCATGAAACCATCTGCAAATACTGATTTTGGATGAAAAGAACTCCTTACATTCACATTTGGCTTTCCTTTTTTGTGCAAGGACTCCAGGAGTCATTTTTTTTTTACAAAGTGGAGAGAGGGAGGAAGTGACACAGATTCTCCAACTTCCTGTTCCTGTCCAGCAGGCTCCTCCCAGTGCTTTGTCCATCTCCTGCTCATTCTGCCTTTGGATTTGGAGCTGGAAAGATCTCTCTTTTTGTCTGCTGCATCATTGCAATTGGATTTCAGGATTTTTGGAATAGGATATTTTACAAGTAAGTGGTTGTTGTGTTTGATTGTGGGCATTGCAGTTGTTGTGTAACTACAATTTATTTTTGATAATTAATTATCATCATTCCTTTTTTTTTTTTTTAATTTATTTTAATTTTGTGGGTTGTAGTAGTAGGCCCGAGCTAGCCATGGGCATGGCCTCATGGGTGTGTGTGTGCATGATGAAGCAACTGTTCCTTTTGTTTTTTGAATATATTTCATTTTCAATCACATTTAGGGCATGGATGGCATTGGATTGAGTTGGGGAAGTGTGTATTTTGGGGTGGCCTTGCTGATGTTGTTGGGGCTCTCCATGTGGCTGGTGGCCATTTTGAGGCCTAGGCCTGCAAGCTTGCCTGGCCTTGTCTGCCAGCAGGCCTGCTTTCATCCACTGCTACCAGAGCAGGTAGCCACAGCTTTAGTAATCTACTGTTTTCTGTGTGTTCTGTTGATTTTAGACATCATTTTGGGCATGGATGGCATTGGATTGAGTTGGGGAAGTGTGTATTTTGGGGTGGCCTTGCTGATGTTGTTGGGGCTCGCCATGTGGCTGGTGGCCATTTTGAGGCCTAGGCCTGCAAGCTTGCCTGGCCTTGTCTGCCAGCAGGCCTGCTTTCATCCACTGCTACCAGAGCAGGTAGCCACAGCTTTAGTAATCTACTGTTTTCTGTGTGTTCTGTTGATTTTAGACATCATTTTGGGCATGGATGGCATTGGATTGAGTTGGGGAAGTGTGTATTTTGGGGTGGCCTTGCTGATGTTGTTGGGGCTCTCCATGTGGCTGGTGGCCATTTTGAGGCCTAGGCCTGCAAGCTTGCCTGGCCTTGTCTGCCAGCAGGCCTGCTTTCATCCACTGCTACCAGAGCAGGTAGCCACAGCTTTAGTAATCTACTGTTTTCTGTGTGTTCTGTTGATTTTAGACATCATTTTGGGCATGGATGGCATTGGATTGAGTTGGGGAAGTGTGTATTTTGGGGTGGCCTTGCTGATGTTGTTGGGGCTCGCCATGTGGCTGGTGGCCATTTTGAGGCCTAGGCCTGCAAGCTTGCCTGGCCTTGTCTGCCAGCAGGCCTGCTTTCATCCACTGCTACCAGAGCAGGTAGCCACAGCTTTAGTAATCTACTGTTTTCTGTGTGTTCTGTTGATTTTAGACATCATTTTGGGCATGGATGCCATTGGATTGAGTTGGGGAAGTGTGTATTTTGGGGTGGCCTTGCTGATGTTGTTGGGGCTCTCCATGTGGCTGGTGGCCATTTTGAGGCCTAGGCCTGCAAGCTTGCCTGGCCTTGTCTGCCAGCAGGCCTGCTTTCATCCACTGCTACCAGAGCAGGTAGCCACAGCTTTAGTAATCTACTGTTTTCTGTGTGTTCTGTTGATTTTAGACATCATTTTGGGCATGGATGGCATTGGATTGAGTTGGGGAAGTGTGTATTTTGGGGTGGCCTTGCTGATGTTGTTGGGGCTCGCCATGTGGCTGGTGGCCATTTTGAGGCCTAGGCCTGCAAGCTTGCCTGGCCTTGTCTGCCAGCAGGCCTGCTTTCATCCACTGCTACCAGAGCAGGTAGCCACAGCTTTAGTAATCTACTGTTTTCTGTGTGTTCTGTTGATTTTAGACATCATTTTGGGCATGGATGCCATTGGATTGAGTTGGGGAAGTGTGTATTTTGGGGTGGCCTTGCTGATGTTGTTGGGGCTCTCCATGTGGCTGGTGGCCATTTTGAGGCCTAGGCCTGCAAGCTTGCCTGCCCTTGTCTGCCAGCAGGCCTGCTTTCATCCACTGCTACCAGAGCAGGTAGCCACAGCTTTAGTAATCTACTGTTTTCTGTGTGTTCTGTTGATTTTAGACATCATTTTGGGCATGGATGGCATTGGATTGAGTTGGGGAAGTGTGTATTTTGGGGTGGCCTTGCTGATGTTGTTGGGGCTCGCCATGTGGCTGGTGGCCATTTTGAGGCCTAGGCCTGCAAGCTTGCCTGGCCTTGTCTGCCAGCAGGCCTGCTTTCATCCACTGCTACCAGAGCAGGTAGCCACAGCTTTAGTAATCTACTGTTTTCTGTGTGTTCTGTTGATTTTAGACATCATTTTGGGCATGGATGGCATTGGATTGAGTTGGGGAAGTGTGTATTTTGGGGTGGCCTTGCTGATGTTGTTGGGGCTCTCCATGTGGCTGGTGGCCATTTTGAGGCCTAGGCCTGCAAGCTTGCCTGGCCTTGTCTGCCAGCAGGCCTGCTTTCATCCACTGCTACCAGAGCAGGTAGCCACAGCTTTAGTAATCTACTGTTTTCTGTGTGTTCTGTTGATTTTAGACATCATTTTGGGCATGGATGGCATTGGATTGAGTTGGGGAAGTGTGTATTTTGGGGTGGCCTTGCTGTTGTTGTTGGGGCTCTCCATGTGGCTGGTGGCCATTTTGAGGCCTAGGCCTGCAAGCTTGCCTGGCCTTGTCTGCCAGCAGGCCTGCTTTCATCCACTGCTACCAGAGCAGGTAGCCACAGCTTTATTGATCAAGTGTTTTCTATGTGATCTGTTGAATTTTTAGACATCACCTTCCTGAGAGTGTAGTGTGGCTGTACACAGTACTAGTAGTATAACATAGCTCTAGTTAAAAAAAATTCATAAATGGCTAGACTATCTTTTGTTTGCACTAGTACAGTACTAAGTAACTGAACCACAAAAACAAATGCAACATTTCACTGATGTTCTTCTCCTGTCTTCTTTGCTTTTAGGTGCACAAAAGACAGAGTAGGAGGTGTCATCGGCATCACCTGGCTACCCGTTGTACTGCCAGCCAGACAGAAGTCCTGCTGCGCATCACGCCCACGTGTGACCAGAACTTGTTGTGCATCTGCCTCCTGCCTGACGTCGGAATAAGATGGCCCCAAAGAAAGGTACCAGGTCCAGTACCAAGAAAGTTGCTGGTGAGAAGAAGGAACAGAAAAAGGAAGTGCCATTAACCACGACTGGTGGTGTGCCGGCCAAGGTTTTTTTTGGCACCAAAGCGTTGTCCGGGAACCAAGCTGGGAGCAGCACAGCGGTCCAGCAACCCCACCAACCTAGGCCCAAGGGCTTTACTGTCGCAGAGGTAGCCAGTCTACTAACGGGCAGCGATGTTGAAGAAATGTCATTACCGCAAAGTAGTACACAATCAAGTTCAACGCAGGCGCAAACTCAGCAGATCAGTGTGCAGCCGCCGCAACAAGAACAGCAGCAGCAGCCAGCGCAACCAGAACAGCAGCAGCAGCCGGCACAACCAGAACAGCAGCAGCAGCCGGCGCAACCAGAACAGCAGCAGCAGCCGGCGCAACCAGAACAGCAGCAGCAGCCGGCGCAACCAGAACAGCAGCATCAGCCGGCGCAACCAGAACAGCAGCAGCAGCCGGCGCAACCAGAACAGCAGCAGCCGCCGCAACCAGACCAGCAGCAGCAGCCGCCGCAACCAGAACAGCAGCAGCAGCCGCCGCAACCAGAACAGCAGCAGCCGCCACAACAGCCCACCATAGTAGTTGTTGCTCCTGACGTAGGGGCATTTCAGGAAATCGAGCTTCCTGCAGACAAAGCGGAGCGAAGTCAAACCACTGTTTCAGAACATCTATTGTCTTCCAGACCACCAGCAAGGAAAAGGAGGCTTAGTCCATCATCTTCTTCTTCAAGCCCCGCTTCTGATGATCGTGATGACACTTGGGTCCCACCAGCTCGGTCTGAGAGTGAAGTACGCCACAAGACATTGCTTCTGAAAAGGAAGGTCCCAGAAAAACTTAGAGTTATGGAGGTAGATGTAGAAGAGGGGGGTGATGATGTTGATGAAGATGAGCCAGTCATCACGCACATTACTCCCGCCCCAAAGGGATTGGAGACCGACATTCTAACCCTATCCAGAAAGGCTGCTACTGAGTGGGATGCAGCACGGATCTCACCAACACAGGTTACACCACCACTACCTCCAGCTGCCATATTTTCCAAGGCCCGGCAGGGACCTACATCCAGCTCAACCACCTCAGTAGGAAGTGGTAGTAAAAGTCACAGTGTAGGTGGACAGGGTCACATATTTTCAAGGACCCCCTCAAGTTCATCTGGTGTTGAAAGTGGCACATCCAGCAGTGCCAGAAAGTTCTCCTCCCCAGTTTGGGACTTCTTTTCTGTTAGCGCCAAGGAGGAGAACATTGCTATATGCGCAATTTGTCGGCAAGGTGTTCGGCGTGGTAAGCTTGGTACAAACTATGGTACCGGAGGACAAGCAAGTCATCTCAGAATACACCACACTATTGTGTGGGAGGATCACCTACTTAAGTTAAAAGAAAGTAGGAAAACTAAACCCTTTGAAGTTGGTCAGGAATCAGGGAGCGATATTATTGTGGTGGCAGGTGAAGAACAGGGAGGCATTTCTAGCCCTGTCTCCAGTAGTGCAGTCACTGCAGTGGTAACGCCCACATCCTCCTCAGTAACATCAGAGTGGCACCGCAGTAAGAGCCATACTCAGAGTGTGGGTGAGACACCAAGGCGACCGGCGGCGAGTACCTCAATGAGACAATCTGTGTCGTTGAGCCTTAGTGGGTTAATGGCACCACTAAGGAAAGTAAGCCAGCCTACCATTGACAGCATGTTTAGGTTGGAGGGGCAGTTCCAACGCAACCACCCAACGGCACGATTGTACAATGCGAAGCTGGCTAAAATGTTAGTGCTGGACCTTCTTCCTTTTTCATTTGTGGAAGGGGTGGGTTTCCTTGAATTTGTGTCTGCCATCTGCCCGAAATGGAAAGTTCCAAGCCGGTCCTATTTCGCAAGAATTGCTGTTCCGGCACTACATCATGATGTGCTGGAATTGGTTGGACAAGCTTTGCAGAAGAGTGCTGTGCACAATATCCACCTGACAACAGACATGTGGACCAGTTGCCAAGCCACAGATTACATGTGTATCACTGCACACTGGATCTCTTTTGTGGGGGTTAAAGATCAACTATCTGCACGAGGTGTTGTTGACACAGCTGCGATTTTTGAAGGTACTCGGAAACATGCAACTGTAGCCATGTTCGCCATGGAGAAATCTCATACGGCTGAAAACATTTTAGAAGAGTTTCGCACCAAGGTTTTGGAATGGCTGCAGCCCAGAGGGCTTGGTATTGGTTTTGTTGCCACAGACAATGGCAGTAATGTACTTAAGGCCATGGAACTTGGTTCCTATTTCAGGGTTCCGTGTTTGGCACACTGCATAAACATTATAGTGCAAGACTTTCTGAAAAAAGAACCCATAGTAAGCAATTTACTGTCCATCTGCCGAAGAATATGCACTCATTTCAGCCATTCTTTTAAAGCTCGGAAGCAGCTGAGGATCCTCCAACGTGAGCGTAGGGTGCCAGTCAAGGCACTCATCCAGGAGGTGGCAACACGTTGGAACTCAACGTATTACATGCTTGATCGTCTGTACGAACAGCACAGGTCACTCAATGATTATGTCTGGTACAGAAGCAGTGATGCTAGTGTTAAAGGCATGACCCTTCAGAGGGAGCAATGGACCCTAATTCAATGCCTGACTGAGATGCTGTCTCCTTTTGAGGTCTTCACACGTGAAGTCAGCAAGGAGGACTGTACAATGGGCCAAGCGATCCCATTGTTGCAAATGCTAGAGCATGAGCTGAATAATGTGTCTGAATCCTACAAAGGTGTAGAGGACAGAAGGCAAGCCCATGACTTGGTGGAGAGCTTATCCAGGCGCTTATCAGAAAATGTAAGGATACAAAATAAAATTTTGTCACAAGACCATTACATTTGTGCCACAATTCTGGATCCACGTGCAAAATTAGGACTATTCCTTTCTTTTTCCGACACTGATGTTGCCCGCTACAAAAGTTGTATAGCTGAAGCAGCCATCAAGTTTGAAAACGAAGGGCTGCTAATTAAAAGCCCGCCACATCAACCCACAACAAGTACTGATACTGAAGCAGGCCATGCAGAATCAAGTGCAACTTCGTCGGCTGAGGGCAGTGCGGTTGGCTCACAATCGCAACACTCACCATCACCATCGACTACAAAAACAATAACTGGATCATTCAGCCGAGTACAATCATTATCAGATTGGTATGTAAAGATGGGCCGTAAGCACAGTGCTGATGCACAGAAAAAACAGCACAAAAGCTTACCAGCAGCAACCCTGAACATTGAGCGGATGGTCCAGGCCTATCTGGACGACCCAACAGAGGTGTACGTTGATCAAAACCCAGTGCAGTATTGGTATAGGAAAAGGTCTGAATGGCCACAGCTCAGCAGGCTGGCAATAAGCTATCTGGCTTGCCCTGTCGCAAGTGTCTCTTCCGAACGTGTTTTCAGTGCTGCTGGTTCCATTGTAACCTTGAGAAGGACCAGTCTATCTCCCAAAAACGTGGAGAGGTTAACAATGATCAAAATGAATCAGCACTTCATACCACCGAATTACACAATGCATGAATCAACAGAGGAAGATGAGGACAGCGGCTCAGGTGACGGAAGTATTGTGTCAGATGATTACCTACTACTGGACGATCCCCCAGAGTTTGAGGACGAGCTATACTTCCCTGACAATTAGGCTCGCACTTACTGTCTTCCTCCCTTTTTTCCCCCTTTGTTTGTGTCTGTTGTTCCGGTTATAAACTTGTGAATCGCAACCAATGCATTATCACCGTCTTCTAATCTTCTAATTTAAGATACAAGTTTCAGGTGTCTGCCATTTGACACTACAGTCCTCAGAATCCAGCTCCTCCGCTCGATCATACTGCATCTCCTGGTCAATTCCATTTCCCTCATGAATGATGATTGGATGATGGTAACAACAAATTCAAACTTTCCTCGTCCTTCCAAAACAAGTGGACCATGAATCTGATGACTTCTATAGCTATCCTCCTTCAGAGCCGAGAGAGACTGGCCATTAACTGAAAATAAGATGCAACAGGTAATGATTGATGCCATGCATTGTCCGCAGAAAAGCAGACTGAGTGATGTAGATTTTGTTGTGTGTGTTGCGCATGAATGAATTGATGTAATTGTGCACTGCCACTAATCAACTTTCTACAGAACACACTAGTAATTACTAATTTTCCTCTTCTGGCAAACAAGAAATGTGTACTTCTCTCCTGCATCTTGGTGATACATTGCTTTTAATTCAATACAGGAAGGGCACTCACTCAATCTGCGCAATGCAAATGACTGTGACTTAACAGCACCGTCCATCATGATGATGGCGAAAGAGACGGCCTGCAGCGTTAACGAGATGAGATGCAACAGGTAATGATTGATGCCATGCATTGGCCGCAGAATAGCAGACTGAATGATGTAGATTTTGTGGTGTGTTTCGCATGAATTGATGTAATTGTGCACTGCCACTAATCAACTTTCTACAGAACACACTAGTAATTACTAATTTTCCTCTTCTGGCAAACAAGAAATGTGTACTTCTCCTGCATCTTGGTGATACATTGCTTTTAATTCAATACAGGAAGGGGACTCACTCAATCTGCTGCGCAATGCAAATGACTGTAACTTAAACAGCACCGTCCGTCATGATGATGGCGAAAGAGACGGCCCGTTAACTTAAGATGAGAAGTAACAGGTAATAAATGATGATAATTAATGGCATGCATTGGACACCTGACTCTGAGCTATTGATCTTTGTGTTTGCGTTGTTTGTTGTGCACAAAGTGAATGATGTCAAAGTGTACTAGTGTTAATCTATCTTTCTGTACACAATAAAGAATGACTCAAGTCAGTAATATTTATATTTCTACTCTTGTTGTGTTCTAAAAATTACACTTGTACTGCAGGCCGATCTTCAGTCAGTAGAAGTATCAGAGCTGATGATGAAGTCAGGAGGATGTTTCATGAGTGGCATAAAACGGAAAAGCCTAAAGGTAAACACGTGAACCACAACCACAGCACACCCAAATGTCTGTGTAGAAGTTGAATAGAGTGTAGCGGTGGGATGACTGCAGTGCATTGATTTTACTAACTTTAACTGTAAAATGCTATGTCTGGAATGGATAATGTGCTTTGCGTTTGTCCAACTCTTTGAGAGAAAAAAAAAAAGGACTCTAAAGTGTTAACGTAGGATGTGCTAATGGTAAGCACTGTGGGCCTGATCTCTCCTGTTACTGTTGAAGGTCTATGCTGGAAACAGACTACAGTAGAGATGATGCATATGCATACATGCCACCTCGGAAAGTGTTCTTGTTGCACTACACCATCACTTGTGCATTTGTTTTCACTTTCTTTCTGAATATCCCCTTTGGTTTTCAATCTAAAATTACAGGCCGGGCCTTGTCCAAAACTTTGTAAAACATTACAATGCATATTAATTACCTTACCAATCAATCACCTTTTTATTCCAGCCGGGCAGTGGCGAGTGGTGAGGCGACACACCCAAGATTGATGGACGAGAGGAGCAAGAGGAATGCCGAGATGCAAAAAACCAGTCCACATTTTTGACCAGGATAACACAGTAACAGTATCCACTTTTCACTTCTTTTAAATAATTTGATTAATATCTTGTATACATTCTTTACAACAGTGTGTTCTTGGAGTTGTTATTATCAATCATCATTACGTTTGCTCTGTGTTTACGATTCTTCACTACCAATATTTAAAATTTCTATTTGCTATCTGTTAAAGTTTTAAGGCCGGAACAGAACAAGAAATAGAAGTGTATGTAATCCGGGTCTCATCATGCATGCATTTCCTTTTTTATACCTTAACATATGGAATGGATATGGTATGGTAGTCTTCAATGATTGTCGTTTGTTTGTCTATGTATGCATACTGTTTTTCTATGTCAAACCTTTCCCAAAATCCCCCTTCCCATCCAATCAACGGACCCTAACCCTCTTCCCCCGGGCTGTGTGACTTATTGTCGAGGTGTAACTAAATTAAATGTACACCAATACTTAATCACACACTTGCTGGGGCGGATGTGGTGAAAGCAACACTACTTCAATTTCAATGCAGAGCGATGATCTTCTTCTGCTTGCCCACCCATGAGTAGGATATTTCACAGGTTATTTTATTTAACAAAGGAACATATACCTCAGCATGAATTGCCGGCATTGATTTGATTTGTTTGTTATCATTCCTCATATACAGCACTAACTGTTAGACTGTAGGCATAGCCAAGTCGACAAAACTATAGTTTGTAACTCTGTCTAGTAGGCTATCCTCATAATATCCAGCATTCATTTTTTTTGTCAAATATTTGAGCATATAATTGTTGCTCGGTAAATTCTGTGATGTACTTCATTCAACTACTCCTCTAACAGTCTCTCAAAGGCGATTGACTATCTCCTTTTCTTTTTTTGGAAATGCTGCTACCCTGCCAGTGTATACTACTACTATACTACCACCACCACCCCAATCATGGCATGTATGAAAAAGGAAACCATCTTCACCATGCAGCCAGTGCTGTGCCACAGTTGGACATAAACATCAAGCACCGGTAAGAGAGAAGTTTGGGGGAGGCAGAATCAATAATGGACATGTTGTCAATGATGTCAGTTTCAAACACCACTCCAAAGAATGCATAGTAGGACCAGTCAATGAGTGAGGTGTGTCGCATCTATCTGTTTGTGTCTTATACAGTCAGCAAATTATTGAAATCAAACACACGCTATGGGCGGCCATGCACCAGCAAAGAAACAGTGTGATGTAAAACAGTTACCCCACCTACAAAACATTAACAACATTGCATGTAACATAGAAAAATATATTTAATTGACCCTAACAAATAAACTAAACCCACAAAAGCTGACCCACCCCCCTCCCTAACCCCAACGACTGTCCATAGAAATAGAGAACGCCCAAACGAGTGAGGAAACAAACAGGAATTAAAAAAGGGGCAGTGACAGGGACTAACTGGTGGGGCGGGACTGGAGGAGGACACGAATCTGGTCCTCTAAATGGGCGACGCGGCGTCTAAGGCCGCGGCAGTTGCAACCACAGTGGGGGGGGGCACCGGAGATGGCACGGTGGCGGCGGGCAGCCGCCAGACGGTGGCGCCGTACCGCTGGAGGGCGGTGGCTGGGGCCCGGGGCACTGGAGGAGGCTTCAATTGCTGCTGCACTCTCCTCCTCCTCCTCGGCTAGGACCACCAGCCGCCGGTATTCCTGCTGGATTGCCTCCAGCTTCCGGCGCCGTGCCTTGGCGGCCAACTCCTTCCGGTTGATTTTCGGAGTAGCTGTGTATCAAAAAGAAAAAAACAAGACAATTGTAAAATATAGTCTTAATAAAACAGTAGGACAAGGTAATTATTTATACACATAGTGGCATGGTAGAGTAGCACTATAAAATAAAGCACAGTAGTACATAACATTTTAAATGTCGCCCGTCCTTCTTCCTTCCACCTGTCTTACACTTTTTAGTTGAACAGTGCACCAGGTGCTCTTCTCCATAAAACTTTCAAAGCGGAGTTGAAATCAGATAGATGAGGCCATTGGTTACTCAATACTCTGGCTCCTAGTCCTATACCAATTAAAGGGAATTCTAGTCTTCTAGTTCACTCTTCAAACGTCCCCAAGAACTCATACTTACTTACGACATCGGATAGCGGGCGGACTTTGTCCGCCCGCCATCCGACTGCTAAAAAGGGTGGGGGTCCCGTGGGGACAATTAATTAGGATGATGCGCCCGGCACAGTGACGCTGAAAGCAATGCTAAAATGTTGTGCTGCTTTTCCAAGCACAACATGACGGGCCTCGCACGGAGCCTGTCACGTTTTGCTTTGAAAGTCGGGGGGTACCATAGCATCGGTAGGTACCCTCCATGGGGGCCCCCAAGCATACTCTGCAATGTGTGCATGCCTTTCCGTGGCGGACGGTAATGCCGCCACGCAAAGGCATTCCAAAATGCAGATTATATGGCTGCCGGTGTGGTGAGAGAGACACCACCGCCATATTGAACCCTTTTCCGCCTAGACATGTCTGAATATTTTCTACAGGGATGGCGGGAGGTTTGCCCCTGCTGTGACGGCAGTGAATTCCAGCCAGCCCGGCGGGGGCAATACGCCCACCATCCTAATGGGGCCCTAATTCACAACTTTACAGTATACATATACATACAGTACACCTTTGCAGTGAGTGTGCTGTCAAGTTCAACAATAGTTAAAGATTATGAATCTAACTTACCACCGCCTGCCACTGGTGCTGCCACTCCCCCTCCGTTGCTATCTGCAACTGCCGCATCCTCGCCCTCTGCGTCGCCTTCGCTGGCCCCAGCAATGGTGGTCGGTAGTGCGCCTAGAAAACATTACACATTTATTAGGCAACATATACACCTCCCCCCTATTGATCAGTAGCAAGGTTGAAAAATGAGTTAATACTAACATAAATCACTAGTACAAATCAGGTAGTAGTAGAGTAGACACTAAGTTATATGATCATTGTAGCATTTGCTTGATTAGCCCTAGCCATGCACATGTGACGTTACCTTTACCTTGCAGCTTCTTAAGACACCTTTGAGCCCACATGACCTGCCTCACACTGCTACTGTCTAGTCTACGCGCTGCGTACAGGCGGTCAACAAACATTAACAAGCCACTTTTTTAGGAAGAACTGGTGTACTACTGTTACTGTTAGTCCATATTGCTTATCCATAGATGCTACACTTTTTGGCACGGCTGAGAAATGCTTGCAAGTTGCAATATACTAACGCACACCATTTCCTTTTTTCGCATTACAGACGCAAGATTCGCTTCTACGAACCAGAGCTTCTGAACGATGCACCAACTACCAGTACTAGGTTCTTCTGAGGTGAGGGGTCCCTTCACTCACATCTTCATTTATAAATGTATATAAACTAAATTGCTATGGGATGGTGGTGCTGCCTTCCACCACTTCAGTTATCATGATTTAATTCCCAACTGTATTAGTGTAACAATGTATTTTGTTTTAATGTTATTGATTTGCCGGTTGGTGCTGCTAAGATAACAGTGTACAGACCTTCTCAAATTGAAATAAAAATTTTAAACTTACATAGACTTTGTGGTATTTGGTGTGGAGTGGACTAACTTACACGATTGAGCAAATTAAAGTAAGGGTGTGCATGTGAATTGCTTCCACGACAGAGGTTGGGTGTGTTAATGTTCTGGGTTGTCTACTTGTTGGTTGTCTTGGGGGGAGGGTTCCGAGACCTAATAGGTATGACAAGACAGTACTATAGTCAAGCAGTGGAATTGTGGTGGGTGCGGAATTTCTGATTGAGGTGTGCAAGGAAGGTCCAACCTACCATCACCAACATCCTATTTTCTGGTGCAAATGTATGTGCAAGATCCCTACAACAGTTGTATGTCCTATAGGGTATCATATCAAAATATTAAGAAATCTGGTAGGGCTGTTGCTGTGAATTTTCAAAGCCTAAACATCAACAAGAGTAAAAAGTAGTACAAGACAACGACCCAACGGATTGTACGAGCTACTGGTGAATATGAGTTTTATATTACAACCTTTCACAAAGAGTGGCACTGGGCAAGACTAGCTACTACAGTACAGACAGACAGACTGATAGTATGTAGTAGTACTCAGTCATCATAGCGGAGGCAGGGATAAGCTTTTTGAAACCGTACAGATCGAAGGATAATTGGTGGTAAAAAATAGCATTTGGAAACACACTATAGTTCGGGAGAAATGGGGCAGTAAAAGTTATGGAATAAGAAATATTATTAAAAACAAGAAGACTTACTGGGGCCAGCAGAGGAGCCCTCAGCGGTGTCCTCCTCGTGGTGTTCCTGTCCCGCCGACTGCCCAGTCCCTGCCCGTCTGCCCCTGGGTGCTGATGAACAGGAAAGATATAAGAAAGACAAACATTGATGGATGGTGTCAACTTAAGCAAATACAATTTTTTTCAACAACGGTCAAAAAACACTAATGTAAACAATTGCAATAACTACATTGACCGATCTCATCTGGTCAACATGTAATATCAGGGGATTCGCAGTTCGACTACTTAAGTTACTATTTATCAACAGTAATCCATTCTTCCATTCTGATTCCAGAAAACTAAGTTACAAGTAAGCCTAAGTATTAGTACAACCTACCACCCAACCTAGCCCACCTATTCCAGGCATGCCAATTGTACATTAAGTATGCATTTCGACTGTATTCCTCAACAATGTGTATGATCCAATCATGGAGGACACATTAACATGACTACATTTTTTGTATATACACAATTTTGGTTTGATTGATGCTCATCTGCTACTGCTAAGTAACTGCAAAGCCTACCTCCACTCATTGAACAAACTAGAAAGGTTCTAAAGACTGGCGTACTAGCAGCACGTCACGTAACTGAGTGAGGGGGCATCACGCATACCACTAACCAATTAGAAGCTCATACAAAGTACCTAAACCTATGTATCAATCCGCCCCTATCTATTAGTGACAGGACAAAGTAAGGAGTGGACATGAGTCACTGTAGCATTACGTAACTTAATTTCTCTAAAATAAACTCGTAAAGAATCACGCTAAGCAAGCGCAAACGCAAAGCTGCAAACAAGTAAGATTAGTAGTAGCGCAGAAGAGCACCTGTGTCATAATCACAGAAGACTTTTAAACATTATTAACCTGGAATGTATTGCAAGCAGCAACATTCTATCTGGTTGGAAGGAAAAAAAGATATTCGCAATATATAACATAGAGCAGAAGAACAGACACAAAGTTGTAATAATTAAATAGGTACTCACCAAGCCCCGGGACCTCCACTCCTAGCAGGTCCAGCAGGTCCTGCTCACGGTCCAGGATGTCGGACCACCGGTGCGTCAGCTGTGCCTGGGTGCGCCGGACCCCAGAGATGCGAGACACTGCCCGGCGCACCTTCCCCCACCGCTGCCGACGCTCCCGGAGGCCGTACCCGGACCCAGGCCTGCCACCTGCTGCCAGGGTTGAGGGGAGGTGGCGCTGCACAAAGAAAATTAGTGCAGCCAACTCCGCCTCCCCAAATAAGGCCCGTGCATGCACCCCTTGTGGGCGCCGCCTTCCGCAAGGAAGGCGGTCGCGGCTCTGGCTGCGCCGGCGAACAGCCCTGCCCTTGGACATGGTTCTGGGGACGGGGCGGGAAAGAAAAGGTAAAATAAATAAAGGAGTAAAGGAAATAAATAGCAGGCAATACAAAGAGAAAAAGTAGCTAAAAAACAAAAAAAAAGGTACACAAAAACCAAAAATATAGAGGCAGGAAAATAGTTAGAGAAATAATAAGTAATAAAGATCCGAAAAAAGTGGCTATAAACAAAGGATTGAAAAGATTTAGGGAGGATTGAAAATCAGGCCCAAGAACCATGCAATAGAGTGGAAAACAAGATGGCCGCGCCCGTTGCGACCACGTGCGCAAGTTCGCGCGATATTTTCTCCCTGAGCAAGCAAAAAGCAACGCGATCAAGTAAAAGCGATCGCGAACAGGAAATATCGACCGCGAACATGCATTGCGCGACCCGGAACAGGAAGTAAACAACGCCAGAGGGCGGGACAAGTGAAAACAAGATGGCCGCGCCCATGAGCGACCGCATGGGTAAGTTGGCGACCCGCGAACACGCAAAAAATACCGCGAACAGGCGGCAAAAAACTTCCGCATCTTCGCGATATTTCCGGCGTGTTTGCGGAGATTTTCTGCAATCTCGCGATAATTTGCGGAGGTTAATTCCGCAAATTCCGCCCACCCCTAGTTAAGACCTTAACCATTAGGCCAGAGCACGAGTCTAAGATCTTAGCTATTAGGCCAGAGTAAGAGTTAAGACCGTAACCATTAGGCCAGAGTACGAGTCTAAGACCTTAGCTATTAGGCCAGAGTAAGAGTTAAGACCTTATCTATTAGGCCAGAGTAAGAGTTAAGACCTTAACCATTAGGCCATAGTACGAATCTAAGACCTTAGCTATTAGGCCAGAGTAAGAGTTAAGACCTTAACCAGTAGGCCAGAGTATGAGTCTAAGACCTTAGCTATTAGGCCAGAGTAAGAGTTAAGACAATAACTTGTAGGCCATAGTACGAGTCTAAGACCTTAGCTATTAGGCCAGAGTAAGAGTTAAGACCTTAGCTATTAGGCCAGAGTAAGAGTTAAGACCTTAACCATTAGGCCAGAGTACGAGTCTAAGACCTTAGCTATTAGGCCAGAGTAATAGTTAAGACCTTAGCTATTAGGCCAGAGTAAGAGTTAAGAGCTTAACCTGTAGGCGATAGTACGAGTCTAAGACCTTAGCTAATATTCCAGAGTAAGAGTTAAGACCTTAGCTATTAGGCCAGAGAAAGAGTTAAGACCTTAACCAGTAGGCCGGAGTACGAGTCTAAGACCTTAGCTATTAGGCCAGAGTACGAGTCTAAGACCTTAGCTATTAGGCCAGAGTAAGAGTTAAGACCTTAACCATTAGGCCAGAGTACGAGTCTAAGACCTTAGCTATTAGGCCAGAGTAATAGTTAAGACCTTAGCTATTAGGCCAGAGTAAGAGTTAAGAGCTTAACCTGTAGGCGATAGTACGAGTCTAAGACCTTAGCTAATATTCCAGAGTAAGAGTTAAGACCTTAGCTATTAGACCAGAGAAAGAGTTAAGACCTTAACCAGTAGGCCAGAGTACGAGTCTAAGACCTTAGCTATTAGGCCAGAGTACGAGTCTAAGACCTTAGCTATTAGGCAAGAATAAGAGTTAAGACATTAACCAGTAGGCCAGAGTACAAGTCTAAGACCTTAGCTATTAGGCCAGAGTACGAGTCTAAGACCTTAGCTATTAGGCCAGATTACGAGTCTAAGACCTTAGCTATTAGGCCAGAGTAAGAGTTAAGACCTTAACCAGTAGGCCAGAGTAAGAGTTAAGACCTTAGCTATTAGGCCAGAGTACGAGTCTAAGACCTTAGCTATTATGCCAGAGTAAGAGTTAAGACCTTAGCTATTAGGCCAGAGTAAGAGTTAAGACCTTAACCATTAGGCCATAGTACAAGTCTAAGTCCTTAGCTATTAGGCCAGAGTAAGAGTTAAGACCTTAGCTATTAGGCCAGAGTAAGCGTTAGGACCTTAACCAGTAGGCCAGATTACGAGTCATAGACCTTAGCTATTAGGCCAGAGTAAGAGTTCAGACCTTAACCTGTAGGCCATAGTACGAGTCTAAGACCTTAGCTATTAGGCCAGAGTAAGAGTTAAGACCTTAGCTATTAGGCCAGAGTAAGAGTTAAGACCTTAACCATTAGGACAGAGCACGAGTCTAAGATCTTAGCTATTAGGCCAGAGTAAGAGTTAAGACCGTAACCATTAGGCCAGAGTATGAGTCTAAGACCTTAGCTATTAGGCCAGAGTAAGAGTTAAGACCTTATCTATTAGGCCAGAGTAAGAGTTAAGACCTTAACCATTAGGCCATAGTACGAATCTAAGACCTTAGCTATTAGGCCAGAGTAAGAGTTAAGACCTTAACCAGTAGGCCAGAGTATGAGTCTAAGACCTTAGCTATTAGGCCAGAGTAAGAGTTAAGACAATAACCTGTAGGCCATAGTACGAGTCTAAGACCTTAGCTATTAGGCCAGAGTAAGAGTTAAGACCTTAGCTATTAGGCCAGAGTAAGAGTTAAGACCTTAACCATTAGGCCAGAGTACGAGTCTAAGACCTTAGCTATTAGGCCAGAGTAATAGTTAAGACCTTAGCTATTAGGCCAGAGTAAGAGTTAAGAGCTTAACCTGTAGGCGATAGTACGAGTCTAAGACCTTAGCTAATATTCCAGAGTAAGAGTTAAGACCTTAGCTATTAGGCCAGAGAAAGAGTTAAGACCTTAACCAGTAGGCCGGAGTACGAGTCTAAGACCTTAGCTATTAGGCCAGAGTAAGAGTTAAGACCTTAAACTGTAGGCCATAGTACGAGTCTAAGACCTTAGCTATTAGGCCAGAGTAAGAGTTAAGTCCTTAGCTATTAGGCCAGAGTAAGAGTTAAGACCTTAACCAGTAGGCCAGAGTACGAGTCTAAGACCTTAGCTATTAGGCCAGAGTAAGAGTTAAGACAATAACCTGTAGGCCATAGTACGAGTCTAAGACCTTAGCTATTAGGCCAGAGTAAGAGTTAAGACCTTAACCATTAGGCCAGAGTACGAGTCTAAGACCGTAGCTATTAGGCCAGAGTAATAGTTAAGACCTTAGCTATTAGGCCAGAGTAAGAGTTAAGACCTTATCCATTAGGCCAGAGTACGAGTCTAAGACCTTAGCTTTTAGGCCAGAGTAAGAGTTAAGACCTTAGCTATTAGGCCAGAGTAAGAGTTAAGACCTTAACCAGTAGGCCGGAGTACGAGTCTAAGACCTTAGCTATTAGGCCAGAGTAAGAGTTAAGACCTTAACCAGTAGGCCAGAGAAAGAGTTAAGACCTTAACCTGTAGGCCAGAGTAAGAGTTAAGACCTTAACCAGTAGGCCAGAGTACGAGTCTAAGACCTTAGCTATTAGGCCAGAGTAAGAGTTAAGACCTTAAACTGTAGGCCATAGTACGAGTCTAAGACCTTAGCTATTAGGCCAGAGTAAGAGTTAAGACCTTAGCTATTAGGCCAGAGTAGGAGTTAAGACCTTAACCATTAGGCCAGAGTACGAGTCTAAGACCGTAGCTATTAGGCCAGAGTAATAGTTAAAACCTTAACTATTAGGCCAGAGTAAGAGTTAAGAGCTTAACCTGTAGGCGATAGTACGAGTCTAAGACCTTAGCTATTATTCCAGAGTAAGAGTTAAGTCCTTAACCATTAGGCCAGAGTACGAGTCTAAGACCTTAGCTATTAGGCCAGAGTACGAGTCTAAGACCTTAGCCATTAGGCCAGAGTAAGAGTTACGACCTTAACCAGTAGGCCAGACTACGAGTCTAAGACCTTATCTATTAGGCCAGAGTACGAGTCTAAGACCTTAGCTATTTGGCCAGAGTACTAGTCTAAGACCTTAGCTATTAGGCCAGAGTAAGAGTTAAGACCTTAACCATTAGGCCAGACTAAGAGTTAAGACCTTAACATGTAGGCCATAGTATGAGTCTTAGACCTTAGCTATTAGGACAGAGTAAGAGTTAAGACCTTAACCATTAGGCCAGAGTACGAGTCTAAGACCTTAGCTATTAGGCCAGAGTAAGAGTTAAGACCTTAACCATTAGGCCAGAGTACGAGTCTAAGACCTTAGCTATTAGGCCAGAGTAAGAGTTAAGACCTTAACCATTAGGCCAGAGTACGAGTCTAAGACCTTAGCTATTAGGCCAGAGTAAGAGTTAAGACCTTAACCAGTAGGTTAGAGTACGAGTCTAAGACCTTAGCTATTATTCCAGAGTAAGAGTTAAGTCCTTAACCATTAGGCCAGAGTACGAGTCTAAGACCTTAGCTATTAGGCCAGAGTACGAGTCTAAGACCTTAGCCATTAGGCCAGAGTAAGAGTTACGACCTTAACCAGAAGGCCAGAGTACGAGTCTAAGACCTTAGCTATTAGGCCAGAGTACGAGTCTAAGACCTTAGCTATTTGGCCAGAGTACTAATCTAAGACCTTAGCTATTAGGCCAGTGTAAGAGTTAAGACCTTAACCATTAGGCCAGACTAAGAGTTAAGACCTTAACATGTTGGCCATAGTATGAGTCTAAGACCTTAGCTATTAGGCCAGAGTAAGAGTTAAGACCTTAGCTATTAGGCCAGAGTAAGAGTTAAGACCTTAACCAGTAGGCCAGAGTACGAGTCTAAGACCTTAGCTATTAGGCCAGAGTAAAAGTTAAGACCTTAGCTATTAGGCCAGAGTAAGAGTTAAGACCTTAACCATTAGGCCATAGTACGAGTCTAAGACCTTAGCTATTAAGCCAGAGTAAGAGTTAAGACCTTATCCATTAGGCCAGAGTACGAGTCTAAGACCTTAGCTATTAGGCCAGAGTAAGAGTTAAGACCTTAGCTATTAGGCCAGAGTAAGAGTTAAGACCTTAACCAGTAGTCCGGAGTACGTGTCTAAGACCTTAGCTATTAGGCCAGAGTAAGAGTTAAGACCTTAACCATTAGGCCAGAGTACGAGTCTAAGACCTTAGCTATTAGGCCAGAGTAAGAGTTAAGACCTTAACCAGTAGGCCAGAGTACGAGTCTTAGACCTTAGCTATTAGGCCAGAGTAAGAGTTAAGACCTTAACCAGTAGGCCAGAGTACGAGTCTAAGACCTTAGCTATTAGGCCAGAGTAAGAGTTAAGACCTTAGCTATTAGGCCAGAGTAAGAGTTAAGACCTTAACCATTAGGCCAGAGTACGAGTCTAAGACCTTAGCTATTAGGCCAGAGTAATAGTTAAGACCTTAGCTATTAGGCCAGAGTAAGAGTTAAGAGCTTAACCTGTAGGCGATAGTACGAGTCTAAGACCTTAGCTAATATTCCAGAGTAAGAGTTAAGACCTTAGCTATTAGGCCAGAGTAAGAGTTAAGACCTTAACCATTAGGCCAGAGTACGAGTCTAAGACCTTAGCTATTAGGCCAGAGTAAGAGTTAAGACCTTAACCATTAGGCCAGAGTACGAGTCTAAGACCTTAGCTATTAGGCCAGAGTAAGAGTTAAGACCTTAACCAGTAGGTTAGAGTACGAGTCTAAGACCTTAGCTATTATTCCAGAGTAAGAGTTAAGTCCTTAACCATTAGGCCAGAGTACGAGTCTAAGACCTTAGCTATTAGGCCAGAGTACGAGTCTAAGACCTTAGCCATTAGGCCAGAGTAAGAGTTACGACCTTAACCAGAAGGCCAGAGTACGAGTCTAAGACCTTAGCTATTAGGCCAGAGTACGAGTCTAAGACCTTAGCTATTTGGCCAGAGTACTAATCTAAGACCTTAGCTATTAGGCCAGTGTAAGAGTTAAGACCTTAACCATTAGGCCAGACTAAGAGTTAAGACCTTAACATGTTGGCCATAGTATGAGTCTAAGACCTTAGCTATTAGGCCAGAGTAAGAGTTAAGACCTTAACCATTAGGCCAGAGTACGAGTCTAAGACCTTAGCTATTAGGCCAGAGTAAAAGTTAAGACCTTAGCTATTAGGCCAGAGTAAGAGTTAAGACCTTAACCATTAGGCCATAGTACGAGTCTAAGACCTTAGCTATTAAGCCAGAGTAAGAGTTAAGACCTTATCCATTAGGCCAGAGTACGAGTCTAAGACCTTAGCTATTAGGCCAGAGTAAGAGTTAAGACCTTAGCTATTAGGCCAGAGTAAGAGTTAAGACCTTAACCAGTAGTCCGGAGTACGTGTCTAAGACCTTAGCTATTAGGCCAGAGTAAGAGTTAAGACCTTAACCATTAGGCCAGAGTACGAGTCTAAGACCTTAGCTATTAGGCCAGAGTAAGAGTTAAGACCTTAACCAGTAGGCCAGAGTACGAGTCTTAGACCTTAGCTATTAGGCCAGAGTAAGAGTTAAGACCTTAACCAGTAGGCCAGAGTACGAGTCTAAGACCTTAGCTATTAGGCCAGAGTAAGAGTTAAGACCTTAACCATTAGGCCAGAGTACGAGTCTAAGACCTTAGCTATTAGGCCAGAGTAATAGTTAAGACCTTAGCTATTAGGCCAGAGTAAGAGTTAAGAGCTTAACCTGTAGGCGATAGTACGAGTCTAAGACCTTAGCTAATATTCCAGAGTAAGAGTTAAGACCTTAGCTATTAGGCCAGAGTAAGAGTTAAGACCTTAACCAGTAGGCCAGAGAAAGAGTTAAGACCTTAACCTGTAGGCCAGAGTAAGAGTTAAGACCTTAACCAGTAGGCCAGAGTATGAGTCTAAGACCTTAGCTATTAGGCCAGAGTAAGTGTTAAGACATTAAACTATAGGCGATAGTACGAGTCTAAGACCTTAGCTATTAGGCCAGAGTAAGAGTTAAGACCTTAGCTATTAGGCCAGAATAGGAGTTAGGACCTTAACCATTAGGCCAGAGTACGAGTCTAAGACCGTAGCTATTAGGCCAGAGTAATAGTTAAAACCTTAACTATTAGGCCAGAGTAAGAGTTAAGAGCTTAACCTGTAGGCGATAGTGCGAGTCTAAGACCTTAGCTATTATTCCAGAGTAAGAGTTAAGACCTTAACCATTAGGCCATAGTACGAGTCTAAGACCTTAGCTATTAGGCCAGAGTACAAGTCTAAGACCTTAGCCATTAGGCCAGAGTAAGAGTTACGACCTTAACCAGTAGGCCAGAGTACGAGTCTAAGACCTTAGCTATTAGGCCAGAGTACGAGTCTAAGACCTTATCTATTTGGCCAGAGTACTAGTCTAAGACCATAGCTATTAGGCCAGATTAAGAGTTAAGACCTTAACCATTAGGCCAGACTAAGAGTTAAGACCGTAACATGTAGGCCAAAGTATGAGTCTAAGACCTTAGCTATTAGGCCAGAGTAAGAGTTAAGACCTTAACCATTAGGCCAGAGTACGAGTCTAAGACATTAGCTATTAGGCCAGAGTAAAAGTTAAGACCTTAGCTATTAGGCCAGAGTAAGAGTTAAGACCTTAACCATTAGGCCATAGTACGAGTCTAAGACTTTAGCTATTAGGCCAGAGTAAGAGCTAAGACCTTAGCTATTAGGCCAGAATAAGAGTTAACACCTTAACCAGTAGGCCAGAGTACGAGTCTAAGACCTTAGCTATTAGGCCAGAGTAAGAGTTAAGACCTTAACCATTAGGCCAGAGTACGAGTCTAAGACCTTAGCTATTCGGCCAGAGTAAAAGTTAAGACCTTAACCATTAGGCTAGAGTACGAGTCTAAGACCTTAGCTATTAGGCCAGAGTAAGAGTTAAGACCTTAACCAGTAGGCCAAAGTACGAGTCTAAGACCTTAGCTATTAGGCCAGAGTAAGAGTTAAGACCTTAACCATTAGGCCAGAGTACGAGTCTAATACCTTAGCTATTAGGCCAGAGTAAGAGTTAAGACCTTAACCATTAGGCCAGAGTACGAGTCTAAGACCTTAGCTATTAGGCCAGAGTAAGCGTTAAGACCTTAACCAGTAGGCCAGAGTACGAGTCTAAGACCTTAGCTATTAGGCCAGAGTACGAGTCTAAGACCTTAGCTATTAGGCCAGAATAAGAGTTAAGACCTTAACCAGTAGGCCAGAGTACAAGTCTAAGACCTTAGCTATTAGGCCAGAGTACGAGTCTAAGACCTTAGCTATTAGGCCAGATTACGAGTCTAAGACCTTAGCTATTAGGCCAGAGTAAGAGTTAAGACCTTAACCAGTAGGCCAGAGTAAGAGTTAAGACCTTAGCTATTAGGCCAGAGTACGAGTCTAAGACCTTAGCTATTATGCCAGAGTAAGAGTTAAGACCTTAGCTATTAGGCCACAGTAAGAGTTAAGACCTTAACCATTAGGCCATAGTACGAGTCTAAGACCTTAGCTATTAGGCCAGAGTAAAAGTTAAGACCTTAGCTATTAGGCCAGAGTAACAGTTAGGACCTTAACCAGTAGGCCAGATTACGAGTCATAGACCTTAGCTATTAGGCCAGAGTAAGAGTTCAGACCTTAACCTGTAGGCCATAGTACGAGTCTAAGACCTTAGCTATTAGGCCAGAGTAAGAGTTAAGACCTTAGCTATTAGGCCAGAGTAAGAGTTAAGACCTTAACCATTAGGCCAGAGTACGAGTCTAAGACCTTAGCTATTAGGCCAGAGTAAGAGTTAAGACCTTAACCAGTAGGCCAGAGTAAGAGTTAAGACCTTAACCATTAGGCCAGAGCACAAGTCTAAGACCTTAGCTATTAGGCCAGAGTAAGAGTTAAGACCATAACCATTAGGCCAGAGTACGAGTCTAAGACCTTAGCTATTAGGCCAGAGTAAGAGTTAAGACCTTATCTATTAGGTCAGAGTAAGAATTAAGACCTTAACCATTAGGCCATAGTACGAGTCTAAGACCTTAGCTATTAGGCCAGAGTACGAGTCTAAGACCTTAGCTATTAGGCAAGAATAAGAGTTAAGACATTAACCAGTAGGCCAGAGTACAAGTCTAAGACCTTAGCTATTAGGCCAGAGTACGAGTCTAAGACCTTAGCTATTAGGCCAGAGTACGAGTCTAAGACCTTAGCTATTAGGCAAGAATAAGAGTTAAGACATTAACCAGTAGGCCAGAGTACAAGTCTAAGACCTTAGCTATTAGGCCAGAGTACGAGTCTAAGACCTTAGCTATTAGGCCAGATTACGAGTCTAAGACCTTAGCTATTAGGCCAGAGTAAGAGTTAAGACCTTAACCAGTAGGCCAGAGTAAGAGTTAAGACCTTAGCTATTAGGCCAGAGTACGAGTCTAAGACCTTAGCTATTATGCCAGAGTAAGAGTTAAGACCTTAGCTATTAGGCCAGAGTAAGAGTTAAGACCTTAACCATTAGGCCATAGTACAAGTCTAAGTCCTTAGCTATTAGGCCAGAGTAAGAGTTAAGACCTTAGCTATTAGGCCAGAGTAAGCGTTAGGACCTTAACCAGTAGGCCAGATTACGAGTCATAGACCTTAGCTATTAGGCCAGAGTAAGAGTTCAGACCTTAACCTGTAGGCCATAGTACGAGTCTAAGACCTTAGCTATTAGGCCAGAGTAAGAGTTAAGACCTTAGCTATTAGGCCAGAGTAAGAGTTAAGACCTTAACCAGTAGGTTAGAGTACGAGTCTAAGACCTTAGCTATTATTCCAGAGTAAGAGTTAAGTCCTTAACCATTAGGCCAGAGTACGAGTCTAAGACCTTAGCTATTAGGCCAGAGTACGAGTCTAAGACCTTAGCCATTAGGCCAGAGTAAGAGTTACGACCTTAACCAGAAGGCCAGAGTACGAGTCTAAGACCTTAGCTATTAGGCCAGAGTACGAGTCTAAGACCTTAGCTATTTGGCCAGAGTACTAATCTAAGACCTTAGCTATTAGGCCAGTGTAAGAGTTAAGACCTTAACCATTAGGCCAGACTAAGAGTTAAGACCTTAACATGTTGGCCATAGTATGAGTCTAAGACCTTAGCTATTAGGCCAGAGTAAGAGTTAAGACCTTAACCATTAGGCCAGAGTACGAGTCTAAGACCTTAGCTATTAGGCCAGAGTAAAAGTTAAGACCTTAGCTATTAGGCCAGAGTAAGAGTTAAGACCTTAACCATTAGGCCATAGTACGAGTCTAAGACCTTAGCTATTAAGCCAGAGTAAGAGTTAAGACCTTATCCATTAGGCCAGAGTACGAGTCTAAGACCTTAGCTATTAGGCCAGAGTAAGAGTTAAGACCTTAGCTATTAGGCCAGAGTAAGAGTTAAGACCTTAACCAGTAGTCCGGAGTACGTGTCTAAGACCTTAGCTATTAGGCCAGAGTAAGAGTTAAGACCTTAACCATTAGGCCAGAGTACGAGTCTAAGACCTTAGCTATTAGGCCAGAGTAAGAGTTAAGACCTTAACCAGTAGGCCAGAGTACGAGTCTTAGACCTTAGCTATTAGGCCAGAGTAAGAGTTAAGACCTTAACCAGTAGGCCAGAGTACGAGTCTAAGACCTTAGCTATTAGGCCAGAGTAAGAGTTAAGACCTTAACCATTAGGCCAGAGTACGAGTCTAAGACCTTAGCTATTAGGCCAGAGTAATAGTTAAGACCTTAGCTATTAGGCCAGAGTAAGAGTTAAGAGCTTAACCTGTAGGCGATAGTACGAGTCTAAGACCTTAGCTAATATTCCAGAGTAAGAGTTAAGACCTTAGCTATTAGGCCAGAGTAAGAGTTAAGACCTTAACCAGTAGGCCAGAGAAAGAGTTAAGACCTTAACCTGTAGGCCAGAGTAAGAGTTAAGACCTTAACCAGTAGGCCAGAGTATGAGTCTAAGACCTTAGCTATTAGGCCAGAGTAAGTGTTAAGACATTAAACTATAGGCGATAGTACGAGTCTAAGACCTTAGCTATTAGGCCAGAGTAAGAGTTAAGACCTTAGCTATTAGGCCAGAATAGGAGTTAGGACCTTAACCATTAGGCCAGAGTACGAGTCTAAGACCGTAGCTATTAGGCCAGAGTAATAGTTAAAACCTTAACTATTAGGCCAGAGTAAGAGTTAAGAGCTTAACCTGTAGGCGATAGTGCGAGTCTAAGACCTTAGCTATTATTCCAGAGTAAGAGTTAAGACCTTAACCATTAGGCCATAGTACGAGTCTAAGACCTTAGCTATTAGGCCAGAGTACAAGTCTAAGACCTTAGCCATTAGGCCAGAGTAAGAGTTACGACCTTAACCAGTAGGCCAGAGTACGAGTCTAAGACCTTAGCTATTAGGCCAGAGTACGAGTCTAAGACCTTATCTATTTGGCCAGAGTACTAGTCTAAGACCATAGCTATTAGGCCAGATTAAGAGTTAAGACCTTAACCATTAGGCCAGACTAAGAGTTAAGACCGTAACATGTAGGCCAAAGTATGAGTCTAAGACCTTAGCTATTAGGCCAGAGTAAGAGTTAAGACCTTAACCATTAGGCCAGAGTACGAGTCTAAGACATTAGCTATTAGGCCAGAGTAAAAGTTAAGACCTTAGCTATTAGGCCAGAGTAAGAGTTAAGACCTTAACCATTAGGCCATAGTACGAGTCTAAGACTTTAGCTATTAGGCCAGAGTAAGAGCTAAGACCTTAGCTATTAGGCCAGAATAAGAGTTAACACCTTAACCAGTAGGCCAGAGTACGAGTCTAAGACCTTAGCTATTAGGCCAGAGTAAGAGTTAAGACCTTAACCATTAGGCCAGAGTACGAGTCTAAGACCTTAGCTATTCGGCCAGAGTAAAAGTTAAGACCTTAACCATTAGGCCAGAGTACGAGTCTAAGACCTTAGCTATTAGGCCAGAGTAAGAGTTAAGACCTTAACCAGTAGGCCAAAGTACGAGTCTAAGACCTTAGCTATTAGGCCAGAGTAAGAGTTAAGACCTTAACCATTAGGCCAGAGTACGAGTCTAATACCTTAGCTATTAGGCCAGAGTAAGAGTTAAGACCTTAACCATTAGGCCAGAGTACGAGTCTAAGACCTTAGCTATTAGGCCAGAGTAAGCGTTAAGACCTTAACCAGTAGGCCAGAGTACGAGTCTAAGACCTTAGCTATTAGGCCAGAGTACGAGTCTAAGACCTTAGCTATTAGGCCAGAATAAGAGTTAAGACCTTAACCAGTAGGCCAGAGTACAAGTCTAAGACCTTAGCTATTAGGCCAGAGTACGAGTCTAAGACCTTAGCTATTAGGCCAGATTACGAGTCTAAGACCTTAGCTATTAGGCCAGAGTAAGAGTTAAGACCTTAACCAGTAGGCCAGAGTAAGAGTTAAGACCTTAGCTATTAGGCCAGAGTACGAGTCTAAGACCTTAGCTATTATGCCAGAGTAAGAGTTAAGACCTTAGCTATTAGGCCACAGTAAGAGTTAAGACCTTAACCATTAGGCCATAGTACGAGTCTAAGACCTTAGCTATTAGGCCAGAGTAAAAGTTAAGACCTTAGCTATTAGGCCAGAGTAACAGTTAGGACCTTAACCAGTAGGCCAGATTACGAGTCATAGACCTTAGCTATTAGGCCAGAGTAAGAGTTCAGACCTTAACCTGTAGGCCATAGTACGAGTCTAAGACCTTAGCTATTAGGCCAGAGTAAGAGTTAAGACCTTAGCTATTAGGCCAGAGTAAGAGTTAAGACCTTAACCATTAGGCCAGAGTACGAGTCTAAGACCTTAGCTATTAGGCCAGAGTAAGAGTTAAGACCTTAACCAGTAGGCCAGAGTAAGAGTTAAGACCTTAACCATTAGGCCAGAGCACAAGTCTAAGACCTTAGCTATTAGGCCAGAGTAAGAGTTAAGACCATAACCATTAGGCCAGAGTACGAGTCTAAGACCTTAGCTATTAGGCCAGAGTAAGAGTTAAGACCTTATCTATTAGGTCAGAGTAAGAATTAAGACCTTAACCATTAGGCCATAGTACGAGTCTAAGACCTTAGCTATTAGGCCAGAGTACGAGTCTAAGACCTTAGCTATTAGGCAAGAATAAGAGTTAAGACATTAACCAGTAGGCCAGAGTACAAGTCTAAGACCTTAGCTATTAGGCCAGAGTACGAGTCTAAGACCTTAGCTATTAGGCCAGAGTACGAGTCTAAGACCTTAGCTATTAGGCAAGAATAAGAGTTAAGACATTAACCAGTAGGCCAGAGTACAAGTCTAAGACCTTAGCTATTAGGCCAGAGTACGAGTCTAAGACCTTAGCTATTAGGCCAGATTACGAGTCTAAGACCTTAGCTATTAGGCCAGAGTAAGAGTTAAGACCTTAACCAGTAGGCCAGAGTAAGAGTTAAGACCTTAGCTATTAGGCCAGAGTACGAGTCTAAGACCTTAGCTATTATGCCAGAGTAAGAGTTAAGACCTTAGCTATTAGGCCAGAGTAAGAGTTAAGACCTTAACCATTAGGCCATAGTACAAGTCTAAGTCCTTAGCTATTAGGCCAGAGTAAGAGTTAAGACCTTAGCTATTAGGCCAGAGTAAGCGTTAGGACCTTAACCAGTAGGCCAGATTACGAGTCATAGACCTTAGCTATTAGGCCAGAGTAAGAGTTCAGACCTTAACCTGTAGGCCATAGTACGAGTCTAAGACCTTAGCTATTAGGCCAGAGTAAGAGTTAAGACCTTAGCTATTAGGCCAGAGTAAGAGTTAAGACCTTAACCATTAGGACAGAGTACGAGTCTAAGACATTAGCTATTAGGCCAGAGTAAGAGTTAAGACCTTAACCAGTAGGCCAGAGTAAGAGTTAAGACCTTAACCATTAGGCCAGAGCACGAGTCTAAGATCTTAGCTATTAGGCCAGAGTAAGAGTTAAGACCGTAACCATTAGGCCAGAGTACGAGTCTAAGACCTTAGCTATTAGGCCAGAGTAAGAGTTAAGACCTTATCTATTAGGCCAGAGTAAGAGTTAAGACCTTAACCATTAGGCCATAGTACGAATCTAAGACCTTAGCTATTAGGCCAGAGTAAGAGTTAAGACCTTAACCAGTAGGCCAGAGTATGAGTCTAAGACCTTAGCTATTAGGCCAGAGTAAGAGTTAAGACAATAACCTGTAGGCCATAGTACGAGTCTAAGACTTTAGCTATTAGGCCAGAGTAAGAGTTAAGACCTTAGCTATTAGGCCAGAGTAAGAGTTAAGACCTTAACCATTAGGCCAGAGTACGAGTCTAAGACCTTAGCTATTAGGCCAGAGTAATAGTTAAGACCTTAGCTATTAGGCCAGAGTAAGAGTTAAGAGCTTAACCTGTAGGCGATAGTACGAGTCTAAGACCTTAGCTAATATTCCAGAGTAAGAGTTAAGACCTTAGCTATTAGGCCAGAGAAAGAGTTAAGACCTTAACCAGTAGGCCGGAGTACGAGTCTAAGACCTTAGCTATTAGGCCAGAGTACGAGTCTAAGACCTTAGCTATTAGGCCAGAGTAAGAGTTAAGACCTTAACCATTAGGCAAGAGTACGAGTCTAAGACCTTAGCTATTAGGCCAGAGTAATAGTTAAGACCTTAGCTATTAGGCCAGAGTAAGAGTTAAGAGCTTAACCTGTAGGCGATAGTACGAGTCTAAGACCTTAGCTAATATTCCAGAGTAAGAGTTAAGACCTTAGCTATTAGACCAGAGAAAGAGTTAAGACCTTAACCAGTAGGCCAGAGTACGAGTCTAAGACCTTAGCTATTAGGCCAGAGTACGAGTCTAAAACCTTAGCTATTAGGCAAGAATAAGAGTTAAGACATTAACCAGTAGGCCAGAGTACAAGTCTAAGACCTTAGCTATTAGGCCAGAGTACGAGTCTAAGACCTTAGCTATTAGGCCAGATTACGAGTCTAAGACCTTAGCTATTAGGCCAGAGTAAGAGTTAAGACCTTAACCAGTAGGCCAGAGTAAGAGTTAAGACCTTAGCTATTAGGCCAGAGTACGAGTCTAAGACCTTAGCTATTATGCCAGAGTAAGAGTTAAGACCTTAGCTATTAGGCCAGAGTAAGAGTTAAGACCTTAACCATTAGGCCATAGTACAAGTCTAAGTCCTTAGCTATTAGGCCAGAGTAAGAGTTAAGACCTTAACCTGTAGGCCAGATTACGAGTCATAGACCTTAGCTATTAGGCCAGAGTAAGAGTTCAGACCTTAACCTGTAGGCCATAGTACGAGTCTAAGACCTTAGCTATTAGGCCAGAGTAAGAGTTAAGACCTTAGCTATTAGGCCAGAGTAAGAGTTAAGACCTTAACCATTAGGACAGAGCACGAGTCTAAGATCTTAGCTATTAGGCCAGAGTAAGAGTTAAGACCGTAACCATTAGGCCAGAGTACGAGTCTAAGACCTTAGCTATTAGGCCAGAGTAAGAGTTAAGACCTTATCTATTAGGCCAGAGTAAGAGTTAAGACCTTAACCATTAGGCCATAGTACGAATCTAAGACCTTAGCTATTAGGCCAGAGTAAGAGTTAAGACCTTAACCAGTAGGCCAGAGTATGAGTCTAAGACCTTAGCTATTAGGCCAGAGTAAGAGTTAAGACAATAACCTGTAGGCCATAGTACGAGTCTAAGACCTTAGCTATTAGGCCAGAGTAAGAGTTAAGACCTTAGCTATTAGGCCAGAGTAAGAGTTAAGACCTTAACCATTAGGCCAGAGTACGAGTCTAAGACCTTAGCTATTAGGCCAGAGTAATAGTTAAGACCTTAGCTATTAGGCCAGAGTAAGAGTTAAGAGCTTAACCTGTAGGCGATAGTACGAGTCTAAGACCTTAGCTAATATTCCAGAGTAAGAGTTAAGACCTTAGCTATTAGGCCAGAGAAAGAGTTAAGACCTTAACCAGTAGGCCGGAGTACGAGTCTAAGACCTTAGCTATTAGGCCAGAGTAAGAGTTAAGACCTTAAACTGTAGGCCATAGTACGAGTCTAAGACCTTAGCTATTAGGCCAGAGTAAGAGTTAAGTCCTTAGCTATTAGGCCAGAGTAAGAGTTAAGACCTTAACCAGTAGGCCAGAGTACGAGTCTAAGACCTTAGCTATTAGGCCAGAGTAAGAGTTAAGACAATAACCTGTAGGCCATAGTACGAGTCTAAGACCTTAGCTATTAGGCCAGAGTAAGAGTTAAGACCTTAACCATTAGGCCAGAGTACGAGTCTAAGACCGTAGCTATTAGGCCAGAGTAATAGTTAAGACCTTAGCTATTAGGCCAGAGTAAGAGTTAAGACCTTATCCATTAGGCCAGAGTACGAGTCTAAGACCTTAGCTTTTAGGCCAGAGTAAGAGTTAAGACCTTAGCTATTAGGCCAGAGTAAGAGTTAAGACCTTAACCAGTAGGCCGGAGTACGAGTCTAAGACCTTAGCTATTAGGCCAGAGTAAGAGTTAAGACCTTAACCAGTAGGCCAGAGAAAGAGTTAAGACCTTAACCTGTAGGCCAGAGTAAGAGTTAAGACCTTAACCAGTAGGCCAGAGTACGAGTCTAAGACCTTAGCTATTAGGCCAGAGTAAGAGTTAAGACCTTAAACTGTAGGCCATAGTACGAGTCTAAGACCTTAGCTATTAGGCCAGAGTAAGAGTTAAGACCTTATCTATTAGGCCAGAGTAGGAGTTAAGACCTTAACCATTAGGCCAGAGTACGAGTCTAAGACCGTAGCTATTAGGCCAGAGTAATAGTTAAAACCTTAACTATTAGGCCAGAGTAAGAGTTAAGAGCTTAACCTGTAGGCGATAGTACGAGTCTAAGACCTTAGCTATTATTCCAGAGTAAGAGTTAAGTCCTTAACCATTAGGCCAGAGTACGAGTCTAAGACCTTAGCTATTAGGCCAGAGTACGAGTCTAAGACCTTAGCCATTAGGCCAGAGTAAGAGTTACGACCTTAACCAGTAGGCCAGACTACGAGTCTAAGACCTTATCTATTAGGCCAGAGTACGAGTCTAAGACCTTAGCTATTTGGCCAGAGTACTAGTCTAAGACCTTAGCTATTAGGCCAGAGTAAGAGTTAAGACCTTAACCATTAGGCCAGACTAAGAGTTAAGACCTTAACATGTAGGCCATAGTATGAGTCTTAGACCTTAGCTATTAGGCCAGAGTAAGAGTTAAGACCTTAATCATTAGGCCAGAGTACGAGTCTAAGACCTTAGCTATTAGGCCAGAGTAAGAGTTAAGACCTTAACCATTAGGCCAGAGTACGAGTCTAAGACCTTAGCTATTAGGCCAGAGTAAGAGTTAAGACCTTAACCAGTAGGTTAGAGTACGAGTCTAAGACCTTAGCTATTATTCCAGAGTAAGAGTTAAGTCCTTAACCATTAGGCCAGAGTACGAGTCTAAGACCTTAGCTATTAGGCCAGAGTACGAGTCTAAGACCTTAGCCATTAGGCCAGAGTAAGAGTTACGACCTTAACCAGAAGGCCAGAGTACGAGTCTAAGACCTTAGCTATTAGGCCAGAGTACGAGTCTAAGACCTTAGCTATTTGGCCAGAGTACTAATCTAAGACCTTAGCTATTAGGCCAGAGTAAGAGTTAAGACCTTAACCATTAGGCCAGAGTACGAGTCTAAGACCTTAGCTATGAGGCCAGAGTAAAAGTTAAGACCTTAGCTATTAGGCCAGAGTACGAGTCTAAGACCTTAGCTATTAGGCCAGAGTACGAGTCTAAGACCTTAGCTATTAGGCAAGAATAAGAGTTAAGACATTAACCAGTAGGCCAGAGTACAAGTCTAAGACCTTAGCTATTAGGCCAGAGTACGAGTCTAAGACCTTAGCTATTAGGCCAGATTACGAGTCTAAGACCTTAGCTATTAGGCCAGAGTAAGAGTTAAGACCTTAACCAGTAGGCCAGAGTAAGAGTTAAGACCTTAGCTATTAGGCCAGAGTACGAGTCTAAGACCTTAGCTATTATGCCAGAGTAAGAGTTAAGACCTTAGCTATTAGGCCAGAGTAAGAGTTAAGACCTTAACCATTAGGCCATAGTACAAGTCTAAGTCCTTAGCTATTAGGCCAGAGTAAGAGTTAAGACCTTAGCTATTAGGCCAGAGTAAGCGTTAGGACCTTAACCAGTAGGCCAGATTACGAGTCATAGACCTTAGCTATTAGGCCAGAGTAAGAGTTCAGACCTTAACCTGTAGGCCATAGTACGAGTCTAAGACCTTAGCTATTAGGCCAGAGTAAGAGTTAAGACCTTAGCTATTAGGCCAGAGTAAGAGTTAAGACCTTAACCATTAGGACAGAGTACGAGTCTAAGACATTAGCTATTAGGCCAGAGTAAGAGTTAAGACCTTAACCAGTAGGCCAGAGTAAGAGTTAAGACCTTAACCATTAGGCCAGAGCACGAGTCTAAGATCTTAGCTATTAGGCCAGAGTAAGAGTTAAGACCGTAACCATTAGGCCAGAGTACGAGTCTAAGACCTTAGCTATTAGGCCAGAGTAAGAGTTAAGACCTTATCTATTAGGCCAGAGTAAGAGTTAAGACCTTAACCATTAGGCCATAGTACGAATCTAAGACCTTAGCTATTAGGCCAGAGTAAGAGTTAAGACCTTAACCAGTAGGCCAGAGTATGAGTCTAAGACCTTAGCTATTAGGCCAGAGTAAGAGTTAAGACAATAACCTGTAGGCCATAGTACGAGTCTAAGACTTTAGCTATTAGGCCAGAGTAAGAGTTAAGACCTTAGCTATTAGGCCAGAGTAAGAGTTAAGACCTTAACCATTAGGCCAGAGTACGAGTCTAAGACCTTAGCTATTAGGCCAGAGTAATAGTTAAGACCTTAGCTATTAGGCCAGAGTAAGAGTTAAGAGCTTAACCTGTAGGCGATAGTACGAGTCTAAGACCTTAGCTAATATTCCAGAGTAAGAGTTAAGACCTTAGCTATTAGGCCAGAGAAAGAGTTAAGACCTTAACCAGTAGGCCGGAGTACGAGTCTAAGACCTTAGCTATTAGGCCAGAGTACGAGTCTAAGACCTTAGCTATTAGGCCAGAGTAAGAGTTAAGACCTTAACCATTAGGCAAGAGTACGAGTCTAAGACCTTAGCTATTAGGCCAGAGTAATAGTTAAGACCTTAGCTATTAGGCCAGAGTAAGAGTTAAGAGCTTAACCTGTAGGCGATAGTACGAGTCTAAGACCTTAGCTAATATTCCAGAGTAAGAGTTAAGACCTTAGCTATTAGACCAGAGAAAGAGTTAAGACCTTAACCAGTAGGCCAGAGTACGAGTCTAAGACCTTAGCTATTAGGCCAGAGTACGAGTCTAAAACCTTAGCTATTAGGCAAGAATAAGAGTTAAGACATTAACCAGTAGGCCAGAGTACAAGTCTAAGACCTTAGCTATTAGGCCAGAGTACGAGTCTAAGACCTTAGCTATTAGGCCAGATTACGAGTCTAAGACCTTAGCTATTAGGCCAGAGTAAGAGTTAAGACCTTAACCAGTAGGCCAGAGTAAGAGTTAAGACCTTAGCTATTAGGCCAGAGTACGAGTCTAAGACCTTAGCTATTATGCCAGAGTAAGAGTTAAGACCTTAGCTATTAGGCCAGAGTAAGAGTTAAGACCTTAACCATTAGGCCATAGTACAAGTCTAAGTCCTTAGCTATTAGGCCAGAGTAAGAGTTAAGACCTTAGCTATTAGGCCAGAGTAAGCGTTAGGACCTTAACCTGTAGGCCAGATTACGAGTCATAGACCTTAGCTATTAGGCCAGAGTAAGAGTTCAGACCTTAACCTGTAGGCCATAGTACGAGTCTAAGACCTTAGCTATTAGGCCAGAGTAAGAGTTAAGACCTTAGCTATTAGGCCAGAGTAAGAGTTAAGACCTTAACCATTAGGACAGAGCACGAGTCTAAGATCTTAGCTATTAGGCCAGAGTAAGAGTTAAGACCGTAACCATTAGGCCAGAGTACGAGTCTAAGACCTTAGCTATTAGGCCAGAGTAAGAGTTAAGACCTTATCTATTAGGCCAGAGTAAGAGTTAAGACCTTAACCATTAGGCCATAGTACGAATCTAAGACCTTAGCTATTAGGCCAGAGTAAGAGTTAAGACCTTAACCAGTAGGCCAGAGTATGAGTCTAAGACCTTAGCTATTAGGCCAGAGTAAGAGTTAAGACAATAACCTGTAGGCCATAGTACGAGTCTAAGACCTTAGCTATTAGGCCAGAGTAAGAGTTAAGACCTTAGCTATTAGGCCAGAGTAAGAGTTAAGACCTTAACCATTAGGCCAGAGTACGAGTCTAAGACCTTAGCTATTAGGCCAGAGTAATAGTTAAGACCTTAGCTATTAGGCCAGAGTAAGAGTTAAGAGCTTAACCTGTAGGCGATAGTACGAGTCTAAGACCTTAGCTAATATTCCAGAGTAAGAGTTAAGACCTTAGCTATTAGGCCAGAGAAAGAGTTAAGACCTTAACCAGTAGGCCGCAGTACGAGTCTAAGACCTTAGCTATTAGGCCAGAGTAAGAGTTAAGACCTTAAACTGTAGGCCATAGTACGAGTCTAAGACCTTAGCTATTAGGCCAGAGTAAGAGTTAAGTCCTTAGCTATTAGGCCAGAGTAAGAGTTAAGACCTTAACCAGTAGGCCAGAGTACGAGTCTAAGACCTTAGCTATTAGGCCAGAGTAAGAGTTAAGACAATAACCTGTAGGCCATAGTACGAGTCTAAGACCTTAGCTATTAGGCCAGAGTAAGAGTTAAGACCTTAACCATTAGGCCAGAGTACGAGTCTAAGACCGTAGCTATTAGGCCAGAGTAATAGTTAAGACCTTAGCTATTAGGCCAGAGTAAGAGTTAAGACCTTATCCATTAGGCCAGAGTACGAGTCTAAGACCTTAGCTTTTAGGCCAGAGTAAGAGTTAAGACCTTAGCTATTAGGCCAGAGTAAGAGTTAAGACCTTAACCAGTAGGCCGGAGTACGAGTCTAAGACCTTAGCTATTAGGCCAGAGTAAGAGTTAAGACCTTAACCAGTAGGCCAGAGAAAGAGTTAAGACCTTAACCTGTAGGCCAGAGTAAGAGTTAAGACCTTAACCAGTAGGCCAGAGTACGAGTCTAAGACCTTAGCTATTAGGCCAGAGTAAGAGTTAAGACCTTAAACTGTAGGCCATAGTACGAGTCTAAGACCTTAGCTATTAGGCCAGAGTAAGAGTTAAGACCTTATCTATTAGGCCAGAGTAGGAGTTAAGACCTTAACCATTAGGCCAGAGTACGAGTCTAAGACCGTAGCTATTAGGCCAGAGTAATAGTTAAAACCTTAACTATTAGGCCAGAGTAAGAGTTAAGAGCTTAACCTGTAGGCGATAGTACGAGTCTAAGACCTTAGCTATTATTCCAGAGTAAGAGTTAAGTCCTTAACCATTAGGCCAGAGTACGAGTCTAAGACCTTAGCTATTAGGCCAGAGTACGAGTCTAAGACCTTAGCCATTAGGCCAGAGTAAGAGTTACGACCTTAACCAGTAGGCCAGACTACGAGTCTAAGACCTTATCTATTAGGCCAGAGTACGAGTCTAAGACCTTAGCTATTTGGCCAGAGTACTAGTCTAAGACCTTAGCTATTAGGCCAGAGTAAGAGTTAAGACCTTAACCATTAGGCCAGACTAAGAGTTAAGACCTTAACATGTAGGCCATAGTATGAGTCTTAGACCTTAGCTATTAGGCCAGAGTAAGAGTTAAGACCTTAATCATTAGGCCAGAGTACGAGTCTAAGACCTTAGCTATTAGGCCAGAGTAAGAGTTAAGACCTTAACCATTAGGCCAGAGTACGAGTCTAAGACCTTAGCTATTAGGCCAGAGTAAGAGTTAAGACCTTAACCAGTAGGTTAGAGTACGAGTCTAAGACCTTAGCTATTATTCCAGAGTAAGAGTTAAGTCCTTAACCATTAGGCCAGAGTACGAGTCTAAGACCTTAGCTATTAGGCCAGAGTACGAGTCTAAGACCTTAGCCATTAGGCCAGAGTAAGAGTTACGACCTTAACCAGAAGGCCAGAGTACGAGTCTAAGACCTTAGCTATTAGGCCAGAGTACGAGTCTAAGACCTTAGCTATTTGGCCAGAGTACTAATCTAAGACCTTAGCTATTAGGCCAGAGTAAGAGTTAAGACCTTAACCATTAGGCCAGAGTACGAGTCTAAGACCTTAGCTATGAGGCCAGAGTAAAAGTTAAGACCTTAGCTATTAGGCCAGAGTAAGAGTTAAGACCTTAACCATTAGGCCATAGTACGAGTCTAAGACCTTAGCTATTAAGCCAGAGTAAGAGTTAAGACCTTATCCATTAGGCCAGAGTACGAGTCTAAGACCTTAGCTATTAGGCCAGAGTAAGAGTTAAGACCTTAGCTATTAGGCCAGAGTAAGAGTTAAGACCTTAACCAGTAGTCCGGAGTACGTGTCTAAGACCTTAGCTATTAGGCCAGAGTAAGAGTTAAGACCTTAACCATTAGGCCAGAGTACGAGTCTAAGACCTTAGCTATTAGGCCAGAGTAAGAGTTAAGACCTTAACCAGTAGGCCAGAGTACGAGTCTTAGACCTTAGCTATTAGGCCAGAGTAAGAGTTAAGACCTTAACCAGTAGGCCAGAGTACGAGTCTAAGACCTTAGCTATTAGGCCAGAGTAAGAGTTAAGACCTTAGCTATTAGGCCAGAGTAAGAGTTAAGACCTTAACCATTAGGCCAGAGTACGAGTCTAAGACCTTAGCTATTAGGCCAGAGTAATAGTTAAGACCTTAGCTATTAGGCCAGAGTAAGAGTTAAGAGCTTAACCTGTAGGCGATAGTACGAGTCTAAGACCTTAGCTAATATTCCAGAGTAAGAGTTAAGACCTTAGCTATTAGGCCAGAGTAAGAGTTAAGACCTTAACCATTAGGCCAGAGTACGATTCTAAGACCTTAGCTATTAGGCCAGAGTAAGAGTTAAGACCTTAACCATTAGGCCAGAGTACGAGTCTAAGACCTTAGCTATTAGGCCAGAGTAAGAGTTAAGACCTTAACCAGTAGGTTAGAGTACGAGTCTAAGACCTTAGCTATTATTCCAGAGTAAGAGTTAAGTCCTTAACCATTAGGCCAGAGTACGAGTCTAAGACCTTAGCTTTTAGGCCAGAGTACGAGTCTAAGACCTTAGCCATTAGGCCAGAGTAAGAGTTACGACCTTAACCAGAAGGCCAGAGTACGAGTCTAAGACCTTAGCTATTAGGCCAGAGTACGAGTCTAAGACCTTAGCTATTTGGCCAGAGTACTAATCTAAGACCTTAGCTATTAGGCCAGTGTAAGAGTTAAGACCTTAACCATTAGGCCAGACTAAGAGTTAAGACCTTAACATGTTGGCCATAGTATGAGTCTAAGACCTTAGCTATTAGGCCAGAGTAAGAGTTAAGACCTTAACCATTAGGCCAGAGTACGAGTCTAAGACCTTAGCTATTAGGCCAGAGTAAAAGTTAAGACCTTAGCTATTAGGCCAGAGTAAGAGTTAAGACCTTAACCATTAGGCCATAGTACGAGTCTAAGACCTTAGCTATTAAGCCAGAGTAAGAGTTAAGACCTTATCCATTAGGCCAGAGTACGAGTCTAAGACCTTAGCTATTAGGCCAGAGTAAGAGTTAAGACCTTAGCTATTAGGCCAGAGTAAGAGTTAAGACCTTAACCAGTAGTCCGGAGTACGTGTCTAAGACCTTAGCTATTAGGCCAGAGTAAGAGTTAAGACCTTAACCATTAGGCCAGAGTACGAGTCTAAGACCTTAGCTATTAGGCCAGAGTAAGAGTTAAGACCTTAACCAGTAGGCCAGAGTACGAGTCTTAGACCTTAGCTATTAGGCCAGAGTAAGAGTTAAGACCTTAACCAGTAGGCCAGAGTACGAGTCTAAGACCTTAGCTATTAGGCCAGAGTAAGAGTTAAGACCTTAGCTATTAGGCCAGAGTAAGAGTTAAGACCTTAACCATTAGGCCAGAGTACGAGTCTAAGACCTTAGCTATTAGGCCAGAGTAATAGTTAAGACCTTAGCTATTAGGCCAGAGTAAGAGTTAAGAGCTTAACCTGTAGGCGATAGTACGAGTCTAAGACCTTAGCTAATATTCCAGAGTAAGAGTTAAGACCTTAGCTATTAGGCCAGAGTAAGAGTTAAGACCTTAACCAGTAGGCCAGAGTACAAGTCTAAGACCTTAGCTATTAGGCCAGAGTAAGAGTCTAAGACCTTAGCTATTTGGCCAGAGTACTAATCTAAGACCTTATCTATTAGGCCAGTGTAAGAGTTAAGACCTTAACCATTAGGCCAGACTAAGAGTTAAGACCTTAACATGTTGGCCATAGTATGAGTCTAAGACCTTAGCTATTAGGCCAGAGTAAGAGTTAAGACCTTAACCATTAGGCCAGAGTACGAGTCTAAGACCTTAGCTATTAGGCCAGAGTAAAAGTTAAGACCTTAGCTATTAGGCCAGAGTAAGAGTTAAGACCTTAACCATTAGGCCATAGTACGAGTCTAAGACCTTAGCTATTAGGCCAGAGTAAGAGTTAAGACCTTAACCATTAGGCCATAGTACGAGTCTAAGACCTTAGCTATTAGGCCAGAGTAAGAGTTAAGACCTTAGCTATTAGGCCAGAGTAAGAGTTAAGACCTTAACCAGTAGGCCAGAGTACGAGTCTTAGACCTTAGCTATTAGGCCAGAGTAAGAGTTAAGACCTTAACCAGTAGGCCAGAGTACGAGTCTAAGACCTTAGCTATTAGGCCAGAGTAAGAGTTAAGACCTTAGCTATTAGGCCAGAGTAAGAGTTAAGACCTTAACCATTAGGCCAGAGTACGAGTCTAAGACCTTAGCTATTAGGCCAGAGTAATAGTTAAGACCTTAGCTATTAGGCCAGAGTAAGAGTTAAGAGCTTAACCTGTAGGCGATAGTACGAGTCTAAGACCTTAGCTAATATTCCAGAGTAAGAGTTAAGACCTTAGCTATTAGGCCAGAGTAAGAGTTAAGTCCTTAACCATTAGGCCAGAGTACGAGTCTAAGACCTTAGCTATTAGGCCAGAGTACGAGTCTAAGACCTTAGCCATTAGGCCAGAGTAAGAGTTACGACCTTAACCAGTAGGCCAGACTACGAGTCTAAGACCTTATCTATTAGGCCAGAGTACGAGTCTAAGACCTTAGCTATTTGGCCAGAGTACTAGTCTAAGACCTTAGCTATTAGGCCAGAGTAAGAGTTAAGACCTTAACCATTAGGCCAGACTAAGAGTTAAGACCTTAACATGTAGGCCATAGTATGAGTCTTAGACCTTAGCTATTAGGCAAGAGTAAGAGTTAAGACCTTAACCATTAGGCCAGAGTACGAGTCTAAGACCTTAGCTATTAGGCCAGAGTAAGAGTTAAGACCTTAACCATTAGGCCAGAGTACGAGTCTAAGACCTTAGCTATTAGGCCAGAGTAAGAGTTAAGACCTTAACCATTAGGCCAGAGTACGAGTCTAAGACCTTAGCTATTAGGCCAGAGTAAGAGTTAAGACCTTAACCAGTAGGTTAGAGTACGAGTCTAAGACCTTAGCTATTATTCCAGAGTAAGAGTTAAGTCCTTAACCATTAGGCCAGAGTACGAGTCTAAGACCTTAGCTATTAGGCCAGAGTACGAGTCTAAGACCTTAGCCATTAGGCCAGAGTAAGAGTTACGACCTTAACCAGAAGGCCAGAGTACGAGTCTAAGACCTTAGCTATTAGGCCAGAGTACGAGTCTAAGACCTTAGCTATTTGGCCAGAGTACTAATCTAAGACCTTAGCTATTAGGCCAGAGTAAGAGTTAAGACCTTAACCATTAGGCCAGAGTACGAGTCTAAGACCTTAGCTATTAGGCCAGAGTAAAAGTTAAGACCTTAGCTATTAGGCCAGAGTAAGAGTTAAGACCTTAACCATTAGGCCATAGTACGAGTCTAAGACCTTAGCTATTAAGCCAGAGTAAGAGTTAAGACCTTATCCATTAGGCCAGAGTACGAGTCTAAGACCTTAGCTATTAGGCCAGAGTAAGAGTTAAGACCTTAGCTATTAGGCCAGAGTAAGAGTTAAGACCTTAACCAGTAGTCCGGAGTACGTGTCTAAGACCTTAGCTATTAGGCCAGAGTAAGAGTTAAGACCTTAACCATTAGGCCAGAGTACGAGTCTAAGACCTTAGCTATTAGGCCAGAGTAAGAGTTAAGACCTTAACCAGTAGGCCAGAGTACGAGTCTTAGACCTTAGCTATTAGGCCAGAGTAAGAGTTAAGACCTTAACCAGTAGGCCAGAGTACGAGTCTAAGACCTTAGCTATTAGGCCAGAGTAAGAGTTAAGACCTTAGCTATTAGGCCAGAGTAAGAGTTAAGACCTTAACCATTAGGCCAGAGTACGAGTCTAAGACCTTAGCTATTAGGCCAGAGTAATAGTTAAGACCTTAGCTATTAGGCCAGAGTAAGAGTTAAGAGCTTAACCTGTAGGCGATAGTACGAGTCTAAGACCTTAGCTAATATTCCAGAGTAAGAGTTAAGACCTTAGCTATTAGGCCAGAGTAAGAGTTAAGACCTTAACCATTAGGCCAGAGTACGAGTCTAAGACCTTAGCTATTAGGCCAGAGTAAGAGTTAAGACCTTAACCATTAGGCCAGAGTACGAGTCTAAGACCTTAGCTATTAGGCCAGAGTAAGAGTTAAGACCTTAACCAGTAGGTTAGAGTACGAGTCTAAGACCTTAGCTATTATTCCAGAGTAAGAGTTAAGTCCTTAACCATTAGGCCAGAGTACGAGTCTAAGACCTTAGCTTTTAGGCCAGAGTACGAGTCTAAGACCTTAGCCATTAGGCCAGAGTAAGAGTTACGACCTTAACCAGAAGGCCAGAGTACGAGTCTAAGACCTTAGCTATTAGGCCAGAGTACGAGTCTAAGACCTTAGCTATTTGGCCAGAGTACTAATCTAAGACCTTAGCTATTAGGCCAGTGTAAGAGTTAAGACCTTAACCATTAGGCCAGACTAAGAGTTAAGACCTTAACATGTTGGCCATAGTATGAGTCTAAGACCTTAGCTATTAGGCCAGAGTAAGAGTTAAGACCTTAACCATTAGGCCAGAGTACGAGTCTAAGACCTTAGCTATTAGGCCAGAGTAAAAGTTAAGACCTTAGCTATTAGGCCAGAGTAAGAGTTAAGACCTTAACCATTAGGCCATAGTACGAGTCTAAGACCTTAGCTATTAAGCCAGAGTAAGAGTTAAGACCTTATCCATTAGGCCAGAGTACGAGTCTAAGACCTTAGCTATTAGGCCAGAGTAAGAGTTAAGACCTTAGCTATTAGGCCAGAGTAAGAGTTAAGACCTTAACCAGTAGTCCGGAGTACGTGTCTAAGACCTTAGCTATTAGGCCAGAGTAAGAGTTAAGACCTTAACCATTAGGCCAGAGTACGAGTCTAAGACCTTAGCTATTAGGCCAGAGTAAGAGTTAAGACCTTAACCAGTAGGCCAGAGTACGAGTCTTAGACCTTAGCTATTAGGCCAGAGTAAGAGTTAAGACCTTAACCAGTAGGCCAGAGTACGAGTCTAAGACCTTAGCTATTAGGCCAGAGTAAGAGTTAAGACCTTAGCTATTAGGCCAGAGTAAGAGTTAAGACCTTAACCATTAGGCCAGAGTACGAGTCTAAGACCTTAGCTATTAGGCCAGAGTAATAGTTAAGACCTTAGCTATTAGGCCAGAGTAAGAGTTAAGAGCTTAACCTGTAGGCGATAGTACGAGTCTAAGACCTTAGCTAATATTCCAGAGTAAGAGTTGAGACCTTAGCTATTAGGCCAGAGTAAGAGTTAAGACCTTAACCAGTAGGCCAGAGTACAAGTCTAAGACCTTAGCTATTAGGCCAGAGTAAGAGTCTAAGACCTTAGCTATTTGGCCAGAGTACTAATCTAAGACCTTATCTATTAGGCCAGTGTAAGAGTTAAGACCTTAACCATTAGGCCAGACTAAGAGTTAAGACCTTAACATGTTGGCCATAGTATGAGTCTAAGACCTTAGCTATTAGGCCAGAGTAAGAGTTAAGACCTTAACCATTAGGCCAGAGTACGAGTCTAAGACCTTAGCTATTAGGCCAGAGTAAAAGTTAAGACCTTAGCTATTAGGCCAGAGTAAGAGTTAAGACCTTAACCATTAGGCCATAGTACGAGTCTAAGACCTTAGCTATTAGGCCAGAGTAAGAGTTAAGACCTTAACCATTAGGCCATAGTACGAGTCTAAGACCTTAGCTATTAGGCCAGAGTAATTGTTAAGACCTTAGCTATTAGGCCAGAGTAAGAGTTAAGACCTTAACCAGTAGGCCAGAGTACGAGTCTTAGACCTTAGCTATTAGGCCAGAGTAAGAGTTAAGACCTTAACCAGTAGGCCAGAGTACGAGTCTAAGACCTTAGCTATTAGGCCAGAGTAAGAGTTAAGACCTTAGCTATTAGGCCAGAGTAAGAGTTAAGACCTTAACCATTAGGCCAGAGTACGAGTCTAAGACCTTAGCTATTAGGCCAGAGTAATAGTTAAGACCTTAGCTATTAGGCCAGAGTAAGAGTTAAGAGCTTAACCTGTAGGCGATAGTACGAGTCTAAGACCTTAGCTAATATTCCAGAGTAAGAGTTAAGACCTTAGCTATTAGGCCAGAGTAAGAGTTAAGACCTTAACCAGTAGGCCGGAGTACAAGTCTAAGACCTTAGCTATTAGGCCAGAGTAAGAGTTTAGACCTTAACCAGTAGGCCAGAGTACGAGTCTAAGACCTTAGCTATTAGGCCAGAGTAAGAGTTAAGACCTTAAACTGTAGGCCATAATACGAGTCTAAGACCTTAGCTATTAGGCCAGAGTAAGAGTTAAGACCTTAGCTATTAGGCCAGAGTAAGAGTTAAGACCTTAACCATTAGGCCAGAGTACGAGTCTAAGACCTTAGCTATTAGGCCAGAGTAATAGTTAAGACCTTAGCTATTAGGCCAGAGTAAGAGTTAAGAGCTTAACCTGTAGGCGATAGTACGAGTCTAAGACCTTAGCTAATATTCCAGAGTAAGAGTTAAGACCTTAGCTATTAGGCCAGAGAAAGAGTTAAGACCTTAACCAGTAGGCCGGAGTACGAGTCTAAGACCTTAGCTATTAGGCCAGAGTAAGAGTTAAGACCTTAAACTGTAGGCCATAGTACAAGTCTAAGACCTTAGCTATTAGGCCAGAGTAAGAGTTAAGACCTTAGCTATTAGGCCAGAGTAAGAGTTAAGACCTTAACCAGTAGGCCAGAGTACGAGTCTAAGACCTTAGCTATTAGGCCAGAGTAAGAGTTAAGACAATAACCTGTAGGCCATAGTACGAGTCTAAGACCTTAGCTATTAGGCCAGAGTAAGAGTTAAGACCTTAACCATTAGGCCAGAGTATGAGTCTAAGACCGTAGCTATTAGGCCAGAGTAATAGTTAAGACCTTAGCTATTAGGCCAGAGTAAGAGTTAAGAGCTTAACCTGTAGGCGATAGTGCGAGTCTAAGACCTTAGCTAATATTCCAGAGTAAGAGTTAAGACCTTATCCATTAGGCCAGAGTACGAGTCTAAGACCTTAGCTTTTAGGCCAGAGTAAGAGTTAAGACCTTAGCTATTAGGCCAGAGTAAGAGTTAAGACCTTATCCAGCAGGCCGGAGTACGAGTCTAAGACCTTAGCTATTAGGCCAGAGTAAGAGTTAAGACCTTAACCAGTAGGCCAGAGAAAGAGTTAAGACCTTAACCTGTAGGCCAGAGTAAGAGTTAAGACCTTAACCAGTAGGCCAGAGTACGAGTCTAAGACCTTAGCTATTAGGCCAGAGTAAGAGTTAAGACCTTAAACTGTAGGCCATAGTACGAGTCTAAGACCTTAGCTATTAGGCCAGAGTAAGAGTTAAGACCTTAGCTATTAGGCCAGAGTAGGAGTTAAGACCTTAACCATTAGGCCAGAGTACGAGTCTAAGACCGTAGCTATTAGGCCAGAGTAATAGTTAAAACCTTAACTATTAGGCCAGAGTAAGAGTTAAGAGCTTAACCTGTAGGCGATAGTACGAGTCTAAGACCTTAGCTATTATTCCAGAGTAAGAGTTAAGTCCTTAACCATTAGGCCAGAGTACGAGTCTGAGACCTTAGCTATTAGGCCAGAGTACGAGTCTAAGACCTTAGCCATTAGGCCAGAGTAAGAGTTACGACCTTAACCAGTAGGCCAGAGTACGAGTCTAAGACCTTATCTATTAGGCCAGAGTACGAGTCTAAGACCTTAGCTATATGGCCAGAGTACTAGTCTAAGACCTTAGCTATTAGGCCAGAGTAAGAGTTAAGACCTTAACCATTAGGCCAGACTAAGAGTTAAGACCTTAACATGTAGGCCATAGTATGAGTCTAAGACCTTAGCTATTAGGCCAGAGTAAGAGTTAAGACCTTAACCATTAGGCCATAGTACGAGTCTAAGACCTTAGCTATTAAGCCAGAGTAAGAGTTAAGACCTTATCCATTAGGCAAGAGTACGAGTCTAAGACCTTAGCTATTAGGCCAGAGTAAGAGTTAAGACCTTAGCTATTAGGCCAGAGTAAGAGTTAAGACCTTAACCAGTAGTCCGGAGTACGTGTCTAAGACCTTAGCTATTAGGCCAGAGTAAGAGTTAAGACCTTAACCATTAGGCCAGAGTACGAGTCTAAGACCTTAGCTATTAGGCCAGAGTAAGAGTTAAGACCTTAACCATTAGGCCAGAGTACGAGTCTTAGACCTTAGCTATTAGGCCAGAGTAAGAGTTAAGACCTTAACCAGTAGGCCAGAGTACGAGTCTAAGACCTTAGCTATTAGGCCAGAGTAAGAGTTAAGACCTTAGCTATTAGGCCAGAGTAAGAGTTAAGACCTTAACCATTAGGCCAGAGTACGAGTCTAAGACCTTAGCTATTAGGCCAGAGTAATAGTTAAGACCTTAGCTATTAGGCCATAGTAAGAGTTAAGACCTTAACCATTAGGCCAGAGTACGAGTCTAAGACCTTAGCTATTAGGCCAGAGTAAAAGTTAAGACCTTAGCTATTAGGCCAGAGTAAGAGTTAAGACCTTAACCATTAGGCGATAGTACGAGTCTAAGACCTTAGCTATTAGGCCAGAGTAAGAGTTAAGACCTTAACCATTAGGCCATAGTACGAGTCTAAGACCTTATCTATTAGGCCAGAGTAAGAGTTAAGACCTTAGCTATTAGGCCAGAGTAAGAGTTAAGACCTTAACCAGTAGGCCAGAGTACGAGTCTTAGACCTTAGCTATTAGGCCAGAGTAAGAGTTAAGACCTTAACCAGTAGGCCAGAGTACGAGTCTAAGACCTTAGCTATTAGGCCAGAGTAAGAGTTAAGACCTTAGCTATTAGGCCAGAGTAAGAGTTAAGACCTTAACCATTAGCCCAGAGTACGAGTCTAAGACCTTAGCTATTAGGCCAGAGTAATAGTTAAGACCTTAGCTATTAGGCCAGAGTAAGAGTTAAGAGCTTAACCTGTAGGCGATAGTACGAGTCTAAGACCTTAGCTAATATTCCAGAGTAAGAGTTAAGACCTTAGCTATTAGGCCAGAGTAAGAGTTAAGACCTTAACCAGTAGGCCGGAGGACAAGTCTAAGACCTTAGCTATTAGGCCAGAGTAAGAGTTTAGACCTTAACCAGTAGGCCAGAGTACGAGTCTAAGACCTTAGCTATTAGGCCAGAGTAAGAGTTAAGACCTTAAACTGTAGGCCATAGTACGAGTCTTAGACCTTAGCTATTAGGCCAGAGTAAGAGTTAAGACCTTAACCAGTAGGCCAGAGTACGAGTCTAAGACCTTAGCTATTAGGCCAGAGTAAGAGTTAAGACCTTAGCTATTAGGCCAGAGTAAGAGTTAAGACCTTAACCATTAGGCCAGAGTACGAGTCTAAGACCTTAGCTATTAGGCCAGAGTAATAGTTAAGACCTTAGCTATTAGGCCAGAGTAAGAGTTAAGAGCTTAACCTGTAGGCGATAGTACGAGTCTAAGACCTTAGCTAATATTCCAGAGTAAGAGTTAAGACCTTAGCTATTAGGCCAGAGTAAGAGTTAAGACCTTAACCATTAGGCCAGAGTACGAGTCTAAGACCTTAGCTATTAGGCCAGAGTAAGAGTTAAGACCTTAACCATTAGGCCAGAGTACGAGTCTAAGACCTTAGCTATTAGGCCAGAGTAAGAGTTAAGACCTTAACCAGTAGGTTAGAGTACGAGTCTAAGACCTTAGCTATTATTCCAGAGTAAGAGTTAAGTCCTTAACCATTAGGCCAGAGTACGAGTCTAAGACCTTAGCTTTTAGGCCAGAGTACGAGTCTAAGACCTTAGCCATTAGGCCAGAGTAAGAGTTACGACCTTAACCAGAAGGCCAGAGTACGAGTCTAAGACCTTAGCTATTAGGCCAGAGTACGAGTCTAAGACCTTAGCTATTTGGCCAGAGTACTAATCTAAGACCTTAGCTATTAGGCCAGTGTAAGAGTTAAGACCTTAACCATTAGGCCAGACTAAGAGTTAAGACCTTAACATGTTGGCCATAGTATGAGTCTAAGACCTTAGCTATTAGGCCAGAGTAAGAGTTAAGACCTTAACCATTAGGCCAGAGTACGAGTCTAAGACCTTAGCTATTAGGCCAGAGTAAAAGTTAAGACCTTAGCTATTAGGCCAGAGTAAGAGTTAAGACCTTAACCATTAGGCCATAGTACGAGTCTAAGACCTTAGCTATTAAGCCAGAGTAAGAGTTAAGACCTTATCCATTAGGCCAGAGTACGAGTCTAAGACCTTAGCTATTAGGCCAGAGTAAGAGTTAAGACCTTAGCTATTAGGCCAGAGTAAGAGTTAAGACCTTAACCAGTAGTCCGGAGTACGTGTCTAAGACCTTAGCTATTAGGCCAGAGTAAGAGTTAAGACCTTAACCATTAGGCCAGAGTACGAGTCTAAGACCTTAGCTATTAGGCCAGAGTAAGAGTTAAGACCTTAACCAGTAGGCCAGAGTACGAGTCTTAGACCTTAGCTATTAGGCCAGAGTAAGAGTTAAGACCTTAACCAGTAGGCCAGAGTACGAGTCTAAGACCTTAGCTATTAGGCCAGAGTAAGAGTTAAGACCTTAGCTATTAGGCCAGAGTAAGAGTTAAGACCTTAACCATTAGGCCAGAGTACGAGTCTAAGACCTTAGCTATTAGGCCAGAGTAATAGTTAAGACCTTAGCTATTAGGCCAGAGTAAGAGTTAAGAGCTTAACCTGTAGGCGATAGTACGAGTCTAAGACCTTAGCTAATATTCCAGAGTAAGAGTTAAGACCTTAGCTATTAGGCCAGAGTAAGAGTTAAGACCTTAACCAGTAGGCCAGAGTACAAGTCTAAGACCTTAGCTATTAGGCCAGAGTAAGAGTCTAAGACCTTAGCTATTTGGCCAGAGTACTAATCTAAGACCTTATCTATTAGGCCAGTGTAAGAGTTAAGACCTTAACCATTAGGCCAGACTAAGAGTTAAGACCTTAACATGTTGGCCATAGTATGAGTCTAAGACCTTAGCTATTAGGCCAGAGTAAGAGTTAAGACCTTAACCATTAGGCCAGAGTACGAGTCTAAGACCTTAGCTATTAGGCCAGAGTAAAAGTTAAGACCTTAGCTATTAGGCCAGAGTAAGAGTTAAGACCTTAACCATTAGGCCATAGTACGAGTCTAAGACCTTAGCTATTAGGCCAGAGTAAGAGTTAAGACCTTAACCATTAGGCCATAGTACGAGTCTAAGACCTTAGCTATTAGGCCAGAGTAATTGTTAAGACCTTAGCTATTAGGCCAGAGTAAGAGTTAAGACCTTAACCAGTAGGCCAGAGTACGAGTCTTAGACCTTAGCTATTAGGCCAGAGTAAGAGTTAAGACCTTAACCAGTAGGCCAGAGTACGAGTCTAAGACCTTAGCTATTAGGCCAGAGTAAGAGTTAAGACCTTAGCTATTAGGCCAGAGTAAGAGTTAAGACCTTAACCATTAGGCCAGAGTACGAGTCTAAGACCTTAGCTATTAGGCCAGAGTAATAGTTAAGACCTTAGCTATTAGGCCAGAGTAAGAGTTAAGAGCTTAACCTGTAGGCGATAGTACGAGTCTAAGACCTTAGCTAATATTCCAGAGTAAGAGTTAAGACCTTAGCTATTAGGCCAGAGTAAGAGTTAAGACCTTAACCAGTAGGCCGGAGTACAAGTCTAAGACCTTAGCTATTAGGCCAGAGTAAGAGTTTAGACCTTAACCAGTAGGCCAGAGTACGAGTCTAAGACCTTAGCTATTAGGTCAGAGTAAGAGTTAAGACCTTAAACTGTAGGCCATAATACGAGTCTAAGACCTTAGCTATTAGGCCAGAGTAAGAGTTAAGACCTTAGCTATTAGGCCAGAGTAAGAGTTAAGACCTTAACCATTAGGCCAGAGTACGAGTCTAAGACCTTAGCTATTAGGCCAGAGTAATAGTTAAGACCTTAGCTATTAGGCCAGAGTAAGAGTTAAGAGCTTAACCTGTAGGCGATAGTACGAGTCTAAGACCTTAGCTAATATTCCAGAGTAAGAGTTAAGACCTTAGCTATTAGGCCAGAGAAAGAGTTAAGACCTTAACCAGTAGGCCGGAGTACGAGTCTAAGACCTTAGCTATTAGGCCAGAGTAAGAGTTAAGACCTTAAACTGTAGGCCATAGTACAAGTCTAAGACCTTAGCTATTAGGCCAGAGTAAGAGTTAAGACCTTAGCTATTAGGCCAGAGTAAGAGTTAAGACCTTAACCAGTAGGCCAGAGTACGAGTCTAAGACCTTAGCTATTAGGCCAGAGTAAGAGTTAAGACAATAACCTGTAGGCCATAGTACGAGTCTAAGACCTTAGCTATTAGGCCAGAGTAAGAGTTAAGACCTTAACCATTAGGCCAGAGTATGAGTCTAAGACCGTAGCTATTAGGCCAGAGTAATAGTTAAGACCTTAGCTATTAGGCCAGAGTAAGAGTTAAGAGCTTAACCTGTAGGCGATAGTGCGAGTCTAAGACCTTAGCTAATATTCCAGAGTAAGAGTTAAGACCTTATCCATTAGGCCAGAGTACGAGTCTAAGACCTTAGCTTTTAGGCCAGAGTAAGAGTTAAGACCTTAGCTATTAGGCCAGAGTAAGAGTTAAGACCTTATCCAGCAGGCCGGAGTACGAGTCTAAGACCTTAGCTATTAGGCCAGAGTAAGAGTTAAGACCTTAACCAGTAGGCCAGAGAAAGAGTTAAGACCTTAACCTGTAGGCCAGAGTAAGAGTTAAGACCTTAACCAGTAGGCCAGAGTACGAGTCTAAGACCTTAGCTATTAGGCCAGAGTAAGAGTTAAGACCTTAAACTGTAGGCCATAGTACGAGTCTAAGACCTTAGCTATTAGGCCAGAGTAAGAGTTAAGACCTTAGCTATTAGGCCAGAGTAGGAGTTAAGACCTTAACCATTAGGCCAGAGTACGAGTCTAAGACCGTAGCTATTAGGCCAGAGTAATAGTTAAAACCTTAACTATTAGGCCAGAGTAAGAGTTAAGAGCTTAACCTGTAGGCGATAGTACGAGTCTAAGACCTTAGCTATTATTCCAGAGTAAGAGTTAAGTCCTTAACCATTAGGCCAGAGTACGAGTCTGAGACCTTAGCTATTAGGCCAGAGTACGAGTCTAAGACCTTAGCCATTAGGCCAGAGTAAGAGTTACGACCTTAACCAGTAGGCCAGAGTACGAGTCTAAGACCTTATCTATTAGGCCAGAGTACGAGTCTAAGACCTTAGCTATTTGGCCAGAGTACTAGTCTAAGACCTTAGCTATTAGGCCAGAGTAAGAGTTAAGACCTTAACCATTAGGCCAGACTAAGAGTTAAGACCTTAACATGTAGGCCATAGTATGAGTCTAAGACCTTAGCTATTAGGCCAGAGTAAGAGTTAAGACCTTAACCATTAGGCCATAGTACGAGTCTAAGACCTTAGCTATTAAGCCAGAGTAAGAGTTAAGACCTTATCCATTAGGCAAGAGTACGAGTCTAAGACCTTAGCTATTAGGCCAGAGTAAGAGTTAAGACCTTAGCTATTAGGCCAGAGTAAGAGTTAAGACCTTAACCAGTAGTCCGGAGTACGTGTCTAAGACCTTAGCTATTAGGCCAGAGTAAGAGTTAAGACCTTAACCATTAGGCCAGAGTACGAGTCTAAGACCTTAGCTATTAGGCCAGAGTAAGAGTTAAGACCTTAACCATTAGGCCAGAGTACGAGTCTTAGACCTTAGCTATTAGGCCAGAGTAAGAGTTAAGACCTTAACCAGTAGGCCAGAGTACGAGTCTAAGACCTTAGCTATTAGGCCAGAGTAAGAGTTAAGACCTTAGCTATTAGGCCAGAGTAAGAGTTAAGACCTTAACCATTAGGCCAGAGTACGAGTCTAAGACCTTAGCTATTAGGCCAGAGTAATAGTTAAGACCTTAGCTATTAGGCCATAGTAAGAGTTAAGACCTTAACCATTAGGCCAGAGTACGAGTCTAAGACCTTAGCTATTAGGCCAGAGTAAAAGTTAAGACCTTAGCTATTAGGCCAGAGTAAGAGTTAAGACCTTAACCATTAGGCGATAGTACGAGTCTAAGACCTTAGCTATTAGGCCAGAGTAAGAGTTAAGACCTTAACCATTAGGCCATAGTACGAGTCTAAGACCTTATCTATTAGGCCAGAGTAAGAGTTAAGACCTTAGCTATTAGGCCAGAGTAAGAGTTAAGACCTTAACCAGTAGGCCAGAGTACGAGTCTTAGACCTTAGCTATTAGGCCAGAGTAAGAGTTAAGACCTTAACCAGTAGGCCAGAGTACGAGTCTAAGACCTTAGCTATTAGGCCAGAGTAAGAGTTAAGACCTTAGCTATTAGGCCAGAGTAAGAGTTAAGACCTTAACCATTAGCCCAGAGTACGAGTCTAAGACCTTAGCTATTAGGCCAGAGTAATAGTTAAGACCTTAGCTATTAGGCCAGAGTAAGAGTTAAGAGCTTAACCTGTAGGCGATAGTACGAGTCTAAGACCTTAGCTAATATTCCAGAGTAAGAGTTAAGACCTTAGCTATTAGGCCAGAGTAAGAGTTAAGACCTTAACCAGTAGGCCGGAGGACAAGTCTAAGACCTTAGCTATTAGGCCAGAGTAAGAGTTTAGACCTTAACCAGTAGGCCAGAGTACGAGTCTAAGACCTTAGCTATTAGGCCAGAGTAAGAGTTAAGACCTTAAACTGTAGGCCATAGTACGAGTCTAAGACCTTAGCTATTAGGCCAGAGTAAGAGTTAAGACCTTAGCTATTAGGCCAGAGTAAGAGTTAAGACCTTAACCATTAGGCCAGAGTACGAGTCTAAGACCTTAGCTATTAGGCCAGAGTAATAGTTAAGACCTTAGCTATTAGGCCAGAGTAAGAGTTAAGAGCTTAACCTGTAGGCGATAGTACGAGTCTAAGACCTTAGCTAATATTCCAGAGTAAGAGTTAAGACCTTAGTTATTAGGCCAGAGAAAGAGTTAAGACCTTAACCAGTAGGCCGGAGTACGAGTCTAAGACCTTAGCTATTAGGCCAGAGGAAGAGTTAAGACCTTAAACTGTAGGCCATAGTACAAGTCTAAGACCTTAGCTATTAGGCCAGAGTAAGAGTTAAGACCTTAGCTATTAGGCCAGAGTAAGAGTTAAGACCTTAACCAGTAGGCCAGAGTACGAGTCTAAGACCTTAGCTATTAGGCCAGAGTAAGAGTTAAGACAATAACCTGTAGGCCATAGTACGAGTCTAAGACCTTAGCTATTAGGCCAGAGTAAGAGTTAAGACCTTAACCATTAGGCCAGAGTATGAGTCTAAGACCGTAGCTATTAGGCCAGAGTAATAGTTAAGACCTTAGCTATTAGGCCAGAGTAAGAGTTAAGAGCTTAACCTGTAGGCGATAGTGCGAGTCTAAGACCTTAGCTAATATTCCAGAGTAAGAGTTAAGACCTTATCCATTAGGCCAGAGTACGAGTCTAAGACCTTAGCTTTTAGGCCAGAGTAAGAGTTAAGACCTTAGCTATTAGGCCAGAGTAAGAGTTAAGACCTTAACCAGTAGGCCGGAGTACGAGTCTAAGACCTTAGCTATTAGGCCAGAGTAAGAGTTAAGACCTTAACCAGTAGGCCAGAGAAAGAGTTAAGACCTTAACCTGTAGGCCAGAGTAAGAGTTAAGACCTTAACCAGTAGGCCAGAGTACGAGTCTAAGACCTTAGCTATTAGGCCAGAGTAAGAGTTAAGACCTTAAACTGTAGGCCATAGTACGAGTCTAAGACCTTAGCTATTAGGCCAGAGTAAGAGTTAAGACCTTAGCTATTAGGCCAGAGTAGGAGTTAAGACCTTAACCATTAGGCCAGAGTACGAGTCTAAGACCGTAGCTATTAGGCCAGAGTAATAGTTAAAACCTTAACTATTAGGCCAGAGTAAGAGTTAAGAGCTTAACCTGTAGGCGATAGTACGAGTCTAAGACCTTAGCTATTATTCCAGAGTAAGAGTTAAGTCCTTAACCATTAGGCCAGAGTACGAGTCTGAGACCTTAGCTATTAGGCCAGAGTACGAGTCTAAGACCTTAGCCATTAGGCCAGAGTAAGAGTTACGACCTTAACCAGTAGGCCAGAGTACGAGTCTAAGACCTTATCTGTTAGGCCAGAGTACGAGTCTAAGACCTTAGCTATTTGGCCAGAGTACTAGTCTAAGACCTTAGCTATTAGGCCAGAGTAAGAGTTAAGACCTTAACCATTAGGCCAGACTAAGAGTTAAGACCTTAACATGTAGGCCATAGTATGAGTCTAAGACCTTAGCTATTAGGCCAGAGTAAGAGTTAAGACCTTAACCATTAGGCCAGAGTACGAGTCTAAGACCTTAGCTATTAGGCCAGAGTAAAAGTTAAGACCTTAGCTATTAGGCCAGAGTAAGAGTTAAGACCTTAACCATTAAGCCATAGTACAAGTCTAAGACCTTAGCTATTAGGCCAGAGTAAGAGCTAAGACCTTAGCTATTAGGGCAGAATAAGAGTTAACATATTAACCAGTAGGCCAGAGTACGAGTCTAAGACCTTAGCTATTAGGCCAGAGTAAGAGTTAAGACCTTAACCATTAGGCCAGAGTACGAGTCTAAGACCTTAGCTATTAGGCCAGAGTAAGAGTTAAGACCTTAACCATTAGGCCAGAGTACGAGTCTAAGACCTTAGCTATTAGGCCAGAGTAAGAGTTAAGACCTTAACCAGTAGGCCAGAGTACGAGTCTAAGACCTTAGCTATTATTCCAGAGTAAGAGTTAAGTCCTTAACCATTAGGCCAGAGTACGAGTCTAAGACCTTAGCTATTAGGCCAGAGTACGAGTCTAAGACCTTAGCCATTAGGCCAGAGTAAGAGTTACGACCTTAACCAGAAGGCCAGAGTACGAGTCTAAGACCTTAGCTATTAGGCCAGAGTACGAGTCTAAGAACTTAGCTATTTGGCCAGAGTACTAGTCTAAGACCTTAGCTATTAGGCCAGTGTAAGAGTTAAGACCTTAACCATTAGGCCAGACTAAGAGTTAAGACCTTAACATGTTGGCCATAGTATGAGTCTAAGACCTTAGCTATTAGGCCAGAGTAAGAGTTAAGACCTTAGCTATTAGGCCAGAGTAAGAGTTAAGACCTTAACCAGTAGTCCGGAGTACGAGTCTAAGACCTTAGCTATTAGGCCAGAGTAAGAGTTAAGACCTTAACCATTAGGCCAGAGTACGAGTCTAAGACCTTAGCTATTAGGCCAGAGTAAGAGTTAAGACCTTAACCAGTAGGCCAGAGTACGAGTCTTAGACCTTAGCTATTAGGCCAGAGTAAAAGTTAAGACCTTAACCAGTAGGCCAGAGTACGAGTCTAAGACCTTAGCTATTAGGCCAGAGTAAGAGTTAAGACAATAACCTGTAGGCCATAGTATGAGTCTAAGACCTTAGCTATTAGGCCAGAGTAAGAGTTAAGACCTTAGCTATTAGGCCAGAGTAAGAGTTAAGACCTTAACCATTAGGCCAGAGTACGAGTCTAAGACCTTAGCTATTAGGCCAGAGTAATAGTTAAGACCTTAGCTATTAGGCCAGAGTAAGAGTTAAGAGCTTAACCTGTAGGCGATAGTACGAGTCTAAGACCTTAGCTAATATTCCAGAGTAAGAGTTAAGACCTTAGCTAATATTCCAGAGTAAGAGTTAAGACCTTATCCATTAGGCCAGAGTACGAGTCTAAGACCTTAGCTTTTAGGCCAGAGTAAGAGTTAAGACCTTAGCTATTAGGCCAGAGTAAGAGTTAAGACCTTAACCAGTAGGCCGGAGTACGAGTCTAAGACCTTAGCTATTAGGCCAGAGTAAGAGTTAAGACCTTAACCAGTAGGCCAGAGAAAGAGTTAAGACCTTAACCTGTAGGCCAGAGTAAGAGTTAAGACCTTAACCAGTAGGCCAGAGTACGAGTCTAAGACCTTAGCTATTGGGCCAGAGTAAGAGTTAAGACCTTAAACTGTAGGCCATAGTACGAGTCTAAGACCTTAGCTATTAGGCCAGAGTAAGAGTTAAGACCTTAGCTATTAGGCCAGAGTAGGAGTTAAGACCTTAACCATTAGGCCAGAGTACGAGTCTAAGACCGTAGCTATTAGGCCAGAGTAATAGTTAAAACCTTAACTATTAGGCCAGAGTAAGAGTTAAGAGCTTAACCTGTGGGCGATAGTACGAGTCTAAGACCTTAGCTAATATTCCAGAGTAAGAGTTAAGTCCTTAACCATTAGGCCAGAGTACGAGTCTGAGACCTTAGCTATTAGGCCAAAGTACGAGTCTAAGACCTTAGCCATTAGGCCAGAGTAAGAGTTACGACCTTAACCAGTAGGCCAGAGTACGAGTCTAAGACCTTATCTATTAGGCCAGAGTACGAGTCTAAGACCTTAGCTATTTGGCCAGAGTACTAGTCTAAGACCTTAGCTATTAGGCCAGAGTAAGAGTTAAGACCTTAACCATTAGGCCAGACTAAGAGTTAAGACCTTAACATGTAGGCCATAGTATGAGTCCAAGACCTTAGCTATTAGGCCAGAGTAAGAGTTAAGACCTTAACCATTAGGCCAGAGTACGAGTCTAAGACCTTAGCTATTAGGCCAGAGTAAAAGTTAAGACCTTAGCTATTAGGCCAGAGTAAGAGTTAAGACCTTAACCATTAAGCCATAGTACAAGTCTAAGACCTTAGCTATTAGGCCAGAGTAAGAGCTAAGACCTTAGCTATTAGGGCAGAATAAGAGTTAACATATTAACCAGTAGGCCAGAGTATGAGTCTAAGACCTTAGCTATTAGGCCAGAGTAAGAGTTAAGACCTTAACCATTAGGCCAGAGTACGAGGCTAAGACCTTAGCTATTAGGCCAGAGTAAGAGTTAAGACCTTAACCATTAGGCCAGAGTACGAGTCTAAGACCTTAGCTATTAGGCCAGAGTAAGAGTTAAGACCTTAACCAGTAGGCCAGAGTACGAGTCTAAGACCTTAGCTATTATTCCAGAGTAAGAGTTAAGTCCTTAACCATTAGGCCAGAGTACGAGTCTAAGACCTTAGCTATTAGGCCAGAGTACGAGTCTAAGACCTTAGCCATTAGGCCAGAGTAAGAGTTACGACCTTAACCAGAAGGCCAGAGTACGAGTCTAAGACCTTAGCTATTAGGCCAGAGTACGAGTCTAAGAACTTAGCTATTTGGCCAGAGTACTAGTCTAAGACCTTAGCTATTAGGCCAGTGTAAGAGTTAAGACCTTAACCATTAGGCCAGACTAAGAGTTAAGACCTTAACATGTTGGCCATAGTATGAGTCTAAGACCTTAGCTATTAGGCCAGAGTAAGAGTTAAGACCTTAGCTATTAGGCCAGAGTAAGAGTTAAGACCTTAACCAGTAGTCCGGAGTACGAGTCTAAGACCTTAGCTATTAGGCCAGAGTAAGAGTTAAGACCTTAACCATTAGGCCAGAGTACGAGTCTAAGACCTTAGCTATTAGGCCAGAGTAAGAGTTAAGACCTTAACCAGTAGGCCAGAGTACGAGTCTTAGACCTTAGCTATTAGGCCAGAGTAAGAGTTAAGACCTTAACCAGTAGGCCAGAGTACGAGTCTAAGACCTTAGCTATTAGGCCAGAGTAAGAGTTAAGACAATAACCTGTAGGCCATAGTATGAGTCTAAGACCTTAGCTATTAGGCCAGAGTAAGAGTTAAGACCTTAGCTATTAGGCCAGAGTAAGAGTTAAGACCTTAACCATTAGGCCAGAGTACGAGTCTAAGACCTTAGCTATTAGGCCAGAGTAATAGTTAAGACCTTAGCTATTAGGCCAGAGTAAGAGTTAAGAGCTTAACCTGTAGGCGATAGTACGAGTCTAAGACCTTAGCTAATATTCCAGAGTAAGAGTTAAGACCTTAGCTATTAGGCCAGCGTAAGAGTTAAGACCTTAACCAGTAGGCCGGAGTACAAGTCTAAGACCTTAGCTATTAGGCCAGAGTAAGAGTTTAGACCTTAACCAGTAGGCCAGAGTACGAGTCTAAGACCTTAGCTATTAGGCCAGAGTAAGAGTTAAGACCTTAAACTGTAGGCCATAGTACGAGTCTAAGACCTTAGCTATTAGGCCAGAGTAAGAGTTAAGACCTTAGCTATTAGGCCAGAGTAAGAGTTAAGACCTTAACCATTAGGCCAGAGTACGAGTCTAAGACCTTAGCTATTAGGCCAGAGTAAGAGCTAAGACCTTAGCTATTAGGGCAGAATAAGAGTTAACATATTAACCAGTAGGCCAGAGTACGAGTCTAAGACCTTAGCTATTAGGCCAGTGTAAGAGTTAAGACCTTAACCATTAGGCCAGAGTACGAGTCTAAGACCTTAGCTATTAGGCCAGAGTAAGAGTTAGGACCTTAACCATTAGGCCAGAGTACGAGTCTAAGACCTTAGCTATTAGGCCAGAGTAAGAGTTAAGACCTTAACCAGTAGGCCAGAGTACGAGTCTAAGACCTTAGCTATTATTCCAGAGTAAGAGTTAAGTCCTTAACCATTAGGCCAGAGTACGAGTCTAAGACCTTAGCTATTAGGCCAGAGTACGAGTCTAAGACCTTAGCCATTAGGCCAGAGTAAGAGTTACCACCTTAACCAGAAGGCCAGAGTACAAGTCTAAGACCTTAGCTATTAGGCCAGAGTACGAGTCTAAGACCTTAGCTATTTGGCCAGAGTACTAGTCTAAGACCTTAGCTATTAGGCCAGTGTAAGAGTTAAGACCTTAACCATTAGGCCAGACTAAGAGTTAAGACCTTAACATGTTGGCCATAGTATGAGTCTAAGACCTTAGCTATTAGGCCAGAGTAAGAGTTAAGACCTTAGCTATTAGGCCAGAGTAAGAGTTAAGACCTTAACCAGTAGTCCGGAGTACGAGTCTAAGACCTTAGCTATTAGGCCAGAGTAAGAGTTAAGACCTTAACCATTAGGCCAGAGTACGAGTCTAAGACCTTAGCTATTAGGCCAGAGTAAGTGTTAAGACCTTAACCAGTAGGCCAGAGTACGAGTCTTAGACCTTAGCTATTAGGCCAGAGTAAGAGTTAAGACCTTAACCAGTAGGCCAGAGTACGAGTCTAAGACCTTAGCTATTAGGCCAGAGTAAGAGTTAAGACAATAACCTGTAGGCCATAGTATGAGTCTAAGACCTTAGCTATTAGGCCAGAGTAAGAGTTAAGACCTTAGCTATTAGGCCAGAGTAAGAGTTAAGACCTTAACCATTAGGCCAGAGTACGAGTCTAAGACCTTAGCTATTAGGCCAGAGTAATAGTTAAGACCTTAGCTATTAGGCCAGAGTAAGAGTTAAGAGCTTAACCTGTAGGCGATAGTACGAGTCTAAGACCTTAGCTAATATTCCAGAGTAAGAGTTAAGACCTTAGCTATTAGGCCAGAGTAAGAGTTAAGACCTTAACCAGTAGGCCGGAGTACAAGTCTAAGACCTTAGCTATTAGGCCAGAGTAAGAGTTTAGACCTTAACCAGTAGGCCAGAGTACGAGTCTAAGACCTTAGCTATTAGGCCAGAGTAAGAGTTAAGACCTTAAACTGTAGGCCATAGTACGAGTCTAAGACCTTAGCTATTAGGCCAGAGTAAGAGTTAAGACCTTAGCTATTAGGCCAGAGTAAGAGTTAAGACCTTAACCATTAGGCCAGAGTACGAGTCTAAGACCTTAGCTATTAGGCCTGAGTAATAGTTAAGACCTTAGCTATTAGGCCAGAGTAAGAGTTAAGAGCTTAACCTGTAGGCGATAGTATGAGTCTAAGACCTTAGCTAATATTCCAGAGTAAGAGTTAAGACCTTAGCTATTAGGCCAGAGAAAGAGTTAAGACCTTAACCAGTAGGCCGGAGTACGAGTCTAAGACCTTAGCTATTAGGCCAGAGTAAGAGTTAAGACCTTAAACTGTAGCCCATAGTACGAGTCTAAGACCTTAGCTATTAGGCCAGAGTAAGAGTTAAGACCTTAGCTATTAGGCCAGAGTAAGAGTTAAGACCTTAACCAGTAGGCCAGAGTACGAGTCTAAGATCTTAGCTATTAGGCCAGAGTAAGAGTTAAGACAATAACCTGTAGGCCATAGTACGAGTCTAAGACCTTAGCTATTAGGCCAGAGTAAGAGTTAAGACCTTAACCATTAGGCCAGAGTATGAGTCTAAGACCGTAGCTATTAGGCCAGAGTAATAGTTAAGACCTTAGCTATTAGGCCAGAGTAAGAGTTAAGAGCTTAACCTGTAGGCGATAGTGCGAGTCTAAGACCTTAGCTAATATTCCAGAGTAAGAGTTAAGACCTTATCCATTAGGCCAGAGTACGAGTCTAAGACCTTAGCTATTATTCCAGAGTAAGAGTTAAGTCCTTAACCATTAGGCCAGAGTACGAGTCTAAGACCTTAGCTATTAGGCCAGAGTACGAGTCTAAGACTTTAGCTATTAGGCCAGAGTAAGAGTTAAGACCTTAACCAGTAGGCCAGAGTAAGAGTTAAGACCTTAGCTATTAGGCCAGAGTACGAGTCTAAGACCTTAGCTATTAGGCCAGAGTAAGAGTTAAGACCTTAGCCATTAGGCCATAGTACGAGTCTAAGACCTTAGCTATTAGGCCAGAGAAAGAGTTAAGACCTTAGCTATTAGGCCAGAGTAAGAGTTAAGACCTTAACCAGTAGGCCGGAGTACGAGTCTAAGACCTTAGCTATTAGGCCAGAGTAAGAGTTAAGACCTTAACCAGTAGGCCAGAGAAAGAGTTAAGACCTTAACCTGTAGGCCAGAGTAAGAGTTAAGACCTTAACCAGTAGGCCAGAGTACGAGTCTAAGACCTTAGCTATTAGGCCAGAGTAAGAGTTAAGACCTTAAACTGTAGGCCATAGTACGAGTCTAAGACCTTAGCTATTAGGCCAGAGTAAGAGTTAAGACCTTAGCTATTAGGCCAGAGTAGGAGTTAAGACCTTAACCATTAGGCCAGAGTACGAGTCTAAGACCGTAGCTGTTAGGCCAGAGTAATAGTTAAAACCTTAACTATTATGCCAGAGTAAGAGTTAAGAGCTTAACCTGTAGGCGATAGTACGAGTCTAAGACCTTAGCTATTATTCCAGAGTAAGAGTTAAGTCCTTAACCATTAGGCCAGAGTACGAGTCTAAGACCTTAGCTATTAGGCCAGAGTACGAGTCTAAGACCTTAGCCATTAGGCCAGAGTAAGAGTTAAGACCTTAACCATTAGGCCAGAGTACGAGTCTAAGACCTTAGCTATTAGGCCAGAGTAAGAGTTAAGACCTTAACCAGTAGGCCAGAGTACGAGTCTTAGACCTTAGCTATTAGGCCAGAGTAAAAGTTAAGACCTTAACCAGTAGGCCAGAGTACGAGTCTAAGACCTTAGCTATTAGGCCAGAGTAAGAGTTAAGACAATAACCTGTAGGCCATAGTATGAGTCTAAGACCTTAGCTATTAGGCCAGAGTAAGAGTTAAGACCTTAGCTATTATGCCAGAGTAAGAGTTAAGACCTTAACCATTAGGCCAGAGTACGAGTCTAAGACCTTAGCTATTAGGCCAGAGTAATAGTTAAGACCTTAGCTATTAGGCCAGAGTAAGAGTTAAGAGCTTAACCTGTAGGCGATAGTACGAGTCTAAGACCTTAGCTAATATTCCAGAGTAAGAGTTAAGACCTTAGCTAATATTCCAGAGTAAGAGTTAAGACCTTATCCATTAGGCCAGAGTACGAGTCTAAGACCTTAGCTTTTAGGCCAGAGTAAGAGTTAAGACCTTAGCTATTAGGCCAGAGTAAGAGTTAAGACCTTAACCAGTAGGCCGGAGTACGAGTCTAAGACCTTAGCTATTAGGCCAGAGTAAGAGTTAAGACCTTAACCAGTAGGCCAGAGAAAGAGTTAAGACCTTAACCTGTAGGCCAGAGTAAGAGTTAAGACCTTAACCAGTAGGCCAGAGTACGAGTCTAAGACCTTAGCTATTGGGCCAGAGTAAGAGTTAAGACCTTAAACTGTAGGCCATAGTACGAGTCTAAGACCTTAGCTATTAGGCCAGAGTAAGAGTTAAGACCTTAGCTATTAGGCCAGAGTAGGAGTTAAGACCTTAACCATTAGGCCAGAGTACGAGTCTAAGACCGTAGCTATTAGGCCAGAGTAATAGTTAAAACCTTAACTATTAGGCCAGAGTAAGAGTTAAGAGCTTAACCTGTGGGCGATAGTACGAGTCTAAGACCTTAGCTATTATTCCAGAGTAAGAGTTAAGTCCTTAACCATTAGGCCAGAGTACGAGTCTGAGACCTTAGCTATTAGGCCAAAGTACGAGTCTAAGACCTTAGCCATTAGGCCAGAGTAAGAGTTACGACCTTAACCAGTAGGCCAGAGTACGAGTCTAAGACCTTATCTATTAGGCCAGAGTACGAGTCTAAGACCTTAGCTATTTGGCCAGAGTACTAGTCTAAGACCTTAGCTATTAGGCCAGAGTAAGAGTTAAGACCTTAACCATTAGGCCAGACTAAGAGTTAAGACCTTAACATGTAGGCCATAGTATGAGTCCAAGACCTTAGCTATTAGGCCAGAGTAAGAGTTAAGACCTTAACCATTAGGCCAGAGTACGAGTCTAAGACCTTAGCTATTAGGCCAGAGTAAAAGTTAAGACCTTAGCTATTAGGCCAGAGTAAGAGTTAAGACCTTAACCATTAAGCCATAGTACAAGTCTAAGACCTTAGCTATTAGGCCAGAGTAAGAGCTAAGACCTTAGCTATTAGGGCAGAATAAGAGTTAACATATTAACCAGTAGGCCAGAGTATGAGTCTAAGACCTTAGCTATTAGGCCAGAGTAAGAGTTAAGACCTTAACCATTAGGCCAGAGTACGAGTCTAAGACCTTAGCTATTAGGCCAGAGTAAGAGTTAAGACCTTAACCATTAGGCCAGAGTACGAGTCTAAGACCTTAGCTATTAGGCCAGAGTAAGAGTTAAGACCTTAACCAGTAGGCCAGAGTACGAGTCTAAGACCTTAGCTATTATTCCAGAGTAAGAGTTAAGTCCTTAACCATTAGGCCAGAGTACGAGTCTAAGACCTTAGCTATTAGGCCAGAGTACGAGTCTAAGACCTTAGCCATTAGGCCAGAGTAAGAGTTACGACCTTAACCAGAAGGCCAGAGTACGAGTCTAAGACCTTAGCTATTAGGCCAGAGTACGAGTCTAAGAACTTAGCTATTTGGCCAGAGTACTAGTCTAAGACCTTAGCTATTAGGCCAGTGTAAGAGTTAAGACCTTAACCATTAGGCCAGACTAAGAGTTAAGACCTTAACATGTTGGCCATAGTATGAGTCTAAGACCTTAGCTATTAGGCCAGAGTAAGAGTTAAGACCTTAGCTATTAGGCCAGAGTAAGAGTTAAGACCTTAACCAGTAGTCCGGAGTACGAGTCTAAGACCTTAGCTATTAGGCCAGAGTAAGAGTTAAGACCTTAACCATTAGGCCAGAGTACGAGTCTAAGACCTTAGCTATTAGGCCAGAGTAAGAGTTAAGACCTTAACCAGTAGGCCAGAGTACGAGTCTTAGACCTTAGCTATTAGGCCAGAGTAAGAGTTAAGACCTTAACCAGTAGGCCAGAGTACGAGTCTAAGACCTTAGCTATTAGGCCAGAGTAAGAGTTAAGACAATAACCTGTAGGCCATAGTATGAGTCTAAGACCTTAGCTATTAGGCCAGAGTAAGAGTTAAGACCTTAGCTATTAGGCCAGAGTAAGAGTTAAGACCTTAACCATTAGGCCAGAGTACGAGTCTAAGACCTTAGCTATTAGGCCAGAGTAATAGTTAAGACCTTAGCTATTAGGCCAGAGTAAGAGTTAAGAGCTTAACCTGTAGGCGATAGTACGAGTCTAAGACCTTAGCTAATATTCCAGAGTAAGAGTTAAGACCTTAGCTATTAGGCCAGCGTAAGAGTTAAGACCTTAACCAGTAGGCCGGAGTACAAGTCTAAGACCTTAGCTATTAGGCCAGAGTAAGAGTTTAGACCTTAACCAGTAGGCCAGAGTACGAGTCTAAGACCTTAGCTATTAGGCCAGAGTAAGAGTTAAGACCTTAAACTGTAGGCCATAGTACGAGTCTAAGACCTTAGCTATTAGGCCAGAGTAAGAGTTAAGACCTTAGCTATTAGGCCAGAGTAAGAGTTAAGACCTTAACCATTAGGCCAGAGTACGAGTCTAAGACCTTAGCTATTAGGCCAGAGTAAGAGCTAAGACCTTAGCTATTAGGGCAGAATAAGAGTTAACATATTAACCAGTAGGCCAGAGTACGAGTCTAAGACCTTAGCTATTAGGCCAGAGTAAGAGTTAAGACCTTAACCATTAGGCCAGAGTACGAGTCTAAGACCTTAGCTATTAGGCCAGAGTAAGAGTTAGGACCTTAACCATTAGGCCAGAGTACGAGTCTAAGACCTTAGCTATTAGGCCAGAGTAAGAGTTAAGACCTTAACCAGTAGGCCAGAGTACGAGTCTAAGACCTTAGCTATTATTCCAGAGTAAGAGTTAAGTCCTTAACCATTAGGCCAGAGTACGAGTCTAAGACCTTAGCTATTAGGCCAGAGTACGAGTCTAAGACCTTAGCCATTAGGCCAGAGTAAGAGTTACCACCTTAACCAGAAGGCCAGAGTACAAGTCTAAGACCTTAGCTATTAGGCCAGAGTACGAGTCTAAGACCTTAGCTATTTGGCCAGAGTACTAGTCTAAGACCTTAGCTATTAGGCCAGTGTAAGAGTTAAGACCTTAACCATTAGGCCAGACTAAGAGTTAAGACCTTAACATGTTGGCCATAGTATGAGTCTAAGACCTTAGCTATTAGGCCAGAGTAAGAGTTAAGACCTTAGCTATTAGGCCAGAGTAAGAGTTAAGACCTTAACCAGTAGTCCGGAGTACGAGTCTAAGACCTTAGCTATTAGGCCAGAGTAAGAGTTAAGACCTTAACCATTAGGCCAGAGTACGAGTCTAAGACCTTAGCTATTAGGCCAGAGTAAGTGTTAAGACCTTAACCAGTAGGCCAGAGTACGAGTCTTAGACCTTAGCTATTAGGCCAGAGTAAGAGTTAAGACCTTAACCAGTAGGCCAGAGTACGAGTCTAAGACCTTAGCTATTAGGCCAGAGTAAGAGTTAAGACAATAACCTGTAGGCCATAGTATGAGTCTAAGACCTTAGCTATTAGGCCAGAGTAAGAGTTAAGACCTTAGCTATTAGGCCAGAGTAAGAGTTAAGACCTTAACCATTAGGCCAGAGTACGAGTCTAAGACCTTAGCTATTAGGCCAGAGTAATAGTTAAGACCTTAGCTATTAGGCCAGAGTAAGAGTTAAGAGCTTAACCTGTAGGCGATAGTACGAGTCTAAGACCTTAGCTAATATTCCAGAGTAAGAGTTAAGACCTTAGCTATTAGGCCAGAGTAAGAGTTAAGACCTTAACCAGTAGGCCGGAGTACAAGTCTAAGACCTTAGCTATTAGGCCAGAGTAAGAGTTTAGACCTTAACCAGTAGGCCAGAGTACGAGTCTAAGACCTTAGCTATTAGGCCAGAGTAAGAGTTAAGACCTTAAACTGTAGGCCATAGTACGAGTCTAAGACCTTAGCTATTAGGCCAGAGTAAGAGTTAAGACCTTAGCTATTAGGCCAGAGTAAGAGTTAAGACCTTAACCATTAGGCCAGAGTACGAGTCTAAGACCTTAGCTATTAGGCCTGAGTAATAGTTAAGACCTTAGCTATTAGGCCAGAGTAAGAGTTAAGAGCTTAACCTGTAGGCGATAGTATGAGTCTAAGACCTTAGCTAATATTCCAGAGTAAGAGTTAAGACCTTAGCTATTAGGCCAGAGAAAGAGTTAAGACCTTAACCAGTAGGCCGGAGTACGAGTCTAAGACCTTAGCTATTAGGCCAGAGTAAGAGTTAAGACCTTAAACTGTAGCCCATAGTACGAGTCTAAGACCTTAGCTATTAGGCCAGAGTAAGAGTTAAGACCTTAGCTATTAGGCCAGAGTAAGAGTTAAGACCTTAACCAGTAGGCCAGAGTACGAGTCTAAGATCTTAGCTATTAGGCCAGAGTAAGAGTTAAGACAATAACCTGTAGGCCATAGTACGAGTCTAAGACCTTAGCTATTAGGCCAGAGTAAGAGTTAAGACCTTAACCATTAGGCCAGAGTATGAGTCTAAGACCGTAGCTATTAGGCCAGAGTAATAGTTAAGACCTTAGCTATTAGGCCAGAGTAAGAGTTAAGAGCTTAACCTGTAGGCGATAGTGCGAGTCTAAGACCTTAGCTAATATTCCAGAGTAAGAGTTAAGACCTTATCCATTAGGCCAGAGTACGAGTCTAAGACCTTAGCTATTATTCCAGAGTAAGAGTTAAGTCCTTAACCATTAGGCCAGAGTACGAGTCTAAGACCTTAGCTATTAGGCCAGAGTACGAGTCTAAGACTTTAGCTATTAGGCCAGAGTAAGAGTTAAGACCTTAACCAGTAGGCCAGAGTAAGAGTTAAGACCTTAGCTATTAGGCCAGAGTACGAGTCTAAGACCTTAGCTATTAGGCCAGAGTAAGAGTTAAGACCTTAGCCATTAGGCCATAGTACGAGTCTAAGACCTTAGCTATTAGGCCAGAGAAAGAGTTAAGACCTTAGCTATTAGGCCAGAGTAAGAGTTAAGACCTTAACCAGTAGGCCGGAGTACGAGTCTAAGACCTTAGCTATTAGGCCAGAGTAAGAGTTAAGACCTTAACCAGTAGGCCAGAGAAAGAGTTAAGACCTTAACCTGTAGGCCAGAGTAAGAGTTAAGACCTTAACCAGTAGGCCAGAGTACGAGTCTAAGACCTTAGCTATTAGGCCAGAGTAAGAGTTAAGACCTTAAACTGTAGGCCATAGTACGAGTCTAAGACCTTAGCTATTAGGCCAGAGTAAGAGTTAAGACCTTAGCTATTAGGCCAGAGTAGGAGTTAAGACCTTAACCATTAGGCCAGAGTACGAGTCTAAGACCGTAGCTGTTAGGCCAGAGTAATAGTTAAAACCTTAACTATTATGCCAGAGTAAGAGTTAAGAGCTTAACCTGTAGGCGATAGTACGAGTCTAAGACCTTAGCTATTATTCCAGAGTAAGAGTTAAGTCCTTAACCATTAGGCCAGAGTACGAGTCTAAGACCTTAGCTATTAGGCCAGAGTACGAGTCTAAGACCTTAGCCATTAGGCCAGAGTAAGAGTTAAGACCTTAACCATTAGGCCAGAGTACGAGTCTAAGACCTTAGCTATTAGGCCAGAGTAAGAGTTAAGACCTTAACCATTAGGCCAGAGTACGAGTCTAAGACCTTAGCTATTAGGCCAGTGTAAGAGTTAAGACCTTAACCAGTAGGCCAGAGTACGAGTCTAAGACCTTAGCTATTATTCCAGAGTAAGAGTTAAGTCCTTAACCATTAGGCCAGAGTACGAGTCTAAGACCTTAGCTATTAGGCCAGAGTACGAGTCTAAGACCTTAGCCATTAGGCCAGAGTAAGAGTTACGACCTTAACCAGAAGGCCAGAGTAAGAGTCTAAGACCTTAGCTATTAGGCCAGAGTACGAGTCTAAGACCTTAGCTATTTGGCCAGAGTACTAGTCTAAGACCTTAGCTATTAGGCCAGTGTAAGAGTTAAGACCTTAACCATTAGGCCAGACTAAGAGTTAAGACCTTAACATGTTGGCCATAGTATGAGTCTAAGACCTTAGCTATTAGGCCAGAGTAAGAGTTAAGACCTTAACCATTAGGCCAGAGTACGAGTCTAAGACCTTAGCTATTAGGCCAGAGTAAAAGTTAAGACCTTAGCTATTAGGCCAGAGTAAGAGTTAAGACCTTAACCATTAGGCCATAGTACGAGTCTAAGACCTTAGCTATTAGGCCAGAGTAAGAGTTAAGACCTTAACCATTAGGCCATAGTACGAGTCTAAGACCTTAGCTATTAGGCCAGAGTAAGAGTTAAGACCTTAGCTATTAGGCCAGAGTAAGAGTTAAGACCTTAACCAGTAGTCCGGAGTACGAGTCTAAGACCTTAGCTATTAGGCCAGAGTAAGAGTTAAGACCTTAACCATTAGGCCAGAGTACGAGTCTAAGACCTTAGCTATTAGGCCAGAGTAAGAGTTAAGACCTTAACCAGTAGGCCAGAGTACGAGTCTTAGACCTTAGCTATTAGGCCAGAGTAAGAGTTAAGACCTTAACCAGTAGGCCAGAGTACGAGTCTAAGACCTTAGCTATTAGGCCAGAGTAAGAGTTAAGACCTTATCTATTAGGCCAGAGTAAGAGTTAAGACCTTATCCATTAGGCCATAGTACGAATCTGAGACCTTAGCTATTAGGCCAGAGTAAGAGTTAAGACCTTAACCAGTAGGCCAGAGTACGAGTCTAAGACCTTAGCTATTAGGCCAGAGTAAGAGTTAAGACCTTAAACTGTAGGCCATAGTACGAGTCTAAGACCTTAGCTATTAGGCCAGAGTAAGAGTTAAGACCTTAGCTATTAGGCCAGAGTAAGAGTTAAGACCTTAACCAGTAGGCCAGAGTACGAGTCTAAGACCTTAGCTATTAGGCCAGAGTAAGAGTTAAGACCTTAACCAGTAGGCCAGAGTAAGAGTTAAGACCTTAACCATTAGGCCAGAGCACGAGTCTAAGACCTTAGCTATTAGGCCAGAGTAAGAGTTAAGACCGTAACCATTAGGCCAGAGTACGAGTCTAAGACCTTAGCTATTAGGCCAGAGTAAGAGTTAAGACCTTATCTATTAGGCCAGAGTAAGAGTTAAGACCTTATCCATTAGGCCATAGTACGAATCTGAGACCTTAGCTATTAGGCCAGAGTAAGAGTTAAGACCTTAACCAGTAGGCCAGAGTACGAGTCTAAGACCTTAGCTATTAGGCCAGAGTAACAGTTAAGACCTTAAACTGTAGGCCATAGTACGAGTCTAAGACCTTAGCTATTAGGCCAGAGTAAGAGTTAAGACCTTAGCTATTAGGCCAGAGTAAGAGTTAAGACCTTAACCAGTAGGCCAGAGTACGAGTCTAAGACCTTAGCTATTAGGCCAGAGTAAGAGTTAAGACAATAACCTGTAGGCCATAGTACGAGTCTAAGACCTTAGCTATTAGGTCAGAGTAAGAGTTAAGACCTTAACCATTAGGCCGGAGCACGAGTCTAAGACCTTAGCTATTAGGCCAGAGTAAGAGTTAAGACCTTAACCATTAGGCCAGAGTACGAGTCTAAGACCTTAGCTATTAGGCCAGAGTAAGAGTTAAGACCTTATCTATTTGGCCAGAGTAAGAGTTAAGACCTTAACAATTAGGCCATAGTACGAATCTAAGACCTTAGCTATTAGGCCAGAGTAAGAGTTAAGACCTTAACCAGTAGGCCAGAGTACGAGTCTAAGACCTTAGCTATTAGGCCAGAGTAAGAGTTAAGACCTTAAACTGTAGGCCAGAGCACGAGTCTAAGACCTTAGCTATTAGGCCAGAGTAAGAGTTAAGACCGTAACCATTAGGCCAGAGTACGAGTCTAAGACCTTAGCTATTAGGCCAGAGTAAGAGTTAAGACCTTATCTATTAGGCCAGAGTAAGAGTTAAGACCTTATCCATTAGGCCATAGTACGAATCTGAGACCTTAGCTATTAGGCCAGAGTAAGAGTTAAGACCTTAACCAGTAGGCCAGAGTACGAGTCTAAGACCGTAGCTATTAGGCCAGAGTAATAGTTAAGACCTTAGCTATTAGGCCAGAGTAAGAGTTAAGAGCTTAACCTGTAGGCGATAGTGCGAGTCTAAGACCTTAGCTAATATTCCAGAGTAAGAGTTAAGACCTTATCCATTAGGCCAGAGTACGAGTCTAAGACCTTAGCTATTATTCCAGAGTAAGAGTTAAGTCCTTAACCATTAGGCCAGAGTACGAGTCTAAGACCTTAGCTATTAGGCCAGAGTACGAGTCTAAGACTTTAGCTATTAGGCCAGAGTAAGAGTTAAGACCTTAACCAGTAGGCCAGAGTAAGAGTTAAGACCTTAGCTATTAGGCCAGAGTACGAGTCTAAGACCTTAGCTATTAGGCCAGAGTAAGAGTTAAGACCTTAGCCATTAGGCCATAGTACGAGTCTAAGACCTTAGCTATTAGGCCAGAGAAAGAGTTAAGACCTTAGCTATTAGGCCAGAGTAAGAGTTAAGACCTTAACCAGTAGGCCGGAGTACGAGTCTAAGACCTTAGCTATTAGGCCAGAGTAAGAGTTAAGACCTTAACCAGTAGGCCAGAGAAAGAGTTAAGACCTTAACCTGTAGGCCAGAGTAAGAGTTAAGACCTTAACCAGTAGGCCAGAGTACGAGTCTAAGACCTTAGCTATTAGGCCAGAGTAAGAGTTAAGACCTTAAACTGTAGGCCATAGTACGAGTCTAAGACCTTAGCTATTAGGCCAGAGTAAGAGTTAAGACCTTAGCTATTAGGCCAGAGTAGGAGTTAAGACCTTAACCATTAGGCCAGAGTACGAGTCTAAGACCGTAGCTGTTAGGCCAGAGTAATAGTTAAAACCTTAACTATTATGCCAGAGTAAGAGTTAAGAGCTTAACCTGTAGGCGATAGTACGAGTCTAAGACCTTAGCTATTATTCCAGAGTAAGAGTTAAGTCCTTAACCATTAGGCCAGAGTACGAGTCTAAGACCTTAGCTATTAGGCCAGAGTACGAGTCTAAGACCTTAGCCATTAGGCCAGAGTAAGAGTTAAGACCTTAACCATTAGGCCAGAGTACGAGTCTAAGACCTTAGCTATTAGGCCAGAGTAAGAGTTAAGACCTTAACCATTAGGCCAGAGTACGAGTCTAAGACCTTAGCTATTAGGCCAGTGTAAGAGTTAAGACCTTAACCAGTAGGCCAGAGTACGAGTCTAAGACCTTAGCTATTATTCCAGAGTAAGAGTTAAGTCCTTAACCATTAGGCCAGAGTACGAGTCTAAGACCTTAGCTATTAGGCCAGAGTACGAGTCTAAGACCTTAGCCATTAGGCCAGAGTAAGAGTTACGACCTTAACCAGAAGGCCAGAGTAAGAGTCTAAGACCTTAGCTATTAGGCCAGAGTACGAGTCTAAGACCTTAGCTATTTGGCCAGAGTACTAGTCTAAGACCTTAGCTATTAGGCCAGTGTAAGAGTTAAGACCTTAACCATTAGGCCAGACTAAGAGTTAAGACCTTAACATGTTGGCCATAGTATGAGTCTAAGACCTTAGCTATTAGGCCAGAGTAAGAGTTAAGACCTTAACCATTAGGCCAGAGTACGAGTCTAAGACCTTAGCTATTAGGCCAGAGTAAAAGTTAAGACCTTAGCTATTAGGCCAGAGTAAGAGTTAAGACCTTAACCATTAGGCCATAGTACGAGTCTAAGACCTTAGCTATTAGGCCAGAGTAAGAGTTAAGACCTTAACCATTAGGCCATAGTACGAGTCTAAGACCTTAGCTATTAGGCCAGAGTAAGAGTTAAGACCTTAGCTATTAGGCCAGAGTAAGAGTTAAGACCTTAACCAGTAGTCCGGAGTACGAGTCTAAGACCTTAGCTATTAGGCCAGAGTAAGAGTTAAGACCTTAACCATTAGGCCAGAGTACGAGTCTAAGACCTTAGCTATTAGGCCAGAGTAAGAGTTAAGACCTTAACCAGTAGGCCAGAGTACGAGTCTTAGACCTTAGCTATTAGGCCAGAGTAAGAGTTAAGACCTTAACCAGTAGGCCAGAGTACGAGTCTAAGACCTTAGCTATTAGGCCAGAGTAAGAGTTAAGACCTTATCTATTAGGCCAGAGTAAGAGTTAAGACCTTATCCATTAGGCCATAGTACGAATCTGAGACCTTAGCTATTAGGCCAGAGTAAGAGTTAAGACCTTAACCAGTAGGCCAGAGTACGAGTCTAAGACCTTAGCTATTAGGCCAGAGTAAGAGTTAAGACCTTAAACTGTAGGCCATAGTACGAGTCTAAGACCTTAGCTATTAGGCCAGAGTAAGAGTTAAGACCTTAGCTATTAGGCCAGAGTAAGAGTTAAGACCTTAACCAGTAGGCCAGAGTACGAGTCTAAGACCTTAGCTATTAGGCCAGAGTAAGAGTTAAGACCTTAACCAGTAGGCCAGAGTAAGAGTTAAGACCTTAACCATTAGGCCAGAGCACGAGTCTAAGACCTTAGCTATTAGGCCAGAGTAAGAGTTAAGACCGTAACCATTAGGCCAGAGTACGAGTCTAAGACCTTAGCTATTAGGCCAGAGTAAGAGTTAAGACCTTATCTATTAGGCCAGAGTAAGAGTTAAGACCTTATCCATTAGGCCATAGTACGAATCTGAGACCTTAGCTATTAGGCCAGAGTAAGAGTTAAGACCTTAACCAGTAGGCCAGAGTACGAGTCTAAGACCTTAGCTATTAGGCCAGAGTAACAGTTAAGACCTTAAACTGTAGGCCATAGTACGAGTCTAAGACCTTAGCTATTAGGCCAGAGTAAGAGTTAAGACCTTAGCTATTAGGCCAGAGTAAGAGTTAAGACCTTAACCAGTAGGCCAGAGTACGAGTCTAAGACCTTAGCTATTAGGCCAGAGTAAGAGTTAAGACAATAACCTGTAGGCCATAGTACGAGTCTAAGACCTTAGATATTAGGTCAGAGTAAGAGTTAAGACCTTAACCATTAGGCCGGAGCACGAGTCTAAGACCTTAGCTATTAGGCCAGAGTAAGAGTTAAGACCTTAACCATTAGGCCAGAGTACGAGTCTAAGACCTTAGCTATTAGGCCAGAGTAAGAGTTAAGACCTTATCTATTTGGCCAGAGTAAGAGTTAAGACCTTAACAATTAGGCCATAGTACGAATCTAAGACCTTAGCTATTAGGCCAGAGTAAGAGTTAAGACCTTAACCAGTAGGCCAGAGTACGAGTCTAAGACCTTAGCTATTAGGCCAGAGTAAGAGTTAAGACCTTAAACTGTAGGCCAGAGCACGAGTCTAAGACCTTAGCTATTAGGCCAGAGTAAGAGTTAAGACCGTAACCATTAGGCCAGAGTACGAGTCTAAGACCTTAGCTATTAGGCCAGAGTAAGAGTTAAGACCTTATCTATTAGGCCAGAGTAAGAGTTAAGACCTTATCCATTAGGCCATAGTACGAATCTGAGACCTTAGCTATTAGGCCAGAGTAAGAGTTAAGACCTTAACCAGTAGGCCAGAGTACGAGTCTAAGACCTTAGCTATTAGGCCAGAGTAACAGTTAAGACCTTAAACTGTAGGCCATAGTACGAGTCTAAGACCTTAGCTATTAGGCCAGAGTAAGAGTTAAGACCTTAGCTATTAGGCCAGAGTAAGAGTTAAGACCTTAACCAGTAGGCCAGAGTACGAGTCTAAGACCTTAGCTATTAGGCCAGAGTAAGAGTTAAGACAATAACCTGTAGGCCATAGTACGAGTCTAAGACCTTAGCTATTAGGTCAGAGTAAGAGTTAAGACCTTAACCATTAGGCCGGAGCACGAGTCTAAGACCTTAGCTATTAGGCCAGAGTAAGAGTTAAGACCTTAACCATTAGGCCAGAGTACGAGTCTAAGACCTTAGCTATTAGGCCAGAGTAAGAGTTAAGACCTTATCTATTTGGCCAGAGTAAGAGTTAAGACCTTAACCATTAGGCCATAGTACGAATCTAAGACCTTAGCTATTAGGCCAGAGTAAGAGTTAAGACCTTAACCAGTAGGCCAGAGTACGAGTCTAAGACCTTAGCTATTAGGCCAGAGTAAGAGTTAAGACCTTAAACTGTAGGCCATAGTACGAGTCTAAGACCTTAGCTATTAGGCCAGAGTAAGAGTTAAGACCTTAGCTATTAGGCCAGAGTAAGAGTTAAGACCTTAACCATTAGGCCAGAGTACGAGTCTAAGACCTTAGCTATTAGGCCTGAGTAATAGTTAAGACCTTAGCTATTAGGCCAGAGTAAGAGTTAAGAGCTTAACCTGTAGGCGATAGTATGAGTCTAAGACCTTAGCTAATATTCCAGAGTAAGAGTTAAGACCTTAGCTATTAGGCCAGAGAAAGAGTTAAGACATTAACCAGTAGGCCGGAGTACGAGTCTAAGACCTTAGCTATTAGGCCAGAGTAAGAGTTAAGACCTTAAACTGTAGCCCATAGTACGAGTCTAAGACCTTAGCTATTAGGCCAGAGTAAGAGTTAAGACCTTAGCTATTAGGCCAGAGTAAGAGTTAAGACCTTAACCAGTAGGCCAGAGTACGAGTCTAAGACCTTAGCTATTAGGCCAGAGTAAGAGTTAAGACAATAACCTGTAGGCCATAGTACGAGTCTAAGACCTTAGCTATTAGGCCAGAGTAAGAGTTAAGACCTTAACCATTAGGCCAGAGTATGAGTCTAAGACCGTAGCTATTAGGCCAGAGTAATAGTTAAGACCTTAGCTATTAGGCCAGAGTAAGAGTTAAGACCTTAACCAGTAGGCCAGAGTACGAGTCTAAGACCTTAGCTATTAGGCCAGAGTAAGAGTTAAGACCTTAAACTGTAGGCCATAGTACGAGTCTAAGACCTTAGCTATTAGGCCAGAGTAAGAGTTAAGACCTTAGCTATTAGGCCAGAGTAAGAGTTAAGACCTTAACCATTAGGCCAGAGTACGAGTCTAAGACCTTAGCTATTAGGCCTGAGTAATAGTTAAGACCTTAGCTATTAGGCCAGAGTAAGAGTTAAGAGCTTAACCTGTAGGCGATAGTATGAGTCTAAGACCTTAGCTAATATTCCAGAGTAAGAGTTAAGACCTTAGCTATTAGGCCAGAGAAAGAGTTAAGACCTTAACCAGTAGGCCGGAGTACGAGTCTAAGACCTTAGCTATTAGGCCAGAGTAAGAGTTAAGACCTTAAACTGTAGCCCATAGTACGAGTCTAAGACCTTAGCTATTAGGCCAGAGTAAGAGTTAAGACCTTAGCTATTAGGCCAGAGTAAGAGTTAAGACCTTAACCAGTAGGCCAGAGTACGAGTCTAAGACCTTAGCTATTAGGCCAGAGTAAGAGTTAAGACAATAACCTGTAGGCCATAGTACGAGTCTAAGACCTTAGCTATTAGGCCAGAGTAAGAGTTAAGACCTTAACCATTAGGCCAGAGTATGAGTCTAAGACCGTAGCTATTAGGCCAGAGTAATAGTTAAGACCTTAGCTATTAGGCCAGAGTAAGAGTTAAGAGCTTAACCTGTAGGCGATAGTGCGAGTCTAAGACCTTAGCTAATATTCCAGAGTAAGAGTTAAGACCTTATCCATTAGGCCAGAGTACGAGTCTAAGACCTTAGCTATTATTCCAGAGTAAGAGTTAAGTCCTTAACCATTAGGCCAGAGTACGAGTCTAAGACCTTAGCTATTAGGCCAGAGTACGAGTCTAAGACTTTAGCTATTAGGCCAGAGTAAGAGTTAAGACCTTAACCAGTAGGCCAGAGTAAGAGTTAAGACCTTAGCTATTAGGCCAGAGTACGAGTCTAAGACCTTAGCTATTAGGCCAGAGTAAGAGTTAAGACCTTAGCCATTAGGCCATAGTACGAGTCTAAGACCTTAGCTATTAGGCCAGAGAAAGAGTTAAGACCTTAGCTATTAGGCCAGAGTAAGAGTTAAGACCTTAACCAGTAGGCCGGAGTACGAGTCTAAGACCTTAGCTATTAGGCCAGAGTAAGAGTTAAGACCTTAACCAGTAGGCCAGAGAAAGAGTTAAGACCTTAACCTGTAGGCCAGAGTAAGAGTTAAGACCTTAAACTGTAGGCCATAGTACGAGTCTAAGACCTTAGCTATTAGGCCAGAGTAAGAGTTAAGTCCTTAACCATTAGGCCAGAGTACGAGTCTAAGACCTTAGCTATTAGGCCAGAGTACGAGTCTAAGACCTTAGCCATTAGGCCAGAGTAAGAGTTAAGACCTTAACCATTAGGCCAGAGTACGAGTCTAAGACCTTAGCTATTAGGCCAGAGTAAGAGTTAAGACCTTAACCATTAGGCCAGAGTACGAGTCTAAGACCTTAGCTATTAGGCCAGTGTAAGAGTTAAGACCTTAACCAGTAGGCCAGAGTACGAGTCTAAGACCTTAGCTATTATTCCAGAGTAAGAGTTAAGTCCTTAACCATTAGGCCAGAGTACGAGTCTAAGACCTTAGCTATTAGGCCAGAGTACGAGTCTAAGACCTTAGCCATTAGGCCAGAGTAAGAGTTACGACCTTAACCAGAAGGCCAGAGTACGAGTCTAAGACCTTAGCTATTAGGCCAGAGTACGAGTCTAAGACCTTAGCTATTTGGCCAGAGTACTAGTCTAAGACCTTAGCTATTAGGCCAGTGTAAGAGTTAAGACCTTAACCATTAGGCCAGACTAAGAGTTAAGACCTTAACATGTTGGCCATAGTATGAGTCTAAGACCTTAGCTATTAGGCCAGAGTAAGAGTTAAGACCTTAACCATTAGGCCAGAGTACGAGTCTAAGACCTTAGCTATTAGGCCAGAGTAAAAGTTAAGAACTTAGCTATTAGGCCAGAGTAAGAGTTAAGACCTTAACCATTAGGCCATAGTACGAGTCTAAGACCTTAGCTATTAGGCCAGAGTAAGAGTTAAGACCTTAACCATTAGGCCATAGTACGAGTCTAAGACCTTAGCTATTAGGCCAGAGTAAGAGTTAAGACCTTAGCTATTAGGCCAGAGTAAGAGTTAAGACCTTAACCAGTAGTCCGGAGTACGAGTCTAAGACCTTAGCTATTAGGCCAGAGTAAGAGTTAAGACCTTAACCATTAGGCCAGAGTACGAGTCTAAGACCTTAACTATTAGGCCAGAGTAAGAGTTAAGACCTTAACCAGTAGGCCAGAGTACGAGTCTTAGACCTTAGCTATTAGGCCAGAGTAAGAGTTAAGACCTTAACCAGTAGGCCAGAGTACGAGTCTAAGACCTTAGCTATTAGGCCAGAGTAAGAGTTAAGACAATAACCTGTAGGCCATAGTACGAGTCTAAGACCTTAGCTATTAGGCCAGAGTAAGAGTTAAGACCTTAGCTATTAGGCCAGAGTAAGAGTTAAGACCTTAACCATTAGGCCAGAGTACGAGTCTAAGACCTTAGCTATTAGGCCAGAGTAAGAGTTAAGACCTTAACCAGTAGGCCAGAGTAAGAGTTAAGACCTTAACCATTAGGCCAGAGCACGAGTCTAAGACCTTAGCTATTAGGCCAGAGTAAGAGTTAAGACCGTAACCATTAGGCCAGAGTACGAGTCTAAGACCTTAGCTATTAGGCCAGAGTAAGAGTTAAGACCTTATCTATTAGGCCAGAGTAAGAGTTAAGACCTTATCCATTAGGCCATAGTACGAATCTAAGACCTTAGCTATTAGGCCAGAGTAAGAGTTAAGACCTTAACCAGTAGGCCAGAGTACGAGTCTAAGACCTTAGCTATTAGGCCAGAGTAACAGTTAAGACCTTAAACTGTAGGCCATAGTACGAGTCTAAGACCTTAGCTATTAGGCCAGAGTAAGAGTTAAGACCTTAGCTATTAGGCCAGAGTAAGAGTTAAGACCTTAACCAGTAGGCCAGAGTACGAGTCTAAGACCTTAGCTATTAGGCCAGAGTAAGAGTTAAGACCTTAACCAGTAGGCCAGAGTAAGAGTTAAGACCTTAACCATTAGGCCAGAGCACGAGTCTAAGACCTTAGCTATTAGGCCAGAGTAAGAGTTAAGACCGTAACCATTAGGCCAGAGTACGAGTCTAAGACCTTAGCTATTAGGCCAGAGTAAGAGTTAAGACCTTATCTATTAGGCCAGAGTAAGAGTTAAGACCTTATCCATTAGGCCATAGTACGAATCTGAGACCTTAGCTATTAGGCCAGAGTAAGAGTTAAGACCTTAACCAGTAGGCCAGAGTACGAGTCTAAGACCTTAGCTATTAGGCCAGAGTAACAGTTAAGACCTTAAACTGTAGGCCATAGTACGAGTCTAAGACCTTAGCTATTAGGCCAGAGTAAGAGTTAAGACCTTAGCTATTAGGCCAGAGTAAGAGTTAAGACCTTAACCAGTAGGCCAGAGTACGAGTCTAAGACCTTAGCTATTAGGCCAGAGTAAGAGTTAAGACAATAACCTGTAGGCCATAGTACGAGTCTAAGACCTTAGCTATTAGGTCAGAGTAAGAGTTAAGACCTTAACCATTAGGCCAGAGCACGAGTCTAAGACCTTAGCTATTAGGCCAGAGTAAGAGTTAAGACCTCAACCATTAGGCCAGAGTACGAGTCTAAGACCTTAGCTATTAGGCCAGAGTAAGAGTTAAGACCTTATCTATTTGGCCAGAGTAAGAGTTAAGACCTTAACCATTAGGCCATAGTACGAATCTAAGACCTTAGCTATTAGGCCAGAGTAAGAGTTAAGACCTTAACCAGTAGGCCAGAGTACGAGTCTAAGACCTTAGCTATTAGGCCAGAGTAAGAGTTAAGACCTTAAACTGTAGGCCATAGTACGAGTCTAAGACCTTAGCTATTAGGCCAGAGTAAGAGTTAAGACCTTAGCTATTAGGCCAGAGTACGAATTAAGACCTTAACCAGTAGGCCAGATTACGAGTCTAAGACCTTAGCTATTAGGCCAGAGTAAGAGTTAAGACAATATCCTGTAGGCCATAGTACGAGTCTAAGACCTTAGCTATTAGGCCAGAGTAAGAGTTAAGACCTTAGCTATTAGGCCAGAGTAAGAGTTAAGACCTTAACCATTAGGCCGGAGTACGAGTCTAAGACCTTAGCTATTAGGCCAGAGCAATAGTTAAGACCTTAGCTATTAGGCCAGAGTAAGAGTTAAGAGCTTAACCTGTAGGCGATAGTACGAGTCTAAGACCTTAGCTATTAGGCCAGAGTACGAATTAAGACCTTAACCAGTAGGCCAGATTACGAGTCTAAGACCTTAGCTATTAGGCCAGAGTAAGAGTTAAGACAATATCCTGTAGGCCATAGTACGAGTCTAAGACCTTAGCTATTAGGCCAGAGTAAGAGTTAAGACCTTAGCTATTAGGCCAGAGTAAGAGTTAAGACCTTAACCATTAGGCCGGAGTACGAGTCTAAGACCTTAGCTATTAGGCCAGAGCAATAGTTAAGACCTTAGCTATTAGGCCAGAGTAAGAGTTAAGAGCTTAACCTGTAGGCGATAGTACGAGTCTAAGACCTTAGCTAATATTCCAGAGTAAGAGTTAAGACCTTAACCATTAGGCCAGAGTACGAGTCTAAGACCTTAGCTATTAGGCCAGAGTACGAGTCTAAGACCTTAGCCATTAGGCCAGAGTAAGAGTTAAGACCTTAACCATTAGGCCAGAGTACGAGTCTAAGACCTTAGCTATTAGGCCAGAGTAAGAGTTAAGACCTTAACCATTAGGCCAGAGTACGAGTCTAAGACCTTAGCTATTAGGCCAGTGTAAGAGTTAAGACCTTAACCAGTAGGCCAGAGTACGAGTCTAAGACCTTAGCTATTATTCCAGAGTAAGAGTTAAGTCCTTAACCATTAGGCCAGAGTACGAGTCTAAGACCTTAGCTATTAGGCCAGAGTACGAGTCTAAGACCTTAGCCATTAGGCCAGAGTAAGAGTTACGACCTTAACCAGAAGGCCAGAGTACGAGTCTAAGACCTTAGCTATTAGGCCAGAGTACGAGTCTAAGACCTTAGCTATTTGGCCAGAGTACTAGTCTAAGACCTTAGCTATTAGGCCAGTGTAAGAGTTAAGACCTTAACCATTAGGCCAGACTAAGAGTTAAGACCTTAACATGTTGGCCATAGTATGAGTCTAAGACCTTAGCTATTAGGCCAGAGTAAGAGTTAAGACCTTAACCATTAGGCCAGAGTACGAGTCTAAGACCTTAGCTATTAGGCCAGAGTAAAAGTTAAGACCTTAGCTATTAGGCCAGAGTAAGAGTTAAGACCTTAACCATTAGGCCATAGTACGAGTCTAAGACCTTAGCTATTAGGCCAGAGTAAGAGTTAAGACCTTAACCATTAGGCCATAGTACGAGTCTAAGACCTTAGCTATTAGGCCAGAGTAAGAGTTAAGACCTTAACCAGTAGGCCAGAGAAAGAGTTAAGACCTTAACCTGTAGGCCAGAGTAAGAGTTAAGACCTTAACCAGTAGGCCAGAGTACGAGTCTAAGACCTTAGCTATTAGGCCAGAGTAAGAGTTAAGACCTTAAACTGTAGGCCATAGTACGAGTCTAAGACCTTAGCTATTAGGCCAGAGTAAGAGTTAAGACCTTAGCTATTAGGCCAGAGTAGGAGTTAAGACCTTAACCATTAGGCCAGAGTACGAGTCTAAGACCGTAGCTGTTAGGCCAGAGTAATAGTTAAAACCTTAACTATTATGCCAGAGTAAGAGTTAAGAGCTTAACCTGTAGGCGATAGTACGAGTCTAAGACCTTAGCTATTATTCCAGAGTAAGAGTTAAGTCCTTAACCATCAGGCCAGAGTACGAGTCTAAGACCTTAGCTATTAGGCCAGAGTACGAGTCTAAGACCTTAGCCATTAGGCCAGAGTAAGAGTTAAGACCTTAACCATTAGGCCAGAGTACGAGTCTAAGACCTTAGCTATTAGGCCAGAGTAAGAGTTAAGACCTTAACCATTAGGCCAGAGTACGAGTCTAAGACCTTAGCTATTAGGCCAGTGTAAGAGTTAAGACCTTAACCAGTAGGCCAGAGTACGAGTCTAAGACCTTAGCTATTATTCCAGAGTAAGAGTTAAGTCCTTAACCATTAGGCCAGAGTACGAGTCTAAGACCTTAGCTATTAGGCCAGAGTACGAGTCTAAGACCTTAGCCATTAGGCCAGAGTAAGAGTTACGACCTTAACCAGAAGGCCAGAGTACGAGTCTAAGACCTTAGCTATTAGGCCAGAGTACGAGTCTAAGACCTTAGCTATTTGGCCAGAGTACTAGTCTAAGACCTTAGCTATTAGGCCAGTGTAAGAGTTAAGACCTTAACCATTAGGCCAGACTAAGAGTTAAGACCTTAACATGTTGGCCATAGTATGAGTCTAAGACCTTAGCTATTAGGCCAGAGTAAGAGTTAAGACCTTAACCATTAGGCCAGAGTACGAGTCTAAGACCTTAGCTATTAGGCCAGAGTAAAAGTTAAGAACTTAGCTATTAGGCCAGAGTAAGAGTTAAGACCTTAACCATTAGGCCATAGTACGAGTCTAAGACCTTAGCTATTAGGCCAGAGTAAGAGTTAAGACCTTATCTTTTTGGCCAGAGTAAGAGTTAAGACCTTAACCATTAGGCCATAGTACGAATCTAAGACCTTAGCTATTAGGCCAGAGTAAGAGTTAAGACCTTAACCAGTAGGCCAGAGTACGAGTCTAAGACCTTAGCTATTAGGCCAGAGTAAGAGTTAAGACCTTAAACTGTAGGCCATAGTACGAGTCTAAGACCTTAGCTATTAGGCCAGAGTAAGAGTTAAGACCTTAGCTATTAGGCCAGAGTACGAATTAAGACCTTAACCAGTAGGCCAGATTACGAGTCTAAGACCTTAGCTATTAGGCCAGAGTAAGAGTTAAGACAATATCCTGTAGGCCATAGTACGAGTCTAAGACCTTAGCTATTAGGCCAGAGTAAGAGTTAAGACCTTAGCTATTAGGCCAGAGTAAGAGTTAAGACCTTAACCATTAGGCCGGAGTACGAGTCTAAGACCTTAGCTATTAGGCCAGAGCAATAGTTAAGACCTTAGCTATTAGGCCAGAGTAAGAGTTAAGAGCTTAACCTGTAGGCGATAGTACGAGTCTAAGACCTTAGCTATTAGGCCAGAGTACGAATTAAGACCTTAACCAGTAGGCCAGATTACGAGTCTAAGACCTTAGCTATTAGGCCAGAGTAAGAGTTAAGACAATATCCTGTAGGCCATAGTACGAGTCTAAGACCTTAGCTATTAGGCCAGAGTAAGAGTTAAGACCTTAGCTATTAGGCCAGAGTAAGAGTTAAGACCTTAACCATTAGGCCGGAGTACGAGTCTAAGACCTTAGCTATTAGGCCAGAGCAATAGTTAAGACCTTAGCTATTAGGCTAGAGTAAGAGTTAAGAGCTTAACCTGTAGGCGATAGTACGAGTCTAAGACCTTAGCTAATATTCCAGAGTAAGAGTTAAGACCTTAACCATTAGGCCAGAGTACGAGTCTAAGACCTTAGCTATTAGGCCAGAGTACGAGTCTAAGACCTTAGCCATTAGGCCAGAGTAAGAGTTAAGACCTTAACCATTAGGCCAGAGTACGAGTCTAAGACCTTAGCTATTAGGCCAGAGTAAGAGTTAAGACCTTAACCATTAGGCCAGAGTACGAGTCTAAGACCTTAGCTATTAGGCCAGTGTAAGAGTTAAGACCTTAACCAGTAGGCCAGAGTACGAGTCTAAGACCTTAGCTATTATTCCAGAGTAAGAGTTAAGTCCTTAACCATTAGGCCAGAGTACGAGTCTAAGACCTTAGCTATTAGGCCAGAGTACGAGTCTAAGACCTTAGCCATTAGGCCAGAGTAAGAGTTACGACCTTAACCAGAAGGCCAGAGTACGAGTCTAAGACCTTAGCTATTAGGCCAGAGTACGAGTCTAAGACCTTAGCTATTTGGCCAGAGTACTAGTCTAAGACCTTAGCTATTAGGCCAGTGTAAGAGTTAAGACCTTAACCATTAGGCCAGACTAAGAGTTAAGACCTTAACATGTTGGCCATAGTATGAGTCTAAGACCTTAGCTATTAGGCCAGAGTAAGAGTTAAGACCTTAACCATTAGGCCAGAGTACGAGTCTAAGACCTTAGCTATTAGGCCAGAGTACGAGTCTAAGACCTTAGCTATTTGGCCAGAGTACTAGTCTAAGACCTTAGCTATTAGGCCAGTGTAAGAGTTAAGACCTTAACCATTAGGCCAGACTAAGAGTTAAGACCTTAACATGTTGGCCATAGTATGAGTCTAAGACCTTAGCTATTAGGCCAGAGTAAGAGTTAAGACCTTAACCATTAGGCCAGAGTACGAGTCTAAGACCTTAGCTATTAGGCCAGAGTAAAAGTTAAGAACTTAGCTATTAGGCCAGAGTAAGAGTTAAGACCTTAACCATTAGGCCATAGTACGAGTCTAAGACCTTAGCTATTAGGCCAGAGTAAGAGTTAAGACCTTATCTTTTTGGCCAGAGTAAGAGTTAAGACCTTAACCATTAGGCCATAGTACGAATCTAAGACCTTAGCTATTAGGCCAGAGTAAGAGTTAAGACCTTAACCAGTAGGCCAGAGTACGAGTCTAAGACCTTAGCTATTAGGCCAGAGTAAGAGTTAAGACCTTAAACTGTAGGCCATAGTACGAGTCTAAGACCTTAGCTATTAGGCCAGAGTAAGAGTTAAGACCTTAGCTATTAGGCCAGAGTACGAATTAAGACCTTAACCAGTAGGCCAGATTACGAGTCTAAGACCTTAGCTATTAGGCCAGAGTAAGAGTTAAGACAATATCCTGTAGGCCATAGTACGAGTCTAAGACCTTAGCTATTAGGCCAGAGTAAGAGTTAAGACCTTAGCTATTAGGCCAGAGTAAGAGTTAAGACCTTAACCATTAGGCCGGAGTACGAGTCTAAGACCTTAGCTATTAGGCCAGAGCAATAGTTAAGACCTTAGCTATTAGGCCAGAGTAAGAGTTAAGAGCTTAACCTGTAGGCGATAGTACGAGTCTAAGACCTTAGCTATTAGGCCAGAGTACGAATTAAGACCTTAACCAGTAGGCCAGATTACGAGTCTAAGACCTTAGCTATTAGGCCAGAGTAAGAGTTAAGACAATATCCTGTAGGCCATAGTACGAGTCTAAGACCTTAGCTATTAGGCCAGAGTAAGAGTTAAGACCTTAGCTATTAGGCCAGAGTAAGAGTTAAGACCTTAACCATTAGGCCGGAGTACGAGTCTAAGACCTTAGCTATTAGGCCAGAGCAATAGTTAAGACCTTAGCTATTAGGCTAGAGTAAGAGTTAAGAGCTTAACCTGTAGGCGATAGTACGAGTCTAAGACCTTAGCTAATATTCCAGAGTAAGAGTTAAGACCTTAACCATTAGGCCAGAGTACGAGTCTAAGACCTTAGCTATTAGGCCAGAGTACGAGTCTAAGACCTTAGCCATTAGGCCAGAGTAAGAGTTAAGACCTTAACCATTAGGCCAGAGTACGAGTCTAAGACCTTAGCTATTAGGCCAGAGTAAGAGTTAAGACCTTAACCATTAGGCCAGAGTACGAGTCTAAGACCTTAGCTATTAGGCCAGTGTAAGAGTTAAGACCTTAACCAGTAGGCCAGAGTACGAGTCTAAGACCTTAGCTATTATTCCAGAGTAAGAGTTAAGTCCTTAACCATTAGGCCAGAGTACGAGTCTAAGACCTTAGCTATTAGGCCAGAGTACGAGTCTAAGACCTTAGCCATTAGGCCAGAGTAAGAGTTACGACCTTAACCAGAAGGCCAGAGTACGAGTCTAAGACCTTAGCTATTAGGCCAGAGTACGAGTCTAAGACCTTAGCTATTTGGCCAGAGTACTAGTCTAAGACCTTAGCTATTAGGCCAGTGTAAGAGTTAAGACCTTAACCATTAGGCCAGACTAAGAGTTAAGACCTTAACATGTTGGCCATAGTATGAGTCTAAGACCTTAGCTATTAGGCCAGAGTAAGAGTTAAGACCTTAACCATTAGGCCAGAGTACGAGTCTAAGACCTTAGCTATTAGGCCAGAGTAAAAGTTAAGACCTTAGCTATTAGGCCAGAGTAAGAGTTAAGACCTTAACCATTAGGCCATAGTACGAGTCTAAGACCTTAGCTATTAGGCCAGAGTAAGAGTTAAGACCTTAACCATTAGGCCATAGTACGAGTCTAAGACCTTAGCTATTAGGCCAGAGTAAGAGTTAAGACCTTAGCTATTAGGCCAGAGTAAGAGTTAAGACCTTAACCAGTAGTCCGGAGTACGAGTCTAAGACCTTAGCTATTAGGCCAGAGTAAGAGTTAAGACCTTAACCATTAGGCCAGAGTACGAGTCTAAGACCTTAGCTATTAGGCCAGAGTAAGAGTTAAGACCTTAACCAGTAGGCCAGAGTACGAATCTTAGACCTTAGCTATTAGGCCAGAGTAAGAGTTAAGACCTTAACCAGTAGGCCAGAGTACGAGTCTAAGACCTTAGCTATTAGGCCAGAGTAAGAGTTAAGACAATAACCTGTAGGCCATAGTACGAGTCTAAGACCTTAGCTATTAGGCCAGAGTAAGAGTTAAGACCTTAGCTATTAAGCCAGAGTAAGAGTTAAGACCTTAACCATTAGGCCAGAGTACGAGTCTAGGACCTTAGCTATTAGGCCAGAGTAAGAGTTAAGACCTTAACCAGTAGGCCAGAGTAAGAGTTAAGACCTTAACCATTAGGCCAGAGCACGAGTCTAAGACCTTAGCTATTAGGCCAGAGTAAGAGTTAAGACCGTAACCATTAGGCCAGAGTACGAGTCTAAGACCTTAGCTATTAGGCCAGAGTAAGAGTTAAGACCTTATCTATTAGGCCAGAGTAAGAGTTAAGACCTTATCCATTAGGCCATAGTACGAATCTAAGACCTTAGCTATTAGGCCAGAGTAAGAGTTAAGACCTTAACCAGTAGGCCAGAGTACGAGTCTAAGACCTTAGCTATTAGGCCAGAGTAACAGTTAAGACCTTAAACTGTAGGCCATAGTACGAGTCTAAGACCTTAGCTATTAGGCCAGAGTAAGAGTTAAGACCTTAGCTATTAGGCCAGAGTAAGAGTTAAGACCTTAACCAGTAGGCCAGAGTACGAGTCTAAGACCTTAGCTATTAGGCCAGAGTAAGAGTTAAGACCTTAACCAGTAGGCCAGAGTAAGAGTTAAGACCTTAACCATTAGGCCAGAGCACGAGTCTAAGACCTTAGCTATTAGGCCAGAGTAAGAGTTAAGACCGTAACCATTAGGCCAGAGTACGAGTCTAAGACCTTAGCTATTAGGCCAGAGTAAGAGTTAAGACCTTATCTATTAGGCCAGAGTAAGAGTTAAGACCTTATCCATTAGGCCATAGTACGAATCTAAGACCTTAGCTATTAGGCCAGAGTAAGAGTTAAGACCTTAAACTGTAGGCCATAGTACGAGTCTAAGACCTTAGCTATTAGGCCAGAGTAAGAGTTAAGACCTTAGCTATTAGGCCAGAGTAAGAGTTAAGACCTTAACCAGTAGGCCAGAGTACGAGTCTAAGACCTTAGCTATTAGGCCAGAGTAAGAGTTAAGACAATAACCTGTAGGCCATAGTACGAGTCTAAGACCTTAGCTATTAGGTCAGAGTAAGAGTTAAGACCTTAACCATTAGGCCAGAGCACGAGTCTAAGACCTTAGCTATTAGGCCAGAGTAAGAGTTAAGACCTTAACCATTAGGCCAGAGTACGAGTCTAAGACCTTAGCTATTAGGCCAGAGTAAGAGTTAAGACCTTATCTATTTGGCCAGAGTAAGAGTTAAGACCTTAACCATTAGGCCATAGTACGAATCTAAGACCTTAGCTATTAGGCCAGAGTAAGAGTTAAGACCTTAACCAGTAGGCCAGAGTACGAGTCTAAGACCTTAGCTATTAGGCCAGAGTAAGAGTTAAGACCTTAAACTGTAGGCCATAGTACGAGTCTAAGACCTTAGCTATTAGGCCAGAGTAAGAGTTAAGACCTTAGCTATTAGGCCAGAGTACAAATTAAGACCTTAACCAGTAGGCCAGATTACGAGTCTAAGACCTTAGCTATTAGGCCAGAGTAAGAGTTAAGACAATATCCTGTAGGCCATAGTACGAGTCTAAGACCTTAGCTATTAGGCCAGAGTAAGAGTTAAGACCTTAGCTATTAGGCCAGAGTAAGAGTTAAGACCTTAACCATTAGGCCGGAGTACGAGTCTAAGACCTTAGCTATTAGGCCAGAGCAATAGTTAAGACCTTAGCTATTAGGCCAGAGTAAGAGTTAAGAGCTTAACCTGTAGGCGATAGTACGAGTCTAAGACCTTAGCTATTAGGCCAGAGTAAGAGTTAAGACCTTAGCTATTAGGCCAGAGTACGAATTAAGACCTTAACCAGTAGGCCAGATTACGAGTCTAAGGCCTTAGCTATTAGGCCAGAGTAAGAGTTAAGACAATACCCTGTAGGCCATAGTACGAGTCTAAGACCTTAGCTATTAGGCCAGAGTAAGAGTTAAGACCTTAGCTATTAGGCCAGAGTAAGAGTTAAGACCTTAACCATTAGGCCGGAGTACGAGTCTAAGACCTTAGCTATTAGGCCAGAGCAATAGTTAAGACCTTAGCTATTAGGCCAGAGTAAGAGTTAAGAGCTTAACCTGTAGGCGATAGTACGAGTCTAAGACCTTAGCTAATATTCCAGAGTAAGAGTTAAGACCTTAACCATTAGGCCAGAGTACGAGTCTAAGACCTTAGCTATTAGGCCAGAGTAAGAGTTAAGACCTTAGCTATTAGGCCAGAGTAAGTGTTAAGACCTTAACCAGTAGGCCAGAGTACGAGTCTAAGACCTTAGCTATTAGGCCAGAGTAAGAGTTAAGACAATAACCTGTAGGCCATAGTACGAGTCTAAGACCTTAGCTATTAGGTCAGAGTAAGAGTTAAGACCTTAACCATTAGGCCAGAGCACGAGTCTAAGACCTTAGCTATTAGGCCAGAGTAAGAGTTAAGACCTTAACCATTAGTCCAGAGTACGAGTCTAAGACCTTAGCTATTAGGTTAGAGTAAGAGTTAAGACCTTATCTATTTGGCCAGAGTAAGAGTTAAGACCTTAACCATTAGGCCATAGTACGAATCTAAGACCTTAGCTATTAGGCCAGAGTAAGAGTTAAGACCTTAACCAGTAGGCCAGAGTACGAGTCTAAGACCTTAGCTATTAGGCCAGAGTAAGAGTTAAGACCTTAAACTGTAGGCCATAGTACGAGTCTAAGACCTTAGCTATTAGGCCAGAGTAAGAGTTAAGACCTTAGCTATTAGGCCAGAGTAAGAGTTAAGACCTTAGCTATTAGGCCAGAGTAAGAGTTAAGAGCTTAACCTGTAGGCGATAGTATGAGTCTAAGACCTTAGCTAATATTCCAGAGTAAGAGTTAAGACCTTAGCTATTAGGCCAGAGAAAGAGTTAAGACCTTAACCAGTAGGCCGGAGTACGAGTCTAAGACCTTAGCTATTAGGCCAGAGTAAGAGTTAAGACCTTAAACTGTTGCCCATAGTACGAGTCTAAGACCTTAGCTATTAGGCCAGAGTAAGAGTTAAGACCTTAGCTATTAGGCCAGAGTAAGAGTTAAGACCTTAACCAGTAGGCCAGAGTACGAGTCTAAGACCTTAGCTATTAGGCCAGAGTAAGAGTTAAGACAATAACCTGTAGGCCATAGTACGAGTCTAAGACCTTAGCTATTAGGCCAGAGTAAGAGTTAAGACCTTAACCATTAGGCCAGAGTATGAGTCTAAGACCGTAGCTATTAGGCCAGAGTAATAGTTAAGACCTTAGCTATTAGGCCAGAGTAAGAGTTAAGAGCTTAACCTGTAGGCGATAGTGCGAGTCTAAGACCTTAGCTAATATTCCAGAGTAAGAGTTACGACCTTATCCATTAGGCCAGAGTACGAGTCTAAGACCTTAGCTATTATTCCAGAGTAAGAGTTAAGTCCTTAACCATTAGGCCAGAGTACGAGTCTAAGACCTTAGCTATTAGGCCAGAGTACGAGTCTAAGACTTTAGCTATTAGGCCAGAGTAAGAGTTAAGACCTTAACCAGTAGGCCAGAGTAAGAGTTAAGACCTTAGCTATTAGGCCAGAGTACGAGTCTAAGACCTTAGCCATTAGGCCATAGTACGAGTCTAAGACCTTAGCTATTAGGGCAGAGAAAGAGTTAAGACCTTAGCTATTAGGCCAGAGTAAGAGTTAAGACCTTAACCAGTAGGCCGGAGTACGAGTCTAAGACCTTAGCTATTAGGCCAGAGTAAGAGTTAAGACCTTAACCAGTAGGCCAGAGAAAGAGTTAAGACCTTAACCTGTAGGCCAGAGTAAGAGTTAAGACCTTAACCAGTAGGCCAGAGTACGAGTCTAAGACCTTAGCTATTAGGCCAGAGTAAGAGTTAAGACCTTAAACTGTAGGCCATAGTACGAGTCTAAGACCTTAGCTATTAGGCCAGAGTAAGAGTTAAGACCTTAGCTATTAGGCCAGAGTAGGAGTTAAGACCTTAACCATTAGGCCAGAGTACGAGTCTAAGACCGTAGCTGTTAGGCCAGAGTAATAGTTAAAACCTTAACTATTATGCCAGAGTAAGAGTTAAGAGCTTAACCTGTAGGCGATAGTACGAGTCTAAGACCTTAGCTATTATTCCAGAGTAAGAGTTAAGTCCTTAACCATTAGGCCAGAGTACGAGTCTAAGACCTTAGCTATTAGGCCAGAGTACGAGTCTAAGACCTTAGCCATTAGGCCAGAGTAAGAGTTAAGACCTTAACCATTAGGCCAGAGTACGAGTCTAAGACCTTAGCTATTAGGCCAGAGTAAGAGTTAAGACCTTAACCATTAGGCCAGAGTACGAGTCTAAGACCTTAGCTATTAGGCCAGTGTAAGAGTTAAGACCTTAACCAGTAGGCCAGAGTACGAGTCTAAGACCTTAGCTATTATTCCAGAGTAAGAGTTAAGTCCTTAACCATTAGGCCAGAGTACGAGTCTAAGACCTTAGCTATTAGGCCAGAGTACGAGTCTAAGACCTTAGCCATTAGGCCAGAGTAAGAGTTACGACCTTAACCAGAAGGCCAGAGTACGAGTCTAAGACCTTAGCTATTAGGCCAGAGTACGAGTCTAAGACCTTAGCTATTTGGCCAGAGTACTAGTCTAAGACCTTAGCTATTAGGCCAGTGTAAGAGTTAAGACCTTAACCATTAGGCCAGACTAAGAGTTAAGACCTTAACATGTTGGCCATAGTATGAGTCTAAGACCTTAGCTATTAGGCCAGAGTAAGAGTTAAGACCTTAACCATTAGGCCAGAGTACGAGTCTAAGACCTTAGCTATTAGGCCAGAGTAAAAGTTAAGACCTTAGCTATTAGGCCAGAGTAAGAGTTAAGACCTTAACCATTAGGCCATAGTACGAGTCTAAGACCTTAGCTATTAGGCCAGAGTAAGAGTTAAGACCTTAACCATTAGGCCATAGTACGAGTCTAAGACCTTAGCTATTAGGCCAGAGAAAGAGTTAAGACCTTAGCTATTAGGCCAGAGTAAGAGTTAAGACCTTAACCAGTAGTCCGGAGTACGAGTCTAAGACCTTAGCTATTAGGCCAGAGTAAGAGTTAAGACCTTAACCATTAGGCCAGAGTACTGTCAGGCGCTGATCCAGTGCGCCTACCGAAACTGTAACCAGACCACAACTTCCAGAAAGCTTGGCGGTAGAGGGCGTGGCCTCCGCTATTTAGTACGGGAGAGGAGGACCAATCGGAGCGCGTAATCCTGTTCACTTGAATTCCGTTCGGTGGGTTCCGAACGAAACGAAGAACTGCTGAAGCTCGCCAGCGCGGGACGCTAGAGTAAGCGTTGCCGCGTTATTCTGAACCCAGGATTTGCCAAAAGTAAAGGACCACTCGCGGGACGCTGATGCCAAGCGTTGCCGCGTTACTTCGAACCTAGGATTGGCCAAAAGGTGAAGGAGCACTCTTTATTCGCGGGACGCTGAAGCCAAGCGTTACCGCGTTACTTCGAATCCAGGAGTTGCCAAAGGTGAAGGACCACTCGCGGGACGCTGACGTAAGCGCCGCCGCGTTCCAGGAGTTCGGGACTGATATCTAAGCCTCGGACCAAAAGAGGCACTAGGAGCGGACGCTTCCTCAGTGGAAGCCGGAGCGGTGCCATTCCCCGCCGGAGCCGCAGCCTGCCAATAGCAAGGTATAGTCGTTCTAAGGAGGGGCTGCATTGTGCGGGACATTTCTTGACTTCGACGAAGACACCAGCCTGGTGTAATAGGGGGGTGCGTGACTTTAACTATACCTCACCTAAAGGGCTAGACAAGGGTGTCAGTGAAAGACTATAGTCACTGAGTCGGTTAGTATTGAAGCACTGCAGAATTATATCGGGTGCTACCACCTCAAAGGAGCCTTAAGTCAGGGGGAACAGAACCCAGAGAGCCATAAACAACCTGGGGTGTGTGAGATGAAAGGAGGAAGCCTCTTGTTGTAACTTGTGGCGATTTCGGCAATGTTCTTGGTGTTTTGTTGTGTATGAGGTGACACATTGAGGAGACATAGTGAGACCTAATGAGAGTAGGTTGCCCAGTGTGGTTGTACTATGTATTATGATTTCCTTCTGTTACAGGTATCCCAGTCCCCGCTGTTCCCTTCCTAATTCCCCATCCCTCGCCTGATTGCCCTGGTACTCTGTGTTCACATTCAGAGCCGGGGACGTCGGGAGGTGGAACTCTTGTACTTCATTCGCCCCCACAGAATCCGCAGAGGATCGCGACAGAATTACGCGCCCAAGAATTATTTCTGTGGGTTCGAGTCGAGCACAAGTATGGCCTCCCTAGACGATGTATTGCAAGCCCTCCTGTTGGTCCAACAGGAATTGGCTGCCTCAAAGATAGAAACAGCCGCCCTGAAGGATAGAGTAGAACGACAGGGGCGCAACCCGTTTGATGCCTCGTCGTCAATATCGCCTATACATGTGAATGTATCACCGCCCATCACCCTGGCGAGCCCGGAGAGGTTCTCGGGTGACCCCCACAAGATCCAAACATTCCTGACACAAATAGCTTTACATTTTTCATGCAAACCCGCTTCTTTCCCCACCAATCATTCGCGGGTAGCGTTTGCGATATCTTATATGACGGGGGACGCTGCCAATTGGGCAGTTCCCTTGGTCAAATACGATGATCCCCTGTTATCCGATTGGAACGCCTTTAGAGACGAATTCGAGAGAGTGTTCGATAGAAGGGCCACCACGTTTTCGGCGGACAGAGAGTTATTGGGACTCAGACAGGGCAAACATGAGTTAGTGACATATCTGACCCAGTTCAACCGGCTCATAGCCGAGACGGCGTGGCCAGAGGAAAAGCGTATGTCCCTGTATTATCAGGGCTTACATGATGATATGAAGGACGTGCTGGCGCAGATCGATCCGCAGCCTAAAACTTATACAGACCTGATGAACCTCACGTTACGGTTAGACCACCGATTGGCTGAGCGGAAGGGAGAGAGGGTGTACGGCCACGTAGATAAAACGGAGAGAGGACCCAGGACCACAGGGGTATCTCCGGAGTCTCAGGCAGAACCCATGGAGGTGGGTGCGATCAGGGCCCCGTTATCTAAAGCCGAGAGAGAAAGTCGCAGACTCGCCGGTCTCTGCATGTATTGCGGGAAGAAAGGCCATTATGTTCGAGAGTGTCCGGTTAAACCCAAGAAGAGCGGGTATGCCGGGGCTAAGAAAGTGGCAGTGGCTTCGTTGCCGGCGTTGCCCTCAGGTAGACAAACCTCAGAAGTACTGGAGACGACAACCGAACCTCGGGTTATGCGGTTGCCTTCTTTGGCCGTGATAGAGTCGGTTGCATCCGAATCTCACGTAGTGTTAACCATGCGATTGACCGCGGGCACTAGCGAGTACGAGATAGGGGTGATGATTGATTCCGGGGCCATTGGGAACTTCGTAGATAGTGGGTTAGTACAGCGGCTAGGACTAAAACGCATTCCGAGAACCAGTCCCGAGATAGTTTGGGCGGTGGATGGGAAGCCTCTTAAATCAGGGCCCATCACAGAAGTCACTGAATCTCTAACCCTGACCAAAGCAGGACTCCTGTGGGATCATGTGGAAGAGGTGGCCTTCAACATCATCGTGGCTCCGCAATACGAAGTGATATTGGGAATGCCTTGGCTGACAACCCATAACCCCACGATCGATTGGAAGCAGAAATCGGTGGAGTTCGACACCGAGTACTGTAGAGAGGAGTGCGCCACGGCGCATCGAACCCATCTTCTAGCCCTCACTCACGGTTTTCACCTCGGTACCGCAGCTGAGAAAGAGACGGTTCTCCCGGCAGCCTATGGCAAGTACAGGGAGGTGTTCAGCGAGAGTAAGGCGGAAACCTTGCCACCACACCGCGTTTACGACGGCCAAATTGACTTAATCCCAGGGGCAGTCATGCCGTCTTGTCGAGTATACGCCTTGTCAGAGCCGGAGACAGAACATTTGCGTCACTACTTAGACCACTACGTTGAGTTAGGGTTTATTAGACCTTCACGTTCTCCAGCGGCTTCACCACTGTTCTTCATCAAGAAAGCCAATGGTGAATTACGAACGTGCATCGACTATAGAGTACTGAATAAAAACACAGTGCGCAACCGCTACCCTCTTCCTCTCATCCCAGTCTTGCTAGACCAGGTGAAGGAGGCGTCCATTTACTCTCGCTTGGATTTGCGAGGGGCCTATCACCTGGTCCGGATAAGAGAGGGCGATGAGTGGAAGACGGCATTTAAGACGCGGTACGGGCTATTTGAGTACAGGGTGATGCCGTTTGGGCTGTGCAACGCCCCGGCCGCGTTCCAATACTTCCTAGATGACGTTCTCAAGGAATATATTGATAAAACTGCAGTAGTATATATCGACGATATACTAATATATTCCTCAGACCCCAAAGAGCACATCAAGCACGTGTCACAAATCCTACACATACTACAAGAGAACAATTTGTTTTGCAAGTTGAGCAAATGCGAATTCAACGTAGAAGAGGTAGAATTCCTGGGGGTGGTCTTGAGTCCGTTAGGGTTGAGTATGGCTGAGAGAAAGGTGGTTGCAGTGCAGGAGTGGCCTATACCGAAGAACGTGAGAGATGTGCAGTGTTTTCTGGGATTTTCCAATTATTATAGAAGGTTCATCTCTCACTTCTCGCAGCTCGTCTCGCCTATCACTCGTTTGCTACGCAAAGGTCATCCGTTCTCTTGGTCTCAGGAGGCCATGCAGGCGTTCTGTGACTTAAAAAAGGCCTTCACTACTGCCCCAATCCTGCAACATCCTCGCTCAGAAGTCCCATTCATAGTAGAAGCAGACGCTTCCGACATAGCGGTGGGGGCCGTGCTGTCACAGAGGGAAGCTCTAACAGGACAGTTGCATCCAGTGGCCTTTCTGTCCCGGAAACTGACTCTAGCAGAAACAAACTACACGATCGCCGAAAAGGAGCTCTTGGCCATCAGGAAGGCGTTTCAGGAATGGAGGCACTATCTGTGGGGGGCCAAACATCCGGTAACTGTTTTCACCGACCACCGGAATTTACAGTACCTAAAAACGGCCCGGCATCTCACGCAAAGGCAAATGCGATGGATGCTGTTTTTTGCTGGCTTCGAGTTCATCATCACGTATCGCCCGGGGTCAGAGAACAGGAAAGCGGATGCACTTTCACGACAAGACGGGGGGCAAGAACACCGCTCTGAAGTCATTGAGGCCATCATACCCCCAGAGAAGGTGATATGCGCGGTAAGGGTAGACTCGTTTCTGGACTCCGTCAGAAAGCACCGCACGTTAATGGACTGGCTCCGATGGGAGGAACAGGAGGCGGACAGGCGCATAAAAGGGGGTTTGCCCTTTTATCAAAATCGACTGTTCGTGCCTTCAATGGAGCTACAAAGGCAGGCCTTCGCCTGGTGCCATGAGTCCCAGATAGCAGGACACCCCGGTTGTACGAAAACGCAGCACCTGATGCAACGACACTTCTGGTGGGAACACATGAACCAGGACATCCGTCTTTGGATACAGCAGTGCGCGGTATGCGCTCGAGCGAAAGGAGATCACTCGAAGGCTAAGGGCAAGCTGGTTCCTTTGCCGACTCCTGCGGGGCCCTGGCAATCCATAAGCATGGACTTTGTGGTGGGCCTACCGCTGGATCAGGGATATGATGCGATTATGGTGGTGGTGGATAGTCTCACCAAAATGGGACATTTCGTCCCGTGCAGGAATCTACCCTCAGCCAGCCAAACAGCCCAGTTGTTGTTGTCTCACGTGGTGCGATTGCATGGATTTCCAGGAGTCATAATCTCGGACAGAGGCCCGCAGTTTGTTGCCAGGTTCTGGAGAACATGGTGTAAGGCCCTACAAGTGGAAGCGGCCACGTCCACAGGGTTCCATCCCCAGACGGATGGCCAGACCGAACGTCTGAATCAGACGCTGAAGACGTATCTCCGGTGCTATGCTACAGAGGCGAGTACGTCGTGGGTGTCGCTTCTCTGGTTAGCAGAACTCGCCTACAACAACGCGTGGCACAGCTCCACCAAGGAGTCCCCCTTTCGGGCTAACTACGGATATCATGCCAAGGTGCTCCCTTTATCCTTCCCCGCGGAGGTGCGCGATCAACCTGCCATTTCTGCTCATCTACAGGAGTTGAGTAGGCTGCACGGCCGCTTGAAACTCAACCTGGATCGGGCCAAGCGGTTGTACAAGGCGTGGGCGGACCGACATCGGCAGGATGGACCCCGGTATCAACCGGGCGACAGAGTGTGGTTATCCACGAAACACTTCCGGTTCAAGCTGCGCAGCATCTTCCATCCTCGTTTCATAGGTCCGTATCTGGTGGTGCGTCGCGTGGGTGCCGTGGCGTACAGATTGGCGTTACCCGCCTCTTTGCGCATCCACCCGGTGTTCCACTGCAGTCTGCTAAAGCCGGCGCTGGGGGCTAGGAGGGTGGCCGCCCCGCCGGTGTTCAGAGATGGTCATTTGGAATATGAAGTACGTAAGGTGTTGGATTCCAGGTTCCGGAGGGGTCGTCTGTGGTACCTCGTAGCCTGGAAGGGGTACACCGCTGAAGAGGACTCCTGGGTTCCGTCTTTGGATGTGCACGCCCCGACCGTGGTGCGGTTGTTTCACGCCCGTTTCCCGGACAAGCCTGATTCTAGGAGGCGCGCGGGAGGGGAGCATACTGTCAGGCGCTGATCCAGTGCGCCTACCGAAACTGTAACCAGACCACAACTTCCAGAAAGCTTGGCGGTAGAGGGCGTGGCCTCCGCTATTTAGTACGGGAGAGGAGGACCAATCGGAGCGCGTAATCCTGTTCACTTGAATTCCGTTCGGTGGGTTCCGAACGAAACGAAGAACTGCTGAAGCTCGCCAGCGCGGGACGCTAGAGTAAGCGTTGCCGCGTTATTCTGAACCCAGGATTTGCCAAAAGTAAAGGACCACTCGCGGGACGCTGATGCCAAGCGTTGCCGCGTTACTTCGAACCTAGGATTGGCCAAAAGGTGAAGGAGCACTCTTTATTCGCGGGACGCTGAAGCCAAGCGTTACCGCGTTACTTCGAATCCAGGAGTTGCCAAAGGTGAAGGACCACTCGCGGGACGCTGACGTAAGCGCCGCCGCGTTCCAGGAGTTCGGGACTGATATCTAAGCCTCGGACCAAAAGAGGCACTAGGAGCGGACGCTTCCTCAGTGGAAGCCGGAGTGGTGCCATTCCCCGCCGGAGCCGCAGCCTGCCAATAGCAAGGTATAGTTGTTCTAAGGAGGGGCTGCATTGTGCGGGACATTTCTTGACTCCGACGAAGACACCAGCCTGGTGTAATAGGGGGGTGCGTGACTTTAACTATACCTCACCTAAAGGGCTAGACAAGGGTGTCAGTGAAAGACTATAGTCACTGAGTCGGTTAGTATTGAAGCACTGCAGAATTATATCGGGTGCTACCACCTCAAAGGAGCCTTAAGTCAGGGGGAACAGAACCCAGAGAGCCATAAACAACCTGGGGTGTGTGAGATGAAAGGAGGAAGCCTCTTGTTGTAACTTGTGGCGATTTCGGCAATGTTCTTGGTGTTTTGTTGTGTATGAGGTGACACATTGAGGAGACATAGTGAGACCTAATGAGAGTAGGTTGCCCAGTGTGGTTGTACTATGTATTATGATTTCCTTCTGTTACAGGTATCCCAGTCCCCGCTGTTCCCTTCCTAATTCCCCATCCCTCGCCTGATTGCCCTGGTACTCTGTGTTCACATTCAGAGCCGGGGACGTCGGGAGGTGGAACTCTTGTACTTCATTCGCCCCCACAGAATCCGCAGAGGATCGCGACAAGTACGAGTCTAAGACCTTAGCTATTAGGCCAGAGTAAGAGTTAAGACCTTAACCAGTAGGCCAGAGTACGAGTCTTAGACCTTAGCTATTAGGCCAGAGTAAGAGTTAAGACCTTAACCAGTAGGCCAGAGTACGAGTCTAAGACCTTAGCTATTAGGCCAGAGTAAGAGTTAAGACAATAACCTGTAGGCCATAGTACGAGTCTAAGACCTTAGCTATTAGGCCAGAGTAAGAGTTAAGACCTTAGCTATTAGGCCAGAGTAAGAGTTAAGACCTTAACCATTAGGCCAGAGTACGAGTCTAAGACCTTAGCTATTAGGCCAGAGTAAGAGTTAAGACCTTAACCAGTAGGCCAGAGTAAGAGTTAAGACCTTAACCATTAGGCCAGAGCACGAGTCTAAGACCTTAGCTATTAGGCCAGAGTAAGAGTTAAGACCGTAACCATTAGGCCAGAGTACGAGTCTAAGACCTTAGCTATTAGGCCAGAGTAAGAGTTAAGACCTTATCTATTAGGCCAGAGTAAGAGTTAAGACCTTATCCATTAGGCCATAGTACGAATCTAAGACCTTAGCTATTAGGCCAGAGTGAGAGTTAAGACCTTAACCAGTAGGCCAGAGTACGAGTCTAAGACCTTAGCTATTAGGCCAGAGTAACAGTTAAGACCTTAAACTGTAGGCCATAGTACGAGTCTAAGACCTTAGCTATTAGGCCAGAGTAAGAGTTAAGACCTTAGCTATTAGGCCAGAGTAAGAGTTAAGACCTTAACCAGTAGGCCAGAGTACGAGTCTAAGACCTTAGCTATTAGGCCAGAGTAAGAGTTAAGACCTTAACCAGTAGGCCAGAGTAAGAGTTAAGACCTTAACCATTAGGCCAGAGCACGAGTCTAAGACCTTAGCTATTAGGCCAGAGTAAGAGTTAAGACCGTAACCATTAGGCCAGAGTACGAGTCTAAGACCTTAGCTATTAGGCCAGAGTAAGAGTTAAGACCTTATCTATTAGGCCAGAGTAAGAGTTAAGACCTTATCCATTAGGCCATAGTACGAATCTGAGACCTTAGCTATTAGGCCAGAGTAAGAGTTAAGACCTTAACCAGTAGGCCAGAGTACGAGTCTAAGACCTTAGCTATTAGGCCAGAGTAACAGTTAAGACCTTAAACTGTAGGCCATAGTACGAGTCTAAGACCTTAGCTATTAGGCCAGAGTAAGAGTTAAGACCTTAGCTATTAGGCCAGAGTAAGAGTTAGGACCTTAACCAGTAGGCCAGAGTACGAGTCTAAGACCTTAGCTATTAGGCCAGAGTAAGAGTTAAGACAATAACCTGTAGGCCATAGTACGAGTCTAAGACCTTAGCTATTAGGTCAGAGTAAGAGTTAAGACCTTAACCATTAGGCCAGAGCACGAGTCTAAGACCTTAGCTATTAGGCCAGAGTAAGAGTTAAGACCTTAACCATTAGGCCAGAGTACGAGTCTAAGACCTTAGCTATTAGGCCAGAGTAAGAGTTAAGACCTTATCTATTTGGCCAGAGTAAGAGTTAAGACCTTAACCATTAGGCCATAGTACGAATCTAAGACCTTAGCTATTAGGCCAGAGTAAGAGTTAAGACCTTAACCAGTAGGCCAGAGTACGAGTCTAAGACCTTAGCTATTAGGCCAGAGTAAGAGTTAAGACCTTAAACTGTAGGCCATAGTACAAGTCTAAGACCTTAGCTATTAGGCCAGAGTAAGAGTTAAGACCATAGCTATTAGGCCAGAGTACGAATTAAGACCTTAACCAGTAGGCCAGATTACGAGTCTAAGACCTTAGCTATTAGGCCAGAGTAAGAGTTAAGACAATATCCTGTAGGCCATAGTACGAGTCTAAGACCTTAGCTATTAGGCCAGAGTAAGAGTTAAGACCTTAGCTATTAGGCCAGAGTAAGAGTTAAGACCTTAACCATTAGGCCGGAGTACGAGTCTAAGACCTTAGCTATTAGGCCAGAGCAATAGTTAAGACCTTAGCTATTAGGCCAGAGTAAGAGTTAAGAGCTTAACCTGTAGGCGATAGTACGAGTCTAAGACCTTAGCTATTAGGCCAGAGTACGAATTAAGACCTTAACCAGTAGGCCAGATTACGAGTCTAAGACCTTAGCTATTAGGCCAGAGTAAGAGTTAAGACAATATCCTGTAGGCCATAGTACGAGTCTAAGACCTTAGCTATTAGGCCAGAGTAAGAGTTAAGACCTTAGCTATTAGGCCAGAGTAAGAGTTAAGACCTTAACCATTAGGCCGGAGTACGAGTCTAAGACCTTAGCTATTAGGCCAGAGCAATAGTTAAGACCTTAGCTATTAGGCCAGAGTAAGAGTTAAGAGCTTAACCTGTAGGCGATAGTACGAGTCTAAGACCTTAGCTAATATTCCAGAGTAAGAGTTAAGACCTTAACCATTAGGCCAGAGTACGAGTCTAAGACCTTAGCTATTAGGCCAGAGTACGAGTCTAAGACCTTAGCCATTAGGCCAGAGTAAGAGTTAAGACCTTAACCATTAGGCCAGAGTACGAGTCTAAGACCTTAGCTATTAGGCCAGAGTAAGAGTTAAGACCTTAACCATTAGGCCAGAGTACGAGTCTAAGACCTTAGCTATTAGGCCAGTGTAAGAGTTAAGACCTTAACCAGTAGGCCAGAGTACGAGTCTAAGACCTTAGCTATTATTCCAGAGTAAGAGTTAAGTCCTTAACCATTAGGCCAGAGTACGAGTCTAAGAACTTAGCTATTAGGCCAGAGTACGAGTCTAAGACCTTAGCCATTAGGCCAGAGTAAGAGTTACGACCTTAACCAGAAGGCCAGAGTACGAGTCTAAGACCTTAGCTATTAGGCCAGAGTACGAGTCTAAGACCTTAGCTATTTGGCCAGAGTACTAGTCTAAGACCTTAGCTATTAGGCCAGTGTAAGAGTTAAGACCTTAACCATTAGGCCAGACTAAGAGTTAAGACCTTAACATGTTGGCCATAGTATGAGTCTAAGACCTTAGCTATTAGGCCAGAGTAAGAGTTAAGACCTTAACCATTAGGCCAGAGTACGAGTCTAAGACCTTAGCTATTAGGCCAGAGTAAAAGTTAAGACCTTAGCTATTAGGCCAGAGTAAGAGTTAAGACCTTAACCATTAGGCCATAGTACGAGTCTAAGACCTTAGCTATTAGGCCAGAGTAAGAGTTAAGACCTTAACCATTAGGCCATAGTACGAGTCTAAGACCTTAGCTATTAGGCCAGAGTAAGAGTTAAGACCTTAGCTATTAGGCCAGAGTAAGAGTTAAGACCTTAACCAGTAGTCCGGAGTACGAGTCTAAGACCTTAGCTATTAGGCCAGAGTAAGAGTTAAGACCTTAACCATTAGGCCAGAGTACGAGTCTAAGACCTTAGCTATTAGGCCAGAGTAAGAGTTAAGACCTTAACCAGTAGGCCAGAGTACGAGTCTTAGACCTTAGCTATTAGGCCAGAGTAAGAGTTAAGACCTTAACCAGTAGGCCAGAGTACGAGTCTAAGACCTTAGCTATTAGGCCAGAGTAAGAGTTAAGACAATAACCTGTAGGCCATAGTACGAGTCTAAGACCTTAGCTATTAGGCCAGAGTAAGAGTTAAGACCTTAGCTATTAAGCCAGAGTAAGAGTTAAGACCTTAACCATTAGGCCAGAGTACGAGTCTAAGACCTTAGCTATTAGGCCAGAGTAAGAGTTAAGACCTTAACCAGTAGGCCAGAGTAAGAGTTAAGACCTTAACCATTAGGCCAGAGCACGAGTCTAAGACCTTAGCTATTAGGCCAGAGTAAGAGTTAAGACCGTAACCATTAGGCCAGAGTACGAGTCTAAGACCTTAGCTATTAGGCCAGAGTAAGAGTTAAGACCTTATCTATTAGGCCAGAGTAAGAGTTAAGACCTTATCCATTAGGCCATAGTACGAATCTAAGACCTTAGCTATTAGGCCAGAGTAAGAGTTAAGACCTTAACCAGTAGGCCAGAGTACGAGTCTAAGACCTTAGCTATTAGGCCAGAGTAACAGTTAAGACCTTAAACTGTAGGCCATAGTACGAGTCTAAGACCTTAGCTATTAGGCCAGAGTAAGAGTTAAGACCTTAGCTATTAGGCCATAGTAAGAGTTAAGACCTTAACCAGTAGGCCAGAGTACGAGTCTAAGACCTTAGCTATTAGGCCAGAGTAAGAGTTAAGACCTTAACCAGTAGGCCAGAGTAAGAGTTAAGACCTTAACCATTAGGCCAGAGCACGAGTCTAAGACCTTAGCTATTAGGCCAGAGTAAGAGTTAAGACCGTAACCATTAGGCCAGAGTACGAGTCTAAGACCTTAGCTATTAGGCCAGAGTAAGAGTTAAGACCTTATCTATTAGGCCAGAGTAAGAGTTAAGACCTTATCCATTAGGCCATAGTACGAATCTAAGACCTTAGCTATTAGGCCAGAGTAAGAGTTAAGACCTTAACCAGTAGGCCAGAGTACGAGTCTAAGACCTTAGCTATTAGGCCAGAGTAACAGTTAAGACCTTAAACTGTAGGCCATAGTACGAGTCTAAGACCTTAGCTATTAGGCCAGAGTAAGAGTTAAGACCTTAGCTATTAGGCCAGAGTAAGAGTTAAGACCTTAACCAGTAGGCCAGAGTACGAGTCTAAGACCTTAGCTATTAGGCCAGAGTAAGAGTTAAGACAATAACCTGTAGGCCATAGTACGAGTCTAAGACCTTAGCTATTAGGTCAGAGTAAGAGTAAAGACCTTAACCATTAGGCCAGAGCACGAGTCTAAGACCTTAGCTATTAGGCCAGAGTAAGAGTTAAGACCTTAACCATTAGGCCAGAGTACAAGTCTAAGACCTTAGCTATTAGGCCAGAGTAAGAGTTAAGACCTTATCTATTTGGCCAGAGTAAGTGTTAAGACCTTAACCATTAGGCCATAGTACGAATCTAAGACCTTAGCTATTAGGCCAGAGTAAGAGTTAAGACCTTAACCAGTAGGCCAGAGTACGAGTCTAAGACCTTAGCTATTAGGCTAGAGTAAGAGTTAAGACCTTAAACTGTAGGCCATAGTACGAGTCTAAGACCTTAGCTATTAGGCCAGAGTAAGAGTTAAGACCTTAGCTATTAGGCCAGAGTACGAATTAAGACCTTAACCAGTACGCCAGATTACGAGTCTAAGACCTTAGCTATTAGGCCAGAGTAAGAGTTAAGACAATATCCTGTAGGCCATAGTACGAGTCTAAGACCTTAGCTATTAGGCCAGAGTAAGAGTTAAGACCTTAGCTATTAGGCCAGAATAAGAGTTAAGACCTTAACCATTAGGCCGGAGTACGAGTCTAAGACCTTAGCTATTAGGCCAGAGCAATAGTTAAGACCTTAGCTATTAGGCCAGAGTAAGAGTTAAGAGCTTAACCTGTAGGCGATAGTACGAGTCTAAGACCTTAGCTATTAGGCCAGAGTAAGAGTTAAGACCTTAGCTATTAGGCCAGAGTACGAATTAAGACCTTAACCAGTAGGCCAGATTACGAGTCTAAGGCCTTAGCTATTAGGCCAGAGTAAGAGTTAAGACAATATCCTGTAGGCCATAGTACGAGTCTAAGACCTTAGCTATTAGGCCAGAGTAAGAGTTAAGACCTTAGCTATTAGGCCAGAGTAAGAGTTAAGACCTTAACCATTAGGCCGGAGTACGAGTCTAAGACCTTAGCTATTAGGCCAGAGCAATAGTTAAGACCTTAGCTATTAGGCCAGAGTAAGAGTTAAGAGCTTAACCTGTAGGTGATAGTACGAGTCTAAGACCTTAGCTAATATTCCAGAGTAAGAGTTAAGACCTTAACCATTAGGCCAGAGTACGAGTCTAAGACCTTAGCTATTAGGCCAGAGTAAGAGTTAAGACCTTAGCTATTAGGCCAGAGTAAGTGTTAAGACCTTAACCAGTAGGCCAGAGTACGAGTCTAAGACCTTAGCTATTAGGCCAGAGTAAGAGTTAAGACAATAACCTGTAGGCCATAGTACGAGTCTAAGACCTTAGCTATTAGGTCAGAGTAAGAGTTAAGACCTTAACCATTAGGCCAGAGCACGAGTCTAAGACCTTAGCTATTAGGCCAGAGCAATAGTTAAGACCTTAGCTATTAGGCCAGAGTAAGAGTTAAGAGCTTAACCTGTAGGCGATAGTACGAGTCTAAGACCTTAGCTAATATTCCAGAGTAACAGTTAAGACCTTAAACTGTAGGCCATAGTACGAGTCTAAGACCTTAGCTATTAGGCCAGAGTAAGAGTTAAGACCTTAGCTATTAGGCCAGAGTAAGAGTTAAGACCTTAACCAGTAGGCCAGAGTACGAGTCTAAGACCTTAGCTATTAGGCCAGAGTAAGAGTTAAGACAATAACCTGTAGGCCATAGTACGAGTCTAAGACCTTAGCTATTAGGTCAGTGTAAGAGTTAAGACCTTAACCATTAGGCCATAGTACGAATCTAAGACCTTAGCTATTAGGCCAGAGTAAGAGTTAAGACCTTAACCAGTAGGCCAGAGTACGAGTCTAAGACCTTAGCTATTAGGCCAGAGTAAGAGTTAAGACCTTAAACTGTAGGCCATAGTACGAGTCTAAGACCTTAGCTATTAGGCCAGAGTAAGAGTTAAGACCTTAGCTATTAGGCCAGAGTACTAATTAAGACCTTAACCAGTAGGCCAGATTACGAGTCTAAGACCTTAGCTATTAGGCCAGAGTAAGAGTTAAGACAATATCCTGTAGGCCATAGTACGAGTCTAAGACCTTAGCTATTAGGCCAGAGTAAGAGTTAAGACCTTAGCTATTAGGCCAGAGTAAGAGTTAAGACAATATCCTGTAGGCCATAGTACGAGTCTAAGACCTTAGCTATTAGGCCAGAGTAAGAGTTAAGACCTTAGCTATTAGGCCAGAGTAAGAGTTAAGACCTTAACCATTAGGCCGGAGTACGAGTCTAAGACTTTAGCTATTAGGCCAGAGCAATAGTTAAGACCTTAGCTATTAGGCCAGAGTAAGAGTTAAGAGCTTAACCTGTAGGCGATAGTACGAGTCTAAGACCTTAGCTAATATTCCAGAGTAAGAGTTAAGACCTTAACCATTAGGCCAGAGTACGAGTCTAAGACCTTAGCTATTAGGCCAGAGTAAGAGTTAAGACCTTATCCATTAGGCCAGAGTACGAGTCTAAGACCTTAGCTATTAGGCCAGAGTAAGAGTTAAGACCTTAGCTATTAGGCCAGAGTAAGAGTTATGACCCTAACCAGTAGGCCGGAGTACGAGTCTAAGACCTTAGCTATTAGGCCAGAGTAAGAGTTAAGACCTTAACCAGTAGGCCAGAGAAAGAGTTAAGACCTTAACCTGTAGGCCAGAGTAAGAGTTAAGACCTTAACCAGTAGGCCAGAGTATGAGTCTAAGACCTTAGCTATTAGGCCAGAGTAAGTGTTAAGACATTAAACTGTAGGCCATAGTACGAGTCTAAGACCTTAGCTATTAGGCCAGAGTAAGAGTTAAGACCTTAGCTCTTAGGCCAGAGTAGGAGTTAGGACCTTAACCATTAGGCCAGAGTACGAGTCTAAGACCGTAGCTATTAGGCCAGAGTAATAGTTAAAACCTTAACTATTAGGCCAGAGTAAGAGTTAAGAGCTTAACCTGTAGGCGATAGTACGAGTCTAAGACCTTAGCTATTATTCCAGAGTAAGAGTTAAGACCTTAACCATTAGGCCATAGTACGAGTCTAAGACCTTAGCTATTAGGCCAGAGTACAAGTCTAAGACCTTAGCCATTAGGCCAGAGTAAGAGTTACGACCTTAACCAGTAGGCCAGAGTACGAGTCTAAGACCTTAGCTATTAGGCCAGAGTACGAGTCTAAGACCTTATCTATTTGGCCAGAGTACTAGTCTAAGACCTTAGCTATTAGGCCAGAGTAAGAGTTAAGACCTTAACCATTAGGCCAGACTAAGAGTTAAGACCTTAACATGTAGGCCAAAGTATGTGTCTAAGACCTTAGCTATTAGGCCAGAGTAAGAGTTAAGACCTTAACCATTAGGCCAGAGTACGAGTCTAAGACATTAGCTATTAGGCCAGAGTAAAAGTTAAGACCTTAGCTATTAGGCCAGAGTAAGAGTTAAGACCTTAACCAGTAGGCCAGAGTACGAGTCTAAGACCTTAGCTATTAGGCCAGAGTAAGAGTTAAGACCTTAACCATTAGGCCAGAGTACGAGTCTAAGACCTTAGCTATTAGGCCAGAGTAAGAGTTAAGACCTTAGCTATTAGGCCAGAGTAAGTGTTAAGACCTTAACCAGTAGGCCAGAGTACGAGTCTAAGACCTTAGCTATTAGGCCAGAGTAAGAGTTAAGACAATAACCTGTAGGCCATAGTACGAGTCTAAGACCTTAGCTATTAGGTCAGAGTAAGAGTTAAGACCTTAACCATTAGGCCAGAGCACGAGTCTAAGACCTTAGCTATTAGGCCAGAGCAATAGTTAAGACCTTAGCTATTAGGCCAGAGTAAGAGTTAAGAGCTTAACCTGTAGGCGATAGTACGAGTCTAAGACCTTAGCTAATATTCAAGAGTAACAGTTAAGACCTTAAACTGTAGGCCATAGTACGAGTCTAAGACCTTAGCTATTAGGCCAGAGTAAGAGTTAAGACCTTAGCTATTAGGCCAGAGTAAGAGTTAAGACCTTAACCAGTAGGCCAGAGTACGAGTCTAAGACCTTAGCTATTAGGCCAGAGTAAGAGTTAAGACAATAACCTGTAGGCCATAGTACGAGTCTAAGACCTTAGCTATTAGGTCAGAGTAAGAGTTAAGACCTTAACCATTAGGCCAGAGCACGAGTCTAAGACCTTAGCTATTAGGCCAGAGTAAGAGTTAAGACCTTAACCATTAGGCCAGAGTACGAGTCTAAGACCTTAGCTATTAGGCCAGAGTAAGAGTTAAGACCTTATCTATTTGGCCAGAGTAAGAGTTAAGACCTTAACCATTAGGCCATAGTACGAATCTAAGACCTTAGCTATTAGGCCAGAGTAAGAGTTAAGACCTTAACCAGTAGGCCAGAGTACGAGTCTAAGACCTTAGCTATTAGGCCAGAGTAAGAGTTAAGACCTTAAACTGTAGGCCATAGTACGAGTCTAAGACCTTAGCTATTAGGCCAGAGTAAGAGTTAAGACCTTAGCTATTAGGCCAGAGTACGAATTAAGACCTTAACCAGTAGGCCAGATTACGAGTCTAAGACCTTAGCTATTAGGCCAGAGTAAGAGTTAAGACAATATCCTGTAGGCCATAGTACGAGTCTAAGACCTTAGCTATTAGGCCAGAGTAAGAGTTAAGACCTTAGCTATTAGGCCAGAGTAAGAGTTAAGAGCTTAACCTGTAGGCGATAGTACGAGTCTAAGACCTTAGCTATTAGGCCAGAGTAAGAGTTAAGACCTTAGCTATTAGGCCAGAGTACAAATTAAGACCTTAACCAGTAGGCCAGATTACGAGTCTAAGACCTTAGCTATTAGGCCAGAGTAAGAGTTAAGACAATATCCTGTAGGCCATAGTACGAGTCTAAGACCTTAGCTATTAGGCCAGAGTAAGAGTTAAGACCTTAGCTATTAGGCCAGAGTAAGAGTTAAGACCTTAACCATTAGGCCGGAGTACGAGTCTAAGACCTTAGCTATTAGGCCAGAGCAATAGTTAAGACCTTAGCTATTAGGCCAGAGTAAGAGTTAAGAGCTTAACCTGTAGGCGATAGTACGAATCTAAGACCTTAGCTAATATTCCAGAGTAAGAGTTAAGACCTTAACCATTAGGCCAGAGTACGAGTCTAAGACCTTAGCTATTAGGCCAGAGTAAGAGTTAAGACCTTATCCATTAGGCCAGAGTACGAGTCTAAGACCTTAGCTATTAGGCCAGAGTAAGAGTTAAGACCTTAGCTATTAGGCCAGAGTAAGAGTTATGACCCTAACCAGTAGGCCGGAGTACGAGTCTAAGACCTTAGCTATTAGGCCAGAGTAAGAGTTAAGACCTTAACCAGTAGGCCAGAGAAAGAGTTAAGACCTTAACCTGTAGGCCAGAGTAAGAGTTAAGACCTTAACCAGTAGGTTAACAGCTACAAAAAACTAATAATAGTAGAAAAAAGTAAATACTTCGTTAAAAAGATCAACGAGTCAAAAAACTCCAGCAAAACCCTTTTTGACACCGTCAAAAAACTATCAAAGTTCGAAAACAACAACCCAGAAGCACTGTCATCAGACTGCTGTAATATACTAGGAGATTTCTTCGTGAATAAAGTCTCATCAGTATACGAATCCTTCAAAAATCAGAACACTGAGACAATAGAAGGGGACACATCACAGCCACTAACTCAACGAAATCAATCAGTTTTTAGATTTACACCACCTACAGCTGAACAGATTGAGAAAGAGATCCACACTACCAACTCGGGCAGCCCAATGGACCCCTGTCCACCCAAAATAATGCAGGTATGTTCCATACAACTAAGCCTAGTATTAGAAAAATTATTCGCCAAAATTATTAATACCAATATCTTCCCAGATGACTGGAAGATGATATCTATCAGGCCACTGCTGAAAAAACCCAACCTAGATTACGAAGATCCCAGCAATTATAGACCCATAGCCAGGATCCCTTTTGCCGCAAAAATCTTGGAGAAACTGTTAAATAAACAGCTATCGCAACATCTGACGGACGGAGAGTGGCTGGATCACTCCCAGTTCGGTTTCCGGGCAGAACACGGGACGGAGACAGCCCTGATTACAGCAGTGGAAGAGCTTAGGCAAATAATGGACAATGGATCGAAGGCCGCCTTGATATTACTCGACCTATCGGCGGCCTTCGACACGGTCAGCCACGAAATCCTCATTACACGGTTAAAAACAGCACACATACATGACACAGCATGCGCTCTCACAGCCTCCTACCTAGAGAACAGAACTTTCTCAGTAGAATTAGGAGAAGCGAAATCCAAGCTGTTCAAGCTACCATGCGGAGTCCCGCAGGGCTCATCGATGAGCCCTACCCTCTTTAATTTATATGTAGCCCCACTGGCACAAATAATAAGGAACAACGGCTTCACTCCTATATCCTACGCCGATGACACCCAAATTGTGGTGTCAATAAGCAAGGAGGTACAGGACACAGCAGAAAAATTTCAAATCTGCATGACAAAAATCAGTCAATGGATGAGAATGAACTGCTTGAAGCTAAACGGGGACAAGAGTGAGGTCATGATACTAGGAAGAGACACAAACATTTGGTCCCCCTTATGGTGGCCTAAAGATATGGGAAGATGCCCAGAGTCGTCAGAAAAGGTAAAAAACCTAGGGGTCTTGTTAGACAATAACCTTTCTTTCGACGCTCAAGCCAGCAAACTAGCTTCGTCACTATGGTACATTCTAAAAATGATTAAAAAAATTCTACCATACTTACCGTATGATTCACGCAAGACAGTGGTAACAGCACTAGCCTTGTCCAGATTGGATTACGGGAACGGCTTATATGCCGGAGCAAGGAAGAAAATTCTAATTAAGCTGCAACGCCTGCAGAATGCAGCAGCCAGGCGGATATTAGGAATACCAAAATTCGAACAAATAAGCCATAAACTAAAAAGCCTGCACTGGCTACCAATTGCAAGTAGGATACATTTTAAATCATTATGCTTGGCATATAAGGCACTAAACGGAACTGGATCACAATTTCTAAAATCACATCTGCAACTATATGAGCCAAACAGACTACTTCGATCCAGCCAAATGAAATGCATCAGGGTCCCTAGAGTTCGGAAAACCAACTGGGGTGGAAGAAGCTTCTTGTTACACGCAGCAAGAATATGGAACAAACTACCACTAGACATAAAAACCAGCCCATCCCTGATATCCTTCAGAAAGGAAGTCAAAACATGGCTTTTCTCCACACAGCCTTAGTCATCATCATCAGACCCAGTGGTATATCTCAGCGCCAAGACGCCCTCGGGCAATCGCGCGCTATACAAATAGATAAATCAAATCAAATCAAATCATAGGCCAGAGTATGAGTCTAAGACCTTAGCTATTAGGCCAGAGTAAGTGTTAAGACATTAAACTGTAGGCCATAGTACGAGTCTAAGACCTTAGCTATTAGGCCAGAGTAAGAGTTAAGACCTTAGCTATTAGGCCAGAGTAGGAGTTAGGACCTTAACCATTAGGCCAGAGTACGAGTCTAAGACCGTAGCTATTAGGCCAGAGTAATAGTTAAAACCTTAACTATTAGGCCAGAGTAAGAGTTAAGAGCTTAACCTGTAGGCGATAGTACGAGTCTAAGACCTTAGCTATTATTCCAGAGTAAGAGTTAAGACCTTAACCATCAGGCCATAGTACGAGTCTAAGACCTTAGCTATTAGGCCAGAGTACAAGTCTAAGACCTTAGCCATTAGGCCAGAGTAAGAGTTACGACCTTAACCAGTAGGCCAGAGTACGAGTCTAAGACCTTAGCTATTAGGCCAGAGTACGAGTCTAAGACCTTATCTATTTGGCCAGAGTACTAGTCTAAGACCTTAGCTATTAGGCCAGAGTAAGAGTTAAGACCTTAACCATTAGGCCAGACTAAGAGTTAAGACCTTAACATGTAGGCCAAAGTATGTGTCTAAGACCTTAGCTATTAGGCCAGAGTAAGAGTTAAGACCTTAACCATTAGGCCATAGTACGAGTCTAAGACTTTAGCTATTAGGCCAGAGTAAGAGCTAAGACCTTAGCTATTAGGCCAGAATAAGAGTTAACAACTTAACCAGCAGGCCAGAGTACGAGTCTAAGACCTTAGCTATTAGGCCAGAGTAAGAGTTAAGACCTTAACCATTAGGCCAGAGTACGAATCTAAGACCTTAGCTATTCGGCCAGAGTAAAAGTTAAGACCTTAACCATTAGGCCAGAGTACGAGTCTAAGACCATAGCTATTAGGCCAGAGTAAGAGTTAAGACCTTAACCAGTAGGCCAGAGTACGAGTCTAAGACCTTAGCTATTAGGCCAGAGTAAGAGTTAAGACCTTAACCATTAGGCCAGAGTACGAGTCTAATACCTTAGCTATTAGGCCAGAGTAAGAGTTAAGACCTTAACCAGTAGGCCAGAGTACGAGTCTAAGACCTTAGCTATTAGGCCAGAGTACGAGTCTAAGACCTTAGCTATTAGGCCAGAATAAGAGTTAAGACCTTAACCAGTAGGCCAGAGTACAAGTCTAAGACCTTAGCTATTAGGCCAGAGTACGAGTCTAAGACCTTAGCTATTAGGCCAGATTACGAGTCTAAGACCTTAGCTATTAGGCCAGAGTAAGAGTTAAGACCTTAACCAGTAGGCCAGAGAAAGAGTTAAGACCTTAACCTGTAGGCCAGAGTAAGAGTTAAGACCTTAACCAGTAGGCCAGAGTATGAGTCTAAGACCTTAGCTATTAGGCCAGAGTAAGTGTTAAGACATTAAACTGTAGGCCATAGTACGAGTCTAAGACCTTAGCTATTAGGCCAGAGTAAGAGTTAAGACCTTAGCTATTAGGCCAGAGTAGGAGTTAGGACCTTAACCATTAGGCCAGAGTACGAGTCTAAGACCGTAGCTATTAGGCCAGAGTAATAGTTAAAACCTTAACTATTAGGCCAGAGTAAGAGTTAAGAGGTAGGCGATAGTATGAGTCTAAGACCTTAGCTATTATTCCAGAGTAAGAGTTAAGACCTTAACCATTAGGCCATAGTACGAGTCTAAGACCTTAGCTATTAGGCCAGAGTACAAGTCTAAGACCTTAGCCATTAGGCCAGAGTAAGAGTTACGACCTTAACCAGTAGGCCAGAGTACGAGTCTAAGACCTTAGCTATTAGGCCAGAGTACGAGTCTAAGACCTTATCTATTTGGCCAGAGTACTAGTCTAAGACCTTAGCTATTAGGCCAGAGTAAGAGTTAAGACCTTAACCATTAGGCCAGACTAAGAGTTAAGACCTTAACATGTAGGCCAAAGTATGTGTCTAAGACCTTAGCTATTAGGCCAGAGTAAGAGTTAAGACCTTAACCATTAGGGCAGAGTACGAGTCTAAGACATTAGCTATTAGGCCAGAGTAAAAGTTAAGACCTTAGCTATTAGGCCAGAGTAAGAGTTAAGACCTTAACCATTAGGCCATAGTACGAGTCTAAGACTTTAGCTATTAGGCCAGAGTAAGAGCTAAGACCTTAGCTATTAGGCCAGAATAAGAGTTAACAACTTAACCAGTAGGCCAGAGTACGAGTCTAAGACCTTAGCTATTAGGCCAGAGTAAGAGTTAAGACCTTAACCATTAGGCCAGAGTACGAATCTAAGACCTTAGCTATTCGGCCAGAGTAAAAGTTAAGACCTTAACCATTAGGCCAGAGTACGAGTCTAAGACCTTAGCTATTAGGCCAGAGTAAGAGTTAAGACCTTAACCAGTAGGCCAGAGTACGAGTCTAAGACCTTAGCTATTAGGCCAGAGTAAGAGTTAAGACCTTAACCATTAGGCCAGAGTACGAGTCTAATACCTTAGCTATTAGGCCAGAGTAAGAGTTAAGACCTTAACCATTAGGCCAGAGTACGAGTCTAAGACCTTAGCTATTAGGCCAGAGTAAGAGTTAAGACCTTAACCAGTAGGCCAGAGTACGAGTCTAAGACCTTAGCTATTAGGCCAGAGTACAAGTCTAAGACCTTAGCTATTAGGCCAGAATAAGAGTTAAGACCTTAACCAGTAGGCCAGAGTACAAGTCTAAGACCTTAGCTATTAGGCCAGAGTACGAGTCTAAGACCTTAGCTATTAGGCCAGATTACGAGTCTAAGACCTTAGCTATTAGGCCAGAGTAAGAGTTAAGACCTTAACCAGTAGGCCAGAGTAAGAGTTAAGACCTTAGCTATTAGGCCAGAGACCGAGTCTAAGACCTTAGCTATTATGCCAGAGTAAGAGTTAAGACCTTAGCTATTAGGCCAGAGTAAGAGTTAAGACCTTAACCATTAGGCCATAGTACGAGTCTAAGACCTTAGCTATTAGGCCAGAGTAAAAGTTAAGACCTTAGCTATTTGGCCAGAGTAAGAGTTAGGACCTTAACCAGTAGGCCAGATTACGAGTCATAGACCTTAGCTATTAGGCCAGAGTAAGAGTTCAGACCTTAACCTGTAGGCCATAGTACAAGACTAGGACCCTAGCTATTAGGCCAGAGTAAGAGTTAAGACCTTAGCTATTAGGCCAGAGTAAGAGTTAAGACCTTAACCATTAGGCCATAGTACGAATCTAAGACCTTAGCTATTAGGCCAGAGTAAGAGTTAAGACCTTAACCAGTAGGCCAGAGTACGAGTCTAAGACCTTAGCTATTAGGCCAGAGTAAGAGTTAAGACCTTAAACTGTAGGCCATAGTACGAGTCTAAGACCTTAGCTATTAGGCCAGAGTAAGAGTTAAGACCTTAGCTATTAGGCCAGAGTACTAATTAAGACCTTAACCAGTAGGCCAGATTACGAGTCTAAGACCTTAGCTATTAGGCCAGAGTAAGAGTTAAGACAATATCCTGTAGGCCATAGTACGAGTCTAAGACCTTAGCTATTAGGCCAGAGTAAGAGTTAAGACCTTAGCTATTAGGCCAGAGTAAGAGTTAAGAGCTTAACCTGTAGGCGATAGTACGAGTCTAAGACCTTAGCTATTAGGCCAGAGTAAGAGTTAAGACCTTAGCTATTAGGCCAGAGTACGAATTAAGACCTTAACCAGTAGGCCAGATTACGAGTCTAAGACCTTAGCTATTAGGCCAGAGTAAGAGTTAAGACAATATCCTGTAGGCCATAGTACGAGTCTAAGACCTTAGCTATTAGGCCAGAGTAAGAGTTAAGACCTTAGCTATTAGGCCAGAGTAAGAGTTAAGACCTTAACCATTAGGCCGGAGTACGAGTCTAAGACTTTAGCTATTAGGCCAGAGCAATAGTTAAGACCTTAGCTATTAGGCCAGAGTAAGAGTTAAGAGCTTAACCTGTAGGCGATAGTACGAGTCTAAGACCTTAGCTAATATTCCAGAGTAAGAGTTAAGACCTTAACCATTAGGCCAGAGTACGAGTCTAAGACCTTAGCTATTAGGCCAGAGTAAGAGTTAAGACCTTATCCATTAGGCCAGAGTACGAGTCTAAGACCTTAGCTATTAGGCCAGAGTAAGAGTTAAGACCTTAGCTATTAGGCCAGAGTAAGAGTTATGACCCTAACCAGTAGGCCGGAGTACGAGTCTAAGACCTTAGCTATTAGGCCAGAGTAAGAGTTAAGACCTTAACCAGTAGGCCAGAGAAAGAGTTAAGACCTTAACCTGTAGGCCAGAGTAAGAGTTAAGACCTTAACCAGTAGGCCAGAGTATGAGTCTAAGACCTTAGCTATTAGGCCAGAGTAAGTGTTAAGACATTAAACTGTAGGCCATAGTACGAGTCTAAGACCTTAGCTATTAGGCCAGAGTAAGAGTTAAGACCTTAGCTATTAGGCCAGAGTAGGAGTTAGGACCTTAACCATTAGGCCAGAGTACGAGTCTAAGACCGTAGCTATTAGGCCAGAGTAATAGTTAAAACCTTAACTATTAGGCCAGAGTAAGAGTTAAGAGCTTAACCTGTAGGCGATAGTACGAGTCGAAGACCTTAGCTATTATTCCAGAGTAAGAGTTAAGACCTAAACCATTAGGCCATAGTACGAGTCTAAGACCTTAGCTATTAGGCCAGAGTACAAGTCTAAGACCTTAGCCATTAGGCCAGAGTAAGAGTTACGACCTTAACCAGTAGGCCAGAGTACGAGTCTAAGACCTTAGCTATTAGGCCAGAGTACGAGTCTAAGACCTTATCTATTTGGCCAGAGTACTAGTCTAAGACCTTAGCTATTAGGCCAGAGTAAGAGTTAAGACCTTAACCATTAGGCCAGACTAAGAGTTAAGACCTTAACATGTAGGCCAAAGTATGTGTCTAAGACCTTAGCTATTAGGCCAGAGTAAGAGTTAAGACATTAACCATTAGGCCAGAGTACGAGTCTAAGACATTAGCTATTAGGCCAGAGTAAAAGTTAAGACCTTAGCTATTAGGCCAGAGTAAGAGTTAAGACCTTAACCAGTAGGCCAGAGTACGAGTCTAAGACCTTAGCTATTAGGCCAGAGTAAGAGTTAAGACCTTAACCATTAGGCCAGAGTACGAGTCTAAGACCTTAGCTATTAGGCCAGAGTAAGAGTTAAGACCTTAGCTATTAGGCCAGAGTAAGTGTTAAGACCTTAACCAGTAGGCCAGAGTACGAGTCTAAGACCTTAGCTATTAGGCCAGAGTAAGAGTTAAGACAATAACCTGTAGGCCATAGTACGAGTCTAAGACCTTAGCTATTAGGTCAGAGTAAGAGTTAAGACCTTAACCATTAGGCCAGAGCACGAGTCTAAGACCTTAGCTATTAGGCCAGAGCAATAGTTAAGACCTTAGCTATTAGGCCAGAGTAAGAGTTAAGAGCTTAACCTGTAGGCGATAGTACGAGTCTAAGACCTTAGCTAATATTCCAGAGTAACAGTTAAGACCTTAAACTGTAGGCCATAGTACGAGTCTAAGACCTTAGCTATTAGGCCAGAGTAAGAGTTAAGACCTTAGCTATTAGGCCAGAGTAAGAGTTAAGACCTTAACCAGTAGGCCAGAGTACGAGTCTAAGACCTTAGCTATTAGGCCAGAGTAAGAGTTAAGACAATAACCTGTAGGCCATAGTACGAGTCTAAGACCTTAGCTATTAGGTCAGAGTAAGAGTTAAGACCTTAACCATTAGGCCAGAGCACGAGTCTAAGACCTTAGCTATTAGGCCAGAGTAAGAGTTAAGACCTTAACCATTAGGCCAGAGTACGAGTCTAAGACCTTAGCTATTAGGCCAGAGTAAGAGTTAAGACCTTATCTATTTGGCCAGAGTAAGAGTTAAGACCTTAACCATTAGGCCATAGTACGAATCTAAGACCTTAGCTATTAGGCCAGAGTAAGAGTTAAGACCTTAACCAGTAGGCCAGAGTACGAGTCTAAGACCTTAGCTATTAGGCCAGAGTAAGAGTTAAGACCTTAAACTGTAGGCCATAGTACGAGTCTAAGACCTTAGCTATTAGGCCAGAGTAAGAGTTAAGACCTTAGCTATTAGGCCAGAGTACGAATTAAGACCTTAACCAGTAGGCCAGATTACGAGTCTAAGACCTTAGCTATTAGGCCAGAGTAAGAGTTAAGACAATATCCTGTAGGCCATAGTACGAGTCTAAGACCTTAGCTATTAGGCCAGAGTAAGAGTTAAGACCTTAGCTATTAGGCCAGAGTAAGAGTTAAGAGCTTAACCTGTAGGCGATAGTACGAGTCTAAGACCTTAGCTATTAGGCCAGAGTAAGAGTTAAGACCTTAGCTATTAGGCCAGAGTACGAATTAAGACCTTAACCAGTAGGCCAGATTACGAGTCTAAGACCTTAGCTATTAGGCCAGAGTAAGAGTTAAGACAATATCCTGTAGGCCATAGTACGAGTCTAAGACCTTAGCTATTAGGCCAGAGTAAGAGTTAAGACCTTAGCTATTAGGCCAGAGTAAGAGTTAAGACCTTAACCATTAGGCCGGAGTACGAGTCTAAGACCTTAGCTATTAGGCCAGAGCAATAGTTAAGACCTTAGCTATTAGGCCAGAGTAAGAGTTAAGAGCTTAACCTGTAGGCGATAGTACGAGTCTAAGACCTTAGCTAATATTCCAGAGTAAGAGTTAAGACCTTAACCATTAGGCCAGAGTACGAGTCTAAGACCTTAGCTTTTAGGCCAGAGTAAGAGTTAAGACCTTATCCATTAGGCCAGAGTACGAGTCTAAGACCTTAGCTATTAGGCCAGAGTAAGAGTTAAGACCTTATCCATTAGGCCAGAGTACGAGTCTAAGACCTTAGCTATTAGGCCAGAGTAAGAGTTAAGACCTTAGCTATTAGGCCAGAGTAAGAGTTATGACCCTAACCAGTAGGCCGGAGTACGAGTCTAAGACCTTAGCTATTAGGCCAGAGTAAGAGTTAAGACCTTAACCAGTAGGCCAGAGAAAGAGTTAAGACCTTAACCTGTAGGCCAGAGTAAGAGTTAAGACCTTAACCAGTAGGCCAGAGTATGAGTCTAAGACCTTAGCTATTAGGCCAGAGTAAGTGTTAAGACATTAAACTGTAGGCCATAGTACGAGTCTAAGACCTTAGCTATTAGGCCAGAGTAAGAGTTAAGACCTTAGCTATTAGGCCAGAGTAGGAGTTAGGACCTTAACCATTAGGCCAGAGTACGAGTCTAAGACCGTAGCTATTAGGCCAGAGTAATAGTTAAAACCTTAACTATTAGGCCAGAGTAAGAGTTAAGAGCTTAACCTGTAGGCGATAGTACGAGTCTAAGACCTTAGCTATTATTCCAGAGTAAGAGTTAAGACCTTAACCATTAGGCCATAGTAAGAGTCTAAGACCTTAGCTATTAGGCCAGAGTACAAGTCTAAGACCTTAGCCATTAGGCCAGAGTAAGAGTTACGACCTTAACCAGTAGGCCAGAGTACGAGTCTAAGACCTTAGCTATTAGGCCAGAGTACGAGTCTAAGACCTTATCTATTTGGCCAGAGTACTAGTCTAAGACCTTAGCTATTAGGCCAGAGTAAGAGTTAAGACCTTAACCATTAGGCCAGACTAAGAGTTAAGACCTTAACATGTAGGCCAAAGTATGTGTCTAAGACCTTAGCTATTAGGCCAGAGTAAGAGTTAAGACCTTAACCATTAGGCCAGAGTACGAGTCTAAGACATTAGCTATTAGGCCAGAGTAAAAGTTAAGACCTTAGCTATTAGGCCAGAGTAAGAGTTAAGACCTTAACCATTAGGCCATAGTACGAGTCTAAGACTTTAGCTATTAGGCCAGAGTAAGAGCTAAGACCTTAGCTATTAGGCCAGAATAAGAGTTAACAACTTAACCAGTAGGCCAGAGTACGAGTCTAAGACCTTAGCTATTAGGCCAGAGTAAGAGTTAAGACCTTAACCATTAGGCCAGAGTACGAATCTAAGACCTTAGCTATTCGGCCAGAGTAAAAGTTAAGACCTTAACCATTAGGCCAGAGTACGAGTCTAAGACCTTAGCTATTAGGCCAGAGTAAGAGTTAAGACCTTAACCAGTAGGCCAGAGTACGAGTCTAAGACCTTAGCTATTAGGCCAGAGTAAGAGTTAAGACCTTAACCATTAGGCCAGAGTACGAGTCTAATACCTTAGCTATTAGGCCAGAGTAAGAGTTAGGACCTTAACCATTAGGCCAGAGTACGAGTCTAAGACCTTAGCTATTAGGCCAGAGTAAGAGTTAAGACCTTAACCAGTAGGCCAGAGTACGAGTCTAAGACCTTAGCTATTAGGCCAGAGTACGAGTCTAAGACCTTAGCTATTAGGCCAGAATAAGAGTTAAGACCTTAACCAGTAGGCCAGAGTACAAGTCTAAGACCTTAGCTATTAGGCCAGAGTACGAGTCTAAGACCTTAGCTATTAGGCCAGATTACGAGTCTAAGACCTTAGCTATTAGGCCAGAGTAAGAGTTAAGACCTTAACCAGTAGGCCAGAGAAAGAGTTAAGACCTTAACCTGTAGGCCAGAGTAAGAGTTAAGACCTTAACCAGTAGGCCAGAGTATGAGTCTAAGACCTTAGCTATTAGGCCAGAGTAAGTGTTAAGACATTAAACTGTAGGCCATAGTACGAGTCTAAGACCTTAGCTATTAGGCCAGAGTAAGAGTTAAGACCTTAGCTATTAGGCCAGAGTAGGAGTTAGGACCTTAACCATTAGGCCAGAGTACGAGTCTAAGACCGTAGCTATTAGGCCAGAGTAATAGTTAAAACCTTAACTATTAGGCCAGAGTAAGAGTTAAGAGCTTAACCTGTAGGCGATAGTACGAGTCTAAGACCTTAGCTATTATTCCAGAGTAAGAGTTAAGACCTTAACCATTAGGCCATAGTACGAGTCTAAGACCTTAGCTATTAGGCCAGAGTACAAGTCTAAGACCTTAGCCATTAGGCCAGAGTAAGAGTTACGACCTTAACCAGTAGGCCAGAGTACGAGTCTAAGACCTTAGCTATTAGGCCAGAGTACGAGTTAAGACCTTAACCATTAGGCCAGACTAAGAGTTAAGACCTTAACATGTAGGCCAAAGTATGTGTCTAAGACCTTAGCTATTAGGCCAGAGTAAGAGTTAAGACCTTAACCATTAGGCCAGAGTACGAGTCTAAGACATTAGCTATTAGGCCAGAGTAAAAGTTAAGACCTTAGCTATTAGGCCAGAGTAAGAGTTAAGACCTTAACCATTAGGCCATAGTACGAGTCTAAGACTTTAGCTATTAGGCCAGAGTAAGAGCTAAGACCTTAGCTATTAGGCCAGAATAAGAGTTAACAACTTAACCAGTAGGCCAGAGTACGAGTCTAAGACCTTAGCTATTAGGCCAGAGTAAGAGTTAAGACCTTAACCATTAGGCCAGAGTACGAATCTAAGACCTTAGCTATTCGGCCAGAGTAAAAGTTAAGACCTTAACCATTAGGCCAGAGTACGAGTCTAAGACCTTAGCTATTAGGCCAGAGTAAGAGTTAAGACCTTAACCAGTAGGCCAGAGTACGAGTCTAAGACCTTAGCTATTAGGCCAGAGTAAGAGTTAAGACCTTAACCATTAGGCCAGAGTACGAGTCTAATACCTTAGCTATTAGGCCAGAGTAAGAGTTAAGACCTTAACCATTAGGCCAGAGTACGAGTCTAAGACCTTAGCTATTAGGCCAGAGTAAGAGTTAAGACCTTAACCAGTAGGCCAGAGTACGAGTCTAAGACCTTAGCTATTAGGCCAGAGTACGAGTCTAAGACCTTAGCTATTAGGCCAGAATAAGAGTTAAGACCTTAACCAGTAGGCCAGAGTACAAGTCTAAGACCTTAGCTATTAGGCCAGAGTACGAGTCTAAGACCTTAGCTATTAGGCCAGATTACGAGTCTAAGACCTTAGCTATTAGGCCAGAGTAAGAGTTAAGACCTTAACCAGTAGGCCAGAGAAAGAGTTAAGACCTTAACCTGTAGGCCAGAGTAAGAGTTAAGACCTTAACCAGTAGGCCAGAGTATGAGTCTAAGACCTTAGCTATTAGGCCAGAGTAAGTGTTAAGACATTAAACTGTAGGCCATAGTACGAGTCTAAGACCTTAGCTATTAGGCCAGAGTAAGAGTTAAGACCTTAGCTATTAGGCCAGAGTAGGAGTTAGGACCTTAACCATTAGGCCAGAGTACGAGTCTAAGACCGTAGCTATTAGGCCAGAGTAATAGTTAAAACCTTAACTATTAGGCCAGAGTAAGAGTTAAGAGCTTAACCTGTAGGCGATAGTACGAGTCTAAGACCTTAGCTATTATTCCAGAGTAAGAGTTAAGACCTTAACCATTAGGCCATAGTACGAGTCTAAGACCTTAGCTATTAGGCCAGAGTACAAGTCTAAGACCTTAGCCATTAGGCCAGAGTAAGAGTTACGACCTTAACCAGTAGGCCAGAGTACGAGTCTAAGACCTTAGCTATTAGGCCAGAGTACGAGTCTAAGACCTTATCTATTTGGCCAGAGACCGAGTCTAAGACCTTAGCTATTATGCCAGAGTAAGAGTTAAGACCTTAGCTATTAGGCCAGAGTAAGAGTTAAGACCTTAACCATTAGGCCATAGTACGAGTCTAAGACCTTAGCTATTAGGCCAGAGTAAAAATTAAGACCTTAGCTATTTGGCCAGAGTAAGAGTTAGGACCTTAACCAGTAGGCCAGATTACGAGTCATAGACCTTAGCTATTAGGCCAGAGTAAGAGTTCAGACCTTAACCTGTAGGCCATAGTACGAGTCTAGGACCCTAGCTATTAGGCCAGAGTAAGAGTTAAGACCTTAGCTATTAGGCCAGAGTAAGAGTTAAGACCTTAACCATTAGGCCAGAGTACGAGTCTAAGACCTTAGCTATTAGGCCAGAGTAAGAGTTAAGACCTTAACCAGTAGGCCAGAGTAAGAGTTAAGACATTAACCATTAGGCCAGAGCACAAGTCTAAGACCTTAGCTATTAGGCCAGAGTAAGAGTTAAGACCGTAACCATTAGGCCAGAGTACAAGTCTAAGACCTTAGCTATTAGGCCAGAGTAAGAGTTAAGACCTTATCTATTAGGCCAGAGTAAGAGTTAAGACCTTAACCATTAGGCCATAGTACGAATCTAAGACCTTAGCTATTAGGCCAGAGTAAGAGTTAAGACCTTAACCAGTAGGCCAGAGTACGAGTCTAAGACCTTAGCTATTAGGCCAGAGTAACAGTTAAGACCTTAAACTGTAGGCCAGAGTACGAGTCTAAGACCTTAGCTATTAGGCCAGAGTAACAGTTAAGACCTTAAACTGTAGGCCATAGTACGAGTCTAAGACCTTAGCTATTAGGCCAGAGTAAGAGTTAAGACCTTAGCTATTAGGCCAGAGTAAGAGTTAAGACCTTAACCAGTAGGACAGAGTACGAGTCTAAGACCTTAGCTATTACATCAGAGTAAGAGTTAAGACAATAACCTGTAGGCCATAGTACGAGTCTAAGACCTTAGCTATTAGGCCAGAGTAAGAGTTAAGACCTTAGCTATTAGGCCAGAGTAAGAGTTAAGACCTTAACCATTAGGCCAGAGTATGAGTCTAAGACCTTAACTATTAGGCCAGAGTAATAGTTAAGACCTTAGCTATTAGGCCAGAGTAAGAGTTAAGAGCTTAACCTGTAGGCGATAGTACGAGTCTAAGACCTTAGCTAATATTCCAGAGTAAGAGTTAAGACCTTAGCTATTAGGCCAGAGTAAGAGTTAAGACCTTAACCAGTAGGCCGGAGTACAAGTCTAAGACCTTAGCTATTAGGCCAGAGTAAGAGTTTAGACCTTAACCAGTAGGCCAGAGTACGAGTCTAAGACCTTAGCTATTAGGCCAGAGTAAGAGTTAAGACCTTAAACTGTAGGCCATAGTACGAGTCTAAGACCTTAGCTATTAGGCCAGAGTAAGAGTTAAAACCTTAGCTATTAGGCCAGAGTAAGAGTTAAGACCTTAACCAGTAGGCCAGAGTACGAGTCTAAGACCTTAGCTATTAGGCCAGAGTAAGAGTTAAGACAATAACCTGTAGGCCATAGTACGAGTCTAAGACCTTAGCTATTAGTCCAGAGTAAGAGTTAAGACCTTAGCTATTAGGCCAGAGTAAGAGTTAAGACCTTAACCATTAGGCCAGAGTACGAGTCTAAGACCTTAGCTATTAGGCCAGAGTAATAGTTAAGACCTTAGCTATTAGGCCAGAGTAAGAGTTAAGAGCTTAACCTGTAGGCGATAGTACGAGTCTAAGACCTTAGCTAATATTCCACAGTAAGAGTTAAGACCTTAACCATTAGGCCAGAGTACGAGTCTAAGACCTTAGCTATTAAGCCAGAGTAAGAGTTAAGACCTTATCCATTAGGCCAGAGTACGAGTCTAAGACCTTAGCTATTAGGCCAGAGTAAGAGTTAAGACCTTAGCTATTAGGCCAGAGTAAGAGTTAAGACCTTAACCAGTAGTCCGGAGTACAAGTCTAAGACCTTAGCTATTAGGCCAGAGTAAGAGTTAAGACCTTAACCATTAGGCCAGAGTACAAGTCTAAGACCTTGGCTATTAGGCCAGAGTAAAAGTTAAGACCTTAACCATTAGGCCAGAGTACGAGTCTAAGACCTTAGCTATTAGGCCAGAGTAAGAGTTAAGACCTTAACCAGTAGGCCAGAGTACGAGTCTAAGACCTTAGCTATTAGGCCAGAGTAAGAGTTAAGACCTTAACCAGTAGGCCAGAGTACGAGTCTAAGACCTTAGCTATTAGGCCAGAGTAAGAAATAAGACCTTAACCATTAGGCCAGAGTACGAGTCTAAGACCTTAGCTATTAGGCCAGAGTAAGAGTTAAGACCTTAACCATTAGGCCAGAGTATGAGTCTAAGACCTTAGCTATTAGGCCAGAGTAAGAGTTAAGACCTTAACCAGTAGGCCAGAGTACGAGTCTAAGACCTTAGCTATTAGGCCAGAGTAAGAGTTAAGACCTTAACCAGTAGGCCAGAGTACGAGTCTAAGACCTTAGCTATTAGGCCAGAGTAAGAGTTAAGACCTCAACCATTAGGCCAGAGTACGAGTCTAATACCTTAGCTATTAGGCCAGAGTAAGAGTTAAGACCTTAACCATTAGGCCAGAGTACGAGTCTAAGACCTATGCTATTAGGCCAGAGTAAGAGTTAAGACCTTAACCAGTAGGCCAGAGTACGAGTCTAAGACCTTAGCTATTAGGCCAGAGTACGAGTCTAAGACCTTAGCTATTAGGCAAGAATAAGAGTTAAGACATTAACCAGTAGGCCAGAGTACAAGTCTAAGACCTTAGCTATTAGGCCAGAGTACGAGTCTAAGACCTTAGCTATTAGGCCAGATTACGAGTCTAAGACCTTAGCTATTAGGCCAGAGTAAGAGTTAAGACCTTAACCAGTAGGCCAGAGTAAGAGTTAAGACCTTAGCTATTAGGCCAGAGTACAAGTCTAAGACCTTAGCTATTATGCCAGAGTAAGAGTTAAGACCTTAGCTATTAGGCCAGAGTAAGAGTTAAGACCTTAACCATTAGGCCATAGTACGAGTCTAAGTCCTTAGCTATTAGGCCAGAGTAAGAGTTAAGACCTTAGCTATTAGGCCAGAGTAAGAGTTAGGACCTTAACCAGTAGGCCAGATTACGAGTCATAGACCTTAGCTATTAGGCCAGAATAAGAGTTCAGACCTTAACCTGTAGGCCATAGTACGAGTCTAAGACTTTAGCTATTAGGCCAGAGTAAGAGTTAAGACCTTAGCTATTAGGCCAGAGTAAGAGTTAAGACCTTAACCATTAGGACAGAGTACGAGTCTAAGACATTAGCTATTAGGCCAGAGTAAGAGTTAAGACCTTAACCAGTAGGCCAGAGTAAGAGTTAAGACCTTAACCATTAGGCCAGAGCACGAGTCTAAGATCTTAGCTATTAGGCCAGAGTAAGAGTTAAGACCGTAACCATTAGGCCAGAGTACGAGTCTAAGACCTTAGCTATTAGGCCAGAGTAAGAGTTAAGACCTTAGCTATTAGGCCAGAGTAAGAGTTAAGACCTTAACCATTAGGCCGGAGTACAAGTCTAAGACCTTAGCTATTAGGCCAGAGCAATAGTTAAGACCTTAGCTATTAGGCCAGAGTAAGAGTTAAGAGCTTAACCTGTAGGCGATAGTACGAGTCTAAGACCTTAGCTAATATTCCAGAGTAAGAGTTAAGACCTTAACCATTAGGCCAGAGTACGAGTCTAAGACCTTAGCTATTAGGCCAGAGTAAGAGTTAAGACCTTAGCTATTAGGCCAGAGTAAGTGTTAAGACCTTAACCAGTAGGCCAGAGTACGAGTCTAAGACCTTAGCTATTAGGCCAGAGTAAGAGTTAAGACCTTAAACTGTAGGCCATAGTACGAGTCTAAGACCTTAGCTATTAGGCCAGAGTAAGAGTTAAGACCTTAGCTATTAGGCCAGAGTAGGAGTTAAGACCTTAACCAGTAGTCCGGAGTACGAGTCTAAGACCTTAGCTATTAGGCCAGAGTACGAGTCTAAGACCTTAGCCATTAGGCCAGAGTAAGAGTTAAGACCTTAACCATTAGGCCAGAGTACGAGTCTAAGACCTTAGCTATTAGGCCAGAGTAAGAGTTAAGACCTTAACCATTAGGCCAGAGTACGAGTCTAAGACCTTAGCTATTAGGCCAGTGTAAGAGTTAAGACCTTAACCAGTAGGCCAGAGTACGAGTCTAAGACCTTAGCTATTATTCCAGAGTAAGAGTTAAGTCCTTAACCATTAGGCCAGAGTACGAGTCTAAGACCTTAGCTATTAGGCCAGAGTACGAGTCTAAGACCTTAGCCATTAGGCCAGAGTAAGAGTTACGACCTTAACCAGAAGGCCAGAGTACGAGTCTAAGACCTTAGCTATTAGGCCAGAGTACGAGTCTAAGACCTTAGCTATTTGGCCAGAGTACTAGTCTAAGACCTTAGCTATTAGGCCAGTGTAAGAGTTAAGACCTTAACCATTAGGCCAGACTAAGAGTTAAGACCTTAACATGTTGGCCATAGTATGAGTCTAAGACCTTAGCTATTAGGCCAGAGTAAGAGTTAAGACCTTAACCATTAGGCCAGAGTACGAGTCTAAGACCTTAGCTATTAGGCCAGAGTAAAAGTTAAGACCTTAGCTATTAGGCCAGAGTAAGAGTTAACACCTTAACCATTAGGCCATAGTACGAGTCTAAGACCTTAGCTATTAGGCCAGAGTAAGAGTTAAGACCTTAACCATTAGGCCATAGTACGAGTCTAAGACCTTAGCTATTAGGCCAGAGTAAGAGTTAAGACCTTAGCTATTAGGCCAGAGTAAGAGTTAAGACCTTAACCAGTAGTCCGGAGTACGAGTCTAAGACCTTAGCTATTAGGCCAGAGTAAGAGTTAAGACCTTAACCATTAGGCGAGAGTACGAGTCTAAGACCTTAGCTATTAGGCCAGAGTAAGAGTTAAGACCTTAACCAGTAGGCCAGAGTACGAGTCTTAGACCTTAGCTATTAGGCCAGAGTAAGAGTTAAGACCTTAACCAGTAGGCCAGAGTACGAGTCTAAGACCTTAGCTATTAGGCCAGAGTAAGAGTTAAGACAATAACCTGTAGGCCATAGTACGAGTCTAAGACCTTAGCTATTAGGCCAGAGTAAGAGTTAAGACCTTAGCTATTAAGCCAGAGTAAGAGTTAAGACCTTAACCATTAGGCCAGAGTACGAGTCTAAGACCTTAGCTATTAGGCCAGAGTAAGAGTTAAGACCTTAACCAGTAGGCCAGAGTAAGAGTTAAGACCTTAACCATTAGGCCAGAGCACGAGTCTAAGACCTTAGCTATTAGGCCAGAGTAAGAGTTAAGACCGTAACCATTAGGCCAGAGTACGAGTCTAAGACCTTAGATATTAGGCCAGAGTAAGAGTTAAGACCTTATCTATTAGGCCAGAGTAAGAGTTAAGACCTTATCCATTAGGCCATAGTACGAATCTAAGACCTTAGCTATTAGGCCAGAGTAAGAGTTAAGACCTTAACCAGTAGGCCAGAGTACGAGTCTAAGACCTTAGCTATTAGGCCAGAGTAACAGTTAAGACCTTAAACTGTAGGCCATAGTACGAGTCTAAGACCTTAGCTATTAGGCCAGAGTAAGAGTTAAGACCTTAGCTATTAGGCCAGAGTAAGAGTTAAGACCTTAACCAGTAGGCCAGAGTACGAGTCTAAGACCTTAGCTATTAGGCCAGAGTAAGTGTTAAGACCTTAACCAGTAGGCCAGAGTAAGAGTTAAGACCTTAACCATTAGGCCAGAGCACGAGTCTAAGACCTTAGCTATTAGGCCAGAGTAAGAGTTAAGACCGTAACCATTAGGCCAGAGTACGAGTCTAAGACCTTAGCTATTAGGCCAGAGTAAGAGTTAAGACCTTATCTATTAGGCCAGAGTAAGAGTTAAGACCTTATCCATTAGGCCATAGTACGAATCTAAGACCTTAGCTATTAGGCCAGAGTAAGAGTTAAGACCTTAACCAGTAGGCCAGAGTACGAGTCTAAGACCTTAGCTATTAGGCCAGAGTAACAGTTAAGACCTTAAACTGTAGGCCATAGTACAAGTCTAAGACCTTAGCTATTAGGCCAGAGTAAGAGTTAAGACCTTAGCTATTAGGCCAGAGTAAGAGTTAAGACCTTAACCAGTAGGCCAGAGTACGAGTCTAAGACCTTAGCTATTAGGCCAGAGTAAGAGTTAAGACAATAACCTGTAGGCCATAGTACGAGTCTAAGACCTTAGCTATTAGGTCAGAGTAAGAGTTAAGACCTTAACCATTAGGCCAGAGCACGAGTCTAAGACCTTAGCTATTAGGCCAGAGTAAGAGTTAAGACCTTAACCATTAGGCCAGAGTACGAGTCTAAGACCTTAGCTATTAGGCCAGAGTAAGAGTTAAGACCTTATCTATTTGGCCAGAGTAAGAGTTAAGACCTTAACCATTAGGCCATAGTACGAATCTAAGACCTTAGCTATTAGGCCAGAGTAAGAGTTAAGACCTTAACCACTAGGCCAGAGTACGAGTCTAAGACCTTAGCTATTAGGCCAGAGTAAGAGTTAAGACCTTAAACTGTAGGCCATAGTACGAGTCTAAGACCTTAGCTATTAGGCCAGAGTAAGAGTTAAGACCTTAGCTATTAGGCCAGAGTACGAATTAAGACCTTAACCAGTAGGCCAGATTACGAGTCTAAGACCTTAGCTATTAGGCCAGAGTAAGAGTTAAGACAATATCCTGTAGGCCATAGTACGAGTCTAAGACCTTAGCTATTAGGCCAGAGTAAGAGTTAAGACCTTAGCTATTAGGCCAGAGTAAGAGTTAAGACCTTAACCATTAGGCCGGAGTACGAGTCTAAGACCTTAGCTATTAGGCCAGAGCAATAGTTAAGACCTTAGCTATTAGGCCAGAGTAAGAGTTAAGAGCTTAACCTGTAGGCGATAGTACGAGTCTAAGACCTTAGCTATTAGGCCAGAGTAAGAGTTAAGACCTTAGCTATTAGGCCAGAGTACGAATTAAGACCTTAACCAGTAGGCCAGATTACGAGTCTAAGACCTTAGCTATTAGGCCAGAGTAAGAGTTAAGACAATATCCTGTAGGCCATAGTACGAGTCTAAGACCTTAGCTATTAGGCCAGAGTAAGAGTTAAGACCTTAGCTATTAGGCCAGAGTAAGAGTTAAGACCTTAACCATTAGGCCGGAGTACGAGTCTAAGACCTTAGCTATTAGGCCAGAGCAATAGTTAAGACCTTAGCTATTAGGCCAGAGTAAGAGTTAAGAGCTTAACCTGTAGGCGATAGTACGAGTCTAAGACCTTAGCTAATATTCCAGAGTAAGAGTTAAGACCTTAACCATTAGGCCAGAGTACGAGTCTAAGACCTTAGCTTTTAGGCCAGAGTAAGAGTTAAGACCTTATCCATTAGGCCAGAGTACGAGTCTAAGACCTTAGCTATTAGGCCAGAGTAAGAGTTAAGACCTTAGCTATTAGGCCAGAGTAAGAGTTATGACCCTAACCAGTAGGCCGGAGTACGAGTCTAAGACCTTAGCTATTAGGCCAGAGTAAGAGTTAAGACCTTAACCAGTAGGCCAGAGAAAGAGTTAAGACCTTAACCTGTAGGCCAGAGTAAGAGTTAAGACCTTAACCAGTAGGCCAGAGTATGAGTCTAAGACCTTAGCTATTAGGCCAGAGTAAGTGTTAAGACATTAAACTGTAGGCCATAGTACGAGTCTAAGACCTTAGCTATTAGGCCAGAGTAAGAGTTAAGACCTTAGCTATTAGGCCAGAGTAGGAGTTAGGACCTTAACCATTAGGCCAGAGTACGAGTCTAAGACCATAGCTATTAGGCCAGAGTAATAGTTAAAACCTTAACTATTAGGCCAGAGTAAGAGCTAAGACCTTAGCTATTAGGCCAGAATAAGAGTTAACAACTTAACCAGTAGGCCAGAGTACGAGTCTAAGACCTTAGCTATTAGGCCAGAGTAAGAGTTAAGACCTTAACCATTAGGCCAGAGTACGAATCTAAGACCTTAGCTATTCGGCCAGAGTAAAAGTTAAGACCTTAACCATTAGGCCAGAGTACGAGTCTAAGACCTTAGCTATTAGGCCAGAGTAAGAGTTAAGACCTTAACCAGTAGGCCAGAGTACGAGTCTAAGACCTTAGCTATTAGGCCAGAGTAAGAGTTAAGACCTTAACCATTAGGCCAGAGTACGAGTCTAATACCTTAGCTATTAGGCCAGAGTAAGAGTTAAGACCTTAACCATTAGGCCAGAGTACGAGTCTAAGACCTTAGCTATTAGGCCAGAGTAAGAGTTAAGACCTTAACCAGTAGGCCAGAGTACGAGTCTAAGACCTTAGCTATTAGGCCAGAGTACGAGTCTAAGACCTTAGCTATTAGGCCAGAATAAGAGTTAAGACCTTAACCAGTAGGCCAGAGTACAAGTCTAAGACCTTAGCTATTAGGCCAGAGTACGAGTCTAAGACCTTAGCTATTAGGCCAGATTACGAGTCTAAGACCTTAGCTATTAGGCCAGAGTAAGAGTTAAGACCTTAACCAGTAGGCCAGAGTAAGAGTTAAGACCTTAGCTATTAGGCCAGAGACCGAGTCTAAGACCTTAGCTATTATGCCAGAGTAAGAGTTAAGACCTTAGCTATTAGGCCAGAGTAAGAGTTAAGACCTTAACCATTAGGCCATAGTACGAGTCTAAGACCTTAGCTATTAGGCCAGAGTAAAAATTAAGACCTTAGCTATTTGGCCAGAGTAAGAGTTAGGACCTTAACCAGTAGGCCAGATTACGAGTCATAGACCTTAGCTATTAGGCCAGAGTAAGAGTTCAGACCTTAACCTGTAGGCCATAGTACGAGTCTAGGACCCTAGCTATTAGGCCAGAGTAAGAGTTAAGACCTTAGCTATTAGGCCAGAGTAAGAGTTAAGACCTTAACCATTAGGCCAGAGTACGAGTCTAAGACCTTAGCTATTAGGCCAGAGTAAGAGTTAAGACCTTAACCAGTAGGCCAGAGTAAGAGTTAAGACATTAACCATTAGGCCAGAGCACAAGTCTAAGACCTTAGCTATTAGGCCAGAGTAAGAGTTAAGACCGTAACCATTAGGCCAGAGTACAAGTCTAAGACCTTAGCTATTAGGCCAGAGTAAGAGTTAAGACCTTATCTATTAGGCCAGAGTAAGAGTTAAGACCTTAACCATTAGGCCATAGTACGAATCTAAGACCTTAGCTATTAGGCCAGAGTAAGAGTTAAGACCTTAACCAGTAGGCCAGAGTACGAGTCTAAGACCTTAGCTATTAGGCCAGAGTAACAGTTAAGACCTTAAACTGTAGGCCAGAGTACGAGTCTAAGACCTTAGCTATTAGGCCAGAGTAACAGTTAAGACCTTAAACTGTAGGCCATAGTACGAGTCTAAGACCTTAGCTATTAGGCCAGAGTAAGAGTTAAGACCTTAGCTATTAGGCCAGAGTAAGAGTTAAGACCTTAACCAGTAGGACAGAGTACGAGTCTAAGACCTTAGCTATTACATCAGAGTAAGAGTTAAGACAATAACCTGTAGGCCATAGTACGAGTCTAAGACCTTAGCTATTAGGCCAGAGTAAGAGTTAAGACCTTAGCTATTAGGCCAGAGTAAGAGTTAAGACCTTAACCATTAGGCCAGAGTATGAGTCTAAGACCTTAACTATTAGGCCAGAGTAATAGTTAAGACCTTAGCTATTAGGCCAGAGTAAGAGTTAAGAGCTTAACCTGTAGGCGATAGTACGAGTCTAAGACCTTAGCTAATATTCCAGAGTAAGAGTTAAGACCTTAGCTATTAGGCCAGAGTAAGAGTTAAGACCTTAACCAGTAGGCCGGAGTACAAGTCTAAGACCTTAGCTATTAGGCCAGAGTAAGAGTTTAGACCTTAACCAGTAGGCCAGAGTACGAGTCTAAGACCTTAGCTATTAGGCCAGAGTAAGAGTTAAGACCTTAAACTGTAGGCCATAGTACGAGTCTAAGACCTTAGCTATTAGGCCAGAGTAAGAGTTAAAACCTTAGCTATTAGGCCAGAGTAAGAGTTAAGACCTTAACCAGTAGGCCAGAGTACGAGTCTAAGACCTTAGCTATTAGGCCAGAGTAAGAGTTAAGACAATAACCTGTAGGCCATAGTACGAGTCTAAGACCTTAGCTATTAGTCCAGAGTAAGAGTTAAGACCTTAGCTATTAGGCCAGAGTAAGAGTTAAGACCTTAACCATTAGGCCAGAGTACGAGTCTAAGACCTTAGCTATTAGGCCAGAGTAATAGTTAAGACCTTAGCTATTAGGCCAGAGTAAGAGTTAAGAGCTTAACCTGTAGGCGATAGTACGAGTCTAAGACCTTAGCTAATATTCCACAGTAAGAGTTAAGACCTTAACCATTAGGCCAGAGTACGAGTCTAAGACCTTAGCTATTAAGCCAGAGTAAGAGTTAAGACCTTATCCATTAGGCCAGAGTACGAGTCTAAGACCTTAGCTATTAGGCCAGAGTAAGAGTTAAGACCTTAGCTATTAGGCCAGAGTAAGAGTTAAGACCTTAACCAGTAGTCCGGAGTACAAGTCTAAGACCTTAGCTATTAGGCCAGAGTAAGAGTTAAGACCTTAACCATTAGGCCAGAGTACAAGTCTAAGACCTTGGCTATTAGGCCAGAGTAAAAGTTAAGACCTTAACCATTAGGCCAGAGTACGAGTCTAAGACCTTAGCTATTAGGCCAGAGTAAGAGTTAAGACCTTAACCAGTAGGCCAGAGTACGAGTCTAAGACCTTAGCTATTAGGCCAGAGTAAGAGTTAAGACCTTAACCAGTAGGCCAGAGTACGAGTCTAAGACCTTAGCTATTAGGCCAGAGTAAGAAATAAGACCTTAACCATTAGGCCAGAGTACGAGTCTAAGACCTTAGCTATTAGGCCAGAGTAAGAGTTAAGACCTTAACCATTAGGCCAGAGTATGAGTCTAAGACCTTAGCTATTAGGCCAGAGTAAGAGTTAAGACCTTAACCAGTAGGCCAGAGTACGAGTCTAAGACCTTAGCTATTAGGCCAGAGTAAGAGTTAAGACCTTAACCAGTAGGCCAGAGTACGAGTCTAAGACCTTAGCTATTAGGCCAGAGTAAGAGTTAAGACCTCAACCATTAGGCCAGAGTACGAGTCTAATACCTTAGCTATTAGGCCAGAGTAAGAGTTAAGACCTTAACCATTAGGCCAGAGTACGAGTCTAAGACCTATGCTATTAGGCCAGAGTAAGAGTTAAGACCTTAACCAGTAGGCCAGAGTACGAGTCTAAGACCTTAGCTATTAGGCCAGAGTACGAGTCTAAGACCTTAGCTATTAGGCAAGAATAAGAGTTAAGACATTAACCAGTAGGCCAGAGTACAAGTCTAAGACCTTAGCTATTAGGCCAGAGTACGAGTCTAAGACCTTAGCTATTAGGCCAGATTACGAGTCTAAGACCTTAGCTATTAGGCCAGAGTAAGAGTTAAGACCTTAACCAGTAGGCCAGAGTAAGAGTTAAGACCTTAGCTATTAGGCCAGAGTACAAGTCTAAGACCTTAGCTATTATGCCAGAGTAAGAGTTAAGACCTTAGCTATTAGGCCAGAGTAAGAGTTAAGACCTTAACCATTAGGCCATAGTACGAGTCTAAGTCCTTAGCTATTAGGCCAGAGTAAGAGTTAAGACCTTAGCTATTAGGCCAGAGTAAGAGTTAGGACCTTAACCAGTAGGCCAGATTACGAGTCATAGACCTTAGCTATTAGGCCAGAATAAGAGTTCAGACCTTAACCTGTAGGCCATAGTACGAGTCTAAGACTTTAGCTATTAGGCCAGAGTAAGAGTTAAGACCTTAGCTATTAGGCCAGAGTAAGAGTTAAGACCTTAACCATTAGGACAGAGTACGAGTCTAAGACATTAGCTATTAGGCCAGAGTAAGAGTTAAGACCTTAACCAGTAGGCCAGAGTAAGAGTTAAGACCTTAACCATTAGGCCAGAGCACGAGTCTAAGATCTTAGCTATTAGGCCAGAGTAAGAGTTAAGACCGTAACCATTAGGCCAGAGTACGAGTCTAAGACCTTAGCTATTAGGCCAGAGTAAGAGTTAAGACCTTAGCTATTAGGCCAGAGTAAGAGTTAAGACCTTAACCATTAGGCCGGAGTACGAGTCTAAGACCTTAGCTATTAGGCCAGAGCAATAGTTAAGACCTTAGCTATTAGGCCAGAGTAAGAGTTAAGAGCTTAACCTGTAGGCGATAGTACGAGTCTAAGACCTTAGCTAATATTCCAGAGTAAGAGTTAAGACCTTAACCATTAGGCCAGAGTACGAGTCTAAGACCTTAGCTATTAGGCCAGAGTACGAGTCTAAGACCTTAGCCATTAGGCCAGAGTAAGAGTTAAGACCTTAACCATTAGGCCAGAGTACGAGTCTAAGACCTTAGCTATTAGGCCAGAGTAAGAGTTAAGACCTTAACCATTAGGCCAGAGTACGAGTCTAAGACCTTAGCTATTAGGCCAGTGTAAGAGTTAAGACCTTAACCAGTAGGCCAGAGTACGAGTCTAAGACCTTAGCTATTATTCCAGAGTAAGAGTTAAGTCCTTAACCATTAGGCCAGAGTACGAGTCTAAGACCTTAGCTATTAGGCCAGAGTACGAGTCTAAGACCTTAGCCATTAGGCCAGAGTAAGAGTTACGACCTTAACCAGAAGGCCAGAGTACGAGTCTAAGACCTTAGCTATTAGGCCAGAGTACGAGTCTAAGACCTTAGCTATTTGGCCAGAGTACTAGTCTAAGACCTTAGCTATTAGGCCAGTGTAAGAGTTAAGACCTTAACCATTAGGCCAGACTAAGAGTTAAGACCTTAACATGTTGGCCATAGTATGAGTCTAAGACCTTAGCTATTAGGCCAGAGTAAGAGTTAAGACCTTAACCATTAGGCCAGAGTACGAGTCTAAGACCTTAGCTATTAGGCCAGAGTAAAAGTTAAGACCTTAGCTATGAGGCCAGAGTAAGAGTTAAGACCTTAACCATTAGGCCATAGTACGAGTCTAAGACCTTAGCTATTAGGCCAGAGTAAGAGTTAAGACCTTAACCATTAGGCCATAGTACGAGTCTAAGACCTTAGCTATTAGGCCAGAGTAAGAGTTAAGACCTTAGCTATTAGGCCAGAGTAAGAGTTAAGACCTTAACCAGTAGTCCGGAGTACGAGTCTAAGACCTTAGCTATTAGGCCAGAGTAAGAGTTAAGACCTTAACCATTAGGCGAGAGTACGAGTCTAAGACCTTAGCTATTAGGCCAGAGTAAGAGTTAAGACCTTAACCAGTAGGCCAGAGTACGAGTCTTAGACCTTAGCTATTAGGCCAGAGTAAGAGTTAAGACCTTAACCAGTAGGCCAGAGTACGAGTCTAAGACCTTAGCTATTAGGCCAGAGTAAGAGTTAAGACAATAACCTGTAGGCCATAGTACGAGTCTAAGACCTTAGCTATTAGGCCAGAGTAAGAGTTAAGACCTTAGCTATTAAGCCAGAGTAAGAGTTAAGACCTTAACCATTAGGCCAGAGTACGAGTCTAAGACCTTAGCTATTAGGCCAGAGTAAGAGTTAAGACCTTAACCAGTAGGCCAGAGTAAGAGTTAAGACCTTAACCATTAGGCCAGAGCACGAGTCTAAGACCTTAGCTATTAGGCCAGAGTAAGAGTTAAGACCGTAACCATTAGGCCAGAGTACGAGTCTAAGACCTTAGATATTAGGCCAGAGTAAGAGTTAAGACCTTATCTATTAGGCCAGAGTAAGAGTTAAGACCTTATCCATTAGGCCATAGTACGAATCTAAGACCTTAGCTATTAGGCCAGAGTAAGAGTTAAGACCTTAACCAGTAGGCCAGAGTACGAGTCTAAGACCTTAGCTATTAGGCCAGAGTAACAGTTAAGACCTTAAACTGTAGGCCATAGTACGAGTCTAAGACCTTAGCTATTAGGCCAGAGTAAGAGTTAAGACCTTAGCTATTAGGCCAGAGTAAGAGTTAAGACCTTAACCAGTAGGCCAGAGTACGAGTCTAAGACCTTAGCTATTAGGCCAGAGTAAGTGTTAAGACCTTAACCAGTAGGCCAGAGTAAGAGTTAAGACCTTAACCATTAGGCCAGAGCACGAGTCTAAGACCTTAGCTATTAGGCCAGAGTAAGAGTTAAGACCGTAACCATTAGGCCAGAGTACGAGTCTAAGACCTTAGCTATTAGGCCAGAGTAAGAGTTAAATCCTTATCTATTAGGCCAGAGTAAGAGTTAAGACCTTATCCATTAGGCCATAGTACGAATCTAAGACCTTAGCTATTAGGCCAGAGTAAGAGTTAAGACCTTAACCAGTAGGCCAGAGTACGAGTCTAAGACCTTAGCTATTAGGCCAGAGTAACAGTTAAGACCTTAAACTGTAGGCCATAGTACGAGTCTAAGACCTTAGCTATTAGGCCAGAGTAAGAGTTAAGACCTTAGCTATTAGGCCAGAGTAAGAGTTAAGACCTTAACCAGTAGGCCAGAGTACGAGTCTAAGACCTTAGCTATTAGGCCAGAGTAAGAGTTAAGACAATAACCTGTAGGCCATAGTACGAGTCTAAGACCTTAGCTATTAAGTCAGAGTAAGAGTTAAGACCTTAACCATTAGGCCAGAGCACGAGTCTAAGACCTTAGCTATTAGGCCAGAGTAAGAGTTAAGACCTTAACCATTAGGCCAGAGTACGAGTCTAAGACCTTAGCTATTAGGCCAGAGTAAGAGTTAAGACCTTATCTATTTGGCCAGAGTAAGAGTTAAGACCTTAACCATTAGGCCATAGTACGAATCTAAGACCTTAGCTATTAGGCCAGAGTAAGAGTTAAGACCTTAACCACTAGGCCAGAGTACGAGTCTAAGACCTTAGCTATTAGGCCAGAGTAAGAGTTAAGACCTTAAACTGTAGGCCATAGTACGAGTCTAAGACCTTAGCTATTAGGCCAGAGTAAGAGTTAAGACCTTAGCTATTAGGCCAGAGTACGAATTAAGACCTTAACCAGTAGGCCAGATTACGAGTCTAAGACCTTAGCTATTAGGCCAGAGTAAGAGTTAAGACAATATCCTGTAGGTCATAGTACGAGTCTAAGACCTTAGCTATTAGGCCAGAGTAAGAGTTAAGACCTTAGCTATTAGGCCAGAGTAAGAGTTAAGACCTTAACCATTAGGCCGGAGTACGAGTCTAAGACCTTAGCTATTAGGCCAGAGCAATAGTTAAGACCTTAGCTATTAGGCCAGAGTAAGAGTTAAGAGCTTAACCTGTAGGCGATAGTACGAGTCTAAGACCTTAGCTATTAGGCCAGAGTAAGAGTTAAGACCTTAGCTATTAGGCCAGAGTACGAATTAAGACCTTAACCAGTAGGCCAGATTACGAGTCTAAGACCTTAGCTATTAGGCCAGAGTAAGAGTTAAGACAATATCCTGTAGGCCATAGTACGAGTCTAAGACCTTAGCTATTAGGCCAGAGTAAGAGTTAAGACCTTAGCTATTAGGCCAGAGTAAGAGTTAAGACCTTAACCATTAGGCCGGAGTACGAGTCTAAGACCTTAGCTATTAGGCCAGAGCAATAGTTAAGACCTTAGCTATTAGGCCAGAGTAAGAGTTAAGAGCTTAACCTGTAGGCGATAGTACGAGTCTAAGACCTTAGCTAATATTCCAGAGTAAGAGTTAAGACCTTAACCATTAGGCCAGAGTACGAGTCTAAGACCTTAGCTATTAGGCCAGAGTAAGAGTTAAGACCTTAGCTATTAGGCCAGAGTAAGTGTTAAGACCTTAACCAGTAGGCCAGAGTACGAGTCTAAGACCTTAGCTATTAGGCCAGAGTAAGAGTTAAGACAATAACCTGTAGGCCATAGTACGAGTCTAAGACCTTAGCTATTAGGTCAGAGTAAGAGTTAAGACCTTAACCATTAGGCCAGAGCACGAGTCTAAGACCTTAGCTATTAGGCCAGAGCAATAGTTAAGACCTCAGCTATTAGGCCAGAGTAAGAGTTAAGAGCTTAACCTGTAGGCGATAGTACGAGTCTAAGACCTTAGCTAATATTCCAGAGTAACAGTTAAGACCTTAAACTGTAGGCCATAGTACGAGTCTAAGACCTTAGCTATTAGGCCAGAGTAAGAGTTAAGACCTTAGCTATTAGGCCAGAGTAAGAGTTAAGACCTTAACCAGTAGGCCAGAGTACGAGTCTAAGACCTTAGCTATTAGGCCAGAGTAAGAGTTAAGACAATAACCTGTAGGCCATAGTACGAGTCTAAGACCTTAGCTATTAGGTCAGAGTAAGAGTTAAGACCTTAACCATTAGGCCAGAGCACGAGTCTAAGACCTTAGCTATTAGGCCAGAGTAAGAGTTAAGACCTTAACCATTAGGCCAGAGTACGAGTCTAAGACCTTAGCTATTAGGCCAGAGTAAGAGTTAAGACCTTATCTATTTGGCCAGAGTAAGAGTTAAGACCTTAACCATTAGGCCATAGTACGAATCTAAGACCTTAGCTATTAGGCCAGAGTAAGAGTTAAGACCTTAACCAGTAGGCCAGAGTATGAGTCTAAGACCTTAGCTATTAGGCCAGAGTAAGAGTTAAGACCTTAAACTGTAGGCCATAGTACGAGTCTAAGACCTTAGCTATTAGGCCAGAGTAAGAGTTAAGACCTTAGCTATTAGGCCAGAGTACGAATTAAGACCTTAACCAGTAGGCCAGATTACGAGTCTAAGACCTTAGCTATTAGGCCAGAGTAAGAGTTAAGACAATATCCTGTAGGCCATAGTACGAGTCTAAGACCTTAGCTATTAGGCCAGAGTAAGAGTTAAGACCTTAGCTATTAGGCCAGAGTAAGAGTTAAGAGCTTAACCTGTAGGCGATAGTACGAGTCTAAGACCTTAGCTATTAGGCCAGAGTAAGAGTTAAGACCTTAGCTATTAGGCCAGAGTACGAATTAAGACCTTAACCAGTAGGCCAGATTACGAGTCTAAGACCTTAGCTATTAGGCCAGAGTAAGAGTTAAGACAATATCCTGTAGGCCATAGTACGAGTCTAAGACCTTAGCTATTAGGCCAGAGTAAGAGTTAAGACCTTAGCTATTAGGCCAGAGTAAGAGTTAAGACCTTAACCATTAGGCCGGAGTACGAGTCTAAGACCTTAGCTATTAGGCCAGAGCAATAGTTAAGACCTTAGCTATTAGGCCAGAGTAAGAGTTAAGAGCTTAACCTGTAGGCGATAGTACGAGTCTAAGACCTTAGCTAATATTCCAGAGTAAGAGTTAAGACCTTAACCATTAGGCCAGAGTACGAGTCTAAGACCTTAGCTTTTAGGCCAGAGTAAGAGTTAAGACCTTATCCATTAGGCCAGAGTACGAGTCTAAGACCTTAGCTATTAGGCCAGAGTAAGAGTTAAGACCTTAGCTATTAGGCCAGAGTAAGAGTTATGACCCTAACCAGTAGGCCGGAGTACGAGTCTAAGACCTTAGCTATTAGGCCAGAGTAAGAGTTAAGACCTTAACCAGTAGGCCAGAGAAAGAGTTAAGACCTTAACCTGTAGGCCAGAGTAAGAGTTAAGACCTTAACCAGTAGGCCAGAGTATGAGTCTAAGACCTTAGCTATTAGGCCAGAGTAAGTGTTAAGACATTAAACTGTAGGCCATAGTACGAGTCTAAGACCTTAGCTATTAGGCCAGAGTAAGAGTTAAGACCTTAGCTATTAGGCCAGAGTAGGAGTTAGGACCTTAACCATTAGGCCAGAGTACGAGTCTAAGACCATAGCTATTAGGCCAGAGTAATAGTTAAAACCTTAACTATTAGGCCAGAGTAAGAGTTAAGAGCTTAACCTGTAGGCGATAGTACGAGTCTAAGACCTTAGCTATTATTCCAGAGTAAGAGTTAAGACCTTAACCATTAGGCCATAGTAAGAGTCTAAGACCTTAGCTATTAGGCCAGAGTACAAGTCTAAGACCTTAGCCATTAGGCCAGAGTAAGAGTTACGACCTTAACCAGTAGGCCAGAGTACGAGTCTAAGACCTTAGCTATTAGGCCAGAGTACGAGTCTAAGACCTTATCTATTTGGCCAGAGTACTAGTCTAAGACCTTAGCTATTAGGCCAGAGTAAGAGTTAAGACCTTAACCATTAGGTCAGACTAAGAGTTAAGACCTTAACATGTAGGCCAAAGTATGTGTCTAAGACCTTAGCTATTAGGCCAGAGTAAGAGTTAAGACCTTAACCATTAGGCCAGAGTACGAGTCTAAGACATTAGCTATTAGGCCAGAGTAAAAGTTAAGACCTTAGCTATTAGGCCAGAGTAAGAGTTAAGACCTTAACCATTAGGCCATAGTACGAGTCTAAGACTTTAGCTATTAGGCCAGAGTAAGAGCTAAGACCTTAGCTATTAGGCCAGAATAAGAGTTAACAACTTAACCCCTTCGATGCTGCGCAGATTCCGCCGCTGTGCTGACGGAATCTTGCGCGGGTGTGGTCATGACGGAATGGTTCCGTCATGAGCACAGCTCAACCGTGGGTCATGACGGAACCATTCCGTCATGAGCACCGAAGGGGTTAACCAGTAGGCCAGAGTACGAGTCTAAGACCTTAGCTATTAGGCCAGAGTAAGAGTTAAGACCTTAACCATTAGGCCAGAGTACGAATCTAAGACCTTAGCTATTCGGCCAGAGTAAAAGTTAAGACCTTAACCATTAGGCCAGAGTACGAGTCTAAGACCTTAGCTATTAGGCCAGAGTAAGAGTTAAGACCTTAACCAGTAGGCCAGAGTACGAGTCTAAGACCTTAGCTATTAGGCCAGAGTAAGAGTTAAGACCTTAACCATTAGGCCAGAGTACGAGTCTAATACCTTAGCTATTAGGCCAGAGTAAGAGTTAAGACCTTAACCATTAGGCCAGAGTACGAGTCTAAGACCTTAGCTATTAGGCCAGAGTAAGAGTTAAGACCTTAACCAGTAGGCCAGAGTACGAGTCTAAGACCTTAGCTATTAGGCCAGAGTACGAGTCTAAGACCTTAGCTATTAGGCCAGAATAAGAGTTAAGACCTTAACCAGTAGGCCAGAGTACAAGTCTAAGACCTTAGCTATTAGGCCAGAGTACGAGTCTAAGACCTTAGCTATTAGGCCAGATTACGAGTCTAAGACCTTAGCTATTAGGCCGGAGTAAGAGTTAAGACCTTAACCAGTAGGCCAGAGTAAGAGTTAAGACCTTAGCTATTAGGCCAGAGACCGAGTCTAAGACCTTAGCTATTATGCCAGAGTAAGAGTTAAGACCTTAGCTATTAGGCCAGAGTAAGAGTTAAGACCTTAACCATTAGGCCATAGTACGAGTCTAAGACCTTAGCTATTAGGCCAGAGTAAAAGTTAAGACCTTAGCTATTTGGCCAGAGTAAGAGTTAGGACCTTAACCAGTAGGCCAGATTACGAGTCATAGACCTTAGCTATTAGGCCAGAGTAAGAGTTCAGACCTTAACCTGTAGGCCATAGTACGAGTCTAAGACCCTAGCTATTAGGCCAGAGTAAGAGTTAAGACCTTAGCTATTAGGCCAGAGTAAGAGTTAAGACCTTAACCATTAGGCCAGAGTACGAGTCTAAGACCTTAGCTATTAGGCCAGAGTAAGAGTTAAGACCTTAACCAGTAGGCCAGAGTAAGAGTTAAGACATTAACCATTAGGCCAGAGCACAAGTCTAAGACCTTAGCTATTAGGCCAGAGTAAGAGTTAAGACCGTAACCATTAGGCCAGAGTACGAGTCTAAGACCTTAGCTATTAGGCCAGAGTAAGAGTTAAGACCTTATCTATTAGGCCAGAGTAAGAGTTAAGACCTTAACCATTAGGCCATAGTACGAATCTAAGACCTTAGCTATTAGGCCAGAGTAAGAGTTAAGACCTTAACCAGTAGGCCAGAGTACGAGTCTAAGACCTTAGCTATTAGGCCAGAGTAACAGTTAAGACCTTAAACTGTAGGCCATAGTACGAGTCTAAGACCTTAGCTATTAGGCCAGAGTAAGAGTTAAGACCTTAGCTATTAGGCCAGAGTAAGAGTTAAGACCTTAACCAGTAGGACAGAGTACGAGTCTAAGACCTTAGCTATTACATCAGAGTAAGAGTTAAGACAATAACCTGTAGGCCATAGTACGAGTCTAAGACCTTAGCTATTAGGCCAGAGTAAGAGTTAAGACCTTAGCTATTAGGCCAGAGTAAGAGTTAAGACCTTAACCATTAGGCCAGAGTATGAGTCTAAGACCTTAACTATTAGGCCAGAGTAATAGTTAAGACCTTAGCTATTAGGCCAGAGTAAGAGTTAAGAGCTTAACCTGTAGGCGATAGTACGAGTCTAAGACCTTAGCTAATATTCCAGAGTAAGAGTTAAGACCTTAGCTATTAGGCCAGAGTAAGAGTTAAGACCTTAACCAGTAGGCCGGAGTACAAGTCTAAGACCTTAGCTATTAGGCCAGAGTAAGAGTTTAGACCTTAACCAGTAGGCCAGAGTACGAGTCTAAGACCTTAGCTATTAGGCCAGAGTAAGAGTTAAGACCTTAAACTGTAGGCCATAGTACGAGTCTAAGACCTTAGCTATTAGGCCAGAGTAAGAGTTAAGACCTTAGCTATTAGGCCAGAGTAAGAGTTAAGACCTTAACCAGTAGGCCAGAGTACGAGTCTAAGACCTTAGCTATTAGGCCAGAGTAAGAGTTAAGACAATAACCTGTAGGCCATAGTACGAGTCTAAGACCTTAGCTATTAGTCCAGAGTAAGAGTTAAGACCTTAGCTATTAGGCCAGAGTAAGAGTTAAGACCTTAACCATTAGGCCAGTGTACGAGTCTAAGACCTTAGCTATTAGGCCAGAGTAATAGTTAAGACCTTAGCTATTAGGCCAGAGTAAGAGTTAAGAGCTTAACCTGTAGGCGATAGTACGAGTCTAAGACCTTAGCTAATATTCCACAGTAAGAGTTAAGACCTTAACCATTAGGCCAGAGTACGAGTCTAAGACCTTAGCTATTAAGCCAGAGTAAGAGTTAAGACCTTATCCATTAGGCCAGAGTACGAGTCTAAGACCTTAGCTATTAGGCCAGAGTAAGAGTTAAGACCTTAGCTATTAGGCCAGAGTAAGAGTTAAGACCTTAACCAGTAGTCCGGAGTACAAGTCTAAGACCTTAGCTATTAGGCCAGAGTAAGAGTTAAGACCTTAACCATTAGGCCAGAGTACAAGTCTAAGACCTTGGCTATTAGGCCAGAGTAAAAGTTAAGACCTTAACCATTAGGCCAGAGTACGAGTCTAAGACCTTAGCTATTAGGCCAGAGTAAGAGTTAAGACCTTAACCAGTAGGCCAGAGTACGAGTCTAAGACCTTAGCTATTAGGCCAGAGTAAGAGTTAAGACCTTAACCAGTAGGCCAGAGTACGAGTCTAAGACCTTAGCTATTAGGCCAGAGTAAGAGTTAAGACCTTAACCAGTAGGCCAGAGTACGAGTCTAAGACTTTAGCTATTAGGCCAGAGTAAGAGTTAAGACCTTAACCATTAGGCCAGAGTACGAGTCTAATACCTTAGCTATTAGGCCAGAGTAAGAGTTAAGACCTTAACCATTAGGACAGAGTACGAGTCTAAGACATTAGCTATTAGGCCAGAGTAAGAGTTAAGACCTTAACCAGTAGGCCAGAGTAAGAGTTAAGACCTTAACCATTAGGCCAGAGCACGAGTCTAAGATCTTAGCTATTAGGCCAGAGTAAGAGTTAAGACCGTAACTATTAGGCCAGAGTACGAGTCTAAGACCTTAGCTATTAGGCCAGAGTAAGAGTTAAGACCTTATCTATTAGGCCAGAGTAAGAGTTAAGACCTTAACCATTAGGCCATAGTACGAATCTAAGACCTTAGCTATTAGGCCAGAGTAAGAGTAAAGACCTTAACCAGTAGGCCAGAGTATGAGTCTAAGACCTTAGCTATTAGGCCAGAGTAACAGTTAAGACCTTAAACTGTAGGCCATAGTACGAGTCTAAGACCTTAGCTATTAGGCCAGAGTAACAGTTAAGACCTTAGCTATTAGGTCAGAGTAAGAGTTAAGACCTTAACCAGTAGGCCAGAGTACGAGTCTAAGACCTTAGCTATTAGGCCAGAGTAAGAGTTAAGACAATAACCTGTAGGCCATAGTACGAGTCTAAGACCTTAGCTATTAGGCCAGAGTAAGAGTTAAGACCTTAGCTATTAGGCCAGAGTAAGAGTTAAGACCTTAACCATTAGGCCAGAGTACGAGTCTAAGACCTTAGCTATTAGGCCAGAGTAATAGTTAAGACCTTAGCTATTAGGCCAGAGTAAGAGTTAAGAGCTTAACCTGTAGGCGATAGTATGAGTCTAAGACCTTAGCTAATATTCCAGAGTAAGAGTTAAGACCTTAGCTATTAGGACAGAGAAAGAGTTAAGACCTTAACCAGTAGGCCGGAGTACGAGTCTAAGACCTTAGCTATTAGGCCAGAGTAAGAGTTAAGACCTTAAACTGTAGGCCATAGTACGAGTCTAAGACCTTAGCTATTAGGCCAGAGTAAGAGTTAAGACCTTAGCTATTAGGCCAGAGTAAGAGTTAAGACCTTAACCAGTAGGCCAGAGTACGAGTCTAAGACCTTAGCTATTAGGCCAGAGTAAGAGTTAAGACAATAACCTGTAGGCCATAGTACGAGTCTAAGACCTTAGCTATTAGGCCAGAGTAAGAGTTAAGACCTTAACCATTAGGCCAGAGTACGAGTCTAAGACCGTAGCTATTAGGCCAGAGTAATAGTTAAGACCTTAGCTATTAGGCCAGAGTAAGAGTTAAGACCTTATCCATTAGGCCAGAGTACGAGTCTAAGACCTTAGCTTTTAGGCCAGAGTAAGAGTTAAGACCTTAGCTATTAGGCCAGAGTAAGAGTTAAGACCTTAACCAGTAGGCCGGAGTACGAGTCTAAGACCTTAGCTATTAGGCCAGAGTAAGAGTTAAGACCTTAACCAGTAGGCCAGAGAAAGAGTTAAGACCTTAACCTGTAGGCCAGAGTAAGAGTTAAGACCTTAACCAGTAGGCCAGAGTACGAGTCTAAGACCTTAGCTATTATTATTATTATTATTATTATTATTATTTATTTTTGTAAAGCGCATAGTCACCAAGAAGTATCCCAGCGCTAGGAACCCTAATTCAACAGTTCGGCGGTACCGGGACAGTGCAGAGGGGGGGGGGGGGGGGCGGATGGGAAAAACAAAGACTCCGATTCGTGGGGGGACTTAAGACCTTAGGGAAAGAGATGAGTTTTTAATAGGCCTGGGCGGTAAATTCCGTTCCGTTCGCGGAATTTGCGAAATTTGGGTAATTTCGCGTTCTGCGGAGACCGCGAAATCGCCCAAAATTCCGCTTTCCGCGACTTCGCGAAATTTTTGCTTGTTCGCGTTCTCAAAATGCGTGTTCGCGAGATATTTCTCCCCGAGCACGCAAACAGGGATTGTGAACAGGAAAAAAGCACCGCGAACAAGCAATTCCGCGTGTTCGCGAAATTTCTGCGTGTTCGCGGAGATTTTTTACCGTTTCGCGGAGATTTGCGTAACGCGATTATGCATATTCCGCCCACCCCTAGTTTTTAACTGCATCCTGAAGGGCAGGTATTGCGATTCTAGTCTCAGGTAGCGGGGGAGCGAATTCCAGAGGCGTGCCGCTTGGACCGAGAAACGTCTTCCTCCAGATCGGGCTTTCTTGAATCTGGGGGTGTTGATGAGGTTTTCTGAGTCTGAGCGTAGGGATCTTGTAGTTTTATAACGGGTGATGAATTTGTTAAGGATCGGGGAGCCTTGATTATGTAGTGATTTATGGACTAGGCATAGAGCCTTGAATTTGACTCGCTCCCTTATGGGGAGCCAATGAAGAAGTTTGAGAGCAGGTTTAGCAGAGGTTCTGGCAGGGGTATTTGTGATAATCCGGGCAGCGGTGTTCTGGATTCTCTGAAGCTTGTTGAGAGTCGCTTCCGGAGCGCCCAGATAGAGCACGTTGCTGTAATCAAGCCTTGAAACTATTAGGCCTTGGATTAAGAGTTTTTGGGAATTGGAGGGTAGCAGGGGCAGGACTTTCCTCAGAGATTTCAGGAGACTAAAACAGGTCCCGGCGACCTTCTTTGCCTGTATAGTGAATGAGAGGTCAGTATCAATCCACACGCCCAAACTTTTTACCTCTGTTTTTGGGTCAGGGGGGGGACCCAGACAAGCTGGCCAGATGTTAGGGGAGAGTGAGATACCTTTTGGGCCAAGGAGGAGGACCTCCGTTTTTGTCCCATTTAATTTTAAGGATGACCTATTCATCCAGTGGTGGACCTGCGTGAGGCAGTTGTATAGGTCAGCTGATTGTTGTCTGGGGTGGGACAAGGACACCACTAATTGCGTGTCGTCAGCATAGCTGATAACACTCACTCCGAATGGGGTGATGACCTCCTCCAATGTGGACATATAGATATTAAATAGTGTGGGACTCAGGGAGGAGCCCTGAGGCACACCACATTGGAGGGGCATTTCAGAGGAGCGGGCATTCTTCTCCCAGATCTGGTAGGTCCGTTGGGCCAAGAAGGATGAAAGCCAGGACAGGGCTGTGCCTTCCACACCAACTCCTTTGAGTCTATCAATAAGGAGTTGGTGGTTCACGGTGTCGAACGCCGCACTTAGGTCGAGGAGGATCACTGCCACTGATCCTCCTCCATCCAGTAGTGCTCTGGCCTCCTCCACCGTAGCCAGGAGGGCGATGTCCGTGCCCTGCCCTGGTCGGAAGCCCGTCTGGGAACTTTTTAACCTGTTATTGGCCTCCAGAAACTGCGATAGTTTCCTATTTATCAGTTTTTCAGCAATTTTGCTGACTCCTGGGAGTAAGGAGATGGGCCTGTAATTAGCCAGAATTTCAGGGTCGAGAGTGGGTTTCTTCAATAGTGCTTTTACGACGGCCATCTTCCAACTCGGGGGTACAACTCCTTGCTGGAGTGAAGTGTTGATCAGATGAGTAAGAGAGGGGAGGATTGTAGGAGCTACCTCCTTGAGGATTCGGATTGGAGCGGGGTCCTTAGGAGATCCGCTCTTCAAAGACTTAAGCGTGTTACTTACCTCTTCTGTTGTAACTTGGCCCCACGAAGTGAGACAAGTGGGTAATGTGGGACAGTGGAGAACGTTATCTTCACACGGATTAGCAGGGGGAATTGAGTCCAGAATTGTTTGGATTTTCTCGTGAAAGAAATTAGCCAGCCGCTGGCATTTCTCCCGCTCGGCTTTAGGATCGGACAGGTATCCTGGTCTTTGTTCTGGGGTTTTTATAAGCTCTCTAAGGATAACATATGATTCCTTGCTGGAGCATCCCGCTTTCTCTATTCTTTCCTGGAAGAACGTGCTTTTCGTTTTCCGGATGGCGGTTTTATAGGAAAGGAGAGAAGTAGAGTAGATGTTTTTATTAATTACTGATTTATCTCTTCTCCAGGAGCGCTCTGTTCTTTTGCACTCCTGGCGCAGAGCTTTAAGCTCTGGGGTGTACCATAGGGCAGAAGGTAGTCTTCTAGGATGTTTGAGGGTCGCAGTTTTTGGGAGTAGAGTGTCTAGGGATGAGGTGATCCACTCATTAAACTGTTTGTCCACCGTGGTAGGGTCGGAAGAGAACTCAGGGATGGAGTCTTTAAGAGTGGCGGCCCATTCTACAGGTGATAGTTTGTGCCATCGACGGTCGATTACCCGAATTTTAGAGGTTCGGGGGTACGAAGTGGGAATTTCCCAGGCGAAAGGGACCAGAAAATGGTCCGTCCATGGGAGGGTCACAGGTGACTTGGTGGTGATGGTAGCTATATTGGTGAGGATGGGGTCCAGTAGATGTCCCTTCTCATGGGTGGGCTCGTTGTTCACCAACCGGATATTTAGTGAAGTTAGGTCTTGCCGGAGGTCATAAGCTGACCGATCCGATGGATCCATGAAGTGGAAGTTTATATCGCCTAACATCAGGAAATTGGATGTAGACGAAGCTAACTGTGATACCGATTCAATGACGGCATTAATAAAATTCCCAGGAGCACCTGGGGGGCGGTAGATCAACAATCCTGCCAGGGAATGAGCTGGAGAGGTTTGGATAGAGAAATCACAGCTCTCACAATCCTCAATGACGGCGTTAGAGATTCTACAGGTAAATTGTTCCCTGAGAATTATAGCTATCCCCCCTCCTCTCCCTGTTGGTCTGTGTAGAGCTTGGGAGAGATAGCCTGTGGGTAGGGCCGTGACGATGTCTGGGTTGGTGCTATCTGACAGCCATGTTTCCGTTAGAAACAGTATGTCGAGATCGTGATCTTGGATTAAAAAATTCAATTCGATAGCATGTTTCGGGAGAGACCGGCAGTTAAGAAGTCCCATCTTAACTGTGGGTGTTGTCAAGTTCAGGGGGGTCGGTTTACAGCGCGAACACTTCGTGAATGTGTTACCTTCAGTATGCGTGTGGTAACAGGCCAGGTTTTCTTTAGGTTGTAGGGCGCGTAGAGCGTCTCCCGTATACATCAAACGATCTTGGGGGCCATCTGGCAGAGTCCCTGGGCCTGGGGCCGTCTGGGCCCGGACGGGCCCAGACGGGCTTGCCTTTGGCGCGCCTTCGGCGCGCTGACGGCGCGCCCGCTGCGCCCGTCCGCTGCGCTCCCTGAACTGACACATGATTTATGGACGGGAATTGAGTTGGTCGGAGGTGGGCGTGGCCTCCCGGAGGGGGCGTGTCCTGGTCTCCTCGTTGCCGTTAATGGCGGCTTGCGCGTGGGTCCTGGGTGAACACAGCGATTAGATCAGCTGCTTGCCAGTGCCACAGGTGAGTGCAGGGGGAGGGGTGCAAAGTGATTTTTTAAAAAGTACACAGATACAATAAATTTTAAAAATGACAATCAGGTTGCATAAGCGTCGCTCCCGGCTTCCGCCTCAGGAGAATTGGGTTCAAGTGCAGCTCTCGCGTTCAGAGCGCGCTTTTAACTGTTTTTTCTTGGTCGGAGGTGGGCGTGGCCTCCCGGAGGGGGCGTGTCCTGGTCTCCTCATTGCCGTTAATGGCGGCTTGCGCGTGGGTCCTGGGTGAACACAGCGATTAGATCAGCTGCTTGCCAGTGCCACAGGTGAGTGCAGGGGGAGGGGTGCAAAGTGATTTTTTAAAAAGTACACAGATACAATAAATTTTAAAAATGACAATCAGGTTGCATAAGCGTCGCTCCCGGCTTCCGCCTCAGGAGAATTGGGTTCAAGTGCAGCTCTCGCGTTCAGAGCGCGCTTTTAACTGTTTTTTTCTTGGTCGGAGGTGGGCGTGGCCTCCCGGAGGGGGCGTGTCCTGGTCTCCTCGTTGCCGTTAATGGCGGCTTGCGTGTGGGTCCTGGGTGAACACAGCGATTAGATCAGCTGCTTGCCAGTGCCACAGGTGAGTGCAGGGGGAGGGGTGCAAAGGCCAGAGTAAGAGTTAAGACCTTAGCTATTAGGCCAGAGTAGGAGTTAAGACCTTAACCATTAGGCCAGAGTACGAGTCTAAGACCGTAGCTATTAGGCCAGAGTAATAGTTAAAACCTTAACTATTAGGCCAGAGTAAGAGTTAAGAGCTTAACCTGTAGGCGATAGTACGAGTCTAAGACCTCAGCTATTATTCCAGAGTCAGAGTTAAGTCCTTAACCATTAGGCCAGAGTACGAGTCTAAGACCTTAGCTATTAGGCCAGAGTACAAGTCTAAGACCTTAGCCATTAGGCCAGAGTAAGAGTTACGACCTTAACCAGTAGGCCAGAGTACGAGTCTAAGACCTTATCTATTAGGCCAGAGTACGAGTCTAAGACCTTAGCTATTTGGCCAGAGTACTAGTCTAAGACCTTAGCTATTAGGCCAGAGTAAGAGTTAAGACCTTAACCATTAGGCCAGACTAAGAGTTAAGACCTTAACATGTAGGCCATAGTATGAGTCTTAGACCTTAGCTATTAGGCCAGAGTAAGAGTTAAGACCTTAACCATTAGGCCAGAGTACGAGTCTAAGACCTTAGCTATTAGGCCAGAGTAAAAGTTAAGACCTTAGCTATTAGGCCAGAGTAAGAGTTAAGACCTTAACCATTAAGCCATAGTACAAGTCTAAGACCTTAGCTATTAGGCCAGAGTAAGAGCTAAGACCTTAGCTATTAGGGCAGAATAAGAGTTAACATATTAACCAGTAGGCCAGAGTACGAGTCTAAGACCTTAGCTATTAGGCCAGAGTAAGAGTTAAGACCTTAACCAGTAGGCCAGAGTAAGAGTTAAGACCTTAACCTGTAGGCCAGAGTAAGAGTTAAGACCTTAACCATTAGGCCAGAGTACGAGTCTAAGACCTTAGCTATTAGGCCAGAGTACGAGTTTAAGACCTTAGCTATTAGGCCAGAGTAAGAGTTAAGTCCTTAATCATTAGGCCAGAGTACGAGTCAAAGACCTTAGCTATTAGGCCAGAGTAAGAGTTAAGACCTTAGCTATTAGGCCAGACTAAGAGTTAAGACCTTAACCATTAGGCCATAGTACAAGTCTAAGACCTTAGCTATTAGGCCAGAGTAAGACTTAAGACCTTAACCAGTAGGCCAGAGTACGAGTCTAAGACCTTAGCTATTAGGCCAGAGTAAGAGTTAAGACCTTAAACTGTAGGCCATAGTACGAGTCTAAGACCTTAGCTATTAGGCCAGAGTAAGAGTTAAGACCTTAACCAGTAGGTTAGAGTACGAGTCTAAGACCTTAGCTATTATTCCAGAGTAAGAGTTAAGTCCTTAACCATTAGGCCAGAGTACGAGTCTAAGACCTTAGCTATTAGGCCAGAGTACGAGTCTAAGACCTTAGCCATTAGGTCAGAGTAAGAGTTACGACCTTAACCAGAAGGCCAGAGTACGAGTCTAAGACCTTAGCTATTAGGCCAGAGTAAGAGTTAAGACCTTAACCATTAGGCCAGAGTACAAGTCTAAGACCTTGGCTATTAGGCCAGAGTAAAAGTTAAGACCTTAACCATTAGGCCAGAGTACGAGTCTAAGACCTTAGCTATTAGGCCAGAGTAAGAGTTAAGACCTTAACCAGTAGGCCAGAGTACGAGTCTAAGACCTTAGCTATTAGGCCAGAGTAAGAGTTAAGACCTTAACCAGTAGGCCAGAGTACGAGTCTAAGACCTTAGCTATTAGGCCAGAGTAAGAAATAAGACCTTAACCATTAGGCCAGAGTACGAGTCTAAGACCTTAGCTATTAGGCCAGAGTAAGAGTTAAGACCTTAACCATTAGGCCAGAGTATGAGTCTAAGACCTTAGCTATTAGGCCAGAGTAAGAGTTAAGACCTTAACCAGTAGGCCAGAGTACGAGTCTAAGACCTTAGCTATTAGGCCAGAGTAAGAGTTAAGACCTTAACCAGTAGGCCAGAGTACGAGTCTAAGACCTTAGCTATTAGGCCAGAGTAAGAGTTAAGACCTTAACCATTAGGCCAGAGTACGAGTCTAATACCTTAGCTATTAGGCCAGAGTAAGAGTTAAGACCTTAACCATTAGGACAGAGTACGAGTCTAAGACATTAGCTATTAGGCCAGAGTAAGAGTTAAGACCTTAACCAGTAGGCCAGAGTAAGAGTTAAGACCTTAACCATTAGGCCAGAGCACGAGTCTAAGATCTTAGCTATTAGGCCAGAGTAAGAGTTAAGACCGTAACCATTAGGCCAGAGTACGAGTCTAAGACCTTAGCTATTAGGCCAGAGTAAGAGTTAAGACCTTATCTATTAGGCCAGAGTAAGAGTTAAGACCTTAACCATTAGGCCATAGTACGAATCTAAGACCTTAGCTATTAGGCCAGAGTAAGAGTAAAGACCTTAACCAGTAGGCCAGAGTATGAGTCTAAGACCTTAGCTATTAGGCCAGAGTAACAGTTAAGACCTTAAACTGTAGGCCATAGTACGAGTCTAAGACCTTAGCTATTAGGCCAGAGTAACAGTTAAGACCTTAGCTATTAGGTCAGAGTAAGAGTTAAGACCTTAACCAGTAGGCCAGAGTACGAGTCTAAGACCTTAGCTATTAGGCCAGAGTAAGAGTTAAGACAATAACCTGTAGGCCATAGTACGAGTCTAAGACCTTAGCTATTAGGCCAGAGTAAGAGTTAAGACCTTAGCTATTAGGCCAGAGTAAGAGTTAAGACCTTAACCATTAGGCCAGAGTACGAGTCTAAGACCTTAGCTATTAGGCCAGAGTAATAGTTAAGACCTTAGCTATTAGGCCAGAGTAAGAGTTAAGAGCTTAAGCTGTAGGCGATAGTATGAGTCTAAGACCTTAGCTAATATTCCAGAGTAAGAGTTAAGACCTTAGCTATTAGGCCAGAGAAAGAGTTAAGACCTTAACCAGTAGGCCGGAGTACGAGTCTAAGACCTTAGCTATTAGGCCAGAGTAAGAGTTAAGACCTTAAACTGTAGGCCATAGTACGAGTCTAAGACCTTAGCTATTAGGCCAGAGTAAGAGTTAAGACCTTAGCTATTAGGCCAGAGTAAGAGTTAAGACCTTAACCAGTAGGCCAGAGTACGAGTCTAAGACCTTAGCTATTAGGCCAGAGTACGAGTCTAAGACCTTAGCTATTAGGCCAGAGTAAGAGTTAAGACCTTAACCATTAGGCCATAGTACGAGTCTAAGACCTTAGCTATTAGGCCAGAGTAAGAGTTAAGACCTTAGCTATTAGGCCAGAGTAAGAGTTAAGACCTTAACCAGTAGTCCGGAGTACGAGTCTAAGACCTTAGCTATTAGGCCAGAGTAAGAGTTAAGACCTTAACCATTAGGCCAGAGTACGAGTCTAAGACCTTAGCTATTAGGCCAGAGTAAGAGTTAAGACCTTAAGCAGTAGGCCAGAGTACGAGTCTTAGACCTTAGCTATTAGGCCAGAGTAAGAGTTAAGACCTTAACCAGTAGGCCAGAGTACGAGTCTAAGACCTTAGCTATTAGGCCAGAGTAAGAGTTAAGACAATAACCTGTAGGCCATAGTATGAGTCTAAGACCTTAGCTATTAGGCCAGAGTAAGAGTTAAGACCTTAGCTATTAGGCCAGAGTAAGAGTTAAGACCATAACCATTAGGCCAGAGTACGAGTCTAAGACCTTAGCTATTAGGCCAGAGTAATAGTTAAGACCTTAGCTATTAGGCCAGAGTAAGAGTTAAGAGCTTAACCTGTAGGCGATGGTACGAGTCTAAGACCTTAGCTAATATTCCAGAGTAAGAGTTAAGACCTTAGCTATTAGGCCAGAGAAAGAGTTAAGACCTTAACCAGTAGGCCGGAGTACGAGTCTAAGACCTTAGCTATTAGGCCAGAGTAAGAGTTAAGACCTTAAACTGTAGGCCATAGTACGAGTCTAAGACCTTAGCTATTAGGCCAGAGTAAGAGTTAAGACCTTAGCTATTAGGCCAGAGTAAGAGTTAAGACCTTAACCAGTAGGCCAGAGTACGAGTCTAAGACCTTAGCTATTAGGCCAGAGTAAGAGTTAAGACAATAACCTGTAGGCCATAGTACAAGTCTAAGACCTTAGCTATTAGGCCAGAGTAAGAGTTAAGACCTTAACCATTAGGCCAGAGTATGAGTCTAAGACCGTAGCTATTAGGCCAGAGTAATAGTTAAGACCTTAGCTATTAGGCCAGAGTAAGAGTTAAGAGCTTAACCTGTAGGCGATAGTGCGAGTCTAAGACCTTAGCTAATATTCCAGAGTAAGAGTTAAGACCTTATCCATTAGGCCAGAGTACGAGTCTAAGACCTTAGCTTTTAGGCCAGAGTAAGAGTTAAGACCTTAGCTATTAGGCCAGAGTAAGAGTTAAGACCTTAACCAGTAGGCCGGAGTACGAGTCTAAGACCTTAGCTATTAGGCCAGAGTAAGAGTTAAGACCTTAACCAGTAGGCCAGAGAAAGAGTTAAGACCTTAACCTGTAGGCCAGAGTAAGAGTTAAGACCTTAACCAGTAGGCCAGAGTACGAGTCTAAGACCTTAGCTATTAGGCCAGAGTAAGAGTTAAGACCTTAAACTGTAGGCCATAGTACGAGTCTAAGACCTTAGCTATTAGGCCAGAGTAAGAGTTAAGACCTTAGCTATTAGGCCAGAGTAGGAGTTAAGACCTTAACCAGTAGTCCGGAGTACGAGTCTAAGACCTTAGCTATTAGGCTAGAGTAAGAGTTAAGACCTTAACCATTAGGCCAGAGTACGAGTCTAAGACCTTAGCTATTAGGCCAGAGTAAGAGTTAAGACCTTAACCAGTAGGCCAGAGTACGAGACTTAGACCTTAGCTATTAGGCCAGAGTAATAGTTAAGACCTTAGCTATTAGGCCAGAGTAAGAGTTAAGAGCTTAACCTGTAGGCGATAGTACGAGTCTAAGACCTTAGCTAATATTCCAGAGTAAGAGTTAAGACCTTAGCTATTAGGCCAGAGTAAGAGTTAAGACCTTAACCAGTAGGCCGGAGTACAAGTCTAAGACCTTAGCTATTAGGCCAGAGTAAGAGTTTAGACCTTAACCAGTAGGCCAGAGTACGAGTCTAAGACCTTAGCTATTAGGCCAGAGTAAGAGTTAAGACCTTAAACTGTAGGCCATAGTACGAGTCTAAGACCTTAGCTATTAGGCCAGAGTAAGAGTTAAGACCTTAGCTATTAGGCCAGAGTAAGAGTTAAGACCTTAACCATTAGGCCAGAGTACGAGTCTAAGACCTTAGCTATTAGGCCAGAGTAATAGTTAAGACCTTAGCTATTAGGCCAGAGTAAGAGTTAAGAGCTTAACCTGTAGGCGATAGTACGAGTCTAAGACCTTAGCTAATATTCCAGAGTAAGAGTTAAGACCTTAGCTATTAGGCCAGAGAAACAGTTAAGACCTTAACCAGTAGGCCGGAGTACGAGTCTAAGACCTTAGCTATTAGGCCAGAGTAAGAGTTAAGACCTTAAACTGTAGGCCATAGTACGAGTCTAAGACCTTAGCTATTAGGCCAGAGTAAGAGTTAAGACCTTAGCTATTAGGCCAGAGTAAGAGTTAAGACCTTAACCATTAGGCCAGAGTACGAGTCTAAGACCTTAGCTATTAGGCCAGAGTAATAGTTAAGACCTTAGCTATTAGGCCAGAGTAAGAGTTAAGAGCTTAACCTGTAGGCGATAGTACGAGTCTAAGACCTTAGCTAATATTCCAGAGTAAGAGTTAAGACCTTAGCTATTAGGCCAGAGAAACAGTTAAGACCTTAACCAGTAGGCCGGAGTACGAGTCTAAGACCTTAGCTATTAGGCCAGAGTAAGAGTTAAGACCTTAAACTGTAGGCCATAGTACGAGTCTAAGACCTTAGCTATTAGGCCAGAGTAAGAGTTAAGACCTTAGCTATTAGGCCAGAGTAAGAGTTAAGACCTTAACCAGTAGGCCAGAGTACGAGTCTAAGACCTTAGCTATTAGGCCAGAGTAAGAGTTAAGACAATAACCTGTAGGCCATAGTACGAGTCTAAGACCTTAGCTATTAGGCCTGAGTAAGAGTTAAGACCTTAACCATTAGGCCAGAGTATGAGTCTAAGACCATAGCTATTAGGCCAGAGTAATAGTTAAGACCTTAGCTATTAGGCCAGAGTAAGAGTTAAGAGCTTAACCTGTAGGCGATAGTGCGAGTCTAAGACCTTAGCTAATATTCCAGAGTAAGAGTTAAGACCTTATCCATTAGGCCAGAGTACGAGTCTAAGACCTTAGCTTTTAGGCCAGAGTAAGAGTTAAGACCTTAGCTATTAGGCCAGAGTAAGAGTTAAGACCTTAACCAGTAGGCCGGAGTACGAGTCTAAGACCTTAGCTATTAGGCCAGAGTAAGAGTTAAGACCTTAACCAGTAGGCCAGAGAAAGAGTTAAGACCTTAACCTGTAGGCCAGAGTAAGAGTAAAGACCTTAACCAGTAGGCCAGAGTGCGAGTCTAAGACCTTAGCTATTAGGCCAGAGTAAGAGTTAAGACCTTAAACTGTAGGCCATAGTACGAGTCTAAGACCTTAGCTATTAGGCCAGAGTAAGAGTTAAGACCGTAGCTATTAGGCCAGAGTAGGAGTTAAGACCTTAACCATTAGGCCAGAGTACGAGTCTAAGACCGTAGCTATTAGGCCAGAGTAATAGTTAAAACCTTAACTATTAGGCCAGAGTAAGAGTTAAGAGCTTAACCTGTAGGCGATAGTACGAGTCTAAGACCTTAGCTATTATTCCAGAGTAAGAGTTAAGACCTTAAGCATTAGGCCAGAGTACGAGTCTAAGACCTTAGCTATTAGGCCAGAGTAAGAGTTAAGACCTTAACCTGTAGGCCAGAGTAAGAGTTAAGACCTTAACCATTAGGCCAGAGTACGAGTCTAAGACCTTAGCTATTAGGCCAGAGTACGAGTCTAAGACCTTAGCCATTAGGCCAGAGTAAGAGTTACGACCTTAACCAGTAGGCCAGAGTACGAGTCTAAGACCTTATCTATTAGGCCAGAGTACGAGTCTAAGACCTTAGCTATTTGGCCAGAGTACTAGTCTAAGACCTTAGCTATTAGGCCAGAGTAAGAGTTAAGACCTTAACCATTAGGCCAGACTAAGAGTTAAGACCTTAACATGTAGGCCATAGTATGAGTCTAAGACCTTAGCTATTAGGCCAGAGTAAGAGTTAAGACCTTAACCATTAGGCCAGAGTACGAGTCTAAGACCTTAGCTATTAGGCCAGAGTAAAAGTTAAGACCTTAGCTATTAGGCCAGAGTAAGAGTTAAGACCTTAACCATTAAGCCATAGTACAAGTCTAAGACCTTAGCTATTAGGCCAGAGTAAGAGCTAAGACCTTAGCTATTAGGGCAGAATAAGAGTTAACATATTAACCAGTAGGCCAGAGTACGAGTCTAAGACCTTAGCTATTAGGCCAGAGTAAGAGTTAAGACCTTAACCATTAGGCCAGAGTACGAGTCTAAGACCTTAGCTATTAGGCCAGAGTAAGAGTTAAGACCTTAACCATTAGGCCAGAGTACGAGTCTAAGACCTTAGCTATTAGGCCAGAGTAAGAGTTAAGACCTTAACCAGTAGGCCAGAGTACGAGTCTAAGACCTTAGCTATTATTCCAGAGTAAGAGTTAAGTCCTTAACCATTAGGCCAGAGTACGAGTCTAAGACCTTAGCTATTAGGCCAGAGTACGAGTCTAAGACCTTAGCTATTAGGCCAGAGTACGAGTCTAAGACCTTAGCTATTAGGCCAGAGTAAGAGTTAAGACAATAACCTGTAGGCCATAGTATGAGTCTAAGACCTTAGCTATTAGGCCAGAGTAAGAGTTAAGACCTTAGCTATTAGGCCAGAGTAAGAGTTAAGACCATAACCATTAGGCCAGAGTACGAGTCTAAGACCTTAGCTATTAGGCCAGAGTAATAGTTAAGACCTTAGCTATTAGGCCAGAGTAAGAGTTAAGAGCTTAACCTGTAGGCGATGGTACGAGTCTAAGACCTTAGCTAATATTCCAGAGTAAGAGTTAAGACCTTAGCTATTAGGCCAGAGAAAGAGTTAAGACCTTAACCAGTAGGCCGGAGTACGAGTCTAAGACCTTAGCTATTAGGCCAGAGTAAGAGTTAAGACCTTAAACTGTAGGCCATAGTACAAGTCTAAGACCTTAGCTATTAGGCCAGAGTAAGAGTTAAGACCTTAGCTATTAGGCCAGAGTAAGAGTTAAGACCTTAACCAGTAGGCCAGAGTACGAGTCTAAGACCTTAGCTATTAGGCCAGAGTAAGAGTTAAGACAATAACCTGTAGGCCATAGTACAAGTCTAAGACCTTAGCTATTAGGCCAGAGTAAGAGTTAAGACCTTAACCATTAGGCCAGAGTATGAGTCTAAGACCGTAGCTATTAGGCCAGAGTAATAGTTAAGACCTTAGCTATTAGGCCAGAGTAAGAGTTAAGAGCTTAACCTGTAGGCGATAGTGCGAGTCTAAGACCTTAGCTAATATTCCAGAGTAAGAGTTAAGACCTTATCCATTAGGCCAGAGTACGAGTCTAAGACCTTAGCTTTTAGGCCAGAGTAAGAGTTAAGACCTTAGCTATTAGGCCAGAGTAAGAGTTAAGACCTTAACCAGTAGGCCGGAGTACGAGTCTAAGACCTTAGCTATTAGGCCAGAGTAAGAGTTAAGACCTTAACCAGTAGGCCAGAGAAAGAGTTAAGACCTTAACCTGTAGGCCAGAGTAAGAGTTAAGACCTTAACCAGTAGGCCAGAGTACGAGTCTAAGACCTTAGCTATTAGGCCAGAGTAAGAGTTAAGACCTTAAACTGTAGGCCATAGTACGAGTCTAAGACCTTAGCTATTAGGCCAGAGTAAGAGTTAAGACCTTAGCTATTAGGCCAGAGTAGGAGTTAAGACCTTAACCAGTAGTCCGGAGTACGAGTCTAAGACCTTAGCTATTAGGCTAGAGTAAGAGTTAAGACCTTAACCATTAGGCCAGAGTACGAGTCTAAGACCTTAGCTATTAGGCCAGAGTAAGAGTTAAGACCTTAACCAGTAGGCCAGAGTACGAGACTTAGACCTTAGCTATTAGGCCAGAGTAATAGTTAAGACCTTAGCTATTAGGCCAGAGTAAGAGTTAAGAGCTTAACCTGTAGGCGATAGTACGAGTCTAAGACCTTAGCTAATATTCCAGAGTAAGAGTTAAGACCTTAGCTATTAGGCCAGAGTAAGAGTTAAGACCTTAACCAGTAGGCCGGAGTACAAGTCTAAGACCTTAGCTATTAGGCCAGAGTAAGAGTTTAGACCTTAACCAGTAGGCCAGAGTACGAGTCTAAGACCTTAGCTATTAGGCCAGAGTAAGAGTTAAGACCTTAAACTGTAGGCCATAGTACGAGTCTAAGACCTTAGTTATTAGGCCAGAGTAAGAGTTAAGACCTTAGCTATTAGGCCAGAGTAAGAGTTAAGACCTTAACCATTAGGCCAGAGTACGAGTCTAAGACCTTAGCTATTAGGCCAGAGTAATAGTTAAGACCTTAGCTATTAGGCCAGAGTAAGAGTTAAGAGCTTAACCTGTAGGCGATAGTACGAGTCTAAGACCTTAGCTAATATTCCAGAGTAAGAGTTAAGACCTTAGCTATTAGGCCAGAGAAACAGTTAAGACCTTAACCAGTAGGCCAGAGTACGAGTCTAAGACCTTATCTATTAGGCCAGAGTACGAGTCTAAGACCTTAGCTATTTGGCCAGAGTACTAGTCTAAGACCTTAGCTATTAGGCCAGAGTAAGAGTTAAGACCTTAACCATTAGGCCAGACTAAGAGTTAAGACCTTAACATGTAGGCCATAGTATGAGTCTTAGACCTTAGCTATTAGGCCAGAGTAAGAGTTAAGACCTTAACCATTAGGCCAGAGTACGAGTCTAAGACCTTAGCTATTAGGCCAGAGTAAAAGTTAAGACCTTAGCTATTAGGCCAGAGTAAGAGTTAAGACCTTAACCATTAAGCCATAGTACAAGTCTAAGACCTTAGCTATTAGGCCAGAGTAAGAGCTAAGACCTTAGCTATTAGGGCAGAATAAGAGTTAACATATTAACCAGTAGGCCAGAGTACGAGTCTAAGACCTTAGCTATTAGGCCAGAGTAAGAGTTAAGACCTTAACCAGTAGGCCAGAGTAAGAGTTAAGACCTTAACCTGTAGGCCAGAGTAAGAGTTAAGACCTTAACCATTAGGCCAGAGTACGAGTCTAAGACCTTAGCTATTAGGCCAGAGTACGAGTTTAAGACCTTAGCTATTAGGCCAGAGTAAGAGTTAAGTCCTTAATCATTAGGCCAGAGTACGAGTCAAAGACCTTAGCTATTAGGCCAGAGTAAGAGTTAAGACCTTAGCTATTAGGCCAGACTAAGAGTTAAGACCTTAACCATTAGGCCATAGTACAAGTCTAAGACCTTAGCTATTAGGCCAGAGTAAGACTTAAGACCTTAACCAGTAGGCCAGAGTACGAGTCTAAGACCTTAGCTATTAGGCCAGAGTAAGAGTTAAGACCTTAAACTGTAGGCCATAGTACGAGTCTAAGACCTTAGCTATTAGGCCAGAGTAAGAGTTAAGACCTTAACCAGTAGGTTAGAGTACGAGTCTAAGACCTTAGCTATTATTCCAGAGTAAGAGTTAAGTCCTTAACCATTAGGCCAGAGTACGAGTCTAAGACCTTAGCTATTAGGCCAGAGTACGAGTCTAAGACCTTAGCCATTAGGTCAGAGTAAGAGTTACGACCTTAACCAGAAGGCCAGAGTACGAGTCTAAGACCTTATCTATTAGGCCAGAGTAAGAGTTAAGACCTTAACCATTAGGCCAGAGTACAAGTCTAAGACCTTGGCTATTAGGCCAGAGTAAAAGTTAAGACCTTAACCATTAGGCCAGAGTACGAGTCTAAGACCTTAGCTATTAGGCCAGAGTAAGAGTTAAGACCTTAACCAGTAGGCCAGAGTACGAGTCTAAGACCTTAGCTATTAGGCCAGAGTAAGAGTTAAGACCTTAACCAGTAGGCCAGAGTACGAGTCTAAGACCTTAGCTATTAGGCCAGAGTAAGAAATAAGACCTTAACCATTAGGCCAGAGTACGAGTCTAAGACCTTAGCTATTAGGCCAGAGTAAGAGTTAAGACCTTAACCATTAGGCCAGAGTATGAGTCTAAGACCTTAGCTATTAGGCCAGAGTAAGAGTTAAGACCTTAACCAGTAGGCCAGAGTACGAGTCTAAGACCTTAGCTATTAGGCCAGAGTAAGAGTTAAGACCTTAACCAGTAGGCCAGAGTACGAGTCTAAGACCTTAGCTATTAGGCCAGAGTAAGAGTTAAGACCTTAACCATTAGGCCAGAGTACGAGTCTAATACCTTAGCTATTAGGCCAGAGTAAGAGTTAAGACCTTAACCATTAGGACAGAGTACGAGTCTAAGACATTAGCTATTAGGCCAGAGTAAGAGTTAAGACCTTAACCAGTAGGCCAGAGTAAGAGTTAAGACCTTAACCATTAGGCCAGAGCACGAGTCTAAGATCTTAGCTATTAGGCCAGAGTAAGAGTTAAGACCGTAACCATTAGGCCAGAGTACGAGTCTAAGACCTTAGCTATTAGGCCAGAGTAAGAGTTAAGACCTTATCTATTAGGCCAGAGTAAGAGTTAAGACCTTAACCATTAGGCCATAGTACGAATCTAAGACCTTAGCTATTAGGCCAGAGTAAGAGTAAAGACCTTAACCAGTAGGCCAGAGTATGAGTCTAAGACCTTAGCTATTAGGCCAGAGTAACAGTTAAGACCTTAAACTGTAGGCCATAGTACGAGTCTAAGACCTTAGCTATTAGGCCAGAGTAACAGTTAAGACCTTAGCTATTAGGTCAGAGTAAGAGTTAAGACCTTAACCAGTAGGCCAGAGTACGAGTCTAAGACCTTAGCTATTAGGCCAGAGTAAGAGTTAAGACAATAACTTGTAGGCCATAGTACGAGTCTAAGACCTTAGCTATTAGGCCAGAGTAAGAGTTAAGACCTTAGCTATTAGGCCAGAGTAAGAGTTAAGACCTTAACCATTAGGCCAGAGTACGAGTCTAGGACCTTAGCTATTAGGCCAGAGTAATAGTTAAGACCTTAGCTATTAGGCCAGAGTAAGAGTTAAGAGCTTAAGCTGTAGGCGATAGTATGAGTCTAAGACCTTAGCTAATATTCCAGAGTAAGAGTTAAGACCTTAGCTATTAGGCCAGAGAAAGAGTTAAGACCTTAACCAGTAGGCCGGAGTACGAGTCTAAGACCTTAGCTATTAGGCCAGAGTAAGAGTTAAGACCTTAAACTGTAGGCCATAGTACGAGTCTAAGACCTTAGCTATTAGGCCAGAGTAAGAGTTAAGACCTTAGCTATTAGGCCAGAGTAAGAGTTAAGACCTTAACCAGTAGGCCAGAGTACGAGTCTAAGACCTTAGCTATTAGGCCAGAGTAAGAGTTAAGACAATAACCTGTAGGCCATAGTACGAGTCTAAGACCTTAGCTATTAGGCCAGAGTAAGAGTTAAGACCTTAACCATTAGGCCAGAGTACGAGTCTAAGACCGTAGCTATTAGGCCAGAGTAATAGTTAAGACCTTAGCTATTAGGCCAGAGTAAGAGTTAAGACCTTATCCATTAGGCCAGAGTACGAGTCTAAGACCTTAGCTTTTAGGCCAGAGTAAGAGTTAAGACCTTAGCTATTAGGCCAGAGTAAGAGTTAAGACCTTAACCAGTAGGCCGGAGTACGAGTCTAAGACCTTAGCTATTAGGCCAGAGTAAGAGTTAAGACCTTAACCAGTAGGCCAGAGAAAGAGTTAAGACCTTAACCTGTAGGCCAGAGTAAGAGTTAAGACCTTAACCAGTAGGCCAGAGTACGAGTCTAAGACCTTAGCTATTAGGCCAGAGTAAGAGTTAAGACCTTAAACTGTAGGCCATAGTACGAGTCTAAGACCTTAGCTATTAGGCCAGAGTAAGAGTTAAGACCTTAGCTATTAGGCCAGAGTAGGAGTTAAGACCTTAACCATTAGGCCAGAGTACGAGTCTAAGACCGTAGCTATTAGGCCAGAGTAATAGTTAAAACCTTAACTATTAGGCCAGAGTAAGAGTTAAGAGCTTAACCTGTAGGCGATAGTACGAGTCTAAGACCTTAGCTATTATTCCAGAGTAAGAGTTAAGTCCTTAACCATTAGGCCAGAGTACGAGTCTAAGACCTTAGCTATTAGGCCAGAGTACGAGTCTAAGACCTTAGCCATTAGGCCAGAGTAAGAGTTACGGCCTTAACCAGTAGGCCAGAGTACGAGTCTAAGACCTTATCTATTAGGCCAGAGTACGAGTCTAAGACCTTAGCTATTTGGCCAGAGTACTAGTCTAAGACCTTAGCTATTAGGCCAGAGTAAGAGTTAAGACCTTAACCATTAGGCCAGACTAAGAGTTAAGACCTTAACATGTAGGCCATAGTATGAGTCTTAGACCTTAGCTATTAGGCCAGAGTAAGAGTTAAGACCTTAACCATTAGGCCAGAGTACGAGTCTAAGACCTTAGCTATTAGGCCAGAGTAAAAGTTAAGACCTTAGCTATTAGGCCAGAGTAAGAGTTAAGACCTTAACCATTAAGCCATAGTACAAGTCTAAGACCTTAGCTATTAGGCCAGAGTAAGAGCTAAGACCTTAGCTATTAGGGCAGAATAAGAGTTAACATATTAACCAGTAGGCCAGAGTACGAGTCTAAGACCTTAGCTATTAGGCCAGAGTAAGAGTTAAGACCTTAACCAGTAGGCCAGAGTAAGAGTTAAGACCTTAACCTGTAGGCCAGAGTAAGAGTTAAGACCTTAACCATTAGGCCAGAGTACGAGTCTAAGACCTTAGCTATTAGGCCAGAGTACGAGTTTAAGACCTTAGCTATTAGGCCAGAGTAAGAGTTAAGTCCTTAATCATTAGGCCAGAGTACGAGTCAAAGACCTTAGCTATTAGGCCAGAGTAAGAGTTAAGACCTTAGCTATTAGGCCAGACTAAGAGTTAAGACCTTAACCATTAGGCCATAGTACAAGTCTAAGACCTTAGCTATTAGGCCAGAGTAAGACTTAAGACCTTAACCAGTAGGCCAGAGTACGAGTCTAAGACCTTAGCTATTAGGCCAGAGTAAGAGTTAAGACCTTAAACTGTAGGCCATAGTACGAGTCTAAGACCTTAGCTATTAGGCCAGAGTAAGAGTTAAGACCTTAACCAGTAGGTTAGAGTACGAGTCTAAGACCTTAGCTATTATTCCAGAGTAAGAGTTAAGTCCTTAACCATTAGGCCAGAGTACGAGTCTAAGACCTTAGCTATTAGGCCAGAGTACGAGTCTAAGACCTTAGCCATTAGGCCAGAGTAAGAGTTACGACCTTAACCAGAAGGCCAGAGTACGAGTCTAAGACCTTAGCTATTAGGCCAGAGTACGAGTCTAAGATCTTAGCTATTTGGCCAGAGTACTAATCTAAGACCTTAGCTATTAGGCCAGTGTAAGAGTTAAGACCTTAACCATTAGGCCAGACTAAGAGTTAAGACCTTAACATGTTGGCCATAGTATGAGTCTAAGACCTTAGCTATTAGGCCAGAGTAAGAGTTAAGACCTTAACCATTAGGCCAGAGTACGAGTCTAAGACCTTATCTATTAGGCCAGAGTACGAGTCTAAGACCTTAGCTATTAGGCCAGAGTACGAGTCTAAGACCTTAGCCATTAGGCCAGAGTAAGAGTTACGACCTTAACCAGTAGGCCAGAGTACGAGTCTAAGACCTTATCTATTAGGCCAGAGTACGAGTCTAAGACCTTAGCTATTTGGCCAGAGTACTAGTCTAAGACCTTAGCTATTAGGCCAGAGTAAGAGTTAAGACCTTAACCATTAGGCCAGACTAAGAGTTAAGACCTTAACATGTAGGCCATAGTATGAGTCTTAGACCTTAGCTATTAGGCCAGAGTAAGAGTTAAGACCTTAACCATTAGGCCAGAGTACGAGTCTAAGACCTTAGCTATTAGTCCAGAGTAAAAGTTAAGACCTTAGCTATTAGGCCAGAGTAAGAGTTAAGACCTTAACCATTAAGCCATAGTACAAGTCTAAGACCTTAGCTATTAGGCCAGAGTAAGAGCTAAGACCTTAGCTATTAGGGCAGAATAAGAGTTAACATATTAACCAGTAGGCCAGTGTACGAGTCTAAGACCTTAGCTATTAGGCCAGAGTAAGAGTTAAGACCTTAACCATTGGGCCAGAGTACGAGTCTAAGACCTTAGCTATTAGGCCAGAGTAAGAGTTAAGACCTTAACCATTAGGCCAGAGTACGAGTCTAAGACCTTAGCTATTAGGCCAGAGTAAGAGTTAAGACCTTAACCAGTAGGTTAGAGTACGAGTCTAAGACCTTAGCTATTATTCCAGAGTAAGAGTTAAGTCCTTAACCATTAGGCCAGAGTACGAGTCTAAGACCTTAGCTATTAGGCCAGAGTACGAGTCTAAGACCTTAGCCATTAGGCCAGAGTAAGAGTTACGACCTTAACCAGAAGGCCAGAGTACGAGTCTAAGACCTTAGCTATTAGGCCAGAGTACGAGTCTAAGATCTTAGCTATTTGGCCAGAGTACTAATCTAAGACCTTAGCTATTAGGCCAGTGTAAGAGTTAAGACCTTAACCATTAGGCCAGACTAAGAGTTAAGACCTTAACATGTTGGCCATAGTATGAGTCTAAGACCTTAGCTATTAGGCCAGAGTAAGAGTTAAGACCTTAACAATTAGGCCAGAGTACGAGTCTAAGACCTTAGCTATTAGGCCAGAGTAAGAGTTAAGACCTTAACCATTAGGCCATAGTACGAGTCTAAGACCTTAGCTATTAGGCCAGAGTAAGAGTTAAGACCTTAGCTATTAGGCCAGAGTAAGAGTTAAGACCTTAACCAGTAGTCCGGAGTACGAGTCTAAGACCTTAGCTATTAGGCCAGAGTAAGAGTTAAGACCTTAACCATTAGGCCAGAGTACGAGTCTAAGACCTTAGCTATTAGGCCAGAGTAAGAGTTAAGACCTTAAGCAGTAGGCCAGAGTACGAGTCTTAGACCTTAGCTATTAGGCCAGAGTAAGAGTTAAGACCTTAACCAGTAGGCCAGAGTACGAGTCTAAGACCTTAGCTATTAGGCCAGAGTAAGAGTTAAGACAATAACCTGTAGGCCATAGTATGAGTCTAAGACCTTAGCTATTAGGCCAGAGTAAGAGTTAAGACCTTAGCTATTAGGCCAGAGTAAGAGTTAAGACCATAACCATTAGGCCAGAGTACGAGTCTAAGACCTTAGCTATTAGGCCAGAGTAATAGTTAAGACCTTAGCTATTAGGCCAGAGTAAGAGTTAAGAGCTTAACCTGTAGGCGATGGTACGAGTCTAAGACCTTAGCTAATATTCCAGAGTAAGAGTTAAGACCTTAGCTATTAGGCCAGAGAAAGAGTTAAGACCTTAACCAGTAGGCCGGAGTACGAGTCTAAGACCTTAGCTATTAGGCCAGAGTAAGAGTTAAGACCTTAAACTGTAGGCCATAGTACGAGTCTAAGACCTTAGCTATTAGGCCAGAGTAAGAGTTAAGACCTTAGCTATTAGGCCAGAGTAAGAGTTAAGACCTTAACCAGTAGGCCAGAGTACGAGTCTAAGACCTTAGCTATTAGGCCAGAGTAAGAGTTAAGACAATAACCTGTAGGCCATAGTACAAGTCTAAGACCTTAGCTATTAGGCCAGAGTAAGAGTTAAGACCTTAACCATTAGGCCAGAGTATGAGTCTAAGACCGTAGCTATTAGGCCAGAGTAATAGTTAAGACCTTAGCTATTAGGCCAGAGTAAGAGTTAAGAGCTTAACCTGTAGGCGATAGTGCGAGTCTAAGACCTTAGCTAATATTCCAGAGTAAGAGTTAAGACCTTATCCATTAGGCCAGAGTACGAGTCTAAGACCTTAGCTTTTAGTCCAGAGTAAGAGTTAAGACCTTAGCTATTAGGCCAGAGTAAGAGTTAAGACCTTAACCAGTAGGCCGGAGTACGAGTCTAAGACCTTAGCTATTAGGCCAGAGTAAGAGTTAAGACCTTAACCAGTAGGCCAGAGAAAGAGTTAAGACCTTAACCTGTAGGCCAGAGTAAGAGTTAAGACCTTAACCAGTAGGCCAGAGTACGAGTCTAAGACCTTAGCTATTAGGCCAGAGTAAGAGTTAAGACCTTAAACTGTAGGCCATAGTACGAGTCTAAGACCTTAGCTATTAGGCCAGAGTAAGAGTTAAGACCTTAGCTATTAGGCCAGAGTAGGAGTTAAGACCTTAACCAGTAGTCCGGAGTACGAGTCTAAGACCTTAGCTATTAGGCTAGAGTAAGAGTTAAGACCTTAACCATTAGGCCAGAGTACGAGTCTAAGACCTTAGCTATTAGGCCAGAGTAAGAGTTAAGACCTTAACCAGTAGGCCAGAGTACGATACTTAGACCTTAGCTATTAGGCCAGAGTAATAGTTAAGACCTTAGCTATTAGGCCAGAGTAAGAGTTAAGAGCTTAACCTGTAGGCGATAGTACGAGTCTAAGACCTTAGCTAATATTCCAGAGTAAGAGTTAAGACCTTAGCTATTAGGCCAGAGTAAGAGTTAAGACCTTAACCAGTAGGCCGGAGTACAAGTCTAAGACCTTAGCTATTAGGCCAGAGTAAGAGTTTAGACCTTAACCAGTAGGCCAGAGTACGAGTCTAAGACCTTAGCTATTAGGCCAGAGTAAGAGTTAAGACCTTAAACTGTAGGCCATAGTACGAGTCTAAGACCTTAGCTATTAGGCCAGAGTAAGAGTTAAGACCTTAGCTATTAGGCCAGAGTAAGAGTTAAGACCTTAACCATTAGGCCAGAGTACGAGTCTAAGACCTTAGCTATTAGGCCAGAGTAATAGTTAAGACCTTAGCTATTAGGCCAGAGTAAGAGTTAAGAGCTTAACCTGTAGGCGATAGTACGAGTCTAAGACCTTAGCTAATATTCCAGAGTAAGAGTTAAGACCTTAGCTATTAGGCCAGAGAAACAGTTAAGACCTTAACCAGTAGGCCGGAGTACGAGTCTAAGACCTTAGCTATTAGGCCAGAGTAAGAGTTAAGACCTTAAACTGTAGGCCATAGTACGAGTCTAAGACCTTAGCTATTAGGCCAGAGTAAGAGTTAAGACCTTAGCTATTAGGCCAGAGTAAGAGTTAAGACCTTAACCAGTAGGCCAGAGTACGAGTCTAAGACCTTAGCTATTAGGCCAGAGTAAGAGTTAAGACAATAACCTGTAGGCCATAGTACGAGTCTAAGACCTTAGCTATTAGGCCAGAGTAAGAGTTAAGACCTTAACCATTAGGCCAGAGTATGAGTCTAAGACCTTAGCTATTAGGCCAGAGTAAGAGTTAAGAGCTTAACCTGTAGGCGATAGTGCGAGTCTAAGACCTTAGCTAATATTCCAGAGTAAGAGTTAAGACCTTATCCATTAGGCCAGAGTACGAGTCTAAGACCTTAGCTTTTAGGCCAGAGTAAGAGTTAAGACCTTAGCTATTAGGCCAGAGTAAGAGTTAAGACCTTAACCAGTAGGCCGGAGTACGAGTCTAAGACCTTAGCTATTAGGCCAGAGTAAGAGTTAAGACCTTAACCAGTAGGCCAGAGAAAGAGTTAAGACCTTAACCTGTAGGCCAGAGTAAGAGTAAAGACCTTAACCAGTAGGCCAGAGTGCGAGTCTAAGACCTTAGCTATTAGGCCAGAGTAAGAGTTAAGACCTTAAACTGTAGGCCATAGTACGAGTCTAAGACCTTAGCTATTAGGCCAGAGTAAGAGTTAAGACCGTAGCTATTAGGCCAGAGTAGGAGTTAAGACCTTAACCATTAGGCCAGAGTACGAGTCTAAGACCGTAGCTATTAGGCCAGAGTAATAGTTAAAACCTTAACTATTAGGCCAGAGTAAGAGTTAAGAGCTTAACCTGTAGGCGATAGTACGAGTCTAAGACCTTAGCTATTATTCCAGAGTAAGAGTTAAGACCTTAAGCATTAGGCCAGAGTACGAGTCTAAGACCTTAGCTATTAGGCCAGAGTAAGAGTTAAGACCTTAACCTGTAGGCCAGAGTAAGAGTTAAGACCTTAACCATTAGGCCAGAGTACGAGTCTAAGACCTTAGCTATTAGGCCAGAGTACGAGTCTAAGACCTTAGCCATTAGGCCAGAGTAAGAGTTACGACCTTAACCAGTAGGCCAGAGTACGAGTCTAAGACCTTATCTATTAGGCCAGAGTACGAGTCTAAGACCTTAGCTATTTGGCCAGAGTACTAGTCTAAGACCTTAGCTATTAGGCCAGAGTAAGAGTTAAGACCTTAACCATTAGGCCAGACTAAGAGTTAAGACCTTAACATGTAGGCCATAGTATGAGTCTAAGACCTTAGCTATTAGGCCAGAGTAAGAGTTAAGACCTTAACCATTAGGCCAGAGTACGAGTCTAAGACCTTAGCTATTAGGCCAGAGTAAAAGTTAAGACCTTAGCTATTAGGCCAGAGTAAGAGTTAAGACCTTAACCATTAAGCCATAGTACAAGTCTAAGACCTTAGCTATTAGGCCAGAGTAAGAGCTAAGACCTTAGCTATTAGGGCAGAATAAGAGTTAACATATTAACCAGTAGGCCAGAGTACGAGTCTAAGACCTTAGCTATTAGGCCAGAGTAAGAGTTAAGACCTTAACCATTAGGCCAGAGTACGAGTCTAAGACCTTAGCTATTAGGCCAGAGTAAGAGTTAAGACCTTAACCATTAGGCCAGAGTACGAGTCTAAGACCTTAGCTATTAGGCCAGAGTAAGAGTTAAGACCTTAACCAGTAGGCCAGAGTACGAGTCTAAGACCTTAGCTATTATTCCAGAGTAAGAGTTAAGTCCTTAACCATTAGGCCAGAGTACGAGTCTAAGACCTTAGCTATTAGGCCAGAGTACGAGTCTAAGACCTTAGCTATTAGGCCAGAGTACGAGTCTAAGACCTTAGCTATTAGGCCAGAGTAAGAGTTAAGACAATAACCTGTAGGCCATAGTATGAGTCTAAGACCTTAGCTATTAGGCCAGAGTAAGAGTTAAGACCTTAGCTATTAGGCCAGAGTAAGAGTTAAGACCATAACCATTAGGCCAGAGTACGAGTCTAAGACCTTAGCTATTAGGCCAGAGTAATAGTTAAGACCTTAGCTATTAGGCCAGAGTAAGAGTTAAGAGCTTAACCTGTAGGCGATGGTACGAGTCTAAGACCTTAGCTAATATTCCAGAGTAAGAGTTAAGACCTTAGCTATTAGGCCAGAGAAAGAGTTAAGACCTTAACCAGTAGGCCGGAGTACGAGTCTAAGACCTTAGCTATTAGGCCAGAGTAAGAGTTAAGACCTTAAACTGTAGGCCATAGTACAAGTCTAAGACCTTAGCTATTAGGCCAGAGTAAGAGTTAAGACCTTAGCTATTAGGCCAGAGTAAGAGTTAAGACCTTAACCAGTAGGCCAGAGTACGAGTCTAAGACCTTAGCTATTAGGCCAGAGTAAGAGTTAAGACAATAACCTGTAGGCCATAGTACAAGTCTAAGACCTTAGCTATTAGGCCAGAGTAAGAGTTAAGACCTTAACCATTAGGCCAGAGTATGAGTCTAAGACCGTAGCTATTAGGCCAGAGTAATAGTTAAGACCTTAGCTATTAGGCCAGAGTAAGAGTTAAGAGCTTAACCTGTAGGCGATAGTGCGAGTCTAAGACCTTAGCTAATATTCCAGAGTAAGAGTTAAGACCTTATCCATTAGGCCAGAGTACGAGTCTAAGACCTTAGCTTTTAGGCCAGAGTAAGAGTTAAGACCTTAGCTATTAGGCCAGAGTAAGAGTTAAGACCTTAACCAGTAGGCCGGAGTACGAGTCTAAGACCTTAGCTATTAGGCCAGAGTAAGAGTTAAGACCTTAACCAGTAGGCCAGAGAAAGAGTTAAGACCTTAACCTGTAGGCCAGAGTAAGAGTTAAGACCTTAACCAGTAGGCCAGAGTACGAGTCTAAGACCTTAGCTATTAGGCCAGAGTAAGAGTTAAGACCTTAAACTGTAGGCCATAGTACGAGTCTAAGACCTTAGCTATTAGGCCAGAGTAAGAGTTAAGACCTTAGCTATTAGGCCAGAGTAGGAGTTAAGACCTTAACCAGTAGTCCGGAGTACGAGTCTAAGACCTTAGCTATTAGGCTAGAGTAAGAGTTAAGACCTTAACCATTAGGCCAGAGTACGAGTCTAAGACCTTAGCTATTAGGCCAGAGTAAGAGTTAAGACCTTAACCAGTAGGCCAGAGTACGAGACTTAGACCTTAGCTATTAGGCCAGAGTAATAGTTAAGACCTTAGCTATTAGGCCAGAGTAAGAGTTAAGAGCTTAACCTGTAGGCGATAGTACGAGTCTAAGACCTTAGCTAATATTCCAGAGTAAGAGTTAAGACCTTAGCTATTAGGCCAGAGTAAGAGTTAAGACCTTAACCAGTAGGCCGGAGTACAAGTCTAAGACCTTAGCTATTAGGCCAGAGTAAGAGTTTAGACCTTAACCAGTAGGCCAGAGTACGAGTCTAAGACCTTAGCTATTAGGCCAGAGTAAGAGTTAAGACCTTAAACTGTAGGCCATAGTACGAGTCTAAGACCTTAGCTATTAGGCCAGAGTAAGAGTTAAGACCTTAGCTATTAGGCCAGAGTAAGAGTTAAGACCTTAACCATTAGGCCAGAGTACGAGTCTAAGACCTTAGCTATTAGGCCAGAGTAATAGTTAAGACCTTAGCTATTAGGCCAGAGTAAGAGTTAAGAGCTTAACCTGTAGGCGATAGTACGAGTCTAAGACCTTAGCTAATATTCCAGAGTAAGAGTTAAGACCTTAGCTATTAGGCCAGAGAAACAGTTAAGACCTTAACCAGTAGGCCGGAGTACGAGTCTAAGACCTTAGCTATTAGGCCAGAGTAAGAGTTAAGACCTTAAACTGTAGGCCATAGTACGAGTCTAAGACCTTAGCTATTAGGCCAGAGTAAGAGTTAAGACCTTAGCTATTAGGCCAGAGTAAGAGTTAAGACCTTAACCATTAGGCCAGAGTATGAGTCTAAGACCGTAGCTATTAGGCCAGAGTAATAGTTAAGACCTTAGCTATTAGGCCAGAGTAAGAGTTAAGAGCTTAACCTGTAGGCGATAGTGCGAGTCTAAGACCTTAGCTAATATTCCAGAGTAAGAGTTAAGACCTTATCCATTAGGCCAGAGTACGAGTCTAAGACCTTAGCTTTTAGGCCAGAGTAAGAGTTAAGACCTTAGCTATTAGGCCAGAGTAAGAGTTAAGACCTTAACCAGTAGGCCGGAGTACGAGTCTAAGACCTTAGCTATTAGGCCAGAGTAAGAGTTAAGACCTTAACCAGTAGGCCAGAGAAAGAGTTAAGACCTTAACCTGTAGGCCAGAGTAAGAGTAAAGACCTTAACCAGTAGGCCAGAGTGCGAGTCTAAGACCTTAGCTATTAGGCCAGAGTAAGAGTTAAGACCTTAAACTGTAGGCCATAGTACGAGTCTAAGACCTTAGCTATTAGGCCAGAGTAAGAGTTAAGACCTTAGCTATTAGGCCAGAGTAGGAGTTAAGACCTTAACCATTAGGCCAGAGTACGAGTCTAAGACCGTAGCTATTAGGCCAGAGTAATAGTTAAAACCTTAACTATTAGGCCAGAGTAAGAGTTAAGAGCTTAACCTGTAGGCGATAGTACGAGTCTAAGACCTTAGCTATTATTCCAGAGTAAGAGTTAAGACCTTAAGCATTAGGCCAGAGTACGAGTCTAAGACCTTAGCTATTAGGCCAGAGTAAGAGTTAAGACCTTAACCTGTAGGCCAGAGTAAGAGTTAAGACCTTAACCATTAGGCCAGAGTACGAGTCTAAGACCTTAGCTATTAGGCCAGAGTACGAGTCTAAGACCTTAGCCATTAGGCCAGAGTAAGAGTTACGACCTTAACCAGTAGGCCAGAGTACGAGTCTAAGACCTTATCTATTAGGCCAGAGTACGAGTCTAAGACCTTAGCTATTTGGCCAGAGTACTAGTCTAAGACCTTAGCTATTAGGCCAGAGTAAGAGTTAAGACCTTAACCATTAGGCCAGACTAAGAGTTAAGACCTTAACATGTAGGCCATAGTATGAGTCTAAGACCTTAGCTATTAGGCCAGAGTAAGAGTTAAGACCTTAACCATTAGGCCAGAGTACGAGTCTAAGACCTTAGCTATTAGGCCAGAGTAAAAGTTAAGACCTTAGCTATTAGGCCAGAGTAAGAGTTAAGACCTTAACCATTAAGCCATAGTACAAGTCTAAGACCTTAGCTATTAGGCCAGAGTAAGAGCTAAGACCTTAGCTATTAGGGCAGAATAAGAGTTAACATATTAACCAGTAGGCCAGAGTACGAGTCTAAGACCTTAGCTATTAGGCCAGAGTAAGAGTTAAGACCTTAACCATTAGGCCAGAGTACGAGTCTAAGACCTTAGCTATTAGGCCAGAGTAAGAGTTAAGACCTTAACCATTAGGCCAGAGTACGAGTCTAAGACCTTAGCTATTAGGCCAGAGTAAGAGTTAAGACCTTAACCAGTAGGCCAGAGTACGAGTCTAAGACCTTAGCTATTATTCCAGAGTAAGAGTTAAGTCCTTAACCATTAGGCCAGAGTACGAGTCTAAGACCTTAGCTATTACGCCAGAGTACGAGTCTAAGACCTTAGCTATTAGGCCAGAGTACGAGTCTAAGACCTTAGCTATTTGGCCAGAGTACTAGTCTTAGACCTTAGCTATTAGGCCAGTGTAAGAGTTAAGACCTTAACCATTAGGCCAGACTAAGAGTTAAGACCTTAACATGTTGGCCATAGTATGAGTCTAAGACCTTAGCTATTAGGCCAGAGTAAGAGTTAAGACCTTAACCATTAGGCCAGAGTACGAGTCTAAGACCTTAGCTATTAGGCCAGAGTAAAAGTTAAGACCTTAGCTATTAGGCCAGAGTAAGAGTTAAGACCTTAACCATTAGGCCATAGTACGAGTCTAAGACCTTAGCTATTAGGCCAGAGTAAGAGTTAAGACCTTAACCATTAGGCCATAGTACGAGTCTAAGACCTTAGCTATTAGGCCAGAGTAAGAGTTAAGACCTTAGCTATTAGGCCAGAGTAAGAGTTAAGACCTTAACCAGTAGTCCGGAGTACGAGTCTAAGACCTTAGCTATTAGGCCAGAGTAAGAGTTAAGACCTTAACCATTAGGCCAGAGTACGAGTCTAAGACCTTAGCTATTAGGCCAGAGTAAGAGTTAAGACCTTAACCAGTAGGCCAGAGTACGAGTCTTAGACCTTAGCTATTAGGCCAGAGTAAGAGTTAAGACCTTAACCAGTAGGCCAGAGTACGAGTCTAAGACCTTAGCTATTAGGCCAGAGTAAGAGTTAAGACAATAACCTGTAGGCCATAGTACGAGTCTAAGACCTTAGCTATTAGGCCAGAGTAAGAGTTAAGACCTTAGCTATTAGGCCAGAGTAAGAGTTAAGACCTTAACCATTAGGCCAGAGTACGAGTCTAAGACCTTAGCTATTAGGCCAGAGTAATAGTTAAGACCTTAGCTATTAGGCCAGAGTAAGCGTTAAGAGCTTAACCTGTAGGCGATAGTACGAGTCTAAGACCTTAGCTAATATTCCAGAGTAAGAGTTAAGACCTTAGCTATTAGGCCAGAGTAAGAGTTAAGACCTTAACCAGTAGGCCAGAGTATGAGTCTAAGACCTTAGCTATTAGGCCAGAGTAAGTGTTAAGACATTAACCTGTAGGCCATAGTACGAGTCTAAGACCTTAGCTATTAGGCCAGAGTAAGAGTTAAGACCTTAACCATTAGGCCAGAGTACGAGTCTAAGACCTTATCTATTAGGCCAGAGTAAGAGTTAAGACCTTAACCAGTAGGCCAGAGAAAGAGTTAAGACCTTAACCTGTAGGCCAGAGTAAGAGTTAAGGCCTTTCCAGTAGGCCAGAGTACGAGTCTAAGACCTTAGCTATTAGGCCAGAGTAAGAGTTAAGACCTTAAACTGTAGGCCATAGTACGAGTCTAAGACCTTAGCTATTAGGCCAGAGTAAGAGTTAAGACCTTAGCTATTAGGCCAGAGTAGGAGTTAAGACCTTAACCATTAGGCCAGAGTACGAGTCTAAGACCGTAGCTATTAGGCCAGAGTAATAGTTAAAACCTTAACTATTAGGCCAGAGTAAGAGTTAAGAGCTTAACCTGTAGGCGATAGTACGAGTCTAAGACCTTAGCTATTATTCCAGAGTAAGAGTTAAGTCCTTAACCATTAGGCCAGAGTACGAGTCTAAGACCTTAGCTATTAGGCCAGAGTGCGAGTCTAAGACCTTAGCCTTTAGGCCAGAGTAAGAGTCACGACCTTAACCAGTAGGCCAGAGTACGAGTCTAAGACCTTAGCTATTAGGCCAGAGTACGAGTCTAAGACCTTAGCCATTAGGCCAGATTACGAGTCTAAGACCTTAGCTATTAGGCCAGAGTAAGAGTTAAGACCTTAACCAGTAGGCCAGAGTAAGAGTTAAGACCTTAGCTATTTGGCCAGAGTACGAGTCTAAGACCTTAGCTATTATGCCAGAGTAAGAGTTAAGACCTTAGCTATTAGGCCAGAGTAAGAGTTAAGACCTTAACCATTAGGCCATAGTACGAGTCTAAGACCTTAGCTATTAGGCCAGAGTAAGAGTTAAGACCTTAGCTATTAGGCCAGAGTAAGAGTTAGGACCTTAACCAGTAGGCCAGATTACGAGTCATAGACCTTAGCTATTAGGCCAGAGTAAGAGTTCAGACCTTAACCTGTAGGCCATGGTACGAGTCTAAGACCTTAGCTATTAGGCCAGAGTAAGAGTTAAGACCTTAGCTATTAGGCCAGAGTAAGAGTTAAGACCTTAACCATTAGGCCAGAGTATGAGTCTAAGACATTAGCTATTAGGCCAGAGTAAGAGTTAAGACCTTAACCAGTAGGCCAGAGTAAGAGTTAAGACCTTAACCATTAGGCCAGAGCACGAGTCTAAGACCTTAGCTATTAGGCCAGAGTAAGAGTTAAGACCGTAACCATTAGGCCAGAGTACGGGTCTAAGACCTTAGCTATTAGGCCAGAGTAAGAGTTAAGACCTTATCTATTAGGCCAGAGTAAGAGTTAAGACCTTAACCATTAGGCCATAGTACGAATCTTAGACCTTAGCTATTAGGCCAGAGTAAGAGTTAAGACCTTAACCAGTAGGCCAGAGTACGAGTCTAAGACCTTAGCTATTAGGCCAGAGTAAGAGTTAAGACCTTATCTATTAGGCCAGAGTAAGAGTTAAGACCTTAACCATTAGGCCATAGTACGAATCTTAGACCTTAGCTATTAGGCCAGAGTAACAGTTAAGACCTTAAACTGTAGGCCATAGTACGAGTCTAAGACCTTAGCTATTAGGCCAGAGTAACAGGTAAGACCTTAGCTATTAGATCAGAGTAAGAGTTAAGACCTTAACCAGTAGGCCAGAGTACGAGTCTAAGACCTTAGCTATTAGGCCAGAGTAAGAGTTAAGACAATAACCTGTAGGCCATAGTACGAGTCTAAGACCTTAGCTATTAGGCCAGAGTAAGAGTTAAGACCTTAGCTATTAGGCCAGAGAAAGAGTTAAGACCTTAACCATTAGGCCAGAGTACGAGTCTAAGACCTTAGCTATTAGGCCAGAGTAATAGGTAAGACCTTAGCTATTAGGCCAGAGTAAGAGTTAAGAGCTTAACCTGTAGGCGATAGTACGAGTCTAAGACCTTAGCTAATATTCCAGAGTAAGAGTTAAGACCTTAGCTATTAGGCCAGAGTAAGAGTTAAGACCTTAACCAGTAGGCCGGAGTACGAGTCTAAGACCTTAGCTATTAGGCCAGAGTAAGAGTTAAGACCTTAAACTGTAGGCCATAGTACGAGTCTAAGACCTTAGCTATTAGGCCAGAGTAAGAGTTAAGACCTTAGCTATTAGGCCAGAGTAAGAGTTAAGACCTTAACCAGTAGGCCAGAGTATGAGTCTAAGACCTTAGCTATTAGGCCAGAGTAAGAGTTAAGACAATAACCTGTAGGCCATAGTACGAGTCTAAGACCTTAGCTATTAGGCCAGAGTAAGAGTTAAGACCTTAACCATTAGGCCAGAGTACGAGTCTAAGACCGTAGCTATTAGGCCAGAGTAATAGTTAAGACCTTAGCTATTAGGCCAGAGTAAGAGTTAAGAGCTTAACCTGTAGGCAATAGTACGAGTCTAAGACCTTAGCTAATATTCCAGAGTAAGAGTTAAGACCTTATCCATTAGGCCAGAGTACGAGTCTAAGACCTTAGCTTTTAGGCCAGAGTAAGAGTTAAGACCTTAGCTATTAGGCCATAGTAAGAGTTAAGACCTTAACCAGTAGGCCGGAGTACGAGTCTAAGACCTTAGCTATTAGGCCAGAGTAAGAGTTAAGACCTTAACCAGTAGGCCAGAGAAAGAGTTAAGACCTTAACCTGTAGGCCAGAGTAAGAGTTAAGACCTTAACCAGTAGGCCAGAGTACGAGTCTAAGACCTTAGCTATTAGGCCAGAGTAAGAGTTAAGACCTTAAACTGTAGGCCATAGTACGAGTCTAAGACCTTAGCTATTAGGCCAGAGTAAGAGTTAAGACCTTAGCTATTAGGCCAGAGTAAGAGTTAAGACCTTAACCATTAGGCCAGAGTACGAGTCTAAGACCGTAGCTATTAGGCCAGAGTAATAGTTACAACCTTAACTATTAGGCCAGAGTAAGAGTTAAGAGCTTAACCTGTAGGCGATAGTACGAGTCTAAGACCTTAGCTATTATTCCAGAGTAAGAGTTAAGTCCTTAACCATTAGGCCAGAGTACGAGTCTAAGACCTTAGCTATTAGGCCAGAGTGCAAGTCTAAGACCTTAGCCATTAGGCCAGAGTAAGAGTTACGACCTTAACCAGTAGGCCAGAGTACGAGACTAAGACCTTAGCTATTAGGCCAGAGTACGAGTCTAAGACCTTAGCTATTTGGCCAGAGTACTAGTCTAAGACCTTAGCTATTAGGCCAGAGTAAGAGTTAAGACCTTAACCATTAGGCCAGACTAAGAGTTAAGACCTTAACATGTAGGCCAAAGTATGAGTCTAAGACCTTAGCTATTAGGCCAGAGTAAGAGTTAAGACCTTAACCATTAGGCCAGAGTACGAGTCTAAGACCTTAGCTATTAGGCCAGAGTAAGAGTTAAGACCTTAACCAGTAGGCCACAGTACGAGTCTAAGACCTTAGCTATTAGGCCAGAGTAAGAGTTAAGACCTTAAACTGTAGGCCATAGTACGAGTCTAAGACCTTAGCTATTAGGCCAGAGTAAGAGTTAAGACCTTAACCAGTAGGTTAGAGTACGAGTCTAAGACCTTAGCTATTATTCCAGAGTAAGAGTTAAGTCCTTAACCATTAGGCCAGAGTACGAGTCTAAGACCTTAGCTATTAGGCCAGAGTACGAGTCTAAGACCTTAGCCATTAGGCCAGAGTAAGAGTTACGACCTTAACCAGAAGGCCAGAGTACGAGTCTAAGACCTTAGCTATTAGGCCAGAGTACGAGTCTAAGATCTTAGCTATTTGGCCAGAGTACTAATCTAAGACCTTAGCTATTAGGCCAGTGTAAGAGTTAAGACCTTAACCATTAGGCCAGACTAAGAGTTAAGACCTTAACATGTTGGCCATAGTATGAGTCTAAGACCTTAGCTATTAGGCCAGAGTAAGAGTTAAGACCTTAACCATTAGGCCAGAGTACGAGTCTAAGACCTTATCTATTAGGCCAGAGTACGAGTCTAAGACCTTAGCTATTAGGCCAGAGTACGAGTCTAAGACCTTAGCCATTAGGCCAGAGTAAGAGTTACGACCTTAACCAGTAGGCCAGAGTACGAGTCTAAGACCTTATCTATTAGGCCAGAGTACGAGTCTAAGACCTTAGCTATTTGGCCAGAGTACTAGTCTAAGACCTTAGCTATTAGGCCAGAGTAAGAGTTAAGACCTTAACCATTAGGCCAGACTAAGAGTTAAGACCTTAACATGTAGGCCATAGTATGAGTCTTAGACCTTAGCTATTAGGCCAGAGTAAGAGTTAAGACCTTAACCATTAGGCCAGAGTACGAGTCTAAGACCTTAGCTATTAGTCCAGAGTAAAAGTTAAGACCTTAGCTATTAGGCCAGAGTAAGAGTTAAGACCTTAACCATTAAGCCATAGTACAAGTCTAAGACCTTAGCTATTAGGCCAGAGTAAGAGCTAAGACCTTAGCTATTAGGGCAGAATAAGAGTTAACATATTAACCAGTAGGCCAGTGTACGAGTCTAAGACCTTAGCTATTAGGCCAGAGTAAGAGTTAAGACCTTAACCATTGGGCCAGAGTACGAGTCTAAGACCTTAGCTATTAGGCCAGAGTAAGAGTTAAGACCTTAACCATTAGGCCAGAGTACGAGTCTAAGACCTTAGCTATTAGGCCAGAGTAAGAGTTAAGACCTTAACCAGTAGGTTAGAGTACGAGTCTAAGACCTTAGCTATTATTCCAGAGTAAGAGTTAAGTCCTTAACCATTAGGCCAGAGTACGAGTCTAAGACCTTAGCTATTAGGCCAGAGTACGAGTCTAAGACCTTAGCCATTAGGCCAGAGTAAGAGTTACGACCTTAACCAGAAGGCCAGAGTACGAGTCTAAGACCTTAGCTATTAGGCCAGAGTACGAGTCTAAGATCTTAGCTATTTGGCCAGAGTACTAATCTAAGACCTTAGCTATTAGGCCAGTGTAAGAGTTAAGACCTTAACCATTAGGCCAGACTAAGAGTTAAGACCTTAACATGTTGGCCATAGTATGAGTCTAAGACCTTAGCTATTAGGCCAGAGTAAGAGTTAAGACCTTAACCATTAGGCCAGAGTACGAGTCTAAGACCTTAGCTATTAGGCCAGAGTAAGAGTTAAGACCTTAACCATTAGGCCATAGTACGAGTCTAAGACCTTAGCTATTAGGCCAGAGTAAGAGTTAAGACCTTAGCTATTAGGCCAGAGTAAGAGTTAAGACCTTAACCAGTAGTCCGGAGTACGAGTCTAAGACCTTAGCTATTAGGCCAGAGTAAGAGTTAAGACCTTAACCATTAGGCCAGAGTACGAGTCTAAGACCTTAGCTATTAGGCCAGAGTAAGAGTTAAGACCTTAAGCAGTAGGCCAGAGTACGAGTCTTAGACCTTAGCTATTAGGCCAGAGTAAGAGTTAAGACCTTAACCAGTAGGCCAGAGTACGAGTCTAAGACCTTAGCTATTAGGCCAGAGTAAGAGTTAAGACAATAACCTGTAGGCCATAGTATGAGTCTAAGACCTTAGCTATTAGGCCAGAGTAAGAGTTAAGACCTTAGCTATTAGGCCAGAGTAAGAGTTAAGACCATAACCATTAGGCCAGAGTACGAGTCTAAGACCTTAGCTATTAGGCCAGAGTAATAGTTAAGACCTTAGCTATTAGGCCAGAGTAAGAGTTAAGAGCTTAACCTGTAGGCGATGGTACGAGTCTAAGACCTTAGCTAATATTCCAGAGTAAGAGTTAAGACCTTAGCTATTAGGCCAGAGAAAGAGTTAAGACCTTAACCAGTAGGCCGGAGTACGAGTCTAAGACCTTAGCTATTAGGCCAGAGTAAGAGTTAAGACCTTAAACTGTAGGCCATAGTACGAGTCTAAGACCTTAGCTATTAGGCCAGAGTAAGAGTTAAGACCTTAGCTATTAGGCCAGAGTAAGAGTTAAGACCTTAACCAGTAGGCCAGAGTACGAGTCTAAGACCTTAGCTATTAGGCCAGAGTAAGAGTTAAGACAATAACCTGTAGGCCATAGTACAAGTCTAAGACCTTAGCTATTAGGCCAGAGTAAGAGTTAAGACCTTAACCATTAGGCCAGAGTATGAGTCTAAGACCGTAGCTATTAGGCCAGAGTAATAGTTAAGACCTTAGCTATTAGGCCAGAGTAAGAGTTAAGAGCTTAACCTGTAGGCGATAGTGCGAGTCTAAGACCTTAGCTAATATTCCAGAGTAAGAGTTAAGACCTTATCCATTAGGCCAGAGTACGAGTCTAAGACCTTAGCTTTTAGGCCAGAGTAAGAGTTAAGACCTTAGCTATTAGGCCAGAGTAAGAGTTAAGACCTTAACCAGTAGGCCGGAGTACGAGTCTAAGACCTTAGCTATTAGGCCAGAGTAAGAGTTAAGACCTTAACCAGTAGGCCAGAGAAAGAGTTAAGACCTTAACCTGTAGGCCAGAGTAAGAGTTAAGACCTTAACCAGTAGGCCAGAGTACGAGTCTAAGACCTTAGCTATTAGGCCAGAGTAAGAGTTAAGACCTTAAACTGTAGGCCATAGTACGAGTCTAAGACCTTAGCTATTAGGCCAGAGTAAGAGTTAAGACCTTAGCTATTAGGCCAGAGTAGGAGTTAAGACCTTAACCAGTAGTCCGGAGTACGAGTCTAAGACCTTAGCTATTAGGCTAGAGTAAGAGTTAAGACCTTAACCATTAGGCCAGAGTACGAGTCTAAGACCTTAGCTATTAGGCCAGAGTAAGAGTTAAGACCTTAACCAGTAGGCCAGAGTACGAGACTTAGACCTTAGCTATTAGGCCAGAGTAATAGTTAAGACCTTAGCTATTAGGCCAGAGTAAGAGTTAAGAGCTTAACCTGTAGGCGATAGTACGAGTCTAAGACCTTAGCTAATATTCCAGAGTAAGAGTTAAGACCTTAGCTATTAGGCCAGAGTAAGAGTTAAGACCTTAACCAGTAGGCCGGAGTACAAGTCTAAGACCTTAGCTATTAGGCCAGAGTAAGAGTTTAGACCTTAACCAGTAGGCCAGAGTACGAGTCTAAGACCTTAGCTATTAGGCCAGAGTAAGAGTTAAGACCTTAAACTGTAGGCCATAGTACGAGTCTAAGACCTTAGCTATTAGGCCAGAGTAAGAGTTAAGACCTTAGCTATTAGGCCAGAGTAAGAGTTAAGACCTTAACCATTAGGCCAGAGTACGAGTCTAAGACCTTAGCTATTAGGCCAGAGTAATAGTTAAGACCTTAGCTATTAGGCCAGAGTAAGAGTTAAGAGCTTAACCTGTAGGCGATAGTACGAGTCTAAGACCTTAGCTAATATTCCAGAGTAAGAGTTAAGACCTTAGCTATTAGGCCAGAGAAACAGTTAAGACCTTAACCAGTAGGCCGGAGTACGAGTCTAAGACCTTAGCTATTAGGCCAGAGTAAGAGTTAAGACCTTAAACTGTAGGCCATAGTACGAGTCTAAGACCTTAGCTATTAGGCCAGAGTAAGAGTTAAGACCTTAGCTATTAGGCCAGAGTAAGAGTTAAGACCTTAACCAGTAGGCCAGAGTACGAGTCTAAGACCTTAGCTATTAGGCCAGAGTAAGAGTTAAGACAATAACCTGTAGGCCATAGTACGAGTCTAAGACCTTAGCTATTAGGCCAGAGTAAGAGTTAAGACCTTAACCATTAGGCCAGAGTATGAGTCTAAGACCGTAGCTATTAGGCCAGAGTAATAGTTAAGACCTTAGCTATTAGGCCAGAGTAAGAGTTAAGAGCTTAACCTGTAGGCGATAGTGCGAGTCTAAGACCTTAGCTAATATTCCAGAGTAAGAGTTAAGACCTTATCCATTAGGCCAGAGTACGAGTCTAAGACCTTAGCTTTTAGGCCAGAGTAAGAGTTAAGACCTTAGCTATTAGGCCAGAGTAAGAGTTAAGACCTTAACCAGTAGGCCGGAGTACGAGTCTAAGACCTTAGCTATTAGGCCAGAGTAAGAGTTAAGACCTTAACCAGTAGGCCAGAGAAAGAGTTAAGACCTTAACCTGTAGGCCAGAGTAAGAGTAAAGACCTTAACCAGTAGGCCAGAGTGCGAGTCTAAGACCTTAGCTATTAGGCCAGAGTAAGAGTTAAGACCTTAAACTGTAGGCCATAGTACGAGTCTAAGACCTTAGCTATTAGGCCAGAGTAAGAGTTAAGACCGTAGCTATTAGGCCAGAGTAGGAGTTAAGACCTTAACCATTAGGCCAGAGTACGAGTCTAAGACCGTAGCTATTAGGCCAGAGTAATAGTTAAAACCTTAACTATTAGGCCAGAGTAAGAGTTAAGAGCTTAACCTGTAGGCGATAGTACGAGTCTAAGACCTTAGCTATTATTCCAGAGTAAGAGTTAAGACCTTAAGCATTAGGCCAGAGTACGAGTCTAAGACCTTAGCTATTAGGCCAGAGTAAGAGTTAAGACCTTAACCTGTAGGCCAGAGTAAGAGTTAAGACCTTAACCATTAGGCCAGAGTACGAGTCTAAGACCTTAGCTATTAGGCCAGAGTACGAGTCTAAGACCTTAGCCATTAGGCCAGAGTAAGAGTTACGACCTTAACCAGTAGGCCAGAGTACGAGTCTAAGACCTTATCTATTAGGCCAGAGTACGAGTCTAAGACCTTAGCTATTTGGCCAGAGTACTAGTCTAAGACCTTAGCTATTAGGCCAGAGTAAGAGTTAAGACCTTAACCATTAGGCCAGACTAAGAGTTAAGACCTTAACATGTAGGCCATAGTATGAGTCTAAGACCTTAGCTATTAGGCCAGAGTAAGAGTTAAGACCTTAACCATTAGGCCAGAGTACGAGTCTAAGACCTTAGCTATTAGGCCAGAGTAATAGTTAAGACCTTAGCTATTAGGCCAGAGTAAGAGTTAAGAGCTTAACCTGTAGGCGATAGTACGAGTCTAAGACCTTAGCTAATATTCCAGAGTAAGAGTTAAGACCTTAGCTATTAGGCCAGAGTAAGAGTTAAGACCTTAACCAGTAGGCCGGAGTACGAGTCTAAGACCTTAGCTATTAGGCCAGAGTAAGAGTTAAGACCTTAAACTGTAGGCCATAGTACGAGTCTAAGACCTTAGCTATTAGGCCAGAGTAAGAGTTAAGACCTTAGCTATTAGGCCAGAGTAAGAGTTAAGACCTTAACCATTAGGCCAGAGTACGAGTCTAAGACCGTAGCTATTAGGCCAGAGTAATAGTTACAACCTTAACTATTAGGCCAGAGTAAGAGTTAAGAGCTTAACCTGTAGGCGATAGTACGAGTCTAAGACCTTAGCTATTATTCCAGAGTAAGAGTTAAGTCCTTAACCATTAGGCCAGAGTACGAGTCTAAGACCTTAGCTATTAGGCCAGAGTGCAAGTCTAAGACCTTAGCCATTAGGCCAGAGTAAGAGTTACGACCTTAACCAATAGGCCAGAGTACGAGACTAAGACCTTAGCTATTAGGCCAGAGTACGAGTCTAAGACCTTAGCTATTTGGCCAGAGTACTAGTCTAAGACCTTAGCTATTAGGCCAGAGTAAGAGTTAAGACCTTAACCATTAGGCCAGACTAAGAGTTAAGACCTTAACATGTAGGCCATAGTATGAGTCTAAGACCTTAGCTATTAGGCCAGAGTAAGAGTTAAGACCTTAACCATTAGGCCAGAGTACGAGTCTAAGACCTTAGCTATTAGGCCAGAGTAAGAGTTAAGACCTTAACCAGTAGGCCACAGTACGAGTCTAAGACCTTAGCTATTAGGCCAGAGTAACAGTTAAGACCTTAAACTGTAGGCCATAGTACGAGTCTAAGACCTTAGCTATTAGGCCAGAGTAACAGTTAAGACCTTAGCTATTAGGTCAGAGTAAGAGTTAAGACCTTAACCAGTAGGCCAGAGTACGAGTCAAAGACCTTAGCTATTAGGCCAGAGTAAGAGTTAAGACAATAACCTGTAGGCCATAGTACGAGTCTAAGATCTTAGCTATTAGGCCAGAGTAAGAGTTAAGACCTTAGCTATTAGGCCAGAGTAAGAGTTAAGACCTTAACCATCAGGCCAGAGTACGAGTCTAAGACCTTAGCTATTAGGCCAGAGTAACAGTTAAGACCTTAGCTATTAGGTCAGAGTAGGAGTTAAGACCTTAACCAGTAGGCCAGAGTACGAGTCTAAGACCTTAGCTATTAGGCCAGAGTAAGAGTTAAGACAATAACCTGTAGGCCATAGTACGAGTCTAAGACCTTAGCTATTAGGCCAGAGTAAGAGTTAAGACCTTAGCTATTAGGCCAGAGTAAGAGTTAAGACCTTAACCATTAGGCCAGAGTACGAGTCTAAGACCTTAGCTATTAGGCCAGAGTAATAGTTAAGACCTTAGCTTTTAGGCCAGAGTAAGAGTTAAGAGCTTAACCTGTAGGCGATAGTACGAGTCTAAGACCTTAGCTAATATTCCAGAGTAAGAGTTAAGACCTTAGCTATTAGGCCAGAGTAAGAGTTACGACCTTAACCAGTAGGCCAGAGTACGAGTCTAAGACCTTATCTATTAGGCCAGAGTACGAGTCTAAGACCTTAGCTATTTGGCCAGAGTACTAGTCTAAGACCTTAGCTATTAGGCCAGAGTAAGAGTTAAGACCTTAACCATTAGGCCAGACTAAGAGTTAAGACCTTAACATGTAGGCCATAGTATGAGTCTTAGACCTTAGCTATTAGGCCAGAGTAAGAGTTAAGACCTTAACCATTAGGCCAGAGTACGAGTCTAAGACCTTAGCTATTAGGCCAGAGTAAGAGCTAAGACCTTAGCTATTAGGGCAGAATAAGAGTTAACACATTAACCAGTAGGCCAGAGTACGAGTCTAAGACCTTAGCTATTAGGCCAGAGTAAGAGTTAAGACCTTAACCATTAGGCCAGAGTACGAGTCTAAGACCTTAGCTTTTAGGCCAGAGTAAGAGTTAAGACCTTAACCATTAGGCCAGAGTACGAGTCTAAGACCTTAGCTATTAGGCCAAAGTAAGAGTTAAGACCTTAACCAGTAGGTTAGAGTACGAGTCTAAGACCTTAGCTATTATTCCAGAGTAAGAGTTAAGTCCTTAACCATTAGGCCAGAGTACGAGTCTAAGACCTTAGCTATTAGGCAAGAGTACGAGTCTAAGACCTTAGCCATTAGGCCAGAGTAAGAGTTACGACCTTAACCAGAAGGCCAGAGTACGAGTCTAAGACCTTAGCTATTAGGCCAGAGTACGAGTCTAAGACCTTAGCTATTTGGCCAGAGTACTAATCTAAGACCTTAGCTATTAGGCCAGTGTAAGAGTTAAGACCTTAACCATTAGGCCAGACTAAGAGTTAAGACCTTAACATGTTAACCATAGTATGAGTCTAAGACCTTAGCTATTAGGCCAGAGTAAGAGTTAAGACCTTAACCATTAGGCCAGAGTACGAGTCTAAGACCTTAGCTATTAGGCCAGAGTAAAAGTTAAGACCTTAGCTATTAGGCCAGAGTAAGAGTTAAGACCTTAACCATTAGGCCATAGTACGAGTCTAAGACCTTAGCTATTAGGCCAGAGTAAGAGTTAAGACCTTAACCATTAGGCCATAGTACGAGTCTAAAACCTTAGCTATTAGGCCAGAGTAAGAGTTAAGACCTTAGCTATTAGGCCAGAGTAAGAGTTAAGACCTTAACCAGTAGTCCGGAGTACGAGTCTAAGACCTTAGCTATTAGGCCAGAGTAAGAGTTAAGACCTTAACCATTAGGCCAGAGTACGAGTCTAAGACCTTAGCTATTAGGCCAGAGTAAGAGTTAAGACCTTAACCAGTAGGCCAGAGTACGAGTCTTAGACCTTAGCTATTAGGCCAGAGTAAGAGTTAAGACCTTAACCAGTAGGCCAGAGTACGAGTCTAAGACCTTAGCTATTAGGCCAGAGTAAGAGTTAAGACAATAACCTGTAGGCCATAGTATGAGTCTAAGACCTTAGCTATTAGGCCAGAGTAAGAGTTAAGACCTTAGCTATTAGGCCAGAGTAAGAGTTAAGACCTTAACCATTAGGCCAGAGTACGAGTCTAAGACCTTAGCTATTAGGCCAGAGTAATAGTTAAGACCTTAGCTATTAGGCCAGAGTAAGAGTTAAGAGCTTAACCTGTAGGCGATAGTACGAGTCTAAGACCTTAGCTAATATTCCAGAGTAAGAGTTAAGACCTTAGCTATTAGGCCAGAGAAAGAGTTAAGACCTTAACCAGTAGGCCGGAGTACGAGTCTAAGACCTTAGCTATTAGGCCAGAGTAAGAGTTAAGACCTTAAACTGTAGGCCATAGTACGAGTCTAAGACCTTAGCTATTAGGCCAGAGTAAGAGTTAAGACCTTAGCTATTAGGCCAGAGTAAGAGTTAAGACCTTAACCAGTAGGCCAGAGTACGAGTCTAAGACCTTAGCTATTAGGCCAGAGTAAGAGTTAAGACAATAACCTGTAGGCCATAGTACGAGTCTAAGACCTTAGCTATTAGACCAGAGTAAGAGTTAAGACCTTAACCATTAGGCCAGAGTATGAGTCTAAGACCGTAGCTATTAGGCCAGAGTAATAGTTAAGACCTTAGCTATTAGGCCAGAGTAAGAGTTAAGAGCTTAACCTGTAGGCGATAGTGCGAGTCTAAGACCTTAGCTAATATTCCAGAGTAAGAGTTAAGACCTTATCCATTAGGCCAGAGTACGAGTCTAAGACCTTAGCTTTTAGGCCAGAGTAAGAGTTAAGACCTTAGCTATTAGGCCAGAGTAAGAGTTAAGACCTTAACCAGTAGGCCAGAGAAAGAGTTAAGACCTTAACCTGTAGGCCAGAGTAAGAGTTAAGACCTTAACCAGTAGGCCAGAGAATGAGTCTAAGACCTTAGCTATTAGGCCAGAGTAAGAGTTAAGACCTTAAACTGTAGGCCATAGTACGAGTCTAAGACCTTAGCTATTAGGCCAGAGTAAGAGTTAAGACCTTAGCTATTAGGCCAGAGTAGGAGTTAAGACCTTAACCAGTAGTCCGGAGTACGAGTCTAAGACCTTAGCTATTAGGCCAGAGTAAGAGTAAAGACCTTAACCATTAGGCCAGAGTACGAGTCTAAGACCTTAGCTATTAGGCCAGAGTAAGAGTTAAGACCTTAACCAGTAGGCCAGAGTATGAGTCTTAGACCTTAGCTATTAGGCCAGAGTAATAGTTAAGACCTTAGCTATTAGGCCAGAGTAAGAGTTAAGAGCTTAACCTGTAGGCGATAGTACGAGTCTAAGACCTTAGCTAATATTCCAGAGTAAGAGTTAAGACCTTAGCTATTAGGCCAGAGTAAGAGTTAAGACCTTAACCAGTAGGCCGGAGTACAAGTCTAAGACCTTAGCTATTAGGCCAGAGTAAGAGTTTAGACCTTAACCAGTAGGCCAGAGTACGAGTCTAAGACCTTAGCTATTAGGCCAGAGTAAGAGTTAAGACCTTAAACTGTAGGCCATAGTACGAGTCTAAGACCTTAGCTATTAGGCCAGAGTAAGAGTTAAGAGCTTAGCTATTAGGCCAGAGTAAGAGTTAAGACCTTAACCATTAGGCCAGAGTACGAGTCTAAGACCTTAGCTATTAGGCCAGAGTAATAGTTAAGACCTTAGCTATTAGGCCAGAGTAAGAGTTAAGAGCTTAACCTGTAGGCGATAGTACGAGTCTAAGACCTTAGCTAATATTCCAGAGTAAGAGTTAAGACCTTAGCTATTAGGCCAGAGAAAGAGTTAAGACCTTAACCAGTAGGCCGGAGTACGAGTCTAAGACCTTAGCTATTAGGCCAGAGTAAGAGTTAAGACCTTAAACTGTAGGCCATAGTACGAGTCTAAGACCTTAGCTATTAGGCCAGAGTAAGAGTTAAGACCTTAGCTATTAACGCCAGAGTAAGAGTTAAGACCTTAACCAGTAGGCCAGAGTACGAGTCTAAGACCTTAGCTATTAGGCCAGAGTAAGAGTTAAGACAATAACCTGTAGGCCATAGTACAAGTCTAAGACCTTAGCTATTAGGCCAGAGTAAGAGTTAAGACCTTAACCATTAGGCCAGAGTATGAGTCTAAGACCGTAGCTATTAGGCCAGAGTAATAGTTAAGACCTTAGCTATTAGGCCAGAGTAAGAGTTAAGAGCTTAACCTGTAGGCGATAGTGCGAGTCTAAGACCTTAGCTAATATTCCAGAGTAAGAGTTAAGACCTTATCCATTAGGCCAGAGTACGAGTCTAAGACCTTAGCTTTTAGGCCAGAGTAAGAGTTAAGACCTTAGCTATTAGGCCAGAGTAAGAGTTAAGACCTTAACCAGTAGGCCGGAGTACGAGTCTAAGACCTTAGCTATTAGGCCAGAGTAAGAGTTAAGACCTTAACCAGTAGGCCAAAGAAAGAGTTAAGACCTTAACCTGTAGGCCAGAGTAAGAGTTAAGACCTTAACCAGTAGGCCAGAGTGCGAGTCTAAGACCTTAGCTATTAGGCCAGAGTAAGAGTTAAGACCTTAAACTGTAGGCCATAGTACGAGTCTAAGACCTTAGCTATTAGGCCAGAGTAAGAGTTAAGACCTTAGCTATTAGGCCAGAGTAGGAGTTAAGACCTTAACCATTAGGCCAGAGTACGAGTCTAAGACCGTAGCTATTAGGCCAGAGTAATAGTTAAAACCTTAACTATTAGGCCAGAGTAAGAGTTAAGAGCTTATCCTGTAGGCGATAGTACGAGTCTAAGACCTTAGCTATTATTCCAGAGTAAGAGTTAAGTCCTTAACCATTAGGCCAGAGTACGAGTCTAAGACCTTAGCTATTAGGCCAGAGTACGAGTCTAAGACCTTAGCCATTAGGCCAGAGTAAGAGTTACGACCTTAACCAGTAGGCCAGAGTACGAGTCTAAGACCTTATCTATTAGGCCAGAGTACGAGTCTAAGACCTTAGCTATTTGGCCAGAGTAAGAGTTAAGACCTTAAACTGTAGGCCAGAGTACGAGTCTAAGACCTTAGCTATTAGGCCAGAGTAAGAGTTAAGACCTTAAACTGTAGGCCATAGTACGAGTCTAAGACCTTAGCTATGTGGCCAGAGTAAGAGTTAAGACCTTAGCTATTAGGCCAGAGTAAGAGTTAAGACGTTAACCATTAGGCCAGAGTACGAGTCTAAGACCTTAGCTATTAGGCCAGAGTAATAGTTAAGACCTTAGCTATTAGGCCAGAGTAAGAGTTAAGAGCTTAACCTGTAGGCGATAGTACGAGTCTAAGACCTTAGCTAATATTCCAGAGTAAGAGTTAAGACCTTAGCTATTAGGCCAGAGAAAGAGTTAAGACCTTATCCAGTAGGCCGGAGTACGAGTCTAAGACCTTAGCTATTAGGCCAGAGTAAGAGTTAAGACCTTAAACTGTAGGCCATAGTATGAGTCTAAGACCTTAGCTATTAGGCCAGAGTAAGAGTTAAGACCTTAGCTATTAGGCCAGAGTAAGAGTTAAGACCTTAACCAGTAGGCCAGAGTACGAGTCTAAGACCTTAGCTATTAGGCCAGAGTAAGAGTTAAGACAATAAGCTGTAGGCCATAGTACGAGTCTAAGACCTTAGCTATTAGGCCAGAGTAAGAGTTAAGACCTTAACCATTAGGCCAGAGTATGAGTCTAAGACCGTAGCTATTAGGCCAGAGTAATAGTTAAGACCTTAGCTATTAGGCCAGAGTAAGAGTTAAGAGCTTAACCTGTAGGCGATAGTGCGAGTCTAAGACCTTAGCTAATATTCCAGAGTAAGAGTTAAGACCTTATCCATTAGGCCAGAGTACGAGTCTAAGACCTTAGCTTTTAGGCCAGAGTAAGAGTTAAGACCTTAGCTATTAGGCCAGAGTAAGAGTTAAGACCTTAACCAGTAGGCCGGAGTACGAGTCTAAGACCTTAGCTATTAGGCCAGAGTAAGAGTTAAGACCTTAACCAGTAGGCCAGAGAAAGAGTTAAGACCTTAACCTGTAGGCCAGAGTAAGACTTAAGACCTTAACCAGTAGGCCAGAGTGCGAGTCTAAGACCTTAGCTATTAGGCCAGAGTAAGAGTTAAGACCTTAAACTGTAGGCCATAGTACGAGTCTAAGACCTTAGCTATTAGGCCAGAGTAAGAGTTAAGACCTTAGCTATTAGGCCAGAGTAGGAGTTAAGACCTTAACCATTAGGCCAGAGTACGAGTCTAAGACCGTAGCTATTAGGCCAGAGTAATAGTTAAAACCTTAACTATTAGGCCAGAGTAAGAGTTAAGAGCTTAACCTGTAGGCGATAGTACGAGTCTAAGACCTTAGCTATTATTCCAGAGTAAGAGTTAAGTCCTTAACCATTAGGCCAGAGTACGAGTCTAAGACCTTAGCTATTAGGCCAGAGTACGAGTCTAAGACCTTAGCCATTAGGCCAGAGTAAGAGTTACGACCTTAACCAGTAGGCCAGAGTACGAGTCTAAGACCTTATCTATTAGGCCAGAGTACGAGTCTAAGACCTTAGCTATTTGGCCAGAGTACTAGTCTAAGACCTTAGCTATTAGGCCAGAGTAAGAGTTAAGACCTTAACCATTAGGCCAGACTAAGAGTTAAGACCTTAACATGTAGGCCATAGTATGAGTCTAAGACCTTAGCTATTACGCCAGAGTAAGAGTTAAGACCTTAACCATTAGGCCAGAGTACGAGTCTAAGACCTTAGCTATTAGGCCAGAGTAAAAGTTAAGACCTTAGCTATTAGGCCAGAGTAAGAGTTAAGACCTTAACCATTAAGCCATAGTACAAGTCTAAGACCTTAGCTATTAGGCCAGAGTAAGAGCTAAGACCTTAGCTATTAGGGCAGAATAAGAGTTAACATATTAACCAGTAGGCCAGAGTACGAGTCTAAGACCTTAGCTATTAGGCCAGAGTAAGAGTTAAGACCTTAACCATTAGGCCAGAGTACGAGTCTAAGACCTTAGCTATTAGGCCAGAGTAAGAGTTAAGACCTTAACCATTAGGCCAGAGTACGAGTCTAAGACCTTAGCTATTAGGCCAGAGTAAGAGTTAAGACCTTAACCAGTAGGCCAGAGTACGAGTCTAAGACCTTAGCTATTATTCCAGAGTATGAGTTAAGTCCTTAACCATTAGGCCAGAGTACGAGTCTAAGACCTTAGCTATTAGGCCAGAGTACAAGTCTAAGACCTTAGCCATTAGGCCAGAGTAAGAGTTACGACCTTAACCAGAAGGCCAGAGTACGAGTCTAAGACCTTAGCTATTAGGCCAGAGTACGAGTCTAAGACCTTAGCTATTTGGCCAGAGTACTAGTCTAAGACCTTAGCTATTAGGCCAGTGTAAGAGTTAAGACCTTAACCATTAGGCCAGACTAAGAGTTAAGACCTTAACATGTTGGCCATAGTATGAGTCTAAGACCTTAGCTATTAGGCCAGAGTAAGAGTTAAGACCTTAACCATTAGGCCAGAGTACGAGTCTAAGACCTTAGCTATTAGGCCAGAGTAAAAGTTAAGACCTTAGCTATTAGGCCAGAGTAAGAGTTAAGACCTTAACCATTAGGCCATAGTACGAGTCTAAGACCTTAGCTATTAGGCCAGAGTAAGAGTTAAGACCTTAACCATTAGGCCATAGTACGAGTCTAAGACCTTAGCTATTAGGCCAGAGTAAGAGTTAAGACCTTAGCTATTAGGCCAGAGTAAGAGTTAAGACCTTAACCAGTAGTCCGGAGTACGAGTCTAAGACCTTAGCTATTAGGCCAGAGTAAGAGTTAAGACCTTAACCATTAGGCCAGAGTACGAGTCTAAGACCTTAGCTATTAGGCCAGAGTAAGAGTTAAGACCTTAACCAGTAGGCCAGAGTACGAGTCTTAGACCTTAGCTATTAGGCCAGAGTAAGAGTTAAGACCTTAACCAGTAGGCCAGAGTACGAGTCTAAGACCTTAGCTATTAGGCCAGAGTAAGAGTTAAGACAATAACCTGTAGGCCATAGTACGAGTCTCAGACCTTAGCTATTAGGCCAGAGTAAGAGTTAAGACCTTAGCTATTAGGCCAGAGTAAGAGTTAAGACCTTAACCATTAGGCCAGAGTACGAGTCTAAGACCTTAGCTATTAGGCCAGAGTAATAGTTAAGACCTTAGCTATTAGGCCAGAGTAAGAGTTAAGAGCTTAACCTGTAGGCGATAGTACGAGTCTAAGACCTTAGCTAATATTCCAGAGTAAGAGTTAAGACCTTAGCTATTAGGCCAGAGTAAGAGTTAAGACCTTAAACTGTAGGCCATAGTACGAGTCTAAGACCTTAGCTATTAGGCCAGAGTAAGAGTTAAGACCTTAGCTATTAGGCCAGAGTAAGAGTTAAGACCTTAACCAGTAGGCCAGAGTATGAGTCTAAGACCTTAGCTATTAGACCAGAGTAAGTGTTAAGACAATAACCTGTAGGCCATAGTACGAGTCTAAGACCTTAGCTATTAGGCCAGAGTAAGAGTTAAGACCTTAACCATTAGGCCAGAGTACGAGTCTAAGACCGTAGCTATTAGGCCAGAGTAATAGTTAAGACCTTAGCTATTAGGCCAGAGTAACAGTTAAGAGCTTAACCTGTAGGCAATAGTACGAGTCTAAGACCTTAGCTAATATTCCAGAGTAAGAGTTAAGACCTTATCCATTAGGCCAGAGAACGAGTCTAAGACCTTAGCTTTTAGGCCAGAGTAAGAGTTAATTCCTTAGCTATTAGGCCAGAGTAAGAGTTAAGACCTTAACCAGTAGGCCGGAGTACGAGTCTAAGACCTTATCTATTAGGCCAGAGTAAGAGTTAAGACCTTAACCAGTAGGCCAGAAAAAGAGTTAAGACCTTAACCTGTAGGCCAGAGTAAGAGTTAAGGCCTTTCCAGTAGGCCAGAGTACGAGTCTAAGACCTTAGCTATTAGGCCAGAGTAAGAGTTAAGACCTTAAACTGTAGGCCATAGTACGAGTCTAAGACCTTAGCTATTAGGCCAGAGTAAGAGTTAAGACCTTAGCTATTAGGCCAGAGTAGGAGTTAAGACCTTAACCATTAGGCCAGAGTAAGAGTTAAGGCCTTTCCAGTAGGCCAGAGTACGAGTCTAAGACCTTAGCTATTAGGCCAGAGTAAGAGTTAAGACCTTAAACTGTAGGCCAGAGTACGAGTCTAAGACCGTAGCTATTAGGCCAGAGTAATAGTTAAAACCTTAACTATTAGGCCAGAGTAAGAGTTAAGAGCTTAACCTGTAGGCGATAGTACGAGTCTAAGACCTTAGCTATTATTCCAGAGTAAGAGTTAAGTCCTTAACCATTAGGCCAGAGTACGAGTCTAAGACCTTAGCTATTAGGCCAGAGTACGAGTCTAAGACCTTAGCCATTAGGCCAGAGTAAGAGTTACGACCTTAACCAGTAGGCCAGAGTACGAGTCTAAGACCTTATCTATTAGGCCAGAGTACGAGTCTAAGACCTTAGCTATTTGGCCAGAGTACTAGTCTAAGACCTTAGCTATTAGGCCAGAGTAAGAGTTAAGACCTTAACCATTAGGCCAGACTAAGAGTTAAGACCTTAACATGTAGGCCATAGTATGAGTCTAAGACCTTAGCTATTACGCCAGAGTAAGAGTTAAGACCTTAACCATTAGGCCAGAGTACGAGTCTAAGACCTTAGCTATTAGGCCAGAGTAAAAGTTAAGACCTTAGCTATTAGGCCAGAGTAAGAGTTAAGACCTTAACCATTAAGCCATAGTACAAGTCTAAGACCTTAGCTATTAGGCCAGAGTAAGAGCTAAGACCTTAGCTATTAGGGAAGAATAAGAGTTAACATATTAACCAGTAGGCCAGAGTACGAGTCTAAGACCTTAGCTATTAGGCCAGAGTAAGAGTTAAGACCTTAACCATTAGGCCAGAGTACGAGTCTAAGACCTTAGCTATTAGGCCAGAGTAAGAGTTAAGACCTTAACCATTAGGCCAGAGTACGAGTCTAAGACCTTAGCTATTAGGCCAGAGTAAGAGTTAAGACCTTAACCAGTAGGCCAGAGTACGAGTCTAAGACCTTAGCTATTATTCCAGAGTATGAGTTAAGTCCTTAACCATTAGGCCAGAGTACGAGTCTAAGACCTTAGCTATTAGGCCAGAGTACAAGTCTAAGACCTTAGCCATTAGGCCAGAGTAAGAGTTACGACCTTAACCAGAAGGCCAGAGTACGAGTCTAAGACCTTAGCTATTAGGCCAGAGTACGAGTCTAAGACCTTAGCTATTTGGCCAGAGTACTAGTCTAAGACCTTAGCTATTAGGCCAGTGTAAGAGTTAAGACCTTAACCATTAGGCCAGACTAAGAGTTAAGACCTTAACATGTTGGCCATAGTATGAGTCTAAGACCTTAGCTATTAGGCCAGAGTAAGAGTTAAGACCTTAACCATTAGGCCAGAGTACGAGTCTAAGACCTTAGCTATTAGGCCAGAGTAAAAGTTAAGACCTTAGCTATTAGGCCAGAGTAAGAGTTAAGACCTTAACCAGTAGGCCAAAGAAAGAGTTAAGACCTTAACCTGTAGGCCAGAGTAAGAGTTAAGACCTTAACCAGTAGGCCAGAGTGCGAGTCTAAGACCTTAGCTATTAGGCCAGAGTAAGAGTTAAGACCTTAAACTGTAGGCCATAGTACGAGTCTAAGACCTTAGCTATTAGGCCAGAGTAAGAGTTAAGACCTTAGCTATTAGGCCAGAGTAGGAGTTAAGACCTTAACCATTAGGCCAGAGTACGAGTCTAAGACCGTAGCTATTAGGCCAGAGTAATAGTTAAAACCTTAACTATTAGGCCAGAGTAAGAGTTAAGAGCTTATCCTGTAGGCGATAGTACGAGTCTAAGACCTTAGCTATTATTCCAGAGTAAGAGTTAAGTCCTTAACCATTAGGCCAGAGTACGAGTCTAAGACCTTAGCTATTAGGCCAGAGTACGAGTCTAAGACCTTAGCCATTAGGCCAGAGTAAGAGTTACGACCTTAACCAGTAGGCCAGAGTACGAGTCTAAGACCTTATCTATTAGGCCAGAGTACGAGTCTAAGACCTTAGCTATTTGGCCAGAGTAAGAGTTAAGACCTTAAACTGTAGGCCAGAGTACGAGTCTAAGACCTTAGCTATTAGGCCAGAGTAAGAGTTAAGACCTTAAACTGTAGGCCATAGTACGAGTCTAAGACCTTAGCTATGTGGCCAGAGTAAGAGTTAAGACCTTAGCTATTAGGCCAGAGTAAGAGTTAAGACGTTAACCATTAGGCCAGAGTACGAGTCTAAGACCTTAGCTATTAGGCCAGAGTAATAGTTAAGACCTTAGCTATTAGGCCAGAGTAAGAGTTAAGAGCTTAACCTGTAGGCGATAGTACGAGTCTAAGACCTTAGCTAATATTCCAGAGTAAGAGTTAAGACCTTAGCTATTAGGCCAGAGAAAGAGTTAAGACCTTATCCAGTAGGCCGGAGTACGAGTCTAAGACCTTAGCTATTAGGCCAGAGTAAGAGTTAAGACCTTAAACTGTAGGCCATAGTATGAGTCTAAGACCTTAGCTATTAGGCCAGAGTAAGAGTTAAGACCTTAGCTATTAGGCCAGAGTAAGAGTTAAGACCTTAACCAGTAGGCCAGAGTACGAGTCTAAGACCTTAGCTATTAGGCCAGAGTAAGAGTTAAGACAATAAGCTGTAGGCCATAGTACGAGTCTAAGACCTTAGCTATTAGGCCAGAGTAAGAGTTAAGACCTTAACCATTAGGCCAGAGTATGAGTCTAAAACCGTAGCTATTAGGCCAGAGTAATAGTTAAGACCTTAGCTATTAGGCCAGAGTAAGAGTTAAGAGCTTAACCTGTAGGCGATAGTGCGAGTCTAAGACCTTAGCTAATATTCCAGAGTAAGAGTTAAGACCTTATCCATTAGGCCAGAGTACGAGTCTAAGACCTTAGCTTTTAGGCCAGAGTAAGAGTTAAGACCTTAGCTATTAGGCCAGAGTAAGAGTTAAGACCTTAACCAGTAGGCCGGAGTACGAGTCTAAGACCTTAGCTATTAGGCCAGAGTAAGAGTTAAGACCTTAACCAGTAGGCCAGAGAAAGAGTTAAGACCTTAACCTGTAGGCCAGAGTAAGACTTAAGACCTTAACCAGTAGGCCAGAGTGCGAGTCTAAGACCTTAGCTATTAGGCCAGAGTAAGAGTTAAGACCTTAAACTGTAGGCCATAGTACGAGTCTAAGACCTTAGCTATTAGGCCAGAGTAAGAGTTAAGACCTTAGCTATTAGGCCAGAGTAGGAGTTAAGACCTTAACCATTAGGCCAGAGTACGAGTCTAAGACCGTAGCTATTAGGCCAGAGTAATAGTTAAAACCTTAACTATTAGGCCAGAGTAAGAGTTAAGAGCTTAACCTGTAGGCGATAGTACGAGTCTAAGACCTTAGCTATTATTCCAGAGTAAGAGTTAAGTCCTTAACCATTAGGCCAGAGTACGAGTCTAAGACCTTAGCTATTAGGCCAGAGTACGAGTCTAAGACCTTAGCCATTAGGCCAGAGTAAGAGTTACGACCTTAACCAGTAGGCCAGAGTACGAGTCTAAGACCTTATCTATTAGGCCAGAGTACGAGTCTAAGACCTTAGCTATTTGGCCAGAGTACTAGTCTAAGACCTTAGCTATTAGGCCAGAGTAAGAGTTAAGACCTTAACCATTAGGCCAGACTAAGAGTTAAGACCTTAACATGTAGGCCATAGTATGAGTCTAAGACCTTAGCTATTACGCCAGAGTAAGAGTTAAGACCTTAACCATTAGGCCAGAGTACGAGTCTAAGACCTTAGCTATTAGGCCAGAGTAAAAGTTAAGACCTTAGCTATTAGGCCAGAGTAAGAGTTAAGACCTTAACCATTAAGCCATAGTACAAGTCTAAGACCTTAGCTATTAGGCCAGAGTAAGAGCTAAGACCTTAGCTATTAGGGCAGAATAAGAGTTAACATATTAACCAGTAGGCCAGAGTACGAGTCTAAGACCTTAGCTATTAGGCCAGAGTAAGAGTTAAGACCTTAACCATTAGGCCAGAGTACGAGTCTAAGACCTTAGCTATTAGGCCAGAGTAAGAGTTAAGACCTTAACCATTAGGCCAGAGTACGAGTCTAAGACCTTAGCTATTAGGCCAGAGTAAGAGTTAAGACCTTAACCAGTAGGCCAGAGTACGAGTCTAAGACCTTAGCTATTATTCCAGAGTATGAGTTAAGTCCTTAACCATTAGGCCAGAGTACGAGTCTAAGACCTTAGCTATTAGGCCAGAGTACAAGTCTAAGACCTTAGCCATTAGGCCAGAGTAAGAGTTACGACCTTAACCAGAAGGCCAGAGTACGAGTCTAAGACCTTAGCTATTAGGCCAGAGTACGAGTCTAAGACCTTAGCTATTTGGCCAGAGTACTAGTCTAAGACCTTAGCTATTAGGCCAGTGTAAGAGTTAAGACCTTAACCATTAGGCCAGACTAAGAGTTAAGACCTTAACATGTTGGCCATAGTATGAGTCTAAGACCTTAGCTATTAGGCCAGAGTAAGAGTTAAGACCTTAACCATTAGGCCAGAGTACGAGTCTAAGACCTTAGCTATTAGGCCAGAGTAAAAGTTAAGACCTTAGCTATTAGGCCAGAGTAAGAGTTAAGACCTTAACCATTAGGCCATAGTACGAGTCTAAGACCTTAGCTATTAGGCCAGAGTAAGAGTTAAGACCTTAACCATTAGGCCATAGTACGAGTCTAAGACCTTAGCTATTAGGCCAGAGTAAGAGTTAAGACCTTAGCTATTAGGCCAGAGTAAGAGTTAAGACCTTAACCAGTAGTCCGGAGTACGAGTCTAAGACCTTAGCTATTAGGCCAGAGTAAGAGTTAAGACCTTAACCATTAGGCCAGAGTACGAGTCTAAGACCTTAGCTATTAGGCCAGAGTAAGAGTTAAGACCTTAACCAGTAGGCCAGAGTACGAGTCTTAGACCTTAGCTATTAGGCCAGAGTAAGAGTTAAGACCTTAACCAGTAGGCCAGAGTACGAGTCTAAGACCTTAGCTATTAGGCCAGAGTAAGAGTTAAGACAATAACCTGTAGGCCATAGTACGAGTCTCAGACCTTAGCTATTAGGCCAGAGTAAGAGTTAAGACCTTAGCTATTAGGCCAGAGTAAGAGTTAAGACCTTAACCATTAGGCCAGAGTACGAGTCTAAGACCTTAGCTATTAGGCCAGAGTAATAGTTAAGACCTTAGCTATTAGGCCAGAGTAAGAGTTAAGAGCTTAACCTGTAGGCGATAGTACGAGTCTAAGACCTTAGCTAATATTCCAGAGTAAGAGTTAAGACCTTAGCTATTAGGCCAGAGTAAGAGTTAAGACCTTAAACTGTAGGCCATAGTACGAGTCTAAGACCTTAGCTATTAGGCCAGAGTAAGAGTTAAGACCTTAGCTATTAGGCCAGAGTAAGAGTTAAGACCTTAACCAGTAGGCCAGAGTATGAGTCTAAGACCTTAGCTATTAGGCCAGAGTAAGTGTTAAGACAATAACCTGTAGGCCATAGTACGAGTCTAAGACCTTAGCTATTAGGCCAGAGTAAGAGTTAAGACCTTAACCATTAGGCCAGAGTACGAGTCTAAGACCGTAGCTATTAGGCCAGAGTAATAGTTAAGACCTTAGCTATTAGGCCAGAGTAACAGTTAAGAGCTTAACCTGTAGGCAATAGTACGAGTCTAAGACCTTAGCTAATATTCCAGAGTAAGAGTTAAGACCTTATCCATTAGGCCAGAGAACGAGTCTAAGACCTTAGCTTTTAGGCCAGAGTAAGAGTTAATTCCTTAGCTATTAGGCCAGAGTAAGAGTTAAGACCTTAACCAGTAGGCCGGAGTACGAGTCTAAGACCTTATCTATTAGGCCAGAGTAAGAGTTAAGACCTTAACCAGTAGGCCAGAAAAAGAGTTAAGACCTTAACCTGTAGGCCAGAGTAAGAGTTAAGGCCTTTCCAGTAGGCCAGAGTACGAGTCTAAGACCTTAGCTATTAGGCCAGAGTAAGAGTTAAGACCTTAAACTGTAGGCCATAGTACGAGTCTAAGACCTTAGCTATTAGGCCAGAGTAAGAGTTAAGACCTTAGCTATTAGGCCAGAGTAGGAGTTAAGACCTTAACCATTAGGCCAGAGTAAGAGTTAAGGCCTTTCCAGTAGGCCAGAGTACGAGTCTAAGACCTTAGCTATTAGGCCAGAGTAAGAGTTAAGACCTTAAACTGTAGGCCAGAGTACGAGTCTAAGACCGTAGCTATTAGGCCAGAGTAATAGTTAAAACCTTAACTATTAGGCCAGAGTAAGAGTTAAGAGCTTAACCTGTAGGCGATAGTACGAGTCTAAGACCTTAGCTATTATTCCAGAGTAAGAGTTAAGTCCTTAACCATTAGGCCAGAGTACGAGTCTAAGACCTTAGCTATTAGGCCAGAGTACGAGTCTAAGACCTTAGCCATTAGGCCAGAGTAAGAGTTACGACCTTAACCAGTAGGCCAGAGTACGAGTCTAAGACCTTATCTATTAGGCCAGAGTACGAGTCTAAGACCTTAGCTATTTGGCCAGAGTACTAGTCTAAGACCTTAGCTATTAGGCCAGAGTAAGAGTTAAGACCTTAACCATTAGGCCAGACTAAGAGTTAAGACCTTAACATGTAGGCCATAGTATGAGTCTAAGACCTTAGCTATTACGCCAGAGTAAGAGTTAAGACCTTAACCATTAGGCCAGAGTACGAGTCTAAGACCTTAGCTATTAGGCCAGAGTAAAAGTTAAGACCTTAGCTATTAGGCCAGAGTAAGAGTTAAGACCTTAACCATTAAGCCATAGTACAAGTCTAAGACCTTAGCTATTAGGCCAGAGTAAGAGCTAAGACCTTAGCTATTAGGGAAGAATAAGAGTTAACATATTAACCAGTAGGCCAGAGTACGAGTCTAAGACCTTAGCTATTAGGCCAGAGTAAGAGTTAAGACATTAACCATTAGGCCAGAGTACGAGTCTAAGACCTTAGCTATTAGGCCAGAGTAAGAGTTAAGACCTTAACCATTAGGCCAGAGTACGAGTCTAAGACCTTAGCTATTAGGCCAGAGTAAGAGTTAAGACCTTAACCAGTAGGCCAGAGTACGAGTCTAAGACCTTAGCTATTATTCCAGAGTATGAGTTAAGTCCTTAACCATTAGGCCAGAGTACGAGTCTAAGACCTTAGCTATTAGGCCAGAGTACAAGTCTAAGACCTTAGCCATTAGGCCAGAGTAAGAGTTACGACCTTAACCAGAAGGCCAGAGTACGAGTCTAAGACCTTAGCTATTAGGCCAGAGTACGAGTCTAAGACCTTAGCTATTTGGCCAGAGTACTAGTCTAAGACCTTAGCTATTAGGCCAGTGTAAGAGTTAAGACCTTAACCATTAGGCCAGACTAAGAGTTAAGACCTTAACATGTTGGCCATAGTATGAGTCTAAGACCTTAGCTATTAGGCCAGAGTAAGAGTTAAGACCTTAACCATTAGGCCAGAGTACGAGTCTAAGACCTTAGCTATTAGGCCAGAGTAAAAGTTAAGACCTTAGCTATTAGGCCAGAGTAAGAGTTAAGACCTTAACCATTAGGCCATAGTACGAGTCTAAGACCTTAGCTATTAGGCCAGAGTAAGAGTTAAGACCTTAACCATTAGGCCATAGTACGAGTCTAAGACCTTAGCTATTAGGCCAGAGTAAGAGTTAAGACCTTAGCTATTAGGCCAGAGTAAGAGTTAAGACCTTAACCAGTAGTCCGGAGTACGAGTCTAAGACCTTAGCTATTAGGCCAGAGTAAGAGTTAAGACCTTAACCATTAGGCCAGAGTACGAGTCTAAGACCTTAGCTATTAGGCCAGAGTAAGAGTTAAGACCTTAACCAGTAGGCCAGAGTACGAGTCTTAGACCTTAGCTATTAGGCCAGAGTAAGAGTTAAGACCTTAACCAGTAGGCCAGAGTACGAGTCTAAGACCTTAGCTATTAGGCCAGAGTAAGAGTTAAGACAATAACCTGTAGGCCATAGTACGAGTCTAAGACCTTAGCTATTAGGCCAGAGTAAGAGTTAAGACCTTAGCTATTAGGCCAGAGTAAGAGTTAAGACCTTAACCATTAGGCCAGAGTACGAGTCTAAGACCTTAGCTATTAGGCCAGAGTAATAGTTAAGACCTTAGCTATTAGGCCAGAGTAAGAGTTAAGAGCTTAACCTGTAGGCGATAGTACGAGTCTAAGACCTTAGCTAATATTCCAGAGTAAGAGTTAAGACCTTAGCTATTAGGCCAGAGTAAGAGTTAAGACCTTAAACTGTAGGCCATAGTACGAGTCTAAGACCTTAGCTATTAGGCCAGAGTAAGAGTTAAGACCTTAGCTATTAGGCCAGAGTAAGAGTTAAGACCTTAACCAGTAGGCCAGAGTATGAGTCTAAGACCTTAGCTATTAGGCCAGAGTAAGTGTTAAGACAATAACCTGTAGGCCATAGTACGAGTCTAAGACCTTAGCTATTAGGCCAGAGTAAGAGTTAAGACCTTAACCATTAGGCCAGAGTACGAGTCTAAGACCGTAGCTATTAGGCCAGAGTAATAGTTAAGACCTTAGCTATTAGGCCAGAGTAACAGTTAAGAGCTTAACCTGTAGGCAATAGTACGAGTCTAAGACCTTAGCTAATATTCCAGAGTAAGAGTTAAGACCTTATCCATTAGGCCAGAGTACGAGTCTAAGACCTTAGCTTTTAGGCCAGAGTAAGAGTTAATTCCTTAGCTATTAGGCCAGAGTAAGAGTTAAGACCTTAACCAGTAGGCCGGAGTACGAGTCTAAGACCTTATCTATTAGGCCAGAGTAAGAGTTAAGACCTTAACCAGTAGGCCAGAAAAAGAGTTAAGACCTTAACCTGTAGGCCAGAGTAAGAGTTAAGGCCTTTCCAGTAGGCCAGAGTACGAGTCTAAGACCTTAGCTATTAGGCCAGAGTAAGAGTTAAGACCTTAAACTGTAGGCCATAGTACGAGTCTAAGACCTTAGCTATTAGGCCAGAGTAAGAGTTAAGACCTTAGCTATTAGGCCAGAGTAGGAGTTAAGACCTTAACCATTAGGCCAGAGTAAGAGTTAAGGCCTTTCCAGTAGGCCAGAGTACGAGTCTAAGACCTTAGCTATTAGGCCAGAGTAAGAGTTAAGACCTTAAACTGTAGGCCAGAGTACGAGTCTAAGACCGTAGCTATTAGGCCAGAGTAATAGTTAAAACCTTAACTATTAGGCCAGAGTAAGAGTTAAGAGCTTAACCTGTAGGCGATAGTACGAGTCTAAGACCTTAGCTATTATTCCAGAGTAAGAGTTAAGTCCTTAACCATTAGGCCAGAGTACGAGTCTAAGACCTTAGCTATTAGGCCAGAGTACGAGTCTAAGACCTTAGCCATTAGGCCAGAGTAAGAGTTACGACCTTAACCAGTAGGCCAGAGTACGAGTCTAAGACATTATCTATTAGGCCAGAGTACGAGTCTAAGACCTTAGCTATTTGGTCAGAGTACTAGTCTAAGACCTTAGCTATTAGGCCAGAGTAAGAGTTAAGACCTTAACCATTAGGCCAGACTAAGAGTTAAGACCTTAACATGTAGGCCATAGTATGAGTCTAAGACCTTAGCTATTACGCCAGAGTAAGAGTGAAGACCTTAACCATTAGGCCAGAGTACGAGTCTAAGACCTTAGCTATTAGGCCAGAGTAAAAGTTAAGACCTTAGCTATTAGGCCAGAGTAAGAGTTAAGACCTTAACCATTAAGCCATAGTACAAGTCTAAGACCTTAGCTATTAGGCCAGAGTAAGAGCTAAGACCTTAGCTATTAGGGCAGAATAAGAGTTAACATATTAACCAGTAGGCCAGAGTACGAGTCTAAGACCTTAGCTATTAGGCCAGAGTAAGAGTTAAGACCTTAACCATTAGGCCAGAGTACGAGTCTAAGACCTTAGCTATTAGGCCAGAGTAAGATTTAAGACCTTAACCATTAGGCCAGAGTACGAGTCTAAGACCTTAGCTATTAGGCCAGAGTAAGAGTTAAGACCTTAACCAGTAGGCCAGAGTACGAGTCTAAGACCTTAGCTATTATTCCAGAGTATGAGTTAAGTCCTTAACCATTAGGCCAGAGTACGAGTCTAAGACCTTAGCTATTAGGCCAGAGTACAAGTCTAAGACCTTAGCCATTAGGCCAGAGTAAGAGTTACGACCTTAACCAGAAGGCCAGAGTACGAGTCTAAGACCTTAGCTATTAGGCCAGAGTACGAGTCTAAGACCTTAGCTATTTGGCCAGAGTACTAGTCTAAGACCTTAGCTATTAGGCCAGTGTAAGAGTTAAGACCTTAACCATTAGGCCAGACTAAGAGTTAAGACCTTAACATGTTGGCCATAGTATGAGTCTAAGACCTTAGCTATTAGGCCAGAGTAAGAGTTAAGACCTTAACCATTAGGCCAGAGTACGAGTCTAAGACCTTAGCTATTAGGCCAGAGTAAAAGTTAAGACCTTAGCTATTAGGCCAGAGTAAGAGTTAAGACCTTAACCATTAGGCCATAGTACGAGTCTAAGACCTTAGCTATTAGGCCAGAGTAAGAGTTAAGACCTTAACCATTAGGCCATAGTACGAGTCTAAGACCTTAGCTATTAGGCCAGAGTAAGAGTTAAGACCTTAGCTATTAGGCCAGAGTAAGGGTTAAGACCTTAACCAGTAGTCCGGAGTACGAGTCTAAGACCTTAGCTATTAGGCCAGAGTAAGAGTTAAGACCTTAACCATTAGGCCAGAGTACGAGTCTAAGACCTTAGCTATTAGGCCAGAGTAAGAGTTAAGACCTTAACCAGTAGGCCAGAGTACGAGTCTTAGACCTTAGCTATTAGGCCAGAGTAAGAGTTAAGACCTTAACCAGTAGGCCAGAGTACGAGTCTAAGACCTTAGCTATTAGGCCAGAGTAAGAGTTAAGACAATAACCTGTAGGCCATGGTACGAGTCTAAGACCTTAGCTATTAGGCCAGAGTAAGAGTTAAGACCTTAGCTATTAGGCCAGAGTAAGAGTTAAGACCTTAACCATTAGGCCAGAGTACGAGTCTAAGACCTTAGCTATTAGGCCAGAGTAATAGTTAAGACCTTAGCTATTAGGCCAGAGTAAGAGTTAAGAGCTTAACCTGTAGGCGATAGTACGAGTCTAAGACCTTAGCTAATATTCCAGAGTAAGAGTTAAGACCTTAGCTATTAGGCCAGAGTAAGAGTTAAGACCTTAAACTGTAGGCCATAGTGCGAGTCTAAGACCTTAGCTATTAGGCCAGAGTAAGAGTTAAGACCTTAGCTATTAGGCCAGAGTAAGAGTTAAGACCTTAACCAGTAGGCCAGAGTATGAGTCTAAGACCTTAGCTATTAGGCCAGAGTAAGTGTTAAGACAATAACCTGTAGGCCATAGTACGAGTCTAAGACCTTAGCTATTAGGCCAGAGTAAGAGTTAAGACCTTAACCATTAGGCCAGAGTACGAGTCTAAGACCGTAGCTATTAGGCCAGAGTAATAGTTAAGACCTTAGCTATTAGGCCAGAGTAACAGTTAAGAGCTTAACCTGTAGGCAATAGTACGAGTCTAAGACCTTAGCTAATATTCCAGAGTAAGAGTTAAGACCTTATCCATTAGGCCAGAGTACGAGTCTAAGACCTTAGCTTTTAGGCCAGAGTAAGAGTTAATTCCTTAGCTATTAGGCCAGAGTAAGAGTTAAGACCTTAACCAGTAGGCCGGAGTACGAGTCTAAGACCTTATCTATTAGGCCTGAGTAAGAGTTAAGACCTTAACCAGTAGGCCAGAAAAAGAGTTAAGACCTTAACCTGTAGGCCAGAGTAAGAGTTAAGGCCTTTCCAGTAGGCCAGAGTACGAGTCTAAGACCTTAGCTATTAGGCCAGAGTAAGAGTTAAGACCTTAAACTGTAGGCCATAGTACGAGTCTAAGACCTTAGCTATTAGGCCAGAGTAAGAGTTAAGACCTTAGCTATTAGGCCAGAGTAGGAGTTAAGACCTTAACCATTAGGCCAGAGTACGAGTCTAAGACCGTAGCTATTAGGCCAGAGTAATAGTTAAAACCTTAACTATTAGGCCAGAGTAAGAGTTAAGAGCTTAACCTGTAGGCGATAGTACGAGTCTAAGACCTTAGCTATTATTCCAGAGTAAGAGTTAAGTCCTTAACCATTAGGCCAGAGTACAAGTCTAAGACCTTAGCTATTAGGCCAGAGTGTGAGTCTAAGACCTTAGGCATTAGGCCAGAGTAAGAGTTACGACCTTAACCAGTAGGCCAGAGTACGAGTCTAAGACCTTAGCTATTAGGCCAGAGTACGAGTCTAAGACCTTAGCCATTAGGCCAGATTACGAGTCTAAGACCTTAGCTATTAGGCCAGAGTAAGAGTTAAGACCTTAACCAGTAGGCCAGAGTAAGAGTTAAGACCTTAGCTATTAGGCCAGAATACGAGTCTAAGACCTTAGCTATTATGCCAGAGTAAGAGTTAAGACCTTAGCTATTAGGCCAGAGTAAGAGTTAAGACCTTAACCATTAGGCCATAGTACGAGTCTAAGACATTAGCTATTAGGCCAGAGTAAGAGTTAAGACCTTAGCTATTAGGCCAGAGTAAGAGTTAGGACCTTAACCAGTAGGCCAGATTACGAGTCATAGACCTTAGCTATTAGGCCAGAGTAAGAGTTCAGACCTTAACCTGTAGGCCATAGTACGAGTCTAAGACCTTAGCTATTAGGCCAGAGTAAGAGTTAAGACCTTAGCTATTAGGCCAGAGTAAGAGTTAAGACCTTAACCATTAGGCCAGAGTACGAGTCTAAGACATTAGCTATTAGGCCAGAGTAAGAGTTAAGACCTTAACCAGTAGGCCAGAGTAAGAGTTAAGACCTTAACCATTAGGCCAGAGCACAAGTCTAAGACCTTAGCTATTAGGCCAGAGTAAGAGTTAAGACCGTAACCATTAGGCCAGAGTACGAGTCTAAGACCTTAGCTATTAGGCCAGAGTAAGAGTTAAGACCTTATCTATTAGGCCAGAGTAAGAGTTAAGACCTTAACCATTAGGCCATAGTACGAATCTTAGACCTTAGCTATTAGGCCAGAGTAAGAGTTAAGACCTTAACCAGTAGGCCAGAGTACGAGTCTAAGACCTTAGCTATTAGGCCAGAGTAAGAGTTAAGACCTTATCTATTAGGCCAGAGTAAGAGTTAAGACCTTAACCATTAGGCCATAGTACGAATCTTAGACCTTAGCTATTAGGCCAGAGTAACAGTTAAGACCTTAAACTGTAGGCCATAGTACGAGTCTAAGACCTTAGCTATTAGGCCAGAGTAACAGGTAAGACCTTAGCTATTAGGTCAGAGTAAGAGTTAAGACCTTAACCAGTAGGCCAGAGTACGAGTCTAAGACCTTAGCTATTAGGCCAGAGTAAGAGTTAAGACAATAACCTGTAGGCCATAGTACGAGTCTAAGACCTTAGCTATTAGGCCAGAGTAAGAGTTAAGACCTTAGCTATTAGGCCAAAGTAAGAGTTAAGACCTTAACCATTAGGCCAGAGTACGAGTCTAAGACCTTAGCTATTAGGCCAGAGTAATAGTTAAGACCTTAGCTATTAGGCCAGAGTAAGAGTTAAGAGCTTAACCTGTAGGCGATAGTACGAGTCTAAGACCTTAGCTAATATTCCAGAGTAAGAGTTAAGACCTTAGCTATTAGGCCAGAGTAAGAGTTAAGACCTTAACCAGTAGGCCGGAGTACGAGTCTAAGACCTTAGCTATTAGGCCAGAGTAAGAGTTAAGACCTTAGCTATTAGGCCAGAGTAAGAGTTAAGACCTTAACCAGTAGGCCAGAGTATGAGTCTAAGACCTTAGCTATTAGGCCAGAGTAAGAGTTAAGACAATAACCTGTAGGCCATAGTACGAGTCTAAGACCTTAGCTATTAGGCCAGAGTAAGAGTTAAGACCTTAACCATTAGGCCAGAGTACGAGTCTAAGACCGTAGCTATTAGGCCAGAGTAATAGTTAAGACCTTAGCTATTAGGCCAGAGTAAGAGTTAAGAGCTTAACCTGTAGGCAATAGTACGAGTCTAAGACCTTAGCTAATATTCCAGAGTAAGAGTTAAGACCTTATCCATTAGGCCAGAGTACGAGTCTAAGACCTTAGCTTTTAGGCCAGAGTAAGAGTTAAGACCTTAGCTATTAGGCCAGAGTAAGAGTTAAGACCTTAACCAGTAGGCCGGAGTACGAGTCTAAGACCTTAGCTATTAGGCCAGAGTAAGAGTAAAGACCTTAACCAGTAGGCCAGAGAAAGAGTTAAGACCTTAACCTGTAGGCCAGAGTAAGAGTTAAGACCTTAACCAGTAGGCCAGAGTACGAGTCTAAGACCTTAGCTATTAGGCCAGAGTAAGAGTTAAGACCTTAAACTGTAGGCCATAGTACGAGTCTAAGACCTTAGCTATTAGGCCAGAGTAAGAGTTAAGACCTTAGCTATTAGGCCAGAGTAGGAGTTAAGACCTTAACCATTAGGCCAGAGTACGAGTCTAAGACCGTAGCTATTAGGCCAGTGTAATAGTTACAACCTTAACTATTAGGCCAGAGTAAGAGTTAAGAGCTTAACCTGTAGGCGATAGTACGAGTCTAAGACCTTAGCTATTATTCCAGAGTAAGAGTTAAGTCCTTAACCATTAGGCCAGAGTACGAGTCTAAGACCTTAGCTATTAGGCCAGAGTGCGAGTCTAAGACCTTAGCCATTAGGCCAGTGTAAGAGTTACGACCTTAACCAGTAGGCCAGAGTACGAGTCTAAGACCTTAGCTATTAGGCCAGAGTACGAGTCTAAGACCTTAGCTATTTGGCCAGAGTACTAGTCTAAGACCTTAGCTATTAGGCCAGAGTAAGAGTTAAGACCTTAACCATTAGGCCAGACTAAGAGTTAAGACCTTAACATGTAGGCCATAGTATGAGTCTAAGACCTTAGCTATTAGGCCAGAGTAAGAGTTAAGACCTTAACCATTAGGCCAGAGTACGAGTCTAAGACCTTAGCTATTAGGCCAGAGTAAGAGTTAAGACCTTAACCAGTAGGCCACAGTACGAGTCTAAGACCTTAGCTATTAGGCCAGAGTAACAGTTAAGACCTTAAACTGTAGGCCATAGTACGAGTCTAAGACCTTAGCTATTAGGCCAGAGTAACAGTTAAGACCTTAGCTATTAGGTCAGAGTAAGAGTTAAGACCTTAACCAGTAGGCCAGAGTACGAGTCTAAGACCTTAGCTATTAGGCCAGAGTAAGAGTTAAGACAATAACCTGTAGGCCATAGTACGAGTCTAAGACCTTAGCTATTAGGCCAGAGTAAGAGTTAAGACCTTAGCTATTAGGCCAGAGTAAGAGTTAAGACCTTAACCATCAGGCCAGAGTACGAGTCTAAGACCTTAGCTATTAGGCCAGAGTAACAGTTAAGAACTTAGCTATTAGGTCAGAGTAAAAGTTAAGACCTTAACCAGTAGGCCAGAGTACGAGTCTAAGACCTTAGCTATTAGGCCAGAGTAAGAGTTAAGACAATAACCTGTAGGCCATAGTACGAGTCTAAGACCTTAGCTATTAGGCCAGAGTAAGAGTTAAGACCTATGCTATTAGGCCAGTGTAAGAGTTAAGACCTTAACCAGTAGGCCAGAGTACGAGTCTAAGACCTTAGCTATTAGGCCAGAGAACGAGTCTAAGACCTTAGCTATTAGGCCAGAATAAGAGTTAAGACCTTAACCAGTAGGCCAGAGTACAAGTCTAAGACCTTAGCTATTAGGCCAGAGTACGAGTCTAAGACCTTAGCTATTAGGCCAGATTACGAGTCTAAGACCTTAGCTATTAGGCCAGAGTAAGAGTTAAGACCTTAACCAGTAGGCCAGAGTAAGAGTTAAGACCTTAGCTATTAGGCCAGAGTACGAGTCTAAGACCTTAGCTATTATGCCAGAGTAAGAGTTAAGACCTTAGCTATTAGGCCAGAGTAAGAGTTAAGACCTTAACCATTAGGCCATAGTACGAGTCTAAGACCTTAGCTATTAGGCCAGAGTAAGAGTTAAGACCTTAGCTATTAGGCCAGAGTAAGAGTTAGGACCTTAACCAGTAGGCCAGATTACGAATCATAGACCTTAGCTATTAGGCCAGAGTAAGAGTTCAGACCTTAACCTGTAGGCCATAGTACGAGTCTAAGACCTTAGCTATTAGGCCAGAGTAAGAGTTAAGACCTTAGCTATTAGGCCAGAGTACGAGTTAAGACCTTAACCATTAGGCCAGAGTACGAGTCTAAGACATTAGCTATTAAGCCAGAGTAAGAGTTAAGACCTTAACCAGTAGGCCAGAGTAAGAGTTAAGACCTTAACCATTAGGCCAGAGCACGAGTCTAAGACCTTAGCTATTAGGCCAGAGTAAGAGTTAAGACCGTAACCATTAGGCCAGAGTACGAGTCTAAGACCTTAGCTATTAGGCCAGAGTAAGAGTTAAGACCTTATCTATTAGGCCAGAGTAAGAGTTAAGACCTTAACCATTAGGCCATAGTACGAATCTAAGACCTTAGCTATTAGGCCAGAGTAAGAGTTAAGACCTTAACCAGTAGGCCAGAGTACGAGTCTAAGACCTTAGCTATTAGGCCAGAGTAACAGTTAAGACCTTAAACTGTAGGCCATAGTACGAGTCTAAGACCTTAGCTATTAGGCCAGAGTAACAGTTAAGACCTTAGCTATTAGGTCAGAGTAGGAGTTAAGACCTTAACCAGTAGGCCAGAGTACGAGTCTAAGACCTTAGCTATTAGGCCAGAGTAAGAGTTAAGACAATAACCTGTAGGCCATAGTACGAGTCTAAGACCTTAGCTATTAGGCCAGAGTAAGAGTTAAGACCTTAGCTATTAGGCCAGAGTAAGAGTTAAGACCTTAACCATTAGGCCAGAGTACGAGTCTAAGACCTTAGCTATTAGGCCAGAGTAATAGTTAAGACCTTAGCTTTTAGGCCAGAGTAAGAGTTAAGAGCTTAACCTGTAGGCGATAGTACGAGTCTAAGACCTTAGATAATATTCCAGAGTAAGAGTTAAGACCTTAGCTATTAGGCCAGAGTAAGAGTTAAGACCTTAAACTGTAGGCCATAGTACGAGTCTAAGACCTTAGCTATTAGGCCAGAGTAAGAGTTAAGACCTTAGCTATTAGGCCAGAGTAAGAGTTAAGACCTTAACCAGTAGGCCAGAGTATGAGTCTAAGACCTTAGCTATTAGGCCAGAGTAAGAGTTAATACAATAACCTGTAGGCCATAGTACGAGTCTAAGACCTTAGCTATTAGGCCAGAGTAAGAGTTAAGACCTTAAACATTAGGCCAGAGTACGAGTCTAAGACCGTAGCTATTAGGCCAGAGTAATAGTTAAGACCTTAGCTATTAGGCCAGAGTAAGAGTTAAGAGCTTAACCTGTAGGCAATAGTACGAGTCTAAGACCTTAGCTAATATTCCAGAGTAAGAGTTAAGACCTTATCCATTAGGCCTGAGTACGAGTCTAAGACCTTAGCTTTTAGGCCAGAGTAAGAGTTAAGACCTTAGCTATTAGGCCAGAGTAAGAGTTAAGACCTTAGCTATTAGGCCAGAGTAAGAGTTAAGACCTTAACCATTAGGCCAGAGTACGAGTCTAAGACCTTAGCTATTAGGCCAGAGTAATAGTTAAGACCTTAGCTTTTAGGCCAGAGTAAGAGTTAAGAGCTTAACCTGTAGGCGATAGTACGAGTCTAAGACCTTAGCTAATATTCCAGAGTAAGAGTTAAGACCTTAGCTATTAGGCCAGAGTAAGAGTTAAGACCTTAAACTGTAGGCCATAGTACGAGTCTAAGACCTTAGCTATTAGGCCAGAGTAAGAGTTAAGACCTTAGCTATTAGGCCAGAGTAAGAGTTAAGACCTTAACCAGTAGGCCAGAGTATGAGTCTAAGACCTTCGCTATTAGGCCAGAGTAAGAGTTAATACAATAACCTGTAGGCCATAGTACGAGTCTAAGACCTTAGCTATTAGGCCAGAGTAAGAGTTAAGACCTTAAACATTAGGCCATAGTACCAGTCTAAGACCGTAGCTATTAGGCCAGAGTAATAGTTAAGACCTTAGCTATTAGGCCAGAGTAAGAGTTAAGAGCTTAACCTGTAGGCAATAGTACGAGTCTAAGACCTTAGCTAATATTCCAGAGTAAGAGTTAAGACCTTATCCATTAGGCCTGAGTACGAGTCTAAGACCTTAGCTTTTAGGCCAGAGTAAGAGTTAAGACCTTAGCTATTAGGCCAGAGTAAGAGTTAAGACCTTAACCAGTAGGCCGGAGTACGAGTCTAAGACCTTAGCTATTAGGCCAGAGTAAGAGTTAAGACCTTAACCAGTAGGCCAGAGAAAGAGTTAAGACCTTAACCTGTAGGCCAGAGTAAGAGTTAAGACCTTTCCAGTAGGCCAGAGTACGAGTCTAAGACCTTAGCTATTAGGCCAGAGTAAGAGTTAAGACCTTAAACTGTAGGCCATAGTACGAGTCTAAGACCTTAGCTATTAGGCCAGAGTAAGAGTTAAGACCTTAGCTATTAGGCCAGAGTAGGAGTTAAGACCTTAACCATTAGGCCAGAGTACGAGTCTAAGACCGTAGCTATTAGGCCAGAGTAATAGTTAAAACCTTAACTATTAGGCCAGAGTAAGAGTTAACAGCTTAACCTGTAGGCGATAGTACGAGTCTAAGACCTTAGCTATTATTCCAGAGTAAGAGTTAAGTCCTTAACCATTAGGCCAGAGTACGAGTCTAAGACCTTAGCTATTAGGCCAGAGTGCGAGTCTAAGACCTTAGCCATTAGGCCAGTGTAAGAGTTACGACCTTAACCAGTAGGCCAGAGTACGAGTCTAAGACCTTAGCTATTAGGCCAGAGTACTAGTCTAAGACCTTAGCTATTAGGCCAGAGTAAGAGTTAAGACCTTAACCATTAGGCCAGACTAAGAGTTAAGACCTTAACATGCAGGCCATAGTATGAGTCTAAGACCTTAGCTATTAGGCCAGAGTAAGAGTTAAGACCTTAACCATTAGGCCAGAGTACGAGTCTAAGACCTTAGCTATTAGGCCAGAGTAAGAGTTAAGACCTTAACCAGTAGGCCACAGTAGGAGTCTAAGACCTTAGCTATTAGGCCAGAGTAAGAGTTAAGTCCTTAACCTTTAGGCCAGAGTACGAGTCTAAGACCTTAGCTATTAGGCCAGAGTACGAGTCTAAGACCTTAGCTATTAGGCCAGAGTACGAGTCTAAGACCTTAGCCATTAGGCCAGATTACGAGTCTAAGACCTTAGCTATTAGGCCAGAGTAAGAGTTAAGACCTTAACCAGTAGGCCAGAGTAAGAGTTAAGACCTTAGCTATTAGGCCAGAGTACGAGTCTAAGACCTTAGCTATTATGCCAGAGTAAGAGTTAAGACCTTAGCTATTAGGCCAGAGTAAGAGTTAAGACCTTAACCATTAGGCCATAGTACGAGTCTAAGACCTTAGCTATTCGGCCAGAGTAAGAGTTAAGACCTTAGCTATTAGGCCAGAGTAAGAGTTAGGACCTTAACCAGTAGGCCAGATTACGAGTCATAGACCTTAGCTATTAGGCCAGAGTAAGAGTTCAGACCTTAACCTGTAGGCCATAGTACGAGTCTAAGACCTTAGCTATTAGGCCAGAGTAAGAGTTGAGACCTTAGCTATTAGGCCATAGTAAGAGTTAAGACCTTAACCATTAGGCCAGAGTACGAGTCTAAGACATTAGCTATTAGGCCAGAGTAAGAGTTAAGACCTTAACCAGTAGGCCAGAGTAAGAGTTAAGACCTTAACCATTAGGCCAGAGCACGAGTCTAAGACCTTAGCTATTAGGCCAGAGTAAGAGTTAAGACCGTAACCATTAGGCCAGAGTACGAGTCTAAGACCTTAGCTATTAGGCCAGAGTAAGAGTTAAGACCTTATCTATTAGGCCAGAGTAAGAGTTAAGACCTTAACCATTAGGCCATAGTACGAATCTTAGACCTTAGCTATTAGGCCAGAGTAAGAGTTAAGACCTTAACCAGTAGGCCAGAGTACGAGTCTAAGACCTTAGCTATTAGGCCAGAGTAAGAGTTAAGACCTTATCTATTAGGCCAGAGTAAGAGTTAAGACCTTAACCATTAGGCCATAGTACGAATCTTAGACCTTAGCTATTAGGCCAGAGTAACAGTTAAGACCTTAAACTGTAGGCCATAGTACGAGTCTAAGACCTTAGCTATTAGGCCAGAGTAAGAGTTAAGACAATAACCTGTAGGCCATAGTACGAGTCTAAGACCTTAGCTATTAGGCCAGAGTAAGAGTTAAGACCTTAGCTATTAGGCCAGAGTAAGAGTTAAGACCTTAACCATTAGGCCAGAGTACGAGTCTAAGACCTTAGCTATTAGGCCAGAGTAATAGTTAAGACCTTAGCTATTAGGCCAGAGTAAGAGTTAAGAGCTTAACCTGTAGGCGATAGTACGAGTCTAAGACCTTAGCTAATATTCCAGAGTAAGAGTTAAGACCTTAGCTATTAGGCCAGAGTAAGAGTTAAGACCTTAACCAGTAGGCCGGAGTACGAGTCTAAGACCTTAGCTATTAGGCCAGAGTAAGAGTTAAGACCTTAACCAGTAGGCCAGAGTACGAGTCTAAGACCTTAGCTATTAGGCCAGAGTAAGAGTTAAGACAATAACCTGTAGGCCATAGTACGAGTCTAAGACCTTAGCTATTAGGCCAGAGTAAGAGTTAAGACCTATGCTATTAGGCCAGTATAAGAGTTAAGACCTTAACCAGTAGGCCAGAGTACGAGTCTAAGACCTTAGCTATTAGGCCAGAGTACGAGTCTAAGACCTTAGCTATTAGGCCAGAATAAGAGTTAAGACCTTAACCAGTAGGCCAGAGTACAAGTCTAAGACCTTAGCTATTAGGCCAGAGTACGAGTCTAAGACCTTAGCTATTAGGCCAGATTACGAGTCTAAGACCTTAGCTATTAGGCCAGAGTAAGAGTTAAGACCTTAACCAGTAGGCCAGAGTAAGAGTTAAGACCTTAGCTATTAGGCCAGAGTACGAGTCTAAGACCTTAGCTATTATGCCAGAGTAAGAGTTAAGACCTTAGCTATTAGGCCAGAGTAAGAGTTAAGACCTTAACCATTAGGCCATAGTACGAGTCTAAGACCTTAGCTATTAGGCCAGAGTAAGAGTTAAGACCTTAGCTATTAGGCCAGAGTAAGAGTTAGGACCTTAACCAGTAGGCCAGATTACGAATCATAGACCTTAGCTATTAGGCCAGAGTAAGAGTTCAGACCTTAACCTGTAGGCCATAGTACGAGTCTAAGACCTTAGCTATTAGGCCAGAGTAAGAGTTAAGACCTTAGCTATTAGGCCAGAGTACGAGTTAAGACCTTAACCATTAGGCCAGAGTACGAGTCTAAGACATTAGCTATTAAGCCAGAGTAAGAGTTAAGACCTTAACCAGTAGGCCAGAGTAAGAGTTAAGACCTTAACCATTAGGCCAGAGCGCAAGTCTAAGACCTTAGCTATTAGGCCAGAGTAAGAGTTAAGACCGTAACCATTAGGCCAGAGTACGAGTCTAAGACCTTAGCTATTAGGCCAGAGTAAGAGTTAAGACCTTATCTATTAGGCCAGAGTAAGAGTTAAGACCTTAACCATTAGGCCATAGTACGAATCTAAGACCTTAGCTATTAGGCCAGAGTAAGAGTTAAGACCTTAACCAGTAGGCCAGAGTACGAGTCTAAGACCTTAGCTATTAGGCCAGAGTAACAGTTAAGACCTTAAACTGTAGGCCATAGTACGAGTCTAAGACCTTAGCTATTAGGCCAGAGTAGGAGTTAAGACCTTAACCAGTAGGCCAGAGTACGAGTCTAAGACCTTAGCTATTAGGCCAGAGTAAGAGTTAAGACAATAACCTGTAGGCCATAGTACGAGTCTAAGACCTTAGCTATTAGGCCAGAGTAAGAGTTAAGACCTTAGCTATTAGGCCAGAGTAAGAGTTAAGACCTTAACCATTAGGCCAGAGTACAAGTCTAAGACCTTAGCTATTAGGCCAGAGTAATAGTTAAGACCTTAGCTTTTAGGCCAGAGTTAGAGTTAAGAGCTTAACCTGTAGGCGATAGTACGAGTCTAAGACCTTAGCTAATATTCCAGAGTAAGAGTTAAGACCTTAGCTATTAGGCCAGAGTAAGAGTTAAGACCTTAAACTGTAGGCCATAGTACGAGTCTAAGACCTTAGCTATTAGGCCAGAGTAAGAGTTAAGACCTTAGCTATTAGGCCAGAGTAAGAGTTAAGACCTTAACCAGTAGGCCAGAGTATGAGTCTAAGACCTTAGCTATTAGGCCAGAGTAAGAGTTAATACAATAACCTGTAGGCCATAGTACGAGTCTAAGACCTTAGCTATTAGGCCAGAGTAAGAGTTAAGACCTTAACCATTAGGCCAGAGTACAAGTCTAAGACCGTAGCTATTAGGCCAGAGTAATAGTTAAGACCTTAGCTATTAGGCCAGAGTAAGAGTTAAGAGCTTAACCTGTAGGCAATATTACGAGTCTAAGACCTTAGCTAATATTCCAGAGTAAGAGTTAAGACCTTATCCATTAGGCCAGAGTACGAGTCTAAGACCTTAGCTTTTAGGCCAGAGTAAGAGTTAAGACCTTAGCTATTAGGCCAGAGTAAGAGTTAAGACCTTAACCAGTAGGCCGGAGTACGAGTCTAAGACCTTAGCTATTAGGCCAGAGTAAGAGTTAAGACCTTAACCAGTAGGCCAGAGAAAGAGTTAAGACCTTAACCTGTAGGCCAGAGTAAGAGTTAAGACCTTTCCAGTAGGCCAGAGTACGAGTCTAAGACCTTAGCTATTAGGCCAGAGTAAGAGTTAAGACCTTAAACTGTAGGCCATAGTACGAGTCTAAGACCTTAGCTTTTAGGCCAGAGTAAGAGTTAAGACCTTAGCTATTAGGCCAGAGTAGGAGTTAAGACCTTAACCATTAGGCCAGAGTACGAGTCTAAGACCGTAGCTATTAGGCCAGAGTAATAGTTAAAACCTTAACTATTAGGCCAGAGTAAGAGTTAAGAGCTTAACCTGTAGGCGATAGTACGAGTCTAAGACCTTAGCTATTATTCCAGAGTAAGAGTTAAGTCCTTAACCATAGGCCAGAGATCGAGTCTAAGACCTTAGCTATTAGGCCAGAGTGCGAGTCTAAGACCTTAGCCATTAGGCCAGTGTAAGAGTTACGACCTTAACCAGTAGGCCAGAGTACGAGTCTAAGACCTTAGCTATTAGGCCAGAGTACTAGTCTAAGACCTTAGCTATTAGGCCAGAGTAAGAGTTAAGACATTAACCATTAGGCCAGACTAAGAGTTAAGACCTTAACATGTAGGCCATAGTATGAGTCTAAGACCTTAGCTATTAGGCCAGAGTAAGAGTTAAGACCTTAACCATTAGGCCAGAGTACGAGTCTAAGACCTTAGCTATTAGGCCAGAGTAAGAGTTAAGACCTTAACCAGTAGGCCACAGTAGGAGTCTAAGACCTTAGCTATTAGGCCAGAGTAAGAGTTAAGTCCTTAACCATTAGGCCAGAGTACGAGTCTAAGACCTTAGCTATTAGGTCAGAGTGCGAGTCTAAGACCTTAGCCATTAGGCCAGAGTAAGAGTTACGACCTTAACCAGTAGGCCAGAGTACAAGTCTAAGACCTTAGCTATTAGGCCAGAGTACGAGTCTAAGACCTTAGCCATTAGGCCAGATTACGAGTCTAAGACCTTAGCTATTAGGCCAGAGTAAGAGTTAAGACCTTAACCAGTAGGCCAGAGTAAGAGTTAAGACCTTAGCTATTAGGCCAGAGTACGAGTCTAAGACCTTAGCTATTATGCCAGAGTAAGAGTTAAGACCTTAGCTATTAGGCCAGAGTAAGAGTTAGGACCTTAAGCATTAGGCCATAGTACGAGTCTAAGACCTTAGCTATTAGGCCAGAGTAAGAGTTAAGACCTTAGCTATTAGGCCAGAGTAAGAGTTAGGACCTTAACCAGTAGGCCAGATTACGAGTCATAGACCTTAGCTATTAGGCCAGAGTAAGAGTTCAGACCTTAACCTGTAGGCCATAGTACGAGTCTAAGACCTTAGCTATTAGGCCAGAGTAAGAGTTAAGACCTTAGCTATTAGGCCAGAGTAAGAGTTAAGACCTTAACCATTAGACCAGAGTACGAGTCTAAGACATTAGCTATTAGGCCAGAGTAAGAGTTAAGACCTTAACCAGTAGGCCAGAGTAAGAGTTAAGACCTTAACCATTAGGCCAGAGCACGAGTCTAAGACCTTAGCTATTAGGCCAGAGTAAGAGTTAAGACCGTAACCATTAGGCCAGAGTACGAGTCTAAGACCTTAGCTATTAGGCCAGAGTAAGAGTTAAGACCTTATCTATTAGGCCAGAGTAAGAGTTAAGACCTTAACCATTAGGCCATAGTACGAATCTTAGACCTTAGCTATTAGGCCAGAGTAAGAGTTAAGACCTTAACCAGTAGGCCAGAGTACGAGTCTAAGACCTTAGCTATTAGGCCAGAGTAAGAGTTAAGACCTTATCTATTGGGCCAGAGTAAGAGTTAAGACCTTAACCATTAGGCCATAGTACGAATCTTAGACCTTAGCTATTAGGCCAGAGTAACAGTTAAGACCTTAAACTGTAGGCCATAGTACGAGTCTAAGACCTTAGCTATTAGGCCAGAGTAACAGGTAAGACCTTAGCTATTAGGTCAGAGTAAGAGTTAAGACCTTAACCAGTAGGCCAGAGTACGAGTCTAAGACCTTAGCTATTAGGCCAGAGTAAGAGTTAAGACAATAACCTGTAGGCCATAGTACGAGTCTAAGACCTTAGCTATTAGGCCAGAGTAAGAGTTAAGACCTTAGCTATTAGGCCAGAGTAAGAGTTAAGACCTTAACCATTAGGCCAGAGTACGAGTCTAAGACCTTAGCTATTAGGCCAGAGTAATGGTTAAGACCTTAGCTATTAGGCCAGAGTAAGAGTTAAGAGCTTAACCTGTAGGCGATAGTACGAGTCTAAGACCTTAGCTAATATTCCAGAGTAAGAGTTAAGACCTTAGCTATTAAGCCAGAGTAAGAGTTAAGACCTTAACCAGTAGGCCGGAGTACGAGTCTAAGACCTTAGCTATTAGGCCAGAGTAAGAGTTAAGACCTTAAACTGTAGGCCATAGTACGAGTCTAAGACCTTAGCTATTAGGCCAGAGTAAGAGTTAAGACCTTAGCTATTAGGCCAGAGTAAGAGTTAAGACCTTAACCAGTAGGCCAGAGTATGAGTCTAAGACCTTAGCTATTAGGCCAGAGTAAGAGTTAAGACCTTAACCATTAGGCCAGAGTACGAGTCTAAGACCGTAGCTATTAGGCCAGAGTAATAGTTAAGACCTTAGCTATTAGGCCAGAGTAAGAGTTAAGAGCTTAACCTGTAGGCAATAGTACGAGTCTAAGACCTTAGCTAATATTCCAGAGTAAGAGTTAAGACCTTATCTATTAGGCCAGAGTACGAGTCTAAGACCTTAGCTTTTAGGCCAGAGTAAGAGTTAAGACCTTAGCTATTAGGCCAGAGTAAGAGTTAAGACCTTAACCAGTAGGCCGGAGTACGAGTCTAAGACCTTAGCTATTAGGCCAGAGTAAGAGTTAAGACCTTAACCAGTAGGCCAGAGAAAGAGTTAAGACCTTAACCTGTAGGCCAGAGTAAGAGTTAAGACCTTAACCAGTAGGCCAGAGTACGAGTCTAAGACCTTAGCTATTAGGCCAGAGTAAGAGTTAAGACCTTAAACTGTAGGCCATAGTACGAGTCTAAGACCTTAGCTATTAGGCCAGAGTAAGAGTTAAGACCTTAGCTATTAGGCCAGAGTAGGAGTTAAGACCTTAACCATTAGGCCAGAGTACGAGTCTAAGACCGTAGCTATTAGGCCAGAGTAATAGTTACAACCTTAACTATTAGGCCAGAGTAAGAGTTAAGAGCTTAACCTGTAGGCGATAGTACGAGTCTAAGACCTTAGCTATTATTCCAGAGTAAGAGTTAAGTCCTTAACCATTAGGCCAGAGTACGAGTCTAAGACCTTAGCTATTAGGCCAGAGTGCGAGTCTAAGACCTTAGCCATTAGGCCAGAGTAAGAGTTACGACCTTAACCAGTAGGCCAGAGTACGAGTCTAAGACCTTAGCTATTAGGCCAGAGTATGAGTCTAAGACCTTAGCTATTTGGCCAGAGTACTAGTCTAAGACCTTAGCTATTAGGCCAGAGTAAGAGTTAAGACCTTAACCATTAGGCCAGACTAAGAGTTAAGACCTTAACATGTAGGCCATAGTATGAGTCTAAGACCTTAGCTATTAGGCCAGAGTAAGAGTTAAGACCTTAACCATTAGGCCAGAGTACGAGTCTAAGACCTTAGCTATTAGGCCAGAGTAAGAGTTAAGACCTTAACCAGTAGGCCACAGTACGAGTCTAGGACCTTAGCTATTAGGCCAGAGTAACAGTTAAGACCTTAAACTGTAGGCCATAGTACGAGTCTAAGACCTTAGCTATTAGGCCAGAGTAACAGTTAAGACCTTAGCTATTAGGTCAGAGTAAGAGTTAAGACCTTAACCAGTAGGCCAGAGTACGAGTCTAAGACCTTAGCTATTAGGCCAGAGTAAGAGTTAAGACAATAACCTGTAGGCCATAGTACGAGTCTAAGACCTTAGCTATTAGGCCAGAGTAAGAGTTAAGACCTTAGCTATTAGGCCAGAGTAAGAGTTAAGACCTTAACCATCAGGCCAGAGTACGAGTCTAAGACCTTAGCTATTAGGCCAGAGTAACAGTTAAGACCTTAGCTATTAGGTCAGAGTAAAAGTTAAGACCTTAACCAGTAGGCCAGAGTACGAGTCTAAGACCTTAGCTATTAGGCCAGAGTAAGAGTTAAGACAATAACCTGTAGGCCATAGTACGAGTCTAAGACCTTAGCTATTAGGCCAGAGTAAGAGTTAAGACCTATGCTATTAGGCCAGTGTAAGAGTTAAGACCTTAACCAGTAGGCCAAGTACGAGTCTAAGACCTTAGCTATTAGGCCAGAGTACGAGTCTAAGACCTTAGCTATTAGGCCAGAATAAGAGTTAAGACCTTAACCAGTAGGCCAGAGTACAAGTCTAAGACCTTAGCTATTAGGCCAGAGTACGAGTCTAAGACCTTAGCTATTAGGCCAGATTACAAGTCTAAGACCTTAGCTATTAGGCCAGAGTAAGAGTTAAGACCTTAACCAGTAGGCCAGAGTAAGAGTTAAGACCTTAGCTATTAGGCCAGAGTACGAGTCTAAGACCTTAGCTATTATGCCAGAGTAAGAGTTAAGACCTTAGCTATTAGGCCAGAGTAAGAGTTAAGACCTTAACCATTAGGCCATAGTACGAGTCTAAGACCTTAGCTATTAGGCCAGAGTAAGAGTTAAGACCTTAGCTATTAGGCCAGAGTAAGAGTTAGGACCTTAACCAGTAGGCCAGATTACGAATCATAGACCTTAGCTATTAGGCCAGAGTAAGAGTTCAGACCTTAACCTGTAGGCCATAGTAAGAGTCTAAGACCTTAGCTATTAGGCCAGAGTAAGAGTTAAGACCTTAGCTATTAGGCCAGAGTATGAGTTAAGACCTTAACCATTAGGCCAGAGTACGAGTCTAAGACATTAGCTATTAAGCCAGAGTAAGAGTTAAGACCTTAACCAGTAGGCCAGAGTAAGAGTTAAGACCTTAACGATTAGGCCAGAGCACGAGTCTAAGACCTTAGCTATTAGGCCAGAGTAAGAGTTAAGACCGTAACCATTAGGCCAGAGTACGAGTCTAAGACCTTAGCTATTAGGCCAGAGTAAGAGTTAAGACCTTATCTATTAGGCCAGAGTAAGAGTTAAGACCTTAACCATTAGGCCATAGTATGAATCTAAGACCTTAGCTATTAGGCCAGAGTAAGAGTTAAGACCTTAACCAGTAGGCCAGAGTACGAGTCTAAGACCTTAGCTATTAGGCCAGAGTAACAGTTAAGACCTTAAACTGTAGGCCATAGTACGAGTCTAAGACCTTAGCTATTAGGCCAGAGTAACAGTTAAGACCTTAGCTATTAGGCCAGAGTAAGAGTTAAGACCTTAACCATTAGGCCAGAGTACGAGTCTAAGACCTTAGCTATTAGGCCAGAGTAATAGTTAAGACCTTAGCTTTTAGGCCAGAGTAAGAGTTAAGAGCTTAACCTGTAGGCGATAGTACGAGTCTAAGACCTTAGCTAATATTCCAGAGTAAGAGTTAAGACCTTAGTTATTAGGCCAGAGTAAGAGTTAAGACCTTAAACTGTAGGCCATAGTACGAGTCTAAGACCTTAGCTATTAGGCCAGAGTAAGAGTTAAGACCTTAGCTATTAGGCCAGAGTAAGAGTTTAGACCTTAACCAGTAGGCCAGAGTATGAGTCTAAGACCTTAGCTATTAGGCCAGAGTAAGAGTTAAGACAATAACCTGTAGGCCATAGTACGAGTCTAAGACCTTAGCTATTAGGCCAGAGTAAGAGTTAAGACCTTAACCATTAGGCCAGAGTACGAGTCTAAGACCGTAGCTATTAGGCCAGAGTAATAGTTAAGACCTTAGCTATTAGGCCAGAGTAAGAGTTAAGAGCTTAACCTGTAGGCAATAGTACGAGTCTAAGACCTTAGCTAATATTCCAGAGTAAGAGTTAAGACCTTATCCATTAGGCCAGAGTACGAGTCTAAGACCTTAGCTTTTAGGCCAGAGTAAGAGTTAAGACCTTAGCTATTAGGCCAGAGTAAGAGTTAAGACCTTAACCAGTAGGCCGGAGTACGAGTCTAAGACCTTAGCTATTAGGCCAGAGTAAGAGTTAAGACCTTAACCAGTAGGCCAGAGAAAGAGTTAAGACCTTAACCTGTAGGCCAGAGTAAGAGTTAAGACCTTAACCAGTAGGCCAGAGTACGAGTCTAAGACCTTAGCTATTAGGCCAGAGTAAGAGTTAAGACCTTAAACTGTAGGCCATAGTACGAGTCTAAGACCTTAGCTATTAGGCCAGAGTAAGAGTTAAGACCTTAGCTATTAGGCCAGAGTAGGAGTTAAGACCTTAACCATTAGGCCAGAGTACGAGTCTAAGACCGTAGCTATTAGGCCAGAGTAATAGTTACAACCTTAACTATTAGGCCAGAGTAAGAGTTAAGAGCTTAACCTGTAGGCGATAGTACGAGTCTAAGACCTTAGCTATTATTCCAGAGTAAGAGTTAAGTCCTTAACCATTAGGCCAGAGTACGAGTCTAAGACCTTAGCTATTAGGCCAGAGTGCGAGTCTAAGACCTTAGCCATTAGGCCAGAGTAAGAGTTACGACCTTAACCAGTAGGCCAGAGTACGAGTCTAAGACCTTAGCTATTAGGCCAGAGTACGAGTCTAAGACCTTAGCTATTTGGCCAGAGTACTAGTCTAAGACCTTAGCTATTAGGCCAGAGTAAGAGTTAAGACCTTAACCATTAGGCCAGACTAAGAGTTAAGACCTTAACATGTAGGCCATAGTATGAGTCTAAGACCTTAGCTATTAGGCCAGAGTAAGAGTTAAGACCTTAACCATTAGGCCAGAGTACGAGTCTAAGACCTTAGCTATTAGGCCAGAGTAAGAGTTAAGACCTTAACCAGTAGGCCACAGTACGAGTCTAGGACCTTAGCTATTAGGCCAGAGTAACAGTTAAGACCTTAAACTGTAGGCCATAGTACGAGTCTAAGACCTTAGCTATTAGGCCAGAGTAACAGTTAAGACCTTAGCTATTAGGTCAGAGTAAGAGTTAAGACCTTAACCAGTAGGCCAGAGTACGAGTCTAAGACCTTAGCTATTAGGCCAGAGTAAGAGTTAAGACAATAACCTGTAGGCCATAGTACGAGTCTAAGACCTTAGCTATTAGGCCAGAGTAAGAGTTAAGACCTTAGCTATTAGGCCAGAGTAAGAGTTAAGACCTAAACCATCAGGCCAGAGTACGAGTCTAAGACCTTAGCTATTAGGCCAGAGTAACAGTTAAGACCTTAGCTATTAGGTCAGAGTAAAAGTTAAGACCTTAACCAGTAGGCCAGAGTACGAGTCTAAGACCTTAGCTATTAGGCCAGAGTAAGAGTTAAGACAATAACCTGTAGGCCATAGTACGAGTCTAAGACCTTAGCTATTAGGCCAGAGTAAGAGTTAAGACCTATGCTATTAGGCCAGTGTAAGAGTTAAGACCTTAACCAGTAGGCCAAGTACGAGTCTAAGACCTTAGCTATTAGGCCAGAGTACGAGTCTAAGACCTTAGCTATTAGGCCAGAATAAGAGTTAAGACCTTAACCAGTAGGCCAGAGTACAAGTCTAAGACCTTAGCTATTAGGCCAGAGTACGAGTCTAAGACCTTAGCTATTAGGCCAGATTACGAGTCTAAGACCTTAGCTATTAGGCCAGAGTAAGAGTTAAGACCTTAACCAGTAGGCCAGAGTAAGAGTTAAGACCTTAGCTATTAGGCCAGAGTACGAGTCTAAGACCTTAGCTATTATGCCAGAGTAAGAGTTAAGACCTTAGCTATTAGGCCAGAGTAAGAGTTAAGACCTTAACCATTAGGCCATAGTACGAGTCTAAGACCTTAGCTATTAGGCCAGAGTAAGAGTTAAGACCTTAGCTATTAGGCCAGAGTAAGAGTTAGGACCTTAACCAGTAGGCCAGATTACGAATCATAGACCTTAGCTATTAGGCCAGAGTAAGAGTTCAGACCTTAACCTGTAGGCCATAGTAAGAGTCTAAGACCTTAGCTATTAGGCCAGAGTAAGAGTTAAGACCTTAGCTATTAGGCCAGAGTACGAGTTAAGACCTTAACCATTAGGCCAGAGTACGAGTCTAAGACATTAGCTATTAAGCCAGAGTAAGAGTTAAGACCTTAACCAGTAGGCCAGAGTAAGAGTTAAGACCTTAACGATTAGGCCAGAGCACGAGTCTAAGACCTTAGCTATTAGGCCAGAGTAAGAGTTAAGACCGTAACCATTAGGCCAGAGTACGAGTCTAAGACCTTAGCTATTAGGCCAGAGTAAGAGTTAAGACCTTATCTATTAGGCCAGAGTAAGAGTTAAGACCTTAACCATTAGGCCATAGTATGAATCTAAGACCTTAGCTATTAGGCCAGAGTAAGAGTTAAGACCTTAACCAGTAGGCCAGAGTACGAGTCTAAGACCTTAGCTATTAGGCCAGAGTAACAGTTAAGACCTTAAACTGTAGGCCATAGTACGAGTCTAAGACCTTAGCTATTAGGCCAGAGTAACAGTTAAGACCTTAGCTATTAGGCCAGAGTAAGAGTTAAGACCTTAACCATTAGGCCAGAGTACGAGTCTAAGACCTTAGCTATTAGGCCAGAGTAATAGTTAAGACCTTAGCTTTTAGGCCAGAGTAAGAGTTAAGAGCTTAACCTGTAGGCGATAGTACGAGTCTAAGACCTTAGCTAATATTCCAGAGTAAGAGTTAAGACCTTAGTTATTAGGCCAGAGTAAGAGTTAAGACCTTAAACTGTAGGCCATAGTACGAGTCTAAGACCTTAGCTATTAGGCCAGAGTAAGAGTTAAGACCTTAGCTATTAGGCCAGAGTAAGAGTTAAGACCTTAACCAGTAGGCTAGAGAAAGAGTCTAAGACCTTAGCTATTAGGCCAGAGTAAGAGTTAATACAATAACCTGTAGGCCATAGTACGAGTCTAAGACCTTAGCTATTAGGCCAGAGTAAGAGTTAAGACCTTAACCATTAGGCCAGAGTACGAGTCTAAGACCGTAGCTATTAGGCCAGAGTAATAGTTAAGACCTTAGCTATTAGGCCAGAGTAAGAGTTAAGAGCTTAACCTGTAGGCAATAGTACGAGTCTAAGACCTTAGCTAATATTCCAGAGTAAGAGTTAAGACCTTATCCATTAGGCCACAGTACGAGTCTAGGACCTTAGCTATTAGGCCAGAGTAACAGTTAAGACCTTAAACTGTAGGCCATAGTACGAGTCTAAGACCTTAGCTATTAGGCCAGAGTAAGAGTTAAGACCTTAACCAGTAGGCCACAGTACGAGTCTAGGACCTTAGCTATTAGGCCAGAGTAACAGTTAAGACCTTAAACTGTAGGCCATAGTACGAGTCTAAGACCTTAGCTATTAGGCCAGAGTAACAGTTAAGACCTTAGCTATTAGGTCAGAGTAAGAGTTAAAACCTTAACCAGTAGGCCAGAGTACGAGTCTAAGACCTTAGCTATTAGGCCAGAGTAAGAGTTAAGACAATAACCTGTAGGCCATAGTACGAGTCTAAGACCTTAGCTATTAGGCCAGAGTAAGAGTTAAGACCTTAGCTATTAGGCCAGAGTAAGAGTTAAGACCTTAACCATCAGGCCAGAGTACGAGTCTAAGACCTTAGCTATTAGGCCAGAGTAACAGTTAAGACCTTAGCTATTAGGTCAGAGTAAAAGTTAAGACCTTAACCAGTAGGCCAGAGTACGAGTCTAAGACCTTAGCTATTAGGCCAGAGTAAGAGTTAAGACAATAACCTGTAGGCCATAGTACGAGTCTAAGACCTTAGCTATTAGGCCAGAGTAAGAGTTAAGACCTATGCTATTAGGCCAGTGTAAGAGTTAAGACCTTAACCAGTAGGCCAGAGTACGAGTCTAAGACCTTAGCTATTAGGCCAGAGTACGAGTCTAAGACCTTAGCTATTAGGCCAGAATAAGAGTTAAGACCTTAACCAGTAGGCCAGAGTACAAGTCTAAGACCTTAGCTATTAGGCCAGAGTACGAGTCTAAGACCTTAGCTATTAGGCCAGATTACGAGTCTAAGACCTTAGCTATTAGGCCAGAGTAAGAGTTAAGACCTTAACCAGTAGGCCAGAGTAAGAGTTAAGACCTTAGCTATTAGGCCAGAGTACGAGTCTAAGACCTTAGCTATTATGCCAGAGTAAGAGTTAAGACCTTAGCTATTAGGCCAGAGTAAGAGTTAAGACCTTAACCATTAGGCCATAGTACGAGTCTAAGACCTTAGCTATTAGGCCAGAGTAAGAGTTAAGACCTTAGCTATTAGGCCAGAGTAAGAGTTAGGACCTTAACCAGTAGGCCAGATTACGAATCATAGACCTTAGCTATTAGGCCAGAGTAAGAGTTCAGACCTTAACCTGTAGGCCATAGTAAGAGTCTAAGACCTTAGCTATTAGGCCAGAGTAAGAGTTAAGACCTTAGCTATTAGGCCAGAGTACGAGTTAAGACCTTAACCATTAGGCCAGAGTACGAGTCTAAGACATTAGCTATTAAGCCAGAGTAAGAGTTAAGACCTTAACCAGTAGGCCAGAGTAAGAGTTAAGACCTTAACGATTAGGCCAGAGCACGAGTCTAAGACCTTAGCTATTAGGCCAGAGTAAGAGTTAAGACCGTAACCATTAGGCCAGAGTACGAGTCTAAGACCTTAGCTATTAGGCCAGAGTAAGAGTTAAGACCTTATCTATTAGGCCAGAGTAAGAGTTAAGACCTTAACCATTAGGCCATAGTATGAATCTAAGACCTTAGCTATTAGGCCAGAGTAAGAGTTAAGACCTTAACCAGTAGGCCAGAGTACGAGTCTAAGACCTTAGCTATTAGGCCAGAGTAACAGTTAAGACCTTAAACTGTAGGCCATAGTACGAGTCTAAGACCTTAGCTATTAGGCCAGAGTAACAGTTAAGACCTTAGCTATTAGGCCAGAGTAAGAGTTAAGACCTTAACCATTAGGCCAGAGTACGAGTCTAAGACCTTAGCTATTAGGCCAGAGTAATAGTTAAGACCTTAGCTTTTAGGCCAGAGTAAGAGTTAAGAGCTTAACCTGTAGGCGATAGTACGAGTCTAAGACCTTAGCTAATATTCCAGAGTAAGAGTTAAGACCTTAGTTATTAGGCTAGAGTAAGAGTTAAGACCTTAAACTGTAGGCCATAGTACGAGTCTAAGACCTTAGCTATTAGGCCAGAGTAAGAGTTAAGACCTTAGCTATTAGGCCAGAGTAAGAGTTAAGACCTTAACCAGTAGGCCAGAGTATGAGTCTAAGACCTTAGCTATTAGGCCAGAGTAAGAGTTAATACAATAACCTGTAGGCCATAGTACGAGTCTAAGACCTTAGCTATTAGGCCAGAGTAAGAGTTAAGACCTTAACCATTAGGCCAGAGTACGAGTCTAAGACCGTAGCTATTAGGCCAGAGTAATAGTTAAGACCTTAGCTATTAGGCCAGAGTAAGAGTTAAGAGCTTAACCTGTAGGCAATAGTACGAGTCTAAGACCTTAGCTAATATTCCAGAGTAAGAGTTAAGACCTTATCCATTAGGCCAGAGTACGAGTCTAAGACCTTAGCTTTTAGGCCAGAGTAAGAGTTAAGACCTTAGCTATTAGGCCAGAGTAAGAGTTAAGACCTTAACCAGTAGGCCGGAGTACGAGTCTAAGACCTTAGCTATTAGGCCAGAGTAAGAGTTAAGACCTTAACCAGTAGGCCAGAGAAAGAGTTAAGACCTTAACCTGTAGGCCAGAGTAAGAGTTAAGACCTTTCCAGTAGGCCAGAGTACGAGTCTAAGACCTTAGATATTAGGCCAGAGTAAGAGTTAAGACCTTAAACTGTAGGCCATAGTACGAGTCTAAGACCTTAGCTATTAGGCCAGAGTAAGAGTTAAGACCTTAGCTATTAGGCCAGAGTAGGAGTTAAGACCTTAACCATTAGGCCAGAGTACGAGTCTAAGACTGTAGCTATTAGGCCAGAGTAATAGTTAAAACCTTAACTATTAGGCCAGAGTAAGAGTTAAGAGCTTAACCTGTAGGCGATAGTACGAGTCTAAGACCTTAGCTATTATTCCAGAGTAAGAGTTAAGTCCTTAACCATTAGGCCAGAGTACGAGTCTAAGACCTTAGCTATTAGGCCAGAGTGCGAGTCTAAGACCTTAGCCATTAGGCCAGTGTAAGAGTTACGACCTTAACCAGTAGGCCAGAGTACGAGTCTAAGACCTTAGCTATTAGGCCAGAATACTAGTCTAAGACCTTAGCTATTAGGCCAGAGTAAGAGTTAAGACCTTAACCATTAGGCCAGACTAAGAGTTAAGACCTTAACATGTAGGCCATAGTATGAGTCTAAGACCTTAGCTATTAGGCCAGAGTAAGAGTTAAGACCTTAACCATTAGGCCAGAGTACGAGTCTAAGACCTTAGCTATTAGGCCAGAGTAAGAGTTAAGACCTTAACCAGTAGGCCACAGTAGGAGTCTAAGACCTTAGCTATTAGGCCAGAGTAACAGTTAAGACCTTAAACTGTTGGCCATAGTACGAGTCTAAGACCTTATCTATTAGGCCAGAGTAACAGTTAAGACCTTAGCTATTAGGTCAGAGTAAGAGTTAAGACCTTAACCAGTAGGCCAGAGTACGAGTCTAAGACCTTAGCTATTAGGCCAGAGTAAGAGTTAAGACAATAACCTGTAGGCCATAGTACGAGTCTAAGACCTTAGCTATTAGGCCAGAGTAAGAGTTAAGACCTTAGCTATTAGGCCAGAGTAAGAGTTAACACCTTAACCATCAGGCCAGAGTATGAGTCTAAGACCTTAGCTATTAGGCCAGAGTAACAGTTAAGACCTTAGATATTAGGTCAGAGTAAGAGTTAAGACCTTAACCAGTAGGCCAGAGTACGAGTCTAAGACCTTAGCTATTAGGCCAGAGTACGAGTCTAAGACCTTAGCTATTAGGCCAGAATAAGAGTTAAGACCTTAACCAGTAGGCCAGAGTGATGAATACAAGCCCCAGCTAGGCCCGCAAGAGACAAGGGTTCGCTCTTCTGTAACGAAATCTATAAGGAAGTTGGCACGGAAACTGCAAAGTACAAAAACAACGTTTATTAACCCTTAAGGGTGGTCCTACAATCCACACAACACTCTTCAGTATTGCAAGGAGTAGCACACAGAACATTCGTACACAGTCCCCTTTTATACACAACAGAGGGGCTCATAAGTGGGTGGATACAACATGAGGCCAAAGAACATTACCATTTAGGGTCATTCTCGATACTGAATCAATACATGGGCGGAGCTAACACACTCCTTGGGCCCGCGAAAACACATGGTCAAGCAAAGCTAATTATAACAGATGTGGTCAAGTCTGGGCATGCGCCAGATAGACAAGAAAGCTATTTATAACTGTTACTAGGCAGATTACAAGAGCAACTAACACAGAGGTCGGACTCTCCTCGTGGTGAACACGTGGCAGCATGTCAATACAAAATGGAGTCCGGACTTCGGCCAACATAATGAGGAAAACACGATAAAAGGGAAACATTAATGTTTTCAGTAAATGCTTAATCACATTCTGCTTTAATTTACAACAGACGACCCTTTCAGCATTTACTGAAGACATCTGGCTTCCAAGAATAATCATCGTATATGTCAATTATCATCATTCCTTTAACCTCTTTAGCTAGACCCTTCTGGCGGGCAACATCGGCAATAGCTTTCTTATCTGGAATGCAGAATGAAATGCATACGGAACAGCACAATGGTCCACATTGAATACACATACAGAAAAGGAACAGAATTGCTACAATGATACAGAGACCAGTTAGAACCTTCCAACCCCAGGCAGTAACCAACGCCCAAAACCATCCAGAAAAGGACCAAGTGCCGTTTTCTGTGTGGATTTCAGCTGCTATTTTATGCAGTTTGTTAATGGCGCTATAAACAGACGGTGTATGATCAGGGATGAACACACAGCAGCTACTTCCAATTATTTTACAGGCTCCTCCTCGATCAGCTAGCATTACATCCAATACCATACGATTCTGCAATGCAACAATCCTAGTAATTTGTAATTCTTCCGTAAGATTCCCAAGAGCAGCAGCAGTCTGATTAGTCACAGCTTCTACCACTCTCGTTAATCTTCGGATCTTCCTACTATTCAAAGCGGCTCCAACAAAAAAGAACAATCCTAAGTTAAAATCAATATACTGTTGCAAGCTGGTATCTGTTTGATCCACCTCATCAATTGATAGAGTACGTTTATATCTATTTACAGTCACATTATTCAACAGTTTTAAATCCTTATGATATGACGCGGGTGCTAAGAATACAGGAGGTAATAGGAATGATACATAGCATACCCCAGACCACCCAGCCGGCAAACGGTAATAACCTTTATTTCCACATACAAAGTAGGTATTATGGGATGCTAGGAAGGTACTATTATTTAACCCATCGATGTTTAATACGGTTATGCAATCACTGACACCAACAGGGATAAAACCCACACTCTGGACACACAGGTCCGCTTGGGCTTGTGCTACTTGGATTACGAATTTGTCCTTCCCCACAGTGTCTCTGGTGTTCGTGAAGATATAGGGGATGGATTCATTGTCCGGTCGGTACTCTTCCCATTCCCAAATTGTCCCATTCGCTTGTGGATATCCATTCTTGTCCTGATGGCATTCTTTATTAAGTCTGAAAAGCAATCGTCCCACTGTCGGTTTCCGAGTGGCAAACAACAAAGTGTACCATGCTCTACAAGAGCCATTGTGAGAGAAAGGAAGTGGTATGAATGGCGTACCTCCTTTCTTCTGATGGGCTGGCATCATCCCACATATCCAACAGTTCGTAGCATTTGTAGCAACGTGGGTGTGATGCAGCATCTGAATGAAAGTGTTATTCAAATAGGATTGTCGATGCTTCAACTCTTGATATGGCAACGTATAAAAGTAGTGCTCCTCAGGCACTGGAGTCGTCAACACAAGCGTCTTTCGAGCAGGAGTTGCCTCCTCCACAAACCATGTGGTTATACCAACGATAGCTACTGTTAGCATGAACCCCAACGCACAAAGAATTTTCTTCTTCTCCATGTCAAAGGAAATAATACCCTGATATCTTCCTGAAACTAAAAAGGTCTGTCAGAACTCTTCCCCTTGGGCAGCGGTTGATTTCTTCACCAGCGGGCCAAGACGGGTGTCACTACACTAATGCAGGGCTGATCCCCCCCCCTTGCCTCATCGGCTCTCCGTTTCACTAACCCAAGGGCCGTTCTGACAGTATGTCCCAGTACTGGAAATCTCACTTCCTTGGTCGCAGATGATATCGCCTTCCTCCAGAAGTCATGTGGTCCGAAAAGAGCTCCTCAGTGTCGTTTGGCCCCGCAGCACGGCCTGTCTCTGCTGCTAGGATGTCTCGTTGACCGGTCAGCACGGCAGACTCCACCAATCCGGGCGGTACCTTTCGACAGTGCAAGGAATGGATCCAATTCTTCCTGTTCGAGACTCGCACTGCCGTCCTCGTTGCAAGAAGGACTTGCTCAGGTCCTACCCATCTCGGCTCCAAACTGTTCGATCTGTCGAAAACCTTTATCATTACATGATCTCCATGCCGGAGACCATGTCCTTCGCCAGTAGACCGATCAGGGAGCGCCTCTCGGACCTGTTGATGAATAGAAACCAAGTTATCCGTTAACTGTGCCAGATAATCACTCATCATCACACAAGGTACATCATACACAGCCTTAGGCCTTGGTGGACCCCAAATATTAATTGGGCGTCCAAATACAATCTCATAGGGTGTAAGGCCGGTTCGAGAGTGTGGCACCGACCTAATTGACAATAACGCCAGTGGCAGGGCGTCTGGCCAAGTCAAAGATGTTGAAGCTTGGATTTTGGCGATCTTAAGCTTCAGTGTACCATTATATTTCTCGACTAGTCCTGCAGACTGGGGGTGGAACACGGCGTGGAACTTCTGGGTGATGCCTAGGCCCTTCAAGACATACTTTATAACATCCGCTACAAAGTGAGGGCCATTATCACTCCACAGAAGTCTACAGACGCCGTATCGGGGAAAAAACTCTTTCAGCAATAGCTTCGCTGTAGTCATTGCAGTATTGTCTTTCGCAGGGTACGCCTCAACCCATTTACTGAAGGCGCAAACCACTACTAGAACATACTTCAAATTGTTACAGCGCTCAAGCTGGATGTAATCCATCTGCAGAACCTCAAAGGGTGCAGTGGGTGTCGCAAATCCTCCTGCTGGAGTTCGAGTGCCTTTCCCTGGGTTATACTTCAGACAGATCATACAGGTCTGCACCACCCTCTTTGCCGTGCAAGCAATCTCTGGATGCTCCCAGACTTGGGTAAGCAATTTCACAATTGCGGAAGCTCCAACATGTGCTAGCCCATGTGCCATCTGGACCATAGGTTGTACAAAAGCCGTGGGTAATTTCCATCTATCCATCTGCTTATTTCTCCAGCAACCCTCGTCATCCAGTTCTCCTTCGCTAGCCCATTGTTCCCGCTCTTTGTCAGAAGCGGTCTTTTGTATTTCTCGCACTTCCTCCTTCGCATCATGCCATCTCTCCACCTGTGACTTCACTACATACATGGCAGTAGTACCGGGCTGCATCGCAGTCTCCCGTGCTACTCGATCCGCTAACGCATTCCCTTCTCCAACCTTATCAACCACTTTCCTATGGGCGCTACACTTAACAATGGCGATTTTCTTTGGGTATGTCAATGCAGTTAAAAGATTGTGGACTAACTCCCCATGCATTATCTGTACCCCATGTGACGTTAGAAACCCTCTCTCCTTCCAGAGTAGGCCGAAATCGTGCGCTACTCCGAAGGCATAGCGGCTGTCTGTGTAAACATTCACACACAATCCTGTACTGAGCTCACACGCTCGTGTTAACGCTATCAGTTCCGCGGCTTGAGCTGATTTCTGTGGTATGCGTGCTGTCTCCACTATCGTCTGTAACGTGGTAATTGCATACGCTGCTGAAGTCGTACCATCTGGTAGCTTCAGGCATGATCCATCCACCCACAACTCTCCATCTACATCTGAAAAGGGCGTATCCTGGAGATCAATACGACCCTTTGTTTGTTCCTCAGTCACAAGAATACAATCATGCGCTTTCTGTGCCTCAGGCTGGGTCTCGGGATATGGCAACAATGTGGCCGGGTTTAATGTCACGCACCTTTTTAACGTAATGTGAGGAGCTAAAAGCGTCAACTCATATCCCGTTAAACGGGCACTGGTCAAATGCTGCGTCTTTGTTTGATTAAGCAGAGCATCAACAGCGTGGGGAACTAACACCAACAGTTTATGGGATAACACAATTCCTTCACTCTGCCGTATTGACACAGCTGTCGCCGCAACCGAGCGAAAACACCCTGGCAATGCTCGGGCGACAGGATCAAGTACAGCTGAAAAGTATGCACAAGGGCGCTGCTTATCGCCGTGCATCTGCACTAAGACTGATAATGCACATCCATCTTTCTCATGCACATACAACGAAAAGGGTTTTGCATAATCAGGGGTCCCTAACACTGGTGCTGAACAAAGGGCCTGTCTCAATTGCTGAAAAGCAGCGTCACACTCATCTGACCAGGGGATCGGGATGGGCGTGTCTTTTGTCAAGAGAGCTAGTAATGGCTTAGCTATGTGTGAAAACCCCAATATCCACTGTCTACAAAAAGAAACAAGACCCAAAAATGCACGCACATCCTTCTGCGTGGATGGCCTCGGTGTGTCCAAAATTACTTGGATACGATCTGGTGTGAGTGCACGCCCCTCCTTAGACAAAAGGTGACCCAAATAAGTCACCTTTGGTCTACAGAATTGCAATTTCTTCCTAGAGACCTTGTGATTGTGGGATGCTAAAAAGGAAAGTAAGGCTATCGTGCTTTTCTCGCACAATTCCAGGGTGTCAGCCGCCAACAGGATGTCATCGACATATTGAATGAGGGCGACCCCCTCGAGTAAAACAAAGGAATCCAACTGTCGCTTCAAAGCCTGACTATAAATACTAGGGCTTTCTGTATAGCCTTGGGGAATTCTACAAAAACGATAAGATCTATTGTTTAATGTGAACCCAAAAAGAAATCGGCTATCAGGGTGAATGGGAATAGAAAAGAAGGCATTTTTCAAATCAATCACTGAGAACATGGTCGCCGTAGGCGGGACCAAGGTAAGCAACGTCGTGATATCGGAAACCACCGGGTACTGAGGTATCACGATCTTGTTTACCTCCCTCAAATCAATTATGAACCGATAGACCTTTGCATCCGTGTCCTTTTTCAGAATAGGGAGAATCGGACTGTTACAGATATTATAGGGAACTTCTTCCACTACTCCTACTGCGATCAAATCTTGCACAATCTGTATGAGAGCTTCCTCGCCCTCCTGGGAAATACGATACTGTGGGAGGCGCGGTAGTACCGCCCCCTCCTGGACACTAATGTGGACCGGAGGAATCACCATTTGTCCGACATCTGTGTCCGAAGTCGCCCATAAAGCGCGGGGGAGGGTAGCCAACAACGCATCCTCTGAGATCGTACACATCCGCCCAGATCGGGGGTAGTTGTCATTTAAAATCACCCTCACACCCTCAGGGGAACAGCGGATTGTAGCCCTAAAGTACTTTAACATATCAAGGCCCATAATGTTATCCGGTGTGTACGGAGCAAGCAGAAACGGACAAGGCGTAGAAAAACAATCAACTTTAAATGCAAGGGGCTGTGAAAGAGGGCTTCGGGAGAGTGTACCGTCAAACCCTACCGATGTAACTATTGAGCCGGATGGGGGAGCCCCCGGAACCAAGTACCTAGACAATGCACTACGTGTCGCTCCTGTATCCACTAGGAACTGATCAGTGGAACCTAAAACCTCAGCCGATACATAAGGACCCGTCTGATCGACCGGCACCTCAACTGATTCGGACCCCCATCCTACGCATTCCTATGCATGCTGAGAATCATGATATCCCGATTGATCGATGTCCGATACATGATACTGGTGCTGGCGATCAAAAACATTTGAGCTATCTCGGTGCTGTCCAGCAGTATCGAAACGGGCATTATCGTTGGAATTCCCTCTAAAGTTCGAGAAGCCCCCTCTACCTCTCGGGCCACCCGGAGTGTGCCCCTGACGCGAAGCACGCAACGCTGGGCAATCCCTGGCCCAATGGCCCGACTGCTTGCAATACGCACACTGGTTCCTATTCAAATCAGATCGGCCCGAAGGGGGACCATAAGATCCGCCCCTTCCCCTATTATTATTACCCCGGCGGGGCGGGCCATATACTTGTGCTAACATCACTTTGGTTTTGAGATCTTTCGATTTCTTCTCTTCCTGGCCCTTCGCCTCGTGCTCCTGACGCTCATAATACTGAGCGATAGTCAGAAGGGCCGTCGGCGTCGCGGAGGACCAGGAACTCTCGCTCGCTTTTAACCGGGCCGCAACTGCCGGTAGCAGATTAGCCACATATTTGTCCGCGAAAAGGTGGCGGCCCGTGTCGTCAGTAAGCGACTGGCCACTAAAATCATGAAACGTCTCCTCAAAGCGCGTAAAGAAGTCCGCGACTGACTCGTCAACTTTCTGTTTACACGCAGCTAACATATTCCAGTCAATCTTTTTAGGGGGGATAATCGTCTTCAACTTAGCCACAATAGCCGCAGGGAGATCTAAAATATTCTGGGGTGGTTTCTGTGCGGGCTTCCGTTCCCTATCCTCATCCTCAAGGTCAGACCACCGGGCCTTGAAGGCAACCGCATCATCTACCTTTCGGACAGAGCGCCACGTATCCGGCGGTAGGATAAGGCCAAAGAACAGGTCTATATCCGCTAAGGTCATAATGCAAGAATTCAAGGCCCCCTCGACTTCTTCATAGAAGGCCGCTGGATTCTTGCGGGGGTCAGGCAGCGCATTCTTTAATGCCATAACATCGGCCCTATGCCATGGAGTATAAACCCAATTATACACAAAATATCCCCTTGCATCGGCGGAGTTAATATCCGAGCTAGTCCCTGCTCCCTTAGGAGGAACATACAAAGGCGCCGCCTCTCGCATTGGTTTAACATGCACTATGTCATCCTTATCTGACTGGGAGGCGGATGGGTGGCCCCCTGCTGCAGACGAATCCGACTGCTTCTCCTCCTCCGTTTGTTGACGTGCTTTCTCTCTAAGGGCCAGCACCTCGTCCCGCAAAGCGAACAGCCGCCGAGCCGCCTCAGAAGCCTTAGGGGGAGAAAAAACACCATTACGTAATGCTCCGGCATCCGAAGACACTTCGTCAGGCTCAAGGACACTAGAATATTTTCGGAAAGCAGCAATTACTTCTTCTGAGAAATGAGACAGAAAATACACCCTCTCTCTATCTTGCCACGACCCCCAAGTATGGAACAACTCATCCTTAGACATCTTGCCCTTAAGTGCACGGAGGGAAAGTTTCCGAAGATCAGCCATATGCTCGGTCGATAACATGGACCGTGTGTCGACCTTACCCGGAGCCGGACCAGAATCTTGCGGCCGCCGAGCAGATGCGCCAACATAAGGGGGCGGAGAGCGATCTAGTAAATAAAAATCGTCATCAGGATTATTAAGGACAGGATAAAGTGGCTGACGAACAACATATTGACCCGAAACTTGTAGCCTACGCTCTTTCTCTTGTCTGTCCGTTTGCTCTTTGTCCTCCCGACGCTTTGCTTCCTGAGCTCGCACATGATCATTCTTCCGTTGTTCTTTATCAAACAGCGCTTTCTCACGTTTCTCTCGCTCACGCACTTCCTTCACCCATAATCGCACACACTCAAACATATCCTGACGAGCACGTCGCTTACACATACACTGTTCCACATACTCAATCTTACGTATATCAAACGATCCATACAAAGGCCATCGCAACTCAGGATCCTTCCTCGTATATTTCCTCCATAACGTGCTGTACATTATGGAAGAAAGACCATGCTTCACGTACATATCCCTATTAGGAGTCCCCTCTGGGGGAGCTGGAGCAGATTCCTCGAGGTTCAACCGGTTCCCAAAACAGCAGCACCACTTACGAAGTGCGCTAAAAGCAGGCATGCTAGGAATAATGCAAAATATGCAGTATTATCAAGAAAAATGGCACTTAATCGTTGCGCCGTTCAAAGTTTACACAGCTCCGGAGAAATTTCTCCACATTACCTGCCTATATGTGTTGCAACGCATATATTTTCACAAAGACAAATTCAAAATATGACTAGTCACCATCAATCAAACTCAAATAGCCAGACCAGGCTTCAAAACTCGGAGCAAGTACCGTACAACGGTTCTTACCAATCAAGAGTCCAGGTTCCAACTGCCAAGCTCCACAATCGCCCAAACGGCTCTCACGGCAGGACCGACAGAAGAGGTCTCAGTCGATGACCGGCGCCACCCAGACGGTCAGCTCGGAAGGGAAGGAAGAAAAACCTCGGGATGCCAGGGCTAAGACGCCGCTGGCAGTGTTCACGTCCCCGGCCAAACTCCTCACCTTCGTCGCGACCAGTCCTTCGAGCATCCGAGTCGCCGATGAGCCCCACGTGACGGGCGCCAATTGATGAATACAAGCCCCAGCTAGGCCCGCAAGAGACAAGGGTTCGCTCTTCTGTAACGAAATCTATAAGGAAGTTGGCACGGAAACTGCAAAGTACAAAAACAACGTTTATTAACCCTTAAGGGTGGTCCTACAATCCACACAACACTCTTCAGTATTGCAAGGAGTAGCACACAGAACATTCGTACACAGTCCCCTTTTATACACAACAGAGGGGCTCATAAGTGGGTGGATACAACATGAGGCCGAAGAACATTACCATTTAGGGTCATTCTCGATACTGAATCAATACATGGGCGGAGCTAACACACTCCTTGGGCCCGCGAAAACACATGGTCAAGCAAAGCTAATTATAACAGATGTGGTCAAGTCTGGGCATGCGCCAGATAGACAAGAAAGCTATTTATAACTGTTACTAGGCAGATTACAAGAGCAACTAACACAGAGGTCGGACTCTCCTCGTGGTGAACACGTGGCAGCATGTCAATACAAAATGGAGTCCGGACTTCGGCCAACATAATGAGGAAAACACGATAAAAGGGAAACATTAATGTTTTCAGTAAATGCTTAATCACATTCTGCTTTAATTTACAACAAGAGTACAAGTCTAAGACCTTAGCTATTAGGCCAGAGTACGAGTCTAAGACCTTAGCTATTAGGCCAGATTACGAGTCTAAGACCTTAGCTATTAGGCCAGAGTGAGAGTTAAGACCTTAACCAGTAGGCCAGAGTAAGAGTTAAGACCTTAGCTATTAGGCCAGAGTACGAGTCTAAGACCTTAGCTATTATGCCAGAGTAAGAGTTAAGACCTTAGCTATTAGGCCAGAGTAAGAGTTAAGACCTTAACCATTAGGCCATAGTACGAGTCTAAGACCTTAGCTATTAGGCCAGAGTAAGAGTTAAGACAATAACCTGTATGCCATAGTACGAGTCTAAGACCTTAGCTATTAGGCCAGAGTAAGAGTTAAGACCTATGCTATTAGGCCAGTGTAAGAGTTAAGACCTTAACCAGTAGGCCAGAGTACGAGTCTAAGACCTTAGCTATTAGACCAGAGTACGAGTCTAAGACCTTAGCTATTAGGCCAGAATAAGAGTTAAGACCTTAACCAGTAGGCCAGAGTACAAGTCTAAGACCTTAGCTATTAGGCCAGAGTACGAGTCTAAGACCTTAGCTATTAGGCCAGATTACGAGTCTAAGACCTTAGCTATTAGGCCAGAGTAAGAGTTAAGACCTTAACCAGTAGGCCAGAGTAAGAGTTAAGACCTTAGCTATTAGGCCAGAGTACGAGTCTAAGACCTTAGCTATTAGGCCAGAGAAAGAGTTAAGACCTTAGCTATTAGGCCAGAGTAAGAGTTAAGACCTTAACCATTAGGCCATAGTACGAGTCTAAGACCTTAGCTATTAGGCCAGAGTAAGACTTAAGACCTTAACCAGTAGGCCAGAGTACGAGTCTAAGACCTTAGCTATTAGGCCAGAGTAAGAGTTAAGACCTTAAACTGTAGGCCATAGTACGAGTCTAAGACCTTAGCTATTAGGCCAGAGTAAGAGTTAAGACCTTAGCTATTAGGCCAGAATAAGAGTTAAGACCTTAACCATTAGGCCAGAGTACGAGTCTAAGACCGTAGCTATTAGGCGAGAGTAATAGTTAGGACCTGAACTATTAGGCCAGAGTAAAAGTTAAGAGCTTAACCTGTAGGCGATAGTACGAGTCTAAGACCTTAGCTATTATTCCAGAGTAAGAGTTAAGACCTTATCAATTAGGCCAGAGTACGAGTCTAAGACCTTAGCTATTAGGCCAGAGTAAGAGTTAAGACCTTAACCATTAGGCCAGAGTACGAGTCTAAGACCTTAGCTATTAGGCCAGAGTAAGAGTTAAGACCTTAACCAGTAGGCCAGAGTACGAGTCTAAGACCTTAGCTATTAGGCCAGAGTACGAGTCTAAGACCTTAGCTATTAGGCCAGAGTAAGAGTTACAACCTTAACCAGTAGGCCAGAGAACGAGTCTAAGACCTTAGCTATTAGGCCTAAGTACGAGTCTAAGACCTTAGCTATTTGGCCAGAGTACGAGTCTAAGACCTTAGTTATTAGGCCAGAGTAAGAGTTAAGACCTTAGCTATTAGGCCAGAGTAAGAGTTAAGACCTTAACCATTAGTCCAGAGTACGATTCTAAGACCTTAGCTATTAGGCCAGAGTAAGAGTTAAGACCTTAACCATTAGGCCAGAGTACGAGTCTAAGACCTTAGCTATTAGGCCAGAGTAAGAGTTAAGACCTTAACCAGTAGGCCAGAGTAAGAGTTAAGACCTTAACCATTAGGCCAGAGTACGAGTCTAAGACCTTAGCTTTTAGGCCAGAGAAAGAGTTAAGACCTTAGCTATTAGGCCAGAGTAAGAGTTAAGACCTTAACCATTGGGCCATAGTACGTGTCTAAGACCTTAGCTATTAGGCCAGAGTAAGACTTAAGACCTTAACCAGTAGGCCAGAGTACGAGTCTAAGACCTTAGCTATTAGGCCAGAGTAAGAGTTAAGACCTTAAACTGTAGGCCATAGTACGAGTCTAAGACCTTAGCTATTATGCCAGAGTAAGAGTTAAGACCTTAACCATTAGGCCAGTGTACGAGTCTAAGACCGTAGCTATTAGGCCAGAGTAATAGTTAAGACCTTAACTATTAGGCCAGAGTAAAAGTTAAGAGCTTAACCTGTAGGCGATAGTACGAGTCTAAGACCTTAGCTATTATTCCAGAGTAAGAGTTAAGACCTTAATAATTAGGCCAGAGTATGAGTATAAGACCTTAGCTATTAGGCCAGAGTAAGAGTTAAGACCTTAACCATTAGGCCAGAGTACGAGTCTAAGACCTTAGCTAATAGGCCAGAGTAAGAGTTAAGACCTTAACCAGTAGGCCAGAGTACGAGTCTAAGACCTTAGCTATTAGGCCAGAGTACGAGTCTAAGACCTTAGCTATTAGGCCAGAGTAAAAGTTACAACCTTAACCAGTAGGCCAGAGAACGAGTCTAAGACCTTAGCTATTAGGCCAGAGTACGAGTCTAAGACCTTAGCTATTTGGCCAGAGTACGAGTCTAAGACCTTAGCTATTAGGCCAGAGTAAGAGTTAAGACCTTAACCATTAGGCCAGACTAAGAGTTAAGACCTTAACCTGTAGGCCATAGTATGAGTCTAAGACCTTAGCTATTAGGCCAGAGTAAGAGTTAAGACCTTAGCTATTAGGCCAGAGTAAGAGTTAAGACCTTAACCAGTAGGCCGGAGTACGAGTCTAAGACCTTAGCTATTAGGTCAGAGTAAGAGTTAAGACCTTAACCAGTAGGCCAGAGTAAGAGTTAAGACCTTAACCTGTAGGCCATAGTAAGAGTTAAGACCTTAACCATTAGGCCAGAGTACAAGTCTAAGACCTTAGCTATTAGGCCAGAGTACGAGTCTAAGACCTTAGCTATTAGGCCAGAGTAAGAGTTAAGACCTTAACCATTAGGCCAGAGTACGAGTCAAAGACCTTAGCTATTAGGCCAGAGTAAGAGTTAAGACCTTAGCTATTAGGCCAGAGTAAGAGTTAAGACCTTAACCATTAGGTCAGAGCACGATTCTAAGACCTTAGCTATTAGGCCAGAGTAAGAGTTAAGACCTTAACCATTAGGCCAGAGTACGAGTCTAAGACCTTAGCTATTATGCCAGAGTAAGAGTTAAGACCTTAAACAGTAGGCCAGAGTAAGAGTTAGGACCTTAACCATTAGGCCAGAGCACGAGTCTAAAACCTTAGCTATTAGGCCAGAGTAAGATTTAAGACCTTAACCATTAGGCCAGAGTACGAGTCTAAGACCTTAGCTATTAGGCCAGGGAAAGAGTTAAGACCTTAGCTATTAGGCCAGAGTAAGAGTTAAGACCTTAACCATTAGGCCATAGTACGAGTCTAAGACCTTAGCTATTAGGCCAGAGTAAGACTTAAGACCTTAACCAGTAGGCCAGAGTACGAGTCTAAGACCTTAGCTATTAGGCCAGAGTAAGAGTTAAGACCTTAAACTGTAGGCCATAGTACGAGACTAAGACCTTAGATATTAGGCCAGAGTAAGAGTTAAGACCTTAGCTATTAGGCCAGAGTAAGAGTTAAGACCTTAACCATTAGGCCAGAGTACGAGTCTAAGACCGTAGCTATTAGGCCAGAGTAATAGTTAAGACCTTAACTATTAGGCCAGAGTAAAAGTTAAGAGCTTAACCTGTAGGTGATAGTACGAGTCTAAGACCTTAGCTATTATTCCAGAGTAAGAGTTAAGACCTTAACAATTAGGCCAGAGTACGAGTCTAAGACCTTAGCTATTAGGCCAGAGTAAGAGTTAAGACCTTAACCATTAGGCCAGAGTACGAGTCTAAGATCTTAGCTATTAGGCCAGAGTAAGAGTTAAGACCTTAACCAGTAGGCCAGAGTACGAGTCTAAGACCTTAGCTATTAGGCCAGAGTACGAGTCTAAGACCTTAGCTATTAGGCCAGAGTAAGAGTTACAACCTTAAACAGTAGGCCAGAGAACGAGTCTAAGACCTTAGCTATTAGGCCAGAGTACGAGTCTAAGACCTTAGCTATTTGGCCAGAGTACGAGTCTAAGACCTTAGCTATTAGGCCAGAGTAAGAGTTAAGACCTTAACCATTAGGCCAGACTAAGAGTTAAGACCTTAACCTGTAGGCCATAGTATGAGTCTAAGACCTTAGCTATTAGGCCAGAGTAAGAGTTAAGACCTTAGCTATTAGGCCAGAGTAAGAGTTAAGACCTTAACCAGTAGGCCGGAGTACGAGTCTAAGACCTTAGCTATTAGGTCAGAGTAAGAGTTAAGACCTTAACCAGTAGGCCAGAGTAAGAGTTAAGACCTTAACCTGTAGGCCATAGTAAGAGTTAAGACCTTAACCATTAGGCCAGAGTACAAGTCTAAGACCTTAGCTATTAGGCCAGAGTACGAGTCTAAGACCTTAGCTATTAGGCCAGAGTAAGAGTTAAGACCTTAACCATTAGGCCAGAGTACGAGTCAAAGACCTTAGCTATTAGGCCAGAGTAAGAGTTAAGACCTTAGCTATTAGGCCAGAGTAAGAGTTAAGACCTTAACCATTAGGTCAGAGCATGATTCTAAGACCTTAGCTATTAGGCCAGAGTAAGAGTTAAGACCTTAACCATTAGGCCAGAGTACGAGTCTAAGACCTTAGCTATTATGCCAGAGTAAGAGTTAAGACCTTAAACAGTAGGCCAGAGTAAGAGTTAGGACCTTAACCATTAGGCCAGAGCACGAGTCTAAAACCTTAGCTATTAGGCCAGAGTAAGATTTAAGACCTTAACCATTAGGCCAGAGTACGAGTCTAAGACCTTAGCTATTAGGCCAGGGAAAGAGTTAAGACCTTAGCTATTAGGCCAGAGTAAGAGTTAAGACCTTAACCATTAGGCCATAGTACGAGTCTAAGACCTTAGCTATTAGGCCAGAGTAAGACTTAAGACCTTAACCAGTAGGCCAGAGTACGAGTCTAAGACCTTAGCTATTAGGCCAGAGTAAGAGTTAAGACCTTAAACTGTAGGCCATAGTACGAGACTAAGACCTTAGATATTAGGCCAGAGTAAGAGTTAAGACCTTAGCTATTAGGCCAGAGTAAGAGTTAAGACCTTAACCATTAGGCCAGAGTACGAGTCTAAGACCGTAGCTATTAGGCCAGAGTAATAGTTAAGACCTTAACTATTAGGCCAGAGTAAAAGTTAAGAGCTTAACCTGTAGGTGATAGTACGAGTCTAAGACCTTAGCTATTATTCCAGAGTAAGAGTTAAGACCTTAACAATTAGGCCAGAGTACGAGTCTAAGACCTTAGCTATTAGGCCAGAGTAAGAGTTAAGACCTTAACCATTAGGCCAGAGTACGAGTCTAAGATCTTAGCTATTAGGCCAGAGTAAGAGTTAAGACCTTAACCAGTAGGCCAGAGTACGAGTCTAAGACCTTAGCTATTAGGCCAGAGTACGAGTCTAAGACCTTAGCTATTAGGCCAGAGTAAGAGTTACAACCTTAAACAGTAGGCCAGAGAACGAGTCTAAGACCTTAGCTATTAGGCCAGAGTACGAGTCTAAGACCTTAGCTATTTGGCCAGAGTACGAGTCTAAGACCTTAGCTATTAGGCCAGAGTAAGAGTTAAGACCTTAACCATTAGGCCAGACTAAGAGTTAAGACCTTAACCTGTAGGCCATAGTATGAGTCTAAGACCTTAGCTATTAGGCCAGAGTAAGAGTTAAGACCTTAGCTATTAGGCCAGAGTAAGAGTTAAGACCTTAACCAGTAGGCCGGAGTACGAGTCTAAGACCTTAGCTATTAGGTCAGAGTAAGAGTTAAGACCTTAACCAGTAGGCCAGAGTAAGAGTTAAGACCTTAACCTGTAGGCCATAGTAAGAGTTAAGACCTTAACCATTAGGCCAGAGTACAAGTCTAAGACCTTAGCTATTAGGCCAGAGTACGAGTCTAAGACCTTAGCTATTAGGCCAGAGTAAGAGTTAAGACCTTAACCATTAGGCCAGAGTACGAGTCAAAGACCTTAGCTATTAGGCCAGAGTAAGAGTTAAGACCTTAGCTATTAGGCCAGAGTAAGAGTTAAGACCTTAACCATTAGGTCAGAGCACGATTCTAAGACCTTAGCTATTAGGCCAGAGTAAGAGTTAAGACCTTAACCATTAGGCCAGAGTACGAGTCTAAGACCTTAGCTATTATGCCAGAGTAAGAGTTAAGACCTTAAACAGTAGGCCAGAGTAAGAGTTAGGACCTTAACCATTAGGCCAGAGCACGAGTCTAAAACCTTAGCTATTAGGCCAGAGTAAGATTTAAGACCTTAACCATTAGGCCAGAGTACGAGTCTAAGACCTTAGCTATTAGGCCAGGGAAAGAGTTAAGACCTTAGCTATTAGGCCAGAGTAAGAGTTAAGACCTTAACCATTAGGCCATAGTACGAGTCTAAGACCTTAGCTATTAGGCCAGAGTAAGACTTAAGACCTTAACCAGTAGGCCAGAGTACGAGTCTAAGACCTTAGCTATTAGGCCAGAGTAAGAGTTAAGACCTTAAACTGTAGGCCATAGTACGAGACTAAGACCTTAGATATTAGGCCAGAGTAAGAGTTAAGACCTTAGCTATTAGGCCAGAGTAAGAGTTAAGACCTTAACCATTAGGCCAGAGTACGAGTCTAAGACCGTAGCTATTAGGCCAGAGTAATAGTTAAGACCTTAACTATTAGGCCAGAGTAAAAGTTAAGAGCTTAACCTGTAGGTGATAGTACGAGTCTAAGACCTTAGCTATTATTCCAGAGTAAGAGTTAAGACCTTAACAATTAGGCCAGAGTACGAGTCTAAGACCTTAGCTATTAGGCCAGAGTAAGAGTTAAGACCTTAACCATTAGGCCAGAGTACGAGTCTAAGATCTTAGCTATTAGGCCAGAGTAAGAGTTAAGACCTTAACCAGTAGGCCAGAGTACGAGTCTAAGACCTTAGCTATTAGGCCAGAGTACGAGTCTAAGACCTTAGCTATTAGGCCAGAGTAAGAGTTACAACCTTAACCAGTAGGCCAGAGAGCGAGTCTAAGACCTTAGCTATTAGGCCAGAGTACGAGTCTAAGACCTTAGCTATTTGGCCAGAGTACGAGTCTAAGACCTTAGCTATTAGGCCAGAGTAAGAGTTAAGACCTTAACCATTAGGCCAGACTAAGAGTTAAGACCTTAACCTGTAGGCCATAGCAAGTAAGAGTTAAGACAGTAGCTATGAGGCCAGAGTAAGAGTCCAAGACCTTAACCATTAGGCCAGAGTAAGAGTTAAGACAGTAGCTATGAGGCCAGAGTAAGAGTTTAGACAGTAGCTATTAGGTCAGAGTAAGAGTTAAGACAGTAGCTATGAGGCCAGAGTAAGAGTTAAGACAGTAGCTATGAGGCCAGAGTAAGAGTTATGACAGTAAGAGTTAAGAGCTTAAACTGTAGGCGATAGTACGAGTCTAAGACCTTAGCTAATATTCCAGAGTAAGAGTTAAGACCTTATCCATTAGGCCAGAGTACGAGTCTAAGACCTTAGCTATTAGGCCAGAGTAAGAGTTAAGACCTTAAACAGTAGGCCAGAGTAAGAGTTAAGACCTTAACCATTAGGCCAGAGCACGAGTCTAAGACCTTAGCTATTAGGCCAGAGTAAGAGTTAAGACCTTATCCATTAGGCCAGAGTACGAGTCTAAGACCTTAGCTATTAGGGCAGAGTAAGAGTTAAGACCTTAAACAGTAGGCCAGAGTAAGAGTTAAGACCTTAACCATTAGGCCAGAGCATGAGTCTAAGACCTTAGCTATTAGGCCAGAGTAAGAGTTAAGACCTTAACAATTAGGCCAGAGTACGAGTCTAAGACCTTAGCTATTAGGCCAGAGTAAGAGTTAAGACCTTAACCATTAGGCCATAGTACGAGTCTAAGACCTTAGCTATTAGGCCAGAGTAAGAGTTAAGACCTTAAACAGTAGGCCAGAGTAAGAGTTAAGACCTTAACCATTAGGCCAGAGCATGAGTCTAAGACCTTAGCTATTAGGCCAGAGTAAGAGTTAAGACCTTAACCAGTAGGCCAGAGTACAAGTCTAAGACCTTAGCTATTAGGCCAGAGTACGAGTCTAAGACCTTAGCTATTAGGCCAGAGTAAGAGTTACAACCTTAACCAGTAGGCCAGAGAACGAGTCTAAGACCTTAGCTATTAGGCCAGAGTACGAGTCTTAGACCTTAGCTATTTGGCCAGAGTACGAGTCTAAGACCTTAGCTATTAGGGCAGAGTAAGAGTTAAGACCTTAACCATTAGGCCAGACTAAGAGTTAAGACCTTAACCTGTAGGCCATAGTACGAGTCTAAGACCTTAGCTATTAGGCCAGAGATAGAGTTAAGACATTAACCATAAGGCCAGAGTATGAGTCTAAGACCTTAGCTATTAGGCCAGAGTAAGAGTTAAGAGCTTAACCATTAGGCCAGAGTACGAGTCTAAGACCTTAGCTATTAGGCCAGAGTAAGAGTTAAGACCTTAACCAGTAGGCCAGAGTACGAGTCTAAGACCTTAGCTATTATGCCAGAGTATGAGTCTAAGACCTTAGCTATTAGGCCAGAGTAAGAGTTACAACCTTAACCAGTAGGCCAGAGAACGAGTCTAAGACCTTAGCTATTAGGCCAGAGTACGAGTCTATGACCTTAGCTATTTGGCCAGAGTACGAGTCTAAGACCTTAGCTATTAGGCCAGAGTAAGAGTTAAGACCTTAACCATTAGGCCAGAGTATTAGTCTAAGACCTTAGCTATTAGGCCAGAGTAAGAGTTAAGACCTTAACCATTAGGCCAGAGTACGAGTCTAAGACCTTAGCTATTAGGCCAGAGTAAGAGTTAAGACCTTAACCTGTAGGCCAGAGTAAGAGTTAAGACCTTAACCATTAGGCCAGAGTACGAGTCTAAGACCTTAGCTATTAGGCCAGAGTACGAGTTTAAGACCTTAGCTATTAGGCCAGAGTAAGAGTTAAGACCTTAACCATTAGGCCAGAGTACGAGTCAAAGACCTTAGCTATTAGGCCAGAGTAAGAGTTAAGACCTTAACCAGTAGGCCAGAGTAAGAGTTAAGACCTTAACCATTAGGCCAGAGCACGAGTCTAAGACCTTAGCTATTAGGCCAGAGTAAGAGTTAAGACCTTAACCATTAGGCCAGAGTACGAGTCTAAGACCTTAGCTATTAGGCCAGAGAAAGAGTTAAGACCTTAGCTATTAGGCCAGAGTAAGAGTTGAGACCTTAACCATTGGGCCATAGTACGAGTCTAAGACCTTAGCTATTAGGCCAGAGTAAGACTTAAGACCTTAACCAGTAGGCCAGAGTACGAGTCTAAGACCTTAGCTATTAGGCCAGAGTAAGTTTTAAGACCTTAAACTGTAGGCCATAGTACGAGTCTAAGACCTTAGCTATTAGGCCAGAGTAAGAGTTAAGACCTTAGCTATTAGGCCAGAGTAAGAGTTAAGACCTTAACGATTAGGCCAGAGTACGATTCTAAGACCTTAGCTATTAGGCCAGAGTAAGAGTTAAGACCTTAACCAGTAGGCCAGAGTAAGAGTTAAGACCTTAACCATTAGGCCAGAGCACGAGTCTAAGACCTTAGCTATTAGGCCAGAGTAAGAGTTAAGACCTTAACCATTAGGCCAGAGTACAAGTCTAAGACCTTAGCTATTAGGTCAGAGAAAGAGATAAGACCTTAGCTATTAGGCCAGAGTAAGAGTTAAGACCTTAACCATTAGGCCAGAGTACGAGTCTAAGACCTTAGCTATTAGGCCAGAGAAAGAGTTAAGACCTTAGCTATTAGGCCAGAGTAAGAGTTAAGACCTTAACCATTAGGCCATAGTACGAGTCTAAGACCTTAGCTATTAGGCCAGAGTAAGACTTAAGACCTTAACCAGTAGGCCAGAGTACGAGTCTAAGACCTTAGCTATTAGGCCAGAGTAAGAGTTAAGACCTTAAACTGTAGGCCATAGTACGAGTCTAAGACCTTAGCTATTAGGCCAGAGTAAGAGTTAAGACCTTAGCTATTAGGCCAGAATAAGAGTTAAGACCTTAACCATTAGGCCAGAGTACGAGTCTAAGACCGTAGCTATTAGGCGAGAGTAATAGTTAGGACCTGAACTATTAGGCCAGAGTAAAAGTTAAGAGCTTAACCTGTAGGCGATAGTACGAGTCTAAGACCTTAGCTATTATTCCAGAGTAAGAGTTAAGACCTTATCAATTAGGCCAGAGTACGAGTCTAAGACCTTAGCTATTAGGCCAGAGTAAAAGTTAAGACCTTAACCATTAGGCCAGAGTACGAGTCTAAGACCTTAGCTATTAGGCCAGAGTAAGAGTTAAGACCTTAACCAGTAGGCCAGAGTACGAGTCTAAGACCTTAGCTATTAGGCCAGAGTACGAGTCTAAGACCTTAGCTATTAGGCCAGAGTAAGAGTTACAACCTTAACCAGTAGGCCAGAGAACGAGTCTAAGACCTTAGCTATTAGGCCAGAGTACGAGTCTAAGACCTTAGCTATTTGGCCAGAGTACGAGTCTAAGACCTTAGCTATTAGGCCAGAGTAAGAGTTAAGACCTTAACCATTAGGCCAGACTAAGAGTTAAGACCTTAACCTGTAGGCCATAGTACTAGTCTAAGACCTTAGCTATTAGGCCAGAGTAAGAGTTAAGACCTTAACCATTAGGCCAGAGTATGAGTCTAAGACCTTAGCTTATAGGCCAGAGTAAGACTTAAGACCTTAACCAGTAGGCCAGAGTACGAGTCTAAGACCTTAGCTATTAGGCCAGAGTAAGAGTTAAGACCTTAAACTGTAGGCCATAGTACGAGTCTAAGACCTTAGCTATTAGGCCAGAGTAAGAGTTAAGACCTTAGCTATTAGGCCAGAATAAGAGTTAAGACCTTAACCATTAGGCCAGAGTACGAGTCTAAGACCGTAGCTATTAGGCGAGAGTAATAGTTAGGACCTGAACTATTAGGCCAGAGTAAAAGTTAAGAGCTTAACCTGTAGGCGATAGTACGAGTCTAAGACCTTAGCTATTATTCCAGAGTAAGAGTTAAGACCTTATCAATTAGGCCAGAGTACGAGTCTAAGACCTTAGCTATTAGGCCAGAGTAAAAGTTAAGACCTTAACCTTTAGGCCAGAGTACGAGTCTAAGACCTTAGCTATTAGGCCAGAGTAAGAGTTAAGACCTTAACCAGTAGGCCAGAGTACGAGTCTAAGACCTTAGCTATTAGGCCAGAGTACGAGTCTAAGACCTTAGCTATTAGGCCAGAGTAAGAGTTACAACCTTAACCAGTAGGCCAGAGAACGAGTCTAAGACCTTAGCTATTAGGCCAGAGTACGAGTCTAAGACCTTAGCTATTTGGCCAGAGTACGAGTCTAAGACCTTAGCTATTAGGCCAGAGTAAGAGTTAAGACCTTAACCATTAGGCCAGACTAAGAGTTAAGACCTTAACCTGTAGGCCATAGTACTAGTCTAAGACCTTAGCTATTAGGCCAGAGTAAGAGTTAAGACCTTAACCATTAGGCCAGAGTATGAGTCTAAGACCTTAACCATTAGGCCAGACTAAGAGTTAAGACCTTAACCTGTAGGCCATAGTACTAGTCTAAGACCTTAGCTATTAGGCCAGAGTAAGAGTTAAGACCTTAACCATTAGGCCAGAGTATGAGTCTAAGACCTTAGCTTATAGGCCAGAGTAAGACTTAAGACCTTAACCAGTAGGCCAGAGTACGAGTCTAAGACCTTAGCTATTAGGCCAGAGTAAGAGTTAAGACCTTAAACTGTAGGCCATAGTACGAGTCTAAGACCTTAGCTATTAGGCCAGAGTAAGAGTTAAGACCTTAGCTATTAGGCAAGAATAAGAGTTAAGACCTTAACCATTAGGCCAGAGTACGAGTCTAAGACCGTAGCTATTAGGCGAGAGTAATAGTTAGGACCTGAACTATTAGGCCAGAGTAAAAGTTAAGAGCTTAACCTGTAGGCGATAGTACGAGTCTAAGACCTTAGCTATTATTCCAGAGTAAGAGTTAAGACCTTATCAATTAGGCCAGAGTACGAGTCTAAGACCTTAGCTATTAGGCCAGAGTAAAAGTTAAGACCTTAACCATTTGGCCAGAGTACGAGTCTAAGACCTTAGCTATTAGGCCAGAGTAAGAGTTAAGACCTTAACCAGTAGGCCAGAGTACGAGTCTAAGACCTTAGCTATTAGGCCAGAGTACGAGTCTAAGACCTTAGCTATTAGGCCAGAGTAAGAGTTACAACCTTAACCAGTAGGCCAGAGAACGAGTCTAAGACCTTAGCTATTAGGCCAGAGTACGAGTCTAAGACCTTAGCTATTTGGCCAGAGTACGAGTCTAAGACCTTAGCTATTAGGCCAGAGTAAGAGTTAAGACCTTAACCATTAGGCCAGACTAAGAGTTAAGACCTTAACCTGTAGGCCATAGTACTAGTCTAAGACCTTAGCTATTAGGCCAGAGTAAGAGTTAAGACCTTAACCATTAGGCCAGAGTATGAGTCTAAGACCTTAGCTTATAGGCCAGAGTAAGAGTTAAGACCTTAACCATTAGGCCAGAGTACGAGTCTAAGACCTTAGCTATTAGGCCAGAGTAAGAGTTAAGACCTTAACCTGTAGGCCAGAGTAAGAGTTAAGACCTTAACCATTAGGCCAGAGTACGAGTCTAAGACCTTAGCTATTAGGCCGGAGTACGAGTTTAAGACCTTAGCTATTAGGCCAGAGTAAGAGTTAAGACCTTAACCATTAGGCCAGAGTACGAGTCAAAGACCTTAGCTATTAGGCCAGAGTAAGAGTTAAGACCTTAGCTATTAGGCCAGAGTAAGAGTTAAGACCTTAACCATTAGGCCAGAGCACAAGTCTAAGACATTAGCTATTAGGCCAGAGTAAGAGTTAAGACCTTAGCTATTAGGCCAGAGTAAGAGTTAAGACCTTAACCATTAGTCCAGAGTACGATTCTAAGACCTTAGCTATTAGGCCAGAGTAAGAGTTAAGACCTTAACCATTAGGCCAGAGTACGAGTCTAAGACCTTAGCTATTAGGCCAGAGTAAGAGTTAAGACCTTAACCAGTAGGCCAGAGTAAGAGTTAAGACCTTAACCTGTAGGCCAGAGTAAGAGTTAAGACCTTAACCATTAGGCCAGAGTACGAGTCTAAGACCTTAGCTATTAGGCCAGAGTACGAGTTTAAGACGTTAGCTATTAGGCCAGAGTAAGAGTTAAGTCCTTAATCATTAGGCCAGAGTACGAGTCAAAGACCTTAGCTATTAGGCCAGAGTAAGAGTTAAGACCTTAGCTATTAGGCCAGACTAAGAGTTAAGACCTTAACCATTAGGCCAGAGTACGAGTCTAAGACCTTAGCTATTAGGCCAGAGTAAGAGTTAAGACCTTAGCTATTAGGCCAGAGTAGGAGTTAAGACCTTAACCATTAGGCCAGAGTACGATTCTAAGACCTTAGCTATTAGGCCAGAGTAAGAGTTAAGACCTTAACCATTAGGCCAGAGTACGAGTCTAAGACCTTAGCTATTAGGCCAGAGTAAGAGTTAAGACCTTAACCAGTAGGCCAGAGTAAGAGTTAAGACCTTAACCATTAGGCCAGAGCACAAGTCTAAGACCTTAGCTATTAGGCCAGAGTAAGAGTTAAGACCTTAACCATTAGGCCAGAGTACGAGTCTAAGACCTTAGCTATTAGGCCAGAGAAAGAGTTAAGACCTTAGCTATTAGGCCAGAGTAAGAGTTAAGACCTTAACCATTAGGCCAGAGTACGAGTCTAAGACCTTAGCTATTAGGCCAGAGAAAGAGTTAAGACCTTAGCTATTAGGCCAGAGTAAGAGTTAAGACCTTAACCATTAGGCCATAGTACGAGTTTAAGACCTTAGCTATTAGGCCAGAGTAAGAGTTAAGACCTTAACCATTAGGCCAGAGTACGAGTCAAAGACCTTAGCTATTAGGCCAGAGTAAGAGTTAAGACCTTAGCTATTAGGCCAGAGTAAGAGTTAAGACCTTAACCATTAGGCCAGAGCACAAGTCTAAGACATTAGCTATTAGGCCAGAGTAAGAGTTAAGACCTTAGCTATTAGGCCAGAGTAAGAGTTAAGACCTTAACCATTAGTCCAGAGTACGATTCTAAGACCTTAGCTATTAGGCCAGAGTAAGAGTTAAGACCTTAACCATTAGGCCAGAGTACGAGTCTAAGACCTTAGCTATTAGGCCAGAGTAAGAGTTAAGAGCTTAACCAGTAGGCCAGAGTAAGAGTTAAGACCTTAACCTGTAGGCCAGAGTAAGAGTTAAGACCTTAACCATTAGGCCAGAGTACGAGTCTAAGACCTTAGCTATTAGGCCAGAGTACGAGTTTAAGACGTTAGCTATTAGGCCAGAGTAAGAGTTAAGTCCTTAATCATTAGGCCAGAGTACGAGTCAAAGACCTTAGCTATTAGGCCAGAGTAAGAGTTAAGACCTTAGCTATTAGGCCAGACTAAGAGTTAAGACCTTAACCATTAGGCCAGAGTACGAGTCTAAGACCTTAGCTATTAGGCCAGAGTAAGAGTTAAGACCTTAGCTATTAGGCCAGAGTAGGAGTTAAGACCTTAACCATTAGGCCAGAGTACGATTCTAAGACCTTAGCTATTAGGCCAGAGTAAGAGTTAAGACCTTAACCATTAGGCCAGAGTACGAGTCTAAGACCTTAGCTATTAGGCCAGAGTAAGAGTTAAGACCTTAACCAGTAGGCCAGAGTAAGAGTTAAGACCTTAACCATTAGGCCAGAGCACAAGTCTAAGACCTTAGCTATTAGGCCAGAGTAAGAGTTAAGACCTTAACCATTAGGCCAGAGTACGAGTCTAAGACCTTAGCTATTAGGCCAGAGAAAGAGTTAAGACCTTAGCTATTAGGCCAGAGTAAGAGTTAAGACCTTAACCATTAGGCCAGAGTACGAGTCTAAGACCTTAGCTATTAGGCCAGAGAAAGAGTTAAGACCTTAGCTATTAGGCCAGAGTAAGAGTTAAGACCTTAACCATTAGGCCATAGTACGAGTCTAAGACCTTAGCTATTAGGCCAGAGTAAGACTTAAGACCTTAACCAGTAGGCCAGAGTACGAGTCTAAGACCTTAGCTATTAGGCCAGAGTAAGAGTTAAGACCTTAAACTGTAGGCCATAGTACGAGTCTAAGACCTTAGCTATTAGGCCAGAGTAAGAGTTAAGACCTTAACCATTAGGCCAGAGTACGAGTCTAAGACCTTAGCTATTAGGCCAGAGTAAGAGTTAAGACCTTAACCTGTAGGCCAGAGTAAGAGTTAAGACCTTAACCATTAGGCCAGAGTACGAGTCTAAGACCTTAGCTATTAGGCCAGAGTACGAGTTTAAGACCTTAGCTATTAGGCCAGAGTAAGAGTTAAGACCTTAACCATTAGGCCAGAGTACGAGTCAAAGACCTTAGCTATTAGGCCAGAGTAAGAGTTAAGACCTTAGCTATTAGGCCAGAGTAAGAGTTAAGACCTTAACCATTAGGCCAGAGCACGAGTCTAAGACCTTAGCCATTAGGCCAGAGTAAGAGTTAAGACCTTAGCTATTAGGCCAGAGTAAGAGTTAAGACCTTAACCATTAGTCCAGAGTACGATTCTAAGACCTTAGCTATTAGGCCAGAGTAAGAGTTAAGACCTTAACCATTAGGCCAGAGTACGAGTCTAAGACCTTAGCTATTAGGCCAGAGTAAGGGTTAAGACCTTAACCAGTAGGCCAGAGTAAGAGTTAAGACCTTAACCATTAGGCCAGAGCACGAGTCTAAGACCTTAGCTATTAGGCCAGAGTAAGAGTTAAGACCTTAACCATTAGGCCAGAGTACGAGTCTAAGACCTTAGCTATTAGGCCAGAGAAAGAGTTAAGACCTTAGCTATTAGGCCAGAGTAAGAGTTAAGACCTTAACCATTGGGCCATAGTACGAGTCTAAGACCTTAGCTATTAGGCCAGAGTAAGACTTAAGACCTTAACCAGTAGGCCAGAGTACGAGTCTAAGACCTTAGCTATTAGGCCAGAGTAAGAGTTAAGACCTTAAACTGTAGGCCATAGTACGAGTCTAAGACCTTAGCTATTAGGCCAGAGTAAGAGTTAAGACCTTAGCTATTAGGCCAGAGTAAGAGTTAAGACCTTAACCATTAGGCCAGAGTACGATTCTAAGACCTTAGCTATTAGGCCAGAGTAAGAGTTAAGACCTTAAACATTAGGCCAGAGTACGAGTCTAAGACCTTAGCTATTAGGCCAGAGTAAGAGTTAAGACCTTAACCAGTAGGCCAGAGTAAGAGTTAAGACCTTAACCATTAGGCCAGAGCACGAGTCTAAGACCTTAGCTATTAGGCCAGAGTAAGAGTTAAGACCTTAACCATTAGGCCAGAGTACGAGTCTAAGACCTTAGCTATTAGGCCAGAGAAAGAGATAAGACCTTAGCTATTAGGCCAGAGTAAGAGTTAAGACCTTAACCATTAGGCCAGAGTACGAGTCTAAGACCTTAGCTATTAGGCCAGAGAAAGAGTTAAGACCTTAGCTATTAGGCCAGAGTAAGAGTTAAGACCTTAACCATTAGGCCATAGTACGAGTCTAAGACCTTAGCTATTAGGCCAGAGTAAGACTTAAGACCTTAACCAGTAGGCCAGAGTACGAGTCTAAGACCTTAGCTATTAGGCCAGAGTAAGAGTTAAGACCTTAAACTGTAGGCCATAGTACGAGTCTAAGACCTTAGCTATTAGGCCAGAGTAAGAGTTAAGACCTTAGCTATTAGGCCAGAATAAGAGTTAAGACCTTAACCATTAGGCCAGAGTACGAGTCTAAGACCGTAGCTATTAGGCGAGAGTAATAGTTAGGACCTGAACTATTAGGCCAGAGTAAAAGTTAAGAGCTTAACCTGTAGGCGATAGTACGAGTCTAAGACCTTCGCTATTATTCCAGAGTAAGAGTTAAGACCTTATCAATTAGGCCAGAGTACGAGTCTAAGACCTTAGCTATTAGGCCAGATTAAGAGTTAAGACCTTAACCATTAGGCCAGAGTACGAGTCTAAGACCTTAGCTATTAGGCCAGAGTAAGAGTTAAGACCTTAACCAGTAGGCCAGAGTACGAGTCTAAGACCTTAGCTATTAGGCCAGAGTACGAGTCTAAGACCTTAGCTATTAGGCCAGAGTAAGAGTTACAACCTTAACCAGTAGGCCAGAGAACGAGTCTAAGACCTTAGCTATTAGGCCAGAGTAAGAGTCTAAGACCTTAGCTATTTGGCCAGAGTACGAGTCTAAGACCTTAGCTATTAGGCCAGAGTAAGAGTTAAGACCTTAACCATTAGGCCAGACTAAGAGTTAAGACCTTAACCTGTAGGCCATAGTACGAGTCTAAGACCTTATCTATTAGGCCAGAGTAAGAGTTAAGACCTTAACCATTAGGCCAGAGTATGAGTCTAAGACCTTAGCTATTAGGCCAGAGTAAGAGTTAAGACCTTAACCATTAGGCCAGAGTACGAGTCTAAGACCTTAGCTATTAGGCCAGAGTAAGAGTTAAGACCTTAACCTGTAGGCCAGAGTAAGAGTTAAGACCTTAACAATTAGGCCAGAGTACGAGTCTAAGACCTTAGCTATTAGGCCAGAGTACGAGTTTAAGACCTTAGCTATTAGGCCAGAGTAAGAGTTAAGACCTTAACCATTAGGCCAGAGTACGAGTCAAAGACCTTAGCTATTAGGCCAGAGTAAGAGTTAAGACCTTAGCTATTAGGCCAGAGTAAGAGTTAAGACCTTAACCATTAGGCCAGAGCACGAGTCTAAGACCTTAGCTATTAGGCCAGAGTAAGAGTTAAGACCTTAACCATTAGGCCAGAGTACGAGTCTAAGACCTTAGCTATTAGGCCAGAGTAAGAGTTAAGACCTTAACCAGTAGGCCAGAGTAAGAGTTAAGACCTTAACCATTAGGCCAGAGCACGAGTCTAAGACCTTAGCTATTAGGCCAGAGTAAGAGTTAAGACCTTAACCATTAGGCAGAGTACGAGTCTAAGACCTTAGCTTTTAGGCCAGAGAAAGAGTTAAGACCTTAACCATTGGGCCATAGTACGTGTCTAAGACCTTAGCTATTAGGCCAGAGTAAGACTTAATACCTTAACCAGTAGGCCAGAGTACGAGTCTAAGACCTTAGCTATTAGGCCAGAGTAAGAGTTAAGACCTTAAACTGTAGGCCATAGTACGAGTCTAAGACCTTAGCTATTAGGCCAGAATAAGAGTTAAGACCTTAGCTATTAGGCCAGAGTACGAGTTTAAGACGTTAGCTATTAGGCCAGAGTAAGAGTTAAGTCCTTAATCATTAGGCCAGAGTACGAGTCAAAGACCTTAGCTATTAGGCCAGAGTAAGAGTTAAGACCTTATCTATTAGGCCAGACTAAGAGTTAAGACCTTAACCATTAGGCCAGAGTACGAGTCTAAGACCTTAGCTATTAGGCCAGAGTAAGAGTTAAGACCTTAGCTATTAGGCCAGAGTAGGAGTTAAGACCTTAACCATTAGGCCAGAGTACGATTCTAAGACCTTAGCTATTAGGCCAGAGTAAGAGTTAAGACCTTAACCATTAGGCCAGAGTACGAGTCTAAGACCTTAGCTATTAGGCCAGAGTAAGAGTTAAGACCTTAACCAGTAGGCCAGAGTAAGAGTTAAGACCTTAACCATTAGGCCAGAGCACAAGTCTAAGACCTTAGCTATTAGGCCAGAGTAAGAGTTAAGACCTTAACCATTAGGCCAGAGTACGAGTCTAAGACCTTAGCTATTAGGCCAGAGAAAGAGTTAAGACCTTAGCTATTAGGCCAGAGTAAGAGTTAAGACCTTAACCATTAGGCCAGAGTACGAGTCTAAAACCTTAGCTATTAGGCCAGAGAAAGAGTTAAGACCTTAGCTATTAGGCCAGAGTAAGAGTTAAGACCTTAACCATTAGGCCATAGTACGAGTCTAAGACCTTAGCTATTAGGCCAGAGTAAGACTTAAGACCTTAACCAGTAGGCCAGAGTACGAGTCTAAGACCTTAGCTATTAGGCCAGAGTAAGAGTTAAGACCTTAAACTGTAGGCCATAGTACGAGTCTAAGACCTTAGCTATTAGGCCAGAGTAAGAGTTAAGACCTTAACCATTAGGCCAGAGTACGAGTCTAAGACCTTAGCTATTAGGCCAGAGTAAGAGTTAAGACCTTAACCTGTAGGCCAGAGTAAGAGTTAAGACCTTAACCATTAGGCCAGAGTACGAGTCTAAGACCTTAGCTATTAGGCCAGAGTACGAGTTTAAGACCTTAGCTATTAGGCCAGAGTAAGAGTTAAGACCTTAACCATTAGGCCAGAGTACGAGTCAAAGACCTTAGCTATTAGGCCAGAGTAAGAGTTAAGACCTTAGCTATTAGGCCAGAGTAAGAGTTAAGACCTTAACCATTAGGCCAGAGCACGAGTCTAAGACCTTAGCCATTAGGCCAGAGTAAGAGTTAAGACCTTAGCTATTAGGCCAGAGTAAGAGTTAAGACCTTAACCATTAGTCCAGAGTACGATTCTAAGACCTTAGCTATTAGGCCAGAGTAAGAGTTAAGACCTTAACCATTAGGCCAGAGTACGAGTCTAAGACCTTAGCTATTAGGCCAGAGTAAGAGTTAAGACCTTAACCAGTAGGCCAGAGTAAGAGTTAAGACCTTAACCATTAGGCCAGAGCACGAGTCTAAGACCTTAGCTATTAGGCCAGAGTAAGAGTTAAGACCTTAACCATTAGGCCAGAGTACGAGTCTAAGACCTTAGCTATTAGGCCAGAGAAAGAGTTAAGACCTTAGCTATTAGGCCAGAGTAAGAGTTAAGACCTTAACCATTGGGCCATAGTACGAGTCTAAGACCTTAGCTATTAGGCCAGAGTAAGACTTAAGACCTTAACCAGTAGGCCAGAGTACGAGTCTAAGACCTTAGCTATTAGGCCAGAGTAAGAGTTAAGACCTTAAACTGTAGGCCATAGTACGAGTCTAAGACCTTAGCTATTAGGCCAGAGTAAGAGTTAAGACCTTAGCTATTAGGCCAGAGTAAGAGTTAAGACCTTAACCATTAGGCCAGAGTACGATTCTAAGACCTTAGCTATTAGGCCAGAGTAAGAGTTAAGACCTTAAACATTAGGCCAGAGTACGAGTCTAAGACGTTAGCTATTAGGCCAGAGTAAGAGTTAAGACCTTAACCAGTAGGCCAGAGTAAGAGTTAAGACCTTAACCATTAGGCCAGAGCACGAGTCTAAGACCTTAGCTATTAGGCCAGAGTAAGAGTTAAGACCTTAACCATTAGGCCAGAGTACGAGTCTAAGACCTTAGCTATTAGGCCAGAGAAAGAGATAAGACCTTAGCTATTAGGCCAGAGTAAGAGTTAAGACCTTAACCATTAGGCCAGAGTACGAGTCTAAGACCTTAGCTATTAGGCCAGAGAAAGAGTTAAGACCTTAGCTATTAGGCCAGAGTAAGAGTTAAGACCTTAACCATTAGGCCATAGTACGAGTCTAAGACCTTAGCTATTAGGCCAGAGTAAGACTTAAGACCTTAACCAGTAGGCCAGAGTACGAGTCTAAGACCTTAGCTATTAGGCCAGAGTAAGAGTTAAGACCTTAAACTGTAGGCCATAGTACGAGTCTAAGACCTTAGCTATTAGGCCAGAGTAAGAGTTAAGACCTTAGCTATTAGGCCAGAATAAGAGTTAAGACCTTAACCATTAGGCCAGAGTACGAGTCTAAGACCGTAGCTATTAGGCGAGAGTAATAGTTAGGACCTGAACTATTAGGCCAGAGTAAAAGTTAAGAGCTTAACCTGTAGGCGATAGTACGAGTCTAAGACCTTCGCTATTATTCCAGAGTAAGAGTTAAGACCTTATCAATTAGGCCAGAGTACGAGTCTAAGACCTTAGCTATTAGGCCAGATTAAGAGTTAAGACCTTAACCATTAGGCCAGAGTACGAGTCTAAGACCTTAGCTATTAGGCCAGAGTAAGAGTTAAGACCTTAACCAGTAGGCCAGAGTACGAGTCTAAGACCTTAGCTATTAGGCCAGAGTACGAGTCTAAGACCTTAGCTATTAGGCCAGAGTAAGAGTTACAACCTTAACCAGTAGGCCAGAGAACGAGTCTAAGACCTTAGCTATTAGGCCAGAGTAAGAGTCTAAGACCTTAGCTATTTGGCCAGAGTACGAGTCTAAGACCTTAGCTATTAGGCCAGAGTAAGAGTTAAGACCTTAACCATTAGGCCAGACTAAGAGTTAAGACCTTAACCTGTAGGCCATAGTACGAGTCTAAGACCTTATCTATTAGGCCAGAGTAAGAGTTAAGACCTTAACCATTAGGCCAGAGTATGAGTCTAAGACCTTAGCTATTAGGCCAGAGTAAGAGTTAAGACCTTAACCATTAGGCCAGAGTACGAGTCTAAGACAATAGCTATTAGGCCAGAGTAAGAGTTAAGACCTTAACCTGTAGGCCAGAGTAAGAGTTAAGACCTTAACCATTAGGCCAGAGTACGAGTCTAAGACCTTAGCTATTAGGCCAGAGTACGAGTTTAAGACCTTAGCTATTAGGCCAGAGTAAGAGTTAAGACCTTAACCATTAGGCCAGAGTACGAGTCAAAGACCTTAGCTATTAGGCCAGAGTAAGAGTTAAGACCTTAGCTATTAGGCCAGAGTAAGAGTTAAGACCTTAACCATTAGGCCAGAGCACGAGTCTAAGACCTTAGCTATTAGGCCAGAGTAAGAGTTAAGACCTTAACCATTAGGCCAGAGTACGAGTCTAAGACCTTAGCTATTAGGCCAGAGTAAGAGTTAAGACCTTAACCAGTAGGCCAGAGTAAGAGTTAAGACCTTAACCATTAGGCCAGAGCACGAGTCTAAGACCTTAGCTATTAGGCCAGAGTAAGAGTTAAGACCTTAACCATTAGGCAGAGTACGAGTCTAAGACCTTAGCTTTTAGGCCAGAGAAAGAGTTAAGACCTTAACCATTGGGCCATAGTACGTGTCTAAGACCTTAGCTATTAGGCCAGAGTAAGACTTAATACCTTAACCAGTAGGCCGGAGTACGAGTCTAAGACCTTAGCTATTAGGCCAGAGTAAGAGTTAAGACCTTAAACTGTAGGCCATAGTACGAGTCTAAGACCTTAGCTATTAGGCCAGAATAAGAGTTAAGACCTTAGCTATTAGGCCAGAGTACGAGTCTAAGACATTAGCTATTAGGACAGAATAAGAGTTAAGACCTTAACCAGTAGACCAGAGTACAAGTCTAAGACCTTAGCTATTAGGCCAGAGTAAGAGTTAAGACCTTAGCTATTAGGCCAGAGTACGAGTCTAAGACCTTAGCTATTTGGCCAGAGTACGAGTCTAAGACCTTAGCTATTAGGCCAGAGTAAGAGTTAAGACCTTAACCATTAGGCCAGACTAAGAGTTAAGACCTTAACCTGTAGGCCATAGTACGAGTCTAAGACCTTAGCTATTAGGCCAGAGATAGAGTTAAGACCTTAACCATTAGGCCAGAGTATGAGTCTAAGACCTTAGCTATTAGGCCAGAGTAAGAGTTACAACCTTAACCAGTAGGCCAGAGAACGAGTCTAAGACCTTAGCTATTAGGCCAGAGTACGAGTCTAAGACCTTAGCTATTAGGCCAGAGTAAGAGTTAAGACCTTAACCAGTAGGCCAGAGTAAGAGTTAAGACCTTAACCTGTAGGCCAGAGTAAGAGTTAAGACCTTAACCATTAGGCCAGAGTACGAGTCTAAGACCTTAGCTATTAGGCCAGAGTACGAGTTTAAGACCTTAGCTATTAGGCCAGAGTTAGAGTTAAGTCCTTAATCATTAGGCCAGAGTACGAGTCAAAGACCTTAGCTATTAGGCCAGAGTAAGAGTTAAGACCTTAGCTATTAGGCCAGACTAAGAGTTAAGACCTTAACCATTAGGCCAGAGTACGAGTCTAAGACCTTAGCTATTAGGCCAGAGTAAGAGTTAAGACCTTAGCTATTAGGCCAGAGTAGGAGTTAAGACCTTAACCATTAGGCCAGAGTACGATTCTAAGACCTTAGCTATTAGGCCAGAGTAAGAGTTAAGACCTTAACCATTAGGCCAGAGTACGAGTCTAAGACCTTAGCTATTAGGCCAGAGTAAGAGTTAAGACCTTAACCAGTAGGCCAGAGTAAGAGTTAAGACCTTAACCATTAGGCCAGAGCACAAGTCTAAGACCTTAGCTATTAGGCCAGAGTAAGAGTTAAGACCTTAACCATTAGGCCAGAGTACGAGTCTAAGACCTTAGCTATTAGGCCAGAGAAAGAGTTAAGACCTTAGCTATTAGGCCAGAGTAAGAGTTAAGACCTTAACCATTAGGCCAGAGTACGAGTCTAAGACCTTAGCTATTAGGCCAGAGAAAGAGTTAAGACCTTAGCTATTAGGCCAGAGTAAGACTTAAGACCTTAACCATTAGGCCAGAGCACGAGTCTAAGACCTTAGCTATTAGGCCAGAGTAAGAGTTAAGACCTTAACCATTAGGCCAGAGTACGAGTCTAAGACCTTAGCTATTAGGCCAGAGTAAGAGTTAAGACCTTAACCAGTAGGCCAGAGTAAGAGTTAAGACCTTAACCATTAGGCCAGAGCACGAGTCTAAGACCTTAGCTATTAGGCCAGAGTAAGAGTTAAGACCTTAACCATTAGGCAGAGTACGAGTCTAAGACCTTAGCTTTTAGGCCAGAGAAAGAGTTAAGACCTTAACCATTGGGCCATAGTACGTGTCTAAGACCTTAGCTATTAGGCCAGAGTAAGACTTAATACCTTAACCAGTAGGCCAGAGTACGAGTCTAAGACCTTAGCTATTAGGCCAGAGTAAGAGTTAAGACCTTAAACTGTAGGCCATAGTACGAGTCTAAGACCTTAGCTATTAGGCCAGAATAAGAGTTAAGACCTTAGCTATTAGGCCAGAGTACGAGTCTAAGACATTAGCTATTAGGACAGAATAAGAGTTAAGACCTTAACCAGTAGACCAGAGTACAAGTCTAAGACCTTAGCTATTAGGCCAGAGTAAGAGTTAAGACCTTAGCTATTAGGCCAGAGTACGAGTCTAAGACCTTAGCTATTTGGCCAGAGTACGAGTCTAAGACCTTAGCTATTAGGCCAGAGTAAGAGTTAAGACCTTAACCATTAGGCCAGACTAAGAGTTAAGACCTTAACCTGTAGGCCATAGTACGAGTCTAAGACCTTAGCTATTAGGCCAGAGATAGAGTTAAGACCTTAACCATTAGGCCAGAGTATGAGTCTAAGACCTTAGCTATTAGGCCAGAGTAAGAGTTACAACCTTAACCAGTAGGCCAGAGAACGAGTCTAAGACCTTAGCTATTAGGCCAGAGTATGAGTCTAAGACCTTAGCTATTAGGCCAGAGTAAGAGTTAAGACCTTAACCAGTAGGCCAGAGTAAGAGTTAAGACCTTAACCTGTAGGCCAGAGTAAGAGTTAAGACCTTAACCATTAGGCCAGAGTACGAGTCTAAGACCTTAGCTATTAGGCCAGAGTACGAGTTTAAGACCTTAGCTATTAGGCCAGAGTTAGAGTTAAGTCCTTAATCATTAGGCCAGAGTACGAGTCAAAGACCTTAGCTATTAGGCCAGAGTAAGAGTTAAGACCTTAGCTATTAGGCCAGACTAAGAGTTAAGACCTTAACCATTAGGCCAGAGTACGAGTCTAAGACCTTAGCTATTAGGCCAGAGTAAGAGTTAAGACCTTAGCTATTAGGCCAGAGTAGGAGTTAAGACCTTAACCATTAGGCCAGAGTACGATTCTAAGACCTTAGCTATTAGGCCAGAGTAAGAGTTAAGACCTTAACCATTAGGCCAGAGTACGAGTCTAAGACCTTAGCTATTAGGCCAGAGTAAGAGTTAAGACCTTAACCAGTAGGCCAGAGTAAGAGTTAAGACCTTAACCATTAGGCCAGAGCACAAGTCTAAGACCTTAGCTATTAGGCCAGAGTAAGAGTTAAGACCTTAACCATTAGGCCAGAGTACGAGTCTAAGACCTTAGCTATTAGGCCAGAGTAAGAGTTAAGACCTTAGCTATTAGGCCAGAGTAAGAGTTAAGACCTTAACCATTAGGCCAGAGCACGAGTCTAAGACCTTAGCTATTAGGCCAGAGTAAGAGTTAAGACCTTAACCATTAGGCCAGAGTACGAGTCTAAGACCTTAGCTATTAGGCCAGAGTAAGAGTTAAGACCTTAACCAGTAGGCCAGAGTAAGAGTTAAGACCTTAACCATTAGGCCAGAGCACGAGTCTAAGACCTTAGCTATTAGGCCAGAGTAAGAGTTAAGACCTTAACCATTAGGCAGAGTACGAGTCTAAGACCTTAGCTTTTAGGCCAGAGAAAGAGTTAAGACCTTAACCATTGGGCCATAGTACGTGTCTAAGACCTTAGCTATTAGGCCAGAGTAAGACTTAATACCTTAACCAGTAGGCCAGAGTACGAGTCTAAGACCTTAGCTATTAGGCCAGAGTAAGAGTTAAGACCTTAAACTGTAGGCCATAGTACGAGTCTAAGACCTTAGCTATTAGGCCAGAATAAGAGTTAAGACCTTAGCTATTAGGCCAGAGTACGAGTCTAAGACATTAGCTATTAGGACAGAATAAGAGTTAAGACCTTAACCAGTAGACCAGAGTACAAGTCTAAGACCTTAGCTATTAGGCCAGAGTAAGAGTTAAGACCTTAGCTATTAGGCCAGAGTACGAGTCTAAGACCTTAGCTATTTGGCCAGAGTACGAGTCTAAGACCTTAGCTATTAGGCCAGAGTAAGAGTTAAGACCTTAACCATTAGGCCAGACTAAGAGTTAAGACCTTAACCTGTAGGCCATAGTACGAGTCTAAGACCTTAGCTATTAGGCCAGAGATAGAGTTAAGACCTTAACCATTAGGCCAGAGTATGAGTCTAAGACCTTAGCTATTAGGCCAGAGTAAGAGTTACAACCTTAACCAGTAGGCCAGAGAACGAGTCTAAGACCTTAGCTATTAGGCCAGAGTACGAGTCTAAGACCTTAGCTATTAGGCCAGAGTAAGAGTTAAGACCTTAACCAGTAGGCCAGAGTAAGAGTTAAGACCTTAACCTGTAGGCCAGAGTAAGAGTTAAGACCTTAACCATTAGGCCAGAGTACGAGTCTAAGACCTTAGCTATTAGGCCAGAGTACGAGTTTAAGACCTTAGCTATTAGGCCAGAGTTAGAGTTAAGTCCTTAATCATTAGGCCAGAGTACGAGTCAAAGACCTTAGCTATTAGGCCAGAGTAAGAGTTAAGACCTTAGCTATTAGGCCAGACTAAGAGTTAAGACCTTAACCATTAGGCCAGAGTACGAGTCTAAGACCTTAGCTATTAGGCCAGAGTAAGAGTTAAGACCTTAGCTATTAGGCCAGAGTAGGAGTTAAGACCTTAACCATTAGGCCAGAGTACGATTCTAAGACCTTAGCTATTAGGCCAGAGTAAGAGTTAAGACCTTAACCATTAGGCCAGAGTACGAGTCTAAGACCTTAGCTATTAGGCCAGAGTAAGAGTTAAGACCTTAACCAGTAGGCCAGAGTAAGAGTTAAGACCTTAACCATTAGGCCAGAGCACAAGTCTAAGACCTTAGCTATTAGGCCAGAGTAAGAGTTAAGACCTTAACCATTAGGCCAGAGTACGAGTCTAAGACCTTAGCTATTAGGCCAGAGAAAGAGTTAAGACCTTAGCTATTAGGCCAGAGTAAGAGTTAAGACCTTAACCATTAGGCCAGAGTACGAGTCTAAGACCTTAGCTATTAGGCCAGAGAAAGAGTTAAGACCTTAGCTATTAGGCCAGAGTAAGACTTAAGACCTTAACCATTAGGCCATAGTACGAGTCTAAGACCTTAGCTATTAGGCCAGAGTAAGACTTAAGACCTTAACCAGTAGGCCAGAGTACGAGTCTAAGACCTTAGCTATTAGGCCAGAGTAAGAGTTAAGACCTTAAACTGTAGGCCATAGTACGAGTCTAAGACCTTAGCTATTAGGCCAGAGTAAGAGTTAAGAGCTTAACCTGTAGGCAATAGTACAAGTCTAAGACCTTAGCTATTATTCCAGAGTAAGAGTTAAGACCTTAACCATTAGGCCAGAGTACGAGTCTAAGACCTTAGCTATTAGGCCAGAGTACGAGTCTAAGACCTTAGCCATTAGGCCAGAGTAAGAGTTACGACCTTAACCAGTAGGCCAGAGTACGAGTCTAAGACCTTAGCTATTAGGCCAGAGTACGAGTCTAAGACCTTAGCTATTTGGCCAGAGTACTAGTCTAAGACCTTAGCTATTAGGCCAGAGTAAGAGTTAAGACCTTAACCATTAGGCCAGACTAAGAGTTAAGACCTTAACATGTAGGCCATAGTATGAGTCTAAGACCTTAGCTATTAGGCCAGAGTAAGTGTTAAGACCTTAACCATTAGGCCAGAGTACGAGTCTAAGACCTTAGCTATTAGGCCAGAGTAAAAGTTAAGACCTTAGCTATTAGGCCAGAGTAAGAGTTAAGACCTTAACGATTAGGCCATAGTACGAGTCTAAGACCTTAGCTATTAGGCCAGAGTAAGAGCTAAGACCATAGCTATTAGGCCAGAATAAAAGTTAACACCTTAACCAGTAGGCCAGAGTACGAGTCTAAGACCTTAGCTATTAGGCCAGAGTAAGAGTTAAGACCTTAACCATTAGGCCAGAGTACGAGTCTAAGACCTTAGCTATTAGGCCAGAGTAAGAGTTAAGACCTTAACCAGTAGGCCAGAGTACGAGTCTAAGACCTTAGCTATTAGGCCAGAGTAAGAGTTAAGACCTTAACAAGTAGGCCAGAGTATGAGTCTAAGACCTTAGCTATTAGGCCAGAGTAAGAGTTAAGACCTTAACCATTAGGCCAGAGTACGGGTCTAAGACCTTAGCTATTAGGCCAGAGTAAGAGTTAAGACCTTAACCATTAGGCCAGAGTACGAGTCTAAGACCTTAGCTATTAGGCCAGAGCAAGAGTTAAGACCTTAACCAGTAGGCCAGAGTACGAGTCTAAGACCTTAGCTATTAGGCCAGAGTAAGAGTTAAGACCTTAACCAGTAGACCAGAGTACGAGTCTAAGACCTTAGCTATTAGGCCAGAGTAACAGTTAAGACCTTAAACTGTAGGCCATAGTACGAGTCTAAGACCTTAGCTATTAGGCCAGAGTAAGAGTTAAGACCTTAGCTATTAGGCCAGAGTAAGAGTTAAGACCTTAACCATTAGGCCAGAGCACGAGTCTAAGACCTTAGCTATTAGGCCAGAGTAAGAGTTAAGACCTTAACCATTAGGCCAGAGTACGAGTCTAAGACCTTAGCTATTAGGCCAGAGAAAGAGTTAAGACCTTAGCTATTAGGCCAGAGTAAGAGTTAAGACCTTAACCATTGGGCCATAGTACGAGTCTAAGACCTTAGCTATTAGGCCAGAGTAAGACTTAAGACCTTAACCAGTAGGCCAGAGTACGAGTCTAAGACCTTAGCTATTAGGCCAGAGTAAGAGTTAAGACCTTAAACTGTAGGCCATAGTACGAGTCTAAGACCTTAGCTATTAGGCCAGAGTAAGAGTTAAGACCTTAGCTATTAGGCCAGAGTAAGAGTTAAGACCTTAACCATTAGGCCAGAGTACGATTCTAAGACCTTAGCTATTAGGCCAGAGTAAGAGTTAAGACCTTAACCATTAGGCCAGAGTACGAGTCTAAGACCTTAGCTATTAGGCCAGAGTAAGAGTTAAGACCTTAACCAGTAGGCCAGAGTAAGAGTTAAGACCTTAACCATTAGGCCAGAGCACGAGTCTAAGACCTTAGCTATTAGGCCAGAGTAAGAGTTAAGACCTTAACCATTAGGCAAGAGTACGAGTCTAAGACCTTAGCTATTAGGCCAGAGAAAGAGATAAGACCTTAGCTATTAGGCCAGAGTAAGAGTTAAGACCTTAACCATTAGGCCAGAGTACGAGTCTAAGACCTTAGCTATTAGGCCAGAGAAAGAGTTAAGACCTTAGCTATTAGGCCAGAGTAAGAGTTAAGACCTTAACCATTAGGCCATAGTACGAGTCTAAGACCTTAGCTATTAGGCCAGAGTAAGACTTAAGACCTTAACCAGTAGGCCAGAGTACGAGTCTAAGACCTTAGCTATTAGGCCAGAGTAAGAGTTAAGACCTTAAACTGTAGGCCATAGTACGAGTCTAAGACCTTAGCTATTAGGCCAGAGTAAGAGTTAAGACCTTAGCTATTAGGCCAGAATAAGAGTTAAGACCTTAACCATTAGGCCAGAGTACGAGTCTAAGACCGTAGCTATTAGGCGAGAGTAATAGTTAGGACCTGAACTATTAGGCCAGAGTAAAAGTTAAGAGCTTAACCTGTAGGCGATAGTACGAGTCTAAGACCTTAGCTATTATTCCAGAGTAAGAGTTAAGACTTTATCAATTAGGCCAGAGTACGAGTCTAAGACCTTAGCTATTAGGCCAGAGTAAGAGTTAAGACCTTAACCATTAGGCCAGAGTACGAGTCTAAGACCTTAGCTATTAGGCCAGAGTAAGAGTTAAGACCTTAACCAGTAGGCCAGAGTACGAGTCTAAGACCTTAGCTATTATGCCAGAGTATGAGTCTAAGACCTTAGCTATTAGGCCAGAGTAAGAGTTACAACCTTAACCAGTAGGCCAGAGAACGAGTCTAAGACCTTAGCTATTAGGCCAGAGTACGAGTCTAAGACCTTAGCTATTTGGCCAGAGTACGAGTCTAAGACCTTAGCTATTAGGCCAGAGTAAGAGTTAAGACCTTAACCATTAGGCAAGAGTATGAGTCTAAGACCTTAGCTATTAGGCCAGAGTAAGAGTTAAGACCTTAACCATTAGGCCAGAGTACGAGTCTAAGACCTTAGCTATTAGGCCAAAGTAAGAGTTAAGACCTTAACCTGTAGGCCAGAGTAATGAAGTACTGGGTATTTTAGTCCCAGCGGTGCAGGGGCACACACCCTATGACTTCGGGGTTTCACCCTGTTCCGGACCTACAGAAACACAGAGTCTTCTGGGTGAAGTCAAAGAATCGTTTATTGGCTGCAGACCAATGACAGATATCCTAGAAGTACAACAGCGTGTATGTTCTCAGGAGACTGCTGAAAATCATAGGAACGGACTTCTCCTTAAGTACAAAATATCATGCTCCAGGCACACATTCCTTGGTTTACGATATGGTCATATAAAGGCATACATTACAAACGAAAAAGCAGAGTCATGATGACCATCCCACATTCCAGTTCGGCCAGCCCACAATGATTTACACAAGAAGGTTCAGATCCCATGTTTGAAGTAAATAGACCCCCCAATAAACATGAGCATCTCCTGTTTTGGGAAACAAGTCATAAAGCAAGAACAAGCGGGTGTGGAAGAGATTAGCCGGGGGATTGTGTAGAATGAAAGGGTTTTATGACGGGTCAAGCCCTGATACGAATCACAGGTGGAGAGAGGAAGGGGAGCTCGTGAGACCGGTTTGACCCGGGGCAGCAGAGCCAGCTGCCCAGGTCACGGAGAAGTCAGAGGGAAAACCCATGTACTGTGAGGCCCGTATTAACTCCATCATAGCCTATGTGAGGGCAATGACAAGATGGCCACTGCTTCCAAAATGGAACCCGCGTAGTTGAGCAGAATAACGTGTACACAGTGCATTCGTAGCTAGAACGGCACATAAAACACTCGTACGTGCCGCATTTACCATTTGCGGTTCGCTAATACCAAGATAGACAGGGGTAGGGCCCTGTCCCCTACGCGGTTCCGAATACCAAAGTACGACAGACCCTCCTTTTGCCCTTACATAGGCAATCACTATACTCATCTTAATCCGAGTCTAGGTCAATGTCCACGAAGTCATGGAGATGTTGCTGTAGCATCATCCTATTACTTAGCTCGTCCCTCGATACAGGTTTCCTTACACATGAGGTAGCACAGAGGCCACATATCGTAGGAGCACACTGTATGCATAGACAGAACAGGAAAAGAATGGCTAAGATCATTCCAATGACCATCAGAACTTTCCAACCCCAGGCAGATATCAATTCCCAGAACCATCCCATCAGTGACCAATCTCCCTTATCCACGTGTATGGCTTCAGATATTTTATGGAGTTTGGAGATGGCTTGATACACTGTTGGAGCATTATCTGGTATGAAAATGCAGCAACTGGATTGGATGACCTTGCATACCCCACCGCGGTCTGCAAGAATAACGTCTAGAACCATGCGGTTCTGCAAAGTCATAAGGCGATCCGCTTGGAGCTCAGCTGTCAAATTACTAAGGGCACCAGCCGTTACATTGACGGTGGATTCAACCACCCGAGTCAGCTGTCTCAGGTTCCTACTATTGACCATAGGTCCCCAAAACGGCAGGAAACCCAAGAAGAAGTCTCCTGCTTCCTGACCGGCAGTGTCCTCCTTACTAATCACACCTCTCACAACTCTGGTCTTGTGATAGTCAGAGGCAGCAGTAAATGTCGGCGGTAGCAAGTTCGCAATATAACATGTGCCCGAGAAATCAGGGGGCAACCATGTATATGCTCGGTCATGACAGATAAAATATGTGCCCTTAGCAGCCAAAAACGCAGGGGAGAACTGTGACGGGAAAGTGTACGTTTCAGTACAGTCACTTCTTCCCAGTTGAGCCCTTGGATTCTGACCATTACCCTGTAAGCAGAACCGACCCATGTGGGGTACGACCCAGATTGGAGATGAGATTGTTCGCTGTCTTTCACCCATACTAATACTATACCCCGTCGCGTTCCATCCTACATAAGGTCTCAGCTCTTCTTTAGGAATGGATGAGTATGCATCTAGATCTCTACTCATATCGGCAACTCCTTTCATCAAAGCCTTATTATTGGTGATGGGTCTGATGGAACGCAGTGGGCGAGGGGAGTATGTATCTAGAGCGTAGAGAAACATGGTTTGGAATGCCCATGATGATCCATTGTAACTGTACGGGAGCACCAGGTAGGGAATACCCTTGTTAATGGTATGTGGCATTAACCCACAGACCCAGCAATTGGTCGTATTCATTACCAGTTGGTGCTGGTGCAAGAGTTGGATAAACGAGTTATTTACGAACTCTGATCGTCTGGTCTGTTCGTGCTCAGGCAAAGGGTGAAAAGAGTGAGAGGAGGCAGTAGAAAGAGATATAGGCTGTTGAGTGGGTGTAATGGGTTTGTGAGCAGAGAAAAACACAAATCCTACAATAAACATTATGATACTACATAGTGTAAAAAAGCACAAAAAGACAAAACATTTACTTTTTACAATTCTACACATCCTTGTTTGAAAGTTCAGTTCCTCAATCGGTCTCTCCATCTTACAGAACTCCATCCTCTACTCGGGCCGCTCGCGGTGGATGAGTTTCTTCTGCTAAGGAGTACGCCTGTCAGTCCAGGGAAACGCCCTAGACCAACCAGAACCGTCGACCTAGCGTCTTCGGCCTGTACCCCAAAGTCTTGGCACCGCGACCCTGCGGCAGAACCCGGATGGTGGTTCGAAAAACAAAAATCAAGAAAGTCCTTCAGATGGGAGAGCAAAAAATGTCAAAGGGGAAGTAATGAGGAAATCTTTACTTGTCTATGGGCCTAGGTCTCAAGTTATAGCGGAGACGGCCAGGTACTGTTTGGTCTTGAAAAAGAAGTTCAGGCTCAGTGGTGTCCAGTCGACTCGATGGCGGCACAGCTTCCTGCAGAATATTGTCACTCTCTTGAACTGAAGCTGTGTCTCTTAAGCGTGCGTCACTGAATGGTACAAAGCGAGGTACAATGTCTGTCTCTGAGTCGGCGATACCCTCCTTGACCCACTGGTCATATGGCAGAGGCAAGGGAACTACCTTGCAGTGAGTACCATGAATCCAGTGTTTCTTCCCTTTCACTCGCACTGCTGATCTTGTCGAAAGAAGAACAAGATGAGGGCCAATCCAGCGAGGTTCGTCGTTGCCCTTGCGCTGGAAATTCCGTACCAGGACCCACGAGCCAGGGTTGATGGGGTGTCCAGGAGGTTCAGAGGCTTGGGGAAGAGTATCATGTACCTGTTGGTGCAAAACACGCAGTTTAACAGTCAAATCATACAGGTAATCGAGCAGTACTGGATGCTCCACTTCACTGAACTTCGTAGGCCTTGGCACACCCCATACGTTGGCCGGGCGGCCAAAGACTACTTCATAAGGACTAAGTCCCACTCATGAGTGTATCGTCATTCTGGTGGACAGGAGTGCTAGAGGCAGAGCGTCAGGCCATTTAAGACCAGTGCTCGCCTGAATTTTGGCTAACTTGAGCTTTAAGGCTCCATTGTAGCGTTCTACTAATCCAGCTGATTGGGGGTGATTTGCAGCGTGGAATTTCTGCCTTATGCCTAAACCTTCACATACATTCTTCATCACTTTACCCACGAACTCACTTCCATTATCACACCATACCATTCTCGGCATTCCAAACCTGGGGAAAAACTCCTTCACAAGGGCTTTGGCTGTGGATAGGGCAGTGTTATCTTTCAGAGGATAAGCCTCTACCCATTTGGAAAAAGCACAAACAACCACCAATACATATTTTAGGTTGTTGCACCTTTCCATGTGAATAAAGTCCAGCTGCAAAACTTCGAATGGACATGATGGGGGTGCAAAGTGACCGGCCGGAGTTGGGGTTCCCCTACCAGGGTTGTACTTCAAGCATACTATACAATTCTTGACCACATTCTCTGCACACTTGGGAATCCCAACATTCTGCCATACTGGAGCCAACAACTTACAGATACCTTTTGTACTGATATGTGCCATTCCATGCGCCATAGTAACCACTGGAAGCACATATGCATCAGGCAACAACCATCGCCTATGTTCTGTCAGGTCAATCCAACAACCATTCTCATCCAACTTACCCATACTCTCTCTCCACTTGCTTAACTCGTCTTCCGTGGCTTCAGCCTGAAGCGACTTCACACTCTCTATTGTGTTCTCGCACATTCCCACATCATTAACCCATCTTGCGGGGCCTGCAACATACATTCTAGTCTTCACATTCTGTGCGGTTTCTCTCGCGGTCTCATCAGCAAACGCATTCCCACGTCCAACATCATCTGTGACCTTCCTGTGCGCACTGCATTTCATGATCGCAACTTGCAAAGGTAGGGTCAGTGACTCAAGGAGATCATTCACCAACTTGCCATTCTGAATTTTAGCTCCATGCGACGTCAGGAACCCACGCTCTTTCCACAATCGCCCAAAATTATGAGCCACGCCAAAGGCGTACTGGCTATCTGTGTATATGTTCACTCTCATTCCTTCAGACAACACACATGCTCTCGTGAGGGCGATTAATTCCGCTGCTTGGGCCGAATTATGTGGCACTCGTGCAGTTTCCACGACCGTGTGCAAAGTCGTGATAGCATATGCAGCAGTCGTGTCACCATTAGGGAGCTTAAAACATGACCCATCTACCCATAAAGTGCCATCACACTCAGTCAGGGGAGTATCTTTGAGATCTACTCTCCCTTTCGTCTCTTCTTCTGTTCTGAACAGACAGTCATGTTGCTCAATCTCATCTGAGTCTGCTGGAATCGGCAATAATGTGGCTGGATTCAGCGTATTGCATCTTTTTATGTGTATGTGATTCGCTAACAGTGTGAGTTCATACCCTGATAATCGCGCACTAGTCAAGTGTTGTGTCTTGGTTCTATTTAATAATGTGTCTACAGCGTGTGGAACCATGACAATCAATGTGTTGTCCATTACCAAACCAGCAGATTGTCGGATAGACATCGCTGCAGCAGCTGTCGCTCTCAGACAGCTTGGCAATGCCCTCGCTACAGGGTCCAAGGTGGATGAAAAATATGCGCATGGGCGCGGTCTGTCGCCAAAAGGCTGTGTTAACACTGACAACGCACATCCATCTTTCTCGTGAACATACAATGTAAAAGGCTTGCTATAGTCAGGAGTGCCCAACACAGGAGCTGAACACAACGCATTGCGCAATTCCACAAAACTTTTCTGGCACTCTTCAGACCATGGGATAGGATTCGGTGTGTCCTTACATGTTAATGCTAATAAAGGTTTTGCCAACAAAGAAAAACTTGGGATCCAATGCCTACAGTATGAGGTAATGCCCAAGAAAGCACGCACTTCTCTCTGTGTCTTTGGCACACTCAACTGTGCAATGGCTTGAATTCTTTCTGGGGTCAGTCTCCTTCCCTCCTTCGATAAGAGATGACCTAAGTAGGTCACTTCTTGTCGACAATATTGCAGCTTAGAGAGAGACACTTTGTGATGGAATGCAGATAAATGGCGCAACAGTGACAATGTGCCTTCTTTACAGAGCTTCTCAGTATCCGCGGCGATCAGTAAATCGTCCACGTACTGAATCAGGATAGCGCCACTGGGTAAAACAAGTGCATCAAGCTGCGCTTTCAAAGCCTGACTATATATGGATGGACTCTCGCAGTAGCCTTGGGGAGCGCGTTTGAAGCGGAAGCTTCGGCCTCCCAGACTAAAACCAAAAATGTCTCTGCTCTCTTCCGCAATTGGGATACTAAAGAAAGCATTCTTTAAATCGATCACTGAGAACCATGCAGCAGAGGCTGGAATCATCGTTAACAAGGCAGTTATATCGGGGACAACCGGAAACTGAGGCACAACAATCTTATTAACCTCTCTAAGATCAATCACAAATCTGTAAGCAGGTGGCTGTGAAGGGTCCGTTCGCTTTAAGACAGGTAAAATCGGACTATTGCAAACGTTGCCTCTTGTCTCCTCAATCACACCCTTATTAATCAAGTCGCTGACAATGTCTAACAATGCTTTCTGCCCTTCATTAGAGATCTTGTACTGGGGAATACGTGGCAGTCTGACATTAGCCTTTAGAGTCACCACATATGGTGGTATCTCCAAGAGGCCCACATCATTGGGACCAGTAGCCCAAAGGGCATCCGGAAGGGATGACAATTCAGGTGGCATCGTGTTTTTAGACAAATACATTGGGGAAACCACTTTCTTGCCTAATGTAAGTTGTACTCCTGAAGGAGAACAATACAGTGTAGCATGTAATCTTTTCAACAAATCTAATCCCAACAAATTCTCACCACAACCTGTTGTCAGGATCAGGGGCGCTTTCAGCTCGCAAGGTCCAACAGAAAGTGACATAGGACTGGAAATCGGGTTCCTAACTGGGGCGCCAGAAAACCCTACTGAAACATTTATATCGCCAGACAAAGGTGCGCCAGGGAGTTTTGAATGCATGATTGAACTCTTTGCAGCACCAGTGTCTAGCAGAAAAGGCTCCGTTACATTTGCTGTAGTCACCTCAACATACGGTCCACTCTGATCCACTGGCACTGAAACAACTCCCTCTCTCTGTCTATGGCTGTCCTAGTAACCATTATTTTCTGCATCACCATCCTCCACATAATAATCATTATTGTAATACTGTGCCGTATTACCAGTCGCGTTAGCTTGCTGATCAAAACTATTAATGGCGCTTTGGGGCGGAAGAGGACGCGCGTTTTGGGGAACACTTCCACGTCCTCTGCCTCTAGGAGCTTGCTGACCACCTCTACCTCTGGCGCCATACGTATTACCATTCCGTTGCATTAATTTAGGGCAATTATATTTAAAATGACCTTCCTCTTTGCAGTACGAACATTGGTTGGGACCTACAGGGACACGTGGGTAATAATACCCATTCATTTGCTGATTGTTCTGAAATTGTTGGGGTTGGTGATAGACACCTTGGGGTTGTCCATAATTATTACCACCACCACGTGGTGGATAGGCCTGCTGTAAAAGGACCTTCGTCTTTAGTTCCTTCGTTTTCTTCTCCGTCCTATCTTTCTCGTCTTTATCTCTGTTTTCATAATACTGTGCAGTAGCCAGTATTTGCGCTGAAGAGGAAACGGCCCAAGAACTCTCTGAATCTTTCAACTTTCTACACAGGTCAGGGAGTAAATTCTGCACAAACTTATCCACAAACAACCGTTGGCCACCCTCAGTACTCATATCTTGTCCACTGTGGTCAATAAACGTTTCTTCAAACCTAGTAAAGAAGTCTGACACTGTCTCATCTTTCTTCTGCTTACATGCAGATAACTTGTCCCAATTTACGCGCATCGCAGGCATTAGTGTCTTCATATACGTGACGATTCTACCAGGCAATTCAGCTACCAAAGGTTCTGGTTTCGCACCACCAGTTTGTCTAGCATCAGCAGCAACAATGTTAGCCCATGTATCCCATAGTTCTGCATTGTGATCTACATTACGAATTGATCCCCATAGAGGCTGTGGAACAACATTACCAAACAACATGTCTATGTCGGCCAGATTCATAATGCATGACCCTGCCGTCTGCGACAACTCTTTATAATAACCTGCTGGGTTTTTACGGGGATCAGGCAACGTCTGCTTAAGGGCTAACACCTCAGAGCGCTTCCATGGAACATGCACCCAAACACGTTGGAAATGCGCTGCCACAGCGGGGTTACCACCGGCAGCTGCAACTGCTTCCTTCCATACCGGGGGAACTTCTCTCATAGGGTATTGTCGCGCTTTTGCCTTTTTCCCCACAAGGACCTCTTGTTCAAACAATGACTGTTGGCAATCGTCATTCCTTAAGGACAATACAACCGCAACTGCTTTATCTACTTCGCGGTCCACAATTATACCAGTTCCAAAATCGAACCTCACTCTACACAATTCCTGCGGGTTCGGATTTCTACCACTATCCTCCAGTTCTTCACAGAGAATTTCGCACATTTTCTCGAATACATATCTCTGTTTCGGGGCATCCCATTGATGGAAAGTATTAACAACCGATTCCACATCATACAGTGAAGGAAAAACGATCCATCTACGCGCCATGTGATCTATTACCTTTTTCTCATCGGGGTCAGGCAATTGGCTGCGCAACTGCTTACGCTGTACACCAGGAGTTGCACCAGATGACCCAAAAAGAGGTGACATTAATGTAGTAACCACATTAGCTAAACGCTGTCGCGCTGAAGGAGAAGCTGAGGTGAGAACAGGGGGAAAAACAGAGGGAAGAAAAGAGGATGTAGAGACAGGTACTGGAGTGGTAGAAGGAAGAGTGTTAGAAGAGGCAGTTACTGGATTAAGCAAAGTCGCAGGAAGCGCGGGGGCAGTTGGAAGCACTACCGGAGGCGCTTGAGAGGACTGCGCTACAAGAATAGGAACTGGTTGCAAAGCAACTGGCGGTTGCGGCAAGGCTTGCAGTATATGCACTGGAGGTGGCATATTTACAAGCTGGGGAGGCGCCGTGGCAGTTTGAGCATACGGGGGTGGCGAACTCAACAAATGTGACATCAGGGGATCTTTCTCCTTTTCTTCTGACTCATCCTGCTTAGAATGTGGCAAAGCTGGGTAACATTTGTCAATCCCTAACTTACGCTGCCTGTGCAATTGCTCATTCATCTGCTCCTCTTCATTGTCTTTAAATTGTACAGCTGCTTGCATTACTGACATACCTCTCTCTCTTTTATTCTTTTTCGCTAACTTAATTTCCTTCTGTTTGGCTTCCTTTCGCCATAAGCGGAAAGAGTCAAACATCGCCGGCCGGGCTTTCTTCTTAAACAATTTAATTTCCAGATTATCTAAAATATCGGTATCAAAACTACCATTTTGGGGCCATTTTAAAACACCGTCTTTCCTGGTGTAGTGGATCCACACTTCGTTATATGCAATGGGGCCTACGCCATGTTTCACATAGAGCTCATAAGTTGGAGTTCCAACCGGAGGAACCGGACATGATTCTTCCAGCTGGAAATCTTTTCCACAACCCAAACAGAATAATCTACCAAATAGTCCAGAACCAGGCATCTTCGCTCACTAGTCTAGATCCAAACGTCAAAGGATTATCGATTACGATATTCTCGTGAATACACGAGTCCTCTGGCTTTGGGGTTTGCAAACACCAAATCACCAATTACCAAATCAAACCAAACGATCCCGAGGGATACCAAAACAAATGGGAGACGCTCCACTTATACTTAACTGAATATTGCTGATCGATGACGACACCAGAAGACTCTCTCGATTGTTTCGCTCTCTCAAACTCGTCAAGGGTCCAAAACAGGTCGATTAATCAGGGCAGCAGTCCTTCGTAGCCGTCGGGACGCGGAGAACCTCGCAGAAAAGACTTTCGGACCACGTCGACATGCAGGGGTCGATGAAGTGGCGGCCTTCCTCCGGAATTTCCACACGAAGCTCCTCACGAACCTCTGGCTTGGACCGGTACCGCTGAAATCGGCCCGAGTTGGGCGCCAAACTGAAGTACTGGGTATTTTAGTCCCAGCGGTGCAGGGGCACACACCCTATGACTTCGGGGTTTCACCCTGTTCCGGACCTACAGAAACACAGAGTCTTCTGGGTGAAGTCAAAGAATCGTTTATTGGCTGCAGACCAATGACAGATATCCTAGAAGTACAACAGCGTGTATGTTCTCAGGAGACTGCTGAAAATCATAGGAACGGACTTCTCCTTAAGTACAAAATATCATGCTCCAGGCACACATTCCTTGGTTTACGATATGGTCATATAAAGGCATACATTACAAACGAAAAAGCAGAGTCATGATGACCATCCCACATTCCAGTTCGGCCAGCCCACAATGATTTACACAAGAAGGTTCAGATCCCATGTTTGAAGTAAATAGACCCCCCAATAAACATGAGCATCTCCTGTTTTGGGAAACAAGTCATAAAGCAAGAACAAGCGGGTGTGGAAGAGATTAGCCGGGGGATTGTGTAGAATGAAAGGGTTTTATGACGGGTCAAGCCCTGATACGAATCACAGGTGGAGAGAGGAAGGGGAGCTCGTGAGACCGGTTTGACCCGGGGCAGCAGAGCCAGCTGCCCAGGTCACGGAGAAGTCAGAGGGAAAACCCATGTACTGTGAGGCCCGTATTAACTCCATCATAGCCTATGTGAGGGCAATGACAAGATGGCCACTGCTTCCAAAATGGAACCCGCGTAGTTGAGCAGAATAACGTGTACACAGTGCATTCGTAGCTAGAACGGCACATAAAACACTCGTACGTGCCGCATTTACCATTTGCGGTTCGCTAATACCAAGATAGACAGGGGTAGGGCCCTGTCCCCTACGCGGTTCCGAATACCAAAGTACGACAGTAAGAGTTAAGACCTTAACCATTAGGCCAGAGTACGAGTCTAAGACCTTAGCTATTAGGCCAGAGTACGAGTTTAAGACCTTAGCTATTAGGCCAGAGTAAGAGTTAAGACCTTAACCATTAGGCCAGAGTACGAGTCAAAGACCTTAGCTATTAGGCCAGAGTAAGAGTTAAGACCTTAGCTATTAGGCCAGAGTAAGAGTTAAGACCTTAACCATTAGGCCAGAGCACGAGTCTAAGACCTTAGCCATTAGGCCAGAGTAAGAGTTAAGACCTTAGCTATTAGGCCAGAGTAAGAGTTAAGACCTTAACCATTAGTCCAGAGTACAATTCTAAGACCTTAGCTATTAGGCCAGAGTAAGAGTTAAGACCTTAACCATTAGGCCAGAGTACGAGTCTAAGACCTTAGCTATTAGGCCAGAGTAAGAGTTAAGACCTTAACCAGTAGGCCAGAGTAAGAGTTAAGACCTTAACCATTAGGCCAGAGCACGAGTCTAAGACCTTAGCTATTAGGCCAGAGTAAGAGTTAAGACCTTAACCATTAGGCCAGAGTACGAGTCTAAGACCTTAGCTATTAGGCCAGAGAAAGAGTTAAGACCTTAGCTATTAGGCCAGAGTAAGAGTTAAGACCTTAACCATTGGACCATAGTACGAGTCTAAGACCTTAACTATTAGGCCAGAGTAAGACTTAAGATCTTAACCAGTAGGCCAGAGTACGAGTCTAAGACCTTAGCTATTAGGCCAGAGTAAGAGTTAAGACCTTAAACTGTAGGCCATAGTACGAGTCTAAGACCTTAGCTATTAGGCCAGAGTAAGAGTTAAGACCTTAGCTATTAGGCCAGAGTAAGAGTTAAGACCTTAACCATTAGGCCAGAGTACAATTCTAAGACCTTAGCTATTAGGCCAGAGTAAGAGTTAAGACCTTAACCATTAGGCCAGAGTACGAGTCTAAGACCTTAGCTATTAGGCCAGAGTAAGAGTTAAGACCTTAACCAGTAGGCCAGAGTAAGAGTTAAGACCTTAACCATTAGGCCAGAGCACGAGTCTAAGACCTTAGCTATTAGGCCAGAGTAAGAGTTAAGACCTTAACCATTAGGCCAGAGTACGAGTCTAAGACCTTAGCTATTAGGCCAGAGAAAGAGATAAGACCTTAGCTATTAGGCCAGAGTAAGAGTTAAGACCTTAACCATTAGGCCAGAGTACGAGTCTAAGACCTTAGCTATTAGGCCAGAGAAAGAGTTAAGACCTTAGCTATTAGGCCAGAGTAAGAGTTAAGACCTTAACCATTAGGCCATAGTACGAGTCTAAGACCTTAGCTATTAGGCCAGAGTAAGACTTAAGACCTTAACCAGTAGGCCAGAGTACGAGTCTAAGACCTTAGCTATTAGGCCAGAGTAAGAGTTAAGACCTTAAACTGTAGGCCATAGTACGAGTCTAAGACCTTAGCTATTAGGCCAGAGTAAGAGTTAAGACCTTAGCTATTAGGCCAGAATAAGAGTTAAGACCTTAACCATTAGGCCAGAGTACGAGTCTAAGACCGTAGCTATTAGGCGAGAGTAATAGTTAGGACCTGAACTATTAGGCCAGAGTAAAAGTTAAGAGCTTAACCTGTAGGCGATAGTACGAGTCTAAGACCTTAGCTATTATTCAAGAGTAAGAGTTAAGACCTTATCAATTAGGCCAGAGTACGAGTCTAAGACCTTAGCTATTAGGCCAGAGTAAGAGTTAAGACCTTAACCATTAGGCCAGAGTACGAGTCTAAGACCTTAGCTATTAGGCCAGAGTAAGAGTTAAGACCTTAACCAGTAGGCCAGAGTACGAGTCTAAGACCTTAGCTATTAGGCCAGAGTACGAGTCTAAGACCTTAGCTATTAGGCCAGAGTAAGAGTTACAACCTTAACCAGTAGGCCAGAGAACGAGTCTAAGACCTTAGCTATTAGGCCAGACTACGAGTCTAAGACCTTAGCTATTTGGCCAGAGTACGAGTCTAAGACCTTAGCTATTAGGCCAGAGTAAGAGTTAAGACCTTAACCATTAGGCCAGACTAAGAGTTAAGACCTTAACCTGTAGGCCATAGTACGAGTCTAAGACCTTAGCTATTAGGCCAGAGTAAGAGTTAAGACCTTAACCATTAGGCCAGAGTATGAGTCTAAGACCTTAGCTATTAGGCCAGAGTAAGAGTTAAGACCTTAACCATTAGGCCAGAGTACGAGTCTAAGACCTTAGCTATTAGGCCAGAGTAAGAGTTAAGACCTTAACCTGTAGGCCAGAGTAAGAGTTAAGACCTTAACCATTAGGCCAGAGTACGAGTCTAAGACCTTAGCTATTAGGCCAGAGTACGAGTTTAGGACCTTAGCTATTAGGCCAGAGTAAGAGTTAAGACCTTAACCATTAGGCCAGAGTACGAGTCAAAGACCTTAGCTATTAGGCCAGAGTAAGAGTTAAGACCTTAGCTATTAGGCCAGAGTAAGAGTTAAGACCTTAACCATTAGGCCAGAGCACGAGTCTAAGACCTTAGCTATTAGGCCAGAGTAAGAGTTAAGACCTTAGCTATTAGGCCAGAGTAAGAGTTAAGACCTTAACCATTAGTCCAGAGTACGATTCTAAGACCTTAGCTATTAGGCCAGAGTAAGAGTTAAGACCTTAACCATTAGGCCAGAGTACGAGTCTAAGACCTTAGCTATTAGGCCAGAGTAAGAGTTAAGACCTTAACCAGTAGGCCAGAGTAAGAGTTAAGACCTTAACCATTAGGCCAGAGCACGAGTCTAAGACCTTAGCTATTAGGCCAGAGTAAGAGTTAAGACCTTAACCATTAGGCCAGAGTACGAGTCTAAGACCTTAGCTTTTAGGCCAGAGAAAGAGTTAAGACCTTAGCTATTAGGCCAGAGTAAGAGTTAAGACCTTAACCATTGGGCCATAGTACGTGTCTAAGACCTTAGCTATTAGGCCAGAGTAAGACTTAAGACCTTAACCAGTAGGCCAGAGTACGAGTCTAAGACCTTAGCTATTAGGCCAGAGTAAGAGTTAAGACCTTAAACTGTAGGCCATAGTACGAGTCTAAGACCTTAGCTATTAGGCCAGAGTAAGAGTTAAGACCTTAGCTATTAGGCCAGAGTACGAGTCTAAGACATTAGCTATTAGGACAGAATAAGAGTTAAGACCTTAACCAGTAGGCCAGAGTACAAGTCTAAGACCTTAGCTATTAGGCCAGAGTAAGAGTTAAGACCTTAGCTATTAGGCCAGAGTACGAGTCTAAGACCTTAGCTATTTGGCCAGAGTACGAGTCTAAGACCTTAGCTATTAGGCCAGAGTAAGAGTTAAGACCTTAACCATTAGGCCAGACTAAGAGTTAAGACCTTAACCTGTAGGCCATAGTACGAGTCTAAGACCTTAGCTATTAGGCCAGAGATAGAGTTAAGACCTTAACCATTAGGCCAGAGTATGAGTCTAAGACCTTAGCTATTAGGCCAGAGTAAGAGTTACAACCTTAACCAGTAGGCCAGAGAACGAGTCTAAGACTTTAGCTCTTAGGCCAGAGTACGAGTCTAAGACCTTAGCTATTAGGCCAGAGTAAGAGTTAAGACCTTAACCAGTAGGCCAGAGTAAGAGTTAAGACCTTAACCTGTAGGCCAGAGTAAGAGTTAAGACCTTAACCATTAGGCCAGAGTACGAGTCTAAGACCTTAGCTATTAGGCCAGAGTACGAGTTTAAGACCTTAGCTATTAGGCCAGAGTAAGAGTTAAGTCCTTAATCATTAGGCCAGAGTACGAGTCAAAGACCTTAGCTATTAGGCCAGAGTAAGAGTTAAGACCTTAGCTATTAGGCCAGACTAAGAGTTAAGACCTTAACCATTAGGCCATAGTACAAGTCTAAGACCTTAGCTATTAGGCCAGAGTAAGACTTAAGACCTTAACCAGTAGGCCAGAGTACGAGTCTAAGACCTTAGCTATTAGGCCAGAGTAAGAGTTAAGACCTTAAACTGTAGGCCATAGTACGAGTCTAAGACCTTAGCTATTAGGCCAGAGTAAGAGTTAAGAGCTTAACCTGTAGGCAATAGTACAAGTCTAAGACCTTAGCTATTATTCCAGAGTAAGAGTTAAGACCTTAACCATTAGGCCAGAGTACGAGTCTAAGACCTTAGCTATTAGGCCAGAGTACGAGTCTAAGACCTTAGCCATTAGGCCAGAGTAAGAGTTACGACCTTAACCAGTAGGCCAGAGTACGAGTCTAAGACCTTAGCTATTAGGCCAGAGTACGAGTCTAAGACCTTAGCTATTTGGCCAGAGTACTAGTCTAAGACCTTAGCTATTAGGCCAGAGTAAGAGTTAAGACCTTAGCTATTAGGCCAGAGTAGGAGTTAAGACCTTAACCATTAGGCCAGAGTACGATTCTAAGACCTTAGCTATTAGGCCAGAGTAAGAGTTAAGACCTTAACCATTAGGCCAGAGTACGAGTCTAAGACCTTAGCTATTAGGCCAGAGTAAGAGTTAAGACCTTAACCAGTAGGCAAGAGTAAGAGTTAAGACCTTAACCATTAGGCCAGAGCACAAGTCTAAGACCTTAATATTAGGCCAGAGTAAGAGTTAAGACCTTAACCATTAGGCCAGAGTACGAGTCTAAGACCTTAGCTATTAGGCCAGAGAAAGAGTTAAGACCTTAGCTATTAGGCCAGAGTAAGAGTTAAGACCTTAACCATTAGGCCAGAGTACGAGTCTAAGACCTTAGCTATTAGGCCAGAGTAAGAGTTAAGACCTTATCTATTAGGCCAGAGTAAGAGTTAAGACCTTAACCATTAGGCCATAGTATGAATCTAAGACCTTAGCTATTAGGCCAGAGTAAGAGTTAAGACCTTAACCAGTAGGCCAGAGTACGAGTCTAAGACCTTAGCTATTAGGCCAGAGTAAGATTTAAGACCTTAAACTGTAGGCCATAGTATGAGTCTAAGACCTTAGCTATTAGGCCAGAGTAAGAGTTAAGACCTTAGCTATTAGGCCAGAGTAAGAGTTTAGACCTTAACCAGTAGGCCAGAGTACGAGCCTAAGACCTTAGCTATTAGGCCAGAGTAAGAGTTAAGCCAATAATCTGTAGGCCATGGTGCGAGTCTAAGACCTTAGCTATTAGGCCAGAGTAAGAGTTAAGACCTTAGCTATTAGGCCAGAGTACGAGTTAAGACCTTAACCATTAGGCCAGAGTACGAGTCTAAGACCTTAGCTATTAGGCCAGAGTAATAGTTAAGACCTTAGCTATTAGGCCAGAGTAAGAGTTAAGATCTTAAACTGTAGGCAATAGTACGAGTCTAAGACCTTAGCTAATATTCCAGAGTAAGAGTTAAGACCTTAACCATTAGGCCAGAGTACGATTCTAAGACCTTAGCTATTAGGCCAGAGTAAGAGTTAAGACCTTATCCATTAGGCCAGAGTACGAGTCTAAGACCTTAGCTATTAGGCCAGAGTAAGAGTTAAGACCTTAGCTATTAGGCCAGAGTAAGAGTTAAGACCTTAACCAGTAGGCCGGAGTACGAGTCTAAGACCTTAGCTATTAGGTCAGAGTAAGAGTTAAGACCTTAACCAGTAGGCCAGAGTAAGAGTTAAGACCTTAACCTGTAGGCCAGAGTAAGAGTTAAGACCTTAACCATTATGCCAGAGTACGAGTCTAAGACCTTAGCTATTAGGCCAGAGTACGAGTCTAAGACCTTAGCTATTAGGCCAGAGTAAGAGTTAAGACCTTAGCTATTAGGCCAGAGTAAGAGTTAAGACCTTAACCATTAGGTCAGAGTACGATTCTAAGACCTTAGCTATTAGGCCAGAGTAAGAGTTAAGACCTTAACCATTAGGCCAGAGTACGATTCTAAGACCTTAGCTATTAGGCCAGAGTAAGAGTTAAGACCTTAACCAGTAGGCCGGAATACGAGTCTAAGACCTTAGCTATTAGGCCAGAGTACGAGTCTAAGACCTCAGCTATTAGGCCAGAGTACGAGTCTAAGACCTTAGCTATTAGGCCAGAGTAAGAGTTAAGACCTTAACCATTAGGCCAGAGTACCATTCTAAGACCTTAGCTATTAGGCCAGAGTAAGAGTTAAGACCTTAACCAGTAGGCCGGAATACGAGTCTAAGACCTTAGCTATTAGGCCAGAGTACGAGTCTAAGACCTCAGCTATTAGGCCAGAGTACGAGTCCAAGACCTTAGCTATTAGGCCAGAGTAAGAGTTAAGACCTTAACCATTAGGCCAGAGTACGAGTCAAAGACCTTAGCTATTAGGCCAGAGTAAGAGTTCAGACCTTAACCTGTAGGCCATAGTACGAGTCTAAGACCTTAGCTATTAGGCCAGAGTAAGAGTTAAGACCTTAGCTATTAGGCCAGAGTAAGAGTTAAGACCTTAACCATTAGGCCAGAGTACGAGTCTAAGACCTTAGCTATTAGGCCAGAGTAAAAGTTAAGACCTTAACCAGTAGGCCAGAGTAAGAGTTAAGACCTTAACCATTAGGCCAGAGCACGAGTCTAAGACCTTAGCTATTAGGCCAGAGTAAGAGTTAAGACCTTAACCATTAGGCCAGAGTATGAGTCTAAGACCTTAGCTATTAGGCCAGAGTAAGAGTTAAGACCTTATCTATTAGGCCAGAGTAAGAGTTAAGACCTTAACCATTAGGCCATAGTACGAATCTAAGACCTTAGCTATTAGGCCAGAGTAAGAGTTAAGACCTTAACCAGTAGGCCAGAGTACGAGTCTAAGACCTTAGCTATTAGGCCAGAGTAAGATTTAAGACCTTAAACTGTAGGCCATAGTACGAGTCTAAGACCTTAGCTATTAGGCCAGAGTAAGAGTTAAGACCTTAGCTATTAGGCCAGAGTAAGAGTTAAGACCTTAACCAGTAGGCCAGAGTACGAGCCTAAGACCTTAGCTATTAGGCCAGAGTAAGAGTTAAGCCAATAATCTGTAGGCCATGGTGCGAGTCTAAGACCTTAGCTATTAGGCCAGAGTAAGAGTTAAGACCTTAGCTATTCTTTGTGAGCCGTGGACTGTTTCCGCGTAGTTTAGAGGCAACCGGCATCCTAGCCAATCGCGGTTGTCGAGGGCGGGACAGGGGCGGCACCTGACGGAGGGTCGAGCGGTTAGCGCTCTAGACCTCCGCTTCCTGGAGAGTATTTAGGCTGCGAGGAGGCAGACGTTCCACGCGGTAAGAGTTGGTGGCAGCTACTCCCCGCTGGGCGCCGAGCACGAACATTCTGTTAATGTAACTCGCTTTTCAGAGGCTAATAATTGTTTTAAACGCACATTGTGCAGTGACACTGAGCTGAAGCTCGCTTTTTTAAAGAATTGAAACTGTTGTTGTGTATATGTTGTTTTTAGATTCACCCTGAAAATAAGAGCACATACTTGCACTCACCAGTGTTATTCTTTGTGAGCCGTGGACTGTTTCCGCGTAGTTTAGAGGCAACCGGCATCCTAGCCAATCGCGGTTGTCGAGGGCGGGACAGGGGCGGCACCTGACGGAGGGTCGAGCGGTTAGCGCTCTAGACCTCCGCTTCCTGGAGAGTATTTAGGCTGCGAGGAGGCAGACGTTCCACGCGGTAAGAGTTGGTGGCAGCTACTCCCCGCTGGGCGCCGAGCACGAACATTCTGTTAATGTAACTCGCTTTTCAGAGGCTAATAATTGTTTTAAACGCACATTGTGCAGTGACACTGAGCTGAAGCTCGCTTTTTTAAAGAATTGAAACTGTTGTTGTGTATATGTTGTTTTTAGATTCACCCTGAAAATAAGAGCCCATACTTGCACTCACCAGTGTTATTCTTTGTGAGCCGTGGACTGTTTCCGCGTAGTTTAGAGGCAACCGGCATCCTAGCCAATCGCGGTTGTCGAGGGCGGGACAGGGGCGGCACCTGACGGAGGGTCGAGCGGTTAGCGCTCTAGACCTCCGCTTCCTGGAGAGTATTTAGGCTGCGAGGAGGCAGACGTTCCACGCGGTAAGAGTTGGTGGCAGCTACTCCCCGCTGGGCGCCGAGCACGAACATTCTGTTAATGTAACTCGCTTTTCAGAGGCTAATAATTGTTTTAAACGCACATTGTGCAGTGACACTGAGCTGAAGCTCGCTTTTTTAAAGAATTGAAACTGTTGTTGTGTATATGTTGTTTTTAGATTCACCCTGAAAATAAGAGCACATACTTGCACTCACCAGTGTTATTCTTTGTGAGCCGTGGACTGTTTCCGCGTAGTTTAGAGGCAACCGGCATCCTAGCCAATCGCGGTTGTCGAGGGCGGGACAGGGGCGGCACCTGACGGAGGGTCGAGCGGTTAGCGCTCTAGACCTCCGCTTCCTGGAGAGTATTTAGCCACTCGGAGGCCCCCAGCGCGCAGCGATGGCGCGCAGGGTAGGCGCCTTTGACTGCGCCAAAGACGAGCCTAAGACCAGCCCGTCTGTGCCCGTCCGGGCCAGGCCGGGTCACGGGGCAGGTAACGCTAGTCCGGGTAAGATCACTGTGGATCAGTTAAGGTCCATGCGCCCAAGTAGCAATAGTAAATGCTCTGTCCTAAAGCCTTCCCTAACGGGTATACAAGTATGTCCTCACTGTACATTTGCTCTTACAAATGTTCAGCCCTACCCAGAGGTATCACACAAACCTAAGCCATCAACTCAAACCTCCGTTTTAAATTCTCGTACATTCACATTCTACACTGTGAATTGTAGATCACTGCCTCAACATAAAGCTGATATCTACCACCTCCTAGCTGAAGAAAAACCTTGTGCGCTATTTCTAACAGAGACATGGTTGCAAGATGGTGCAGGTCCCGATGTAGCCGCTGCCTTACCCTCTAACTATGCCATTGTTAGAGTAGACAGAGATAAACAAGTAGGAGGGGGCATCGCTGTGATCTTTAACAGGGATTTTAATTGTGATTTTGAAACAGTAAATATTCCTGGATGTGAAGCAGCTTTTTTTTAAATTTCATTGAATCCAAATTTTATGTTTTCTGGATTTCTAATTTATCGTCCTCCGGGAAACAGCAGTGGTTGGGCTGCGAATTTGGCTAATCTCATTTCGCCTTACTTTCTGAATGCCCAAAACTTGACCATACTGGGGGATTTAAATCTTCATTTGGATGACAAACCTAATAGCATAGCTGTTAACCTGTTAGAGGACTTTAATACTTTGAATATGTCTCTACGAAATGAGGGTCCCACTCATAAAGCTGGGCATCTGTTAGACCCCATTATTTCTAGTGTACAGGAGCTAAAATGGTTGAAAACAGACCCTATCTGTTGGTCGGACCATTTTTTAACGCTTTTTAGTATTACACTTGAACAATTTAATTCGTCAGGCACTGCTTGCCCTCCAATTTTTATGAGAAATTGGAAAAAGCTAGATCTAACTGAGCTACAGAACGCGTTACAGGCATCCCTCCCTGTTCTGGGTGCTGATATGGAAAGAAATGCGCTGGAAGCCCACACTTGGCTAGAGAGAGCAGTTGACATCTGTCAGCCCGCTACCAGGTGTAGAGGGAATGTCCATCGTCCCCCGGCCCCCTGGTATACGGAAGCACTGAAACTAGAAAAAACCAAGTGTAAGGGACTTGAGAGGAAATGGCGCAAACAGTATGATCCTCTTAAAAAGGAAGCATATCGTAAGGCCAGAAACCTCTATCACACGGCCTGTGCTAGAGCTAAAGCATCCTATGTAACAGAGACCATTAATACTGCTGCCAATAAAGCACGGACCCTTTTTAACACAGTTAAAGAATTAGCCGGAGCTAATTCTATGGCAGTTGCACGTCCCCTGACCCCTCAAAAATGTCAAGACCTTGCCACATATTTTGTGGAAAAGATCGAGACTATTCTTGCCAACATTAATGTTCCGGTGAGGGATGACAGGAAAGTTCCTCCCTTAGAAAGCCTACCAGGAAACCGGCTTGTCTCCTGGCCATCCATCTCCCTGGACACCCTGAAATCTTTAGCCATCTCTATCAAGTCGGGCTCTCCATGTGACCCTCTCCCAATTAATATTCTGAGCCAACTGGACGACAGTGCTTTGTGGATTATTGCCGAGACACTAAACGCCTCCATTCATCTGGCAACCGTCCCAGCGTCCTGGAAGCACGCCATGGTCAGCCCTCTGCTGAAAAAGCCGTCAGCTGATCCAGAGGTACTGGCCAACTATCGTCCGATTTCCCTGCTGCCAGCATTCTCAAAAATACTGGAGAAGCACATCCATGGTGTACTTTCAACTTTCACAGAGAATAACAACCTACTCCATTTTTCCCAATCGGGTTTTAGGGCAGGCCACTCCACCGAATCTGCCCTCCTGGGAGTCACGGAGAAGATCAGGGGACTTTTGGACGACGGGCAAACGGTTGCTCTTGTTCTGCTTGATTTAAGCGCAGCCTTCGACACCATCTCACACAACAGACTGCTTGTCAGGCTGAGTGAGGATGGTGTCGGAGGGGCAGCGCTGGACTGGATTAGATCTTACTTGAGCAACAGGACGTTTCAGATCTCGTCCTCACAGGCCCAGTCGGACATTTTTCTGTTACCCCACGGTGTGCCTCAGGGCTCAATTTTGAGCCCGCTATTTTTCAATCTGTATCTCCGCCCCCTCGCCGACTTGGCAGAGCAGGTAGGTCTGGAACTTATGACCTATGCAGACGATTCGCAGATTATTTTTTCCCTTACTAACTCAGAATCTTCATCCCCCTCTGTGCTGAAACTAGGCCTTCAGGAAATTTTCAGCTGGATGTCTACGAACCAGCTAAAGCTCAATGGGGAGAAGACAGAGATTCTTCTCCTGGGGAAAAATAAAGATCTGTGGCAGGATACCCATTGGCCACCATCTTTGGGCGCCTTCCCCACCCCGGCTACCCAAGCTAGAAATTTGGGGGTGTGCATTGATGATTCATTATCAATGAAACAGCAGGCCAACAAAGTGGCTGGTATCTGCTTCACGATCCTTAAATGGCTGCGGAAGATTATCTGGATGCTGCCTGTGGATACCCAGAAGACCGTAGTCAATGCATTAATTACATCTAGGCTTGACTACGGTAACATCTTATACCTGGGCTCCAATCTAGCCGTGATCAGGAGATTGCAGCTGGTCCAGAACTCCGCAGCCAGGTTGCTGTGCAAGATTCCTAGGACAGCAAGGATCTCGAAGCATCTGAGGAACCTGCATTGGTTGAGGGTAGAGAACCGAGTTCGGTTCAAAGCCTTGACACACATGTTCAAGATCAGGGCAGGAACTGCACCAAAATACCTGCAAAAATTGGTTAGGCCCCATGTTCCTACACGCAATCTCCGTTCTTTAAATGGAGCAAATTTCGTGGTTCCCAGGTTTAAACTGGCCCGAATGGGGGGGAAATCTTTCTCCCATCTGGGACCAGTTCTTTGGAATTCCCTCCCCTTAGCCTTACGGAAGGAGGAGAATTTTGCCAGTTTTAAGAAAAACGTTAAAACTTGGCTTTTTAATAAATAATTGTGGTCCTTGACAGTCACTGCCTCTATGTTTCGACCTCTTAGCCCTGGCGCCGGGAAACCCTTTGTGGGTATCTGTGCGCATTACAAATGCAAAAAATAAATAAATAAATAAATAAATTAGGCCAGAGTACAAGTTAAGACCTTAACCATTAGGCCAGAGTACGAGTCTAAGACCTTAGCTATTAGGCCAGAGTAATAGTTAAGACCTTAGCTATTAGGCCAGAGTAAGAGTTAAGAGCTTAAACTGTAGGCAATAGTACGAGTCTAAGACCTTAGCTAATATTCCAGAGTAAGAGTTAAGACCTTAACCATTAGGCCAGAGTACGATTCTAAGACCTTAGCTATTAGGCCAGAGTAAGAGTTAAGACCTTATCCATTAGGCCAGAGTACGAGTCTAAGACCTTAGCTATTAGGCCAGAGTAAGAGTTAAGACCTTAGCTATTAGGCCAGAGTAAGAGTTAAGACCTTAACCAGTAGGCCGGAGTACGAGTCTAAGACCTTAGCTATTAGGTCAGAGTAAGAGTTAAGACCTTAACCAGTAGGCTAGAGTAAGAGTTAAGACCTTAACCTGTAGGCCAGAGTAAGAGTTAAGACCTTAACCATTATGCCAGAGTACGAGTCTAAGACCTTAGCTATTAGGCCAGAGTACGAGTCTAAGACCTTAGCTATTAGGCCAGAGTAAGAGTTAAGACCTTAGCTATTAGGCCAGAGTAAGAGTTAGGACCTTAACCATTAGGTCAGAGTACGATTCTAAGACCTTAGCTATTAGGCCAGAGTAAGAGTTAAGACCTTAACCAGTAGGCCGGAATACGAGTCTAAGACCTTAGCTATTAGGCCAGAGTACGAGTCTAAGACCTCAGCTATTAGGCCAGAGTACGAGTCTAAGACCTTAGCTATTAGGCCAGAGTAAGAGTTAAGACCTTAACCATTAGGCCAGAGTACCATTCTAAGACCTTAGCTATTAGGCCAGAGTAAGAGTTGAGACCTTAACCAGTAGGCCGGAATACGAGTCTAAGACCTTAGCTATTAGGCCAGAGTACGAGTCTAAGACCTCAGCTATTAGGCCAGAGTACGAGTCTAAGACCTTAGCTATTAGGCCAGAGTAAGAGTTAAGACCTTAACCATTAGGCCAGAGTACGAGTCAAAGACCTTAGCTATTAGGCCAGAGTAAGAGTTAAGACCTTAGCTATTAGGCCAGAGTAAGAGTTAAGACCTTAACCATTAGGCCAGAGTACGAGTCTAAGACCTTAGCTATTAGGCCAGAGTAAGAGTTAAGACCTTAGCTATTAGGCCAGAGTAAGAGTTAAGACCTTAACCATTAGGCCAGAGTACGAGTCTAAGACCTTAGCTATTAGGCCAGAGTAAGAGTTAAGACCTTAACCAGTAGGCCAGAGTAAGAGTTAAGACCGTAACCGTTAGGCCAGAGCACGAGTCTAAGACCTTATCTATTAGGCCAGAGTAAGAGTTAAGACCTTAACCATTAGGCCAGAGTACGAGTCTAAGGCCTTAGCTATTAGGCCAGAGAAAGAGTTAAGACCTTAGCTATTAGGCCAGAGTAAGAGTTAAGACCTTAACCATTAGGCCATAGTACGAGTCTAAGACCTTAGCTATTAGGCCAGAGAAAGAGTTAAGAGCTTAAACTGTAGGCAATAGTACGAGTCTAAGACCTTAGCTAATATTCCAGAGTAAGAGTTAAGACCTTAACCATTAGGCCAGAGTACGATTCTGAGACCTTAGCTATTAGGCCAGAGTAAGAGTTAAGACCTTATCCATTAGGCCAGAGTACGAGTCTAAGACCTTAGCTATTAGGCCAGAGTAAGAGTTAAGACCTTAGCTATTAGGCCAGAGTAAGAGTTAAGACCTTAACCAGTAGGCCGGAGTACGAGTCTAAGACCTTAGCTATTAGGTCAGAGTAAGAGTTAAGACCTTAACCAGTAGGCCAGAGTAAGAGTTAAGACCTTAACCTGTAGGCCAGAGTAAGAGTTAAGACCTTAACCATTAGGCCAGAGTACGAGTCTAAGACCTTAGCTATTAGGCCAGAGTACGAGTCTAAGACCTTAGCTATTAGGCCAGAGTAAGAGTTAAGACCTTAGCTATTAGGCCAGAGTAAGAGTTAAGTCCTTAACCATTAGGTCAGAGTACGATTCTAAGACCTTAGCTATTAGGCCAGAGTAAGAGTTAAGACCTTAACCATTAGGCCAGAGTACGAGTCTAAGACCTTAGCTATTATGCCAGAGTAAGAGTTAAGACCTTAAACAGTAGGCCAGAGTAAGAGTTAAGACCTTAACCATTAGGCCAGAGCACGAGTCTAAAACCTTAGCTATTAGGCCAGAGTAAGATTTAAGACATTAACCATTAGGCCAGAGTACGAGTCTAAGACCTTAGCTATTAGGCCAGGGAAAGAGTTAAGACCTTAGCTATTAGGCCAGAGTAAGAGTTAAGACCTTAACCATTAGGCCATAGTACGAGTCTAAGACCTTAGCTATTAGGCCAGAGTAAGAATTAAGACCTTAACCAGTAGGCCAGAGTACGAGTCTAAGACCTTAGCTATTAAGCCAGAGTAATAGTTAAGACCTTAACCATTAGGTCAGAGTACGATTCTAAGACCTTAGCTATTAGGCCAGAGTAAGAGTTAAGACCTTAACCAGTAGGCCAGAGTACGAGTCTAAGACCTTAGCTATTAGGCCAGAGTACGAGTCTAAGACATTAGCTATTAGGACAGAATAAGAGTTAAGACCTTAACCAGTAGGCCAGAGTACAATTCTAAGACCTTAGCTATTAGGCCAGAGTACGAGTCTAAGACCTTAGCTATTAGGCCAGAGTACGAGTCTAAGACCTTAGCTATTAGGCCAGATTACGAGTCTAAGACCTTAGCTATTAGGCCAGAGTAAGAGTTAAGACCTTAACCAGTAGGCCAGAGTAAGAGTTAAGACCTTAGCTATTAGGCCAGAGTACGAGTCTAAGACATTAGCTATTATGCCAGAGTAAGAGTTAAAACCTTAGCTATTAGGCCAGAGTAAGAGTTAAGACCTTAACCATTAGGCCATAGTACGAGTCTAAGACCTTAGCTATTAGGCCAGAGTAAGAGTTAAGACCTTAGCTATTAGGCCAGAGTAAGAGTTAGGACCTTAACCAGTAGGCCAGATTACGAGTCATAGACCTTAGTGTTAGGCCAGAGTAAGAGTTCAGACCTTAACCTGTAGGCCATAGTACGAGTCTAAGACCTTAGCTATTAGGCCAGAGTAAGAGTTAAGACCTTAGCTATTAGGCCAGAGTAAGAGTTAAGACCTTAACCATTAGGCCAGAGTACGAGTCTTTTGACCTTAGCTATTAGGCCAGAGTAAAAGTTAAGACCTTAACCAGTAGGCCAGAGTAAGAGTTAAGACCTTAACCATTAGGCCAGAGCATGAGTCTAAGACCTTAGCTATTAGGCCAGAGTAAGAGTTAAGACCTTAACCATTAGGCCAGAGTATGAGTCTAAGACCTTAGCTATTAGGCCAGAGTAAGAGTTAAGACCTTATCTATTAGGCCAGAGTAAGAGTTAAGACCTTAACCATTAGGCCATAGTACGAATCTAAGACCTTAGCTATTAGGCCAGAGTAAGAGTTAAGACCTTAACCAGTAGGCCAGAGTACGAGTCTAAGACCTTAGCTATTAGGCCAGAGTAAGATTTAAGACCTTAAACTGTAGGCCATAGTACGAGTCTAAGACCTTAGCTATTAAGCCAGAGTAAGAGTTAAGACCTTAGCTATTAGGCCAGAGTAAGAGTTAAGACCTTAACCAGTAGGCCAGAGTACGAGTCTAAGACCTTAGCTATTAGGCCAGAGTAAGAGTTAAGCCAATAATCTGTAGGCCATGGTACGAGTCTAAGACCTTAGCTATTAGGCCAGAGTAAGAGTTAAGACCTTAGCTATTAGGCCAGAGTACAAGTTAAGACCTTAACCATTAGGCCAGAGTACGAGTCTAAGACCTTAGCTATTAGGCCAGAGTAATAGTTAAGACCTTAGCTATTAGGCCAGAGTAAGAGTTAAGAGCTTAAACTGTAGGCAATAGTACGAGTCTAAGACCTTAGCTAATATTCCAGAGTAAGAGTTAAGACCTTAACCATTAGGCCAGAGTACGATTCTAAGACCTTAGCTATTAGGCCAGAGTAAGAGTTAAGACCTTATCCATTAGGCCAGAGTACGAGTCTAAGACCTTAGCTATTAGGCCAGAGTAAGAGTTAAGACCTAAGCTATTAGGCCAGAGTAAGAGTTAAGACCTTAACCAGTAGGCCGGAGTACGAGTCTAAGACCTTAGCTATTAGGTCAGAGTAAGAGTTAAGACCTTAACCAGTAGGCCAGAGTAAGAGTTAAGACCTTAACCTGTAGGCCAGAGTAAGAGTTAAGACCTTAACCATTATGCCAGAGTACGAGTCTAAGACCTTAGCTATTAGGCCAGAGTACGAGTCTAAAACCTTAGCTATTAGGCCAGAGTAAGAGTTAAGACCTTAGCTATTAGGCCAGAGTAAGAGTTAAGACCTTAACCATTAGGTCAGAGTACGATTCTAAGACCTTAGCTATTAGGCCAGAGTAAGAGTTAAGACCTTAACCATTAGGCCAGAGTACGATTCTAAGACCTTAGCTATTAGGCCAGAGTAAGAGTTAAGACCTTAACCAGTAGGCCGGAATACGAGTCTAAGACCTTAGCTATTAGGCCAGAGTACGAGTCTAGGACCTCAGCTATTAGGCCAGAGTACGAGTCTAAGACCTTAGCTATTAGGCCAGAGTAAGAGTTAAGACCTTAACCATTAGGCCAGAGTACCATTCTAAGACCTTAGCTATTAGGCCAGAGTAAGAGTTAAGACCTTAACCAGTAGGCCGGAATACGAGTCTAAGACCTTAGCTATTAGGCCAGAGTACGAGTCTAAGACCTCAGCTATTAGGCCAGAGTACGAGTCTAAGACCTTAGCTATTAGGCCAGAGTAAGAGTTAAGACCTTAACCATTAGGCCAGAGTACGAGTCAAAGACCTTAGCTATTAGGCCAGAGTAAGAGTTAAGACCTTAGCTATTAGGCCAGAGTAAGAGTTAAGACCTTAACCATTAGGCCAGAGTACGAGTCTAAGACCTTAGCTATTAGGCCAGAGTAAGAGTTAAGACCTTAGCTATTAGGCCAGAGTAAGAGTTAAGACCTTAACCATTAGGCCAGAGTATGAGTCTAAGACCTTAGCTATTAGGCCAGAGTAAGAGTTAAGACCTTAACCAGTAGGCCAGAGTAAGAGTTAAGACCGTAACCGTTAGGCCAGAGCACGAGTCTAAGACCTTATCTATTAGGCCAGAGTAAGAGTTAAGACCTTAACCATTAGGCCAGAGTACGAGTCTAAGGCCTTAGCTATTAGGCCAGAGAAAGAGTTAAGACCTTAGCTATTAGGCCAGAGTAAGAGTTAAGACCTTAACCATTAGGCCATAGTACGAGTCTAAGACCTTAGCTATTAGGCCAGAGTAAGAGTTAAGAGCTTAAACTGTAGGCAATAGTACGAGTCTAAGACCTTAGCTAATATTCCAGAGTAAGAGTTAAGACCTTAACCATTAGGCCAGAGTACGATTCTAAGACCTTAGCTATTAGGCCAGAGTAAGAGTTAAGACCTTATCCATTAGGCCAGAGTACGAGTCTAAGACCTTAGCTATTAGGCCAGAGTAAGAGTTAAGACCTTAGCTATTAGGCCAGAGTAAGAGTTAAGACCTTAACCAGTAGGCCGGAGTACGAGTCTAAGACCTTAGCTATTAGGTCAGAGTAAGAGTTAAGACCTTAACCAGTAGGCCAGAGTAAGAGTTAAGACCTTAACCTGTAGGCCAGAGTAAGAGTTAAGACCTTAACCATTAGGCCAGAGTACGAGTCTAAGACCTTAGCTATTAGGCCAGAGTACGAGTCTAAGACCTTAGCTATTAGGCCAGAGTAAGAGTTAAGACCTTAGCTATTAGGCCAGAGTAAGAGTTAAGACCTTAACCATTAGGTCAGAGTACGATTCTAAGACCTTAGCTATTAGGCCAGAGTAAGAGTTAAGACCTTAACCATTAGGCCAGAGTACGAGTCTAAGACCTTAGCTATTATGCCAGAGTAAGAGTTAAGACCTTAAACAGTAGGCCAGAGTAAGAGTTAAGACCTTAACCATTAGGCCAGAGCACGAGTCTAAAACCTTAGCTATTAGGCCAGAGTAAGATTTAAGACCTTAACCATTAGGCCAGAGTACGAGTCTAAGACCTTAGCTATTAGGCCAGGGAAAGAGTTAAGACCTTAGCTATTAGGCCAGAGTAAGAGTTAAGACCTTAACCATTAGGCCATAGTACGAGTCTAAGACCTTAGCTATTAGGCCAGAGTAAGAATTAAGACCTTAACCAGTAGGCCAGAGTACGAGTCTAAGACCTTAGCTATTAAGCCAGAGTAAGAGTTAAGACCTTAACCATTAGGTCAGAGTACGATTCTAAGACCTTAGCTATTAGGCCAGAGTAAGAGTTAAGACCTTAACCAGTAGGCCAGAGTACGAGTCTAAGACCTTAGCTATTAGGCCAGAGTACGAGTCTAAGACATTAGCTATTAGGACAGAATAAGAGTTAAGACCTTAACCAGTAGGCCAGAGTACAATTCTAAGACCTTAGCTATTAGGCCAGAGTACGAGTCTAAGACCTTAGCTATTAGGCCCGAGTACGAGTCTAAGACCTTAGCTATTAGGCCAGATTACGAGTCTAAGACCTTAGCTATTAGGCCAGAGTAAGAGTTAAGACCTTAACCAGTAGGCCAGAGTAAGAGTTAAGACCTTAGCTATTAGGCCAGAGTACGAGTCTAAGACATTAGCTATTATGCCAGAGTAAGAGTTAAAACCTTAGCTATTAGGCCAGAGTAAGAGTTAAGACCTTAACCATTAGGCCATAGTACGAGTCTAAGACCTTAGCTATTAGGCCAGAGTAAGAGTTAAGACCTTAGCTATTAGGCCAGAGTAAGAGTTAGGACCTTAACCAGTAGGCCAGATTATGAGTCATAGACCTTAGTATTAGGCCAGAGTAAGAGTTCAGACCTTAACCTGTAGGCCATAGTACGAGTCTAAGACCTTAGCTATTAGGCCAGAGTAAGAGTTAAGACCTTAGCTATTAGGCCAGAGTAAGAGTTAAGACCTTAACCATTAGGCCAGAGTACGAGTCTTTTGACCTTAGCTATTAGGCCAGAGTAAAAGTTAAGACCTTAACCAGTAGGCCAGAGTAAGAGTTAAGACCTTAACCATTAGGCCAGAGCATGAGTCTAAGACCTTAGCTATTAGGCCAGAGTAAGAGTTAAGACCTTAACCATTAGGCCAGAGTATGAGTCTAAGACCTTAGCTATTAGGCCAGAGTAAGAGTTAAGACCTTATCTATTAGGCCAGAGTAAGAGTTAAGACCTTAACCATTAGGCCATAGTACGAATCTAAGACCTTAGCTATTAGGCCAGAGTAAGAGTTAAGACCTTAACCAGTAGGCCAGAGTACGAGTCTAAGACCTTAGCTATTAGGCCAGAGTAAGATTTAAGACCTTAAACTGTAGGCCATAGTACGAGTCTAAGACCTTAGCTATTAGGCCAGAGTAAGAGTTAAGACCTTAGCTATTAGGCCAGAGTAAGAGTTAAGACCTTAACCAGTAGGCCAGAGTACGAGTCTAAGACCTTAGCTATTAGGCCAGAGTAAGAGTTAAGCCAATAATCTGTAGGCCATGGTACGAGTCTAAGACCTTAGCTATTAGGCCAGAGTAAGAGTTAAGACCTTAGCTATTAGGCCAGAGTACAAGTTAAGACCTTAACCATTAGGCCAGAGTACGAGTCTAAGACCTTAGCTATTAGGCCAGAGTAATAGTTAAGACCTTAGCTATTAGGCCAGAGTAAGAGTTAAGAGCTTAAACTGTAGGCGATAGTACGAGTCTAAGACCTTAGCTAATATTCCAGAGTAAGAGTTAAGACCTTAACCATTAGGCCAGAGTACGATTCTAAGACCTTAGCTATTAGGCCAGAGTAAGAGTTAAGACCTTATCCATTAGGCCAGAGTACGAGACTAAGACCTTAGCTATTAGGCCAGAGTAAGAGTTAAGACCTTAGCTATTAGGCCAGAGTAAGAGTTAAGACCTTAACCAGTAGGCCGGAGTACGAGTCTAAGACCTTAGCTATTAGGTCAGAGTAAGAGTTAAGACCTTAACCAGTAGGCCAGAGTAAGAGTTAAGACCTTAACCTGTAGGCCATAGTAAGAGTTAAGACCTTAACCATTAGGCCAGAGTACGAGTCTAAAACCTTAGCTATTAGGCCAGAGTACGAGTCTAAGACCTTAGCTATTAGGCCAGAGTAAGAGTTAAGACCTTAGCTATTAGGCCAGAGTAAGAGTTAAGACCTTAACCAGTAGGCCAGAGTACGAGTCTAAGACCTTAGCTATTAGGCCAGAGTAAGAGTTAAGCCAATAATCTGTAGGCCATGGTACGAGTCTAAGACCTTAGCTATTAGGCCAGAGTAAGAGTTAAGACCTTATCTAATATTCCAGAGTACAAGTTAAGACCTTAACCATTAGGCCAGAGTACGATTCTAAGACCTTAGCTATTAGGCCAGAGTAAGAGTTAAGACCTTATCCATTAGGCCAGAGTACGAGTCTAAGACCTTAGCTATTAGGCCAGAGTAAGAGTTAAGACCTTAGCTATTAGGCCAGAGTAAGAGTTAAGACCTTAACCAGTAGGCCGGAGTACGAGTCTAAGACCTTAGCTATTAGGTCAGAGTAAGAGTTAAGACCTTAACCAGTAGGCCAGAGTAAGAGTTAAGACCTTAACCTGTAGGCCATAGTAAGAGTTAAGACCTTAACCATTAGGCCAGAGTACGAGTCTAAGACCTTAGCTATTAGGCCAGAGTACGAGTCTAAGACCTTAGCTATTAGGCCAGAGTAAGAGTTAAGACCTTAACCATTAGGCCAGAGTACGAGTTAAGAGCTTAAACTGTAGGCGATAGTACGAGTCTAAGACCTTAGCTAATATTCCAGAGTAAGAGTTAAGACCTTAACCATTAGGCCAGAGTACGATTCTAAGACCTTAGCTATTAGGCCAGAGTAAGAGTTAAGACCTTATCCATTAGGCCAGAGTACGAGTCTAAGACCTTAGCTATTAGGCCAGAGTAAGAGTTAAGACCTTAGCTATTAGGCCAGAGTAAGAGTTAAGACCTTAACCAGTAGGCCGGAGTACGAGTCTAAGACCTTAGCTATTAGGTCAGAGTAAGAGTTAAGACCTTAACCAGTAGGCCAGAGTAAGAGTTAAGACCTTAACCTGTAGGCCATAGTAAGAGTTAAGACCTTAACCATTAGGCCAGAGTACGAGTCTAAAACCTTAGCTATTAGGCCAGAGTACGAGTCTAAGACCTTAGCTATTAGGCCAGAGTAAGAGTTAAGACCTTAGCTATTAGGCCAGAGTAAGAGTTAAGACCTTAACCAGTAGGCCAGAGTACGAGTCTAAGACCTTAGCTATTAGGCCAGAGTAAGAGTTAAGCCAATAATCTGTAGGCCATGGTACGAGTCTAAGACCTTAGCTATTAGGCCAGAGTAAGAGTTAAGACCTTATCTAATATTCCAGAGTACAAGTTAAGACCTTAACCATTAGGCCAGAGTACGATTCTAAGACCTTAGCTATTAGGCCAGAGTAAGAGTTAAGACCTTATCCATTAGGCCAGAGTACGAGTCTAAGACCTTAGCTATTAGGCCAGAGTAAGAGTTAAGACCTTAGCTATTAGGCCAGAGTAAGAGTTAAGACCTTAACCAGTAGGCCGGAGTACGAGTCTAAGACCTTAGCTATTAGGTCAGAGTAAGAGTTAAGACCTTAACCAGTAGGCCAGAGTAAGAGTTAAGACCTTAACCTGTAGGCCATAGTAAGAGTTAAGACCTTAACCATTAGGCCAGAGTACGAGTCTAAGACCTTAGCTATTAGGCCAGAGTACGAGTCTAAGACCTTAGCTATTAGGCCAGAGTAAGAGTTAAGACCTTAACCATTAGGCCAGAGTACGAGTCAAAGACCTTAGCTATTAGGCCAGAGTAAGAGTTAAGACCTTAGCTATTAGGCCAGAGTAAGAGTTAAGACCTTAACCATTAGGTCAGAGTACGATTCTAAGACCTTAGCTATTAGGCCAGAGTAAGAGTTAAGACCTTAACCATTAGGCCAGAGTACGAGTCTAAGACCTTAGCTATTATGCCAGAGTAAGAGTTAAGACCTTAAACAGTAGGCCAGAGTAAGAGTTAAGACCTTAACCATTAGGCCAGAGTATGAGTCTAAGACCTTAGCTATTAGGCCAGAGTAAGAGTTAAGACCTTAACCAGTAGGCCAGAGTACGAGTCTAAGACCTTAGCTATTAGGCCAGAGTAAGAGTTAAGACCTTAACCATTAGGCAAGAGTACGAGTCTAAGACCTTAGCTATTAGGCCAGAGTAATAGTTAAGACCTTAGCTATTAGGCCAGAGTAAGAGATAAGAGCTTAACCTGTAGGCGATAGTACGAGTCTAAGACCTTAGCTAATATTCCAGAGTAAGAGTTAAGACCTTAACCATCAGGCCAGAGTACGAGTCTAAGACCTTAGATATTAGGCCAGAGTAAGAGTTAAAACCTTATCCATTAGGCCAGAGTACGAGTCTAAGACCTTAGCTATTAGGCCAGAGTAAGAGTTAAGACCTTAGCTATTAGGCCAGAGTAAGAGTTAAGACCTTAACCAGTAGGCCGGAATACGAGTCTAAGACCTTAGCTATTAGGCCAGAGTACGAGTCTAAGACCTCAGCTATTAGGCCAGAGTACGAGTCTAAGACCTTAGCTATTAGGCCAGAGTAAGAGTTAAGACCTTAACCATTAGGCCAGAGTACGAGTCAAAGACCTTAGCTATTAGGCCAGAGTAAGAGTTAAGACCTTAGCTATTAGGCCAGAGTAAGAGTTAAGACCTTAACCATTAGGCCAGAGTACGAGTCTAAGACCTTAGCTATTAGGCCAGAGTAAGAGTTAAGACCTTAACCATTAGGCCAGAGTACGAGTCTAAGACCTTAGCTATTAGGCCAGAGTAAGAGTTAAGACCTTAACCAGTAGGCCAGAGTAAGAGTTAAGACCTTAACCGTTAGGCCAGAGCACGAGTCTAAGACCTTATCTATTAGGCCAGAGTAAGAGTTAAGACCTTAACCATTAGGCCAGAGTAAGAGTTAAGACCTTAACCATTAGGCCAGAGTACGAGTCTAAGACCTTAGCTATTAGGCCAGAGTAAGAGTTAAGACCTTAACCAGTAGGCCAGAGTAAGAGTTAAGACCTTAACCGTTAGGCCAGAGCACGAGTCCAAGACCTTATCTATTAGGCCAGAGTAAGAGTTAAGACCTTAACCATTAGGCCAGAGTACGAGTCTAAGGCCTTAGCTATTAGGCCAGAGAAAGAGTTAAGACCTTAGCTATTAGACCAGAGTAAGAGTTAAGACCTTAACCATTAGGCCATAGTACGAGTATAAGACCTTAGCTATTAGGCCAGAGTAAGACTTAAGACCTTAGCCAGTAAGCCAGAGTACGAGTCTAAGACCTTAGCTATTAGGCCAGAGTAAGAGTTAAGACCGTAAACTGTAGGCCATAGTACGGGTCTAAGACCTTAGCTATTAGGCCAGAGTAAGAGTTAAGACCTTACCTATTAGGCCAGAGTAAGAGTTAAGACCTTAGCTATTAGTCCAGAGTAAGAGTTAAGACCTTAACCATTAGGCCAGAGTACGAGTCTAAGACCTTAGCTATTAGGCCAGAGTAAGAGTTAAGACCTTAACAATTAGGCCAGAGTACGAGTCTAAGACCTTAGCTATTAGGCCAGAGTAAGAGTTAAGACCTTAACCAGTAGGCCAGAGTACGAGTCTAAGACCTTAGCTATTAGGCCAGAGTATGAGTCTAAGACATTAGCTATTAGGACAGAATAAGAGTTAAGACCTTAACCAGTAGGCCAGAGTACAAGTCTAAGACCTTAGCTATTAGGCCAGAGTACGAGTCTAAGACCTTAGCTATTAGGCCAGCGTACGAGTCTAAGACCTTAGCTATTAGGCCAGATTACGAGTCTAAGACCTTAGCTATTAGGCCAGAGTAAGAATTAAGACCTTAACCAGTAGGCCAGAGTAAGAGTTAAGACCTTAGCTATTAGGCCAGAGTAAGAGTTAAGACCTTAGCTATTAGGCCAGAGTAAGAGTTAGGACCTTAACCAGTAGGCCAGATTACGAGTCATAGACCTTAGTATTAGGCCAGAGTAAGAGTTCAGACCTTAACCTGTAGGCCATAGTACGAGTCTAGGACCTTAGCTATTAGGCCAGAGTAAGAGTTAAGACCTTAACCATTAGGCCATAGTACGAGTCTAAGACCTTAGCTATTAGGCCAGAGTAAGAGTTAAGACCTTAGCTATTAGGCCAGAGTAAGAGTTAGGACCTTAACCAGTAGGCCAGATTACGAGTCATAGACCTTAGTATTAGGCCAGAGTAAGAGTTCAGACCTTAACCATTAGGCCATAGTACGAGTCTAAGACCTTAGCTATTAGGCCAGAGTAAGAGTTAAGACCTTATCTATTAGGCCAGAGTAAGAGTTAAGACCTTAACCATTAGGCCATAGTACGAATCTAAGACCTTAGCTATTAGGCCAGAGTAAGAGTTAAGACCTTAACCAGTAGGCCAGAGTACGAGTCTAAGACCTTAGCTATTAGGCCAGAGTAAGATTTAAGACCTTAAACTGTAGGCCATAGTACGAGTCTAAGACCTTAGCTATTAGGCCAGAGTAAGAGTTAAGACCTTAGCTATTAGGCCAGAGTAAGAGTTAAGACCTTAACCAGTAGGCCAGAGTACGAGTCTAAGACCTTAGCTATTAGGCCAGAGTAAGAGTTAAGCCAATAATCTGTAGGCCATGGTACGAGTCTAAGACCTTAGCTATTAGGCCAGAGTAAGAGTTAAGACCTTAGCTATTAGGCCAGAGTACAAGTTAAGACCTTAACCATTAGGCCAGAGTACGAGTCTAAGACCTTAGCTATTAGGCCAGAGTAATAGTTAAGACCTTAGCTATTAGGCCAGAGTAAGAGTTAAGAGCTTAAACTGTAGGCGATAGTACGAGTCTAAGACCTTAGCTAATATTCCAGAGTAAGAGTTAAGACCTTAACCATTAGGCCAGAGTACGATTCTAAGACCTTAGCTATTAGGCCAGAGTAAGAGTTAAGACCTTATCCATTAGGCCAGAGTACGAGTCTAAGACCTTAGCTATTAGGCCAGAGTAAGAGTTAAGACCTTAGCTATTAGGCCAGAGTAAGAGTTAAGACCTTAACCAGTAGGCCGGAGTACGAGTCTAAGACCTTAGCTATTAGGTCAGAGTAAGAGTTAAGACCTTAACCAGTAGGCCAGAGTAAGAGTTAAGACCTTAACCTGTAGGCCATAGTAAGAGTTAAGACCTTAACCATTAGGCCAGAGTACGAGTCTAAAACCTTAGCTATTAGGCCAGAGTACGAGTCTAAGACCTTAGCTATTAGGCCAGAGTAAGAGTTAAGACCTTAGCTATTAGGCCAGAGTAAGAGTTAAGACCTTAACCAGTAGGCCAGAGTACGAGTCTAAGACCTTAGCTATTAGGCCAGAGTAAGAGTTAAGCCAATAATCTGTAGGCCATGGTACGAGTCTAAGACCTTAGCTATTAGGCCAGAGTAAGAGTTAAGACCTTATCTAATATTCCAGAGTACAAGTTAAGACCTTAACCATTAGGCCAGAGTACGATTCTAAGACCTTAGCTATTAGGCCAGAGTAAGAGTTAAGACCTTATCCATTAGGCCAGAGTACGAGTCTAAGACCTTAGCTATTAGGCCAGAGTAAGAGTTAAGACCTTAGCTATTAGGCCAGAGTAAGAGTTAAGACCTTAACCAGTAGGCCGGAGTACGAGTCTAAGACCTTAGCTATTAGGTCAGAGTAAGAGTTAAGACCTTAACCAGTAGGCCAGAGTAAGAGTTAAGACCTTAACCTGTAGGCCATAGTAAGAGTTAAGACCTTAACCATTAGGCCAGAGTACGAGTCTAAGACCTTAGCTATTAGGCCAGAGTACGAGTCTAAGACCTTAGCTATTAGGCCAGAGTAAGAGTTAAGACCTTAACCATTAGGCCAGAGTACGAGTCAAAGACCTTAGCTATTAGGCCAGAGTAAGAGTTAAGACCTTAGCTATTAGGCCAGAGTAAGAGTTAAGACCTTAACCATTAGGTCAGAGTACGATTCTAAGACCTTAGCTATTAGGCCAGAGTAAGAGTTAAGACCTTAACCATTAGGCCAGAGTACGAGTCTAAGACCTTAGCTATTATGCCAGAGTAAGAGTTAAGACCTTAAACAGTAGGCCAGAGTAAGAGTTAAGACCTTAACCATTAGGCCAGAGTACGAGTCTAAGACCTTAGCTATTAGGCCAGAGTAAGAGTTAAGACCTTAACCATTAGGCAAGAGTACAAGTCTAAGACCTTAGCTATTAGGCCAGAGTAATAGTTAAGACCTTAGCTATTAGGCCAGAGTAAGAGATAAGAGCTTAACCTGTAGGCGATAGTACGAGTCTAAGACCTTAGCTAATATTCCAGAGTAAGAGTTAAGACCTTAACCATCAGGCCAGAGTACGAGTCTAAGACCTTAGATATTAGGCCAGAGTAAGAGTTAAAACCTTATCCATTAGGCCAGAGTACGAGTCTAAGACCTTAGCTATTAGGCCAGAGTAAGAGTTAAGACCTTAGCTATTAGGCCAGAGTAAGAGTTAAGACCTTAACCAGTAGGCCGGAATACGAGTCTAAGACCTTAGCTATTAGGCCAGAGTACGAGTCTAAGACCTCAGCTATTAGGCCAGAGTACGAGTCTAAGACCTTAGCTATTAGGCCAGAGTAAGAGTTAAGACCTTAACCATTAGGCCAGAGTACGAGTCAAAGACCTTAGCTATTAGGCCAGAGTAAGAGTTAAGACCTTAGCTATTAGGCCAGAGTAAGAGTTAAGACCTTAACCATTAGGCCAGAGTACGAGTCTAAGACCTTAGCTATTAGGCCAGAGTAAGAGTTAAGACCTTAACCATTAGGCCAGAGTACGATTCTAAGACCTTAGCTATTAGGCCAGAGTAAGAGTTAAGACCTTAACCATTAGGCCAGAGTACGATTCTAAGACCTTAGCTATTAGGCCAGAGTAAGAGTTAAGACCTTAACCAGTAGGCCAGAGTACGAGTCTAAGACCTTAGCTATTAGGCCAGAGTAAGAGTTAAGCCAATAATCTGTAGGCCATGGTACGAGTCTAAGACCTTAGCTATTAGGCCAGAGTAAGAGTTAAGACCTTATCTAATATTCCAGAGTACAAGTTAAGACCTTAACCATTAGGCCAGAGTACGATTCTAAGACCTTAGCTATTAGGCCAGAGTAAGAGTTAAGACCTTATCCATTAGGCCAGAGTACGAGTCTAAGACCTTACTATTAGGCCAGAGTAAGAGTTAAGACCTTAGCTATTAGGCCAGAGTAAGAGTTAAGACCTTAACCAGTAGGCCGGAGTACGAGTCTAAGACCTTAGCTATTAGGTCAGAGTAAGAGTTAAGACCTTAACCAGTAGGCCAGAGTAAGAGTTAAGACCTTAACCTGTAGGCCATAGTAAGAGTTAAGACCTTAACCATTAGGCCAGAGTACGAGTCTAAGACCTTAGCTATTAGGCCAGAGTACGAGTCTAAGACCTTAGCTATTAGGCCAGAGTAAGAGTTAAGACCTTAACCATTAGGCCAGAGTACGAGTCAAAGACCTTAGCTATTAGGCCAGAGTAAGAGTTAAGACCTTAGCTATTAGGCCAGAGTAAGAGTTAAGACCTTAACCATTAGGTCAGAGTACGATTCTAAGACCTTAGCTATTAGGCCAGAGTAAGAGTTAAGACCTTAACCATTAGGCCAGAGTACGAGTCTAAGACCTTAGCTATTATGCCAGAGTAAGAGTTAAGACCTTAAACAGTAGGCCAGAGTAAGAGTTAAGACCTTAACCATTAGGCCAGAGTACGAGTCTAAGACCTTAGCTATTAGGCCAGAGTAAGAGTTAAGACCTTAACCATTAGGCAAGAGTACAAGTCTAAGACCTTAGCTATTAGGCCAGAGTAATAGTTAAGACCTTAGCTATTAGGCCAGAGTAAGAGATAAGAGCTTAACCTGTAGGCGATAGTACGAGTCTAAGACCTTAGCTAATATTCCAGAGTAAGAGTTAAGACCTTAACCATCAGGCCAGAGTACGAGTCTAAGACCTTAGATATTAGGCCAGAGTAAGAGTTAAAACCTTATCCATTAGGCCAGAGTACGAGTCTAAGACCTTAGCTATTAGGCCAGAGTAAGAGTTAAGACCTTAGCTATTAGGCCAGAGTAAGAGTTAAGACCTTAACCAGTAGGCCGGAATACGAGTCTAAGACCTTAGCTATTAGGCCAGAGTACGAGTCTAAGACCTCAGCTATTAGGCCAGAGTACGAGTCTAAGACCTTAGCTATTAGGCCAGAGTAAGAGTTAAGACCTTAACCATTAGGCCAGAGTTCGAGTCAAAGACCTTAGCTATTAGGCCAGAGTAAGAGTTAAGACCTTAGCTATTAGGCCAGAGTAAGAGTTAAGACCTTAACCATTAGGCCAGAGTACGAGTCTAAGACCTTAGCTATTAGGCCAGAGTAAGAGTTAAGACCTTAACCATTAGGCCAGAGTACGATTCTAAGACCTTAGCTATTAGGCCAGAGTAAGAGTTAAGACCTTAACCATTAGGCCAGAGTACGAGTCAAAGACCTTAGCTATTAGGCCAGAGTAAGAGTTAAGACCTTAGCTATTAGGCCAGAGTAAGAGTTAAGACCTTAACCATTAGGTCAGAGTACGATTCTAAGACCTTAGCTATTAGGCCAGAGTAAGAGTTAAGACCTTAACCATTAGGCCAGAGTACGAGTCTAAGACCTTAGCTATTATGCCAGAGTAAGAGTTAAGACCTTAAACAGTAGGCCAGAGTAAGAGTTAAGACCTTAACCATTAGGCCAGAGTACGAGTCTAAGACCTTAGCTATTAGGCCAGAGTAAGAGTTAAGACCTTAACCATTAGGCAAGAGTACAAGTCTAAGACCTTAGCTATTAGGCCAGAGTAATAGTTAAGACCTTAGCTATTAGGCCAGAGTAAGAGATAAGAGCTTAACCTGTAGGCGATAGTACGAGTCTAAGACCTTAGCTAATATTCCAGAGTAAGAGTTAAGACCTTAACCATCAGGCCAGAGTACGAGTCTAAGACCTTAGATATTAGGCCAGAGTAAGAGTTAAAACCTTATCCATTAGGCCAGAGTACGAGTCTAAGACCTTAGCTATTAGGCCAGAGTAAGAGTTAAGACCTTAGCTATTAGGCCAGAGTAAGAGTTAAGACCTTAACCAGTAGGCCGGAATACGAGTCTAAGACCTTAGCTATTAGGCCAGAGTACGAGTCTAAGACCTCAGCTATTAGGCCAGAGTACGAGTCTAAGACCTTAGCTATTAGGCCAGAGTAAGAGTTAAGACCTTAACCATTAGGCCAGAGTACGAGTCAAAGACCTTAGCTATTAGGCCAGAGTAAGAGTTAAGACCTTAGCTATTAGGCCAGAGTAAGAGTTAAGACCTTAACCATTAGGCCAGAGTACGAGTCTAAGACCTTAGCTATTAGGCCAGAGTAAGAGTTAAGACCTTAACCATTAGGCCAGAGTACGAGTCTAAGACCTTAGCTATTAGGCCAGAGTAAGAGTTAAGACCTTAACCAGTAGGCCAGAGTAAGAGTTAAGACCTTAACCGTTAGGCCAGAGCACGAGTCTAAGACCTTATCTATTAGGCCAGAGTAAGAGTTAAGACCTTAACCATTAGGCCAGAGTAAGAGTTAAGACCTTAACCATTAGGCCAGAGTACGAGTCTAAGACCTTAGCTATTAGGCCAGAGTAAGAGTTAAGACCTTAACCAGTAGGCCAGAGTAAGAGTTAAGACCTTAACCGTTAGGCCAGAGCACGAGTCCAAGACCTTATCTATTAGGCCAGAGTAAGAGTTAAGACCTTAACCATTAGGCCAGAGTACAAGTCTAAGGCCTTAGCTATTAGGCCAGAGAAAGAGTTAAGACCTTAGCTATTAGACCAGAGTAAGAGTTAAGACCTTAACCATTAGGCCATAGTACGAGTATAAGACCTTAGCTATTAGGCCAGAGTAAGACTTAAGACCTTAGCCAGTAAGCCAGAGTACGAGTCTAAGACCTTAGCTATTAGGCCAGAGTAAGAGTTAAGACCTTAACCATTAGGCAAGAGTACAAGTCTAAGACCTTAGCTATTAGGCCAGAGTAATAGTTAAGACCTTAGCTATTAGGCCAGAGTAAGAGATAAGAGCTTAACCTGTAGGCGATAGTACGAGTCTAAGACCTTAGCTAATATTCCAGAGTAAGAGTTAAGACCTTAACCATCAGGCCAGAGTACGAGTCTAAGACCTTAGATATTAGGCCAGAGTAAGAGTTAAAACCTTATCCATTAGGCCAGAGTACGAGTCTAAGACCTTAACAATTAGGCCAGAGTACGAGTCTAAGACCTTAGCTATTAGGCCAGAGTAAGAGTTAAGACCTTAACCAGTAGGCCAGAGTACGAGTCTAAGACCTTAGCTATTAGGCCAGAGTACGAGTCTAAGACATTAGCTATTAGGACAGAATAAGAGTTAAGACCTTAACCAGTAGGCCAGAGTACAAGTCTAAGACCTTAGCTATTAGGCCAGAGTACGAGTCTAAGACCTAAGCTATTAGGCCAGCGTACGAGTCTAAGACCTTAGCTATTAGGCCAGATTACGAGTCTAAGACCTTAGCTATTAGGCCAGAGTAAGAATTAAGACCTTAACCAGTAGGCCAGAGTAAGAGTTAAGACCTTAGCTATTAGGCCAGAGTAAGAGTTAAGACCTTAGCTATTAGGCCAGAGTAAGAGTTAGGACCTTAACCAGTAGGCCAGATTACGAGTCATAGACCTTAGTATTAGGCCAGAGTAAGAGTTCAGACCTTAACCTGTAGGCCATAGTACGAGTCTAGGACCTTAGCTATTAGGCCAGAGTAAGAGTTAAGACCTTAACCATTAGGCCATAGTACGAGTCTAAGACCTTAGCTATTAGGCCAGAGTAAGAGTTAAGACCTTAGCTATTAGGCCAGAGTAAGAGTTAGGACCTTAACCAGTAGGCCAGATTACGAGTCATAGACCTTAGTATTAGGCCAGAGTAAGAGTTCAGACCTTAACCATTAGGCCATAGTACGAGTCTAAGACCTTAGCTATTAGGCCAGAGTAAGAGTTAAGACCTTAGCTATTAGGCCAGAGTAAGAGTTAGGACCTTAACCAGTAGGCCAGATTACGAGTCATAGACCTTAGTATTAGGCCAGAGTAAGAGTTCAGACCTTAACCTGTAGGCCATAGTACGAGTCTAGGACCTTAGCTATTAGGCCAGAGTAAGAGTTAAGACCTTAGCTATTAGGCCAGAGTAAGAGTTAAGACCTTAACCATTAGGCCAGAGTACGAGTCTAAGACCTTAGCTATTAGGCCAGAGTAAAAGTTAAGACCTTAACCAGTAGGCCAGAGTAAGAGTTAAGACCTTAACCATTAGGCCAGAGCACGAGTCTAAGACCTTAGCTATTAGGCCAGAGTAAGAGTTAAGACCTTAACCATTAGGCCAGAGTATGAGTCTAAGACCTTAGCTATTAGGCCAGAGTAAGAGTTAAGACCTTATCTATTAGGCCAGAGTAAGAGTTAAGACCTTAACCATTAGGCCATAGTATGAATCTAAGACCTTAGCTATTAGGCCAGAGTAAGAGTTAAGACCTTAACCAGTAGGCCAGAGTACGAGTCTAAGACCTTAGCTATTAGGCCAGAGTAAGATTTAAGACCTTAAACTGTAGGCCATAGTACGAGTCTAAGACCTTAGCTATTAAGCCAGAGTAAGAGTTAAGACCTTAGCTATTAGGCCAGAGTAAGAGTTAAGACCTTAACCAGTAGGCCAGAGTACGAGTCTAAGACCTTAGCTATTAGGCCAGAGTAAGAGTTAAGCCAATAATCTGTAGGCCATGGTACGAGTCTAAGACCTTAGCTATTAGGCCAGAGTAAGAGTTAAGACCTTAGCTATTAGGCCAGAGTACAAGTTAAGACCTTAACCATTAGGCCAGAGTACGAGTCTAAGACCTTAGCTATTAGGCCAGAGTAATAGTTAAGACCTTAGCTATTAGGCCAGAGTAAGAGTTAAGAGCTTAAACTGTAGGCAATAGTACGAGTCTAAGACCTTAGCTAATATTCCAGAGTAAGAGTTAAGACCTTAACCATTAGGCCAGAGTACGATTCTAAGACCTTAGCTATTAGGCCAGAGTAAGAGTTAAGACCTTATCCATTAGGCCAGAGTACGAGTCTAAGACCTTAGCTATTAGGCCAGAGTAAGAGTTAAGACCTTAGCTATTAGGCCAGAGTAAGAGTTAAGACCTTAACCAGTAGGCCGGAGTACGAGTCTAAGACCTTAGCTATTAGGTCAGAGTAAGAGTTAAGACCTTAACCAGTAGGCCAGAGTAAGAGTTAAGACCTTAACCTGTAGGCCAGAGTAAGAGTTAAGACCTTAACCATTAGGCCAGAGTACGAGTCTAAGACCTTAGCTATTAGGCCAGAGTACGAGTCTAAGACCTTAGCTATTAGGCCAGAGTAAGAGTTAAGACCTTAGCTATTAGGCCAGAGTAAGAGTTAAGACCTTAACCAGTAGGCCAGAGTAAGAGTTAAGACCTTAACCTGTAGGCCATAGTAAGAGTTAAGACCTTAACCATTAGGCCAGAGTACGAGTCTAAAACCTTAGCTATTAGGCCAGAGTACGAGTCTAAGACCTTAGCTATTAGGCCAGAGTAAGAGTTAAGACCTTAGCTATTAGGCCAGAGTAAGAGTTAAGACCTTAACCAGTAGGCCAGAGTACGAGTCTAAGACCTTAGCTATTAGGCCAGAGTAAGAGTTAAGCCAATAATCTGTAGGCCATGGTACGAGTCTAAGACCTTAGCTATTAGGCCAGAGTAAGAGTTAAGATCTTAGCTATTAGGCCAGAGTACAAGTTAAGACCTTAACCATTAGGCCAGAGTACGAGTCTAAGACCTTAGCTATTAGGCCAGAGTAATAGTTAAGACCTTAGCTATTAGGCCAGAGTAAGAGTTAAGAGCTTAAACTGTAGGCGATAGTACGAGTCTAAGACCTTATCTAATATTCCAGAGTAAGAGTTAAGACCTTAACCAGTAGGCCAGAGTAAGAGTTAAGACCTTAACCGTTAGGCCAGAGCACGAGTCTAAGACCTTATCTATTAGGCCAGAGTAAGAGTTAAGACCTTAACCATTAGGCCAGAGTAAGAGTTAAGACCTTAACCATTAGGCCAGAGTACGAGTCTAAGACCTTAGCTATTAGGCCAGAGTAAGAGTTAAGACCTTAACCAGTAGGCCAGAGTAAGAGTTAAGACCTTAACCGTTAGGCCAGAGCACGAGTCCAAGACCTTATCTATTAGGCCAGAGTAAGAGTTAAGACCTTAACCATTAGGCCAGAGTACAAGTCTAAGGCCTTAGCTATTAGGCCAGAGAAAGAGTTAAGACCTTAGCTATTAGACCAGAGTAAGAGTTAAGACCTTAACCATTAGGCCATAGTACGAGTATAAGACCTTAGCTATTAGGCCAGAGTAAGACTTAAGACCTTAGCCAGTAAGCCAGAGTACGAGTCTAAGACCTTAGCTATTAGGCCAGAGTAAGAGTTAAGACCTTAAACTGTAGGCCATAGTACGGGTCTAAGACCTTAGCTATTAGGCCAGAGTAAGAGTTAAGACCTTACCTATTAGGCCAGAGTAAGAGTTAAGACCTTAGCTATTAGTCCAGAGTAAGAGTTAAGACCTTAACCATTAGGCCAGAGCACGAGTCCAAGACCTTATCTATTAGGCCAGAGTAAGAGTTAAGACCTTAACAATTAGGCCAGAGTACGAGTCTAAGACCTTAGCTATTAGGCCAGAGTAAGAGTTAAGACCTTAACCAGTAGGCCAGAGTACGAGTCTAAGACCTTAGCTATTAGGCCAGAGTACGAGTCTAAGACATTAGCTATTAGGACAGAATAAGAGTTAAGACCTTAACCAGTAGGCCAGAGTACAAGTCTAAGACCTTAGCTATTAGGCCAGAGTACGAGTCTAAGACCTAAGCTATTAGGCCAGCGTACGAGTCTAAGACCTTAGCTATTAGGCCAGATTACGAGTCTAAGACCTTAGCTATTAGGCCAGAGTAAGAATTAAGACCTTAACCAGTAGGCCAGAGTAAGAGTTAAGACCTTAGCTATTAGGCCAGAGTAAGAGTTAAGACCTTAGCTATTAGGCCAGAGTAAGAGTTAGGACCTTAACCAGTAGGCCAGATTACGAGTCATAGACCTTAGTATTAGGCCAGAGTAAGAGTTCAGACCTTAACCTGTAGGCCATAGTACGAGTCTAGGACCTTAGCTATTAGGCCAGAGTAAGAGTTAAGACCTTAACCATTAGGCCATAGTACGAGTCTAAGACCTTAGCTATTAGGCCAGAGTAAGAGTTAAGACCTTAGCTATTAGGCCAGAGTAAGAGTTAGGACCTTAACCAGTAGGCCAGATTACGAGTCATAGACCTTAGTATTAGGCCAGAGTAAGAGTTCAGACCTTAACCATTAGGCCATAGTACGAGTCTAAGACCTTAGCTATTAGGCCAGAGTAAGAGTTAAGACCTTAGCTATTAGGCCAGAGTAAGAGTTAGGACCTTAACCAGTAGGCCAGATTACGAGTCATAGACCTTAGTATTAGGCCAGAGTAAGAGTTCAGACCTTAACCTGTAGGCCATAGTACGAGTCTAGGACCTTAGCTATTAGGCCAGAGTAAGAGTTAAGACCTTAGCTATTAGGCCAGAGTAAGAGTTAAGACCTTAACCATTAGGCCAGAGTACGAGTCTAAGTCCTTAGCTATTAGGCCAGAGTAAAAGTTAAGACCTTAACCAGTAGGCCAGAGTAAGAGTTAAGACCTTAACCATTAGGCCAGAGCACGAGTCTAAGACCTTAGCTATTAGGCCAGAGTAAGAGTTAAGACCTTAACCATTAGGCCAGAGTATGAGTCTAAGACCTTAGCTATTAGGCCAGAGTAAGAGTTAAGACCTTATCTATTAGGCCAGAGTAAGAGTTAAGACCTTAACCATTAGGCCATAGTATGAATCTAAGACCTTAGCTATTAGGCCAGAGTAAGAGTTAAGACCTTAACCAGTAGGCCAGAGTACGAGTCTAAGACCTTAGCTATTAGGCCAGAGTAAGATTTAAGACCTTAAACTGTAGGCCATAGTACGAGTCTAAGACCTTAGCTATTAAGCCAGAGTAAGAGTTAAGACCTTAGCTATTAGGCCAGAGTAAGAGTTAAGACCTTAACCAGTAGGCCAGAGTACGAGTCTAAGACCTTAGCTATTAGGCCAGAGTAAGAGTTAAGCCAATAATCTGTAGGCCATGGTACGAGTCTAAGACCTTAGCTATTAGGCCAGAGTAAGAGTTAAGACCTTAGCTATTAGGCCAGAGTACAAGTTAAGACCTTAACCATTAGGCCAGAGTACGAGTCTAAGACCTTAGCTATTAGGCCAGAGTAATAGTTAAGACCTTAGCTATTAGGCCAGAGTAAGAGTTAAGAGCTTAAACTGTAGGCAATAGTACGAGTCTAAGACCTTAGCTAATATTCCAGAGTAAGAGTTAAGACCTTAACCATTAGGCCAGAGTACGATTCTAAGACCTTAGCTATTAGGCCAGAGTAAGAGTTAAGACCTTATCCATTAGGCCAGAGTACGAGTCTAAGACCTTAGCTATTAGGCCAGAGTAAGAGTTAAGACCTTAGCTATTAGGCCAGAGTAAGAGTTAAGACCTTAACCAGTAGGCCGGAGTACGAGTCTAAGACCTTAGCTATTAGGTCAGAGTAAGAGTTAAGACCTTAACCAGTAGGCCAGAGTAAGAGTTAAGACCTTAACCTGTAGGCCAGAGTAAGAGTTAAGACCTTAACCATTAGGCCAGAGTACGAGTCTAAGACCTTAGCTATTAGGCCAGAGTACGAGTCTAAGACCTTAGCTATTAGGCCAGAGTAAGAGTTAAGACCTTAGCTATTAGGCCAGAGTAAGAGTTAAGACCTTAACCAGTAGGCCAGAGTAAGAGTTAAGACCTTAACCTGTAGGCCATAGTAAGAGTTAAGACCTTAACCATTAGGCCAGAGTACGAGTCTAAAACCTTAGCTATTAGGCCAGAGTACGAGTCTAAGACCTTAGCTATTAGGCCAGAGTAAGAGTTAAGACCTTAGCTATTAGGCCAGAGTAAGAGTTAAGACCTTAACCAGTAGGCCAGAGTACGAGTCTAAGACCTTAGCTATTAGGCCAGAGTAAGAGTTAAGCCAATAATCTGTAGGCCATGGTACGAGTCTAAGACCTTAGCTATTAGGCCAGAGTAAGAGTTAAGATCTTAGCTATTAGGCCAGAGTACAAGTTAAGACCTTAACCATTAGGCCAGAGTACGAGTCTAAGACCTTAGCTATTAGGCCAGAGTAATAGTTAAGACCTTAGCTATTAGGCCAGAGTAAGAGTTAAGAGCTTAAACTGTAGGCGATAGTACGAGTCTAAGACCTTATCTAATATTCCAGAGTAAGAGTTAAGACCTTAACCATTAGGCCAGAGTACGATTCTAAGACCTTAGCTATTAGGCCAGAGTAAGAGTTAAGACCTTATCCATTAGGCCAGAGTACGAGTCTAAGACCTTAGCTATTAGGCCAGAGTAAGAGTTAAGACCTTAGCTATTAGGCCAGAGTAAGAGTTAAGACCTTAACCAGTAGGCCGGAGTACGAGTCTAAGACCTTAGCTATTAGGTCAGAGTAAGAGTTAAGACCTTAACCAGTAGGCCAGAGTAAGAGTTAAGACCTTAACCTGTAGGCCATAGTAAGAGTTAAGACCTTAACCATTAGGCCAGAGTACGAGTCTAAGACCTTAGCTATTAGGCCAGAGTACGAGTCTAAGACCTTAGCTATTAGGCCAGAGTAAGAGTTAAGACCTTAACCATTAGGCCAGAGTACGAGTCAAAGACCTTAGCTATTAGGCCAGAGTAAGAGTTAAGACCTTAGCTATTAGGCCAGAGTAAGAGTTAAGACCTTAACCATTAGGTCAGAGTACGATTCTAAGACCTTAGCTATTAGGCCAGAGTAAGAGTTAAGACCTTAACCATTAGGCCAGAGTACGAGTCTAAGACCTTAGCTATTATGCCAGAGTAAGAGTTAAGACCTTAAACAGTAGGCCAGAGTAAGAGTTAAGACCTTAACCATTAGGCCAGAGTACGAGTCTAAGACCTTAGCTATTAGGCCAGAGTAAGAGTTAAGACCTTAACCAGTAGGCCAGAGTACGAGTCTAAGACCTTAGCTATTAGGCCAGAGTAAGAGTTAAGACCTTAACCATTAGGCAAGAGTACGAGTCTAAGACCTTAGCTATTAGGCCAGAGTAATAGTTAAGACCTTAGCTATTAGGCCAGAGTAAGAGTTAAGAGCTTAACCTGTAGGCGATAGTACGAGTCTAAGACCTTAGCTAATATTCCAGAGTAAGAGTTAAGACCTTAACCATTAGGCCAGAGTACGAGTCTAAGACCTTAGCTATTAGGCCAGAGTAAGAGGTAAGACCTTAGCTATTAGGCCAGAGTAAGAGTTAAGACCTTAACCAGTAGGCCGGAATACGAGTCTAAGACCTTAGCTATTAGGCCAGAGTACGAGTCTAAGACCTCAGCTATTAGGCCAGAGTACGAGTCTAAGACCTTAGCTATTAGGCCAGAGTAAGAGTTAAGACCTTAACCATTAGGCCAGAGTACGAGTCAAAGACCTTAGCTATTAGGCCAGAGTAAGAGTTAAGACCTTGGCTATTAGGCCAGAGTAAGAGTTAAGACCTTAACCATTAGGCCAGAGTACTAGTCTAAGACCTTAGCTATTAGGCCAGAGTAAGAGTTAAGACCTTAACCATTAGGCCAGAGTACGAGTCTAAGACCTTAGCTATTAGGCCAGAGTAAGAGTTAAGACCTTAACCAGTAGGCCAGAGTAAGAGTTAAGACCTTAACCGTTAGGCCAGAGCTCGAGTCTAATACCTTATCTATTAGGCCAGAGTAAGAGTTAAGACCTTAACCATTAGGCCAGAGTAAGAGTTAAGACCTTAACCATTAGGCCAGAGTACGAGTCTAAGACCTTAGCTATTAGGCCAGAGTAAGAGTTAAGACCTTAACCAGTAGGCCAGAGTAAGAGTTAAGACCTTAACCGTTAGGCCAGAGCACGAGTCTAAGACCTTATCTATTAGGCCAGAGTAAGAGTTAAGACCTTAACCATTAGGCCAGAGTAAGAGTTAAGACCTTAACCATTAGGCCAGAGTACGAGTCTAAGACCTTAGCTATTAGGCCAGAGTAAGAGTTAAGACCTTAACCAGTAGGCCAGAGTAAGAGTTAAGACCTTAACCGTTAGGCCAGAGCACGAGTCCAAGACCTTATCTATTAGGCCAGAGTAAGAGTTAAGACCTTAACCATTAGGCCAGAGTACGAGTCTAAGGCCTTAGCTATTAGGCCAGAGAAAGAGTTAAGACCTTAGCTATTAGACCAGAGTAAGAGTTAAGACCTTAACCATTAGGCCATAGTACGAGTATAAGACCTTAGCTATTAGGCCAGAGTAAGACTTAAGACCTTAGCCAGTAAGCCAGAGTACGAGTCTAAGACCTTAGCTATTAGGCCAGAGTAAGAGTTAAGACCTTAAACTGTAGGCCATAGTACGGGTCTAAGACCTTAGCTATTAGGCCAGAGTAAGAGTTAAGACCTTACCTATTAGGCCAGAGTAAGAGTTAAGACCTTAGCTATTAGTCCAGAGTAAGAGTTAAGACCTTAACCATTAGGCCAGAGTACGAGTCTAAGACCTTAGCTATTAGGCCAGAGTAAGAGTTAAGACCTTAACAATTAGGCCAGAGTACGAGTCTAAGACCTTAGCTATTAGGCCAGAGTAAGAGTTAAGACCTTAACCAGTAGGCCAGAGTACGAGTCTAAGACCTTAGCTATTAGGCCAGAGTATGAGTCTAAGACATTAGCTATTAGGACAGAATAAGAGTTAAGACCTTAACCAGTAGGCCAGAGTACAAGTCTAAGACCTTAGCTATTAGGCCAGAGTACGAGTCTAAGACCTTAGCTATTAGGCCAGCGTACGAGTCTAAGACCTTAGCTATTAGGCCAGATTACGAGTCTAAGACCTTAGCTATTAGGCCAGAGTAAGAATTAAGACCTTAACCAGTAGGCCAGAGTAAGAGTTAAGACCTTAGCTATTAGGCCAGAGTAAGAGTTAAGACCTTAGCTATTAGGCCAGAGTAAGAGTTAGGACCTTAACCAGTAGGCCAGATTACGAGTCATAGACCTTAGTATTAGGCCAGAGTAAGAGTTCAGACCTTAACCTGTAGGCCATAGTACGAGTCTAGGACCTTAGCTATTAGGCCAGAGTAAGAGTTAAGACCTTAACCATTAGGCCATAGTACGAGTCTAAGACCTTAGCTATTAGGCCAGAGTAAGAGTTAAGACCTTAGCTATTAGGCCAGAGTAAGAGTTAGGACCTTAACCAGTAGGCCAGATTACGAGTCATAGACCTTAGTATTAGGCCAGAGTAAGAGTTCAGACCTTAACCATTAGGCCATAGTACGAGTCTAAGACCTTAGCTATTAGGCCAGAGTAAGAGTTAAGACCTTATCTATTAGGCCAGAGTAAGAGTTAAGACCTTAACCATTAGGCCATAGTACGAATCTAAGACCTTAGCTATTAGGCCAGAGTAAGAGTTAAGACCTTAACCAGTAGGCCAGAGTACGAGTCTAAGACCTTAGCTATTAGGCCAGAGTAAGATTTAAGACCTTAAACTGTAGGCCATAGTACGAGTCTAAGACCTTAGCTATTAGGCCAGAGTAAGAGTTAAGACCTTAGCTATTAGGCCAGAGTAAGAGTTAAGACCTTAACCAGTAGGCCAGAGTACGAGTCTAAGACCTTAGCTATTAGGCCAGAGTAAGAGTTAAGCCAATAATCTGTAGGCCATGGTACGAGTCTAAGACCTTAGCTATTAGGCCAGAGTAAGAGTTAAGACCTTAGCTATTAGGCCAGAGTACAAGTTAAGACCTTAACCATAGTACGAGTCTAAGACCTTAGCTAATATTCCAGAGTAAGAGTTAAGACCTTAACCATTAGGCCAGAGTACGATTCTAAGACCTTAGCTATTAGGCCAGAGTAAGAGTTAAGACCTCATCCATTAGGCCAGAGTACGAGTCTAAGACCTTAGCTATTAGGCCAGAGTAAGAGTTAAGACCTTAGCTATTAGGCCAGAGTAAGAGTTAAGACCTTAACCAGTAGGCCGGAGTACGAGTCTAAGACCTTAGCTATTAGGTCAGAGTAAGAGTTAAGACCTTAACCAGTAGGCCAGAGTAAGAGTTAAGACCTTAACCTGTAGGCCATAGTAAGAGTTAAGACCTTAACCATTAGGCCAGAGTACGAGTCTAAAACCTTAGCTATTAGGCCAGAGTACGAGTCTAAGACCTTAGCTATTAGGCCAGAGTAAGAGTTAAGACCTTAGCTATTAGGCCAGAGTAAGAGTTAAGACCTTAACCAGTAGGCCAGAGTACGAGTCTAAGACCTTAGCTATTAGGCCAGAGTAAGAGTTAAGCCAATAATCTGTAGGCCATGGTACGAGTCTAAGACCTTAGCTATTAGGCCAGAGTAAGAGTTAAGACCTTATCTAATATTCCAGAGTACAAGTTAAGACCTTAACCATTAGGCCAGAGTACGATTCTAAGACCTTAGCTATTAGGCCAGAGTAAGAGTTAAGACCTTATCCATTAGGCCAGAGTACGAGTCTAAGACCTTAGCTATTAGGCCAGAGTAAGAGTTAAGACCTTAGCTATTAGGCCAGAGTAAGAGTTAAGACCTTAACCAGTAGGCCGGAGTACGAGTCTAAGACCTTAGCTATTAGGTCAGAGTAAGAGTTAAGACCTTAACCAGTAGGCCAGAGTAAGAGTTAAGACCTTAACCTGTAGGCCATAGTAAGAGTTAAGACCTTAACCATTAGGCCAGAGTACGAGTCTAAGACCTTAGCTATTAGGCCAGAGTACGAGTCTAAGACCTTAGCTATTAGGCCAGAGTAAGAGTTAAGACCTTAACCATTAGGCCAGAGTACGAGTCAAAGACCTTAGCTATTAGGCCAGAGTAAGAGTTAAGACCTTAGCTATTAGGCCAGAGTAAGAGTTAAGACCTTAACCATTAGGTCAGAGTACGATTCTAAGACCTTAGCTATTAGGCCAGAGTAAGAGTTAAGACCTTAACCATTAGGCCAGAGTACGAGTCTAAGACCTTAGCTATTATGCCAGAGTAAGAGTTAAGACCTTAAATTGTAGGCCAGAGTAAGAGTTAAGACCTTAACCATTAGGCCAGAGTACGAGTCTAAGACCTTAGCTATTAGGCCAGAGTAAGAGTTAAGACCTTAACCATTAGGCAAGAGTACAAGTCTAAGACCTTAGCTATTAGGCCAGAGTAATAGTTAAGACCTTAGCTATTAGGCCAGAGTAAGAGATAAGAGCTTAACCTGTAGGCGATAGTACGAGTCTAAGACCTTAGCTAATATTCCAGAGTAAGAGTTAAGACCTTAACCATCAGGCCAGAGTACGAGTCTAAGACCTTAGATATTAGGCCAGAGTAAGAGTTAAAACCTTATCCATTAGGCCAGAGTACGAGTCTAAGACCTTAGCTATTAGGCCAGAGTAAGAGTTAAGACCTTAGCTATTAGGCCAGAGTAAGAGTTAAGACCTTAACCAGTAGGCCGGAATACGAGTCTAAGACCTTAGCTATTAGGCCAGAGTACGAGTCTAAGACCTCAGCTATTAGGCCAGAGTACGAGTCTAAGACCTTAGCTATTAGGCCAGAGTAAGAGTTAAGACCTTAACCATTAGGCCAGAGTACGAGTCAAAGACCTTAGCTATTAGGCCAGAGTAAGAGTTAAGACCTTAGCTATTAGGCCAGAGTAAGAGTTAAGACCTTAACCATTAGGCCAGAGTACGAGTCTAAGACCTTAGCTATTAGGCCAGAGTAAGAGTTAAGACCTTAACCATTAGGCCAGAGTACGATTCTAAGACCTTAGCTATTAGGCCAGAGTAAGAGTTAAGACCTTAACCATTAGGCCAGAGTACGATTCTAAGACCTTAGCTATTAGGCCAGAGTAAGAGTTAAGACCTTAACCAGTAGGCCAGAGTACGAGTCTAAGACCTTAGCTATTAGGCCAGAGTAAGAGTTAAGCCAATAATCTGTAGGCCATGGTACGAGTCTAAGACCTTAGCTATTAGGCCAGAGTAAGAGTTAAGACCTTATCTAATATTCCAGAGTACAAGTTAAGACCTTAACCATTAGGCCAGAGTACGATTCTAAGACCTTAGCTATTAGGCCAGAGTAAGAGTTAAGACCTTATCCATTAGGCCAGAGTACGAGTCTAAGACCTTAGCTATTAGGCCAGAGTAAGAGTTAAGACCTTAGCTATTAGGCCAGAGTAAGAGTTAAGACCTTAACCAGTAGGCCGGAGTACGAGTCTAAGACCTTAGCTATTAGGTCAGAGTAAGAGTTAAGACCTTAACCAGTAGGCCAGAGTAAGAGTTAAGACCTTAACCTGTAGGCCATAGTAAGAGTTAAGACCTTAACCATTAGGCCAGAGTACGAGTCTAAGACCTTAGCTATTAGGCCAGAGTACGAGTCTAAGACCTTAGCTATTAGGCCAGAGTAAGAGTTAAGACCTTAACCATTAGGCCAGAGTACGAGTCAAAGACCTTAGCTATTAGGCCAGAGTAAGAGTTAAGACCTTAGCTATTAGGCCAGAGTAAGAGTTAAGACCTTAACCATTAGGTCAGAGTACGATTCTAAGACCTTAGCTATTAGGCCAGAGTAAGAGTTAAGACCTTAACCATTAGGCCAGAGTACGAGTCTAAGACCTTAGCTATTATGCCAGAGTAAGAGTTAAGACCTTAAACAGTAGGCCGGAGTAAGAGTTAAGACCTTAACCATTAGGCCAGAGTACGAGTCTAAGACCTTAGCTATTAGGCCAGAGTAAGAGTTAAGACCTTAACCATTAGGCAAGAGTACAAGTCTAAGACCTTAGCTATTAGGCCAGAGTAATAGTTAAGACCTTAGCTATTAGGCCAGAGTAAGAGATAAGAGCTTAACCTGTAGGCGATAGTACGAGTCTAAGACCTTAGCTAATATTCCAGAGTAAGAGTTAAGACCTTAACCATCAGGCCAGAGTACGAGTCTAAGACCTTAGATATTAGGCCAGAGTAAGAGTTAAAACCTTATCCATTAGGCCAGAGTACGAGTCTAAGACCTTAGCTATTAGGCCAGAGTAAGAGTTAAGACCTTAGCTATTAGGCCAGAGTAAGAGTTAAGACCTTAACCAGTAGGCCGGAATACGAGTCTAAGACCTTAGCTATTAGGCCAGAGTACGAGTCTAAGACCTCAGCTATTAGGCCAGAGTACGAGTCTAAGACCTTAGCTATTAGGCCAGAGTAAGAGTTAAGACCTTAACCATTAGGCCAGAGTACGAGTCAAAGACCTTAGCTATTAGGCCAGAGTAAGAGTTAAGACCTTAGCTATTAGGCCAGAGTAAGAGTTAAGACCTTAACCATTAGGCCAGAGTACGAGTCTAAGACCTTAGCTATTAGGCCAGAGTAAGAGTTAAGACCTTAACCATTAGGCCAGAGTACGATTCTAAGACCTTAGCTATTAGGCCAGAGTAAGAGTTAAGACCTTAACCATTAGGCCAGAGTACGAGTCAAAGACCTTAGCTATTAGGCCAGAGTAAGAGTTAAGACCTTAGCTATTAGGCCAGAGTAAGAGTTAAGACCTTAACCATTAGGTCAGAGTACGATTCTAAGACCTTAGCTATTAGGCCAGAGTAAGAGTTAAGACCTTAACCATTAGGCCAGAGTACGAGTCTAAGACCTTAGCTATTATGCCAGAGTAAGAGTTAAGACCTTAAACAGTAGGCCAGAGTAAGAGTTAAGACCTTAACCATTAGGCCAGAGTACGAGTCTAAGACCTTAGCTATTAGGCCAGAGTAAGAGTTAAGACCTTAACCATTAGGCAAGAGTACAAGTCTAAGACCTTAGCTATTAGGCCAGAGTAATAGTTAAGACCTTAGCTATTAGGCCAGAGTAAGAGATAAGAGCTTAACCTGTAGGCGATAGTACGAGTCTAAGACCTTAGCTAATATTCCAGAGTAAGAGTTAAGACCTTAACCATCAGGCCAGAGTACGAGTCTAAGACCTTAGATATTAGGCCAGAGTAAGAGTTAAAACCTTATCCATTAGGCCAGAGTACGAGTCTAAGACCTTAGCTATTAGGCCAGAGTAAGAGTTAAGACCTTAGCTATTAGGCCAGAGTAAGAGTTAAGACCTTAACCAGTAGGCCGGAATACGAGTCTAAGACCTTAGCTATTAGGCCAGAGTACGAGTCTAAGACCTCAGCTATTAGGCCAGAGTACGAGTCTAAGACCTTAGCTATTAGGCCAGAGTAAGAGTTAAGACCTTAACCATTAGGCCAGAGTACGAGTCAAAGACCTTAGCTATTAGGCCAGAGTAAGAGTTAAGACCTTAGCTATTAGGCCAGAGTAAGAGTTAAGACCTTAACCATTAGGCCAGAGTACGAGTCTAAGACCTTAGCTATTAGGCCAGAGTAAGAGTTAAGACCTTAACCATTAGGCCAGAGTACGAGTCTAAGACCTTAGCTATTAGGCCAGAGTAAGAGTTAAGACCTTAACCAGTAGGCCAGAGTAAGAGTTAAGACCTTAACCGTTAGGCCAGAGCACGAGTCTAAGACCTTATCTATTAGGCCAGAGTAAGAGTTAAGACCTTAACCATTAGGCCAGAGTAAGAGTTAAGACCTTAACCATTAGGCCAGAGTACGAGTCTAAGACCTTAGCTATTAGGCCAGAGTAAGAGTTAAGACCTTAACCAGTAGGCCAGAGTAAGAGTTAAGACCTTAACCGTTAGGCCAGAGCACGAGTCCAAGACCTTATCTATTAGGCCAGAGTAAGAGTTAAGACCTTAACCATTAGGCCAGAGTACAAGTCTAAGGCCTTAGCTATTAGGCCAGAGAAAGAGTTAAGACCTTAGCTATTAGACCAGAGTAAGAGTTAAGACCTTAACCATTAGGCCATAGTACGAGTATAAGACCTTAGCTATTAGGCCAGAGTAAGACTTAAGACCTTAGCCAGTAAGCCAGAGTACGAGTCTAAGACCTTAGCTATTAGGCCAGAGTAAGAGTTAAGACCTTAAACTGTAGGCCATAGTACGGGTCTAAGACCTTAGCTATTAGGCCAGAGTAAGAGTTAAGACCTTACCTATTAGGCCAGAGTAAGAGTTAAGACCTTAGCTATTAGTCCAGAGTAAGAGTTAAGACCTTAACCATTAGGCCAGAGCACGAGTCCAAGACCTTATCTATTAGGCCAGAGTAAGAGTTAAGACCTTAACAATTAGGCCAGAGTACGAGTCTAAGACCTTAGCTATTAGGCCAGAGTAAGAGTTAAGACCTTAACCAGTAGGCCAGAGTACGAGTCTAAGACCTTAGCTATTAGGCCAGAGTACGAGTCTAAGACATTAGCTATTAGGACAGAATAAGAGTTAAGACCTTAACCAGTAGGCCAGAGTACAAGTCTAAGACCTTAGCTATTAGGCCAGAGTACGAGTCTAAGACCTAAGCTATTAGGCCAGCGTACGAGTCTAAGACCTTAGCTATTAGGCCAGATTACGAGTCTAAGACCTTAGCTATTAGGCCAGAGTAAGAATTAAGACCTTAACCAGTAGGCCAGAGTAAGAGTTAAGACCTTAGCTATTAGGCCAGAGTAAGAGTTAAGACCTTAGCTATTAGGCCAGAGTAAGAGTTAGGACCTTAACCAGTAGGCCAGATTACGAGTCATAGACCTTAGTATTAGGCCAGAGTAAGAGTTTAGACCTTAACCTGTAGGCCATAGTACGAGTCTAGGACCTTAGCTATTAGGCCAGAGTAAGAGTTAAGACCTTAACCATTAGGCCATAGTACGAGTCTAAGACCTTAGCTATTAGGCCAGAGTAAGAGTTAAGACCTTAGCTATTAGGCCAGAGTAAGAGTTAGGACCTTAACCAGTAGGCCAGATTACGAGTCATAGACCTTAGTATTAGGCCAGAGTAAGAGTTCAGACCTTAACCATTAGGCCATAGTACGAGTCTAAGACCTTAGCTATTAGGCCAGAGTAAGAGTTAAGACCTTAGCTATTAGGCCAGAGTAAGAGTTAGGACCTTAACCAGTAGGCCAGATTACGAGTCATAGACCTTAGTATTAGGCCAGAGTAAGAGTTCAGACCTTAACCTGTAGGCCATAGTACGAGTCTAGGACCTTAGCTATTAGGCCAGAGTAAGAGTTAAGACCTTAGCTATTAGGCCAGAGTAAGAGTTAAGACCTTAACCATTAGGCCAGAGTACGAGTCTAAGACCTTAGCTATTAGGCCAGAGTAAAAGTTAAGACCTTAACCAGTAGGCCAGAGTAAGAGTTAAGACCTTAACCATTAGGCCAGAGCACGAGTCTAAGACCTTAGCTATTAGGCCAGAGTAAGAGTTAAGACCTTAACCATTAGGCCAGAGTATGAGTCTAAGACCTTAGCTATTAGGCCAGAGTAAGAGTTAAGACCTTATCTATTAGGCCAGAGTAAGAGTTAAGACCTTAACCATTAGGCCATAGTATGAATCTAAGACCTTAGCTATTAGGCCAGAGTAAGAGTTAAGACCTTAACCAGTAGGCCAGAGTACGAGTCTAAGACCTTAGCTATTAGGCCAGAGTAAGATTTAAGACCTTAAACTGTAGGCCATAGTACGAGTCTAAGACCTTAGCTATTAAGCCAGAGTAAGAGTTAAGACCTTAGCTATTAGGCCAGAGTAAGAGTTAAGACCTTAACCAGTAGGCCAGAGTACGAGTCTAAGACCTTAGCTATTAGGCCAGAGTAAGAGTTAAGCCAATAATCTGTAGGCCATGGTACGAGTCTAAGACCTTAGCTATTAGGCCAGAGTAAGAGTTAAGACCTTAGCTATTAGGCCAGAGTACAAGTTAAGACCTTAACCATTAGGCCAGAGTACGAGTCTAAGACCTTAGCTATTAGGCCAGAGTAATAGTTAAGACCTTAGCTATTAGGCCAGAGTAAGAGTTAAGAGCTTAAACTGTAGGCAATAGTACGAGTCTAAGACCTTAGCTAATATTCCAGAGTAAGAGTTAAGACCTTAACCATTAGGCCAGAGTACGATTCTAAGACCTTAGCTATTAGGCCAGAGTAAGAGTTAAGACCTTATCCATTAGGCCAGAGTACGAGTCTAAGACCTTAGCTATTAGGCCAGAGTAAGAGTTAAGACCTTAGCTATTAGGCCAGAGTAAGAGTTAAGACCTTAACCAGTAGGCCGGAGTACGAGTCTAAGACCTTAGCTATTAGGTCAGAGTAAGAGTTAAGACCTTAACCAGTAGGCCAGAGTAAGAGTTAAGACCTTAACCTGTAGGCCAGAGTAAGAGTTAAGACCTTAACCATTAGGCCAGAGTACGAGTCTAAGACCTTAGCGATTAGGCCAGAGTACGAGTCTAAGACCTTAGCTATTAGGCCAGAGTAAGAGTTAAGACCTTAGCTATTAGGCCAGAGTAAGAGTTAAGACCTTAACCAGTAGGCCAGAGTAAGAGTTAAGACCTTAACCTGTAGGCCATAGTAAGAGTTAAGACCTTAACCATTAGGCCAGAGTACGAGTCTAAAACCTTAGCTATTAGGCCAGAGTACGAGTCTAAGACCTTAGCTATTAGGCCAGAGTAAGAGTTAAGACCTTAGCTATTAGGCCAGAGTAAGAGTTAAGACCTTAACCAGTAGGCCAGAGTACGAGTCTAAGACCTTAGCTATTAGGCCAGAGTAAGAGTTAAGCCAATAATCTGTAGGCCATGGTACGAGTCTAAGACCTTAGCTATTAGGCCAGAGTAAGAGTTAAGACCTTAGCTATTAGGCCAGAGTACAAGTTAAGACCTTAACCATTAGGCCAGAGTACGAGTCTAAGACCTTAGCTATTAGGCCAGAGTAATAGTTAAGACCTTAGCTATTAGGCCAGAGTAAGAGTTAAGAGCTTAAACTGTAGGCGATAGTACGAGTCTAAGACCTTATCTAATATTCCAGAGTAAGAGTTAAGACCTTAACCATTAGGCCAGAGTACGATTCTAAGACCTTAGCTATTAGGCCAGAGTAAGAGTTAAGACCTTATCCATTAGGCCAGAGTACGAGTCTAAGACCTTAGCTATTAGGCCAGAGTAAGAGTTAAGACCTTAGCTATTAGGCCAGAGTAAGAGTTAAGACCTTAACCAGTAGGCCGGAGTACGAGTCTAAGACCTTAGCTATTAGGTCAGAGTAAGAGTTAAGACCTTAACCAGTAGGCCAGAGTAAGAGTTAAGACCTTAACCTGTAGGCCATAGTAAGAGTTAAGACCTTAACCATTAGGCCAGAGTACGAGTCTAAGACCTTAGCTATTAGGCCAGAGTACGAGTCTAAGACCTTAGCTATTAGGCCAGAGTAAGAGTTAAGACCTTAACCATTAGGCCAGAGTACGAGTCAAAGACCTTAGCTATTAGGCCAGAGTAAGAGTTAAGACCTTAGCTATTAGGCCAGAGTAAGAGTTAAGACCTTAACCATTAGGTCAGAGTACGATTCTAAGACCTTAGCTATTAGGCCAGAGTAAGAGTTAAGACCTTAACCATTAGGCCAGAGTACGAGTCTAAGACCTTAGCTATTATGCCAGAGTAAGAGTTAAGACCTTAAACAGTAGGCCAGAGTAAGAGTTAAGACCTTAACCATTAGGCCAGAGTACGAGTCTAAGACCTTAGCTATTAGGCCAGAGTAAGAGTTAAGACCTTAACCAGTAGGCCAGAGTACGAGTCTAAGACCTTAGCTATTAGGCCAGAGTAAGAGTTAAGACCTTAACCATTAGGCAAGAGTACGAGTCTAAGACCTTAGCTATTAGGCCAGAGTAATAGTTAAGACCTTAGCTATTAGGCCAGAGTAAGAGTTAAGAGCTTAACCTGTAGGCGATAGTACGAGTCTAAGACCTTAGCTAATATTCCAGAGTAAGAGTTAAGACCTTAACCATTAGGCCAGAGTACGAGTCTAAGACCTTAGCTATTAGGCCAGAGTAAGAGGTAAGACCTTAGCTATTAGGCCAGAGTAAGAGTTAAGACCTTAACCAGTAGGCCGGAATACGAGTCTAAGACCTTAGCTATTAGGCCAGAGTACGAGTCTAAGACCTCAGCTATTAGGCCAGAGTACGAGTCTAAGACCTTAGCTATTAGGCCAGAGTAAGAGTTAAGACCTTAACCATTAGGCCAGAGTACGAGTCAAAGACCTTAGCTATTAGGCCAGAGTAAGAGTTAAGACCTTAGCTATTAGGCCAGAGTAAGAGTTAAGACCTTAACCATTAGGCCAGAGTACTAGTCTAAGACCTTAGCTATTAGGCCAGAGTAAGAGTTAAGACCTTAACCATTAGGCCAGAGTACGAGTCTAAGACCTTAGCTATTAGGCCAGAGTAAGAGTTAAGACCTTAACCAGTAGGCCAGAGTAAGAGTTAAGACCTTAACCGTTAGGCCAGAGCTCGAGTCTAATACCTTATCTATTAGGCCAGAGTAAGAGTTAAGACCTTAACCATTAGGCCAGAGTAAGAGTTAAGACCTTAACCATTAGGCCAGAGTACGAGTCTAAGACCTTAGCTATTAGGCCAGAGTAAGAGTTAAGACCTTAACCAGTAGGCCAGAGTAAGAGTTAAGACCTTAACCGTTAGGCCAGAGCACGAGTCCAAGACCTTATCTATTAGGCCAGAGTAAGAGTTAAGACCTTAACCATTAGGCCAGAGTACGAGTCTAAGGCCTTAGCTATTAAGCCAGAGAAAGAGTTAAGACCTTAGCTATTAGACCAGAGTAAGAGTTAAGACCTTAACCATTAGGCCATAGTACGAGTCTAAGACCTTAGCTATTAGGCCAGAGTAAGACTTAAGACCTTAGCCAGTAGGCCAGAGTACGAGTCTAAGACCTTAGCTATTAGGCCAGAGTAAGAGTTAAGACCTTAAACTGTAGGCCATAGTACGGGTCTAAGACCTTAGCTATTAGGCCAGAGTAAGAGTTAAGACCTTACCTATTAGGCCAGAGTAAGAGTTAAGACCTTAGCTATTAGTCCAGAGTAAGAGTTAAGACCTTAACCATTAGGCCAGAGTACGAGTCTAAGACCTTAGCTATTAGGCCAGAGTAAGAGTTAAGACCTTAACAATTAGGCCAGAGTACGAGTCTAAGACCTTAGCTATTAGGCCAGAGTAAGAGTTAAGACCTTAACCAGTAGGCCAGAGTACGAGTCTAAGACCTTAGCTATTAGGCCAGAGTACGAGTCTAAGACATTAGCTATTAGGACAGAATAAGAGTTAAGACCTTAACCAGTAGGCCAGAGTACAAGTCTAAGACCTTAGCTATTAGGCCAGAGTACGAGTCTAAGACCTTAGCTATTAGGCCAGAGTACGAGTCTAAGACCTTAGCTATTAGGCCAGATTACGAGTCTAAGACCTTATTTATTAGGCCAGAGTAAGAGTTAAGACCTTAACCAGTAGGCCAGAGTAAGAGTTAAGACCTTAGCTATTAGGCCAGAGTACGAGTCTAAGACATTAGCTATTATGCCAGAGTAAGAGTTAAAACCTTAGCTATTAGGCCAGAGTAAGAGTTAAGACCTTAACCATTAGGCCATAGTACGAGTCTAAGACCTTAGCTATTAGGCCAGAGTAAGAGTTAAGACCTTAGCTATTAGGCCAGAGTAAGAGTTAGGACCTTAACCAGTAGGCCAGATTACGAGTCATAGACCTTAGTATTAGGCCAGAGTAAGAGTTCAGACCTTAACCTGTAGGCCATAGTACGAGTCTAAGACCTTAGCTATTAGGCCAGAGTAAGAGTTAAGACCTTAGCTATTAGGCCAGAGTAAGAGTTAAGACCTTAACCATTAGGCCAGAGTACGAGTCTAAGACCTTAGCTATTAGGCCAGAGTAAAAGTTAAGACCTTAACCAGTAGGCCAGAGTAAGAGTTAAAAAATTAACCATTAGGCCAGAGCACGAGTCTAAGACCTTAGCTATTAGGCCAGAGTAAGAGTTAAGACCTTAACCATTAGGCCAGAGTATGAGTCTAAGACCTTAGCTATTAGGCCAGAGTAAGAGTTAAGACCTTATCTATTAGGCCAGAGTAAGAGTTAAGACCTTAACCATTAGGCCATAGTATGAATCTAAGACCTTAGCTATTAGGCCAGAGTAAGAGTTAAGACCTTAACCAGTAGGCCAGAGTACGAGTCTAAGACCTTAGCTATTAGGCCAGAGTAAGATTTAAGACCTTAAACTGTAGGCCATAGTACGAGTCTAAGACCTTAGCTATTAAGCCAGAGTAAGAGTTAAGACCTTAGCTATTAGGCCAGAGTAAGAGTTAAGACCTTAACCAGTAGGCCAGAGTACGAGTCTAAGACCTTAGCTATTAGGCCAGAGTAAGAGTTAAGACCTTAGCTATTAGGCCAGAGTACAAGTTAAGACCTTAACCATTAGGCCAGAGTACGAGTCTAAGACCTTAGCTATTAGGCCAGATTACGAGTCTAAGACCTTAGCTATTAGGCCAGAGTAAGAGTTAAGACCTTAACCAGTAGGCCAGAGTAAGAGTTAAGACCTTAGCTATTAGGCCAGAGTACGAGTCTAAGACATTAGCTATTATGCCAGAGTAAGAGTTAAAACCTTAGCTATTAGGCCAGAGTAAGAGTTAAGACCTTAACCATTAGGCCATAGTACGAGTCTAAGACCTTAGCTATTAGGCCAGAGTAAGAGTTAAGACCTTAGCTATTAGGCCAGAGTAAGAGTTAGGACCTTAACCAGTAGGCCAGATTACGAGTCATAGACGTTAGTATTAGGCCAGAGTAAGAGTTCAGACCTTAACCTGTAGGCCATAGTACGAGTCTAAGACCTTAGCTATTAGGCCAGAGTAAGAGTTAAGACCTTAGCTATTAGGCCAGAGTAAGAGTTAAGACCTTAACCATTAGGCCAGAGTACGAGTCTAAGACCTTAGCTATTAGGCCAGAGTAAAAGTTAAGACCTTAACCAGTAGGCCAGAGTAAGAATTAAGAACTTAACCATTAGGCCAGAGCACGAGTCTAAGACCTTAGCTATTAGGCCAGAGTAAGAGTTAAGACCTTAACCATTAGGCCAGAGTATGAGTCTAAGACCTTAGCTATTAGGCCAGAGTAAGAGTTAAGACCTTATCTATTAGGCCAGAGTAAGAGTTAAGACCTTAACCATTAGGCCATAGTATGAATCTAAGACCTTAGCTATTAGGCCAGAGTAAGAGTTAAGACCTTAACCAGTAGGCCAGAGTACGAGTCTAAGACCTTAGCTATTAGGCCAGAGTAAGATTTAAGACCTTAAACTGTAGGCCATAGTACGAGTCTAAGACCTTAGCTATTAAGCCAGAGTAAGAGTTAAGACCTTAGCTATTAGGCCAGAGTAAGAGTTAAGACCTTAGCTATTAGGCCAGAGTACAAGTTAAGACCTTAACCATTAGGCCAGAGTACGAGTCTAAGACCTTAGCTATTAGGCCAGAGTAATAGTTAAGACCTTAGCTATTAGGCCAGAGTAAGAGTTAAGAGCTTAAACTGTAGGCAATAGTACGAGTCTAAGACCTTAGCTAATATTCCAGAGTAAGAGTTAAGACCTTAACCATTAGGCCAGAGTACGATTCTAAGACCTTAGCTATTAGGCCAGAGTAAGAGTTAAGACCTTATCCATTAGGCCAGAGTACGAGTCTAAGACCTTAGCTATTAGGCCAGAGTAAGAGTTAAGACCTTAGCTATTAGGCCAGAGTAAGAGTTAAGACCTTAACCAGTAGGCCGGAGTACGAGTCTAAGACCTTAGCTATTAGGTCAGAGTTAGAGTTAAGACCTTAACCAGTAGGCCAGAGTAAGAGTTAACACCTTAACCTGTAGGCCAGAGTAAGAGTTAAGACCTTAACCATTAGGCCAGAGTACGAGTCTAAGACCTTAGCTATTAGGCCAGAGTACGAGTCTAAGACCTTAGCTATTAGGCCAGAGTAAGAGTTAAGACCTTAGCTATTAGGCCAGAGTAAGAGTTAAGACCTTAACCATTAGGTCAGAGTACGATTCTAAGACCTTAGCTATTAGGCCAGAGTAAGAGTTAAGACCTTAACCATTAGGCCAGAGTACGAGTCTAAGACCTTAGCTGTTATGCCAGAGTAAGAGTTAAGACCTTAAACAGTAGGCCAGAGTAAGAGTTAAGACCTTAACCATTAGGCCAGAGCACAAGTCTAAAACCTTAGCTATTAGGCCAGAGTAAGATTTAAGACCTTAACCATTAGGCCAGAGTACGAGTCTAACACCTTAGCTATTAGGCCAGGGAAAGAGTTAAGACTTTAGCTATTAGGCCAGAGTAAGAGTTAAGACCTTAACCATTAGGCCATAGTACGAGTCTAAGACCTTAGCTATTAGGCCAGAGTAAGAATTAAGACCTTAACCAGTAGGCCAGAGTACAAGTCTAAGACCTTAGCTATTAAGCCAGAGTAAGAGTTAAGACCTTAACCATTAGGTCAGAGTACGATTCTAAGACCTTAGCTATTAGGCCAGAGTAAGAGTTAAGACCTTAACCAGTAGGCCAGAGTACGAGTCTAAGACCTTAGCTATTAGGCCAGAGTACGAGTCGAAGACATTAGCTATTAGGACAGAATAAGAGTTAAGACCTTAACCAGTAGGCCAGAGTACAAGTCTAAGACCTTAGCTATTAGGCCAGAGTACGAGTCTAAGACCTTAGCTATTAGGCCAGAGTACGAGTCTAAGACCTTAGCTATTAGGCCAGATTACGAGTCTAAGACCTTAGCTATTAGGCCAGAGTAAGAGTTAAGACCTTAACCAGTAGGCCAGAATAAGAGTTAAGACCTTAGCTATTAGGCCAGAGTACGAGTCTAAGACATTAGCTATTATGCCAGAGTAAGAGTTAAAACCTTAGCTATTAGGCCAGAGTAAGAGTTAAGACCTTAACCATTAGGCCATAGTACGAGTCTAAGACCTTAGCTATTAGGCCAGAGTAAGAGTTAAGACCTTAGCTATTAGGCCAGAGTAAGAGTTAAGACCTTAACCAGTAGGCCAGAGTACGAGTCTAAGACCTTAGCTATTAGGCCAGAGTAAGAGTTAAGACAATAACCTGTAGGCCATAGTACGAGTCTAAGACCTTAGCTATTAGGCCAGAGTAAGAGTTCAGACCTTAACCTGTAGGCCATAGTACGAGTCTAAGACCTTAGCTATTAGGCCAGAGTAAGAGTTAAGACCTTAGCTATTAGGCCAGAGTAAGAGTTAAGACCTTAACCATTAGGCCAGAGTACGAGTCTTTTGACCTTAGCTATTAGGCCAGAGTAAAAGTTAAGACCTTAACCAGTAGGCCAGCGTAAGAGTTAAGACCTTAACCATTAGGCCAGAGCACGAGTCTAAGACCTTAGCTATTAGGCCAGAGTAAGAGTTAAGACCTTAACCATTAGGCCAGAGTATGAGTCTAAGACCTTGGCTATTAGGCCAGAGTAAGAGTTAAGACCTTATCTATTAGGCCAGAGTAAGAGTTAAGACCTTAACCATTAGGCCATAGTACGAATCTAATACCTTAGCTATTAGGCCAGAGTAAGAGTTAAGACCTTAACCAGTAGGCCAGAGTACGAGTCTAAGACCTTAGCTATTAGGCCAGAGTAAGATTTAAGACCTTAAACTGTAGGCCATAGTACGAGTCTAAGACCTTAGCTATTAGGCCAGAGTAAGAGTTAAGACCTTAGCTATTAGGCCAGAGTAAGAGTTAAGACCTTAACCAGTAGGCCAGAGTACAAGTCTAAGACCTTAGCTATTAGGCCAGAGTAAGAGTTAAGCCAATAATCTGTAGGCCATGGTACGAGTCTAAGACCTTAGCTATTACGCCAGAGTAAGAGTTAAGACCTTAGCTATTAGGCCAGAGTACAAGTTAAGACCTTAACCATTAGGCCAGAGTACGAGTCTAAGACCTTAGCTATTAGGCCAGAGTAATAGTTAAGACCTTAGCTATTAGGCCAGAGTAAGAGTTAAGAGCTTAAACTGTAGGCGATAGTACGAGTCTAAGACCTTAGCTAATATTCCAGAGTAAGAGTTAAGACCTTAACCATTAGGCCAGAGTACGATTCTAAGACCTTAGCTATTAGGCCAGAGTAAGAGTTAAGACCTTATCCCTTAGGCCAGAGTACGAGTCTAAGACCTTAGCTATTAGGCCAGAGTAAGAGTTAAGACCTTAGCTATTAGGCCAGAGTAAGAGTTAAGACCTTAACCAGTAGGCCGGAGTACGAGTCTAAGACCTTAGCTATTAGGTCAGAGTAAGAGTTAAGACCTTAACCAGTAGGCCAGAGTAAGAGTTAAGACCTTAACCTGTAGGCCATAGTAAGAGTTAAGACCTTAACCATTAGGCCAGAGTACGAGTCTAAGACCTTAGCTATTAGGCCAGAGTAAGAGTTAAGACCTTAACCATTAGGCCAGAGTACGAGTCAAAGACCTTAGCTATTAGGCCAGAGTAAGAGTTAAGACCTTAGCTATTAGGCCAGAGTAAGAGTTAAGACCTTAACCATTAGGTCAGAGTACGATTCTAAGACCTTAGCTATTAGGCCAGAGTAAGAGTTAAGACCTTAACCATTAGGCCAGAGTACGAGTCTAAGACCTTAGCTATTATGCCAGAGTAAGAGTTAAGACCTTAAACAGTAGGCCAGAGTAAGAGTTAAGACCTTAACCATTAGGCCAGAGCATGAGTCTAAAACCTTAGCTATTAGGCCAGAGTAAGAGTTAAGACCTTAACCATTAGGCCATAGTACGAGTCTAAGACCTTAGCTATTAGGCCAGAGTAAGAGTTAAGACCTTAGCTATTAGGCCAGAGTAAGAGTTAGGACCTTAACCAGTAGGCCAGATTACGAGTCATAGACCTTAGTATTAGGCCAGAGTAAGAGTTCAGACCTTAACCTGTAGGCCATAGTACGAGTCTAAGACCTTAGCTATTAGGCCAGAGTATGACTTAAGACCTTAGCTATTAGGCCAGAGTAAGAGTTAAGACCTTAACCATTAGGCCAGAGTACGAGTCTTTTGACCTTAGCTATTAGGCCAGAGTAAAAGTTAAGACCTTAACCAGTAGGCCAGAGTAAGAGTTAAGACCTTAACCATTAGGCCAGAGCACGAGTCTAAGACCTTAGCTATTAGGCCAGAGTAAGAGTTAAGACCTTAACCATTAGGCCAGGGTATGAGTCTAATACCTGAGCTATTAGGCCAGAGTAAGAGTTAAGACCTTATCTATTAGGCCAGAGTAAGAGTTAAGACCTTAACCATTAGGCCATAGTATAAATCTAAGACCTTAGCTATTAGGCCAGAGTAAGAGTTAAGACCTTAACCAGTAGGCCATAGTACGAGTCTAAGACCTTAGCTATTAGGCCAGAGTAAGAGTTAAGACCTTAGCTATTAGGCCAGAGTAAGAGTTAAGACCTTAACCAGTAGGCCAGAGTACGAGTCTAAGACCTTAGCTATTCGGCCAGAGTAAGAGTTAAGCCAATAATCTGTAGGCCATGGTACGAGTCTAAGACCTTAGCTATTAGGCCAGAGTAAGAGTTAAAACCTTAGCTATTAGGCCAGAGTACAAGTTAAGACCTTAACCATTAGGCCAGAGTACGAGTCTAAGACCTTAGCTATTAGGCCAGAGTAATAGTTAAGACCTTAGCTATTAGGCCAGAGTAAGAGTTAAGAGCTTAAACTGTAGGCGATAGTACGAGTCTAAGACCTTAGCTAATATTCCAGAGTAAGAGTTAAGACCTTAACCATTAGGCCAGAGTACGATTCTAAGACCTTAGCTATTAGGCCAGAGTAAGAGTTAAGACCTTATCCATTATGCCAGAGTACGAGTCTAAGACCTTAGCTATTAGGCCAGAGTAAGAGTTAAGACCTTAGCTATTAGGCCAGAGTAAGAGTTAAGACCTTAACCAGTAGGCCGGAGTACGAGTCTAAGACCTTAGCTATTAGGTCAGAGTAAGAGTTAAGACCTTAACCAGTAGGCCAGAGTAAGAGTTAAGACCTTAACCTGTAGGCCATAGTAAGAGTTAAGACCTTAACCATTAGGCCAGAGTACGAGTCTAAGACCTTAGCTATTAGGCCAGAGTACGAGTCTAAGACCTTAGCTATTAGGCCAGAGTAAGAGTTAAGACCTTAACCATTAGGCCAGAGTACGAGTCAAAGACCTTAGCTATTAGGCCAGAGTAAGAGTTAAGACCTTAGCTATTAGGCCAGAGTAAGAGTTAAGACCTTAACCATTAGGTCAGAGTACGATTCTAAGACCTTAGCTATTAGGCCAGAGTAAGAGTTAAGACCTTAACCATTAGGCCAGAGTACGAGTCTAAGACCTTAGCTATTATGCCAGAGTAAGAGTTAAGACCTTAAACAGTAGGCCAGAGTAAGAGTTAAGACCTTAACCATTAGGCCAGAGCACGAGTCTAAAACCTTAGCTATTAGGCCAGAGTAAGATTTAAGACCTTAACCATTAGGCCAGAGTACGAGTCTAAGACCTTAGCTATTAGGCCAGGGAAAGAGTTAAGACCTTAGCTATTAGGCCAGAGTAAGAGTTAAGACCTTAACCATTAGGCCATAGTACGAGTCTAAGACCTTAGCTATTAGGCCAGAGTAAGACTTAAGACCTTAACCAGTAGGCCAGAGTACGAGTCTAAGACCTTAGCTATTAGGCCAGAGTAAGAGTTAAGACCTTAAACTGTAGGCCATAGTACGAGACTAAGACCTTAGCTATTAGGCCAGAGTAAGAGTTAAGACCTTAGCTATTAGGCCAGAGTAAGAGTTAAGACCTTAACCATTAGGCCAGAGTACGAATCTAAGACCGTAGCTATTAGGCCAGAGTAATAGTTAAGACCTTAACTATTAGGCCAGAGTAAAAGTTCAGAGCTTAACCTGTAGGTGATAGTACGAGTCTAAGACCTTAGCTATTATTCCAGAGTAGGAGTTAAGACCTTAACCATTAGGCCAGAGCATGAGTCTAAGACCTTAGCTATTAGGCCAGAGTAAGAGTTAAGACCGTAACAATTAGGCCAGAGTACGAGTCTAAGACCTTAGCTATTAGGCCAGAGTAAGAGTTAAGACCTTAACCATTAGGCCAGAGTACGAGTCTAAGACCTTAGCTATTAGGCCAGAGTAAGAGTTAAGACCTTAACCAGTAGGCCAGAGTACGAGTCTAAGACCTTAGCTATTAGGCCAGAGTACGAGTCTAAGACCTTAGCTATTAGGCCAGATTACGAGTCTAAGACCTTAGCTATTAGGCCAGAGTAAGAGTTAAGACCTTAACCAGTAGGCCAGAGTAAGAGTTAAGACCTTAGCTATTAGGCCAGAGTACGAGTCTAAGGCATTAGCTATTATGCCAGAGTAAGAGTTAAAACCTTAGCTATTAGGCCAGAGTAAGAGTTAAGACCTTAACCATTAGGCCATAGTACGAGTCTAAGACCTTAGCTATTAGGCCAGAGTAAGAGTTAAGACCTTAGCTATTAGGCCAGAGTAAGAGTTAGGACCTTAACCAGTAGGCCAGATTACGAGTCATAGACCTTAGTATTAGGCCAGAGTAAGAGTTCAGACCTTAACCTGTAGGCCATAGTACGAGTCTAAGACCTTAGCTATTAGGCCAGAGTAAGAGTTAAGACCTTAGCTATTAGGCCAGAGTAAGAGTTAAGACCTTAACCATTAGGCCAGAGTACGAGTCTTTTGACCTTAGCTATTAGGCCAGAGTAAAAGTTAAGACCTTAACCAGTAGGCCAGCGTAAGAGTTAAGACCTTAACCATTAGGCCAGAGCACGAGTCTAAGACCTTAGCTATTAGGCCAGAGTAAGAGTTAAGACCTTAACCATTAGGCCAGAGTATGAGTCTAAGACCTTGGCTATTAGGCCAGAGTAAGAGTTAAGACCTTATCTATTAGGCCAGAGTAAGAGTTAAGACCTTAACCATTAGGCCATAGTACGAATCTAAGACCTTAGCTATTAGGCCAGAGTAAGAGTTAAGACCTTAACCAGTAGGCCAGAGTACGAGTCTAAGACCTTAGCTATTAGGCCAGAGTAAGATTTAAGACCTTAAACTGTAGGCCATAGTACGAGTCTAAGACCTTAGCTATTAGGCCAGAGTAAGAGTTAAGACCTTAGCTATTAGGCCAGAGTAAGAGTTAAGACCTTAACCAGTAGGCCAGAGTACAAGTCTAAGACCTTAGCTATTAGGCCAGAGTAAGAGTTAAGCCAATAATCTGTAGGCCATGGTACGAGTCTAAGACCTTAGCTATTAGGCCAGAGTAAGAGTTAAGACCTTAGCTATTAGGCCAGAGTACAAGTTAAGACCTTAACCATTAGGCCAGAGTACGAGTCTAAGACCTTAGCTATTAGGCCAGAGTAATAGTTAAGACCTTAGCTATTAGGCCAGAGTAAGAGTTAAGAGCTTAAACTGTAGGCGATAGTACGAGTCTAAGACCTTAGCTAATATTCCAGAGTAAGAGTTAAGACCTTAACCATTAGGCCAGAGTACGATTCTAAGACCTTAGCTATTAGGCCAGAGTAAGAGTTAAGACCTTATCCCTTAGGCCAGAGTACGAGTCTAAGACCTTAGCTATTAGGCCAGAGTAAGAGTTAAGACCTTAGCTATTAGGCCAGAGTAAGAGTTAAGACCTTAACCAGTAGGCCGGAGTACGAGTCTAAGACCTTAGCTATTAGGTCAGAGTAAGAGTTAAGACCTTAACCAGTAGGCCAGAGTACGAGTCTAAGACCTTAACCTGTAGGCCATAGTAAGAGTTAAGACCTTAACCATTAGGCCAGAGTACGAGTCTAAGACCTTAGCTATTAGGCCAGAGTACGAGTCTAAGACCTTAGCTATTAGGCCAGAGTAAGAGTTAAGACCTTAACCATTAGGCCAGAGTACGAGTCAAAGACCTTAGCTATTAGGCCAGAGTAAGAGTTAAGACCTTAGCTATTAGGCCAGAGTAAGAGTTAAGACCTTAACCATTAGGTCAGAGTACGATTCTAAGACCTTAGCTATTAGGCCAGAGTAAGAGTTAAGACCTTAACCATTAGGCCAGAGTACGAGTCTAAGACCTTAGCTATTATGCCAGAGTAAGAGTTAAGACCTTAAACAGTAGGCCAGAGTAAGAGTTAAGACCTTAACCATTAGGCCAGAGCATGAGTCTAAAACCTTAGCTATTAGGCCAGAGTAAGAATTAAGACCTTAACCATTAGGCCATAGTACGAGTCTAAGACCTTAGCTATTAGGCCAGAGTAAGAGTTAAGACCTTAGCTATTAGGCCAGAGTAAGAGTTAGGACCTTAACCAGTAGGCCAGATTACGAGTCATAGACCTTAGTATTAGGCCAGAGGAAGAGTTCAGACCTTAACCTGTAGGCCATAGTACGAGTCTAAGACCTTAGCTATTAGGCCAGAGTAAGAGTTAAGACCTTAGCTATTAGGCCAGAGTAAGAGTTAAGACCTTAACCATTAGGCCAGAGTACGAGTCTTTTGACCTTAGCTATTAGGCCAGAGTAAAAGTTAAGACCTTAACCAGTAGGCCAGAGTAAGAGTTAAGACCTTAACCATTAGGCCAGAGCACGAGTCTAAGACCTTAGCTATTAGGCCAGAGTAAGAGTTAAGACCTTAACCATTAGGCCAGGGTATGAGTCTAATACCTTAGCTATTAGGCCAGAGTAAGAGTTAAGACCTTAACCATTAGGCCAGGGTATGAGTCTAATACCTTAGCTATTAGGCCAGAGTAAGAGTTAAGACCTTATCTATTAGGCCAGAGTAAGAGTTAAGACCTTAACCATTAGGCCATAGTATGAATCTAAGACCTTAGCTATTAGGCCAGAGTAAGAGTTAAGACCTTAACCATTAGGCCAGAGTACGAGTCTTTTGACCTTAGCTATTAGGCCAGAGTAAAAGTTAAGACCTTAACCAGTAGGCCAGAGTAAGAGTTAAGACCTTAACCATTAGGCCAGAGCACGAGTCTAAGACCTTAGCTATTAGGCCAGAGTAAGAGTTAAGACCTTAACCATTAGGCCAGGGTATGAGTCTAATACCTTAGCTATTAGGCCAGAGTAAGAGTTAAGACCTTATCTATTAGGCCAGAGTAAGAGTTAAGACCTTAACCATTAGGCCATAGTATGAATCTAAGACCTTAGCTATTAGGCCAGAGTAAGAGTTAAGACCTTAACCAGTAGGCCATAGTACGAGTCTAAGACCTTAGCTATTAGGCCAGAGTAAGAGTTAAGACCTTAGCATTAGGCCAGAGTAAGAGTTAAGACCTTAACCAGTAGGCCAGAGTACGAGTCTAAGACCTTAGCTATTCGGCCAGAGTAAGAGTTAAGCCAATATTCTGTAGGCCATGGTACGAGTCTAAGACCTTAGCTATTAGGCCAGAGTAAGAGTTAAAACCTTAGCTATTAGGCCAGAGTACAAGTTAAGACCTTAACCATTAGGCCAGAGTACGAGTCTAAGACCTTAGCTATTAGGCCAGAGTAATAGTTAAGACCTTAGCTATTAGGCCAGAGTAAGAGTTAAGAGCTTAAACTGTAGGCGATAGTACGAGTCTAAGACCTTAGCTAATATTCCAGAGTAAGAGTTAAGACCTTAACCAGTAGGCCGGAGTACGAGTCTAAGACGTTAGCTATTAAGTAAGAGTAAGAGTTAAGACCTTAACCAGTAGGCCAGAGTAAGAGTTAAGACCTTAACCTGTAGGCCATAGTAAGAGTTAAGACCTTAACCATTAGGCCAGAGTACGAGTCTAAGACCTTAGCTATTAGGCCAGAGTACGAGTCTAAGACCTTAGCTATTAGGCCAGAGTAAGAGTTAAGACCTTAACCATTAGGCCAGAGTACGAGTCAAAGACCTTAGCTATTAGGCCAGAGTAAGAGTTAAGACCTTAGCTATTAGGCCAGAGTAAGAGTTAAGACCTTAACCATTAGGTCAGAGTACGATTCTAAGACCTTAGCTATTAGGCCAGAGTAAGAGTTAAGACCTTAACCATTAGGCCAGAGTACGAGTCTAAGACCTTAGCTATTATGCCAGAGTAAGAGTTAAGACCTTAAACAGTAGGCCAGAGTAAGAGTTAAGACCTTAACCATTAGGCCAGAGCACGAGTCTAAAACCTTAGCTATTAGGCCAGAGTAAGATTTAAGACCTTAACCATTAGGCCAGAGTACGAGTCTAAGACCTTAGCTATTAGGCCAGGGAAAGAGTTAAGACCTTAGCTATTAGGCCAGAGTAAGAGTTAAGACCTTAACCATTAGGCCATAGTACGAGTCTAAGACCTTAGCTATTAGGCCAGAGTAAGACTTAAGACCTTAACCAGTAGGCCAGAGTACGAGTCTAAGACCTTAGCTATTAGGCCAGAGTAAGAGTTAAGACCTTAAACTGTAGGCCATAGTACGAGACTAAGACCTTAGCTATTAGGCCAGAGTAAGAGTTAAGACCTTAGCTATTAGGCCAGAGTAAGAGTTAAGACCTTAACCATTAGGCCAGAGTACGAGTCTAAGACCGTAGCTATTAGGCCAGAGTAATAGTTAAGACCTTAACTATTAGGCCAGAGTAAAAGTTAAGAGCTTAACCTGTAGGTGATAGTACGAGTCTAAGACCTTAGCTATTATTCCAGAGTAAGAGTTAAGACCTTAACCATTAGGCCAGAGTACGAGTCTAAGATCTTAGCTATTAGGCCAGAGTAAGAGTTAAGACCTTAACCAGTAGGCCAGAGTACGAGTCTAAGACCTTAGCTATTAGGCTAGAGTACGAGTCTAAGACCTTAGCTATTAGGCCAGAGTAAGAGTTACAACCTTAACCAGTAGGCCAGAGAACGAGTCTAAGACCTTAGCTATTAGGCCAGAGTACGAGTCTAAGACCTTAGCTATTTGGCCAGAGTACGAGTCTAAGACCTTAGCTATTAGGCCAGAGTAAGAGTTAAGACCTTAACCATTAGGCCAGACTAAGAGTTAAGACCTTAACCTGTAGGCCATAGCAAGTAAGAGTTAAGACAGTAGCTATGAGGCCAGAGTAAGAGTCCAAGACCTTAACCATTAGGCCAGAGTAAGAGTTAAGACAGTAGCTATGAGGCCAGAGTAAGAGTTTAGACAGTAGCTATTAGGTCAGAGTAAGAGTTAAGACAGTAGCTATGAGGCCAGAGTAAGAGTTAAGACAGTAGCTATGAGGCCAGAGTAAGAGTTATGACAGTAAGAGTTAAGAGCTTAAACTGTAGGCGATAGTACGAGTCTAAGACCTTAGCTAATATTCCAGAGTGAGTTAAGACCTTATCCATTAGGCCAGAGTACGAGTCTAAGACCTTAGCTATTAGGCCAGAGTAAGAGTTAAGACCTTAAACAGTAGGCCAGAGTAAGAGTTAAGACCTTAACCATTAGGCCAGAGCACGAGTCTAAGACCTTAGCTATTAGGCCAGAGTAAGAGTTAAGACCTTATCCATTAGGCCAGAGTACAAGTCTAAGACCTTAGCTATTAGGCCAGAGTAAGAGTTAAGACCTTAAACAGTAGGCCAGAGTAAGAGTTAAGACCTTAACCATTAGGCCAGAGCATGAGTCTAAGACCTTAGCTATTAGGCCAGAGTAAGAGTTAAGACCTTAACAATTAGGCCAGAGTACGAGTCTAAGACCTTAGCTATAAGGCCAGAGTAAGAGTTAAGACCTTAACCATTAGGCCAGAGTACGAGTCTAAGACCTTAGCTATTAGGCCAGAGTAAGAGTTAAGACCTTAACCAGTAGGCCAGAATACGAGTCTAAGACCTTAGCTATTAGGCCAGAGTACGAGTCTAAGACCTTAGCTATTAGGCCAGAGTAAGAGTTACAACCTTAACCAGTAGGCCAGAGAACGAGTCTAAGACCTTAGCTATTAGGCCAGAGTACGAGTCTAAGACCTTAGCTATTTGGCCAGAGTACGAGTCTAAGACCTTAGCTATTAGGCCAGAGTAAGAGTTAAGACCTTAACCATTAGGCCAGACTAAGAGTTAAGACCTTAACCTGTAGGCCATAGTACGAGTCTAAGACCTTAGCTATTAGGCCAGAGATAGAGTTAAGACATTAACCATAAGGCCAGAGTATGAGTCTAAGACCTTAGCTATTAGGCCAGAGTAAGAGTTAAGACCTTAACCATTAGGCCAGAGTACGAGTCTAAGACCTTAGCTATTAGGCCAGAGTAAGAGTTAAGACCTTAACCAGTAGGCCAGAGTAAGAGTTAAGACCTTAACCTGTAGGCCAGAGTAAGAGTTAAGACCTTAACCATTAGGCCAGAGTACGAGTCTAAGACCTTAGCTATTAGGCCAGAGTACGAGTTTAAGACCTTAGCTATTAGGCCAGAGTAAGAGTTAAGACCTTAACCATTAGGCCAGAGTACGAGTCAAAGACCTTAGCTATTAGGCCAGAGTAAGAGTTAAGACCTTAGCTATTAGGCCAGAGTAAGAGTTAAGACCTTAACCATTAGGCCAGAGTACGAGTCTAAGACCTTAGCTATTAGGCCAGAGTAAGAGTTAAGACCTTAGCTATTAGGCCAGAGTAAGAGTTAAGACCTTAACCATTAGGCCAGAGTACGATTCTAAGACCTTAGCTATTAGGCCAGAGTAAGAGTTAAGACCTTAACCATTAGGCCAGAGTACGAGTCTAAGACCTTAGCTATTAGGCCAGAGTAAGAGTTAAGACCTTAACCAGTAGGCCAGAGTAAGAGTTAAGACCTTAACCATTAGGCCAGAGCACGAGTCTAAGACCTTAGCTATTAGGCCATAGTAAGAGTTAAGACCTTAACCATTAGGCCAGAGTACGAGTCTAAGACCTTAGCTATTAGGCCAGAGTAAGAGTTAAGACCTTAACCATTAGGCCAGAGTACGAGTCTAAGACCTTAGCTATTAGGCCAGAGTAAGAGTTAAGACCTTAACCAGTAGGCCAGAGTAAGAGTTAAGACCTTAACCATTAGGCCAGAGCACGAGTCTAAGACCTTAGCTATTAGGCCATAGTAAGAGTTAAGACCTTAACCATTAGGCCAGAGTACGAGTCTAAGACCTTAGCTATTAGGCCAGAGAAAGAGATAAGACCTTAGCTATTAGGCCAGAGTAAGAGTTAAGACCTTAACCATTAGGCCAGAGTACGAGTCTAAGACCTTAGCTATTAGGCCAGAGAAAGAGTTAAGACCTTAGCTATTAGGCCAGAGTAAGAGTTAAGACCTTAACCATTAGGCCATAGTACGAGTCTAAGACCTTAGCTATTAGGCCAGAGTAAGACTTAAGACCTTAACCAGTAGGCCAGAGTACGAGTCTAAGACCTTAGCTATTAGGCCAGAGTAAGAGTTAAGACCTTAAACTGTAGGCCATAGTACGAGTCTAAGACCTTAGCTATTAGGCCAGAGTAAGAGTTAAGACCTTAGCTATTAGGCCAGAATAAGAGTTAAGACCTTAACCATTAGGCCAGAGTACGAGTCTAAGACCGTAGCTATTAGGTGAGAGTAATAGTTAGGACCTGAACTATTAGGCCAGAGTAAAAGTTAAGAGCTTAACCTGTAGGCGATAGTACGAGTCTAAGACCTTAGCTATTATTCCAGAGTAAGAGTTAAGACCTTATCAATTAGGCCAGAGTACGAGTCTAAGACCTTAGCTATTAGGCCAGAGTAAGAGTTAAGAGCTTAACCATTAGGCCAGAGTACGAGTCTAAGACCTTAGCTATTAGGCCAGAGTAAGAGTTAAGACCTTAACCAGTAGGCCAGAGTACGAGTCTAAGACCTTAGCTATTAGGCCAGAGTACGAGTCTAAGACCTTAGCTATTAGGCCAGAGTAAGAGTTACAACCTTAACCAGTAGGCCAGAGAACGAGTCTAAGACCTTAGCTATTAGGCCAGAGTACGAGTCTAAGACCTTAGCTATTTGGCCAGAGTACGAGTCTAAGACCTTAGCTATTAGGCCAGAGTAAGAGTTAAGACCTTAACCATTAGGCCAGAGTATGAGTCTAAGACCTTAGCTATTAGGCCAGAGTAAGAGTTAAGACCTTAACCATTAGGCCAGAGTACGAGTCTAAGACCTTAGCTATTAGGCCAGAGTAAGAGTTAAGACCTTAACCTGTAGGCCAGAGTAAGAGTTAAGACCTTAACCATTAGGCCAGAGTACGAGTCTAAGACCTTAGCTATTAGGCCAGAGTACGAGTTTAAGACCTTAGCTATTAGGCCAGAGTAAGACTTAAGACCTTAACCAGTAGGCCAGAGTACGAGTCTAAGACCTTAGCTATTAGGCCAGAGTAAGAGTTAAGACCTTAAACTGTAGGCCATAGTACGAGTCTAAGACCTTAGCTATTAGGCCAGAGTAAGAGTTAAGACCTTAGCTATTAGGCCAGAGTAAGAGTTAAGACCTTAACCATTAGGCCAGAGTACGATTCTAAGACCTTAGCTATTAGGCCAGAGTAAGAGTTAAGACCTTAACCATTAGGCCAGAGTACGAGTCTAAGACCTTAGCTATTAGGCCAGAGTAAGAATTAAGACCTTAACCAGTAGGCCAGAGTAAGAGTTAAGACCTTAACCATTAGGCCAGAGCACGAGTCTAAGACCTTAGCTATTAGGCTAGAGTAAGAGTTAAGACCTTAACCATTAGGCCAGAGTACGAGTCTAAGACCTTAGCTATTAGGCCAGAGAAAGAGATAAGACCTTAGCTATTAGGCCAGAGTAAGAGTTAAGACCTTAACCATTAGGCCAGAGTACAAGTCTAAGACCTTAGCTATTAGGCCAGAGAAAGAGTTAAGACCTTAGCTATTAGGCCAGAGTAAGAGTTAAGACCTTAACCATTAGGCCATAGTACGAGTCTAAGACCTTAGCTATTAGGCCAGAGTAAGACTTAAGACCTTAACCAGTAGGCCAGAGTACGAGTCTAAGACCTTAGCTATTAGGCCAGAGTAAGAGTTAAGACCTTAAACTGTAGGCCATAGTACGAGTCTAAGACATTAGCTATTAGGCCAGAGTAAGAGTTAAGACCTTAGCTATTAGGCCAGAATAAGAGTTAAGACCTTAACCATTAGGCCAGAGTACGAGTCTAAGACCGTAGCTATTAGGCGAGAGTAATAGTTAGGACCTGAACTATTAGGCCAGAGTAAAAGTTAAGAGCTTAACCTGTAGGCGATAGTACGAGTCTAAGACCTTAGCTATTATTCCAGAGTAAGAGTTAAGACCTTATCAATTAGGCCAGAGTACGAGTCTAAGACCTTAGCTATTAGGCCAGAGTAAGAGTTAAGACCTTAACCATTAGGCCAGAGTACGAGTCTAAGACCTTAGCTATTAGGCCAGAGTAAGAGTTAAGACCTTAACCAGTAGGCCAGAGTACGAGTCTAAGACCTTAGCTATTAGGCCAGAGTACGAGTCTAAGACCTTAGCTATTAGGCCAGAGTAAGAGTTACAACCTTAACCAGTAGGCCAGAGAACGAGTCTAAGACCTTAGCTATTAGGCCAGAGTACGAGTCTAAGACCTTAGCTATTTGGCCAGAGTACGAATCTAAGACCTTAGCTATTAGGCCAGAGTAAGAGTTAAGACCTTAACCATTAGGCCAGACTAAGAGTTAAGACCTTAACCTGTAGGCCATAGTACGAGTCTAAGACCTTAGCTATTAGGCCAGAGTAAGAGTTAAGACCTTAACCATTAGGCCAGAGTATGAGTCTAAGACCTTAGCTATTAGGCCAGAGTAAGAGTTAAGACCTTAACCATTAGGCCAGAGTACGAGTCTAAGACCTTAGCTATTAGGCCAGAGTAAGAGTTAAGACCTTAACCTGTAGGCCAGAGTAAGAGTTAAGACCTTAACCATTAGGCCAGAGTACGAGTCTAAGACCTTAGCTATTAGGCCAGAGTACGAGTTTAAGACCTTAGCTATTAGGCCAGAGTAAGAGTTAAGACCTTAACCATTAGGCCAGAGTACGAGTCAAAGACCTTAGCTATTAGGCCAGAGTAAGAGTTAAGACCTTAGCTATTAGGCCAGAGTAAGAGTTAAGACCTTAACAATTAGGCCAGAGCACGAGTCTAAGACCTTAGCCATTAGGCCAGAGTAAGAGTTAAGACCTTAGCTATTAGGCCAGAGTAAGAGTTAAGACCTTAACCATTAGTCCAGAGTACGATTCTAAGACCTTAGCTATTAGGCCAGAGTAAGAGTTCAGACCTTAACCATTAGGCCAGAGTACGAGTCTAAGACCTTAGCTATTAGGCCAGAGTAAGAGTTAAGACCTTAACCAGTAGGCCAGAGTAAGAGTTTAGACCTTAACCATTAGGCCAGAGCACGAGTCTAAGACCTTAGCTATTAGGCCAGAGTAAGAGTTAAGACCTTAACCATTAGGCCAGAGTACGAGTCTAAGACCTTAGCTATTAGGCCAGAGAAAGAGTTAAGACCTTAGCTATTAGGCCAGAGTAAGAGTTAAGACCTTAACCATTGGGCCATAGTACGAGTCTAAGACCTTAGCTATTAGGCCAGAGTAAGACTTAAGACCTTAACCAGTAGGCCAGAGTACGAGTCTAAGACCTTAGCTATTAGGCCAGAGTAAGAGTTAAGACCTTAAACTGTAGGCCATAGTACGAGTCTAAGACCTTAGCTATTAGGCCAGAGTAAGAGTTAAGACCTTAGCTATTAGGCCAGAGTAAGAGTTAAGACCTTAACCATTAGGCCAGAGTACGATTCTAAGACCTTAGCTATTAGGCCAGAGTAAGAGTTAAGACCTTAACCATTAGGCCAGAGTACGAGTCTAAGACCTTAGCTATTGGGCCAGAGTAAGAGTTAAGACCTTAACCAGTAGGCCAGAGTAAGAGTTAAGACCTTAACCATTAGGCCAGAGCACGAGTCTAAGACCTTAGCTATTAGGCCAGAGTAAGAGTTAAGACCTTAACCATTAGGCCAGAGTACGAGTCTAAGACCTTAGCTATTAGGGCAGAGAAAGAGATAAGACCTTAGCTATTAGGCCAGAGTAAGAGTTAAGACCTTAACCATTAGGCCAGAGTACGAGTCTAAGACCTTAGCTATTAGGCCAGAGAAAGAGTTAAGACCTTAGCTATTAGGCCAGAGTAAGAGTTAAGACCTTAACCATTAGGCCATAGTACGAGTCTAAGACCTTAGCTATTAGGCCAGAGTAAGACTTAAGACCTTAACCAGTAGGCCAGAGTACGAGTCTAAGACCTTAGCTATTAGGCCAGAGTAAGAGTTAAGACCTTAAACTGTAGGCCATAGTACGAGTCTAAGACCTTAGCTATTAGGCCAGAGTAAGAGTTAAGACCTTAGCTATTAGGCCAGAATAAGAGTTAAGACCTTAACCATTAGGCCAGAGTACGAGTCTAAGACCGTAGCTATTAGGCGAGAGTAATAGTTAGGACCTGAACTATTAGGCCAGAGTAAAAGTTAAGAGCTTAACCTGTAGGCGATAGTACGAGTCTAAGACCTTAGCTATTTTTCCAGAGTAAGAGTTAAGACCTTATCAATTAGGCCAGAGTACGAGTCTAAGACCTTAGCTATTAGGCCAGAGTAAGAGTTAAGACCTTAACCATTAGGCCAGAGTACGAGTCTAAGACCTTAGCTATTAGGCCAGAGTAAGAGTTAAGACCTTAACCAGTAGGCCAGAGTACGAGTCTAAGACCTTAGCTATTAGGCCAGAGTACGAGTCTAAGACCTTAGCTATTAGGCCAGAGTAAGAGTTACAACCTTAACCAGTAGGCCAGAGAACGAGTCTAAGATCTTAGCTATTTGGCCAGAGTACGAGTCTAAGACCTTAGCTATTAGGCCAGAGTAAGAGTTAAGACCTTAACCATTAGGCCAGACTAAGAATTAAGACCTTAACCTGTAGGCCATAGTACGAGTCTAAGACCTTAGCTATTAGGCCAGAGTAAGAGTTAAGACCTTAACCTTTAGGCCAGAGTATTGTGGAAATGTGGATTTTCCTGATCAGTTATGTCCCCTATCTTGGACCCCAACGGTTCTATATGCATGTTACAAGTACATGTATGTTCCCTCTAGTTCCAGTTTCTAAGACGCAAACATATGTGTGTCTACCGTCGACATGTTCTCTGTCAAATCCGCCATCGATGGGCTGGATATTCGATTCCTAAGTATGAAAGGCCACCGACTTTATATGGCTAAGTTACTCCATTTTTACAGTTCAGGCAAGTAGGCCCGATTCTGTCCTCAAAGCCTTTCCCTGCTCTCTGTCTTTGACAGCTTCAGCTTGAGCTCGCATCTGTATCCATGAACTTTGCCCTACTCCCTGTGCAGCTAACGGTGCCTGCCTCGGCCAGTTTTCGCCTGCCTGCCAAGAAGCTGTATTTCACCTTCGAATTATCTATTTTGCTCTTCAGCCGATGCATTCCTGTCTAGTGATTTAGGTAAACATTTCCTTTAGCTCACAAGCAAAGGACTCGGCCTTTCCGTCCTCCTGCAAGTGATTCATAGCCCTGCTGCCATGGAAAGTTTTCTGCCCCTCGCATCTCATATAGACACTTAGGCGTTTGTGCACGCACACAGTCAGTATAGACTAGATTCTGTCCGAGAGTCCTTCCTTGTGGATAACATAGTTCTTTAAACATAGGATGTTAGATATGATTTGGGATTAGGTTGACTTGACCCCCCAGACTTCTCGTCTCCACATGTAGAGCTAAATGTCAAGTCCCCTTCACCCCCTAGTTGCACGTCAATCACACGTCATGCTGCTGCGCGCGCATCTATGCCAAGTATTATCTTATAGATCCACCTATGTCTGATAATCCTAACCAATCATGTTTCTTTTATTCCTTATTACGCCTAGTTTCGATTACGTACCTGTTTTGTCACTTTTCTTATCAAATGTTACGCCTTCTACATTCGTTTCATTGTAATGTACTTATTATAAAAATGCATGTCTGTCAATAAAGTATTGTACTTCACTTCCTGAACCCTCGTGGTGACGGAACCTGAAGGCCGCGACTCGAGTCGGCCATTTTTGATGGAATAAAGCCCATTTAGAAACTCTTATACCACGGATTCTGCCTCTTGTTATTCTGAGCTATTTTATTTTATTTCAAGATCCCGTATGAAATTCAGTCCGGTAAAGAAGATTTTTGTTTACCACATAATGGCGCCCGAATAGGGACACTTTCTCATCTCACGCGCCGGCGGTGCGTTGCAGGCCCGGTCTCCTGCCACAGCTGGACGGACCATAAACGCGTACCAGCAGGATTTCCTGTAAGCTCCCTCCGGTCAAGCGGGGGCGACTGAGGCTGCGATCAACCCAGACGAGGCGGTGAGAAGTGCGAAGTATCCCGACCAGAGCCTAGCTGAGAGAGCAAGATCCGAGGTATACAGAGGCCCACCAGTTATTTCGAAATCCCGATGTCCAGAGGGTCCGCTGTCCGCAGTCATCGAGTCCTGTCCATTCTCTGAGGCCTTCCGTTTCAAGGAGCTACTCGGTGAGTACCATCGCCGGGGAGGCGTGTTGACGCGCACATAGGTTGTGCCGGTCAAGACGGATTTGGGTACACAAATCCGGTCTGCACTGTTTAGCAGTGTATATGTACTGTTTAGCAGTATATCAAGTATTCCGAAGTATGCAGTTATTGTCAAGAATTCAGCGTGGTGATTAGTTAGGCAGACTGTCATCATTGTCGGTCGTTGTTAAAATGTTTAATGTTTAATGTTTAAAGTGTTCAAATATTGTGGTATGAATGAGTGTTCATTGTTCACTGTTCATTATTGTGTTTTTCGTATTAAGTGAGTTCAAGAGTAAGTATCAGATCAGTTGTCAATATGCCGCTCTTCTCGAAGTTAAGACAGATTACTACCAGAAAAGGGGTGCTTGAAGAAGCAGTTCCTATTCCTCCTAGGGACACTCCAGGGCATTTTATGTACCATAAGCATGGCTTAGATGCCATATTGTTTCTTGATCTATGGGTAGACTATACCAAGGGATTGCCGGAAAGTCAAAGGTGGCCCGTAGCGGGAACCTGGGATGCAGAGTGCATCATGAAAGTGGAGGAAGAGTTATGGAAAAGAAAGGTCAGACAGTCACAGAAAGACGCTGTTGAGTTATGGCGTAAAGAATCTCATAGACGAACAGAAAAAGCACGTAGACAAGAAGAGAGGAGTAAAGAAAGTTCAAATAAAGCTCAAGAAAGTCTATTAATTGAGGAAGGTATCCGAGTGAAATCAGAACAAGTAAATAGACAAAGAAATGCTCTTATGAATGGTATGTATCCCCTTCTAGCCGAAGGACTACCTAAGGCTGCTCCAGAAATGCCAAAAGACTTGCCACCCCCATTATTTCCAATTAAGGTACATCCAAAAGGGCATCCCAGAACCGCAGAAGATGTTTTTCTTTCCTCATATCTAGACGACGCAGCTCCCGAATATGCTAACGCCGCACCACATAGACCGTCTGGTGTAGGGGTTCAACGTCAGGATCAGGTATCTGTCCCCGTGCAACAGCAAGTCCCGACGCAAGCGTCAGCAAGCACATCTGTTTCCGCATCTGTCTCCGCAGTCGATTCTACAGGGGTATCGACACCCATAGTTGCTGTGTCACGTTCAACGAACCCATTCACACCCGACGCCCCAGATGGGGCCACGGGAGGTGCTAGCATTACCTTTACACCACCCAGAATAAATAAACTTGTTTTTCAAGAGTCAGCACATTCACGTACACCTAAATTCGTAAGTGAACGTACGCTTAAGGAACTCCTTGTAAATTGTAGATATGACCCAGTGGTTGGTAAAGAGGACGAAATGGTCCTGGCATCATTACGTATCAGGCGAGCCGCAGAGTATTTAGCAAGGTTACCAGGAATGACTACGCATCTAGATAACATATATCATTTTGTTCAAACAGGACGAGATCCAGGATGTATTAACAGAGCTATGGAATTCCAGAAAGTAGAAATACAGGGGGAACTGTTACGTTTCCTCATAAACTGTGTGATCAGAAATCAAGACCGCCCGGGGGTAGACCCGAATGCAATGCTTATTCTTACAAAATGGAGTCAGAATATATCAGAAGGGAGACACGATAAGCAAAATTGTATAATAGCCATGTGCCGAAAAATCCGTAAAGAAATAGAGCGTATTCATGAAGAGAGATTGGGAACAGACGAGTTTGAGCAAGATGAAATGTCCGAATCAGGGAATTCCGCAAGACAGTCAGAGACCATAGCTTATGTAGGCAGAGGAAGATCCTGTGAAAATACTAGATGTTTTTCTGATCCCATACACTCAGTATGCCCAAATAATAGCAGAACGTATCCGACGCCTATAATAAATCTGAAGTCTCCTGAACATTCGTTTCAAGCCGCAGATAAAATATTACGAGAACGAAGGGGTTACCACTTCCTCGATTCCATGGATGAGCAAGAGTTAGCCAGATCAGCCGTTCACTGGATTGACAGTCCTGAAAAATACGGTGATGAGACCGTAGCACACACGTTTTTTAATCTCAGTACAGATGAACAACGTTTAGCTGGAATCTATATGATTCAGCAACTCCTCATATTATATAAGAGCCAACATGCTGACCCTGGTCCTTTACCTGATATATTAACGGAACTACTCACAAACAGATGGAGAGGTTCTAGTAACAAGCTAATTAAAGAGATATTAGTGTCACGTAAGCAGTATGTCCTTTTTGTAAGTCCGGATTCTCTCTCGCTGCCCCGCAGAGAAAGAGCGCCGTACTATATGGATAGACAAAATCCCCTACGAGAAGTGCACCCAATAAAAGGCGAAGACAATGAGTTTCACCGTGTATTTGTTTACACACCCATATCAAAAATGGAATTATTGGAAATGAAGAAAGTAGTACCTAGTCATGACAAAGACCCAGCGGGTTTCCACCGAGAAATTAAAGACATGTTACTGATGGGAGAGTACACCTTTCCTGATATTATGACGATATTAAAGGTGCTTTTGCCTGCTGGCATTTATGAAAAACTGAAAGAAAAAGAGTGGGAAGTGGGTGACCAAAAGATAGACTGGACAGCATTAGCAGAGGAAGAAAGGGGCCGAACTGCAGGTTCAGGGCTCGGGGATAAAGTTAAACTGTTACCAGGTTTACTAGTACAGGTACTGCCACGTTTATTAACTACAAAAAAGGAAGATTGGGGTGCAATCACAGCCTGCAAACAAAAGCAAGATGAAGACACAAGCGATTATTATGCTCGATTTGAAAAATGTTTTGGTATAAATAGTGGTATAAAAGCAAGTAGTGACTCATATCCACATTTATTTGTGACAAAATTAGTGGAAAATGCATTGCCTCCAGTAAAGAATAGAATATTGAAATTCGAGAGTACCTGGCAAAGTAACACTCCGTCACAAATGCTACAAATGTTACAGTATCATCACAATAGAATTAGGGATGAACAAGAACACGAGCATATACGCATGAAGGATACAAAAATGAAAATGCTAGTTTCTCAGACAGTACCAGCAGATGGTCACAAAAAGGGTGTGACACATTCTGGTGATTCTGCAGTTCCTGTAAAAGGAAGCTGCAATTACTGTAAACAACTGGGCCATTATGTACACGATTGTCCAGTCCTGAAACGTAATATAGCTACAGGTATTGCAAAGGAGAGACCACGATTAGTTAGACAAGATCAGAATGAACAAGGAGCTATGCAGCATGGACAGTCCATGCCAGTTCAACAACAGTCCATGCCAGCCTCACAGCAACCCATACAGTTTGTGCCAGCTGCACCGCCGTTGCCTGCTACTGCCACACAAACCACAACACGACAAATGTATCAGACTGCACAGTATGAATACCCTGAGTATCAGCGTTACGCATGAACAAGCCTAGAGAGGGAAGTTGACTTACCGCTTATCGAGATTCCTGTAGATCAAGAAGGACCTTATGTACATAGTGAATTATTAGGTCGAGATAGAAAATTCTTACTCGATACAGGGGCAAGTCGAACAACCATAAAACGTAGTGAAGTTCCAGGGGCACCCCTCTCAGGCTCTCAAAATATTTCCCTTGGTTTTTCAGGAAAACCTATTGTTAATGAAGTATCACAGCCTCTACCACTTACGATAGGACCTTTGACACGAACTACAGATTTATTGCTTACTAAATCATGCCCAGAAAATCTGTTAGGAATTAAAACTCTGAAAGCACTAGGAGCCATAATATGTTGTTCTCCGGAAGGAGTAAGGTTGTTTTTACGTGATTTTAAAGGTCACTATGTGTCTAGAGACATGGATCCCCGACTACAGACTTTACCAGTACATCTATGGGCACAAGGCCCTACGGATGTTGGCTGCATGAACATTACACCCTATCGAGTCACCCTGAAAGCAGGAGTGGTACTACCACGAATGCGACAATACAAGTTACCGCATGATGCTGTAGTGGCTTTGCTGAAAATCATTGATGAGCTGATTGTCCAGGGAGTAGTTGTAGAAACAGACTCCAATGTATGTAATTCACCGATAATTCCGATTCTTAAACGAACTGATCCTACTGCCCCACCAGTGTACCGATTGGTTATTGATTTGCGTGAACTAAACAAGTGCATTGTACCACAATTCCCTGTGGTCCCTGATATATCATCATTGTTGACAGCAATTGATTCCGAAGCAACATTCTTTACTGTAATCGATCTCAAGAATGCCTTTTTCAGCGTCCCAATAGATCCGGAAAGCCAATATTTGTTCGGATTCAGTTTAAATGGGCGCAGCTTTAAATTCTCACGCGCTCCCCAAGGATTCACAGAAAGCCCCAGCATCTACAGCCAAGCACTGAAGAGAGAACTTGACAGTATCCACATGCCAGTCAATACTGCACTGCTTCAATATGTCGATGATCTGCTGATCACAGCGAGAAGCGAGCCAGAATGTGAAAAAGCTTCTCTGACAGTTTTACATTTCCTAGCCGACAAGGGGCACAAGGTGTCTCCTTCTAAGCTGCAATTCTGTGTCCAGCGAGTTATTTATCTTGGTCACTCGCTGTCCAAGGAGGGAAGGCAGCTTACACCAGATCGCATCCAGTTAATTGCTAACATGTCAATACCCCAGACACAAAAGGAGGTGCGAGCTTTCATAGGCCTCACTTCATATTGTAGGCAGTGGATCCCTCAGTACGCTTTTCTAGCAAAACCACTCATTCAGTTAACCACACAGGAGGCAGCCACATCGACTGTTCTCCCTTGGACTCAGGAACATACACAAGCTTTTGAAAGCTTAAAGAAAGCTTTATGTCAAGCACCTGTTTTAGCAACACCATGTTATAGCAAACATTTTACACTCTTTGTTACAGAACGCGAAGGTACTGCCTTGTCAGTACTCACTCAGGATCAAGCAGGATCACGCAAGCCATGTGCTTATTTTTCCAGTACATTAGATCCCGTAGCTCAGGCTTTGCCTGCATGTCTGAAATCAGTGGCAGCGACAGCTTTAGCAATCAGACAAAGCGATGCCATAGTATTAGGACATCCATTGACAGTACAAGTACCACATGCAGTAGAGGTTCTTGTGAACCGAACACAAACACAACACTTGACCATAGCAAGACTTACCGGTTATGAATTGACATTGTTTCAACCACACATAGAGATCCGACGGTGTAATACATTGAATCCTGCTACACTATTACCTGTAATTGGAACAGACCCACTAGCTCATGATTGTGTTGAAATCATTGAAATAAAGACGAAACCTAGACAAGACTTGACAGACGTTCCGTTGTTAGATCCAGACCTGACGTTGTATGTAGACGGATCGTGCATGAGAACAAGTACAGGAGATTTAGTGGCCGCGTATGCAGTCACAACAGACACTGAAGTTATTGAGACAAATTGTATAGATACTTTGTCCGCCCAAGCAGCAGAACTTATTGCTCTAACACAAGCCTGTATTCAAGCCACAAATAAGAAAGTTAATGTATACACTGACTCACGTTATGCATTCGGAGTTGTACACGACTTCGGCGTGTTGTGGCGAGAGAGAGGTTATTTAACTTCCCATGGTGCCCACATTCAGCACGGACCCCTCATTCATGCTTTGTTAAACGCAATACATCTACCCACTGCTATATCGATTATGAAATGTAAAGCACACACGAAGGTTACTGATATCATTTCTCAAGGCAATGATTTAGCTGACAGAACAGCTAAACAGACTGCTCAGAATCGCACATTAGACATGACAAAGCCAATAGTTCAGACACCAACACAGTGTATGACAATTAAGGATCCCGCACTTGACGTAATTGATATACAGACACATGCCACAGCAGAAGAAATAAAGAAGTGGACTGAACTAGGAGGGATCCAGACAGATCAAGGATGGATGACGAAGGAGAAATCTGTATGGTTTCTCCCTGATTCCATGGTTCAAGCCATTATAGCTACAGTTCACAGTCCAGCACATTTAGGAGAGAAGGCTATGCTAGACAGCATTCAGCACATTTGGTTCAACAAACATTTACGAGCAGCAGCTAAACAAAAGGTTCGTACCTGTATGATATGTTGTCAGTTTAATCCAGGAAAGAGTGTTCCCGTAGAGCAGGGTGGATTTCAGCCTCCTGACCATCCTTTTGAAGTCCTCCAGATGGATTATATTCAGATGGAACGTTGTCGAGGATTCAAATATGTTCTCGTAGTTGTCTGCGCTCTCTCCCGTTGGACAGAGGCGTATCCCGTATCAGATTACACTGCCCCGACTACTGCCAAGCAGCTAGTTCGAGAATTCTTCCCACGGTACGGTTTACCACGTGTTGTATATTCAGATAACGGCCAGCCTTTCTCATCCGAATTAATGAAACATGTCTCACTTTTGTTGGGATATCAGTGGAAATTCCACTGTGTCCGACACCCCGAGGCAGCAGGTCTCGTGGAACGACATAATCAACTTTTAAAAATCAGACTGTCTAAAATATGTCAGGAGAAAGGTGTGGACTGGATAGTAGCTTTACCAGTTGCGCTATTTTACATGAGGATGGTAGCACACTCTCGAACAGGGCTATCCCCTTATGAGGTGATCTTTGGTAGACCACCGAATATGTGGGGGACGCCTATACCCCGTAAAATAACTGATGTTGATTGTAATATGCTGACAGATTACCTGGCTTCCTTGATGTCTGCACTACAATCTTGTCGTTCACAGGTAGTCGCAGCTTTTCCCGACAACACCGAGGTGAAACCTCATGATGTAATTCCCGGCGATTATGTTCTCGTCAGGAATTTTGATCGGAAAACCCAACTGGAGCCAAGGTGGAGGCGTCCTAAGTTGGTCCTGCTGACGACCAGAACAGCTGTGAAGATCGAAGGGAGAAAAGGCTGGGTGCATTCCAGCCATATAAAGAAATTTCATGGACTTCCTCCTGACACAAACAGTACTCCCCGTGTGTCTTCCCCCATTGACTCAAAGCTACCTTTGGCTGAGGCCAGTAGCACCGAACTTTACAAGCAGAAACTCAGGTCCAGATCTAAACTGTCGGACGATTTGATTGTTTAAGTCCTCTCCAAGGTGAAGCGGTTGAATCTGTCCCGACATGTATCCCTTAGGTCTGAATCATGTAGAGTCCAGAATCATAATGAAACGACATGCTTATTGTAAATTACTGCGTAACCACTGTATTGTGACTTTATTAATTTTGTTTTTCTTGAGTTTTTTAGTTACTGCAAGTATATTGTTGCATATGTATTATCCTGTTTCTAAACGTGCTTTCAATATAACTGATGAACATTCTTTTAGTGAATTCCCCCCACATGAGTTGTCCTATAGACTTGCGCTGCGCAATAACACATTCATTAGTATGTTACATCATTCCCATCAGACTAGTAATGCCACCAATTGTTGGGTGTGTGGCCGACTCCCTCCCTATCAGAATAACAAAGGAGTTCTGCCTTTCTTTCCACATCCGTTCACACACAATGGCTCCTGTGGAGCATGGTTTAGTTTATTAAATTCCATAGACCCAGACACAGCAGTTTATCAACAACATTGGATATGGGGAAATCTGAATCTAGTTTTATTCAAAGTCTGTCACCCTAATAAGGAGGGTCACCCCAGTAGAACAGGAACTGATTTAGAAAATGAAGTGTATAAATTAGGTAATTTTACGCCTAATCTTATGATTTTGAATGTCAAATCCGAAGTTGAACTAATTCTGCCCACTATGTCAGTATTTCCAGTTAAGGGTGAATTATGTGTGAGAAAAGTTGGTTCCATACACATGGGCCATAGCCAATGCGTTACTACAGTAGAATATAGTGATCAAGGTAAATCTTCATTTAGAGCTTCTCGCCATTCTTACTTTATATGTGGTCAGACTGCATATATGCGTTTGCCTCTAGATTGGGATGGTACCTGTTACATAGCATTCCTTCTGCCACCTGTTTTTCTAGCTCCCCCTGATTATTATCGAAATGTTCATTTAGTACACAATAGAGAGCGAAGAGATCTCCCAGTTGTCGATTATACTGAGACGGCATGGGACAAGTATGCAGATTTCAATAAAGGTATCTTTCCCTATATAGGTACAATATCAAATAGTAAGCTGATACGTAGACTCACCAAGACTCTTGAAGCTGTAGTAAATGAGACTATAGCCGCCCTAGGCAATCTGACAGAGGAACAATCAGTGATGAGAATTGTTGTTCTCCAGAATCGTCTTGTCCTTGACGTCATCCTGGCCGATAGGGGCGGAGCTTGCAGGGTCATCGGATCCAGCTGCTGCATATTCATACCAGAAAATTCGCCATCTGTATATAAAGCTATAACACGCCTTCATAAGATTGTAAGCCAGATACACGAAAATCCAGGCACTTGGACGTGGTCCGGGTGGTTTTGGAGTGTGATATCAGCCTGGGGATGGAGAGTTCTATCCTTCCTAGGTATTGGCCTTCTTATGCTCTTCAGTTGTTGTTTATGCCTGCAATGTGGACCAGCGATTTGTGGTCTGTGTGCCACATCATGCATTCCATATCACAGTTCTCGTTCAAAATGCCGGAAGAAGAAGGAAGAAGAAATGATGCTCCATGAGCAAATCGATGGAATGATGAAGATTGATATCTCTTGAAGGGCAAGTAGGGGACAAGGAGGGAATGTGGAAATGTGGATTTTCCTGATCAGTTATGTCCCCTATCTTGGACCCCAACGGTTCTATATGCATGTTACAAGTACATGTATGTTCCCTCTAGTTCCAGTTTCTAAGACGCAAACATATGTGTGTCTACCGTCGACATGTTCTCTGTCAAATCCGCCATCGATGGGCTGGATATTCGATTCCTAAGTATGAAAGGCCACCGACTTTATATGGCTAAGTTACTCCATTTTTACAGTTCAGGCAAGTAGGCCCGATTCTGTCCTCAAAGCCTTTCCCTGCTCTCTGTCTTTGACAGCTTCAGCTTGAGCTCGCATCTGTATCCATGAACTTTGCCCTACTCCCTGTGCAGCTAACGGTGCCTGCCTCGGCCAGTTTTCGCCTGCCTGCCAAGAAGCTGTATTTCACCTTCGAATTATCTATTTTGCTCTTCAGCCGATGCATTCCTGTCTAGTGATTTAGGTAAACATTTCCTTTAGCTCACAAGCAAAGGACTCGGCCTTTCCGTCCTCCTGCAAGTGATTCATAGCCCTGCTGCCATGGAAAGTTTTCTGCCCCTCGCATCTCATATAGACACTTAGGCGTTTGTGCACGCACACAGTCAGTATAGACTAGATTCTGTCCGAGAGTCCTTCCTTGTGGATAACATAGTTCTTTAAACATAGGATGTTAGATATGATTTGGGATTAGGTTGACTTGACCCCCCAGACTTCTCGTCTCCACATGTAGAGCTAAATGTCAAGTCCCCTTCACCCCCTAGTTGCACGTCAATCACACGTCATGCTGCTGCGCGCGCATCTATGCCAAGTATTATCTTATAGATCCACCTATGTCTGATAATCCTAACCAATCATGTTTCTTTTATTCCTTATTACGCCTAGTTTCGATTACGTACCTGTTTTGTCACTTTTCTTATCAAATGTTACGCCTTCTACATTCGTTTCATTGTAATGTACTTATTATAAAAATGCATGTCTGTCAATAAAGTATTGTACTTCACTTCCTGAACCCTCGTGGTGACGGAACCTGAAGGCCGCGACTCGAGTCGGCCATTTTTGATGGAATAAAGCCCATTTAGAAACTCTTATACCACGGATTCTGCCTCTTGTTATTCTGAGCTATTTTATTTTATTTCAAGATCCCGTATGAAATTCAGTCCGGTAAAGAAGATTTTTGTTTACCACAGTATGAGTCTAAGACCTTAGCTATTAGGCCAGAGTAAGAGTTAAGACCTTAACCATTAGGCCAGAGTACGAGTCTAAGACCTTAGCTATTAGGCCAGAGTAAGAGTTAAGACCTTAACCTGTAGGCCAGAGTAAGAGTTAAGACCTTAACCATTAGGCCAGAGTACGAGTCTAAGACCTTAGCTATTAGGCCAGAGTACGAGTTTAAGACCTTAGCTATTAGGCCAGAGTAAGAGTTAAGACCTTAACCATTAGGCCAGAGTACGAGTCAAAGACCTTAGCTATTAGGCCAGAGTAAGAGTTAAGACCTTAGCTATTAGGCCAGAGTAAGAGTTAAGACCTTAACCATTAGGCCAGAGCAAGAGTCTAAGACCTTAGCTATTAGGCCAGAGTAAGAGTTAAGACCTTAGCTATTAGGCCAGAGTAAGAGTTAAGACCTTAACCATTAGTCCAGAGTACGATTCTAAGACCTTAGCTATTAGGCCAGAGTAAGAGTTAAGACCTTAACCATTAGGCCAGAGTACGAGTCTAAGACCTTAGCTATTAGGCCAGAGTAAGAGTTAAGACCTTAACCAGTAGGCCAGAGTAAGAGTTAAGACCTTAACCATTAGGCCAGAGCACGAGTCTAAGACCTTAGCTATTAGGCCAGAGTAAGAGTTAAGACCTTAACCATTAGGCCAGAGTACGAGTCTAAGACCTTAGCTTTTAGGCCAGAGAAAGAGTTAAGACCTTAGCTATTAGGCCAGAGTAAGAGTTAAGACCTTAACCATTGGGCCATAGTGCGTGTCTAAGACCTTAGCTATTAGGCCAGAGTAAGACTTAAGACCTTAACAAGTAGGCCAGAGTACGAGTCTAAGACCTTAGCTATTAGGCCAGAGTAAGAGTTAAGACCTTAAACTGTAGGCCATAGTACGAGTCTAAGACCTTAGCTATTAGGCCAGAGTAAGAGTTAAGACCTTAGCTATTATGCCAGAGTAAGAGTTAAGACCTTAACCATTAGGCCAGTGTACGAGTCTAAGACCGTAGCTATTAGGCCAGAGTAATAGTTAAGACCTTAACTATTAGGCCAGAGTAAAAGTTAAGAGCTTAACCTGTAGGCGATAGTACGAGTCTAAGACCTTAGCTATTATTCCAGAGTAAGAGTTAAGACCTTAACAATTAGGCCAGAGTATGAGTATAAGACCTTAGCTATTAGGCCAGAGTAAGAGTTAAGACCTTAACCATTAGGCCAGAGTACGAGTCTAAGACCTTAGCTAATAGGCCAGAGTAAGAGTTAAGACCTTAACCAGTAGGCCAGAGTACGAGTCTAAGACCTTAGCTATTAGGCCAGAGTACGAGTCTAAGACCTTAGCTTTTAGGCCAGAGTAAAAGTTACAACCTTAACCAGTAGGTCAGAGAACGAGTCTAAGACCTTAGCTATTAGGCCAGAGTACGAGTCTAAGACCTTAGCTATTTGGCCAGAGTACGAGTCTAAGACCTTAGCTATTAGGCCAGAGTAAGAGTTAAGACCTTAACCATTAGGCCAGACTAAGAGTTAAGACCTTAACCTGTAGGCCATAGTATGAGTCTAAGACCTTAGCTATTAGGCCAGAGTAAGAGTTAAGACCTTAGCTATTAGGCCAGAGTAAGAGTTAAGACCTTAACCAGTAGGCCGGAGTACGAGTCTAAGACCTTAGCTATTTGGTCAGAGTAAGAGTTAAGACCTTAACCAGTAGGCCAGAGTAAGAGTTAAGACCTTAACCTGTAGGCCATAGTAAGAGTTAAGACCTTAACCATTAGGCCAGAGTACAAGTCTAAGACCTTAGCTATTAGGCCAGAGTACGAGTCTAAGACCTTAGCTATTAGGCCAGAGTAAGAGTTAAGACCTTAACCATTAGGCCAGAGTACGAGTCAAAGACCTTAGCTATTAGGCCAGAGTAAGAGTTAAGACCTTAGCTATTAGGCCAGAGTAAGAGTTAAGACCTTAACCATTAGGTCAGAGTACGATTCTAAGACCTTAGCTATTAGGCCAGAGTAAGAGTTAAGACCTTAACCATTAGGCCAGAGTACGAGTCTAAGACCTTAGCTATTATGCCAGAGTAAGAGTTAAGACCTTAAACAGTAGGCCAGAGTAAGAGTTAAGACCTTAACCATTAGGCCAGAGCACGAGTCTAAAACCTTAGCTATTAGGCCAGAATAAGATTTAGGACCCTAATCATTAGGCCAGAGTACGAGTCTAAGACCTTAGCTATTAGGCCAGGGAAAGAGTTAAGACCTTAGCTATTAGGCCAGAGTAAGAGTTAAGACCTTAACCATTAGGCCATAGTACGAGTCTAAGACCTTAGCTATTAGGCCAGAGTAAGACTTAAGACCTTAACCAGTAGGCCAGAGTACGAGTCTAAGACCTTAGCTATTAGGCCAGAGTAAGAGTTAAGACCTTAAACTGTAGGCCATAGTACGAGACTAAGACCTTAGCTATTAGGCCAGAGTAAGAGTTAAGACCTTAGCTATTAGGCCAGAGTAAGAGTTAAGACCTTAACCATTAGGCCAGAGTACGAGTCTAAGACCGTAGCTATTAGGCCAGAGTAATAGTTAAGACCTTAACTATTAGGCCAGAGTAAAAGTTAATAGCTTAACCTGTAGGTGATAGTACGAGTCTAAGACCTTAGCTATTATTCCAGAGTAAGAGTTAAGACCTTAACAATTAGGCCAGAGTACGAGTCTAAGACCTTAGCTATTAGGCCAGAGTAAGAGTTAAGACCTTAACCATTAGGCCAGAGTACGAGTCTAAGATCTTAGCTATTAGGCCAGAGTAAGAGTTAAGACCTTAACCAGTAGGCCAGAGTACGAGTCTAAGACCTTAGCTATTAGGCCAGAGTACGAGTCTAAGACCTTAGCTATTAGGCCAGAGTAAGAGTTACAACCTTAACCAGTAGGCCAGAGAACGAGTCTAAGACCTTAGCTATTAGGCCAGAGTACGAGTCTAAGACCTTAGCTATTTGGCCAGAGTACGAGTCTAAGACCTTAGCTATTAGGCCAGAGTAAGAGTTAAGACCTTAACCATTAGGCCAGACTAAGAGTTAAGACCTTAACCTGTAGGCCATAGCAAGTAAGAGTTAAGACAGTAGCTATGAGGCCAGAGTAAGAGTCCAAGACCTTAACCATTAGGCCAGAGTAAGAGTTAAGACAGTAGCTATGAGGCCAGAGTAAGAGTTTAGACAGTAGCTATTAGGCCAGAGTAATAGTTAAGACCTTAACTATTAGGCCAGAGTAAAAGTTAAGAGCTTAACCTGTAGGTGATAGTACGAGTCTAAGACCTTAGCTATTATTCCAGAGTAAGAGTTAAGACCTTAACAATTAGGCCAGAGTACGAGTCTAAGACCTTAGCTATTAGGCCAGAGTAAGAGTTAAGACCTTAACCATTAGGCCATAGTACGAGTCTAAGACCTTAGCTATTAGGCCAGAGTAAGACTTAAGACCTTAACCAGTAGGCCAGAGTACGAGTCTAAGACCTTAGCTATTAGGCCAGAGTAAGAGTTAAGACCTTAAACTGTAGGCCATAGTACGAGTCTAAGACCTTAGCTATTAGGCCAGAGTAAGAGTTAAGACCTTAGCTATTAGGCCAGAATAAGAGTTAAGACCTTAACCATTAGGCCAGAGTACGAGTCTAAGACCGTAGCTATTAGGCGAGAGTAATAGTTAGGACCTGAACTATTAGGCCAGAGTAAAAGTTAAGAGCTTAACCTGTAGGCGATAGTACGAGTCTAAGACCTTAGCTATTTTTCCAGAGTAAGAGTTAAGACCTTATCAATTAGGCCAGAGTACGAGTCTAAGACCTTAGCTATTAGGCCAGAGTAAGAGTTAAGACCTTAACCATTAGGCCAGAGTACGAGTCTAAGACCTTAGCTATTAGGCCAGAGTAAGAGTTAAGACCTTAACCAGTAGGCCAGAGTACGAGTCTAAGACCTTAGCTATTAGGCCAGAGTACGAGTCTAAGACCTTAGCTATTAGGCCAGAGTAAGAGTTACAACCTTAACCAGTAGGCCAGAGAACGAGTCTAAGATCTTAGCTATTTGGCCAGAGTACGAGTCTAAGACCTTAGCTATTAGGCCAGAGTAAGAGTTAAGACCTTAACCATTAGGCCAGACTAAGAATTAAGACCTTAACCTGTAGGCCATAGTACGAGTCTAAGACCTTAGCTATTAGGCCAGAGTAAGAGTTAAGACCTTAACCTTTAGGCCAGAGTATGAGTCTAAGACCTTAGCTATTAGGCCAGAGTAAGAGTTAAGACCTTAACCATTAGGCCAGAGTACGAGTCTAAGACCTTAGCTATTAGGCCAGAGTAAGAGTTAAGACCTTAACCTGTAGGCCAGAGTAAGAGTTAAGACCTTAACCATTAGGCCAGAGTACGAGTCTAAGACCTTAGCTATTAGGCCAGAGTACGAGTTTAAGACCTTAGCTATTAGGCCAGAGTAAGAGTTAAGACCTTAACCATTAGGCCAGAGTACGAGTCAAAGACCTTAGCTATTAGGCCAGAGTAAGAGTTAAGACCTTAGCTATTAGGCCAGAGTAAGAGTTAAGACCTTAACCATTAGGCCAGAGCACGAGTCTAAGACCTTAGCTATTAGGCCAGAGTAATAGTTAAGACCTTAGCTATTAGGCCAGAGTAAGAGTTAAGACCTTAACCATTAGTCCAGAGTACGATTCTAAGACCTTAGCTATTAGGCCAGAGTAAGAGTTAAGACCTTAACCATTAGGCCAGAGTACGAGTCTAAGACCTTAGCTATTAGGCCAGAGTAAGAGTTAAGACCTTAACCAGTAGGCCAGAGTAAGAGTTAAGACCTTAACCATTAGGCCAGAGCACGAGTCTAAGACCTTAGCTATTAGGCCAGAGTAAGAGTTAAGACCTTAACCATTAGGCCAGAGTACGAGTCTAAGACCTTAGCTTTTAGGCCAGAGAAAGAGTTAAGACCTTAGCTATTAGGCCAGAGTAAGAGTTAAGACCTTAACCATTGGGCCATAGTGCGTGTCTAAGACCTTAGCTATTAGGCCAGAGTAAGACTTAAGACCTTAACAAGTAGGCCAGAGTACGAGTCTAAGACCTTAGCTATTAGGCCAGAGTAAGAGTTAAGACCTTAAACTGTAGGCCATAGTACGAGTCTAAGACCTTAGCTATTAGGCCAGAGTAAGAGTTAAGACCTTAGCTATTATGCCAGAGTAAGAGTTAAGACCTTAACCATTAGGCCAGTGTACGAGTCTAAGACCGTAGCTATTAGGCCATAGTAATAGTTAAGACCTTAACTATTAGGCCAGAGTAAAAGTTAAGAGCTTAACCTGTAGGCGATAGTACGAGTCTAAGACCTTAGCTATTATTCCAGAGTAAGAGTTAAGACCTTAACAATTAGGCCAGAGTATGAGTATAAGACCTTAGCTATTAGGCCAGAGTAAGAGTTAAGACCTTAACCATTAGGCCAGAGTACGAGTCTAAGACCTTAGCTAATAGGCCAGAGTAAGAGTTAAGACCTTAACCAGTAGGCCAGAGTACGAGTCTAAGACCTTAGCTATTAGGCCAGAGTACGAGTCTAAGACCTTAGCTTTTAGGCCAGAGTAAAAGTTACAACCTTAACCAGTAGGTCAGAGAACGAGTCTAAGACCTTAGCTATTAGGCCAGAGTACGAGTCTAAGACCTTAGCTATTTGGCCAGAGTACAAGTCTAAGACCTTAGCTATTAGGCCAGAGTAAGAGTTAAGACCTTAACCATTAGGCCAGACTAAGAGTTAAGACCTTAACCTGTAGGCCATAGTATGAGTCTAAGACCTTAGCTATTAGGCCAGAGTAAGAGTTAAGACCTTAGCTATTAGGCCAGAGTAAGAGTTAAGACCTTAACCAGTAGGCCGGAGTACGAGTCTAAGACCTTAGCTATTTGGTCAGAGTAAGAGTTAAGACCTTAACCAGTAGGCCAGAGTAAGAGTTAAGACCTTAGCTATTAGGCCAGAATAAGAGTTAAGACCTTAACCATTAGGCCAGAGTACGAGTCTAAGACCGTAGCTATTAGGCGAGAGTAATAGTTAGGACCTGAACTATTAGGCCAGAGTAAAAGTTAAGAGCTTAACCTGTAGGCGATAGTACGAGTCTAAGACCTTAGCTATTATTCCAGAGTAAGAGTTAAGACCTTATCAATTAGGCCAGAGTACGAGTCTAAGACCTTAGCTATTAGGCCAGAGTAAGAGTTAAGACCTTAACCATTAGGCCAGAGTACGAGTCTAAGACCTTAGCTATTAGGCCAGAGTAAGAGTTAAGACCTTAACCAGTAGGCCAGAGTACGAGTCTAAGACCTTAGCTATTAGGCCAGAGTACGAGTCTAAGACCTTAGCTATTAGGCCAGAGAAAGAGTTACAACCTTAACCAGTAGGCCAGAGAACGAGTCTAAGACCTTAGCTATTAGGCCAGAGTACGAGTCTAAGACCTTAGCTATTTGGCCAGAGTACGAATCTAAGACCTTAGCTATTAGGCCAGAGTAAGAGTTAAGACCTTAACCATTAGGCCAGACTAAGAGTTAAGACCTTAACCTGTAGGCCATAGTACGAGTCTAAGACCTTAGCTATTAGGCCAGAGTAAGAGTTAAGACCTTAACCATTAGGCCAGAGTATGAGTCTAAGACCTTAGCTATTAGGCCAGAGTAAGAGTTAAGACCTTAACCATTAGGCCAGAGTACGAGTCTAAGACCTTAGCTATTAGGCCAGAGTAAGAGTTAAGACCTTAACCTGTAGGCCAGAGTAAGAGTTAAGACCTTAACCATTAGGCCAGAGTACGAGTCTAAGACCTTAGCTATTAGGCCAGAGTACGAGTTTAAGACCTTAGCTATTAGGCCAGAGTAAGAGTTAAGACCTTAACCATTAGGCCAGAGTACGAGTCAAAGACCTTAGCTATTAGGCCAGAGTAAGAGTTAAGACCTTAGCTATTAGGCCAGAGTAAGAGTTAAGACCTTAACAATTAGGCCAGAGCACGAGTCTAAGACCTTAGCCATTAGGCCAGAGTAAGAGTTAAGACCTTAGCTATTAGGCCAGAGTAAGAGTTAAGACCTTAACCATTAGTCCAGAGTACGATTCTAAGACCTTAGCTATTAGGCCAGAGTAAGAGTTCAGACCTTAACCATTAGGCCAGAGTACGAGTCTAAGACCTTAGCTATTAGGCCAGAGTAAGAGTTAAGACCTTAACCAGTAGGCCAGAGTAAGAGTTTAGACCTTAACCATTAGGCCAGAGCACGAGTCTAAGACCTTAGCTATTAGGCCAGAGTAAGAGTTAAGACCTTAACCATTAGGCCAGAGTACGAGTCTAAGACCTTAGCTATTAGGCCAGAGAAAGAGTTAAGACCTTAGCTATTAGGCCAGAGTAAGAGTTAAGACCTTAACCATTGGGCCATAGTACGAGTCTAAGACCTTAGCTATTAGGCCAGAGTAAGACTTAAGACCTTAACCAGTAGGCCAGAGTACGAGTCTAAGACCTTAGCTATTAGGCCAGAGTAAGAGTTAAGACCTTAAACTGTAGGCCATAGTACGAGTCTAAGACCTTAGCTATTAGGCCAGAGTAAGAGTTAAGACCTTAGCTATTAGGCCAGAGTAAGAGTTAAGACCTTAACCATTAGGCCAGAGTACGATTCTAAGACCTTAGCTATTAGGCCAGAGTAAGAGTTAAGACCTTAACCATTAGGCCAGAGTACGAGTCTAAGACCTTAGCTATTGGGCCAGAGTAAGAGTTAAGACCTTAACCAGTAGGCCAGAGTAAGAGTTAAGACCTTAACCATTAGGCCAGAGCACGAGTCTAAGACCTTAGCTATTAGGCCAGAGTAAGAGTTAAGACCTTAACCATTAGGCCAGAGTACGAGTCTAAGACCTTAGCTATTAGGGCAGAGAAAGAGATAAGACCTTAGCTATTAGGCCAGAGTAAGAGTTAAGACCTTAACCATTAGGCCAGAGTACGAGTCTAAGACCTTAGCTATTAGGCCAGAGAAAGAGTTAAGACCTTAGCTATTAGGCCAGAGTAAGAGTTAAGACCTTAACCATTAGGCCATAGTACGAGTCTAAGACCTTAGCTATTAGGCCAGAGTAAGACTTAAGACCTTAACCAGTAGGCCAGAGTACGAGTCTAAGACCTTAGCTATTAGGCCAGAGTAAGAGTTAAGACCTTAAACTGTAGGCCATAGTACGAGTCTAAGACCTTAGCTATTAGGCCAGAGTAAGAGTTAAGACCTTAGCTATTAGGCCAGAATAAGAGTTAAGACCTTAACCATTAGGCCAGAGTACGAGTCTAAGACCGTAGCTATTAGGCGAGAGTAATAGTTAGGACCTGAACTATTAGGCCAGAGTAAAAGTTAAGAGCTTAACCTGTAGGCGATAGTACGAGTCTAAGACCTTAGCTATTTTTCCAGAGTAAGAGTTAAGACCTTATCAATTAGGCCAGAGTACGAGTCTAAGACCTTAGCTATTAGGCCAGAGTAAGAGTTAAGACCTTAACCATTAGGCCAGAGTACGAGTCTAAGACCTTAGCTATTAGGCCAGAGTAAGAGTTAAGACCTTAACCAGTAGGCCAGAGTACGAGTCTAAGACCTTAGCTATTAGGCCAGAGTACGAGTCTAAGACCTTAGCTATTAGGCCAGAGTAAGAGTTACAACCTTAACCAGTAGGCCAGAGAACGAGTCTAAGATCTTAGCTATTTGGCCAGAGTACGAGTCTAAGACCTTAGCTATTAGGCCAGAGTAAGAGTTAAGACCTTAACCATTAGGCCAGACTAAGAATTAAGACCTTAACCTGTAGGCCATAGTACGAGTCTAAGACCTTAGCTATTAGGCCAGAGTAAGAGTTAAGACCTTAACCTTTAGGCCAGAGTATGAGTCTAAGACCTTAGCTATTAGGCCAGAGTAAGAGTTAAGACCTTAACCATTAGGCCAGAGTACGAGTCTAAGACCTTAGCTATTAGGCCAGAGTAAGAGTTAAGACCTTAACCTGTAGGCCAGAGTAAGAGTTAAGACCTTAACCATTAGGCCAGAGTACGAGTCTAAGACCTTAGCTATTAGGCCAGAGTACGAGTTTAAGACCTTAGCTATTAGGCCAGAGTAAGAGTTAAGACCTTAACCATTAGGCCAGAGTACGAGTCAAAGACCTTAGCTATTAGGCCAGAGTAAGAGTTAAGACCTTAGCTATTAGGCCAGAGTAAGAGTTAAGACCTTAACCATTAGGCCAGAGCACGAGTCTAAGACCTTAGCTATTAGGCCAGAGTAAGAGTTAAGACCTTAGCTATTAGGCCAGAGTAAGAGTTAAGACCTTAACCATTAGTCCAGAGTACGATTCTAAGACCTTAGCTATTAGGCCAGAGTAAGAGTTAAGACCTTAACCATTAGGCCAGAGTACGAGTCTAAGACCTTAGCTATTAGGCCAGAGTAAGAGTTAAGACCTTAACCAGTAGGCCAGAGTAAGAGTTAAGACCTTAACCATTAGGCCAGAGCACGAGTCTAAGACCTTAGCTATTAGGCCAGAGTAAGAGTTAAGACCTTAACCATTAGGCCAGAGTACGAGTCTAAGACCTTAGCTTTTAGGCCAGAGAAAGAGTTAAGACCTTAGCTATTAGGCCAGAGTAAGAGTTAAGACCTTAACCATTGGGCCATAGTGCGTGTCTAAGACCTTAGCTATTAGGCCAGAGTAAGACTTAAGACCTTAACAAGTAGGCCAGAGTACGAGTCTAAGACCTTAGCTATTAGGCCAGAGTAAGAGTTAAGACCTTAAACTGTAGGCCATAGTACGAGTCTAAGACCTTAGCTATTAGGCCAGAGTAAGAGTTAAGACCTTAGCTATTATGCCAGAGTAAGAGTTAAGACCTTAACCATTAGGCCAGTGTACGAGTCTAAGACCGTAGCTATTAGGCCAGAGTAATAGTTAAGACCTTAACTATTAGGCCAGAGTAAAAGTTAAGAGCTTAACCTGTAGGCGATAGTACGAGTCTAAGACCTTAGCTATTATTCCAGAGTAAGAGTTAAGACCTTAACAATTAGGCCAGAGTATGAGTATAAGACCTTAGCTATTAGGCCAGAGTAAGAGTTAAGACCTTAACCATTAGGCCAGAGTACGAGTCTAAGACCTTAGCTAATAGGCCAGAGTAAGAGTTAAGACCTTAACCAGTAGGCCAGAGTACGAGTCTAAGACCTTAGCTATTAGGCCAGAGTACGAGTCTAAGACCTTAGCTTTTAGGCCAGAGTAAAAGTTACAACCTTAACCAGTAGGTCAGAGAACGAGTCTAAGACCTTAGCTATTAGGCCAGAGTACGAGTCTAAGACCTTAGCTATTTGGCCAGAGTACGAGTCTAAGACCTTAGCTATTAGGCCAGAGTAAGAGTTAAGACCTTAACCATTAGGCCAGACTAAGAGTTAAGACCTTAACCTGTAGGCCATAGTATGAGTCTAAGACCTTAGCTATTAGGCCAGAGTAAGAGTTAAGACCTTATCTATTAGGCCAGAGTAAGAGTTAAGACCTTAACCAGTAGGCCGGAGTACGAGTCTAAGACCTTAGCTATTTGGTCAGAGTAAGAGTTAAGACCTTAACCAGTAGGCCAGAGTAAGAGTTAAGACCTTAACCTGTAGGCCATAGTAAGAGTTAAGACCTTAACCATTAGGCCAGAGTACAAGTCTAAGACCTTAGCTATTAGGCCAGAGTACGAGTCTAAGACCTTAGCTATTAGGCCAGAGTAAGAGTTAAGACCTTAACCATTAGGCCAGAGTACGAGTCAAAGACCTTAGCTATTAGGCCAGAGTAAGAGTTAAGACCTTAGCTATTAGGCCAGAGTAAGAGTTAAGACCTTAACCATTAGGTCAGAGTACGATTCTAAGACCTTAGCTATTAGGCCAGAGTAAGAGTTAAGACCTTAACCATTAGGCCAGAGTACGAGTCTAAGACCTTAGCTATTATGCCAGAGTAAGAGTTAAGACCTTAAACAGTAGGCCAGAGTAAGAGTTAAGACCTTAACCATTAGGCCAGAGCACGAGTCTAAAACCTTAGCTATTAGGCCAGAATAAGATTTAGGACCCTAATCATTAGGCCAGAGTACGAGTCTAAGACCTTAGCTATTAGGCCAGGGAAAGAGTTAAGACCTTAGCTATTAGGCCAGAGTAAGAGTTAAGACCTTAACCATTAGGCCATAGTACGAGTCTAAGACCTTAGCTATTAGGCCAGAGTAAGACTTAAGACCTTAACCAGTAGGCCAGAGTACGAGTCTAAGACCTTAGCTATTAGGCCAGAGTAAGAGTTAAGACCTTAAACTGTAGGCCATAGTACGAGACTAAGACCTTAGCTATTAGGCCAGAGTAAGAGTTAAGACCTTAGCTATTAGGCCAGAGTAAGAGTTAAGACCTTAACCATTAGGCCAGAGTACGAGTCTAAGACCGTAGCTATTAGGCCAGAGTAATAGTTAAGACCTTAACTATTAGGCCAGAGTAAAAGTTAAGAGCTTAACCTGTAGGTGATAGTACGAGTCTAAGACCTTAGCTATTATTCCAGAGTAAGAGTTAAGACCTTAACAATTAGGCCAGAGTACGAGTCTAAGACCTTAGCTATTAGGCCAGAGTAAGAGTTAAGACCTTAACCATTAGGCCAGAGTACGAGTCTAAGATCTTAGCTATTAGGCCAGAGTAAGAGTTAAGACCTTAACCAGTAGGCCAGAGTACGAGTCTAAGACCTTAGCTATTAGGCCAGAGTACGAGTCTAAGACCTTAGCTATTAGGCCAGAGTAAGAGTTACAACCTTAACCAGTAGGCCAGAGAACGAGTCTAAGACCTTAGCTATTAGGCCAGAGTACGAGTCTAAGACCTTAGCTATTTGGCCAGAGTACGAGTCTAAGACCTTAGCTATTAGGCCAGAGTAAGAGTTAAGACCTTAACCATTAGGCCAGACTAAGAGTTAAGACCTTAACCTGTAGGCCATAGCAAGTAAGAGTTAAGACAGTAGCTATGAGGCCAGAGTAAGAGTCCAAGACCTTAACCATTAGGCCAGAGTAAGAGTTAAGACAGTAGCTATGAGGCCAGAGTAAGAGTTTAGACAGTAGCTATTAGGCCAGAGTAATAGTTAAGACCTTAACTATTAGGCCAGAGTAAAAGTTAAGAGCTTAACCTGTAGGTGATAGTACGAGTCTAAGACCTTAGCTATTATTCCAGAGTAAGAGTTAAGACCTTAACAATTAGGCCAGAGTACGAGTCTAAGACCTTAGCTATTAGGCCAGAGTAAGAGTTAAGACCTTAACCATTAGGCCATAGTACGAGTCTAAGACCTTAGCTATTAGGCCAGAGTAAGACTTAAGACCTTAACCAGTAGGCCAGAGTACGAGTCTAAGACCTTAGCTATTAGGCCAGAGTAAGAGTTAAGACCTTAAACTGTAGGCCATAGTACGAGTCTAAGACCTTAGCTATTAGGCCAGAGTAAGAGTTAAGACCTTAGCTATTAGGCCAGAATAAGAGTTAAGACCTTAACCATTAGGCCAGAGTACGAGTCTAAGACCGTAGCTATTAGGCGAGAGTAATAGTTAGGACCTGAACTATTAGGCCAGAGTAAAAGTTAAGAGCTTAACCTGTAGGCGATAGTACGAGTCTAAGACCTTAGCTATTTTTCCAGAGTAAGAGTTAAGACCTTATCAATTAGGCCAGAGTACGAGTCTAAGACCTTAGCTATTAGGCCAGAGTAAGAGTTAAGACCTTAACCATTAGGCCAGAGTACGAGTCTAAGACCTTAGCTATTAGGCCAGAGTAAGAGTTAAGACCTTAACCAGTAGGCCAGAGTACGAGTCTAAGACCTTAGCTATTAGGCCAGAGTACGAGTCTAAGACCTTAGCTATTAGGCCAGAGTAAGAGTTACAACCTTAACCAGTAGGCCAGAGAACGAGTCTAAGATCTTAGCTATTTGGCCAGAGTACGAGTCTAAGACCTTAGCTATTAGGCCAGAGTAAGAGTTAAGACCTTAACCATTAGGCCAGACTAAGAATTAAGACCTTAACCTGTAGGCCATAGTACGAGTCTAAGACCTTAGCTATTAGGCCAGAGTAAGAGTTAAGACCTTAACCTTTAGGCCAGAGTATGAGTCTAAGACCTTAGCTATTAGGCCAGAGTAAGAGTTAAGACCTTAACCATTAGGCCAGAGTACGAGTCTAAGACCTTAGCTATTAGGCCAGAGTAAGAGTTAAGACCTTAACCTGTAGGCCAGAGTAAGAGTTAAGACCTTAACCATTAGGCCAGAGTACGAGTCTAAGACCTTAGCTATTAGGCCAGAGTACGAGTTTAAGACCTTAGCTATTAGGCCAGAGTAAGAGTTAAGACCTTAACCATTAGGCCAGAGTACGAGTCAAAGACCTTAGCTATTAGGCCAGAGTAAGAGTTAAGACCTTAGCTATTAGGCCAGAGTAAGAGTTAAGACCTTAACCATTAGGCCAGAGCACGAGTCTAAGACCTTAGCTATTAGGCCAGAGTAAGAGTTAAGACCTTAGCTATTAGGCCAGAGTAAGAGTTAAGACCTTAACCATTAGTCCAGAGTACGATTCTAAGACCTTAGCTATTAGGCCAGAGTAAGAGTTAAGACCTTAACCATTAGGCCAGAGTACGAGTCTAAGACCTTAGCTATTAGGCCAGAGTAAGAGTTAAGACCTTAACCAGTAGGCCAGAGTAAGAGTTAAGACCTTAACCATTAGGCCAGAGCACGAGTCTAAGACCTTAGCTATTAGGCCAGAGTAAGAGTTAAGACCTTAACCATTAGGCCAGAGTACGAGTCTAAGACCTTAGCTTTTAGGCCAGAGAAAGAGTTAAGACCTTAGCTATTAGGCCAGAGTAAGAGTTAAGACCTTAACCATTGGGCCATAGTGCGTGTCTAAGACCTTAGCTATTAGGCCAGAGTAAGACTTAAGACCTTAACAAGTAGGCCAGAGTACGAGTCTAAGACCTTAGCTATTAGGCCAGAGTAAGAGTTAAGACCTTAAACTGTAGGCCATAGTACGAGTCTAAGACCTTAGCTATTAGGCCAGAGTAAGAGTTAAGACCTTAGCTATTATGCCAGAGTAAGAGTTAAGACCTTAACCATTAGGCCAGTGTACGAGTCTAAGACCGTAGCTATTAGGCCAGAGTAATAGTTAAGACCTTAACTATTAGGCCAGAGTAAAAGTTAAGAGCTTAACCTGTAGGCGATAGTACGAGTCTAAGACCTTAGCTATTATTCCAGAGTAAGAGTTAAGACCTTAACAATTAGGCCAGAGTATGAGTATAAGACCTTAGCTATTAGGCCAGAGTAAGAGTTAAGACCTTAACCATTAGGCCAGAGTACGAGTCTAAGACCTTAGCTAATAGGCCAGAGTAAGAGTTAAGACCTTAACCAGTAGGCCAGAGTACGAGTCTAAGACCTTAGCTATTAGGCCAGAGTACGAGGCTAAGACCTTAGCTTTTAGGCCAGAGTAAAAGTTACAACCTTAACCAGTAGGTCAGAGAACGAGTCTAAGACCTTAGCTATTAGGCCAGAGTACGAGTCTAAGACCTTAGCTATTTGGCCAGAGTACGAGTCTAAGACCTTAGCTATTAGGCCAGAGTAAGAGTTAAGACCTTAACCATTAGGCCAGACTAAGAGTTAAGACCTTAACCTGTAGGCCATAGTATGAGTCTAAGACCTTAGCTATTAGGCCAGAGTAAGAGTTAAGACCTTAGCTATTAGGCCAGAGTAAGAGTTAAGACCTTAACCAGTAGGCCGGAGTACGAGTCTAAGACCTTAGCTATTTGGTCAGAGTAAGAGTTAAGACCTTAACCAGTAGGCCAGAGTAAGAGTTAAGACCTTAACCTGTAGGCCATAGTAAGAGTTAAGACCTTAACCATTAGGCCAGAGTACAAGTCTAAGACCTTAGCTATTAGGCCAGAGTACGAGTCTAAGACCTTAGCTATTAGGCCAGAGTAAGAGTTAAGACCTTAACCATTAGGCCAGAGTACGAGTCAAAGACCTTAGCTATTAGGCCAGAGTAAGAGTTAAGACCTTAGCTATTAGGCCAGAGTAAGAGTTAAGACCTTAACCATTAGGTCAGAGTACGATTCTAAGACCTTAGCTATTAGGCCAGAGTAAGAGTTAAGACCTTAACCATTAGGCCAGAGTACGAGTCTAAGACCTTAGCTATTATGCCAGAGTAAGATTTAGGACCTTAATCATTAGGCCAGAGTACGAGTCTAAGACCTTAGCTATTAGGCCAGAATAAGATTTAGGACCTTAATCATTAGGCCAGAGTACGAGTCTAAGACCTTAGCTATTAGGCCAGGGAAAGAGTTAAGACCTTAGCTATTAGGCCAGAGTAAGAGTTAAGACCTTAACCATTAGGCCATAGTACGAGTCTAAGACCTTAGCTATTAGGCCAGAGTAAGACTTAAGACCTTAACCAGTAGGCCAGAGTACGAGTCTAAGACCTTAGCTATTAGGCCAGAGTAAGAGTTAAGACCTTAAACTGTAGGCCATAGTACGAGACTAAGACCTTAGCTATTAGGCCAGAGTAAGAGTTAAGACCTTAGCTATTAGGCCAGAGTAAGAGTTAAGACCTTAACCATTAGGCCAGAGTACGAGTCTAAGACCGTAGCTATTAGGCCAGAGTAATAGTTAAGACCTTAACTATTAGGCCAGAGTAAAAGTTAAGAGCTTAACCTGTAGGTGATAGTACGAGTCTAAGACCTTAGCTATTATTCCAGAGTAAGAGTTAAGACCTTAACAATTAGGCCAGAGTACGAGTCTAAGACCTTAGCTATTAGGCCAGAGTAAGAGTTAAGACCTTAACCATTAGGCCAGAGTACGAGTCTAAGATCTTAGCTATTAGGCCAGAGTAAGAGTTAAGACCTTAACCAGTAGGCCAGAGTACGAGTCTAAGACCTTAGCTATTAGGCCAGAGTACGAGTCTAAGACCTTAGCTATTAGGCCAGAGTAAGAGTTACAACCTTAACCAGTAGGCCAGAGAACGAGTCTAAGACCTTAGCTATTAGGCCAGAGTACGAGTCTAAGACCTTAGCTATTTGGCCAGAGTACGAGTCTAAGACCTTAGCTATTAGGCCAGAGTAAGAGTTAAGACCTTAACCATTAGGCCAGACTAAGAGTTAAGACCTTAACCTGTAGGCCATAGCAAGTAAGAGTTAAGACAGTAGCTATGAGGCCAGAGTAAGAGTCCAAGACCTTAACCATTAGGCCAGAGTAAGAGTTAAGACAGTAGCTATGAGGCCAGAGTAAGAGTTTAGACAGTAGCTATTAGGTCAGAGAAGAGTTAAGACAGTAGCTATGAGGCCAGAGTAAGAGTTAAGACAGTAGCTATGAGGCCAGAGTAAGAGTTATGACAGTAAGAGTTAAGAGCTTAAACTGTAGGCGATAGTACGAGTCTAAGACCTTAGCTAATATTCCAGAGTAAGAGTTAAGACCTTATCCATTAGGCCAGAGTACGAGTCTAAGACCTTAGCTATTAGGCCAGAGTAAGAGTTAAGACCTTAAACAGTAGGCCAGAGTAAGAGTTAAGACCTTAACCATTAGGCCAGAGCACGAGTCTAAGACCTTAGCTATTAGGCCAGAGTAAGAGTTAAGACCTTATCCATTAGGCCAGAGTACGAGTCTAAGACCTTAGCTATTAGGCCAGAGTAAGAGTTAAGACCTTAAACAGTAGGCCAGAGTAAGAGTTAAGACCTTAACCATTAGGCCAGAGCATGAGTCTAAGACCTTAGCTATTAGGCCAGAGTAAGAGTTAAGACCTTAACAATTAGGCCAGAGTACGAGTCTAAGACCTTAGCTATTAGGCCAGAGTAGGAGTTAAGACCTTAACCATTAGGCCAGAGTACGAGTCTAAGACCTTAGCTATTAGGCCAGAGTAAGAGTTAAGACCTTAACCAGTGGGCCAGAGTACGAGTCTAAGACCTTAGCTATTAGGCCAGAGTACGAGTCTAAGACCTTAGCTATTAGGCCAGAGTAAGAGTTACAACCTTAACCAGTAGGCCAGAGAACGAGTCTAAGACCTTAGCTATTAGGCCAGAGTACGAGTCTAAGACCTTAGCTATTTGGCCAGAGTACGAGTCTAAGACCTTAGCTATTAGGCCAGAGTAAGAGTTAAGACCTTAACCATTAGGCCAGACTAAGAGTTAAGACCTTAACCTGTAGGCCATAGTACGAGTCTAAGACCTTAGCTATTAGGCCAGAGATAGAGTTAAGACATTAACCATAAGGCCAGAGTATGAGTCTAAGACCTTAGCTATTAGGCCAGAGTAAGGGTTAAGACCTTAACCATTAGGCCAGAGTACGAGTCTAAGACCTTAGCTATTAGGCCAGAGTAAGAGTTAAGACCTTAACCAGTAGGCCAGAGTAAGAGTTAAGACCTTAACCTGTAGGCCAGAGTAAGAGTTAAGACCTTAACCATTAGGCCAGAGTACGAGTCTAAGACCTTAGCTATTAGGCCAGAGTACGAGTTTAAGACCTTAGCTATTAGGCCAGAGTAAGAGTTAAGACCTTAACCATTAGGCCAGAGTACGAGTCAAAGACCTTAGCTATTAGGCCAGAGTAACAGTTAAGACCTTAGCTATTAGGCCAGAGTAAGAGTTAAGACCTTAACCATTAGGCCAGAGTACGAGTCTAAGACCTTAGCTATTAGGCCAGAGTAAGAGTTAAGACCTTAGCTATTAGGCCAGAGTAAGAGTTAAGACCTTAACCATTAGGCCAGAGTACGATTCTAAGACCTTAGCTATTAGGCCAGAGTAAGAGTTAAGACCTTAACCATTAGGCCAGAGTACGAGTCTAAGACCTTAGCTATTAGGCCAGAGTAAGAGTTAAGACCTTAAACAGTAGGCCAGAGTAAGAGTTAAGACCTTAACCATTAGGCCAGAGCACGAGTCTAAGACCTTAGCTATTAGGCCATAGTAAGAGTTAAGACCTTAACCATTAGGCCAGAGTACGAATCTAAGACCTTAGCTATTAGGCCAGAGAAAGAGATAAGACCTTAGCTATTAGGCCAGAGTAAGAGTTAAGACCTTAACCATTAGGCCAGAGTACGAGTCTAAGACCTTAGCTATTAGGCCAGAGAAAGAGTTAAGACCTTAGCTATTAGGCCAGAGTAAGAGTTAAGACCTTAACCATTAGGCCATAGTACGAGTCTAAGACCTTAGCTATTAGGCCAGAGTAAGACTTAAGACCTTAACCAGTAGGCCAGAGTACGAGTCTAAGACCTTAGCTATTAGGCCAGAGTAAGAGTTAAGACCTTAAACTGTAGGCCATAGTACGAGTCTAAGACCTTAGCTATTAGGCCAGAGTAAGAGTTAAGACCTTAGCTATTAGGCCAGAATAAGAGTTAAGACCTTAACCATTAGGCCAGAGTACGAGTCTAAGACCGTAGCTATTAGGCGAGAGTAATAGTTAGGACCTGAACTATTAGGCCAGAGTAAAAGTTAAGAGCTTAACCTGTAGGCGATAGTACGAGTCTAAGACCTTAGCTATTATTCCAGAGTAAGAGTTAAGACCTTATCAATTAGGCCAGAGTACGAGTCTAAGACCTTAGCTATTAGGCCAGAGTAAGAGTTAAGAGCTTAACCATTAGGCCAGAGTACGAGTCTAAGACCTTAGCTATTAGGCCAGAGTAAGAGTTAAGACCTTAACCAGTAGGCCAGAGTACGAGGCTAAGACCTTAGCTATTATGCCAGAGTATGAGTCTAAGACCTTAGCTATTAGGCCAGAGTAAGAGTTACAACCTTAACCAGTAGGCCAGAGAACGAGTCTAAGACCTTAGCTATTAGGCCAGAGTACGAGTCTAAGACCTTAGCTATTTGGCCAGAGTACGAGTCTAAGACCTTAGCTATTAGGCCAGAGTAAGAGTTAAGACCTTAACCATTAGGCCAGAGTATGAGTCTAAGACCTTAGCTATTAGGCCAGAGTAAGAGTTAAGACCTTAACCATTAGGCCAGAGTACGAGTCTAAGACCTTAGGTATTAGGCCAGAGTAAGAGTTAAGACCTTAACCTGTAGGCCAGAGTAAGAGTTAAGACCTTAACCATTAGGCCAGAGTACGAGTCTAAGACCTTAGCTATTAGGCCAGAGTACGAGTTTAAGACCTTAGCTATTAGGCCAGAGTAAGAGTTAAGACCTTAACCATTAGGCCAGAGTACGAGTCAAAGACCTTAGCTATTAGGCCAGAGTAAGAGTTAAGACCTTAGCTATTAGGCCAGAGTAAGAGTTAAGACCTTAACCATTAGGCCAGAGCACGAGTCTAAGACCTTAGCCATTAGGCCAGAGTAAGAGTTAAGACCTTAGCTATTAGGCCAGAGTAAGAGTTAAGACCTTAACCATTAGTCCAGAGTACGATTCTAAGACCTTAGCTATTAGGCCAGAGTAAGAGTTAAGACCTTAACCATTAGGCCAGAGTATGAGTCTAAGACCTTAGCTATTAGGCCAGAGTAAGAGTTAAGACCTTAACCAGTAGGCCAGAGTAAGAGTTAAGACCTTAACCATTAGGCCAGAGCACGAGTCTAAGACCTTAGCTATTAGGCCAGAGTAAGAGTTAAGACCTTCACCATTAGGCCAGAGTACGAGTCTAAGACCTTAGCTATTAGGCCAGAGAAAGAGTTAAGACCTTAGCTATTAGGCCAGAGTAAGAGTTAAGACCTTAACCATTGGGCCATAGTACGAGTCTAAGACCTTAGCTATTAGGCCAGAGTAAGACTTAAGACCTTAACCAGTAGGCCATAGTACGAGTCTAAGACCTTAGCTATTAGGCCAGAGTAAGAGTTAAGACCTTAAACAGTAGGCCAGAGTAAGAGTTAAGACCTTAACCATTAGGCCAGAGCATGAGTCTAAGACCTTAGCTATTAGGCCAGAGTAAGAGTTAAGACCTTAACAATTAGGCCAGAGTACGAGTCTAAGACCTTAGCTATTAGGCCAGAGTAAGAGTTAAGACCTTAACCATTAGGCCAGAGTACGAGTCTAAGACCTTAGCTATTAGGCCAGAGTAAGAGTTAAGACCTTAACCAGTGGGCCAGAGTACGAGTCTAAGACCTTAGCTATTAGGCCAGAGTACGAGTCTAAGACCTTAGCTATTAGGCCAGAGTAAGAGTTACAACCTTAACCAGTAGGCCAGAGAACGAGTCTAAGACCTTAGCTATTAGGCCAGAGTACGAGTCTAAGACCTTAGCTATTTGGCCAGAGTACGAGTCTAAGACCTTAGCTATTAGGCCAGAGTAAGAGTTAAGACCTTAACCATTAGGCCAGACTAAGAGTTAAGACCTTAACCTGTAGGCCATAGTACGAGTCTAAGACCTTAGCTATTAGGCCAGAGATAGAGTTAAGACATTAACCATAAGGCCAGAGTATGAGTCTAAGACCTTAGCTATTAGGCCAGAGTAAGGGTTAAGACCTTAACCATTAGGCCAGAGTACGAGTCTAAGACCTTAGCTATTAGGCCAGAGTAAGAGTTAAGACCTTAACCAGTAGGCCAGAGTAAGAGTTAAGACCTTAACCTGTAGGCCAGAGTAAGAGTTAAGACCTTAACCATTAGGCCAGAGTACGAGTCTAAGACCTTAGCTATTAGGCCAGAGTACGAGTTTAAGACCTTAGCTATTAGGCCAGAGTAAGAGTTAAGACCTTAACCATTAGGCCAGAGTACGAGTCAAAGACCTTAGCTATTAGGCCAGAGTAACAGTTAAGACCTTAGCTATTAGGCCAGAGTAAGAGTTAAGACCTTAACCATTAGGCCAGAGTACGAGTCTAAGACCTTAGCTATTAGGCCAGAGTAAGAGTTAAGACCTTAGCTATTAGGCCAGAGTAAGAGTTAAGACCTTAACCATTAGGCCAGAGTACGATTCTAAGACCTTAGCTATTAGGCCAGAGTAAGAGTTAAGACCTTAACCATTAGGCCAGAGTACGAGTCTAAGACCTTAGCTATTAGGCCAGAGTAAGAGTTAAGACCTTAACCAGTAGGCCAGAGTAAGAGTTAAGACCTTAACCATTAGGCCAGAGCACGAGTCTAAGACCTTAGCTATTAGGCCATAGTAAGAGTTAAGACCTTAACCATTAGGCCAGAGTACGAGTCTAAGACCTTAGCTATTAGGCCAGAGAAAGAGATAAGACCTTAGCTATTAGGCCAGAGTAAGAGTTAAGACCTTAACCATTAGGCCAGAGTACGAGTCTAAGACCTTAGCTATTAGGCCAGAGAAAGAGTTAAGACCTTAGCTATTAGGCCAGAGTAAGAGTTAAGACCTTAACCATTAGGCCATAGTACGAGTCTAAGACCTTAGCTATTAGGCCAGAGTAAGACTTAAGACCTTAACCAGTAGGCCAGAGTACGAGTCTAAGACCTTAGCTATTAGGCCAGAGTAAGAGTTAAGACCTTAAACTGTAGGCCATAGTACGAGTCTAAGACCTTAGCTATTAGGCCAGAGTAAGAGTTAAGACCTTAGCTATTAGGCCAGAATAAGAGTTAAGACCTTAACCATTAGGCCAGAGTACGAGTCTAAGACCGTAGCTATTAGGCGAGAGTAATAGTTAGGACCTGAACTATTAGGCCAGAGTAAAAGTTAAGAGCTTAACCTGTAGGCGATAGTACGAGTCTAAGACCTTAGCTATTATTCCAGAGTAAGAGTTAAGACCTTATCAATTAGGCCAGAGTACGAGTCTAAGACCTTAGCTATTAGGCCAGAGTAAGAGTTAAGAGCTTAACCATTAGGCCAGAGTACGAGTCTAAGACCTTAGCTATTAGGCCAGAGTAAGAGTTAAGACCTTAACCAGTAGGCCAGAGTACGAGGCTAAGACCTTAGCTATTATGCCAGAGTATGAGTCTAAGACCTTAGCTATTAGGCCAGAGTAAGAGTTACAACCTTAACCAGTAGGCCAGAGAACGAGTCTAAGACCTTAGCTATTAGGCCAGAGTACGAGTCTAAGACCTTAGCTATTTGGCCAGAGTACGAGTCTAAGACCTTAGCTATTAGGCCAGAGTAAGAGTTAAGACCTTAACCATTAGGCCAGAGTATGAGTCTAAGACCTTAGCTATTAGGCCAGAGTAAGAGTTAAGACCTTAACCATTAGGCCAGAGTACGAGTCTAAGATCTTAGCTATTAGGCCAGAGTAAGAGTTAAGACCTTAACCAGTAGGCCAGAGTACGAGTCTAAGACCTTAGCTATTAGGCCAGAGTACGAGTCTAAGACCTTAGCTATTAGGCCAGAGTAAGAGTTACAACCTTAACCAGTAGGCCAGAGAACGAGTCTAAGACCTTAGCTATTAGGCCAGAGTACGAGTCTAAGACCTTAGCTATTTGGCCAGAGTACGAGTCTAAGACCTTAGCTATTAGGCCAGAGTAAGAGTTAAGACCTTAACCATTAGGCCAGACTAAGAGTTAAGACCTTAACCTGTAGGCCATAGCAAGTAAGAGTTAAGACAGTAGCTATGAGGCCAGAGTAAGAGTCCAAGACCTTAACCATTAGGCCAGAGTAAGAGTTAAGACAGTAGCTATGAGGCCAGAGTAAGAGTTTAGACAGTAGCTATTAGGTCAGAGAAGAGTTAAGACAGTAGCTATGAGGCCAGAGTAAGAGTTAAGACAGTAGCTATGAGGCCAGAGTAAGAGTTATGACAGTAAGAGTTAAGAGCTTAAACTGTAGGCGATAGTACGAGTCTAAGACCTTAGCTAATATTCCAGAGTAAGAGTTAAGACCTTATCCATTAGGCCAGAGTACGAGTCTAAGACCTTAGCTATTAGGCCAGAGTAAGAGTTAAGACCTTAAACAGTAGGCCAGAGTAAGAGTTAAGACCTTAACCATTAGGCCAGAGCACGAGTCTAAGACCTTAGCTATTAGGCCAGAGTAAGAGTTAAGACCTTATCCATTAGGCCAGAGTACGAGTCTAAGACCTTAGCTATTAGGCCAGAGTAAGAGTTAAGACCTTAAACAGTAGGCCAGAGTAAGAGTTAAGACCTTAACCATTAGGCCAGAGCATGAGTCTAAGACCATAGCTATTAGGCCAGAGTAAGAGTTAAGACCTTAACAATTAGGCCAGAGTACGAGTCTAAGACCTTAGCTATTAGGCCAGAGTAGGAGTTAAGACCTTAACCATTAGGCCAGAGTACGAGTCTAAGACCTTAGCTATTAGGCCAGAGTAAGAGTTAAGACCTTAACCAGTGGGCCAGAGTACGAGTCTAAGACCTTAGCTATTAGGCCAGAGTACGAGTCTAAGACCTTAGCTATTAGGCCAGAGTAAGAGTTACAACCTTAACCAGTAGGCCAGAGAACGAGTCTAAGACCTTAGCTATTAGGCCAGAGTACGAGTCTAAGACCTTAGCTATTTGGCCAGAGTACGAGTCTAAGACCTTAGCTATTAGGCCAGAGTAAGAGTTAAGACCTTAACCATTAGGCCAGACTAAGAGTTAAGACCTTAACCTGTAGGCCATAGTACGAGTCTAAGACCTTAGCTATTAGGCCAGAGATAGAGTTAAGACATTAACCATAAGGCCAGAGTATGAGTCTAAGACCTTAGCTATTAGGCCAGAGTAAGGGTTAAGACCTTAACCATTAGGCCAGAGTACGAGTCTAAGACCTTAGCTATTAGGCCAGAGTAAGAGTTAAGACCTTAACCAGTAGGCCAGAGTAAGAGTTAAGACCTTAACCTGTAGGCCAGAGTAAGAGTTAAGACCTTAACCATTAGGCCAGAGTACGAGTCTAAGACCTTAGCTATTAGGCCAGAGTACGAGTTTAAGACCTTAGCTATTAGGCCAGAGTAAGAGTTAAGACCTTAACCATTAGGCCAGAGTACGAGTCAAAGACCTTAGCTATTAGGCCAGAGTAACAGTTAAGACCTTAGCTATTAGGCCAGAGTAAGAGTTAAGACCTTAACCATTAGGCCAGAGTACGAGTCTAAGACCTTAGCTATTAGGCCAGAGTAAGAGTTAAGACCTTAGCTATTAGGCCAGAGTAAGAGTTAAGACCTTAACCATTAGGCCAGAGTACGATTCTAAGACCTTAGCTATTAGGCCAGAGTAAGAGTTAAGACCTTAACCATTAGGCCAGAGTACGAGTCTAAGACCTTAGCTATTAGGCCAGAGTAAGAGTTAAGACCTTAACCAGTAGGCCAGAGTAAGAGTTAAGACCTTAACCATTAGGCCAGAGCACGAGTCTAAGACCTTAGCTATTAGGCCATAGTAAGAGTTAAGACCTTAACCATTAGGCCAGAGTACGAATCTAAGACCTTAGCTATTAGGCCAGAGAAAGAGATAAGACCTTAGCTATTAGGCCAGAGTAAGAGTTAAGACCTTAACCATTAGGCCAGAGTACGAGTCTAAGACCTTAGCTATTAGGCCAGAGAAAGAGTTAAGACCTTAGCTATTAGGCCAGAGTAAGAGTTAAGACCTTAACCATTAGGCCATAGTACGAGTCTAAGACCTTAGCTATTAGGCCAGAGTAAGACTTAAGACCTTAACCAGTAGGCCAGAGTACGAGTCTAAGACCTTAGCTATTAGGCCAGAGTAAGAGTTAAGACCTTAAACTGTAGGCCATAGTACGAGTCTAAGACCTTAGCTATTAGGCCAGAGTAAGAGTTAAGACCTTAGCTATTAGGCCAGAATAAGAGTTAAGACCTTAACCATTAGGCCAGAGTACGAGTCTAAGACCGTAGCTATTAGGCGAGAGTAATAGTTAGGACCTGAACTATTAGGCCAGAGTAAAAGTTAAGAGCTTAACCTGTAGGCGATAGTACGAGTCTAAGACCTTAGCTATTATTCCAGAGTAAGAGTTAAGACCTTATCAATTAGGCCAGAGTACGAGTCTAAGACCTTAGCTATTAGGCCAGAGTAAGAGTTAAGAGCTTAACCATTAGGCCAGAGTACGAGTCTAAGACCTTAGCTATTAGGCCAGAGTAAGAGTTAAGACCTTAACCAGTAGGCCAGAGTACGAGGCTAAGACCTTAGCTATTATGCCAGAGTATGAGTCTAAGACCTTAGCTATTAGGCCAGAGTAAGAGTTACAACCTTAACCAGTAGGCCAGAGAACGAGTCTAAGACCTTAGCTATTAGGCCAGAGTACGAGTCTAAGACCTTAGCTATTTGGCCAGAGTACGAGTCTAAGACCTTAGCTATTAGGCCAGAGTAAGAGTTAAGACCTTAACCATTAGGCCAGAGTATGAGTCTAAGACCTTAGCTATTAGGCCAGAGTAAGAGTTAAGACCTTAACCATTAGGCCAGAGTACGAGTCTAAGACCTTAGGTATTAGGCCAGAGTAAGAGTTAAGACCTTAACCTGTAGGCCAGAGTAAGAGTTAAGACCTTAACCATTAGGCCAGAGTACGAGTCTAAGACCTTAGCTATTAGGCCAGAGTACGAGTTTAAGACCTTAGCTATTAGGCCAGAGTAAGAGTTAAGACCTTAACCATTAGGCCAGAGTACGAGTCAAAGACCTTAGCTATTAGGCCAGAGTAAGAGTTAAGACCTTAGCTATTAGGCCAGAGTAAGAGTTAAGACCTTAACCATTAGGCCAGAGCACGAGTCTAAGACCTTAGCCATTAGGCCAGAGTAAGAGTTAAGACCTTAGCTATTAGGCCAGAGTAAGAGTTAAGACCTTAACCATTAGTCCAGAGTACGATTCTAAGACCTTAGCTATTAGGCCAGAGTAAGAGTTAAGACCTTAACCATTAGGCCAGAGTATGAGTCTAAGACCTTAGCTATTAGGCCAGAGTAAGAGTTAAGACCTTAACCAGTAGGCCAGAGTAAGAGTTAAGACCTTAACCATTAGGCCAGAGCACGAGTCTAAGACCTTAGCTATTAGGCCAGAGTAAGAGTTAAGACCTTCACCATTAGGCCAGAGTACGAGTCTAAGACCTTAGCTATTAGGCCAGAGAAAGAGTTAAGACCTTAGCTATTAGGCCAGAGTAAGAGTTAAGACCTTAACCATTGGGCCATAGTACGAGTCTAAGACCTTAGCTATTAGGCCAGAGTAAGACTTAAGACCTTAACCAGTAGGCCATAGTACGAGTCTAAGACCTTAGCTATTAGGCCAGAGTAAGAGTTAAGACCTTAAACAGTAGGCCAGAGTAAGAGTTAAGACCTTAACCATTAGGCCAGAGCATGAGTCTAAGACCTTAGCTATTAGGCCAGAGTAAGAGTTAAGACCTTAACAATTAGGCCAGAGTACGAGTCTAAGACCTTAGCTATTAGGCCAGAGTAAGAGTTAAGACCTTAACCATTAGGCCAGAGTACGAGTCTAAGACCTTAGCTATTAGGCCAGAGTAAGAGTTAAGACCTTAACCAGTGGGCCAGAGTACGAGTCTAAGACCTTAGCTATTAGGCCAGAGTACGAGTCTAAGACCTTAGCTATTAGGCCAGAGTAAGAGTTACAACCTTAACCAGTAGGCCAGAGAACGAGTCTAAGACCTTAGCTATTAGGCCAGAGTACGAGTCTAAGACCTTAGCTATTTGGCCAGAGTACGAGTCTAAGACCTTAGCTATTAGGCCAGAGTAAGAGTTAAGACCTTAACCATTAGGCCAGACTAAGAGTTAAGACCTTAACCTGTAGGCCATAGTACGAGTCTAAGACCTTAGCTATTAGGCCAGAGATAGAGTTAAGACATTAACCATAAGGCCAGAGTATGAGTCTAAGACCTTAGCTATTAGGCCAGAGTAAGGGTTAAGACCTTAACCATTAGGCCAGAGTACGAGTCTAAGACCTTAGCTATTAGGCCAGAGTAAGAGTTAAGACCTTAACCAGTAGGCCAGAGTAAGAGTTAAGACCTTAACCTGTAGGCCAGAGTAAGAGTTAAGACCTTAACCATTAGGCCAGAGTACGAGTCTAAGACCTTAGCTATTAGGCCAGAGTACGAGTTTAAGACCTTAGCTATTAGGCCAGAGTAAGAGTTAAGACCTTAACCATTAGGCCAGAGTATGAGTCAAAGACCTTAGCTATTAGGCCAGAGTAACAGTTAAGACCTTAGCTATTAGGCCAGAGTAAGAGTTAAGACCTTAACCATTAGGCCAGAGTACGAGTCTAAGACCTTAGCTATTAGGCCAGAGTAAGAGTTAAGACCTTAGCTATTAGGCCAGAGTAAGAGTTAAGACCTTAACCATTAGGCCAGAGTACGATTCTAAGACCTTAGCTATTAGGCCAGAGTAAGAGTTAAGACCTTAACCATTAGGCCAGCGTACGAGTCTAAGACCTTAGCTATTAGGCCAGAGTAAGAGTTAAGACCTTAACCAGTAGGCCAGAGTAAGAGTTAAGACCTTAACCATTAGGCCAGAGCACGAGTCTAAGACCTTAGCTATTAGGCCATAGTAAGAGTTAAGACCTTAACCATTAGGCCAGAGTACGAATCTAAGACCTTAGCTATTAGGCCAGAGAAAGAGATAAGACCTTAGCTATTAGGCCAGAGTAAGAGTTAAGACCTTAACCATTAGGCCAGAGTACGAGTCTAAGACCTTAGCTATTAGGCCAGAGAAAGAGTTAAGACCTTAGCTATTAGGCCAGAGTAAGAGTTAAGACCTTAACCATTAGGCCATAGTACGAGTCTAAGACCTTAGCTATTAGGCCAGAGTAAGACTTAAGACCTTAACCAGTAGGCCAGAGTACGAGTCTAAGACCTTAGCTATTAGGCCAGAGTAAGAGTTAAGACCTTAAACTGTAGGCCATAGTACGAGTCTAAGACCTTAGCTATTAGGCCAGAGTAAGAGTTAAGACCTTAGCTATTAGGCCAGAATAAGAGTTAAGACCTTAACCATTAGGCCAGAGTACGAGTCTAAGACCGTAGCTATTAGGCGAGAGTAATAGTTAGGACCTGAACTATTAGGCCAGAGTAAAAGTTAAGAGCTTAACCTGTAGGCGATAGTACGAGTCTAAGACCTTAGCTATTATTCCAGAGTAAGAGTTAAGACCTGTAGGAGAGTGGAATCTGACTAATGGTTGCCCCCAACTTTTTGCCTGGTATTTAAGTGGTTTTTGACTAGTCTGGCTGGGATCCTGCTATCCAGGACCCCAGCCTATCTGCTTTCTCCCTAAAACTGTTGTGAGTACTCTAGGTACAAACATAATTGGATGCTGGGCATGCCCTTCCAGTCCCTTGTAGATGGTACCCTAGGTACCCAGGGCATGGGTCCCCCAGTAGGCCTACCAGGGCTGCAGCACTTATTGTGCCACCCTGGGACAGTCACCCAAACTGACACCACCAGGCCACTACTGTAGCCTGGGTAAGGTGGTGCTAGCACCCCTTACAGGGACGTAGGTACCCTATGTCCCATACCCTTACAACACATATACTCTCATAGGTCACCCCTATGGCAGGCCCTGGTAATCCTACAGGGCTGGGTGCTGAGGTATGTGTGAGGGGGGACCCCTACGTGAGTAGGACCTCTCTGCAACCTTCGTAACACCGTTACTGGGTTGTTTGTAGTGTAGCCCTACCATATACTCTACCGCATTATAAGTTATTGCGTCATCGCTGTAACTTGGGACTGGCTACACAGAACCATATCGTGTTTGGTGTCAAACATGAAGGAATCATACCCCCAGTCCAGCCATGGGCATGGGGGCACGATTCCCCCTTGCTAGGAGGGTGATATGGGAAAAGCAGTATATTTTAGACACCAATTTAAAAGTGCACATGTACCACAAAATGGCTACTGTTCGCCACCTACACGACTCTGGCTGGCTGTTGCTGGGGAAAATCCCAGCCTCTCCAGCTGGACAATAGGGCTCCTGTGGCAGGGAGGTGCCAGCACCTCCCCAGACAGGATAATGTGGATTGGAACAGGGTGGGTGCACCAAAAGTCCATTCAGAGTTGCACGTAGGCAGCTGCAGAGCCCCAATTCTGCATACACCGCCTGGAACCGGTTCAGGGGCATCCTGCCCCTCGCCCAGGCGGGAAACACACAAAGGGGAGTGGGTGTAGCCACCCTTTCCCGCCTCTACTCTGATTGGTAGGCTCTATTTTGGACCATCCCCTAATCTTGGGGATATATGGGAATAACTTTGCCCTAGAGCCTTAGATTCGTACAGGACTTCACAGAACTGACCTTCGACGAGCTGCTGCCCAGCTGACTGAAGAAATCTCCCTCGGGATAAAGGAGTTATCCCCCTGCTTGGCAGGCACCTAAAAGACTACAGGATACCCGGTTGGAACTTCGTTGCTCTCACGACCTTCGACGCCTTCCAGCAACCTCGAGGTGGGTCTCCAGTGCATCCCAGCGTCCTGTGAGCGTGCCCAGCAAGTCTGAGCACCCTGGACCACGTGGGTGCCGAGATCCCCGCATACCCCGAGACACCGGCCACCTCTTGTCCAGCACACGACCCCGACCAGTGGGGAAGTTGTGCTTTGGCCCATTTTTGAGCCAACCTTCAAGCAGCATTTGTGCCGACCCTCAGCTCCCTGGCCCGCTCCGGTGGCCCGTGGGAGCCCTTTTACGCACTCCATTTTGCTGCCTTCCGCGGTCCCTTGTCTCTCGACTTGTGGGCCCTGACGGAGGACAATCTTCCTTTCTAAGAGTTCCCCTGGTTGCTCCAGGCCTGCTATACGCTCCCTGCAAAGGAGAGCACCCTCAGACCACGTGGGTCTGCACCAGCAGCTGCTTTGTTCATCTTGCGTGGGTTGCGGTTGCCAATGCTTAGTGGATCCAATCGGGACACTAACACCGCAGCGACCCTCAGCCGACGTGGGACAGTCGCCCTCCAGAAGCTGGCCTTCCTTGAAGCCTCCCGGAGCCCGTGACTGCAGAGCCCAGCTGTACCTTCCACACCTGAAGCACCCGACATCCACGAGCTCCTTCCTGTGAGCTCCCTGGTCACTGTGCTGTGACCCAGACTCTGTCCCCTCTGCTTTCAGGTTCATCTTTGTCTTTTTTTCAACTTTAACCTTCACGACTTCAGCGACACTTCCAGCTAGCAGCAGTTTGGACTCCTTTTCCATAGAAAATCAGCCCGCGACCCGACACCAGAATCGACCTATGCACCCGGCTTCCCTGGGGCAGGTAACAGTGGTACTTCGGTACTTCCGTGGTGGTGGGCTCTCCAAAGCCTTAAGTCTCAAGCCTTAACTTTGTACTGTTGTTAGAAGTGTCCTTAAACCTTAATTATTCAACCGCGACATTCTCCATAGGCTAACATTGCGATCCCGACAGCAGCTTCTCGCACTGCACACGCCTCCCGTGGGTCCCCTTCCTCTTAACTATGGGTGGATTCTTAAGGGGCCAGCGATCCTGAATGCCCTAGGCATTGCCTGTAGAATTGTCGTGGTTCTTATACCACTATTTTAGTATATGGTTTGGTCCCCCCCTGGGGCCCATTGATTTCTGTGCTATTTATTGTGTTTAGAAATGCTTGTTTGAATTGTAACTTTGCCACTAGCCACATAAAGTGACTGTGGGAGTCTGTCTAGAATAAATACATATATTTTATATATATACCTGTGTGGGCTACTCTTTCATTTGGTTATTCAAGAGGTTATTATGGTAAAACAATAAGCTTAACACTCCTTCAAGACTTAGCCTGAAGGCTGCTCTCCACAGCTACCACTAGGATAGCTTTCTTTAAAGGTTGTCTTAAACCTACCATCAATAGGAGTCGAATTGGACTGGTGCAAGGTGTCCCTATAACTAGGAACAGCATATGCCAGGCCAACTTCTCACATTGGTGTGCAGCGGTTGGATTCAAGCTTGCCATTGTTTTACCAGATAACACATTGAATTTCTAAAGTGAAAGCCACAAGGTACCAAAGGTACATATAAATTCAAGCTAGAATACAATAAGTTCTACTGAACTTGGAGTTGTGTGTAGAGGGTCTAGCACACCTTGACTACAACTCAAGAGAGGGTTCAGTAGGCCACACTTAGTGTAGGTAGATACATCACTACACTAAACATGTCTTCAAGTGGCACTAAGGCTATGGAAGGACCCCAGAGGGTCCCAGTAGATAAGTATGATAATTTCACCTTTGCTGAGCTCAGGGAAATGTGCACCCTTAGGAAACTGAAGACAGAAAGAGGTGCCAACACAAAACGTCTCAAAGAGATCCTGCTCATAGCAGACTTTATGGAGTCCATAGGATCCAGAGGGATGGACAACGTGGGTGGGCACCCCTCAGAAGAGGACACTCCCAGAGTGGAATCTGAAGAGGAACAGGAAGAGGATGAAAATCCTGACCTGGAAGACACAAACCACTCACAGCATGGAAGTGATGGCCCAAGAGGCACTCCTTCCACCCTTAAAAGGAGAGTGGTGGGTCCAAGAAGGAACAGATCCCCCTCAGTGGGATCCAACCATTCTAAGGGATCCAAAGGGTCCTCTGCCTCTTCTCAGAGAAGAGAATCCTCTCATGAGAGGAAATGCAGACTGATCAAATTTGAGCAGGCTAAGCTTCAGCTTAAAAGAGAACAGTTAGCATTAGACAGGGAAACCCTGGAGCTTCAGAAAGCTTCAAAGAAATGGGGTCTAGAGATCCCTGGTGGCAGTGATGAAACCCCTAGAGTTAGAGAGAGAGTCCCTGACAATAGGAACCTCCACAAGATTGTGCCCCCCTATCAGAATGGGGATGATATTCACAAATGGATATCTGCTCTTGAAAGGGCCTGTAGAGTACAGAGGGTCCCTGTAGAGCAGTGGGCAGCAATCCTGTGGCTCTCCTTTTCAGATAAAGGGAGAGACAAGCTCCTCTCTGTAAGAGAAGAGGATGCTGATGATTATTATATCTTGAAAGCTGCTTTAATAGATGGGTTTGGCTTAACCACTGATCAATACAGACTTAAGTTCAGAGACACCCAGAAAGCACAGAATCAAGATTGGGTAGACTTTGTGGATTGTGCAACCAAGGCACTGGAAGGTTGGTTAAATGGCAGTAAAGTTAATGATTATCAAGGATTGTATAATCTCATTATGAGGGAGCAGATTCTTAATAATTGTCAGAACCAACTTTTACACCAGCACCTGGTGGACTCTGATCTGACCTCTCCCCAAGAATTGGGAAAGAAGGCAGACAAATGGGTCAGAACCAGGATCAGGCCTAAGAACCAAGTTGGTGACCAGAAGAAGGATTCCACTAAGCCCAAAGAGAAAGGTGGGGATGATAAACAAGAAAAGTCATCTGAAGGGCCCCAACAAACCAGTGCTGGGGGTGGGTCCCAAAATACTTCCTCTAATACCAAGAAACCCTATTGCCATGTCTGTAAGAAACCTGGCCACTGGAAAACTGACTCCAGCTGTCCTAAAAATGGCAATAAAGAAAATGTTCCTCCAAAACCTGCTCCAACACCTCCTGTTACTACTAGTAGTAATCCCCCAGGTGGTGGGAGTGCACCCAAAAACTTAGTTGGGTTCTCTTTGGGGACACCAGTGGACTCTGGCCTAGCCAGGTCCCCTGCATTAGCAACTATGGTCTGTGATGGTGGCATGGGGTTTGCCAACTTTACCATGAGCCCCAGTATTCTGGGCAGGTACAGACAAGAACCAATAATCAATGGTCAGAAGGCTGTGGCCTATAAGGACACAGGGGCCACTGTCACCATGGTGACCAAGAGGCTAGTGCCCCTAGATCAGCTTTTACCTGGGTTTAGCTATCAGGTGACCAACATTGATGGAGTCAGGAAAGATCATCCCATGGCAGTGATAAATCTCAGCTGGGGAGGAGTCACTGGCCCCAAGAGGGTGGCAGTGTCCCCAAACTTGCCTGTAGATTGTTTACTGGGGAATGATCTAGAAATCTCAGCCTGGGCTGAGGTTGACCACAAGGCCCATTTGAAAATGGTAGGAATTCCTGAGAGAGTGGATGAGACCCTGAGGGCCTCACCTCCACCCCAGGAGAAAATAGAAAGAGTGAAGCCTGAAACTATGGATCACTCTACACAAACAGAGAGCATAGGGGAGGAAGAGCAGTCTTCCCCCCACCAGACTACAGGTAAAGGGCAAGTTTCTCAGGGAACTGACCCTGCCCCTTGTGAAGTAACTGCCCCGGAAGTGGACAGGCTTGGCCTGCCCACCTCTCTGATGGCAGGGGATCCTTCCAAGGTGGTACCCAGTCTGGAGCAGGTATCCTGCCCCTCTCTACCCTGCCTCAGTCAGCCCAGGGCTGCAGAGGTCAGGGAGGCCAGTGGACCCTTACTGGGCCCCTGTCCAGAGGAACACCCTCATCAAGAGATTAGGGACACCCAGCAGAGTAGTTTCAGCCAGGTGAATATTCCTCTACAAACTGAGGGATCCCCCTTACCCCTAGGTATAGGCACCCCTCAAATGGATGTTGTGGAGCACAGGGAAACCTGGGGCCTAGCTGCCCCAAACCTTCCAGTGCCCTCCACTATTCCAGCCAAAGGGATCCAACCCCCAGCTGTAGGCAGCCAGAGGTTGACCCTTAGGGCCAGATATGACACCGTCATGGGCATAAAGGCTTCCATAGTGGCCAGTGATCTGAGGAGGTTGAGACCAACCCAAGTAGGGTCTCACTTCCAGACTCAGACACCCCACCAGCCCACCTCTGACCCAAAAACCAATACAGGTAATTTCCCTAGACTTTGGAGAAACTCTAGAACCCCTTGGGGTAGGATTTCCCAAGTGGACCATGACACAGGGAGCAACCATGTTAGTACAGGTTCTTCCTTATATGGCCACTCAGGAAATAAAGGCTTATCTGGACAAGGTTAGCCTTATCTCCTTTCGTTTGGGGGGGGGTTATGTAGGAGAGTGGAATCTGACTAATGGTTGCCCCCAACTTTTTGCCTGGTATTTAAGTGGTTTTTGACTAGTCTGGCTGGGATCCTGCTATCCAGGACCCCAGCCTATCTGCTTTCTCCCTAAAACTGTTGTGAGTACTCTAGGTACAAACATAATTGGATGCTGGGCATGCCCTTCCAGTCCCTTGTAGATGGTACCCTAGGTACCCAGGGCATGGGTCCCCCAGTAGGCCTACCAGGGCTGCAGCACTTATTGTGCCACCCTGGGACAGCCACCCAAACTGACACCACCAGGCCACTACTGTAGCCTGGGTAAGGTGGTGCTAGCACCCCTTACAGGGACGTAGGTACCCTATGTCCCATACCCTTACAACACATATACTCTCATAGGTCACCCCTATGGTAGGCCCTGGTAATCCTACAGGGCTGGGTGCTGAGGTATGTGTGAGGGGGGACCCCTACGTGAGTAGGACCTCTCTGCAACCTTCGTAACACCGTTACTGGGTTGTTTGTAGTGTAGCCCTACCATATACTCTACCGCATTATAAGTTATTGCGTCATCGCTGTAACTTGGGACTGGCTACACAGAACCATATCGTGTTTGGTGTCAAACATGAAGGAATCATACCCCCAGTCCAGCCATGGGCATGGGGGCACGATTCCCCCTTGCTAGGAGGGTGATATGGGAAAAGCGGTATATTTTAGACACCAATTTAAAAGTGCACATGTACCACAAAATGGCTACTGTTCGCCACCTACACGACTCTGGCTGGCTGTTGCTGGGGAAAATCCCAGCCTCTCCAGCTGGACAATAGGGCTCCTGTGGCAGGGAGGTGCCAGCACCTCCCCAGACAGGATAATGTGGATTGGAACAGGGTGGGTGCACCAAAAGTCCATTCAGAGTTGCACGTAGGCAGCTGCAGAGCCCCAATTCTGCATACACCGCCTGGAACCGGTTCAGGGGCATCCTGCCCCTCGCCCAGGCGGGAAACACACAAAGGGGAGTGGGTGTAGCCACCCTTTCCCGCCTCTACTCTGATTGGTAGGCTCTATTTTGGACCATCCCCTAATCTTGGGGATATATGGGAATAACTTTGCCCTAGAGCCTTAGATTCGTACAGGACTTCACAGAACTGACCTTCGACGAGCTGCTGCCCAGCTGACTGAAGAAATCTCCCTCGGGATAAAGGAGTTATCCCCCTGCTTGGCAGGCACCTAAAAGACTACAGGATACCCGGTTGGAACTTCGTTGCTCTCACGACCTTCGACGCCTTCCAGCAACCTCGAGGTGGGTCTCCAGTGCATCCCAGCGTCCTGTGAGCGTGCCCAGCAAGTCTGAGCACCCTGGACCACGTGGGTGCCGAGATCCCCGCATACCCCGAGACACCGGCCACCTCTTGTCCAGCACACGACCCCGACCAGTGGGGAAGTTGTGCTTTGGCCCATTTTTGAGCCAACCTTCAAGCAGCATTTGTGCCGACCCTCAGCTCCCTGGCCCGCTCCGGTGGCCCGTGGGAGCCCTTTTACGCACTCCATTTTGCTGCCTTCCGCGGTCCCTTGTCTCTCGACTTGTGGGCCCTGACGGAGGACAATCTTCCTTTCTAAGAGTTCCCCTGGTTGCTCCAGGCCTGCTCTACGCTCCCTGCAAAGGAGAGCACCCTCAGACCACGTGGGTCTGCACCAGCAGCTGCTTTGTTCATCTTGCGTGGGTTGCGGTTGCCAATGCTTAGTGGATCCAATCGGGACACTAACACCGCAGCGACCCTCAGCCGACGTGGGACAGTCGCCCTCCAGAAGCTGGCCTTCCTTGAAGCCTCCCGGAGCCCGTGACTGCAGAGCCCAGCTGTACCTTCCACACCTGAAGCACCCGACATCCGCGAGCTCCTTCCTGTGAGCTCCCTGGTCACTGTGCTGTGACCCAGACTCTGTCCCCTCTGCTTTCAGGTTCATCTTTGTCTTTTCTTCAACTTTAACCTTCACGACTTCAGCGACACTTCCAGCTAGCAGCAGTTTGGACTCCTTTTCCATAGAAAATCAGCCCGCGACCCGACACCAGAATCGACCTATGCACCCGGCTTCCCTGGGGCAGGTAACAGTGGTACTTCGGTACTTCCGTGGTGGTGGGCTCTCCAAAGCCTTAAGTCTCAAGCCTTAACTTTGTACTGTTGTTAGAAGTGTCCTTAAACCTTAATTATTCAACCGCGACATTCTCCATAGGCTAACATTGCGATCCCGACAGCAGCTTCTCGCACTGCACACGCCTCCCGTGGGTCCCCTTCCTCTTAACTATGGGTGGATTCTTAAGGGGCCAGCGATCCTGAATGCCCTAGGCATTGCCTGTAGAATTGTCGTGGTTCTTATACCACTATTTTAGTATATGGTTTGGTCCCCCCCTGGGGCCCATTGATTTCTGTGCTATTTATTGTGTTTAGAAATGCTTGTTTGAATTGTAACTTTGCCACTAGCCACATAAAGTGACTGTGGGAGTCTGTCTAGAATAAATACATATATTTTATATATATACCTGTGTGGGCTACTCTTTCATTTGGTTATTCAAGAGGTTATTATGGTAAAACAATAAGCTTAACACTCCTTCAAGACTTAGCCTGAAGGCTGCTCTCCACAGCTACCACTAGGATAGCTTTCTTTAAAGGTTGTCTTAAACCTACCATCAATAGGAGTCGAATTGGACTGGTGCAAGGTGTCCCTATAACTAGGAACAGCATATGCCAGGCCAACTTCTCACAAGACCTTATCAATTAGGCCAGAGTACGAGTCTAAGACCTTAGCTATTAGGCCAGAGTAAGAGTTAAGAGCTTAACCATTAGGCCAGAGTACGAGTCTAAGACCTTAGCTATTAGGCCAGAGTAAGAGTTAAGACCTTAACCAGTAGGCCAGAGTACGAGGCTAAGACCTTAGCTATTATGCCAGAGTATGAGTCTAAGACCTTAGCTATTAGGCCAGAGTAAGAGTTACAACCTTAACCAGTAGGCCAGAGAACGAGTCTAAGACCTTAGCTATTAGGCCAGAGTACGAGTCTAAGACCTTAGCTATTTGGCCAGAGTACGAGTCTAAGACCTTAGCTATTAGGCCAGAGTAAGAGTTAAGACCTTAACCATTAGGCCAGAGTATGAGTCTAAGACCTTAGCTATTAGGCCAGAGTAAGAGTTAAGACCTTAACCATTAGGCCAGAGTACGAGTCTAAGACCTTAGGTATTAGGCCAGAGTAAGAGTTAAGACCTTAACCTGTAGGCCAGAGTAAGAGTTAAGACCTTAACCATTAGGCCAGAGTACGAGTCTAAGACCTTAGCTATTAGGCCAGAGTACGAGTTTAAGACCTTAGCTATTAGGCCAGAGTAAGAGTTAAGACCTTAACCATTAGGCCAGAGTACGAGTCAAAGACCTTAGCTATTAGGCCAGAGTAAGAGTTAAGACCTTAGCTATTAGGCCAGAGTAAGAGTTAAGACCTTAACCATTAGGCCAGAGCACGAGTCTAAGACCTTAGCCATTAGGCCAGAGTAAGAGTTAAGACCTTAGCTATTAGGCCAGAGTAAGAGTTAAGACCTTAACCATTAGTCCAGAGTACGATTCTAAGACCTTAGCTATTAGGCCAGAGTAAGAGTTAAGACCTTAACCATTAGGCCAGAGTATGAGTCTAAGACCTTAGCTATTAGGCCAGAGTAAGAGTTAAGACCTTAACCAGTAGGCCAGAGTAAGAGTTAAGACCTTAACCATTAGGCCAGAGCACGAGTCTAAGACCTTAGCTATTAGGTCAGAGTAAGAGTTAAGACCTTCACCATTAGGCCAGAGTACGAGTCTAAGACCTTAGCTATTAGGCCAGAGAAAGAGTTAAGACCTTAGCTATTAGGCCAGAGTAAGAGTTAAGACCTTAACCATTGGGCCATAGTACGAGTCTAAGACCTTAGCTATTAGGCCAGAGTAAGACTTAAGACCTTAACCAGTAGGCCATAGTACGAGTCTAAGACCTTAGCTATTAGGCCAGAGTAAGAGTTAAGACCTTAAACAGTAGGCCAGAGTAAGAGTTAAGACCTTAACCATTAGGCCAGAGCATGAGTCTAAGACCTTAGCTATTAGGCCAGAGTAAGAGTTAAGACCTTAACAATTAGGCCAGAGTACGAGTCTAAGACCTTAGCTATTAGGCCAGAGTAAGAGTTAAGACCTTAACCATTAGGCCAGAGTACGAGTCTAAGACCTTAGCTATTAGGCCAGAGTAAGAGTTAAGACCTTAACCAGTGGGCCAGAGTACGAGTCTAAGACCTTAGCTATTAGGCCAGAGTACGAGTCTAAGACCTTAGCTATTAGGCCAGAGTAAGAGTTACAACCTTAACCAGTAGGCCAGAGAACGAGTCTAAGACCTTAGCTATTAGGCCAGAGTACGAGTCTAAGACCTTAGCTATTTGGCCAGAGTACGAGTCTAAGACCTTAGCTATTAGGCCAGAGTAAGAGTTAAGACCTTAACCATTAGGCCAGACTAAGAGTTAAGACCTTAACCTGTAGGCCATAGTACGAGTCTAAGACCTTAGCTATTAGGCCAGAGATAGAGTTAAGACATTAACCATAAGGCCAGAGTATGAGTCTAAGACCTTAGCTATTAGGCCAGAGTAAGGGTTAAGACCTTAACCATTAGGCCAGAGTACGAGTCTAAGACCTTAGCTATTAGGCCAGAGTAAGAGTTAAGACCTTAACCAGTAGGCCAGAGTAAGAGTTAAGACCTTAACCTGTAGGCCAGAGTAAGAGTTAAGACCTTAACCATTAGGCCAGAGTACGAGTCTAAGACCTTAGCTATTAGGCCAGAGTACGAGTTTAAGACCTTAGCTATTAGGCCAGAGTAAGAGTTAAGACCTTAACCATTAGGCCAGAGTACGAGTCAAAGACCTTAGCTATTAGGCCAGAGTAACAGTTAAGACCTTAGCTATTAGGCCAGAGTAAGAGTTAAGACCTTAACCATTAGGCCAGAGTACGAGTCTAAGACCTTAGCTATTAGGCCAGAGTAAGAGTTAAGACCTTAGCTATTAGGCCAGAGTAAGAGTTAAGACCTTAACCATTAGGCCAGAGTACGATTCTAAGACCTTAGCTATTAGGCCAGAGTAAGAGTTAAGACCTTAACCATTAGGCCAGAGTACGAGTCTAAGACCTTAGCTATTAGGCCAGAGTAAGAGTTAAGACCTTAACCAGTAGGCCAGAGTAAGAGTTAAGACCTTAACCATTAGGCCAGAGCACGAGTCTAAGACCTTAGCTATTAGGCCATAGTAAGAGTTAAGACCTTAACCATTAGGCCAGAGTACGAGTCTAAGACCTTAGCTATTAGGCCAGAGAAAGAGATAAGACCTTAGCTATTAGGCCAGAGTAAGAGTTAAGACCTTAACCATTAGGCCAGAGTACGAGTCTAAGACCTTAGCTATTAGGCCAGAGAAAGAGTTAAGACCTTAGCTATTAGGCCAGAGTAAGAGTTAAGACCTTAACCATTAGGCCATAGTACGAGTCTAAGACCTTAGCTATTAGGCCAGAGTAAGACTTAAGACCTTAACCAGTAGGCCAGAGTACGAGTCTAAGACCTTAGCTATTAGGCCAGAGTAAGAGTTAAGACCTTAAACTGTAGGCCATAGTACGAGTCTAAGACCTTAGCTATTAGGCCAGAGTAAGAGTTAAGACCTTAGCTATTAGGCCAGAATAAGAGTTAAGACCTTAACCATTAGGCCAGAGTACGAGTCTAAGACCGTAGCTATTAGGTGAGAGTAATAGTTAGGACCTGAACTATTAGGCCAGAGTAAAAGTTAAGAGCTTAACCTGTAGGCGATAGTACGAGTCTAAGACCTTAGCTATTATTCCAGAGTAAGAGTTAAGACCTTATCAATTAGGCCAGAGTACGAGTCTAAGACCTTAGCTATTAGGCCAGAGTAAGAGTTAAGAGCTTAACCATTAGGCCAGAGTACGAGTCTAAGACCTTAGCTATTAGGCCAGAGTAAGAGTTAAGACCTTAACCAGTAGGCCAGAGTACGAGGCTAAGACCTTAGCTATTATGCCAGAGTATGAGTCTAAGACCTTAGCTATTAGGCCAGAGTAAGAGTTACAACCTTAACCAGTAGGCCAGAGAACGAGTCTAAGACCTTAGCTATTAGGCCAGAGTACGAGTCTAAGACCTTAGCTATTTGGCCAGAGTACGAGTCTAAGACCTTAGCTATTAGGCCAGAGTAAGAGTTAAGACCTTAACCATTAGGCCAGAGTATGAGTCTAAGACCTTAGCTATTAGGCCAGAGTAAGAGTTAAGACCTTAACCATTAGGCCAGAGTACGAGTCTAAGACCTTAGCTATTAGGCCAGAGTAAGAGTTAAGACCTTAACCTGTAGGCCAGAGTAAGAGTTAAGACCTTAACCATTAGGCCAGAGTACGAGTCTAAGACCTTAGCTATTAGGCCAGAGTACGAGTTTAAGACCTTAGCTATTAGGCCAGAGTAAGAGTTAAGACCTTAACCATTAGGCCAGAGTACGAGTCAAAGACCTTAGCTATTAGGCCAGAGTAAGAGTTAAGACCTTAGCTATTAGGCCAGAGTAAGAGTTAAGACCTTAACCATTAGGCCAGAGCACGAGTCTAAGACCTTAGCCATTAGGCCAGAGTAAGAGTTAAGACCTTAGCTATTAGGCCAGAGTAAGAGTTAAGACCTTAACCATTAGTCCAGAGTACGATTCTAAGACCTTAGCTATTAGGCCAGAGTAAGAGTTAAGACCTTAACCATTAGGCCAGAGTATGAGTCTAAGACCTTAGCTATTAGGCCAGAGTAAGAGTTAAGACCTTAACCAGTAGGCCAGAGTAAGAGTTAAGACCTTAACCATTAGGCCAGAGCACGAGTCTAAGACCTTAGCTATTAGGCCAGAGTAAGAGTTAAGACCTTCACCATTAGGCCAGAGTACGAGTCTAAGACCTTAGCTATTAGGCCAGAGAAAGAGTTAAGACCTTAGCTATTAGGCCAGAGTAAGAGTTAAGACCTTAACCATTGGGCCATAGTACGAGTCTAAGACCTTAGCTATTAGGCCAGAGTAAGACTTAAGACCTTAACCAGTAGGCCATAGTACGAGTCTAAGACCTTAGCTATTAGGCCAGAGTAAGAGTTAAGACCTTAAACTGTAGGCCATAGTACGAGTCTAAGACCTTAGCTATTAGGCCAGAGTAAGAGTTAAGACCTTAGCTATTAGGCCAGAGTAAGAGTTAAGACCTTAACCATTAGGCCAGAGTACGATTCTAAGACCTTAGCTTTTAGGCCAGAGTAAGAGTTAAGACCTTAACCATTAGGCCAGAGTACGAGTCTAAGACCTTAGCTATTAGGCCAGAGTAAGAGTTAAGACCTTAACCAGTAGGCTAGAGTAAGAGTTAAGACCTTAACCATTAGGCCAGAGCACGAGTCTAAGACCTTAGCTATTAGGCCAGAGTAAGAGTTAAGACCTTAACCATTAGGCCAGAGTACGAGTCTAAGACCTTAGCTATTAGGCCAGAGAAAGAGATAAGACCTTAGCTATTAGGCCAGCGTAAGAGTTAAGACCTTAACCATTAGGCCAGAGTACGAGTCTAAGACCTTAGCTATTAGGCCAGAGAAAGAGTTAAGACCTTAGCTATTAGGCCAGAGTAAGAGTTAAGACCTTAACCATTAGGCCATAGTACGAGTCTAAGACCTTAGCTATTAGGCCGGAGTAAGACTTAAGACCTTAACCAGTAGGCCAGAGTACGAGTCTAAGACCTTAGCTATTAGGCCAGAGTAAGAGTTAAGACCTTAAACTGTAGGCCATAGTACGAGTCTAAGACCTTAGCTATTAGGCCAGAGTAAGAGTTAAGACCTTAGCTATTAGGCCAGAATAAGAGTTAAGACCTTAACCATTAGGCCAGAGTACGAGTCTAAGACCGTAGCTATTAGGCGAGAGTAATAGTTAGGACCTGAACTATTAGGCCAGAGTAAGAGTTAAGACCTTAACCATTAGGCCAGTGTACGAGTCTAAGACCGTAGCTATTAGGCCAGAGTAATAGTTAAGACCTTAACTATTAGGCCAGAGTAAAAGTTAAGAGCTTAACCTGTAGGCGATAGTACGAGTCTAAGACCTTAGCTATTATTCCAGAGTAAGAGTTAAGACCTTAACAATTAGGCCAGAGTATGAGTATAAGACCTTAGCTATTAGGCCAGAGTAAGAGTTAAGACCTTAACCATTAGGCCAGAGTACGAGTCTAAGACCTTAGCTAATAGGCCAGAGTAAGAGTTAAGACCTTAACCAGTAGGCCAGAGTACGAGTCTAAGACCTTAGCTATTAGGCCAGAGTACGAGTCTAAGACCTTAGCTATTAGGCCAGAGTAAAAGTTACAACCTTAACCAGTAGGCCAGAGAACGAGTCTAAGACCTTAGCTATTAGGCCAGAGTACGAGTCTAAGACCTTAGCTATTTGGCCAGAGTACGAGTCTAAGACCTTAGCTATTAGGCCAGAGTAAGAGTTAAGACCTTAACCATTAGGCCAGACTAAGAGTTAAGACCTTAACCTGTAGGCCATAGTATGAGTCTAAGACCTTAGCTATTAGGCCAGAGTAAGAGTTAAGACCTTAGCTATTAGGCCAGAGTAAGAGTTAAGACCTTAACCAGTAGGCCGGAGTACGAGTCTAAGACCTTAGCTATTTGGTCAGAGTAAGAGTTAAGACCTTAACCAGTAGGCCAGAGTAAGAGTTAAGACCTTAACCTGTAGGCCATAGTAAGAGTTAAGACCTTAACCATTAGGCCAGAGTACAAGTCTAAGACCTTAGCTATTAGGCCAGAGTACGAGTCTAAGACCTTAGCTATTAGGCCAGAGTAAGAGTTAAGACCTTAACCATTAGGCCAGAGTATGAGTCAAAGACCTTAGCTATTAGGCCAGAGTAAGAGTTAAGACCTTAGCTATTAGGCCAGAGTAAGAGTTAAGACCTTAACCATTAGGTCAGAGTACGATTCTAAGACCTTAGCTATTAGGCCAGAGTAAGAGTTAAGACCTTAACCATTAGGCCAGAGTACGAGTCTAAGACCTTAGCTATTATGCCAGAGTAAGAGTTAAGACCTTAAACAGTAGGCCAGAGTAAGAGTTAAGACCTTAACCATTAGGCCAGAGCACGAGTCTAAAACCTTAGCTATTAGGCCAGAGTAAGATTTAAGACCTTAACCATTAGGCCAGAGTACGAGTCTAAGACCTTAGCTATTAGGCCAGGGAAAGAGTTAAGACCTTAGCTATTAGGCCAGAGTAAGAGTTAAGACCTTAAACATTAGGCCATAGTACGAGTCTAAGACCTTAGCTATTAGGCCAGAGTAAGACTTAAGACCTTAACCAGTAGGCCAGAGTACGAGTCTAAGACCTTAGCTATTAGGCCAGAGTAAGAGTTAAGACCTTAAACTGTAGGCCATAGTACGAGACTAAGACCTTAGCTATTAGGCCAGAGTAAGAGTTAAGACCTTAGCTATTAGGCCAGAGTAAGAGTTAAGACCTTAACCATTAGGCCAGAGTACGAGTCTAAGACCGTAGCTATTAGGCCAGAGTAATAGTTAAGACCTTAACTATTAGGCCAGAGTAAAAGTTAAGAGCTTAACCTGTAGGTGATAGTACGAGTCTAAGACCTTAGCTATTATTCCAGAGTAAGAGTTAAGACCTTAACAATTAGGCCAGAGTACGAGTCTAAGACCTTAGCTATTAGGCCAGAGTAAGAGTTAAGACCTTAACCAGTAGGCCAGAGTACGAGTCTAAGACCTTAGCTATTAGGCCAGAGTACGAGTCTAAGACCTTAGCTATTAGGCCAGAGTAAGAGTTACAACCTTAACCAGTAGGCCAGAGAACGAGTCTAAGACCTTAGCTATTAGGCCAGAGTACGAGTCTAAGACCTTAGCTATTTGGCCAGAGTACGAGTCTAAGACCTTAGCTATTAGGCCAGAGTAAGAGTTAAGACCTTAACCATTAGGCCAGACTAAGAGTTAAGACCTTAACCTGTAGGCCATAGCAAGTAAGAGTTAAGACAGTAGCTATGAGGCCAGAGGAAGAGTCCAAGACCTTAACCATTAGGCCAGAGTAAGAGTTAAGACAGTAGCTATGAGGCCAGAGTAAGAGTTTAGACAGTAGCTATTAGGTCAGAGTAAGAGTTAAGACAGTAGCTATGAGGCCAGAGTAAGAGTTAAGACAGTAGCTATGAGGCCAGAGTAAGAGTTATGACAGTAAGAGTTAAGAGCTTAAACTGTAGGCGATAGTACGAGTCTAAGACCTTAGCTAATATTCCAGAGTAAGAGTTAAGACCTTATCCATTAGGCCAGAGTACGAGTCTAAGACCTTAGCTATTAGGCCAGAGTAAGAGTTAAGACCTTAAACAGTAGGCCAGAGTAAGAGTTAAGACCTTAACCATTAGGCCAGAGCACGAGTCTAAGACCTTAGCTATTAGGCCAGAGTAAGAGTTAAGACCTTATCCATTAGGCCAGAGTACGAGTCTAAGACCTTAGCTATTAGGCCAGAGTAAGAGTTAAGACCTTAAACAGTAGGCCAGAGTAAGAGTTAAGACCTTAACCATTAGGCCAGAGCATGAGTCTAAGACCTTAGCTATTAGGCCAGAGTAAGAGTTAAGACCTTAACAATTAGGCCAGAGTACGAGTCTAAGACCTTAGCTATTAGGCCAGAGTAAGAGTTAAGACCTTAACCATTAGGCCAGAGTACGAGTCTAAGACCTTAGCTATTAGGCCAGAGTAAGAGTTAAGACCTTAACCAGTAGGCCAGAGTACGAATCTAAGACCTTAGCTATTAGGCCAGAGTACGAGTCTAAGACCTTAGCTATTAGGCCAGAGTAAGAGTTACAACCTTAACCAGTAGGCCAGAGAACGAGTCTAAGACCTTAGCTATTAGGCCAGAGTACGAGTCTAAGACCTTAGCTATTTGGCCAGAGTACGAGTCTAAGACCTTAGCTATTAGGCCAGAGTAAGAGTTAAGACCTTAACCATTAGGCCAGACTAAGAGTTAAGACCTTAACCTGTAGGCCATAGTACGAGTCTAAGACCTTAGCTATTAGGCCAGAGATAGAGTTAAGACATTAACCATAAGGCCAGAGTATGAGTCTAAGACCTTAGCTATTAGGCCAGAGTAAGGGTTAAGACCTTAACCATTAGGCCAGAGTACGAGTCTAAGACCTTAGCTATTAGGCCAGAGTAAGAGTTAAGACCTTAACCAGTAGGCCAGAGTAAGAGTTAAGACCTTAACCTGTAGGCCAGAGTAAGAGTTAAGACCTTAACCATTAGGCCAGAGTACGAGTCTAAGACCTTAGCTATTAGGCCAGAGTACGAGTTTAAGACCTTAGCTATTAGGCCAGAGTAAGAGTTAAGACCTTAACCATTAGGCCAGAGTACGAGTCAAAGACCTTAGCTATTAGGCCATAGTAACAGTTAAGACCTTAGCTATTAGGCCAGAGTAAGAGTTAAGACCTTAACCATTAGGCCAGAGTACGAGTCTAAGACCTTAGCTATTAGGCCAGAGTAAGAGTTAAGACCTTAGCTATTAGGCCAGAGTAAGAGTTAAGACCTTAACCATTAGGCCAGAGTACGATTCTAAGACATTAGCTATTAGGCCAGAGTAAGAGTTAAGACCTTAACCATTAGGCCAGAGTACGAGTCTAAGACGTTAGCTATTAGGCCAGAGTAAGAGTTAAGACCTTAACCAGTAGGCCAGAGTAAGAGTTAAGACCTTAACCATTAGGCCAGAGCACGAGTCTAAGACCTTAGCTATTAGGCCATAGTAAGAGTTAAGACCTTAACCATTAGGCCAGAGTATGAGTCTAAGACCTTAGCTATTAGGCCAGAGAAAGAGATAAGACCTTAGCTATTAGGCCAGAGTAAGAGTTAAGACCTTAACCATTAGGCCAGAGTACGAGTCTAAGACCTTAGCTATTAGGCCAGAGAAAGAGTTAAGACCTTAGCTATTAGGCCAGAGTAAGAGTTAAGACCTTAACCATTAGGCCATAGTACGAGTCTAAGACCTTAGCTATTAGGCCAGAGTAAGACTTAAGACCTTAACCAGTAGGCCAGAGTACGAGTCTAAGACCTTAGCTATTAGGCCAGAGTAAGAGTTAAGACCTTAAACTGTAGGCCATAGTATGAGTCTAAGACCTTAGCTATTAGGCCAGAGTAAGAGTTAAGACCTTAGCTATTAGGCCAGAATAAGAGTTAAGACCTTAACCATTAGGCCAGAGTACGAGTCTAAGACCGTAGCTATTAGGCGAGAGTAATAGTTAGGACCTGAACTATTAGGCCAGAGTAAATGTTAAGAGCTTAACCTGTAGGCGATAGTACGAGTCTAAGACCTTAGCTATTATTCCAGAGTAAGAGTTAAGACCTTATCAATTAGGCCAGAGTATGAGTCTAAGACCTTAGCTATTAGGCCAGAGTAAGAGTTAAGAGCTTAACCATTAGGCCAGAGTACGAGTTTAAGACCTTAGCTATTAGGCCAGAGTAAGAGTTAAGACCTTAACCAGTAGGCCAGAGTACGAGTCTAAGACCTTAGCTATTATGCCAGAGTATGAGTCTAAGACCTTAGCTATTAGGCCAGAGTAAGAGTTACAACCTTAACCAGTAGGCCAGAGAAAGAGTCTAAGACCTTAGCTATTAGGCCAGAGTGCGAGTCTAAGACCTTAGCTATTTGGCCAGAGTACGAGTCTAAGACCTTAGCTATTAGGCCAGAGTAAGAGTTAAGACCTTAACCATTAGGCCAGAGTATGAGTCTAAGACCTTAGCTATTATGCCAGAGTAAGAGTTAAGACCTTAACCATTAGGCCAGAGTACGAGTCTAAGACCTTAGCTATTAGGCCAGAGTAAGAGTTAAGACCTTAACCTGTAGGCCAGAGTAAGAGTTAAGACCTTAACCATTAGGCCAGAGTACGAGTCTAAGACCTTAGCTATTAGGCCAGAGTACGAGTTTAAGACCTTAGCTATTAGGCCAGAGTAAGAGTTAAGACCTTAACCATTAGGCCAGAGTACGAGTCAAAGACCTTAGCTATTAGGCCAGAGTAAGAGTTAAGACCTTGGCTATTAGGCCAGAGTAAGAGTTAAGACCTTAACCATTAGGCCAGAGCACGAGTCTAAGACCTTAGCCATTAGGCCAGAGTAAGAGTTAAGACCTTAGCTATTAGGCCAGAGTAAGAGTTAAGACCTTAACCATTAGTCCAGAGTATGATTCTAAGACCTTAGCTATTAGGCCAGAGTAAGAGTTAAGACCTTAACCATTAGGCCAGAGTATGAGTCTAAGACCTTAGCTATTAGGCCAGAGTAGGAGTTAAGACCTTAACCAGTAGGCCAGAGTAAGAGTTAAGACCTTAACCATTAGGCCAGAGCACGAGTCTAAGACCTTAGCTATTAGGCCAGAGTAAGAGTTAAGACCTTCACCATTAGGCCAGAGTACAAGTCTAAGACCTTAGCTATTAGGCCAGAGAAAGAGTTAAGACCTTAGCTATTAGGCCAGAGTAAGAGTTAAGACCTTAACCATTGGGCCATAGTACGAGTCTAAGACCTTAGCTATTAGGCTAGAGTAAGACTTAAGACCTTAACCAGTAGGCCAGAGTACGAGTCTAAGACCTTAGCTATTAGGCCAGAGTAAGAGTTAAGACCTTAAACTGTAGGCCATAGTACGAGTCTAAAACCTTAGCTATTAGGCCAGAGTAAGAGTTAAGACCTTAGCTATTAGGCCAGAGTAAGAGTTAAGACCTTAACCATTAGGCCAGAGTACGATTCTAAGACCTTAGCTATTAGGCCAGAGTAAGATTTAAGACCTTAACCATTAGGCCAGAGTACGAGTCTAAGACCTTAGCTATTAGGCCAGAGTAAGAGTTAAGACCTTAACCAGTAGGCTAGAGTAAGAGTTAAGACCTTAACCATTAGGCCAGAGCACGAGTCTAAGACCTTAGCTATTAGGCCAGAGTAAGAGTTAAGACCTTAACCATTAGGCCAGAGTACGAGTCTAAGACCTTAGCTATTAGGCCAGAGAAAGAGATAAGACCTTAGCTATTAGGCCAGAGTAAGAGTTAAGACCTTAACCATTAGGCCAGAGTACGAGTCTAAGACCTTAGCTATTAGGCCAGAGAAAGAGTTAAGACCTTAGCTATTAGGCCAGAGTAAGAGTTAAGACCTTAACCATTAGGCCATAGTACGAGTCTAAGACCTTAGCTATTAGGCCAGAGTAAGACTTAAGACCTTAACCAGTAGGCCAGAGTACGAGTCTAAGACCTTAGCTATTAGGCCAGAGTAAGAGTTAAGACCTTAAACTGTAGGCCATAGTACGAGTCTAAGACCTTAGCTATTAGGCCAGAGTAAGAGTTAAGACCTTAGCTATTAGGCCAGAATAAGAGTTAAGACCTTAACCATTAGGCCAGAGTACGAGTCTAAGACCGTAGCTATTAGGCGAGAGTAATTGTTAGGACCTGAACTATTAGGCCAGAGTAAAAGTTAAGAGCTTAACCTGTAGGCGATAATACGAGTCTAAGACCTTAGCTATTATTCCAGAGTAAGAGTTAAGACCTTATCAATTAGGCCAGAGTACGAGTCAAAGACCTTAGCTATTAGGCCAGAGTAAGAGTTAAGACCTTAACCAGTAGGCCAGAGTACGAGTCTAAGACCTTAGCTATTAGGCCAGAGTACGAGTCTAAGACCTTAGCTATTAGGCCAGAGTAAGAGTTACAACCCTAACCAGTAGGCCAGAGAACGAGTCTAAGACCTTAGCTATTAGGCCAGAGTACGAGTCTAAGACCGTAGCTATTTGGCCAGAGTACGAGTCTAAGACCTTAGCTATTAGGCCAGAGTAAGAGTTAAGACCTTAACCATTAGGCCAGACTAAGAGTTAAGACCTTAACCTGTAGGCCATAGTACGAGTCTAAGACCTTAGCTATTAGGCCAGAGTAAGAGTTAAGACCTTAACCATTAGGCCAGAGTATGATTCTAAGACCTTAGCTATTAGGCCAGAGTAAGAGTTAAGACATTAACCATTAGGCCAGAGTACGAGTCTAAGACCTTAGCTATTAGGCCAGAGTAAGAGTTAAGACCTTAACCTGTAGGCCAGAGTAAGAGTTAAGACCTTAACCATTAGGCCAGAGTACGAGTCTAAGACCTTAGCTATTAGGCCAGAGTACAAGTTTAAGACCTTAGCTATTAGGCCAGAGAAAGAGTTAAGACCTTAACCATTAGGCCAGAGTACGAGTCAAAGACCTTAGCTATTAGGCCAGAGTAAGAGTTAAGACCTTAGCTATTAGGCCAGAGTAAGAGTTAAGACCTTAACCATTAGGCCAGAGCACTAGTCTAAGACCTTAGCTATTAGGCCAGAGTAAGAGTTAAGACCTTAGCTATTAGGCCAGAGTAAGAGTTAAGACCTTAACCATTAGTCCAGAGTATGATTCTAAGACCTTAGCTATTAGGCCAGAGTAAGAGTTAAGACCTTAACCATTAGGCCAGAGTACGAGTCTAAGACCTTAGCTATTAGGCCAGAGTAAGAGTTAAGACCTTAACCAGTAGGCCAGAGTAAGAGTTAAGACCTTAACCATTAGGCCAGAGCACGAGTCTAAGACCTTAGCTATTAGGCCAGAGTAAGAGTTAAGACCTTAACCATTAGGCCAGAGTACGTGTCTAAGACCTTAGCTATTAGGCCAGATAAAGAGTTAAGACCTTAGCTATTAGGCCAGAGTAAGAGTTAAGACCTTAACCATTGGGCCATAGTACGAGTCTAAGACCTTAGCTATTAGGCCAGAGTAAGACTTAAGACCTTAACCAGTAGGCCAGAGTACGAGTCTAAGACCTTAGCTATTAGGCCAGAGTAAGAGTTAAGACCTTAAACTGTAGGCCATAGTACGAGTCTAAGACCTTAGCTATTAGGCCAGAGTAAGAGTTAAGACCTTAGCTATTATGCCAGAGTAAGAGTTAAGACCTTAACCATTAGGCCAGTGTACGAGTCTAAGACCGTAGCTATTAGGCCAGAGTAATAGTTAAGACCTTAACTATTAGGCCAGAGTAAAAGTTAAGAGCTTAACCTGTAGGCGATAGTACGAGTCTAAGACCTTAGCTATTATTCCAGAGTAAGAGTTAAGACCTTAACAATTAGGCCAGAGTATGAGTATAAGACCTTAGCTATTAGGCCAAAGTAAGAGTTAAGACCTTAACCATTAGGCCAGAGTACGAGTCTAAGACCTTAGCTAATAGGCCAGAGTAAGAGTTAAGACCTTAACCAGTAGGCCAGAGTACGAGTCTAAGACCTTAGCTATTAGGCCACAGTACGAGTCTAAGACCTTAGCTATTAGGCCAGAGTAAAAGTTACAACCTTAACCAGTAGGCCAGAGAACGAGTCTAAGACCTTAGCTATTAGGCCAGAGTACGAGTCTAAGACCTTAGCTATTTGGCCAGAGTACGAGTCTAAGACCTTAGCTATTAGGCCAGAGTAAGAGTTAAGACCTTAATCATTAGGCCAGACTAAGAGTTAAGACCTTAACCTGTAGGCCATAGTATGAGTCTAAGACCTTAGATATTAGGCCAGAGTAAGAGTTAAGACCTTAACCATTAGGCCAGAGTACGAGTCTAAGACCTTAGCTATTAGGCCAGAGAAAGAGTTAAGAACTTAGCTATTAGGCCAGAGTAAGAGTTAAGACCTTAACCATTAGGCCATAGTACGAGTCTAAGACCTTAGCTATTAGGCCAGAGTAAGACTTAAGACCTTAACCAGTAGGCCAGAGTACGAGTCTAAGACCTTAGCTATTAGGCCAGAGAAAGAGTTAAGAACTTAGCTATTAGGCCAGAGTAAGAGTTAAGACCTTAACCATTAGGCCATAGTACGAGTCTAAGACCTTAGCTATTAGGCCAGAGTAAGACTTAAGACCTTAACCAGTAGGCCAGAGTACGAGTCTAAGACCTTAGCTATTAGGCCAGAGTAAGAATTAAGACCTTAAACTGTAGGCAATAGTACGAGTCTAAGACCTTAGCTATTAGGCCAGAGTAAGAGTTAAGACCTTAGCTATTAGGCCAGAGTAAGAGTTAAGACCTTAACCATTAGGCCAGAGTACGAGCCTAAGACCGTAGCTATTAGGCCAAAGTAATAGTTAAGACCTTAACTATTAGGCCAGAGTAAAAGTTAAGAGCTTAACCTGTAGGCGATAGTACGAGTCTAAGACCTTAGCTATTATTCCAGAGTAAGAGTTAAGACCTTCTCAATTAGGCCAGAGTACGAGTCTAAGACCTTAGCTATTAGGCCAGAGTAAGAGTTAAGACCTTAACCGTTAGGCCAGAGTATGAGTCAAAGACCTTAGCTATTAGGCCAGAGTAAGAGTTAAGACCTTTGCTATTAGGCCAGAGTAAGAGTTAAGACCTTAACCATTAGGCCAGAGTATGAGTCTAAGACCTTAGCTATTAGGCCAGAGTAAGAGTTAAGACCTTAACCACTAGTCCAGAGTACGATTCTAAGACCTTAGCTATTAGGCCAGAGTAAGAGTTAAGACCTTAACCATTAGGCCAGAGTACGAGTCTAAGACCTTAGCTATTAGGCCAGAGTAAGAGTTAAGACCTTAACCAGTAGGCCAGAGTAAGAGTCAATACCTTAACCATTAGGCCAGAGCACGAGTCTAAGACCTTAGCTATTAGGCCAGAGTAAGAGTTAAGACCTTAACCATTAGGCCAGAGTACGAGTCTAAGACCTTAGCTATTAGGCCAGAGAAAGAGTTAAGACCTTAGCTATTAGGCCAGAGTAAGAATTAAGACCTTAACCATTGGGCCATAGTACGAGTCTAAGACCTTAGCTATTAGGCCAGAGTAAGACTTAAGAACTTAACCAGTAGGCCAGAGTACGAGTCTAAGACCTTAGCTATTAGGCCAGAGTAAGAGTTAAGACCTTAGCTATTAGGCCAGAGTAAGAGTTAAGATCTTAACCATTAGGCCAGTGTACGAGTCTAAGACCGTAGCTATTAGGCCAGAGTAATAGTTAAGACCTTAACCAGTAGGCCAGAGTAAGAGTTAAGACCTTAACCAGTAGGCCAGAGTAAGAGTCAAGACCTTAACCATTAGGCCAGAGCACGAGTCTAAGACCTTAGCTATTAGGCCAGAGTAAGAGTTAAGACCTTAACCATTAGTCCAGAGTACGAGTCTAAGACCTTAGCTATTAGGCCAGAGAAAGAGTTAAGACCTTAGCTATTAGGCCAGAGTAAGAATTAAGACCTTAACCATTGGGCCATAGTACCAGTCTAAGACCTTAGCTATTATTCCAGAGTAAGAGTTAAGACCTTAACAATTAGGCCAGAGTATGAGTCTAAGACCTTAGCTATTAGGCCAGAGTAAGAGTTAAGACCTTAGCTATTAGGCTAGAGTAAGAGTTAAGACCTTAACCAGTAGGCCAGAGTAAGAGTTAAGACCCTAGCTATTAGGCCAGAGTAAGAGTTAAGACCTTAACCATTAGTCCAGAGTACGAGTCTAAGACCTTAGCTATTATGCCAGAGTAAGAGTTAAGACCTTAGCTATTAGGCCAGAGTAAGAGTTAAGACCTTAACCATTAGGCCATAGTACGAGTCTAAGACCTTAGCTATTAGGCCAGAGTAAGAGTTAAGACCTTAGCTATTAGGCCAGAGTAAGAGTTAGGACCTTAACCAGTAGGCCAGATTAAGAGTCATAGACCTTAGCTATTAGGCCAGAGTAAGAGTTCAGACCTTAACCTGTAGGCCATAGTATGAGTCTAAGACCTTAGCTATTAGGCCAGAGTAAGAGTTAAGACCTTAGCTATTAGGCCAGAGTAAGAGTTAAGACCTTAACCATTAGGCCAGAGTACGATTCTAAGACCTTAGCTATTAGGCCAGAGTAAGAGTTAAGACCTTAACCATTAGGCCAGAGTACGAGTCTAAGACCTTAGCTATTAGGCCAGAGTACGAGTCTAAGACCTTAGCTATTTGGCCAGAGTACGAGTCTAAGACCTTAGCTATTAGGCCAGAGTAAGAGTTAAGACCTTAACCATTAGGCCAGACTAAGAGTTAAGACCTTAACCTGTAGGCCATAGCAAGTAAGAGTTAAGACAGTAGCTATGAGGCCAGAGGAAGAGTCCAAGACCTTAACCATTAGGCCAGAGTAAGAGTTAAGACAGTAGCTATGAGGCCAGAGTAAGAGTTTAGACAGTAGCTATTAGGTCAGAGTAAGAGTTAAGACAGTAGCTATGAGGCCAGAGTAAGAGTTAAGACAGTAGCTATGAGGCCAGAGTAAGAGTTATGACAGTAAGAGTTAAGAGCTTAAACTGTAGGCGATAGTACGAGTCTAAGACCTTAGCTAATATTCCAGAGTAAGAGTTAAGACCTTATCCATTAGGCCAGAGTACGAGTCTAAGACCTTAGCTATTAGGCCAGAGTAAGAGTTAAGACCTTAAACAGTAGGCCAGAGTAAGAGTTAAGACCTTAACCATTAGGCCAGAGCACGAGTCTAAGACCTTAGCTATTAGGCCAGAGTAAGAGTTAAGACCTTATCCATTAGGCCAGAGTACGAGTCTAAGACCTTAGCTATTAGGCCAGAGTAAGAGTTAAGACCTTAAAGAGTAGGCCAGAGTAAGAGTTAAGACCTTAACCATTAGGCCAGAGCATGAGTCTAAGACCTTAGCTATTAGGCCAGAGTAAGAGTTAAGACCTTAACAATTAGGCCAGAGTACGAGTCTAAGACCTTAGCTATTAGGCCAGAGTAAGAGTTAAGACCTTAACCATTAGGCCAGAGTACGAGTCTAAGACCTTAGCTATTAGGCCAGAGTAAGAGTTAAGACCTTAACCAGTAGGCCAGAGTACGAGTCTAAGACCTTAGCTATTAGGCCAGAGTACGAGTCTAAGACCTTAGCTATTAGGCCAGAGTAAGAGTTACAACCTTAACCAGTAGGCCAGAGAACGAGTCTAAGACCTTAGCTATTAGGCCAGAGTACGAGTCTAAGACCTTAGCTATTTGGCCAGAGTACGAGTCTAAGACCTTAGCTATTAGGCCAGAGTAAGAGTTAAGACCTTAACCATTAGGCCAGACTAAGAGTTAAGACCTTAACCTGTAGGCCATAGTACGAGTCTAAGACCTTAGCTATTAGGCCAGAGATAGAGTTAAGACATTAACCATAAGGCCAGAGTATGAGTCTAAGACCTTAGCTATTAGGCCAGAGTAAGGGTTAAGACCTTAACCATTAGGCCAGAGTACGAGTCTAAGACCTTAGCTATTAGGCCAGAGTAAGAGTTAAGACCTTAACCAGTAGGCCAGAGTAAGAGTTAAGACCTTAACCTGTAGGCCAGAGTAAGAGTTAAGACCTTAACCATTAGGCCAGAGTACGAGTCTAAGACCTTAGCTATTAGGCCAGAGTACGAGTTTAAGACCTTAGCTATTAGGCCAGAGTAAGAGTTAAGACCTTAACCATTAGGCCAGAGTACGAGTCAAAGACCTTAGCTATTAGGCCAGAGTAACAGTTAAGACCTTAGCTATTAGGCCAGAGTAAGAGTTAAGACCTTAACCATTAGGCCAGAGTACGAGTCTAAGACCTTAGCTATTAGGCCAGAGTAAGAGTTAAGACCTTAGCTATTAGGCCAGAGTAAGAGTTAAGACCTTAACCATTAGGCCAGAGTACGATTCTAAGACCTTAGCTATTAGGCCAGAGTAAGAGTTAAGACCTTAACCATTAGGCCAGAGTACGAGTCTAAGACCTTAGCTATTAGGCCAGAGTAAGAGTTAAGACCTTAACCAGTAGGCCAGAGTAAGAGTTAAGACCTTAACCATTAGGCCAGAGCACGAGTCTAAGACCTTAGCTATTAGGCCATAGTAAGAGTTAAGACCTTAACCATTAGGCCAGAGTACGAGTCTAAGACCTTAGCTATTAGGCCAGAGAAAGAGATAAGACCTTAGCTATTAGGCCAGAGTAAGAGTTAAGACCTTAACCATTAGGCCAGAGTACGAGTCTAAGACCTTAGCTATTAGGCCAGAGAAAGAGTTAAGACCTTAGCTATTAGGCCAGAGTAAGAGTTAAGACCTTAACCATTAGGCCATAGTACGAGTCTAAGACCTTAGCTATTAGGCCAGAGTAAGACTTAAGACCTTAACCAGTAGGCCAGAGTACGAGTCTAAGACCTTAGCTATTAGGCCAGAGTAAGAGTTAAGACCTTAAACTGTAGGCCATAGTATGAGTCTAAGACCTTAGCTATTAGGCCAGAGTAAGAGTTAAGACCTTAGCTATTAGGCCAGAATAAGAGTTAAGACCTTAACCATTAGGCCAGAGTACGAGTCTAAGACTGTAGCTATTAGGCGAGAGTAATAGTTAGGACCTGAACTATTAGGCCAGAGTAAAAGTTAAGAGCTTAACCTGTAGGCGATAGTACGAGTCTAAGACCTTAGCTATTATTCCAGAGTAAGAGTTAAGACCTTATCAATTAGGCCAGAGTACGAGTCTAAGACCTTAGCTATTAGGCCAGAGTAAGAGTTAAGAGCTTAACCATTAGGCCAGAGTACGAGTTTAAGACCTTAGCTATTAGGCCAGAGTAAGAGTTAAGATCTTAACCAGTAGGCCAGAGTACGAGTCTAAGACCTTAGCTATTATGCCAGAGTATGAGTCTAAGACCTTAGCTATTAGGCCAGAGTAAGAGTTACAACCTTAACCAGTAGGCCAGAGAAAGAGTCTAAGACCTTAGCTATTAGGCCAGAGTACGAGTCTAAGACCTTAGCTATTTGGCCAAAGTACGAGTCTAAGACCTTAGCTATTAGGCCAGAGTAAGAGTTAAGACCTTAACCATTAGGCCAGAGTATGAGTCTAAGACCTTAGCTATTAGGCCAGAGTAAGAGTTAAGACCTTAACCATTAGGCCAGAGTACGAGTCTAAAACCTTAGCTATTAGGCCAGAGTAAGAGTTAAGACCTTAACCTGTAGGCCAGAGTAAGAGTTAAGACCTTAACCATTAGGCCAGAGTACGAGTCTAAGACCTTAGATATTAGGCCAGAGTACGAGTTTAAGACCTTAGCTATTAGGCCAGAGTAAGAGTTAAGACCTTAACCATTAGGCCAGAGTACGAGTCAAAGACCTTAGCTATTAGGCCAGAGTAAGAGTTAAGACCTTAGCTATTAGGCCAGAGTAAGAGTTAAGACCTTAACCATTAGGCCAGAGCACGAGTCTAAGACCTTAGCCATTATGCCAGAGTAAGAGTTAAGACCTTAGCTATTAGGCCAGAGTAAGAGTTAAGACCTTAACCATTAGTCCAGAGTACGATTCTAAGACCTTAGCTATTAGGCCAGAGTAAGAGTTAAGACCTTAACCATTAGGCCAGAGTATGAGTCTAAGACCTTAGCTATTAGGCCAGAGTAGGAGTTAAGACCTTAACCAGTAGGCCAGAGTAAGAGTTAAGACCTTAACCATTAGGCCAGAGCACGAGTCTAAGACCTTAGCTATTAGGCCAGAGTAAGAGTTAAGACCTTCACCATTAGGCCAGAGTACGAGTCTAAGACCTTAGCTATTAGGCCAGAGAAAGAGTTAAGACCTTAGCTATTAGGCCAGAGTAAGAGTTAAGACCTTAACCATTGGGCCATAGTACGAGTCTAAGACCTTAGCTATTAGGCCAGAGTAAGACTTAAGACCTTAACCAGTAGGCCAGAGTACGAGTCTAAGACCTTAGCTATTAGGCCAGAGTAAGAGTTAAGACCTTAAACTGTAGGCCATAGTACGAGTCTAAGACCTTAGCTATTAGGCCAGAGTAAGAGTTAAGACCTTAGCTATTAGGCCAGAGTAAGAGTTAAGACCTTAACCATTAGGCCAGAGTACGATTCTAAGACCTTAGCTATTAGGCCAGAGTAAGAGTTAAGACCTTAACCATTAGGCCAGAGTACGAGTCTAAGACCTTAGCTATTAGGCCAGAGTAAGAGTTAAGACCTTAACCAGTAGGCTTGAGTAAGAGTTAAGACCTTAACCATTAGGCCAGAGCACAAGTCTAAGACCTTAGCTATTAGGCCAGAGTAAGAGTTAAGACCTTAACCATTAGGCCAGAGCACGAGTCTAAGACCTTAGCTATTAGGCCAGAGAAAGAGATAAGACCTTAGCTATTAGGCCAGAGTAAGAGTTAAGACCTTAACCATTAGGCCAGAGTACGAGTCTAAGACCTTAGCTATTAGGCCAGAGAAAGAGTTAAGACCTTAGCTATTAGGCCAGAGTAAGAGTTAAGACCTTAACCATTAGGCCATAGTACGAGTCTAAGACCTTAGCTATTAGGCCAGAGTAAGACTTAAGACCTTAACCAGTAGGCCAGAGTACGAGTCTAAGACCTTAGCTATTAGGCCAGAGTAAGAGTTAAGACCTTAAACTGTAGGCCATAGTACGAGTCTAAGACCTTAGCTATTAGGCCAGAGTAAGAGTTAAGACCTTAGCTATTAGGCCAGAATAAGAGTTAAGACCTTTACCATTAGGCCAGAGTACGAGTCTAAGACCGTAGCTATTAGGCGAGAGTAATAGTTAGGACCTGAACTATTAGGCCAGAGTAAAAGTTAAGAGCTTAACCTGTAGGCGATAGTACGAGTCTAAGACCTTAGCTATTATTCCAGAGTAAGAGTTAAGACCTTATCAATTAGGCCAGAGTACGAGTCAAAGACCTTAGCTATTAGGCCAGAGTAAGAGTTAAGACCTTAACCAGTAGGCCAGAGTACGAGTCTAAGACCTTAGCTATTAGGCCAGAGTACGAGTCTAAGACCTTAGCTATTAGGCCAGAGTAAGAGTTACAACCCTAACCAGTAGGCCAGAGAACGAGTCTAAGACCTTAGCTATTAGGCCAGAGTACGAGTCTAAGACCTTAGCTATTTGGCCAGAGTACGAGTCTAAGACCTTAGCTATTAGGCCAGAGTAAGAGTTAAGACCTTAACCATTAGGCCAGACTAAGAGTTAAGACCTTAACCTGTAGGCCATAGTACGAGTCTAAGACCTTAGCTATTAGGCCAGAGTAAGAGTTAAGACCTTAACCATTAGGCCAGAGTATGATTCTAAGACCTTAGCTATTAGGCCAGAGTAAGAGTTAAGACATTAACCATTAGGCCAGAGTACGAGTCTAAGACCTTAGCTATTAGGCCAGAGTAAGAGTTAAGACCTTAACCTGTAGGCCAGAGTAAGAGTTAAGACCTTAACCATTAGGCCAGAGTACGAGTCTAAGACCTTAGCTATTAGGCCAGAGTACGAGTTTAAGACCTTAGCTATTAGGCCAGAGTAAGAGTTAAGACCTTAACCATTAGGCCAGAGTACGAGTCAAAGACCTTAGCTATTAGGCCAGAGTAAGAGTTAAGACCTTAGCTATTAGGCCAGAGTAAGAGTTAAGACCTTAACCATTAGTCCAGAGTATGATTCTAAGACCTTAGCTATTAGGCCAGAGTAAGAGTTAAGACCTTAACCAGTAGGCCAGAGTAAGAGTTACGACCTTAACCATTAGGCCAGAGCACGAGTCTAAGACCTTAGCTATTAGGCCAGAGTAAGAGTTAAGACCTTAACCATTAGGCCAGAGTACGTGTCTAAGACCTTAGCTATTAGGCCAGAGAAAGAGTTAAGACCTTAGCTATTAGGCCAGAGTAAGAGTTAAGACCTTAACCATTGGGCCATAGTACGAGTCTAAGACCTTAGCTATTAGGCCAGAGTAAGACTTAAGACCTTAACCAGTAGGCCAGAGTACGAGTCTAAGACCTTAGCTATTAGGCCAGAGTAAGAGTTAAGACCTTAAACTGTAGGCCATAGTACGAGTCTAAGACCTTAGCTATTAGGCCAGAGTAAGAGTTAAGACCTTAGCTATTATGCCAGAGTAAGAGTTAAGACCTTAACCATTAGGCCAGTGTACGAGTCTAAGACCGTAGCTATTAGGCCAGAGTAATAGTTAAGACCTTAACTATTAGGCCAGAGTAAAAGTTAAGAGCTTAACCTGTAGGCGATAGTACGAGTCTAAGACCTTAGCTATTATTCCAGAGTAAGAGTTAAGACCTTAACAATTAGGCCAGAGTATGAGTATAAGACCTTAGCTATTAGGCCAAAGTAAGAGTTAAGACCTTAACCATTAGGCCAGAGTACGAGTCTAAGACCTTAGCTAATAGGCCAGAGTAAGAGTTAAGACCTTAACCAGTAGGCCAGAGTACGAGTCTAAGACCTTAGCCATTAGGCCAGAGTACGAGTCTAAGACCTTAGCTATTAGGCCAGAGTAAAAGTTACAACCTTAACCAGTAGGCCAGAGAACGAGTCTAAGACCTTAGCTATTAGGCCAGAGTACGAGTCTAAGACCTTAGCTATTTGGCCAGAGTACGAGTCTAAGACCTTAGCTATTAGGCCGGAGTAAGAGTTAAGACCTTAACCATTAGGCCAGACTAAGAGTTAAGACCTTAACCTGTAGGCCATAGTATGAGTCTAAGACCTTAGATATTAGGCCAGAGTAAGAGTTAAGACCTTAACCATTAGGCCAGAGTACGAGTCTAAGACCTTAGCTATTAGGCCAGAGAAAGAGTTAAGAACTTAGCTATTAGGCCAGAGTAAGAGTTAAGACCTTAACCATTAGGCCATAGTACGAGTCTAAGACCTTAGCTATTAGGCCAGAGTAAGACTTAAGACCTTAACCAGTAGGCCAGAGTACGAGTCTAAGACCTTAGCTATTAGGCCAGAGAAAGAGTTAAGAACTTAGCTATTAGGCCAGAGTAAGAGTTAAGACCTTAACCATTAGGCCATAGTACGAGTCTAAGACCTTAGCTATTAGGCCAGAGTAAGACTTAAGACCTTAACCAGTAGGCCAGAGTACGAGTCTAAGACCTTAGCTATTAGGCCAGAGTAAGAATTAAGACCTTAAACTGTAGGCAATAGTACGAGTCTAAGACCTTAGCTATTAGGCCAGAGTAAGAGTTAAGACCTTAGCTATTAGGTCAGAGTAAGAGTTAAGACCTTAACCATTAGGCCAGAGTACGAGCCTAAGACCGTAGCTATTAGGCCAGAGTAATAGTTAGGACCTTAACTATTAGGCCAGAGTAAAAGTTAAGAGCTTAACCTGTAGGCGATAGTACGAGTCTAAGACCTTAGCTATTATTCCAGAGTAAGAGTTAAGACCTTCTCAATTAGGCCAGAGTACGAGTCTAAGACCTTAGCTATTAGGCCAGAGTAAGAGTTAAGACCTTAACCATTAGGCCAGAGTATGAGTCAAAGACCTTAGCTATTAGGCCAGAGTAAGAGTTAAGACCTTTGCTATTAGGCCAGAGTAAGAGTTAAGACCTTAACCATTAGGCCAGAGTATGAGTCTAAGACCTTAGCTATTAGGCCAGAGTAAGAGTTAAGACCTTAGCTATTAGGCCAGAGTAAGAGTTAAGACCTTAACCACTAGTCCAGAGTACGATTCTAAGACCTTAGCTATTAGGCCAGAGTAAGAGTTAAGACCTTAACCATTAGGCCAGAGTACGAGTCTAAGACCTTAGCTATTAGGCCAGAGTAAGAGTTAAGACCTTAACCAGTAGGCCAGAGTAAGAGTCAAGACCTTAACCATTAGGCCAGAGCACGAGTCTAAGACCTTAGCTATTAGGCCAGAGTAAGAGTTAAGACCTTAACCATTAGGCCAGAGTACGAGTCTAAGACCTTAGCTATTAGGCCAGAGAAAGAGTTAAGACCTTAGCTATTAGGCCAGAGTAAGAATTAAGACCTTAACCATTGGGCCATAGTACGAGTCTAAGACCTTAGCTATTAGGCCAGAGTAAGACTTAAGAACTTAACCAGTTGGCCAGAGTACGAGTCTAAGACCTTAGCTATTAGGCCAGAGTAAGAGTTAAGACCTTAGCTATTAGGCCAGAGTAAGAGTTAAGATCTTAACCATTAGGCCAGTGTACGAGTCTAAGACCGTAGCTATTAGGCCAGAGTAATAGTTAAGACCTTAACTATTAGGCCAGAGTAAAAGTTAAGAGCTTAACCTGTAGGCGATAGTACCAGTCTAAGACCTTAGCTATTATTCCAGAGTAAGAGTTAAGACCTTAACAATTAGGCCAGAGTATGAGTCTAAGACCTTAGCTATTAGGCCAGAGTAAGAGTTAAGACCTTAGCTATTAGGCTAGAGTAAGAGTTAAGACCTTAACCAGTAGGCCAGAGTAAGAGTTAAGACCTTAGCTATTAGGCCAGAGTAAGAGTTAAGACCTTAACCATTAGTCCAGAGTACGAGTCTAAGACCTTAGCTATTATGCCAGAGTAAGAGTTAAGACCTTAGCTATTAGGCCAGAGTAAGAGTTAAGACCTTAACCATTAGGCCATAGTACGAGTCTAAGACCTTAGCTATTAGGCCAGAGTAAGAGTTAAGACCTTAGCTATTAGGCCAGAGTAAGAGTTAGGACCTTAACCAGTAGGCCAGATTAAGAGTCATAGACCTTAGCTATTAGGCCAGAGTAAGAGTTCAGACCTTAACCTGTAGGCCATAGTATGAGTCTAAGACCTTATCTATTAGGCCAGAGTAAGAGTTAAGACCTTAGCTATTAGGCCAGAGTAAGAGTTAAGACCTTAACCATTAGGCCAGAGTACGATTCTAAGACCTTAGCTATTAGGCCAGAGTAAGAGTTAAGACCTTAACCATTAGGCCAGAGTACGAGTCTAAGACCTTAGCTATTAGGCCAGAGTAAGAGTTAAGACCTTAACCAGTAGGCCAGAGTAAGAGTTAAGACCTTAACCATTAGGCCAGAGCACGAGTCTAAGACCTTAGCTATTAGGCCAGAGTAAGAGTTAAGACCTTAACCATTAGGCCAGAGTACGAGTCTAAGACCTTAGCTATTAGGCCAGAGAAAGAGATAAGACCTTAGCTAGTAGGCCAGAGTAAGAGTTAAGACCTTAACCATTAGGCCAGAGTACGAGTCTAAGACCTTAGCTATTAGGCCAGAGAAAGAGTTAAGACCTTAGCTATTAGGCCAGAGTAAGAGTTAAGACCTTAATTATTAGGCCATAGTACGAGTCTAAGACCTTAGCTATTAGGCCAGAGGAAGACTTAAGACCTTAACCAGTAGGCCAGAGTACGAGTCTAAGACCTTAGCTATTAGGCCAGAGTAAGAGTTAAGACCTTAAACTGTAGGCCATAGTACGAGTCTAAGACCTTAGCTATTAGGCCAGAGTAAGAGTTAAGACCTTAGCTATTAGGCCAGAATAAGAGTTAAGACCTTAACCATTAGGCCAGAGTACGAGTCTAAGACCGTAGCTATTAGGCGAGAGTAATAGTTAGGACCTGAACTATTAGGCCAGAGTAAAAGTTAAGAGCTTAACCTGTAGGCGATAGTACGAGTCTAAGACCTTAGCTATTATTCCAGAGTAAGAGTTAAGACCTTATCAATTAGGCCAGAGTACGAGTCTAAGACCTTAACTATTAGGCCAGAGTAAGAGTTAAGACCTTAACCATTAGGCCAGAGTACGAGTATAAGACCTTAGCTATTAGGCCAGAGTAAGAGTTAAGACCTTAACCAGTAGGCCAGAGAACGAGTCTAAGACCTTAGCTATTAGGCCAGAGTACGAGTCTAAGACCTTAACTATTTGGCCAGTTTACGAGTCTAAGACCTTAGCTATTAGGCCAGAGTAAGAGTTAAGACCTTAACCATTAGGCCAGAGTATGAGTCTAAGACCTTAGCTATTAGGCCAGAGTAAGAGTTAAGACCTTAACCATTAGGCCAGAGTACGAGTCTAAGACCTTAGCTATTAGGCCAGAGTAAGAGTTAAGACCTTAACCTGTAGGCCAGAGTAAGAGTTAAGACCTTAACCATTAGGCCAGAGTACGAGTCTAAGACCTTAGCTATTAGGCCAGAGTACGAGTTTAAGGCCTTAGTTATTAGGCCAGAGTAAGAGTTAAGACCTTAACCATTAGGCCAGAGTACGAGTCAAAGACCTTAGCTATTAGGCCAGAGTAAGAGTTAAGACCTTAGCTATTAGGCCAGAGTAAGAGTTAAGACCTTAACCATTAGGCCAGAGCACAAGTCTAAGACCTTAGCTATTAGGCCAGAGTAAGAGTTAAGACCTTAGCTATTAGTCCAGAGTACGATTCTAAGACCTTAGCTATTAGGCCAGAGTAAGAGTTAAGACCTTAACCATTAGGCCAGAGTACGAGTCTAAGACCTTAGCTATTAGGCCAGAGTAAGAGATAAGACCTTAACCAGTAGGCCAGAGTAAGAGTTAAGACCTTAACCATTAGGCCAGAGCACGAGTCTAAGACCTTAGCTATTAGGCCAGAGTAAGAGTTAGGACCTTAACCATTAGGCCAGAGTACGAGTCTAAGACCTTAGCTATTAGGCCAGAGAAAGAGTTAAGACCTTAGCTATTAGGCCAGAGTAAGAGTTAAGACCTTAACCATTGGGCCATAGTACGAGTCTAAGACCTTAGCTATTAGGCCAGAGTAAGACTTAAGACCTTAACCAGTAGGCCATAGTACGAGTCTAAGACCTTAGCTATTAGGCCAGAGTAAGAGTTAAGACCTTAGCTATTATGCCAGAGTAAGAGTTAAGACCTTAACCATTAGGCCAGTGTACGAGTCTAAGACCGTAGCTATTAGGCCAGAGTAATAGTTAAGACCTTAACTATTAGGCCAGAGTAAAAGTTAAGAGCTTAACCTGTAGGCGATAGTACGAGTCTAAGACCTTAGCTATTATTCCAGAGTAAGAGTTAAGACCTTAACAATTAGGCCAGAGTATGAGTATAAGACCTTAGCTATTAGGCCAGAGTAAGAGTTAAGACCTTAACCATTAGGCCAGAGTACGAGTCTAAGACCTTAGCTAATAGGCCAGAGTAAGAGTTAAGACCTTAACCAGTAGGCCAGAGTACGAGTCTAAGACCTTAGCTATTAGGCCAGAGTACAAGTCGAGACCTTAGCTATTAGGCCAGAGTAAAAGTTACAACCTTAACCAGTAGGCCAGAGAACGAGTCTAAGACCTTAGCTATTAGGCCAGAGTACGAGTCTAAGACCTTAGCTATTTGGCCAGAGTACGAGTCTAAGACCTTAGCTATTAGGCCAGAGTAAGAGTTAAGACCTTAACCATTAGGCCAGACTAAGAGTTAAGACCTTAACCTGTAGGCCATAGTATGAGTCTAAGACCTTAGATATTAGGCCAGAGTAAGACTTAAGACCTTAACCAGTAGGACAGAGTACGAGTCTAAGACCTTAGCTATTAGGCCAGAGTAAGAGTTAAGACCTTAAACTGTAGGCCATAGTACGAGTCTAAGACCTTAGCTGTTAGGCCAGAGTAAGAGTTAAGACCTTAGCTATTAGGCCAGAGTAAGAGTTAAGACCTTAACCATTAGGCCAGAGTACGAGTCTAAGACCGTAGCTATTAGGCCAGAGTACGAGTTTAAGGCCTTAGCTATTAGGCCAGAGTAAGAGTTAAGACCTTAACCATTAGGCCAGAGTACGAGTCAAAGACCTTAGCTATTAGGCCAGAGTAAGAGTTAAGACCTTAGCTATTAGGCCAGAGTAAGAGTTAAGACCTTAACCATTAGGCCAGAGCACAAGTCTAAGACCTTAGCTATTAGGCCAGAGTAAGAGTTAAGACCTTAGCTATTAGTCCAGAGTACGATTCTAAGACCTTAGCTATTAGGCCAGAGTAAGAGTTAAGACCTTAACCATTAGGCCAGAGTACGAGTCTAAGACCTTAGCTATTAGGCCAGAGTAAGAGATAAGACCTTAACCAGTAGGCCAGAGTAAGAGTTAAGACCTTAACCATTAGGCCAGAGCACGAGTCTAAGACCTTAGCTATTAGGCCAGAGTAAGAGTTAAGACCTTAACCATTAGGCCAGAGTACGAGTCTAAGACCTTAGCTATTAGGCCAGAGAAAGAGTTAAGACCTTAGCTATTAGGCCAGAGTAAGAGTTAAGACCTTAACCATTGGGCCATAGTACGAGTCTAAGACCTTAGCTATTAGGCCAGAGTAAGACTTAAGACCTTAACCAGTAGGCCAGAGTACGAGTCTAAGACCTTAGCTATTAGGCCAGAGTAAGAGTTAAGACCTTAAACTGTAGGCCATAGTACAAGTCTAAGACCTTAGCTATTAGGCCAGAGTAAGAGTTAAGACCTTAGCTATTATGCCAGAGTAAGAGTTAAGACCTTAACCATTAGGCCAGTGTACGAGTCTAAGACCGTAGCTATTAGGCCAGAGTAATAGTTAAGACCTTAACTATTAGGCCAGAGTAAAAGTTAAGAGCTTAACCTGTAGGCGATAGTACGAGTTTAAGACCTTAGCTATTAGGCCAGAGTAAGAGTTAAGACCTTAGCTATTAGGCCAGAGTAAGAGTTAAGACCTTAACCATTAGGCCAGACTAAGAGTTAAGACCTTAACCTGTAGGCCATAGTATGAGTTTAAGACCTTAGATATTAGGCCAGAGTAAGACTTAAGACCTTAACCAGTAGGCCAGAGTACGAGTCTAAGACCTTAGGTATTAGGCCAGAGTAAGAGTTAAGACCTTAAACTGTAGGCCATAGTACGAGTCTAAGACCTTAGCTGTTAGGCCAGAGTAAGAGTTAAGACCTTAGCTATTAGGCCAGAGTAAGAGTTAAGACCTTAACCATTAGGCCAGAGTACGAGTCTAAGACCGTAGCTATTCGGCCAGAGTAATAGTTAAGACCTTAACTATTAGGCCAGAGTAAAAGTTAAGAGCTTAACCTGTAGGCGATAGTACGAGTCTAAGACCTTAGCTATTATTCCAGAGTAAGAGTTAAGACCTTATCAATTAGGCCAGAGTACGAGTCTAAGACCTTAGCTATTAGGCCAGAGTAAGAGTTAAGACCTCAACCATTAGTCCAGAGTACGAGTCTAACACCTTAGCTATTAGGCCAGAGTAAGAGTTAAGACCTTAACCAGTAGGCCAGAGTATGAGTCTAAGACCTTAGCTATTAGGCCAGAGTATAAGTCTAAGACCTTAGCTATTAGGCCAGAGTAAGAGTTACAACCTTAACCAGTAGGCCAGAGAACGAGTCTAAGACCTTAGCTATTAGGCCAGAGTATGAGTCTAAGACCTTAGCTATTAGGCCAGAGTAAGAGTTACAACCTTAACCAGTAGGCCAGAGTAGGAGTCTAAGACCTTAGCTATTTGGCCAGAGTACGAGTCTAAGACCTTAGCTATTAGGCCAGAGTAAGATTTAAGACCTTAACCATTAGGCCAGACTAAGAGTTAAGACCTTAACCTGTAGGCCATAATACGAGTCTAAGACCTTAGCTATTAGGCCAGAGTAAGAGTTAAGACCTTAACCATTAGGCCAGAGTATGAGTCTAAGACCTTAGCTATTAGGCCAGAGTAAGAGTTAAGACCTTAACCATTAGGCCAGAGTACGAGTCTAAGACCTTAGCTATTAGGCCAGAGTAAGAGTTAAGACCTTAACCAGTAGAGCAGAGTAAGAGTTAAGACCTTAACCTGTAGGCCAGAGTAAGAGTTAAGACCTTAACCATTAGGCCAGAGTAAAAGTCTAAGACCTTAGCTATTAGGCCAGAGTACGAGTTTAAGACCTTAGCTATTAGGCCAGAGAAAGAGTTAAGACCTTAGCTATTAGGCCAGAGTAAGAGTTAAGACCTTAGCTATTAGGCCAGAGTAAGAGTTAAGACCTTAACCATTAGTCCAGAGTACGATTCTAAGACCTTAGCTATTAGGCCAGAGTAAGAGTTAAGACCTTAACCATTAGGCCAGAGTACGAGTCTAAGACCTTAGCTATTAGGCCAGAGTAAGAGTTAAGACCTTAACCAGTAGGCCAGAGTAAGAGTTAAGACCTTAACCATTAGGCCAGAGCACGAGTCTAAGACCTTAGCTATTAGGCCAGAGTAAGAGTTAAGACCTTAACCATTAGGCCAGAGTACGAGTCTAAGACCTTAGCTATTAGGCCAGAGAAAGAGTTAAGACCTTAGCTATTAGGCCAGAGTAAGAGTTAAGACCTTAGCTATTAGGCCAGAGTAAGAGTTAAGACCTTAACCATTAGGCCAGAGCACAAGTCTAAGACCTTAGCTATTAGGCCAGAGTAAGAGTTAAGACCTTAGCTATTAGTCCAGAGTACGATTCTAAGACCTTAGCTATTAGGCCAGAGTAAGAGTTAAGACCTTAACCATTAGGCCAGAGTACGAGTCTAAGACCTTAGCTATTAGGCCAGAGTAAGAGATAAGACCTTAACCAGTAGGCCAGAGTAAGAGTTAAGACCTTAACCATTAGGCCAGAGCACGAGTCTAAGACCTTAGCTATTAGGCCAGAGTAAGAGTTAAGACCTTAACCATTAGGCCAGAGTACGAGTCTAAGACCTTAGCTATTAGGCCAGAGAAAGAGTTAAGACCTTAGCTATTAGGCCAGAGTAAGAGTTAAGACCTTAACCATTGGGCCATAGTACGAGTCTAAGACCTTAGCTATTAGGCCAGAGTAAGACTTAAGACCTTAACCAGTAGGCCAGAGTACGAGTCTAAGACCTTAGCTATTAGGCCAGAGTAAGAGTTAAGACCTTAAACTGTAGGCCATAGTACGAGTCTAAGACCTTAGCTATTAGGCCAGAGTAAGAGTTAAGACCTTAGCTATTATGCCAGAGTAAGAGTTAAGACCTTAACCATTAGGCCAGTGTACGAGTCTAAGACCGTAGCTATTAGGCCAGAGTAATAGTTAAGACCTTAACTATTAGGCCAGAGTAAAAGTTAAGAGCTTAACCTGTAGGCGATAGTACGAGTCTAAGACCTTAGCTATTAGGCCAGAGAAAGAGTTAAGACCTTAGCTATTAGGCCAGAGTAAGAATTAAGACCTTAACCATTGGGCCATAGTACGAGTCTAAGACCTTAGCTATTAGGCCAGAGTAAGACTTAAGAACTTAACCAGTAGGCCAGAGTACGAGTCTAAGACCTTAGCTATTAGGCCAGAGTAAGAGTTAAGACCTTAGCTATTAGGCCAGAGTAAGAGTTAAGATCTTAACCATTAGGCCAGTGTACGAGTCTAAGACCGTAGCTATTAGGCCAGAGTAATAGTTAAGACCTTAACTATTAGGCCAGAGTAAAAGTTAAGAGCTTAACCTGTAGGCGATAGTACCAGTCTAAGACCTTAGCTATTATTCCAGAGTAAGAGTTAAGACCTTAACAATTAGGCCAGAGTATGAGTCTAAGACCTTAGCTATTAGGCCAGAGTAAGAGTTAAGACCTTAGCTATTAGGCTAGAGTAAGAGTTAAGACCTTAACCAGTACGCCAGAGTAAGAGTTAAGACCTTAGCTATTAGGCCAGAGTAAGAGTTAAGACCTTAACCATTAGTCCAGAGTACGAGTCTAAGACCTTAGCTATTATGCCAGAGTAAGAGTTAAGACCTTAGCTATTAGGCCAGAGTAAGAGTTAAGACCTTAACCATTAGGCCATAGTACGAGTCTAAGACCTTAGCTATTAGGCCAGAGTAAGAGTTAAGACCTTAGCTATTAGGCCAGAGTAAGAGTTAGGACCTTAACCAGTAGGCCAGATTAAGAGTCATAGACCTTAGCTATTAGGCCAGAGTAAGAGTTCAGACCTTAACCTGTAGGCCATAGTATGAGTCTAAGACCTTATCTATTAGGCCAGAGTAAGAGTTAAGACCTTAGCTATTAGGCCAGAGTAAGAGTTAAGACCTTAACCATTAGGCCAGAGTACGATTCTAAGACCTTAGCTATTAGGCCAGAGTAAGAGTTAAGACCTTAACCATTAGGCCAGAGTACGAGTCTAAGACCTTAGCTATTAGGCCAGAGTAAGAGTTAAGACCTTAACCAGTAGGCCAGAGTAAGAGTTAAGACCTTAACCATAAGGCCAGAGCACGAGTCTAAGACCTTAGCTATTAGGCCAGAGTAAGAGTTAAGACCTTAACCATTAGGCCAGAGTACGAGTCTAAGACCTTAGCTAGTAGGCCAGAGTAAGAGTTAAGACCTTAACCATTAGGCCAGAGTACGAGTCTAAGACCTTAGCTATTAGGCCAGAGAAAGAGTTAAGACCTTAGCTATTAGGCCAGAGTAAGAGTTAAGACCTTAATTATTAGGCCATAGTACGAGTCTAAGACCTTAGCTATTAGGCCAGAGGAAGACTTAAGACCTTAACCAGTAGGCCAGAGTACGAGTCTAAGACCTTAGCTATTAGGCCAGAGTAAGAGTTAAGACCTTAAACTGTAGGCCATAGTACGAGTCTAAGACCTTAGCTATTAGGCCAGAGTAAGAGTTAAGACCTTAGCTATTAGGCCAGAATAAGAGTTAAGACCTTAACCATTAGGCCAGAGTACGAGTCTAAGACCGTAGCTATTAGGCGAGAGTAATAGTTAGGACCTGAACTATTAGGCCAGAGTAAAAGTTAAGAGCTTAACCTGTAGGCGATAGTACGAGTCTAAGACCTTAGCTATTATTCCAGAGTAAGAGTTAAGACCTTATCAATTAGGCCAGAGTACGAGTCTAAGACCTTAACTATTAGGCCAGAGTAAGAGTTAAGACCTTAACCATTAGGCCAGAGTACGAGTCTAAGACCTTAGCTATTAGGCCAGAGTAAGAGTTAAGACCTTAACCAGTAGGCCAGAGAACGAGTCTAAGACCTTAGCTATTAGGCCAGAGTACGAGTCTAAGACCTTAACTATTTGGCCAGAGTACGAGTCTAAGACCTTAGCTATTAGGCCAGAGTAAGAGTTAAGACCTTAACCATTAGGCCAGAGTATGAGTCTAAGACCTTAGCTATTAGGCCAGAGTAAGAGTTAAGACCTTAACCATTAGGCCAGAGTACGAGTCTAAGACCTTAGCTATTAGGCCAGAGTAAGAGTTAAGACCTTAACCTGTAGGCCAGAGTAAGAGTTAAGACCTTAACCATTAGGCCAGAGTACGAGTCTAAGACCTTAGCTATTAGGCCAGAGTAAGAGTTGAAGTACTGGGTATTCTAGACCCAGCGGTGCAGGGGCACACACCCTATGACTTCGGGGTTTCACCCTGTTCCGGACCTACAGAAACACAGAGTCTTCTGGGTGAAGTCAAAGAATCGTTTATTGGCTGCAGACCAATGACAGATATCCTAGAAGTACAACAGCGTGTATGTTCTCAGGAGACTGCTGAAAATCATAGGAACGGACTTCTCCTTAAGTACAAAATATCATGCTTCAGGCATACATTCCTTGGTTTATGATATGGTCATATAAAGGCATACATTACAAACGAAAAAGCAGAGTCATGATGACCATCCCACATTCCAGTTCGGCCAGCCCACAATGATTTACACCGGAAGGTTCAGATCCCATGTTTGAAGTAAATAGACCCCCCAATAAACATGAGCATCTCCTGTTTTGGGAAACAAGTAATAAAGCAAGAACATGCAGGTGTAGAAGAGATTAGCCGGGGGATTGTGTAGAATGAAAGGGTTTTATGACGGGTCAAGCCCTGATACGAATCACAGGTGGACAGAGGAAGGGGAGCTCGTGAGACCGGTTTGACCCGGGGCAGCAGAGCCAGCTGCCCAGGTCACAGAGAAGTCAGAGGGAAAGCTCATGTACTGTGAGGCCCGTATTAACTCCATCATAGCCTATGTGAGGGCAATGACAAGATGGCCACTGCTTCCAAAATGGAACCCGCGTAGTTGAGCAGAATACGTGTACACAGTGCGTTCGTAACTAGAACGACACGCAAAGCACTCGTACGTGCCGCATTTACCATTTGCGGTTCGCTAATACCAAGATAGACAGGGGTAGGGCCCTGTCCCCTACGCGGTTCCCGAATATCAAAGTACGACAGACCCTCCTTTTGCCCTTACATAGGCAATCACTATACTCATCTTAATCCGAGTCTAGGTCAATGTCCACGAAGTCATGGAGATGTTGCTGTAGCATCATCCTATTACTTAGCTCGTCCCTCGATACAGGTTTCCTTACACATAAGGTAGCACAGAGGCTACATATCGCAGGAGCACACTGTATACACAGGCAGAACAGGAAAAGAATGGCTAAGATCATTCCAATGACCATCAGAACTTTCCAACCCCAGGCAGATATCAATTCCCAGAACCATCCCATCAGTGACCAATCTCCCTTATCCACGTGTATGGCTTCAGATATTTTATGGAGTTTGGAGATGGCTTGATACACTGTTGGAGCATTATCTGGTATGAAAATGCAGCAACTGGATTGGATGACCTTGCATACCCCACCGCGGTCTGCAAGAATAACGTCTAGGACCATGCGGTTCTGCAAAGTCATAAGGCGATCCGCTTGTAGCTCAGCTGTCAAATTACTAAGGGCACCAGCCGTTACATTGACGGTGGATTCAACCACACGAGTCAGCTGTCTCAGGTTCCTACTATTGACCATAGGTCCCCAAAACGGCAGGAAACCCAAGAAGAAGTCTCCTGCTTCCTGACCGGCAGTGTCCTCCTTACTGATCACACCTCTCACAACTCTGGTCTTGTGATAATCAGAGGCGGCAGTAAATGTCGGCGGTAGCAAGTTCGCAATATAACATGTGCCCGAGAAATCAGGGGGCAACCATGTATATGCTCGATCATGACAGATGAAATATGTGCCCTTAGCAGCCAAAAACGCAGGGGAAAACTGTGACGGGAAAGTGTACGTTTCAGTACAGTCACTTCTTCCCAGTTGAGCCCTAGGGTTCTGACCATTACCCTGTAAGCAGAACCGACCCATGTGGGGTACGACCCAGATTGGAGATGAGATTTTTCGCTGTCTTTCACCCAGACTAATACTATACCCCGTCGCGTTCCATCCCATATAAGGTCTCAGCTCTTCTTTGGGAATGGATGAGTATGCATTAATATCTCTACTCATATCGGCAACTCCTTTCATCAGAGCCTTATTATTGGTGATGGGTCTGATGGAACGCGGTGGGCGAGGGGAGTATGTATCTAGAGCATAGAGGAACATGGTTTGGAATGCCCATGACGATCCATTGTAACTGTACGGCAGCACCAGGTAGGGAATACCCTTGTTAATGGTATGTGGCATTAACCCACAGACCCAGCAATTGGTCGTATTCATTACCAGTTGGTGCTGGTGCAAGAGTTGGATAAACGAGTTATTTACGAACTCTGATCGTCGGGTCTGTTCGTGCTCAGGCAAAGGGTGAAAAGAGTGAGAGGAGGCAGTAGAGAGAAGTATAGGCTGTTGAGTGGGTGCAATGGGTTTTGGAGCAGAGAAAAACACACATCCTACAATAAACATTATGATGCTACACAGTGTAAAAAGGCACAAAAAGACGAAACATTTACTTTTTACAATTCTACACATCCTGGCTTGAAAGTTCATTTCTTCAATCGGTCTCTCCATCTTACAAAACTCCATCCTCTACTCGGGCCGCTCGCGGTGGATGAGTTTCTTCTGCTAAGGAGTACGCCTGTCAGTCCAGGGAAACGCCCTAGACCAACCAGAACCGTCGACCTAGCGTCTTCGGCCTGTACCCCAAAGTCTTGGCACCGCGACCCTGCGGCAGAACCCGGATGGTGGTTCGAAAAACAAAAATCAAGAAAGTCCTTCAGATGGGAGAGCAAAAAATGTCAAAAGGGAAATAATGAGGGAATCTTTATTTGTCCATGGGTCTAGGTCTCAAATTATAGCGGAGACGGCCAGGTGTTGCTTGGTCTAGAAAAAGAAGTTCAGGCTCAGTGGTGTCCAGTCGATTCGATGGCGGCACAGCTTCCTGCAGAATATTGTCACTCTCTTGGACTGAAGCTGTGTCTTTTAGGCGTGCGTCACTGAATGGTACAAAACGAGGCACAATGTCTGTCTCTGAGTCGGCGATACCCTCGTTGACCCACTGGTCATATGGCAGGGGCAAGGGAACTACCTTGCAGTGAGTACCATGGATCCAGTGCTTCTTCCCTTTCACTCGCACTGCTGATCTTGTCGAAAGAAGAACAAGATGAGGGCCGATCCAACGAGGCTCGTCGTTGCCCTTACGCTGGAAATTCCGTACTAGGACCCACGAACCAGGGTTGATGGGGTGTCCAGGAGGTTCAGAGGCTTGGGGAAGAGTATCATGTACCTGTTGGTGCAAAACACGCAGTTTAACAGTCAAATCATACAGGTAATCGAGCAGCACTGGATGCTCTATCTCGCTGAATTTAGTGGGCCTTGGCACACCCCATACATTAGCCGGGCGGCCAAAGACCACCTCGTAGGGACTAAGTCCCACTCGTGAGTGTATCGTCATTCTGGTGGACAAGAGTGCTAGAGGCAGGGCATCAGGCCATTTAAGACCAGTGCTCGCCTGAATTTTGGCCAACTTGAGCTTTAAGGCTCCATTGTAGCGTTCAACCAGTCCAGCTGATTGGGGGTGATTTGCAGCGTGAAATTTCTGCCTTATGCCTAAACCTTCACATACACTCTTCATCACTTTACCCACAAACTCACTCCCGTTATCACACCACACCATTCTCGGCATCCCAAACCTGGGGAAAAACTCCTTCACAAGGGCTTTGGCTGTGGATAGAGCAGTGTTATCTTTCAGAGGATAAGCCTCTACCCATTTGGAAAAAGCACAAACAACCACCAATACATTTTTCAGGTTGTTGCATCTTTCCATGTGAATAAAGTCCAGCTGCAAAACTTCGAATGGACATGATGGGGGTGCAAAGTGACCGGCCGGAGTTGGGGTTCCCCTACCAGGGTTGTACTTCAAGCATACCATACAATTCTTGACCACATTCTCCGCACATTTGGGAATTCCAACATTCTGCCATACTGGAGCCAACAACTTGCATATACCTTTTATACTGATATGCGCCATTCCATGCGCCATAGTAACCACTGGAAGCACATATGCATCAGGCAACAACCATCGCCTATGTTCTGTCAGGTCGATCCAACAACCATTCTCATCCAACTTACCCATACTCTCTCTCCACTTGCTTAACTCTTCTTCTGTAGCTTCAGCCTGAAGCGACTTCACACTCTCTATTGTGTTCTCACATATTCCCACATCATTAACCCATCTTGCGGGGCCTGCAACATACATTCTAGTCTTCACATTCTGTGCGGTTTCTCTCGCGGTCTCATCAGCAAACGCATTCCCACGTCCAACATCATCTGTGACTTTCTTGTGCGCACTGCATTTCATGATCGCAACTTGCAAAGGTAGGGTCAGTGACTCCAGGAGATCATTCACCAACTTGCCATTCTGAATTTTAGCTCCATGCGACGTCAGGAACCCACGCTCCTTCCACAATCGCCCAAAATTATGAGCCACGCCAAAGGCGTATTGGCTATCTGTGTATATGTTCACTCTCATTCCTTCAGACAACACGCATGCTCTCGTGAGGGCAATTAATTCTGCTGCTTGGGCCGAATTGTGTGGCACTCGTGCAGTTTCCACAACCGTATGTAAAGTCGTGATAGCATATGCAGCAGTCGTGTCACCATTAGGGAGCTTGAAACAGGACCCATCTACCCATAAAGTGCCGTCACACTCAGTCAGGGGAGTATCTTTGAGATCTACTCTCCCTTTCGTCTCTTCTTCTGTTCTGAACAGACAGTCATGTTGCTCAATCTCATCTGAGTCTGCTGGAATCGGCAATAATGTGGCTGGATTCAGTGTATTGCATCTTTTTATGTGTATGTGATTCGCTAACAGTGTTAGTTCATATCCTGATAATCGCGCACTAGTCAGGTGTTGTGTCTTGGTTCTATTTAATAATGTGTCTACAGCGTGTGGAACCATGACAATCAGTGTGTTGTCCATTACCAGACCAGCAGATTGTCGGATAGACATCGCTGCAGCAGCTGTCGCTCTCAGACAGCTTGGCAATGCCCTCGCTACAGGGTCCAAGGTGGATGAAAAATATGCGCATGGGCGCGGTCTGTCGCCAAAAGGCTGTGTTAACACTGACAACGCACATCCATCTTTCTCGTAAACATACAATGTAAAAGGCTTACTGTAGTCGGGAGTACCCAACACAGGAGCTGAACACAACGCATTGCGTAATTCCACAAAACTTTTCTGGCACTCTTCAGACCATGGAATAGGATTTGGTGTGTCTTTGCATGTTAAGGCTAACAAAGGTTTTGCCAATAAAGAAAAACTAGGGATCCAATGCCTACAGTATGAGGTAATGCCCAAGAAAGCACGCACTTCTCTCTGTGTCTTTGGCACACTCAACTGTGCAATGGCTTGAATTCTCTCTGGGGTCAGTTTCCTTCCCTCCTTCGATAAGAGATGACCTAAGTAGGTCACTTCTTGTCGACAATATTGCAGCTTAGAGAGAGACACTTTGTGATGGTAAGCTGATAAATGGCGCAACAGTGACAATGTGGCTTCTTTACAGATCTTCTCAGTATCCGCGGCGATCAGTAAATCGTCCACGTACTGGATCAGGATAGCGCCACTAGGTAAAACAAGTGCATCAAGCTGCGCTTTCAGAGCTTGACTATATATGGATGGACTCTCGCAGTAGCCTTGGGGAGCGCGTTTGAAGCGGAAGCTTCGGCCACCCAGACTAAAACCAAAAATGTCTCTGCTTTCTTCTGCAATTGGGATACTAAAGAAAGCATTCTTTAAATCGATCACTGAAAACCATGTAGCGGAGGCTGGAATCATCGTTAACAAGGCAGTTATATCGGGGACAACCGGAAACTGAGGCACGACAATCTTATTAACCTCTCTGAGATCAATCACAAATCTGTAAACAGGTGGCTGTGAAGGGTCAGTTCGCTTTAAGACAGGTAAAATCGGGCTATTACAAACGTTGCCTCTTGTCTCTTCAATCACACCCTTATTAATCAAGTCGCTGACAATGTCCAACAATGCTTTCTGCCCTTCATTAGAGATCTTGTACTGGGGAATACGTGGCAGTCTAACATTAGCTTTTAGAGTCACCACATATGGTGGTATTTCCAAGAGGCCCACATCATTGGGACCAGTAGCCCAAAGGGCATCCGGAAGGGATGACAATTCAGGTGGCATCGTGTTTTTAGACAAATACATTGGGGAAACCACTGTCTTACCTAATGTAAGTTGTACTCCTGAAGGAGAACAATACAGTGTAGCGTGCAATCTTTTCAACAAATCTAATCCCAGCAAATTCTCACCACAACCTGTTGTCAGGATCAGGGGCGCTTTCAGCTCACAAGGTCCAACAGAAAGCGACATGGGACTGGAAATCGGGTTCCTAACTGGGGCGCCAGAAAAACCTACTGAAACATTTATATCGCCAGACAAAGGTGCGCCAGGGAGCTTTGAATGCATGATTGAACTCTTTGCAGCACCAGTGTCCAGCAGAAAAGGCTCCGTTACATTTGCTGTAGTCACCTCAACATACGGTCCACTCTGATCCACTGGCACTGAAACAACTCCCTCTCTCTGTCTACGGCAGTCCTAGTAACCATTATTTTCTGCATCGCCATCTTCTGCATAATAATCATTATTGTAATACTGTGCCGTATTACCAGTCGCGTTAGCTTGCTGATCAAAACTATTAATTGCGCTTTGGGGCGGAAGAGGACGCGCATTTTGGGGAACACTTCCACGCCCTCTGCCTCTAGGAGCTTGCTGACCACCTCTACCTCTTGCGCCATACGTATTACCATTCCGTTGCATTAATTTAGGACAACTATATTTAAAATGACCTTCCTCTTTACAGTATGAACATTGGTTGGGACCTACAGGGACACGTGGTTGATAATACCCGTTCATTTGCTGGTTTGTCTGAAATTGTTGGGGTTGGTGATAGACACCTTGGGGTTGTCTATAATTATTACCACCGCCACGTGGTGGATAGGCCTGCTGTAGAAGGACCTTCGTTTTTAGTTCCTTCGTTTTCTTCTCCGTCCTATCTTTCTCGTCTTTATCTCTGTTTTCATAATACTGTGCAGTAGCCAGTATTTGCGCCGAAGAGGAAACGGCCCAAGAACTCTCTGAATCTTTCAACTTTTTACACAGGTCAGGGAGTAAATTCTGCACAAACTTGTCCACAAACAACCGTTGTCCACCCTCAGTACTCATATCTTGCCCACTGTGGTCAATAAACGTTTCTTCAAACCTGGTAAAGAAGTCTGACACTGTCTCATCTTTCTTTTGCTTGCATGCAGATAACTTGTCCCAATTTACGCGCATCGCAGGCATTATTGTCTTCATATACGTAATGATTCTACCAGGCAATTCAGCTACTAAAGGCTCTGGTTTCGCACCACCCGTTTGTCTAGCATCAGCAGCAACAATGTTAGCCCATGTATCCCCTAGTTCTGCATTGTGATCTACATTACGAATTGATCCCCATAGAGGCTGTGGAACAACATTACCAAACAACATGTCTATGTCGGCCAGATTCATGACGCATGACCCTGCCGTCTGTGACAACTCTTTATAATAACCTGCTGGGTTTTTACGGGGATCAGGCAATGTCTGCTTAAGTGCTAACACCTCAGAGCGCTTCCATGGAACATGCACCCAAACACGTTGGAAATGCGCTGGCACAGCGGGGTTACCACCGGCAGCTGCAACCGCTTCCTTCCATACCGGGGGAACTTCTCTCATAGGGTATTGTCGCGCTTTTGCCTTACTCCCCACAAGGACCTCATGTTCAAACAATGACTGTTGGCAGTCGTCATTCCTTAAGGACAGTACAATCGCAACTGCTTTATCTACTTCGCGGTCCACAATTATACCAGTTCCAAAATCGCACCTCACTCTACACAATTCCTGCGGGTTCGGATTTCTACCACTATCCTCCAATTCTTCACAGAGAATTTCGCACATTTTCTCAAATACGTATCTCTGTTTCGGGGCATCCCATTGATGGAAAGTGTTAACAACCGATTCCACATCATACAGTGAAGGAAAAACGATCCATCTGCGCGCCATGTGATCTATTACCTTTTTCTCATCGGGGTTAGGCAATTGGCTGCGCAACTGCTTACGCTGTACACCAGGAGTTGCACCAGATGACCCAAAGAGAGGCGACATTAATGTAGTAACCACATTAGCCAAACGCTGTCGCGCTGAAGGAGAAGCTGAAGCGAGAACAGGGGGAAAAACAGAGGGAAGAAAAGAGGATGTAGAGACAGGTACTGGAGTGGTAGAAGGAAGAGTATTAGGGGAGGCAGTTACTGGATCAAGCAAAGTCGCAGGAAGTGCGGGGGTAGTTGGAAGCACTACTAGAGGCGCTTGAGAGGACTGCGTTACAGGAATAGGAACTGGTTGCAAAGCAACTGGCGGTTGCGGCAAGGCTTGCAGTATATGCACTGGAGGCGGCATATTTACAAGCTGGGGAGGCGCCGTGGCAGTTTGAGCATACGGGGGTGGCGAACTCAACAAATGTGACATCAAGGGATCTTTCTCCTTCTCTTCTGACTCATCCTGCTTAGAATATGGCAAAGCCGGGTAACATTTGTCAATCCCTAACTTACGCTGCCTGTGCAATTGCTCATTCATTTGCTCCTCTTCATTGTCTTTAAATTGTACAGCTGCTTGCATTACTGACATACCTCTCTCTCTCTTGTTCTTTTTCGCTAACTTAATTTCCTTCTGTTTGGCTTCTTTTCGCCATAAGCGGAAAGAGTCAAACATCGCCGGCCGGGCTTTCTTCTTAAACAATTTAATTTCCAGATTATCTAGAATATCGGTATCGAAACTACCATTTTGGGGCCATTTTAAAACACCGTCTTTCCTAGTGTAGTGGATCCACACTTCGTTATATGCAATGGGGCCTACGCCATGTTTTACATAGAGCTCATAAGTTGGAGTTCCAACCGGAGGAACCGGACATGATTCTTCCAGCTGGAAACCTTTTCCACAACCCAAACAGAATAACTTACCAAATAGTCTAGAACCAGGCATCTTCGCTCACTAGTCTAGATCCAAACGTCAAAGGATTATCGATTACGATATTCTCGTGAATACACGAGTCCTCTGGCTTTGGGGTTTGCAAACACCAAATCACCAATTACCAAACCAAACGATCCCGAGGGATACCAAAACAAATGGGAGACGCTCCACTTATACTTAACTGAATATAGCTGATCGATGACGTCACCAGAAGACTCTCTCGATTGTTTCGCTCTCTCAAACTCGTCAAGGGTCCAAAACAGGTCGATTAATCAGGGCAGCAGTCCTTCGTAGCCGTCGGGACGCGGAGAACCTCGCAGAAAAGACTTTCGGACCACGTCGACATGCAGGGGTCGATGAAGTGGCGGCCTTCCTCCGGAATTTCCACACGAAGCTCCTCACGAACCTCTGGCTTGGACTGGTACCGCTGAAATCGGCCCGAGTTGGGCGCCAAACTGAAGTACTGGGTATTCTAGACCCAGCGGTGCAGGGGCACACACCCTATGACTTCGGGGTTTCACCCTGTTCCGGACCTACAGAAACACAGAGTCTTCTGGGTGAAGTCAAAGAATCGTTTATTGGCTGCAGACCAATGACAGATATCCTAGAAGTACAACAGCGTGTATGTTCTCAGGAGACTGCTGAAAATCATAGGAACGGACTTCTCCTTAAGTACAAAATATCATGCTTCAGGCATACATTCCTTGGTTTATGATATGGTCATATAAAGGCATACATTACAAACGAAAAAGCAGAGTCATGATGACCATCCCACATTCCAGTTCGGCCAGCCCACAATGATTTACACCGGAAGGTTCAGATCCCATGTTTGAAGTAAATAGACCCCCCAATAAACATGAGCATCTCCTGTTTTGGGAAACAAGTAATAAAGCAAGAACATGCAGGTGTAGAAGAGATTAGCCGGGGGATTGTGTAGAATGAAAGGGTTTTATGACGGGTCAAGCCCTGATACGAATCACAGGTGGACGGAGGAAGGGGAGCTCGTGAGACCGGTTTGACCCGGGGCAGCAGAGCCAGCTGCCCAGGTCACAGAGAAGTCAGAGGGAAAGCTCATGTACTGTGAGGCCCGTATTAACTCCATCATAGCCTATGTGAGGGCAATGACAAGATGGCCACTGCTTCCAAAATGGAACCCGCGTAGTTGAGCAGAATACGTGTACACAGTGCGTTCGTAACTAGAACGACACGCAAAGCACTCGTACGTGCCGCATTTACCATTTGCGGTTCGCTAATACCAAGATAGACAGGGGTAGGGCCCTGTCCCCTACGCGGTTCCCGAATATCAAAGTACGACAGAGTTAAGACCTTAACCAGTAGGCCAGAGAACGAGTCTAAGACCTTAGCTATTAGGCCAGAGTACGAGTCTAAGACCTTAACTATTTGGCCAGTTTACGAGTCTAAGACCTTAGCTATTAGGCCAGAGTAAGAGTTAAGACCTTAACCATTAGGCCAGAGTATGAGTCTAAGACCTTAGCTATTAGGCCAGAGTAAGAGTTAAGACCTTAACCATTAGGCCAGAGTACGAGTCTAAGACCTTAGCTATTAGGCCAGAGTAAGAGTTAAGACCTTAACCTGTAGGCCAGAGTAAGAGTTAAGACCTTAACCATTAGGCCAGAGTACGAGTCTAAGACCTTAGCTATTAGGCCAGAGTACGAGTTTAAGGCCTTAGTTATTAGGCCAGAGTAAGAGTTAAGACCTTAACCATTAGGCCAGAGTACGAGTCAAAGACCTTAGCGATTAGGCCAGAGTAAGAGTTAAGACCTTAGCTATTAGGCCAGAGTAAGAGTTAAGACCTTAACCATTAGGCCAGAGCACAAGTCTAAGACCTTAGCTATTAGGCCAGAGTAAGAGTTAAGACCTTAGCTATTAGTCCAGAGTACGATTCTAAGACCTTAGCTATTAGGCCAGAGTAAGAGTTAAGACCTTAACCATTAGGCCAGAGTACGAGTCTAAGACCTTAGCTATTAGGCCAGAGTAAGAGATAAGACCTTAACCAGTAGGCCAGAGTAAGAGTTAAGACCTTAACCATTAGGCCAGAGCACGAGTCTAAGACCTTAGCTATTAGGCCAGAGTAAGAGTTAGGACCTTAACCATTAGGCCAGAGTACGAGTCTAAGACCTTAGCTATTAGGCCAGAGAAAGAGTTAAGACCTTAGCTATTAGGCCAGAGTAAGAGTTAAGACCTTAACCATTGGGCCATAGTACGAGTCTAAGACCTTAGCTATTAGGCCAGAGTAAGACTTAAGACCTTAACCAGTAGGCCATAGTACGAGTCTAAGACCTTAGCTATTAGGCCAGAGTAAGAGTTAAGACCTTAGCTATTATGCCAGAGTAAGAGTTAAGACCTTAACCATTAGGCCAGTGTACGAGTCTAAGACCGTAGCTATTAGGCCAGAGTAATAGTTAAGACCTTAACTATTAGGCCAGAGTAAAAGTTAAGAGCTTAACCTGTAGGCGATAGTACGAGTCTAAGACCTTAGCTATTATTCCAGAGTAAGAGTTAAGACCTTAACAATTAGGCCAGAGTATGAGTATAAGACCTTAGCTATTAGGCCAGAGTAAGAGTTAAGACCTTAACCATTAGGCCAGAGTACGAGTCTAAGACCTTAGCTAATAGGCCAGAGTAAGAGTTAAGACCTTAACCAGTAGGCCAGAGTACGAGTCTAAGACCTTAGCTATTAGGCCAGAGTACAAGTCGAGACCTTAGCTATTAGGCCAGAGTAAAAGTTACAACCTTAACCAGTAGGCCAGAGAACGAGTCTAAGACCTTAGCTATTAGGCCAGAGTACGAGTCTAAGACCTTAGCTATTTGGCCAGAGTACGAGTCTAAGACCTTAGCTATTAGGCCAGAGTAAGAGTTAAGACCTTAACCATTAGGCCAGACTAAGAGTTAAGACCTTAACCTGTAGGCCATAGTATGAGTCTAAGACCTTAGATATTAGGCCAGAGTAAGACTTAAGACCTTAACCAGTAGGACAGAGTACGAGTCTAAGACCTTAGCTATTAGGCCAGAGTAAGAGTTAAGACCTTAAACTGTAGGCCATAGTACGAGTCTAAGACCTTAGCTGTTAGGCCAGAGTAAGAGTTAAGACCTTAGCTATTAGGCCAGAGTAAGAGTTAAGACCTTAACCATTAGGCCAGAGTACGAGTCTAAGACCGTAGCTATTAGGCCAGAGTACGAGTTTAAGGCCTTAGCTATTAGGCCAGAGTAAGAGTTAAGACCTTAACCATTAGGCCAGAGTACGAGTCAAAGACCTTAGCTATTAGGCCAGAGTAAGAGTTAAGACCTTAGCTATTAGGCCAGAGTAAGAGTTAAGACCTTAACCATTAGGCCAGAGCACAAGTCTAAGACCTTAGCTATTAGGCCAGAGTAAGAGTTAAGACCTTAGCTATTAGTCCAGAGTACGATTCTAAGACCTTAGCTATTAGGCCAGAGTAAGAGTTAAGACCTTAACCATTAGGCCAGAGTACGAGTCTAAGACCTTAGCTATTAGGCCAGAGTAAGAGATAAGACCTTAACCAGTAGGCCAGAGTAAGAGTTAAGACCTTAACCATTAGGCCAGAGCACGAGTCTAAGACCTTAGCTATTAGGCCAGAGTAAGAGTTAAGACCTTAACCATTAGGCCAGAGTACGAGTCTAAGACCTTAGCTATTAGGCCAGAGAAAGAGTTAAGACCTTAGCTATTAGGCCAGAGTAAGAGTTAAGACCTTAACCATTGGGCCATAGTACGAGTCTAAGACCTTAGCTATTAGGCCAGAGTAAGACTTAAGACCTTAACCAGTAGGCCAGAGTACGAGTCTAAGACCTTAGCTATTAGGCCAGAGTAAGAGTTAAGACCTTAAACTGTAGGCCATAGTACAAGTCTAAGACCTTAGCTATTAGGCCAGAGTAAGAGTTAAGACCTTAGCTATTATGCCAGAGTAAGAGTTAAGACCTTAACCATTAGGCCAGTGTACGAGTCTAAGACCGTAGCTATTAGGCCAGAGTAATAGTTAAGACCTTAACTATTAGGCCAGAGTAAAAGTTAAGAGCTTAACCTGTAGGCGATAGTACGAGTTTAAGACCTTAGCTATTAGGCCAGAGTAAGAGTTAAGACCTTAGCTATTAGGCCAGAGTAAGAGTTAAGACCTTAACCATTAGGCCAGACTAAGAGTTAAGACCTTAACCTGTAGGCCATAGTATGAGTTTAAGACCTTAGATATTAGGCCAGAGTAAGACTTAAGACCTTAACCAGTAGGCCAGAGTACGAGTCTAAGACCTTAGGTATTAGGCCAGAGTAAGAGTTAAGACCTTAAACTGTAGGCCATAGTACGAGTCTAAGACCTTAGCTGTTAGGCCAGAGTAAGAGTTAAGACCTTAGCTATTAGGCCAGAGTAAGAGTTAAGACCTTAACCATTAGGCCAGAGTACGAGTCTAAGACCGTAGCTATTCGGCCAGAGTAATAGTTAAGACCTTAACTATTAGGCCAGAGTAAAAGTTAAGAGCTTAACCTGTAGGCGATAGTACGAGTCTAAGACCTTAGCTATTATTCCAGAGTAAGAGTTAAGACCTTATCAATTAGGCCAGAGTACGAGTCTAAGACCTTAGCTATTAGGCCAGAGTAAGAGTTAAGACCTCAACCATTAGTCCAGAGTACGAGTCTAACACCTTAGCTATTAGGCCAGAGTAAGAGTTAAGACCTTAACCAGTAGGCCAGAGTATGAGTCTAAGACCTTAGCTATTAGGCCAGAGTATAAGTCTAAGACCTTAGCTATTAGGCCAGAGTAAGAGTTACAACCTTAACCAGTAGGCCAGAGAACGAGTCTAAGACCTTAGCTATTAGGCCAGAGTATGAGTCTAAGACCTTAGCTATTAGGCCAGAGTAAGAGTTACAACCTTAACCAGTAGGCCAGAGTAGGAGTCTAAGACCTTAGCTATTTGGCCAGAGTACGAGTCTAAGACCTTAGCTATTAGGCCAGAGTAAGATTTAAGACCTTAACCATTAGGCCAGACTAAGAGTTAAGACCTTAACCTGTAGGCCATAATACGAGTCTAAGACCTTAGCTATTAGGCCAGAGTAAGAGTTAAGACCTTAACCATTAGGCCAGAGTATGAGTCTAAGACCTTAGCTATTAGGCCAGAGTAAGAGTTAAGACCTTAACCATTAGGCCAGAGTACGAGTCTAAGACCTTAGCTATTAGGCCAGAGTAAGAGTTAAGACCTTAACCAGTAGGCCAGAGTAAGAGTTAAGACCTTAACCTGTAGGCCAGAGTAAGAGTTAAGACCTTAACCATTAGGCCAGAGTAAAAGTCTAAGACCTTAGCTATTAGGCCAGAGTACGAGTTTAAGACCTTAGCTATTAGGCCAGAGAAAGAGTTAAGACCTTAGCTATTAGGCCAGAGTAAGAGTTAAGACCTTAGCTATTAGGCCAGAGTAAGAGTTAAGACCTTAACCATTAGTCCAGAGTACGATTCTAAGACCTTAGCTATTAGGCCAGAGTAAGAGTTAAGACCTTAACCATTAGGGCAGAGTACGAGTCTAAGACCTTAGCTATTAGGCCAGAGTAAGAGTTAAGACCTTAACCAGTAGGCCAGAGTAAGAGTTAAGACCTTAACCATTAGGCCAGAGCACGAGTCTAAGACCTTAGCTATTAGGCCAGAGTAAGAGTTAAGACCTTAACCATTAGGCCAGAGTACGAGTCTAAGACCTTAGCTATTAGGCCAGAGAAAGAGTTAAGACCTTAGCTATTAGGCCAGAGTAAGAGTTAAGACCTTAGCTATTAGGCCAGAGTAAGAGTTAAGACCTTAACCATTAGGCCAGAGCACAAGTCTAAGACCTTAGCTATTAGGCCAGAGTAAGAGTTAAGACCTTAGCTATTAGTCCAGAGTACGATTCTAAGACCTTAGCTATTAGGCCAGAGTAAGAGTTAAGACCTTAACCATTAGGCCAGAGTACGAGTCTAAGACCTTAGCTATTAGGCCAGAGTAAGAGATAAGACCTTAACCAGTAGGCCAGAGTAAGAGTTAAGACCTTAACCATTAGGCCAGAGCACGAGTCTAAGACCTTAGCTATTAGGCCAGAGTAAGAGTTAAGACCTTAACCATTAGGCCAGAGTACGAGTCTAAGACCTTAGCTATTAGGCCAGAGAAAGAGTTAAGACCTTAGCTATTAGGCCAGAGTAAGAGTTAAGACCTTAACCATTGGGCCATAGTACGAGTCTAAGACCTTAGCTATTAGGCCAGAGTAAGACTTAAGACCTTAACCAGTAGGCCAGAGTACGAGTCTAAGACCTTAGCTATTAGGCCAGAGTAAGAGTTAAGACCTTAAACTGTAGGCCATAGTATGAGTCTAAGACCTTAGCTATTAGGCCAGAGTAAGAGTTAAGACCTTAGCTATTATGCCAGAGTAAGAGTTAAGACCTTAACCATTAGGCCAGTGTACGAGTCTAAGACCGTAGCTATTAGGCCAGAGTAATAGTTAAGACCTTAACTATTAGGCCAGAGTAAAAGTTAAGAGCTTAACCTGTAGGCGATAGTACGAGTCTAAGACCTTAGCTATTAGGCCAGAGAAAGAGTTAAGACCTTAGCTATTAGGCCAGAGTAAGAATTAAGACCTTAACCATTGGGCCATAGTACGAGTCTAAGACCTTAGCTATTAGGCCAGAGTAAGACTTAAGAACTTAACCAGTAGGCCAGAGTACGAGTCTAAGACCTTAGCTATTAGGCCAGAGTAAGAGTTAAGACCTTAGCTATTAGGCCAGAGTAAGAGTTAAGATCTTAACCATTAGGCCAGTGTACGAGTCTAAGACCGTAGCTATTAGGCCAGAGTAATAGTTAAGACCTTAACTATTAGGCCAGAGTAAAAGTTAAGAGCTTAACCTGTAGGCAATAGTACCAGTCTAAGACCTTAGCTATTATTCCAGAGTAAGAGTTAAGACCTTAACAATTAGGCCAGAGTATGAGTCTAAGACCTTAGCTATTAGGCCAGAGTAAGAGTTAAGACCTTAGCTATTAGGCTAGAGTAAGAGTTAAGACCTTAACCAGTAGGCCAGAGTAAGAGTTAAGACCTTAGCTATTAGGCCAGAGTAAGAGTTAAGACCTTAACCATTAGTCCAGAGTACGAGTCTAAGACCTTAGCTATTATGCCAGAGTAAGAGTTAAGACCTTAGCTATTAGGCCAGAGTAAGAGTTAAGACCTTAACCATTAGGCCATAGTACGAGTCTAAGACCTTAGCTATTAGGCCAGAGTAAGAGTTAAGACCTTAGCTATTAGGCCAGAGTAAGAGTTAGGACCTTAACCAGTAGGCCAGATTAAGAGTCATAGACCTTAGCTATTAGGCCAGAGTAAGAGTTCAGACCTTAACCTGTAGGCCATAGTATGAGTCTAAGACCTTATCTATTAGGCCAGAGTAAGAGTTAAGACCTTAGCTATTAGGCCAGAGTAAGAGTTAAGACCTTAACCATTAGGCCAGAGTACGATTCTAAGACCTTAGCTATTAGGCCAGAGTAAGAGTTAAGACCTTAACCATTAGGCCAGAGTACGAGTCTAAGACCTTAGCTATTAGGCCAGAGTAAGAGTTAAGACCTTAACCAGTAGGCCAGAGTAAGAGTTAAGACCTTAACCATAAGGCCAGAGCACGAGTCTAAGACCTTAGCTATTAGGCCAGAGTAAGAGTTAAGACCTTAACCATTAGGCCAGAGTACGAGTCTAAGACCTTAGCTAGTAGGCCAGAGTAAGAGTTAAGACCTTAACCATTAGGCCAGAGTACGAGTCTAAGACCTTAGCTATTAGGCCAGAGAAAGAGTTAAGACCTTAGCTATTAGGCCAGAGTAAGAGTTAAGACCTTAATTATTAGGCCATAGTACGAGTCTAAGACCTTAGCTATTAGGCCAGAGGAAGACTTAAGACCTTAACCAGTAGGCCAGAGTACGAGTCTAAGACCTTAGCTATTAGGCCAGAGTAAGAGTTAAGACCTTAAACTGTAGGCCATAGTACGAGTCTAAGACCTTAGCTATTAGGCCAGAGTAAGAGTTAAGACCTTAGCTATTAGGCCAGAATAAGAGTTAAGACCTTAACCATTAGGCCAGAGTACGAGTCTAAGACCGTAGCTATTAGGCGAGAGTAATAGTTAGGACCTGAACTATTAGGCCAGAGTAAAAGTTAAGAGCTTAACCTGTAGGCGATAGTACGAGTCTAAGACCTTAGCTATTATTCCAGAGTAAGAGTTAAGACCTTATCAATTAGGCCAGAGTACGAGTCTAAGACCTTAACTATTAGGCCAGAGTAAGAGTTAAGACCTTAACCATTAGGCCAGAGTACGAGTCTAAAACCTTAGCTATTAGGCCAGAGTAAGAGTTAAGACCTTAACCAGTAGGCCAGAGAACGAGTCTAAGACCTTAGCTATTAGGCCAGAGTAAGAGTTAAGACCTTAAACTGTAGGCCATAGTACGAGTCTAAGACCTTAGCTGTTAGGCCAGAGTAAGAGTTAAGACCTTAGCTATTAGGCCAGAGTAAGAGTTAAGACCTTAACCAGTAGGCCAGAGTAAGAGTTAAGACCTTAACCATTAGGCCAGTGTACGAGTCTAAGACCGTAGCTATTAGGCCAGAGTAATAGTTAAGACCTTAACTATTAGGCCAGAGTAAAAGTTAAGAGCTTAACCTGTAGGCGATAGTACGAGTCTAAGACCTTAGCTATTATTCCAGAGTAAGAGTTAAGACCTTAACAATTAGGCCAGAGTATGAGTATAAGACCTTAGCTATTAGGCCAGAGTAAGAGTTAAGACCTTAACCATTAGGCCAGAGTACGAGTCTAAGACCTTAGCTAATAGGCCAGAGTAAGAGTTAAGACCTTAACCAGTAGGCCAGAGTACGAGTCTAAGACCTTAGCTATTAGGCCAGAGTACAAGTCGAGACCTTAGCTATTAGGCCAGAGTAAAAGTTACAACCTTAACCAGTAGGCCAGAGAACGAGTCTAAGACCTTAGCTATTAGGCCAGAGTACGAGTCTAAGACCTTAGCTATTTGGCCAGAGTACGAGTCTAAGACCTTAGCTATTAGGCCAGAGTAAGAGTTAAGACCTTAACCATTAGGCCAGACTAAGAGTTAAGACCTTAACCTGTAGGCCATAGTATGAGTCTAAGACCTTAGATATTAGGCCAGAGTAAGACTTAAGACCTTAACCAGTAGGCCAGAGTACGAGTCTAAGACCTTAGCTATTAGGCCAGAGTAAGAGTTAAGACCTTAACCATTAGGCCAGAGCACGAGTCTAAGACCTTAGCTATTAGGCCAGAGTAAGAGTTAAGACCTTAACCATTAGACCAGAGTACGAGTCTAAGACCTTAGCTATTAGGCCAGAGAAAGAGATAAGACCTTAGCTAGTAGGCCAGAGTAAGAGTTAAGACCTTAACCATTAGGCCAGAGTACGAGTCTAAGACCTTAGCTATTAGGCCAGAGAAAGAGTTAAGACCTTAGCTATTAGGCCAGAGTAAGAGTTAAGACCTTAATTATTAGGCCATAGTACGAGTCTAAGACCTTAGCTATTAGGCCAGAGTAAGAGTTAAGACCTTAACCATTAGGCCAGAGTACGAGTCTAAGACCTTAGCTATTAGGCCAGAGTAAGAGTTAAGACCTTAAACTGTAGGCCATAGTACGAGTCTAAGACCTTAGCTATTAGGCCAGAGTAAGAGTTAAGACCTTAGCTATTAGGCCAGAATAAGAGTTAAGACCTTAACCATTAGGCCAGAGTACGAGTCTAAGACCGTAGCTATTAGGCGAGAGTAATAGTTAGGACCTGAACTATTAGGCCAGAGTAAAAGTTAAGAGCTTAACCTGTAGGCGATAGTACGAGTCTAAGACCTTAGCTATTATTCCAGAGTAAGAGTTAAGACCTTATCAATTAGGCCAGAGTACGAGTCTAAGACCTTAACTATTAGGCCAGAGTAAGAGTTAAGACCTAAACCATTAGGCCAGAGTACGAGTCTAAGACCTTAGCTATTAGGCCAGAGTAAGAGTTAAGACCTTAACCAGTAGGCCAGAGAACGAGTCTAAGACCTTAGCTATTAGGCCAGAGTACGAGTCTAAGACCTTAACTATTTGGCCAGAGTACGAGTCTAAGACCTTAGCTATTAGGCCAGAGTAAGAGTTAAGACCTTAACCATTAGGCCAGAGTATGAGTCTAAGACCTTAGCTATTAGGCCAGAGTAAGAGTTAAGACCTTAACCATTAGGCCAGAGTACGAGTCTAAGACCTTAGCTATTAGGCCAGAGTAAGAGTTAAGACCTTAACCTGTAGGCCAGAGTAAGAGTTAAGACCTTAACCATTAGGCCAGAGTACGAGTCTAAGACCTTAGCTATTAGGCCAGAGTACGAGTTTAAGGCCTTAGTTATTAGGCCAGAGTAAGAGTTAAGACCTTAACCATTAGGCCAGAGTACGAGTCAAAGACCTTAGCTATTAGGCCAGAGTAAGAGTTAAGACCTTAACCATTAGGCCAGAGCACAAGTCTAAGACCTTAGCTATTAGGCCAGAGTAAGAGTTAAGACCTTAGCTATTAGTCCAGAGTACGATTCTAAGACCTTAGCTATTAGGCCAGAGTAAGAGTTAAGACCTTAACCATTAGGCCAGAGTACGAGTCTAAGACCTTAGCTATTAGGCCAGAGTTAGAGATAAGACCTTAACCAGTAGGCCAGAGCACAAGTCTAAGACCTTAGCTATTAGGCCAGAGTAAGAGTTAAGACCTTAGCTATTAGTCCAGAGTACGATTCTAAGACCTTAGCTATTAGGCCAGAGTAAGAGTTAAGACCTTAACCATTAGGCCAGAGTACGAGTCTAAGACCTTAGCTATTAGGCCAGAGTTAGAGATAAGACCTTAACCAGTAGGCCAGAGTAAGAGTTAAGACCTTAACCATTAGGCCAGAGCACGAGTCTAAGACCTTAGCTATTAGGCCAGAGTAAGAGTTAGGACCTTAACCATTAGGCCAGAGTACGAGACTAAGACCTTAGCTATTAGGCCAGAGAAAGAGTTAAGACCTTAGCTATTAGGCCAGAGTAAGAGTTAAGACCTTAACCATTGGGCCATAGTACGAGTCTAAGACCTTAGCTATTAGGCCAGAGTAAGACTTAAGACCTTAACCAGTAGGCCATAGTACGAGTCTAAGACCTTAGCTATTAGGCCAGAGTAAGAGTTAAGACCTTAGCTATTATGCCAGAGTAAGAGTTAAGACCTTAACCATTAGGCCAGTGTACGAGTCTAAGACCGTAGCTATTAGGCCAGAGTAATAGTTAAGACCTTAACTATTAGGCCAGAGTAAAAGTTAAGAGCTTAACCTGTAGGCGATAGTACGAGTCTAAGACCTTAGCTATTATTCCAGAGTAAGAGTTAAGACCTTAACAATTAGGCCAGAGTATGAGTATAAGACCTTAGCTATTAGGCCAGAGTAAGAGTTAAGACCTTAACCATTAGGCCAGAGTACGAGTCTAAGACCTTAGCTAATAGGCCAGAGTAAGAGTTAAGACCTTAACCAGTAGGCCAGAGTACGAGTCTAAGACCTTAGCTATTAGGCCAGAGTACAAGTCGAGACCTTAGCTATTAGGCCAGAGTAAAAGTTACAACCTTAACCAGTAGGCCAGAGAACGAGTCTAAGACCTTAGCTATTAGGCCAGTGTACGAGTCTACGACCTTAGCTATTTGGCCAGAGTACGAGTCTAAGACCTTAGCTATTAGGCCAGAGTAAGAGTTAAGACCTTAACCATTAGGCCAGACTAAGAGTTAAGACCTTAACCTGTAGGCCATAGTATGAGTCTAAGACCTTAGATATTAGGCCAGAGTAAGACTTAAGACCTTAACCAGTAGGCCAGAGTACGAGTCTAAGACCTTAGCTATTAGGCCAGAGTAAGAGTTAAGACCTTAAACTGTAGGCCATAGTACGAGTCTAAGACCTTAGCTGTTAGGCCAGAGTAAGAGTTAAGACCTTAGCTATTAGGCCAGAGTAAGAGTTAAGACCTTAACCATTAGGCCAGAGTACGAGTCTAAGACCGTAGCTATTAGGCCAGAGTACGAGTTTAAGGCCTTAGCTATTAGGCCAGAGTAAGAGTTAAGACCTTAACCATTAGGCCAGAGTACGAGTCAAAGACCTTAGCTATTAGGCCAGAGTAAGAGTTAAGACCTTAGCTATTAGGCCAGAGTAAGAGTTAAGACCTTAACCATTAGGCCAGAGCACAAGTCTAAGACCTTAGCTATTAGGCCAGAGTAAGAGTTAAGACCTTAGCTATTAGTCCAGAGTACGATTCTAAGACCTTAGCTATTAGGCCAGAGTAAGAGTTAAGACCTTAACCATTAGGCCAGAGTACGAGTCTAAGACCTTAGCTATTAGGCCAGAGTAAGAGATAAGACCTTAACCAGTAGGCCAGAGTAAGAGTTAAGACCTTAACCATTAGGCCAGAGCACGAGTCTAAGACCTTAGCTATTAGGCCAGAGTAAGAGTTAAGACCTTAACCATTAGGCCAGAGTACGAGTCTAAGACCTTAGCTATTAGGCCAGAGAAAGAGTTAAGACCTTAGCTATTAGGCCAGAGTAAGAGTTAAGACCTTAACCATTGGGCCATAGTACGAGTCTAAGACCTTAGCTATTAGGCCAGAGTAAGACTTAAGACCTTAACCAGTAGGCCAGAGTACGAGTCTAAGACCTTAGCTATTAGGCCAGAGTAAGAGTTAAGACCTTAAACTGTAGGCCATAGTACGAGTCTAAGACCTTAGCTATTAGGCCAGAGTAAGAGTTAAGACCTTAGCTATTATGCCAGAGTAAGAGTTAAGACCTTAACCATTAGGCCAGTGTACGAGTCTAAGACCGTAGCTATTAGGCCAGAGTAATAGTTAAGACCTTAACTATTAGGCCAGAGTAAAAGTTAAGAGCTTAACCTGTAGGCGATAGTACGAGTCTAAGACCTTAGCTATTATTCCAGAGTAAGAGTTAAGACCTTAACAATTAGGCCAGAGTATGAGTATAAGACCTTAGCTATTAGGCCAGAGTAAGAGTTAAGACCTTAACCATTAGGCCAGAGTACGAGTCTAAGACCTTAGCTAATAGGCCAGAGTAAGAGTTAAGACCTTAACCAGTAGGCCAGAGTACGAGTCTAAGACCTTAGCTATTAGGCCAGAGAACAAGTCGAGACCTTAGCTATTAGGCCAGAGTAAAAGTTACAACCTTAACCAGTAGGCCAGAGAACGAGTCTAAGACCTTAGCTATTAGGCCAGAGTACAAGTCTAAGACCTTAGCTATTTGGCCAGAGTACGAGTCTAAGACCTTAGCTATTAGGCCAGAGTAAGAGTTAAGACCTTAACCATTAGGCCAGACTAAGAGTTAAGACCTTAACCTGTAGGCCATAGTATGAGTCTAAGACCTTAGATATTAGGCCAGAGTAAGACTTAAGACCTTAACCAGTAGGCCAGAGTACGAGTCTAAGACCTTAGGTATTAGGCCAGAGTAAGAGTTAAGACCTTAAACTGTAGGCCATAGTACGAGTCTAAGACCTTAGCTGTTAGGCCAGAGTAAGAGTTAAGACCTTAGCTATTAGGCCAGAGTAAGAGTTAAGACCTTAACCATTAGGCCAGAGTACGAGTCTAAGACCGTAGCTATTCGGCCAGAGTAATAGTTAAGACCTTAACTATTAGGCCAGAGTAAAAGTTAAGAGCTTAACCTGTAGGCGATAGTACGAGTCTAAGACCTTAGCTATTATTCCAGAGTAAGAGTTAAGACCTTATCAATTAGGCCAGAGTACGAGTCTAAGACCTTAGCTATTAGGCCAGAGTAAGAGTTAAGACCTCAACCATTAGTCCAGAGTACGAGTCTAACACCTTAGCTATTAGGCCAGAGTAAGAGTTAAGACCTTAACCAGTAGGCCAGAGTATGAGTCTAAGACCTTAGCTATTAGGCCAGAGTATGAGTCTAAGACCTTAGCTATTAGGCCAGAGTAAGAGTTACAACCTTAACCAGTAGGCCAGAGAACGAGTCTAAGACCTTAGCTATTAGGCCAGAGTATGAGTCTAAGACCTTAGCTATTAGGCCAGAGTAAGAGTTACAACCTTAACCAGTAGGCCAGAATAGGAGTCTAAGACCTTAGCTATTTGGCCAGAGTACGAGTCTAAGACCTTAGCTATTAGGCCAGAGTAAGATTTAAGACCTTAACCATTAGGCCAGACTAAGAGTTAAGACCTTAACCTGTAGGCCATAATACGAGTCTAAGACCTTAGCTATTAGGCCAGAGTAAGAGTTAAGACCTTAACCATTAGGCCAGAGTATGAGTCTAAGACCTTAGCTATTAGGCCAGAGTAAGAGTTAAGACCTTAACCATTAGGCCAGAGTACGAGTCTAAGACCTTAGCTATTAGGCCAGAGTAAGAGTTAAGACCTTAACCAGTAGGCCAGAGTAAGAGTTAAGACCTTAACCTGTAGGCCAGAGTAAGAGTTAAGACCTTAACCATTAGGCCAGAGTAAAAGTCTAAGACCTTAGCTATTAGGCCAGAGTACGAGTTTAAGACCTTAGCTATTAGGCCAGAGTAAGAGTTAAGACCTTAACCATTAGGCCAGAGTACGAGTCAAAGACCTTAGCTATTAGGCCAGAGTAAGAGTTAAGACCTTAGCTATTAGGCCAGAGTAAGAGTTAAGACCTTAACCATTAGGCCAGAGTACGAGTCTAAGACCTTAGCTATTAGGCCAGAGTAAGAGTTAAGACCTTAGCTATTAGGCCAGAGTAAGAGTTAAGACCTTAACCATTAGTCCAGAGTACGATTCTAAGACCTTAGCTATTAGGCCAGAGTAAGAGTTAAGACCTTAACCATTAGGCCAGAGTACGAGTCTAAGACCTTAGCTATTAGGCCAGAGTAAGAGTTAAGACCTTAACCAGTAGGCCAGAGTAAGAGTTAAGACCTTAACCATTAGGCCAGAGCACGAGTCTAAGACCTTAGCTATTAGGCCAGAGTAAGAGTTAAGACCTTAACCATTAGGCCAGAGTACGAGTCTAAGACCTTAGCTATTAGGCCAGAGAAAGAGTTAAGACCTTAGCTATTAGGCCAGAGTAAGAGTTAAGACCTTAACCATTGGGCCATAGTACGAGTCTAAGACCTTAGCTATTAGGCCAGAGTAAGACTTAAGAACTTAACCAGTAGGCCAGAGTACGAGTCTAAGACCTTAGCTATTAGGCCAGAGTAAGAGTTAAGACCTTAGCTATTAGGCCAGAGTAAGAGTTAGGACCTTAACCATTAGGCCAGTGTACGAGTCTAAGACCGTAGCTATTAGGCCAGAGTAATAGTTAAGACCTTAACTATTAGGCCAGAGTAAAAGTTAAGAGCTTAACCTGTAGGCGATAATACGAGTCTAAGACCTTAGCTATTATTCCAGAGTAAGAGTTAAGACCTTAACAATTAGGCCAGAGTATGAGTCTAAGACCTTAGCTATTAGGCCAGAGTAAGAGTTAAGACCTTAACCATTAGGCCAGAGTACGAGTCTAAGACCTTAGCTATTAGGCCAGAGTAAGAGTTAAGACCTTAACCAGTAGGCCAGAGTACGAGTCTAAGACCATAGCTATTAGGCCAGAGTACGAGTCTAAGACCTTAGCTATTAGGCCAGAGTAAAAGTTACAACCTTAACCAGTAGGCCAGAGAACGAGTCTAAGACCTTAGCTATTAGGCCAGAGTACGAGTCTAAGACCTTAGCTATTTGGCCAGAGTACGAGTCTAAGACCTTAGCTATTAGGCCAGAGTAAGAGTTAAGACCTTAACCATTAGGCCAGACTAAGAGTTAAGACCTTAACCTGTAGGCCATAGTACGAGTCTAAGACCTTAGATATTAGGCCAGAGTAAGAGTTAAGACCTTAACCATTAGGCCAGAGTACGAGTCTAAGACCTTAGCTATTAGGCCAGAGTAAGAGTTAAGACCTTAACCATTAGGCCAGAGTACGAGTCTAAGACATTAGCTATTAGGCCAGAGTAAGAGTTAAGACCTTAACTAGTAGGCCAGAGTACGAGTCTAAGACCTTAGCTATTAGGCCAGAGTAAGAGTTAAGACCTTAACCAGTACTCCAGAGTACGAGTCTAAGACCTTAGCTATTAGGCCAGAGTAAGAGTTAAGACCTTAACCATTAGGCCAGAGTACGAGTCTAAGACCTTAGCTATTAGGCCAGAGTAAGAGTTAAGACCTTAACCATTAGGCCAGAGTACGAGTCTAAGACCTTAGCTATTAGGCCAGAGTAAGAGTTAAGACCTTAACCAGTAGGCCAGAGTACGAGTCTAAGACCTTAGCTATTAGGCCAGAGTAAGACTTAAGACCTTAACCAGTAGGCCAGAGTAAGAGTTAAGACCTTAACCATTAAGCCAGAGTACGAGTCTAAGACCTTAGCTATTAGGCCAGAGTAAGAGTTAAGACCTTAACCATTAGGCCAGAGTAAGAGTTAAGACCTTAACCATTAAGCCAGAGTACGAGTCTAAGACCTTAGCTATAAGGCCAGAGTACGAGTCTAAGACCATAGCTATTAGGCCAGAGTAAGAGTTAAGACCTTAACCACTAGGCCGGAGTACGAGTCTAAGACCTTAGCTATTAGGTCAGAGTAAGTGTTAAGACCTTAACCAGTAGGCCATGGTAAGAGTTAAGACCTTAACCTGTAGGCCAGAGTAAGAGTTAAGACCTTAACCATTAGGCCAGAGTACGGGTGTAAGATTTTAGCTATTAGGCCAGAGTACGAGTCTAAGACCTTAGCTATTAGGCCAGAGTAAGAGTTAAGACCTTAGCTATTAGGCCGGAGTAAGAGTTAAGACCTTAACCATTAGGCCAGAGTACGAGTCTAAGACCTTATCTATTAGGCCAGAGGAAGAGTTAAGACCTTAACCATCAGGCCAGAGTATGATTCTAAGACCTTAGCTATTAGGCCAGAGTAAGAGTTAAGACCTTAACCATTAGGCCAGAGTACGAGTCTAAGACCTTAGCTATTAGGCCAGAGTAAGAGTTAAGACCTTAGCTATTAGGCCAGAGTAAGAGTTAAGACCTTAACCATTAGGCCATAGTACGAGTCTAAGACCTTAGCTATTAGGCCAGAGTAAGAGTTAAGACCTCAGCTATTAGGCCAGAGTAAGAGTTAAGACCTTAACCAGTAGGCCAGAGTACGAGTCTAAGACCTTAGCTATTAGGCCAGAGTAAGAGTTAAGACCTTAACCTGTAGGCCATAGTACGACTCTAAGACCTTAGCTATTAGACCAGAGTAAGAGTTAAGACCTTAGCTATTAGGCAAGAGTAAGAGTTAAGGCCTTAACCATTAGGCCAGAGTACGAGTCTAAGACCTTAGCTATTAGGCCAGAGTACAAGTCTAAGACCTTAGCTATTAGGCCAGAGTATGAGTCTAAGACCTTAGCTATTAGGCCAGAGTAAGAGTTAAGACCTTAACCATTAGGCCAGACTAAAAGTTAAGACCTTAACCTGTAGGCCATAGTACGAGTCTAAGACCTTAGCTATTAGGCCAGAGTAAGAGTTAAGACCTCAACCATTAGGCCAGAGTACGAGTCTAAGACCTTAGCTATTAGGTCAGAGTAAAAGTTAGGACCTTAGCTATTAGGCCAGAGTAAGAGTTAGGACCTTAACCATTAGGCCATAGTACTAGTCTAAGACCTTAGGTATTAGGCCAGAGTGAGAGCTAAGACCTTAGCTATTAGGCCAGAGTAAGAGTTAACACCTTAATTAGTAGGCCAGAGTATGAGTCTAAGACCTTAGCTATTAGGCCAGAGTAAGAGTTACGACCTTAACTATTAGGCCAGAGTACGAGTCTAAGACCTTAGCTATTAGGCCAGAGTAAGAGTTAAGACCTTAACCAGTAGGCCAGAGTATGAGTCTAAGACCTTAGCTATTAGGCCAGAGTAAGAGTTAAGACTTTAACCAGTAGGCCAGAGTACGAGTTTAAGACCTTAACTATTAGGCCAGAGTAAGAGTTAAGACCTTAACCATTAGGCCAGAGTACGAGTCTAAGACCTTAGCTATTAGGCCAGAGTAAGAGTTAAGACTTTAACCAGTAGGCCAGAGTAAGAGTTAAGACCTTAGCTATTAGGCCAGAGTAAGAGTTAGGACCTTAACCATTAGGCCAGTGTACGAGTCTAAGACCGTAGCTATTAGGCCAGAGTAATAGTTAAGACCTTAACTATTAGGCCAGAGTAAGAGTTAAGACCTTAACCAGTAGGCCAGAGTACAAGTCTCAGACCTTAGCCATTAGGCCAGAGTACGAGTCTAAGACCTTAGCTATTAGGCCAGAGTACGAGTCTAAGACTTTAGCTATTAGGCCAGAGTAAGTGTTAAGACCTTAACCAGTAGGCCAGAGTAAGAGTTAAGACCTTAGCTATTAGGCCAGAGTACGAGTCTAAGACCTTAGCTATTATGCCAGAGTAAGAGTTAAGACCTTAGCTTTTAGGCCAGAGTAAGAGTTAAGACCCTAGCCATTAGGCCATAGTACGAGTCTAAGACCTTAGCTATTAGGCCAGAGGAAGAGTTAAGACCTTAGCTATTAGGCCAGAGTAAGAGTTAAGACCTTAACCAGTAGGCCAGATTACAAGTCATAAACCTTAGCTATTAGGCCAGAGTAAGAGTTAAGACCTTAGCTATTAGGCCAGAGTAAGAGTTAAGAGCTTAACCTGTAGGCGATAGTACGAGTCTAAGACCTTAGCTATTAGGCCAGAGTAAGAGTTAAGACCTTAACCATTAGGCCAGACTAAGAGTTAAGACCTTAACCTGTAGGCCATAGTACGAGTCTAAGACCTTAGATATTAGGCCAGAGTAAGAGTTAAGACCTTAACCATTAGGCCAGAGTACGAGTCTAAGACCTTAGCTATTAGGCCAGAGTAAGAGTTAAGACCTTAACCATTAGGCCAGAGTACGAGTCTAAGACATTAGCTATTAGGCCAGAGTAAGAGTTAAGACCTTAACTAGTAGGCCAGAGTACGAGTCTAAGACCTTAGCTATTAGGCCAGAGTAAGAGTTAAGACCTTAACCAGTACTCCAGAGTACGAGTCTAAGACCTTAGCTATTAGGCCAGAGTAAGAGTTAAGACCTTAACCATTAGGCCAGAGTACGAGTCTAAGACCTTAGCTATTAGGCCAGAGTAAGAGTTAAGACCTTAACCATTAGGCCAGAGTACGAGTCTAAGACCTTAGCTATTAGGCCAGAGTAAGAGTTAAGACCTTAACCAGTAGGCCAGAGTACGAGTCTAAGACCTTAGCTATTAGGCCAGAGTAAGACTTAAGACCTTAACCAGTAGGCCAGAGTAAGAGTTAAGACCTTAACCATTAAGCCAGAGTACGAGTCTAAGACCTTAGCTATTAGGCCAGAGTAAGAGTTAAGACCTTAACCATTAGGCCAGAGTAAGAGTTAAGACCTTAACCATTAAGCCAGAGTACGAGTCTAAGACCTTAGCTATAAGGCCAGAGTACGAGTCTAAGACCATAGCTATTAGGCCAGAGTAAGAGTTAAGACCTTAACCACTAGGCCGGAGTACGAGTCTAAGACCTTAGCTATTAGGTCAGAGTAAGTGTTAAGACCTTAACCAGTAGGCCATGGTAAGAGTTAAGACCTTAACCTGTAGGCCAGAGTAAGAGTTAAGACCTTAACCATTAGGCCAGAGTACGGGTGTAAGATTTTAGCTATTAGGCCAGAGTACGAGTCTAAGACCTTAGCTATTAGGCCAGAGTAAGAGTTAAGACCTTAGCTATTAGGCCGGAGTAAGAGTTAAGACCTTAACCATTAGGCCAGAGTACGAGTCTAAGACCTTATCTATTAGGCCAGAGGAAGAGTTAAGACCTTAACCATCAGGCCAGAGTATGATTCTAAGACCTTAGCTATTAGGCCAGAGTAAGAGTTAAGACCTTAACCATTAGGCCAGAGTACGAGTCTAAGACCTTAGCTATTAGGCCAGAGTAAGAGTTAAGACCTTAGCTATTAGGCCAGAGTAAGAGTTAAGACCTTAACCATTAGGCCATAGTACGAGTCTAAGACCTTAGCTATTAGGCCAGAGTAAGAGTTAAGACCTCAGCTATTAGGCCAGAGTAAGAGTTAAGACCTTAACCAGTAGGCCAGAGTACGAGTCTAAGACCTTAGCTATTAGGCCAGAGTAAGAGTAAGAGTAACCTGTAGGCCATAGTACGACTCTAAGACCTTAGCTATTAGACCAGAGTAAGAGTTAAGACCTTAGCTATTAGGCAAGAGTAAGAGTTAAGGCCTTAACCATTAGGCCAGAGTACGAGTCTAAGACCTTAGCTATTAGGCCAGAGTAAGAGTTAAGAGCTTATCCTTTAGGCGATAGTACGAGTCTAAGACCTTAGCTATTATTCCAGAGTAAGAGTTAAGACCTTAACCATTAGGCCAGAGTATGAGTCTAAGACCTTAGCTATTAGGCCAGAGTAAGAGTTAAGACCTTAACCATTAGGCCAGAGTACGAGTCTAAGACCTTAGCTATTAGGCCAGAGTAAGAGTTAAGACCTTAACCAGTAGGCCAGAGTACGAGTCTAGGACCTTAGCTATTAGGCCAGAGTACAAGTCTAAGACCTTAGCTATTAGGCCAGAGTACGAGTCTAAGACCTTAGCTATTAGGCCAGAGTAAGAGTTAAGAGCTTATCCTTTAGGCGATAGTACGAGTCTAAGACCTTAGCTATTATTCCAGAGTAAGAGTTAAGACCTTAACCATTAGGCCAGAGTATGAGTCTAAGACCTTAGCTATTAGGCCAGAGTAAGAGTAAGAGTTAAGACCTTAACCATTAGGCCAGAGTACGAGTCTAAGACCTTAACCATTAGGCCAGACTAAAAGTTAAGACCTTAACCTGTAGGCCATAGTACGAGTCTAAGACCTTAGCTATTAGGCCAGAGTAAGAGTTAAGACCTCAACCATTAGGCCAGAGTACGAGTCTAAGACCTTAGCTATTAGGTCAGAGTAAAAGTTAGGACCTTAGCTATTAGGCCAGAGTAAGAGTTAGGACCTTAACCATTAGGCCATAGTACTAGTCTAAGACCTTAGGTATTAGGCCAGAGTGAGAGCTAAGACCTTAGCTATTAGGCCAGAGTAAGAGTTAACACCTTAATTAGTAGGCCAGAGTATGAGTCTAAGACCTTAGCTATTAGGCCAGAGTAAGAGTTACGACCTTAACTATTAGGCCAGAGTACGAGTCTAAGACCTTAGCTATTAGGCCAGAGTAAGAGTTAAGACCTTAACCAGTAGGCCAGAGTATGAGTCTAAGACCTTAGCTATTAGGCCAGAGTAAGAGTTAAGACTTTAACCAGTAGGCCAGAGTACGAGTTTAAGACCTTAGCTATTAGGCCAGAGTAAGAGTTAAGACCTTAACCATTAGGCCAGAGTACGAGTCTAAGACCTTAGCTATTAGGCCAGAGTAAGAGTTAAGACTTTAACCAGTAGGCCAGAGTAAGAGTTAAGACCTTAGCTATTAGGCCAGAGTAAGAGTTAGGACCTTAACCATTAGGCCAGTGTACGAGTCTAAGACCGTAGCTATTAGGCCAGAGTAATAGTTAAGACCTTAACTATTAGGCCAGAGTAAGAGTTAAGACCTTAACCAGTAGGCCAGAGTACAAGTCTAAGACCTTAGCCATTAGGCCAGAGTACGAGTCTAAGACCTTAGCTATTAGGCCAGAGTACGAGTCTAAGACTTTAGCTATTAGGCCAGAGTAAGTGTTAAGACCTTAACCAGTAGGCCAGAGTAAGAGTTAAGACCTTAGCTATTAGGCCAGAGTACGAGTCTAAGACCTTAGCTATTATGCCAGAGTAAGAGTTAAGACCTTAGCTTTTAGGCCAGAGTAAGAGTTAAGACCCTAGCCATTAGGCCATAGTACGAGTCTAAGACCTTAGCTATTAGGCCAGAGGAAGAGTTAAGACCTTAGCTATTAGGCCAGAGTAAGTGTTAAGACCTTAACCAGTAGGCCAGAGTAAGAGTTAAGACCTTAGCTATTAGGCCAGAGTACGAGTCTAAGACCTTAGCTATTATGCCAGAGTAAGAGTTAAGACCTTAACCATTAGGCCAGAGTATGAGTCTAAGACCTTAGCTATTATGCCAGAGTAAAAGTTAAGACCTTAGCTATTAGGCTAGAGTAAGAGTTAAGACCTTAACCATTAGGCCATAGTATGAGGCTAATACCTTACCTTTTAGGCCAGAGTAAGAGTTAAGACTTTAACCAGTAGGCCAGAGTAAGAGTTAAGACCTTAACCTGTAGGCCATAGTACTAGTCTAAGACCTTAGCTATTAGGCCAGAGTAAGAGTTAGGACCTTAACCAGTAGGCCAGATTACGAGTCATAGACCTTAGCTATTAGGCCAGAGTAAGAGTTCATACCTTAGCCTGTAGGCCATAGTACGAGTCTAAGATCTTAGCTATTAGGCCAGAGTAAGAGTTAAGACCTTAGCTATTAGGCCAGAGTAAGAGTTAAGACCTTAACCATTAGGCCAGAGTACGAGTCTAAGACCTTAGCTATTAGGCCAGAGTAAGAGTTAAGACCTTAACCAGTAGGCCAGAGTAAGAGTTAAGACCTTAACCATTAGGCCAGAGCACAAGTCTAAGACCTTAGCTATTAGGCCAGAGTAAGAGTTAAGACCTTAACCATTAGGCCAGAGTATGAGTCTAAGACCTTAGCTATTAGGCCAGAGTAAGAGTTAAGACCTTATCTATTAGGCCAGAGTATGAGTCTAAGACCTTAGCTATTAGGCCAGAGTAAGAGTTAAGACCTTATCTATTAGGCCAGAATAAGAGTTAAGACCTTAACCATTAGGCCATAGTAAGAGTTAAGACCTTAACCATTAGGCCAGAGCACAAGTCTAAGACCTTAGCTATTAGGCCAGAGTAAGAGTTAAGACCTTAACCATTAGGCCAGAGTATGAGTCTAAGACCTTAGCTATTAGGCCAGAGTAAGAGTTAAGACCTTATCTATTAGGCCAGAATAAGAGTTAAGACCTTAACCATTAGGCCATAGTACGAATCTAAGACCTTAGCTATTAGGCCAGAGTAAGAGTTAAGACCTTAACCAGTAGGCCAGAGTACGAGTCTAAGACCTTAGCTATTAGGCCAGAGTAAGAGTTAAGACCTTAAACTGTAGGCCATAGTACGAGTCTAAGACCTTAGCTATTAGGCCAGAGTTAGAGTTAAGACCTTAGCTATTAGGCCAGAGTAAGAGTTAAGACCTTAACCAGTAGGCCAGAGTACGAGTCTAGGACCTTAGCTATTAGGCCAGAGTACAAGTCTAAGACCTTAGCTATTAGGCCAGAGTACGAGTCTAAGACCTTAGCTATTAGGCCAGAGTAAGAGTTAAGACCTTAACCATTAGGCCAGACTAAAAGTTAAGACCTTAACCTGTAGGCCATAGTACGAGTCTAAGACCTTAGCTATTAGGCCAGAGTAAGAGTTAAGACCTCAACCATTAGGCCAGAGTACGAGTCTAAGACCTTAGCTATTAGGTCAGAGTAAAAGTTAGGACCTTAGCTATTAGGCCAGAGTAAGAGTTAGGACCTTAACCATTAGGCCATAGTACTAGTCTAAGACCTTAGGTATTAGGCCAGAGTGAGAGCTAAGACCTTAGCTATTAGGCCAGAGTAAGAGTTAACACCTTAATTAGTAGGCCAGAGTATGAGTCTAAGACCTTAGCTATTAGGCCAGAGTAAGAGTTACGACCTTAACTATTAGGCCAGAGTACGAGTCTAAGACCTTAGCTATTAGGCCAGAGTAAGAGTTAAGACCTTAACCAGTAGGCCAGAGTATGAGTCTAAGACCTTAGCTATTAGGCCAGAGTAAGAGTTAAGACTTTAACCAGTAGGCCAGAATACGAGTTTAAGACCTTAGCTATTAGGCCAGAGTAAGAGTTAAGACCTTAACCATTAGGCCAGAGTACGAGTCTAAGACCTTAGCTATTAGTCCAGAGTAAGAGTTAAGACTTTAACCAGTAGGCCAGAGTAAGAGTTTAGACCTTAGCTATTAGGCCAGAGTAAGAGTTAGGACCTTAACCATTAGGCCAGTGTACGAGTCTAAGACCGTAGCTATTAGGCCAGAGTAATAGTTAAGACCTTAACTATTAGGCCAGAGTAAGAGTTAAGACCTTAACCAGTAGGCCAGAGTACAAGTCTAAGACCTTAGCCATTAGGCCAGAGTACGAGTCTAAGACCTTAGCTATTAGGCCAGAGTACGAGTCTAAGACTTTAGCTATTAGGCCAGAGTAAGTGTTAAGACCTTAACCAGTAGGCCAGAGTAAGAGTTAAGACCTTAGCTATTAGGCCAGAGTACGAGTCTAAGACCTTAGCTATTATGCCAGAGTAAGAGTTAAGACCTTAGCTTTTAGGCCAGAGTAAGAGTTAAGACCCTAGCCATTAGGCCATAGTACGAGTCTAAGACCTTAGCTATTAGGCCAGAGGAAGAGTTAAGACCTTAGCTATTAGGCCAGAGTAAGTGTTAAGACCTTAACCAGTAGGCCAGAGTAAGAGTTAAGACCTTAGCTATTAGGCCAGAGTACGAGTCTAAGACCTTAGCTATTATGCCAGAGTAAGAGTTAAGACCTTAACCATTAGGCCAGAGTATGAGTCTAAGACCTTAGCTATTATGCCAGAGTAAAAGTTAAGACCTTAGCTATTAGGCTAGAGTAAGAGTTAAGACCTTAACCATTAGGCCATAGTATGAGGCTAATACCTTAGCTATTAGGCCAGAGTAAGAGTTAAGACTTTAACCAGTAGGCCAGAGTAAGAGTTAAGACCTTAACCTGTAGGCCATAGTACTAGTCTAAGACCTTAGCTATTAGGCCAGAGTAAGAGTTAGGACCTTAACCAGTAGGCCAGATTACGAGTCATAGACCTTAGCTATTAGGCCAGAGTAAGAGTTCATACCTTAACCTGTAGGCCATAGTACGAGTCTAAGATCTTAGCTATTAGGCCAGAGTAAGAGTTAAGACCTTAGCTATTAGGCCAGCGTAAGAGTTAAGACCTTAACCATTAGGCCAGAGTACGAGTCTAAGACCTTAGCTATTAGGCCAGAGTAAGAGTTAAGACCTTAACCAGTAGGCCAGAGTAAGAGTTAAGACCTTAACCATTAGGCCAGAGCACAAGTCTAAGACCTTAGCTATTAGGCCAGAGTAAGAGTTAAGACCTTAACCATTAGGCCAGAGTATGAGTCTAAGACCTTAGCTATTAGGCCAGAGTAAGAGTTAAGATCTTTTCTATTAGGCCAGAGTATGAGTCTAAGACCTTAGCTATTAGGCCAGAGTAAGAGTTAAGACCTTATCTATTAGGCCAGAATAAGAGTTAAGACCTTAACCATTAGGCCATAGTAAGAGTTAAGTATTTATCAAAAAAAGATTCCTTTCTGTGTATTACTCTTTTAGTTGGTGACCATGAGGCCTACACATTTAGATCAATAACCTTTGATTTTTGACTGTGACACTGGACAAATATTATTACTCCAGACTAGAATATACTTTTTGTTACTCTCAAAATTTATTTTTCATAGGAAAACACTTATGTTCAATAAAATCATATTTTAAAATTGCATTCAATATATACTCTGATTGGGTGCTCTGGTACAGTCTTATATATGCTATCTAACAATTCCGTATTACGGTATCTATCTCAGAGTCACACACACTTCAAATCATGTACTTTCAAAATTGCAAATTAAATACTACACAAATACATTTCATATGCTTTAAAAAGTCCCACTGTCGACGCGTTTCGGTGCATAGGTTACAATAGTAGCAGATTTGAAGTGTGTGTGACTCTGAGATAGATACCGTAATACGGAATTGTTAGATAGCATATATAAGACTGTACCAGAGCACCCAATCAGAGTATATATTGAATGCAATTTTAAAATATGATTTTATTGAACATAAGTGTTTTCCTATGAAAAATAAATTTTGAGAGTAACAAAAAGTATATTCTAGTCTGGAGTAATAATATTTGTCCAGTGTCACAGTCAAAAATCAAAGGTTATTGATCTAAATGTGTAGGCCTCATGGTCACCAACTAAAAGAGTAATACACAGAAAGGAATCTTTTTTTGATAAATATCTGACACCCAGTCCTTTCTGGTCCCTGGGAAACTCTCTTTTTTGAGATAGTAAGAGTTAAGACCTTAACCATTAGGCCAGAGCACAAGTCTAAGACCTTAGCTATTAGGCCAGAGTAAGAGTTAAGACCTTAACCATTAGGCCAGAGTATGAGTCTAAGACCTTAGCTATTAGGCCAGAGTAAGAGTTAAGACCTTATCTATTAGGCCAGAATAAGAGTTAAGACCTTAACCATTAGGCCATAGTACGAATCTAAGACCTTAGCTATTAGGCCAGAGTAAGAGTTAAGACCTTAACCAGTAGGCCAGAGTACGAGTCTAAGACCTTAGCTATTAGGCCAGAGTAAGAGTTAAGACCTTAAACTGTAGGCCATAGTACGAGTCTAAGACCTTAGCTATTAGGCCAGAGTTAGAGTTAAGACCTTAGCTATTAGGCCAGAGTAAGAGTTAAGACCTTAACCAGTAGGCCAGAGTACGAGTCTAAGACCTTAGCTATTAGGCCAGAGTAAGAGTTAAGACAATAACCTGTAGGCCATAGTACGAGTCTAAGACCTTAGCTATTAGGCCAGAGTAAGAGTTAAGACCTTAGCTATTAGGCCAGAGTATGAGTTAAGACTTTAACCATTAGGCCAGAGTACGAGTCTAAGACCTTAGCTATTAGGCCAGAGTAAGGGTTAAGACCTCAACCAGTAGGCCAGAGTATGAGTCTAAGACCTTAGCTATTAGGCCAGAGTACGTGTCTAAGACCTTAGCTATTAAGCCAGAATAAGAGTCTAAGACCTTAGCTATTAGGCCAGAGTACGAGTGTTGTAAATTAAGGCAGAATGTGATTAAGCATTTACTGAAAGCATTAGTGTTTCCCTTTTATCGTGTTTTCCTCATATGTTGGCCGAAGTCCGGACTCCATTTTGTATTGACATGCTGCCACGTGTTCACCACGAGGAGAATCCGACTTCTGTGTTAGTTGCTCTTGTAATCTGCCTAGCAACAGTTATAAATAGCTCCCTCTTGTCCATCTGGCGCATGCCCAGACTTGACCACATCTGTTATAATTAGCTTTGCTTGACCATGTGTTTTCGCGGGCTCAAGAAGTGTGTTAGCTCCGCCCATGTATTGATTTAGAATCGAGAATGACCCTAAATGGTAATGTTCTTCGACTTCATGTACTATCCACCCACTCATGAGCCCCTCTGTTGTGTATAAAAGGGGACTGTGTACGCAAGTTCTGTGTGCTACTCCTTGCAATACTGAAGAGTGTTGTGTGGATTGTAGGACCACCCTTAAGGGTTAATAAACATTGTTTTTGTACTTTGCAGTTTCCGTGCCAACTTCCTTATAGATTTCGTTACAGAAGAGCGAACCCTTGTCTCTTGCGGGCCTAGCTGGGGCTTGTATTCATCAATTGGCGCCCGTCACGTGGGGCTCATCGGCGACTCGGATGCTCGAAGGACTGGTCGCGACGAAGGTGAGGAGTTTGGCCGGGGACGTGATCACTGCCAGCGGCGTCTTAGCCTTGGCATCCCGAGGTTTTTCTTCCTTCCCTTCCGAGCTGACCATCTGGGTGGCGCCGGTCATCGACTGAGACCTCTTCTGTCGGTCCTGCCGTGAGAGCCGTTTGGGCGATTGTGGAGCTTGGCAGTTGGAACCTGGACTCTTGATTGGTAAGAACCGTTGTACGGTACTTGCTCCGAGTTTTGAAGCCTGATCTGGCTATTTGAGTTTGATTGATGGTGACTAGTCATATTTTGAATTTGTCTTTGTGAACATATATGCGTTGCAACACATATAGGCAGGTAATGTGGAGAAATTTCTCCGGAGCTGTGTAAACTTGGAACGGCGCAACGATTAAGTGCCATTTTTCTTGATAATACTGCATATTTTGCATTATTCCTAACATGCCTGCTTTTAGCGCACTCCGTAAGTGGTGCTGCTGTCTGGGTAACCGGTTGAACCTCGAGGAATCTGCTCCAGCTCCCCCAGAGGGGACTCCTAATAGGGATATGTACGTGAAGCATGGTCTTTCTTCCATAATGTACAGCACATTGTGGAGGAAATATACCAAGAAGGATCCTGAGTTGCGATGGCCTTTGTATGGATCGTTTGATATGCGTAAGATTGAGTATGTGGAACAGTGTATGTGTAAGCGACGTGCTCGTCAGGATATGTTTGAGTGTGTGCGGTTATGGGTGAAGGAAGTGCGTGAGCGAGAGAAACGTGAGAAAGCATTGTTTGATAAAGAGCAACGAAAGAATGATCATGTGCGAGCACAAGAAGCAAAGCGTCGGGAGGACAAAGAGCAGACGGATAGACAAGAGAAAGAGCGTAGGCTACAAGTTTCGGGTCAATATGTTGTTCGCCAGCCACTTTATCCTGTCCTTAATAATCCTGATGACGATTTTTTACTAGATCGCTCTCCGCCCCCTTATGTTGGCGCATCGGCTCCGCGGCCGCAAGATTCTGACCCGGCTTCGGGTAAGGTAGACACACGGTCCATGTTGCCAGCCGAGCAAATGGCTGAGCTTCGGCAAATCTCCTTCCGTGCGCTGAAAGGCAAGGTATCCCAGGAGGAATTATTTCAAATTTGGGGGCCATGGCAGGAGAGAGATAAAGTGTATTTTCTGGGTCATTTCGCGGATGAAGTGATTAATGCTTTCCGAAAATATTCTCATGTTTTTGAGCCTGACGAAGTGTCTTCGGATGCCAGAGCAATACGTAACGGTGCTTTTTCTCCCTCTAAGGCTCCTGAGGCGGCTCGGCGGCTGTTCGCCTTGCGGGACGAGGTACTGGCCCTTCGAGAGAAAGCACGCCAACGAGCGGAAACGGAGAAGCAGTCGGATTCGGTTGCAGCAGAGGGCCACCCATCCGCCTCCCAGTCAGATAAGGATGACATAGTGCATGCTAAACCAATGCGAGAGGCGGCGCCTTTGTATGTTCCTCCTAAGGGAGCGGGGACTAGCTCCGATATCAACTCCGTCGATGCTAAGGGATATTTCGTGTATAATTGGGTTTATACTCCATGGCATAGAGCCGATGTTATGGCGTTAAAGAATGCATTGCCTGACCCCCGCAAGAATCCAGCGGCCTTCTATGAAGAAGTCGAGGGGGCCTTGAATTCTTGCATTATGACCTTAGCGGATATAGATCTGTTCTTTGGCCTTATTCTACCACCGGACACGTGGCGATCTGTCCGAAAGGTGGATGATATAGTTGCTTTTAAGGCCCGGTGGTCTGACCTTGAGGATGAGGATAGGGAGCGGAAGCCCGCACAGAAACCTCCCCGGAATATTCTAGATCTCCCTGCTGCTATTGTGGCTAAATTAAAAACAATAATCCCCCCCAAGAAAATTGACTGGAATATGTTGGCGGCATGTAAGCAGAAAGTTGATGAGTCAGTGGCAGATTTCTTCACGCGCTTTGAAGAAACGTTCCATGATTTTAGTGGCCAGTCGCTTACCGACGACACAGGCCGTCACCTTTTTGCGGACAAATATGTGGCTAATCTGCTGCCGGCAGTTGCGGCCCGGTTAAAAGCGAGTGAGAGTTCTTGGTCCTCCGCGACACCGACGGCCCTTCTGACCATCGCCCAGTATTATGAGCGTCAGGAGCATGAGGCGAAGGGCCAGGAGGAGAAGAAGTCGAAAGATCTCAAAACGAAAGTTATGTTAGCACAAGTATATGGCCCGCCCCGCCGGGGTAATAACAATAGGGGAAGGAGCGGATCTTATGGTCCTCCTTCGGGCCGACCTGATTTGAATAAGAACCAATGTGCGTACTGTAAGCAGTTGGGCCATTGGGCCAGGGAGTGCCCAGCGTTGCGCGCTTCGCGGCAGGGGCACACTCCGGGTGGCCAGAGAGGTAGAGGGGGCTTCTCGAACTTTAGAGGGAATTCCAACGATAATGCCCGTTTCGATACTGCAGGACAGCACCGAGATAGCTCGAATGTTTTTGATCGCCAGCATCAGTACCATGTATCGGACATCGATCATTCGGGATATCACGATTCTCAGCATGCATAGGAATGCGTAGGATGGGGGTCCGAATCAGTTGAGGTGCCGGTCGATCAGACGGGTCCTTATGTATCGGCTGAGGTTTTAGGTTCTACTGATCAGTTCCTAGTGGATACAGGAGCGACACGTAGTGCATTGTCTAGGTACTTGGTTCCGGGGGCTCCCCCATCCGGCTCAATAGTTACATCGGTAGGGTTTGACGGTACACTTTCCCGAAGCCCTCTTTCACAGCCCCTTGCATTTAAAGTTGATTGTTTTTCTGCGCCTTGTCCGTTTCTGCTTGCTCCGTACACACCGGATAACATTATGGGCCTTGATATGTTAAAGCATTTTAGGGCTACAATTCGCTGTTCCCCTGAGGGTGTGAGGGTGATTTTAAATGACAACTACCCCCGATCTGGGCGGATGTGTACGGTCTCAGAGGATGCGTTGTTGGCTACCCTCCCCCAAACTTTATGGGCAACATCGGACACAGATGTGGGACAAATGGTGATTCCTCCAGTCCACATTAGCGTCCAGGAGGGGGCGGTGCTACCGCGCCTCCCCCAGTATCGTATTTCCCAGGAGGGCGAGGAAGCTCTCATACAGATTGTGCAAGATTTGATCGCAGTGGGAGTAGTGGAAGAAGTCCCCTATAATATCTGTAACAGCCCGATTCTCCCTATTCTGAAAAAGGACACGGATGCAAAGGTTTATCGGTTCATAATTGATTTGAGGGAGGTGAACAAGATCGTGATACCTCAGTACCCGGTGGTTTCCGATATCACGACGTTGCTCACCCTGGTCCCGCCTACGGCGACCGTGTTCTCAGTGATTGATTTGAAAAATGCCTTCTTTTCTATTCCCATTCACCCTGATAGCCGATTCCTTTTTGGGTTCACATTAAACAATAGATCTTATCGCTTTTGTAGAATTCCCCAGGGCTACACAGAAAGCCCTAGTATTTACAGTCAGGCTTTGAAACGACAGTTGGATTCCTTTGCTTTACTCGAGGGGGTCGCCCTCATTCAATATGTCGATGACATCCTGTTGGCGGCTGACACCCTGGAGTTGTGCGAGAAAAGCACGATAGCTTTACTTTCCTTTTTAGCATCCCACAATCACAAGGTCTCTAGGAAGAAATTGCAATTCTGTAGACCAAAGGTGACTTATTTGGGTCACCTTTTGTCTAAGGAGGGGCGTGCACTCACACCAGATCGTATCCAAGTAATTTTGGACACACCGAGGCCATCCACGCAGAAGGATGTGCGTGCATTTTTGGGTCTTGTTTCTTTTTGTAGACAGTGGATATTGGGGTTTTCACACATAGCTAAGCCATTACTAGCGCTCTTGACAAAAGACACGCCCATCCCGATTCCCTGGTCAGATGAGTGTGACGCTGCTTTTCAGCAATTAAGACAGGCCCTTTGTTCAGCACCAGTGTTAGGGACCCCTGATTATGCAAAACCCTTTTCGTTGTATGTGCATGAGAAAGATGGATGTGCATTATCAGTTTTAGTGCAGATGCACGGCGACAAGCAGCGCCCGTGTGCATACTTTTCGGCTGTGCTTGATCCTGTCGCCCGAGCATTACCAGGGTGTTTTCGCTCGGTTGCGGCGACAGCTGTGTCAATACGGCAGAGTGAAGGAATTGTATTGTCCCATAAACTGTTGGTGTTAGTTCCCCACGCTGTTGATGCCCTGCTTAACCAAACAAAGACGCAGCATTTGACTAGTGCCCGTTTAACGGGATATGAGTTGACGCTTTTGGCTCCTCATATTACGTTGAAAAGGTGCGTGACATTAAACCCGGCCACATTGTTGCCATACCCCGAGACCCAGCCCGAGGCACAGAAAGCGCATGATTGTATTCTTGTGACTGAGGAACAAACAAAGGGTCGTATTGATCTCCAGGATACGCCCTTTTCAGATGTAGATGGAGAGTTGTGGGTGGATGGATCATGCCTGAAGCTACCAGATGGTACGACTTCAGCAGCGTATGCAATTACCACGTTACAGACGATAGTGGAGACAGCACGCATACCACAGAAATCAGCTCAAGCAGCGGAACTGATAGCGTTAACACGAGCGTGTGAGCTCAGTACAGGATTGTGTGTGAATGTTTACACAGACAGCCGCTATGCCTTCGGAGTAGCGCACGATTTCGGCCTACTCTGGAAGGAGAGAGGGTTTCTAACGTCACATGGGGTACAGATAATGCATGGGGAGTTAGTTCATAACCTTTTAACTGCATTGACATACCCAAAGAAAATTGCCATTGTTAAGTGTAGCGCCCATAGGAAAGTGGTTGATAAGGTTGGAGAAGGGAATGCGTTAGCAGATCGAGTAGCACGGGAGACTGCGATGCAGCCCGGCACTACTGCCATGTATGTAGTGAAGTCACAGGTGGAGAGATGGCATGATGCGAAGGAGCAAGTGCGAGAAATACAAAAGACCGCTTCTGACAAAGAGCGGGAACAATGGGTTAGCGAAGGAGAACTGGATGACGAGGGTTGCTGGAGAAATAAGCAGATGGATAGATGGAAATTACCCACGGCTTTTGTACAACCTATGGTCCAGATGGCACATGGGCTAGCACATGTTGGAGCTTCCGCAATTGTGAAATTGCTTACCCAAGTCTGGGAGCATCCAGAGATTGCTAGCACAGCAAAGAGGGTGGTGCAGACCTGTATGATCTGCCTGAGGTATAACCCAGGGAAAGGCACTCGAACTCCAGCAGGAGGATTTGCGACACCCACTGCACCCTTTGAGGTTCTGCAGATGGATTACATCCAGCTTGAGCGCTGTAACAATTTGAAGTATGTTCTAGTAGTGGTTTGCGCCTTCAGTAAGTGGGTTGAGGCGTACCCTGCGAAAGACAATACTGCAATGACTACAGCGAAGCTATTGCTGAAAGAGTTTTTCCCCCGATACGGCGTCTGTAGACTTCTGTGGAGTGATAATGGCCCTCACTTTGTAGCGGATGTTATAAAGTATGTCTTGAAGGGCCTAGGCATCACTCAGAAGTTCCATGCCGTGTTCCACCCTCAGTCTGCAGGACTAGTCGAGAAGTATAATGGTACACTGAAGCTTAAGATCGCCAAAATTCAAGCTTCAACATCTTTGACTTGGCCAGACGCCTTGCCACTGGCGTTATTGTCAATTAGGTCGGTGCCACACTCTCGAACCGGCCTTACGCCCTATGAGATTGTATTTGGACGACCAATGAACATTTGGGGTCCACCAAGGCCTAAGGCTGTGTATGATGTACCTTGTGTGATGATGGGTGATTATCTGGCACAGTTAACGGATAACTTGGTTTCTATTCATCAACAGGTCCGAGAGGCGCTCCCTGATCGGTCTACTGGCGAAGGACATGGTCTCCGGCCCGGAGACCATGTGATGATAAAGGTCTTCGATAGATCGAACAGTTTGGAGCCGAGATGGATCGGACCTGAGCAAGTCCTTCTGGCAACGAGGACGGCAGTGCGAGTCTCGAACAGGAAGAATTGGATCCATTCCTTGCACTGTCGAAAGGTACCGCCCGGATTGGTGGAGTCTGCCGTGCTGACCGATCAACGAGAAGTCCTAGCAGCAGAGACAGGCCGTGTTGCGAGGCCAAACGACACTGAGGAGCTCTTTTCGGACCACACGACTTCTGGAGGAAGGCGATATCATCTGCGACCAAGGAAGTGAGATCTTCAGTACTGGGACATACTGTCAGAACGGCCCTTGTGTTAGTGAAACGGAGAGCCGCTGAGGCAAGGGGGGGGATCAGCCCTGCATTAGTGTAGCGACACCCGTCTTGGCCCGTTGGTGAAGAAATCAACCGCTGCCCAAGGGGAAGAGTTCTGACAGACTTTTAGTTTCAGGAAGATATTAGGGTATTGTTTCCTTTGACATGGAGAAGAAGAAGATTTTTTGTGCGTTGGGGTTCATGCTAACAGTAGCTATCGTTGGTATAACCACATGGTTTGTGGAGGAGGCAACTCCAGCCCGAGAGACACTTGTGTTGACGACTCCAGTGCCTGCGGAGCACTACTTTTACACATTGCCATATCAAGAGTTGAAGCATCGACAATCCTATTTGAATAACACTTTCATTCAGATGCTGCATCACACCCACGTTGCTACAAATGCTACGAACTGTTGGATATGTGGGATGATGCCAGCCCATCAGAAGAAAGGAGGTACGCCATTCATACCACTTCCTTTCTCTCACAATGGCTCTTGTAGAGCATGGTACACTTTGTTGTTTGCCACTCGGAAACCGACAGTGGGACGACTGCTTTTTAGACTTAATAAAGAATGTCATCAGGACAGAAATGGATATCCACAAGCAAATGGAACGATTTGGGAATGGGAAGAGTACCGACCAGACAATGAATCCATTCCCTATATCTTTACGAACACTAGAGACACTATGGGGAAGGACAAGTTTGTGATCCAAGTGGCACAAGCCCAAGCGGACCTGTGTGTCCAGAGTGTGGGTTTTATCCCTGTTGGTGTCAGTGATTGTTTAACTGTTCTGAATATCGACGGACTGAATAACAGCACCTTCCTAGCATCCCATAATACCTATTTTGTATGTGGAAATAAAGGCTATTACCGTTTGCCGGCAGGGTGGTCCGGGGTATGCTATGTATCATTCCTACTACCCCCTGTATTCCTAGCACCTGCATCGTATCATAAAGACCTGAAATTGTTGAATAATGTGACTGTAAATAGGTATAAACGTACTTTATCGACGGATGATGTGGATCAAACTGATACCAGTTTGCAACAGTATATTGATTTCAATTTAGGATTGTTCTTCTTTGTTGGTGCCGCCTTGAATAGTAGGAAGATCCGAAGATTAACAAGAGTGGTAGAAGCTGTGACAAATCAGACTGCTGCTGCTCTTGGGAATCTTACGGAAGAATTACAGATTACCAGAATTGTTGCATTGCAGAACCGTATGGTATTGGATGTAATGCTAGCTGATCGAGGAGGAGCCTGTAAAATTATTGGAAGTAGCTGCTGTGTGTTCATTCCTGATCATACGCCATCCGTTTATAACGCCATTAATAAGCTGCATAAAATAGCAGCTGAAATCCACACGGAAAACGGCACTTGGTCCTTTTCTGGATGGTTTTGGGCATTGGTTACTGCCTGGGGATGGAAGGTCTTAACTGGTCTCTGCATTATTATAGCAATTCTGTTCTTTCTCTGTATGTGTATTCAATGTGGACCATTATGTTGTTCTGCCTGCATTTCATTCTGCATTCCAGATAAGAAAGCTATTGCCGAAGTTGCCCGCCAGAAGGGTCTAGCTAAAGAGGTTAAAGGAATGATGATAATTGACATATACGATGATTATTCTTGGAAGCCAGATGTCTTCAGTAAATGCTGAAAGGGTCGTCTGTTGTAAATTAAGGCAGAATGTGATTAAGCATTTACTGAAAGCATTAGTGTTTCCCTTTTATCGTGTTTTCCTCATATGTTGGCCGAAGTCCGGACTCCATTTTGTATTGACATGCTGCCACGTGTTCACCACAAGGAGAGTCCGACTTCTGTGTTAGTTGCTCTTGTAATCTGCCTAGCAACAGTTATAAATAGCTCCCTCTTGTCCATCTGGCGCATGCCCAGACTTGACCACATCTGTTATAATTAGCTTTGCTTGACCATGTGTTTTCGCGGGCTCAAGAAGTGTGTTAGCTCCGCCCATGTATTGATTTAGAATCGAGAATGACCCTAAATGGTAATGTTCTTCGACTTCATGTACTATCCACCCACTCATGAGCCCCTCTGTTGTGTATAAAAGGGGACTGTGTACGCAAGTTCTGTGTGCTACTCCTTGCAATACTGAAGAGTGTTGTGTGGATTGTAGGACCACCCTTAAGGGTTAATAAACATTGTTTTTGTACTTTGCAGTTTCCGTGCCAACTTCCTTATAGATTTCGTTACAGAAGAGCGAACCCTTGTCTCTTGCGGGCCTAGCTGGGGCTTGTATTCATCACGAGTCTAAGACTTTAGCTATTAGGCCAGAGTAAGAGTTAAGACCTTAACCAGTAGGCCAGAGTAAGAGTTAAGACCTTAGCTATTAGGCCAGAGTACGAGTCTAAGACCTTAGCTATTATGCCAGAGTGAGAGTTAAGACCTTAGCTATTAGGCCAGAGTAAGAGTTAAGACCTTCGCCATTAGGCCATAGTACGAGTCTAAGACCTTAGCTATTAGGCCAGAGTAAGAGTTAAGACCTTAGCTATTAGGCCAGAGTAAGAGTTAAGACCTTAACCAGTAGGCCAGATTACGAGTCATAAACCTTAGCTATTAGGCCAGAGTAAGAGTTCAGACCTTAACCTGCAGGCCATAGTACGAGTCTAAGACCTTAGCTATTAGGCTAGAGTAAGAGTTAAGACCTTAGCTATTAGGCCAGAGTAAGAGTTAAGACCTTAACCATTAGTCCAGAGTACGAGTCTAAGACCTTAGCTATTAGGCCAGAGTAATAGTTAAGACCTTAGCTATTAGGCCAGAGTAAGAGTTAAGAGCTTAACCTGTAGGCGATAGTACGAGTCTAAGACCTTAGCTATTAGGCCAGAGTAAGAGTTAAGACCTTAACCATTAGGCCACAATACGAGTCTAAGACCTTAGCTATTAGGCCAGAGTAAGAGTTAAGACCTTAACCATTAGGCCAGAGTACGAGTCTAAGACCTTAGCTATTAGGCCAGAGTAAGAGTTACGACCTTAACCAGTAGGCCAGAGTACGAGTTAAGACATTAACCATTAAGCCAGAGTACGAGTCTAAGACCTTAGCTATTAGGCCAGAGTAAGAGTTAAGACCTTAACCATTAGGCCAGAGTAAGAGTTAAGACCTTAACCATTAAGCCAGAGTACGAGTCTAAGACCTTAGCTATAAGGCCAGAGTACGAGTCTAAGACCATAGCTATTAGGCCAGAGTAAGAGTTAAGACCTTAACCACTAGGCCGGAGTACGAGTCTAAGACCTTAGCTATTAGGTCAGAGTAAGTGTTAAGACCTTAACCAGTAGGCCATGGTAAGAGTTAAGACCTTAACCTGTAGGCCAGAGTAAGAGTTAAGACCTTAACCATTAGGCCAGAGTACGGGTGTAAGATTTTAGCTATTAGGCCAGAGTACGAGTCTAAGACCTTAGCTATTAGGCCAGAGTAAGAGTTAAGACCTTAGCTATTAGGCCGGAGTAAGAGTTAAGACCTTAACCATTAGGCCAGAGTACGAGTCTAAGACCTTATCTATTAGGCCAGAGGAAGAGTTAAGACCTTAACCATCAGGCCAGAGTATGATTCTAAGACCTTAGCTATTAGGCCAGAGTAAGAGTTAAGACCTTAACCATTAGGCCAGAGTACGAGTCTAAGACCTTAGCTATTAGGCCAGAGTAAGAGTTAAGACCTTAGCTATTAGGCCAGAGTAAGAGTTAAGACCTTAACCATTAGGCCATAGTACGAGTCTAAGACCTTAGCTATTAGGCCAGAGTAAGAGTTAAGACCTCAGCTATTAGGCCAGAGTAAGAGTTAAGACCTTAACCAGTAGGCCAGAGTACGAGTCTAAGACCTTAGCTATTAGGCCAGAGTAAGAGTTAAGACCTTAACCTGTAGGCCATAGTACGACTCTAAGACCTTAGCTATTAGACCAGAGTAAGAGTTAAGACCTTAGCTATTAGGCAAGAGTAAGAGTTAAGGCCTTAACCATTAGGCCAGAGTACGAGTCTAAGACCTTAGCTATTAGGCCAGAGTAAGAGTTAAGAGCTTATCCTTTAGGCGATAGTACGAGTCTAAGACCTTAGCTATTATTCCAGAGTAAGAGTTAAGACCTTAACCATTAGGCCAGAGTATGAGTCTAAGACCTTAGCTATTAGGCCAGAGTAAGAGTTAAGACCTTAACCATTAGGCCAGAGTACGAGTCTAAGACCTTAGCTATTAGGCCAGAGTAAGAGTTAAGACCTTAACCAGTAGGCCAGAGTACGAGTCTAAGACCTTAGCTATTAGGCCAGAGTACAAGTCTAAGACCTTAGCTATTAGGCCAGAGTACGAGTCTAAGACCTTAGCTATTAGGCCAGAGTAAGAGTTAAGACCTTAACCATTAGGCCAGACTAAAAGTTAAGACCTTAACCTGTAGGCCATAGTACGAGTCTAAGACCTTAGCTATTAGGCCAGAGTAAGAGTTAAGACCTCAACCATTAGGCCAGAGTACGAGTCTAAGACCTTAGCTATTAGGTCAGAGTAAAAGTTAGGACCTTAGCTATTAGGCCAGAGTAAGAGTTAGGACCTTAACCATTAGGCCATAGTACTAGTCTAAGACCTTAGGTATTAGGCCAGAGTGAGAGCTAAGACCTTAGCTATTAGGCCAGAGTAAGAGTTAACACCTTAATTAGTAGGCCAGAGTATGAGTCTAAGACCTTAGCTATTAGGCCAGAGTAAGAGTTACGACCTTAACTATTAGGCCAGAGTACGAGTCTAAGACCTTAGCTATTAGGCCAGAGTAAGAGTTAAGACCTTAACCATTAGGCCAGAGTACGAGTCTAAGACCTTAGCTATTAGGACAGAGTAAGAGTTAAGACCTTAACCAGTAGGCCAGAGTATGAGTCTAAGACCTTAGCTATTAGGCCAGAGTAAGAGTTAAGACTTTAACCAGTAGGCCAGAGTACGAGTTTAAGACCTTAGCTATTAGGCCAGAGTAAGAGTTAAGACCTTAACCATTAGGCCAGAGTACGAGTCTAAGACCTTAGCTATTAGGCCAGAGTAAGAGTTAAGACTTTAACCAGTAGGCCAGAGTAAGAGTTAAGACCTTAGCTATTAGGCCAGAGTAAGAGTTAGGACCTTAACCAGTAGGCCAGAGTACAAGTCTAAGACCTTAGCCATTAGGCCAGAGTACGAGTCTAAGACCTTAGCTATTAGGCCAGAGTACGAGTCTAAGACTTTAGCTATTAGGCCAGAGTAAGTGTTAAGACCTTAACCAGTAGGCCAGAGTAAGAGTTAAGACCTTAGCTATTAGGCCAGAGTACGAGTCTAAGACCTTAGCTATTAGGCCAGAGTAAGAGTTACGACCTTAACCAGTAGGCCAGAGTACGAGTCTAAGACCTTAGCTATTAGGCCAGAGTACGAGTCTAAGACCTTAGCTACTAGGCCAGAGTACGAGTCTAAGACCTTAGCTATTAGGCCAGAGTAAGAGTTAAGACCTTAACCATTAGGCAAAACTAAGAGTTAAGACCTTAACCTGTAGGCCATAGTACGAGTCTAAGACCTTAGCTATTAGGCCAGAGTAAGATTTAAGACCTTAACCATTAGGCCAGAGTATGAGTCTAAGACCTTAGCTATTATGCCAGAGTAAACGTTAAGACCTTAGCTATTAGGCTAGAGTAAGAGTTAAGACCTTAACCATTAGGCCATAGTATGAGGCTAATACCTTAGCTATTAGGCCAGAGTAAGAGTTAAGACTTTAACCAGTAGGCCAGAGTAAGAGTTAAGACCTTAACCTGTAGGCCATAGTACTAGTCTAAGACCTTAGCTATTAGGCCAGAGTAAGAGTTAGGACCTTAACCAGTAGGCCAGATTACGAGTCATAGACCTTAGCTATTAGGCCAGAGTAAGAGTTCATACCTTAACCTGTAGGCCATAGTACGAGTCTAAGATCTTAGCTATTAGGCCAGAGTAAGAGTTAAGACCTTAGCTATTAGGCCAGAGTAAGAGTTAAGACCTTAACCATTAGGCCAGAGTACGAGTCTAAGACCTTAGCTATTAGGCCAGAGTAAGAGTTAAGACCTTAACCAGTAGGCCAGAGTAAGAGTTAAGACCTTAACCATTAGGCCAGAGCACAAGTCTAAGACCTTAGCTATTAGGCCAGAGTAAGAGTTAAGACCTTAACCATTAGGCCAGAGTATGAGTCTAAGACCTTAGCTATTAGGCCAGAGTAAGAGTTAAGACCTTATCTATTAGGCCAGAGTATGAGTCTAAGACCTTAGCTATTAGGCCAGAGTAAGAGTTAAGACCTTATCTATTAGGCCAGAATAAGAGTTAAGACCTTAACCATTAGGCCATAGTAAGAGTTAAGACCTTAACCATTAGGCCAGAGCACAAGTCTAAGACCTTAGCTATTAGGCCAGAGTAAGAGTTAAGACCTTAACCATTAGGCCAGAGTATGAGTCTAAGACCTTAGCTATTAGGCCAGAGTAAGAGTTAAGACCTTATCTATTAGGCCAGAATAAGAGTTAAGACCTTAACCATTAGGCCATAGTACGAATCTAAGACCTTAGCTATTAGGCCAGAGTAAGAGTTAAGACCTTAACCAGTAGGCCAGAGTACGAGTCTAAGACCTTAGCTATTAGGCCAGAGTAAGAGTTAAGACCTTAAACTGTAGGCCATAGTACGAGTCTAAGACCTTAGCTATTAGGCCAGAGTTAGAGTTAAGACCTTAGCTATTATGCCAGAGTAAGAGTTAAGACCTTAACCAGTAGGCCAGAGTACGAGTCTAAGACCTTAGCTATTAGGCCAGAGTAAGAGTTAAGACAATAACCTGTAGGCCATAGTACGAGTCCAAGACCTTAGCTATTAGGCCAGAGTAAGAGTTAAGACCTTAGCTATTAGGCCAGAGTACGAGTTAAGACTTTAACCATTAGGCCAGAGTACGAGTCTAAGACCTTAGCTATTAGGCCAGAGTAAGGGTTAAGACCTCAACCAGTAGGCCAGAGTATGAGTCTAAGACCTTAGCTATTAGGCCAGAGTACGTGTCTAAGACCTTAGCTATTAAGCCAGAATAAGAGTCTAAGACCTTAGCTATTAGGCCAGAGTACGAGTCTAAGACTTTAGCTATTAGGCCAGAGTAAGAGTTAAGACCTTAACCAGTAGGCCAGAGTAAGAGTTAAGACCTTAGCTATTAGGCCAGAGTACGAGTCTAAGACCTTAGCTATTATGCCAGAGTGAGAGTTAAGACCTTAGCTATTAGGCCAGAGTAAGAGTTAAGACCTTCGCCATTAGGCCATAGTACGAGTCTAAGACCTTAGCTATTAGGCCAGAGTAAGAGTTAAGACCTTAGCTATTAGGCCAGAGTAAGAGTTAAGACCTTAACCAGTAGGCCAGATTACGAGTCATAAACCTTAGCTATTAGGCCAGAGTAAGAGTTCAGACCTTAACCTGCAGGCCATAGTACGAGTCTAAGACCTTAGCTATTAGGCTAGAGTAAGAGTTAAGACCTTAGCTATTAGGCCAGAGTAAGAGTTAAGACATTAACCATTAGTCCAGAGTTCGAGTCTAAGACCTTAGCTATTAGGCCAGAGTAATAGTTAAGACCTTAGCTATTAGGCCAGAGTAAGAGTTAAGAGCTTAACCTGTAGGCGATAGTACGAGTCTAAGACCTTAGCTATTAGGCCAGAGTAAGAGTTAAGACCTTAACCATTAGGCCACAATACGAGTCTAAGACCTTAGCTATTAGGCCAGAGTAAGAGTTAAGACCTTAACCATTAGGCCAGAGTACGAGTCTAAGACCTTAGCTATTAGGCCAGAGTAAGAGTTACGACCTTAACCAGTAGGCCAGAGTACGAGTCTAAGACCTTAGCTATTAGGCCAGAGTACGAGTCTAAGACCTTAGCTATTAGGCCAGAGTAAGAGTTACGACCTTAACCAGTAGGCCAGAGTACGAGTCTAAGACCTTAGCTATTAGGCCAGAGTACGAGTCTAAGACCTTAGCTACTAGGCCAGAGTACGAGTCTAAGACCTTAGCTATTAGGCCAGAGTAAGAGTTAAGACCTTAACCATTAGGCAAAACTAAGAGTTAAGACCTTAACCTGTAGGCCATAGTACGAGTCTAAGACCTTAGCTATTAGGCCAGAGTAAGATTTAAGACCTTAACCATTACGCCAGAGTACTAGTCTAAGACCTTAGCTATTATGCCAGAGTAAAAGTTAAGACCTTAGCTATTAGGCTAGAGTAAGAGTTAAGACCTTAACCATTAGGCCATAGTATGAGGCTAATACCTTAGCTATTAGGCCAGAGTAAGAGTTAAGACTTTAACCAGTAGGCCAGAGTAAGAGTTAAGACCTTAACCTGTAGGCCATAGTACTAGTCTAAGACCTTAGCTATTAGGCCAGAGTAAGAGTTAGGACCTTAACCAGTAGGCCAGATTACGAGTCATAGACCTTAGCTATTAGGCCAGAGTAAGAGTTCATACCTTAACCTGTAGGCCATAGTACGAGTCTAAGATCTTAGCTATTAGGCCAGAGTAAGAGTTAAGACCTTAGCTATTAGGCCAGAGTAAGAGTTAAGACCTTAACCATTAGGCCAGAGTACGAGTCTAAGACCTTAGCTATTAGGCCAGAGTAAGAGTTAAGACCTTAACCAGTAGGCCAGAGTAAGAGTTAAGACCTTAACCATTAGGCCAGAGCACAAGTCTAAGACCTTAGCTATTAGGCCAGAGTAAGAGTTAAGATCTTAACCATTAGGCCAGAGTGTAGGAGAGTGGAATCTGACTAATGGTTGCCCCCAACTTTTTGCCTGGTATTTAAGTGGTTTTTGACTAGTCTGGCTGGGATCCTGCTATCCAGGACCCCAGCCTATCTGCTTTCTCCCTAAAACTGTTGTGAGTACTCTAGGTACAAACATAATTGGATGCTGGGCATGCCCTTCCAGTCCCTTGTAGATGGTACCCTAGGTACCCAGGGCATGGGTCCCCCAGTAGGCCTACCAGGGCTGCAGCACTTATTGTGCCACCCTGGGACAGCCACCCAAACTGACACCACCAGGCCACTACTGTAGCCTGGGTAAGGTGGTGCTAGCACCCCTTACAGGGATGTAGGTACCCTATGTCCCATACCATTACAACACATATACTCTCATAGGTCACCCCTATGGCAGGCCCTGGTAATCCTACAGGGCTGGGTGCTGAGGTATGTGTGAGGGGGGACCCCTACATGAGTAGGACCTCTCTGCAACCTTCGTAACGCCGTTACTGGGTTGTTTGTAGTGTAGCCATACCATATACTCTACCGCATTATAAGTTATTGCGTCATCGCTGTAACTTGGGACTGGCTACACAGAACCATATCGTGTTTGGTGTCAAACATGAAGGAGTCATACCCCCAGTCCAGCCATGGGCATGGGGGCACGATTCCCCCTTGCTAGGAGGGTGATATGGGAAAAGCGGTATATTTTAGACACCAATTTAAAAGTGCACGTGTACCACAAAATGGCTACTGTTCGCCACCTACACGATTCTGGCTGGCTGTTGCTGGGGAAAATCCCAGCCTCGCCAGCTGGACAATAGGGCTCCTGTGGCAGGGAGGTGCCAGCACCTCCCCAGACAGGATAATGTGGATTGGAACAGGGTGGGTGCACCAAATGTCCATTCAGAGTTGCACGTAGGCAGCTGCAGAGCCCCAATTCTGCATACACCGCCTGGAACCGGTTCAGGGGCATCCTGCCCCTCACCCAGGCGGGAAACTCACAAAGGGGAGTGGGTGTAGCCACCCTTTCCCGCCTCTACTCTGATTGGCAGTCTCTATTTTGGACCATCCCCTAATCTTGGGGATATATGGGAATAACTTTGCCCTAGAGCCTCAGATTCGTCCAGAACTTCACAGAACTGACCTTCAACGAGCTGCTGCCCAGCTGACCGAAGAAATCTCCCTTGGGATAAAGGAGTTATCCCCCTGCTTGGCAGGCACCTAAAAGACTACAAGATACCCGGTTGGAACTTCGTTGCTCTCATGACCTTCGACGCCTTCCAGCGACCTCGAGGTGGGTCTCCAGTGCATCCCAGCGTCCTGTGAGTGTGCCCAGCAAGTCTGAGCACCCTGGACCACGTGGGTGTCGAGATCCCCGCATACCCCAATACACCGGCCACTTCTTGTCCAGCACACGACCCCGACCAGTGGGGAAGTTGTGCTTTGGCCCATTTCTGAGCCAACCATCCAGCAGCATTTGTGCCGACCCTCAGCTCCCTGGCCCGCTCCGGTGGCCCGTGGGAGCCCTTTTACGCACTCCATTTTGCTGCCTTCCGCGGTCCCTTGTCCCTCGACTTGAGGGCCCTGACGGAGGACAATCTTTGCTTCTAAGACTTCCCCTGGTTGCTCCAGGCCTGCTCTACGCTCCCTGCAAAGGAGAGCACCCTCAGACCTCGTGGGTCTGCACCAGCAGCTGCTTTGTCTATTTTGCGTGGGTTGCGGTTGCCAAGGCTTAGTGGATCCAATCGGGACACTAACACCGCAGCGACCCTCAGCCAACGTGGGACAGTCGCCCTCCAGAAGCTAGCCTTCCTTGAAGCCTCCCGGAGCCCGTGACTGCAGAACCCAGCTGTACTTCCTACACCTGAAACACCCGACTTCCACGAGCTCCTTGCTGTGAGCTCCCTGGCCACTTGCTGTGACCCAGACTCTGTCCCCTCTGCTTTCAGGTTCATCTTTATCTTCTCTTCAACTTCAGTCTTCACGACTTCCGCGACACTCGCAGCTAGCAGCAGTTTGGACTACTTTCCCATAGGAAATCAGCCCGCGACCCGACACCAGAATCGACCTATGCACCCGGCTTCCCTGGGGCAGGTAACAGTGGTACTTCGGTACTCCAGTGGTGGTGGGCTCTCCAAAGCCTTAAGTCTTAAGCCTTAACTTTGTACTGTTGCTAGAAGTGTCCTTTAACTTTGAATATTCAACCGCGACATTCTCCATAGGCTATCATTGCGATCCCGATAGCAGCTCTTTGCACTGCACGCGTCTCCCGTGGGTCCCCTTCCTCTTAACTGTGGGTGGATTCCGAAGGGGCAAGCGATCCTGAATGCCCTAGGCATTGCCTGTAGAATTGTCGTGGTTCTTATACCACTATTTTAGTATATGGTTTGGTCCCCCCCTGGGGCCCATTGATTTCTGTGCTATTTATTGTGTTTAGAAATGCTTGTTTGAATGGTAACTTTGCCACTAGCCACATAAAGTGACTGTGGGATTCTGTCTAGAATAAATACATATATTTTATATATATACCTGTGTGGGCTACTCTTTCATTTGGTTATTCAAGAGGTTATTATGGTAAAACAATAAGCTTAACACTCCTTCAAGACTTAGCCTGAAGGCTGCTCTCCACAGCTACCACTAGGATAGCTTTCTTTAAAGGTTGTCTTAAACCTATCATCAATAGGAGTCGAATTGGACTGGTGCAAGGTGTCCCTATAACTAGGAACAGCATATGCCAGGCCAACTTCTCACACAGAGTATGAGTCTAAGACCTTAGCTATTAGGCAAGAGTAAGAGTTAAGACCTTATCTATTAGGCCAGAATAAGAGTTAAGACCTTAACCATTAGGCCATAGTACGAATCTAAGACCTTAGCTATTAGGCCAGAGTAAGAGTTAAGACCTTAACCAGTAGGCCAGAGTACGAGTCTAAGACCTTAGCTATTAGGCCAGAGTAAGAGTTAAGACCTTAAACTGTAGGCCATAGTACGAGTCTAAGACCTTAGCTATTAGGCCAGAGTTAGAGTTAAGACCTTAGCTATTAGGCCAGAGTAAGAGTTAAGACCTTAACCAGTAGGCCAGAGTACGAGTCTAAGACCTTAGCTATTAGGCCAGAGTAAGAGTTAAGACCTTAACCATTAGGCCACAATACGAGTCTAAGACCTTAGCTATTAGGCCAGAGTAAGAGTTAAGACCTTAACCATTAGGCCAGAGTACGAGTCTAAGACCTTAGCTATTAGGCCAGAGTAAGAGTTACGACCTTAACCAGTAGGCCAGAGTACGAGTCTAAGACCTTAGCTATTAGGCCAGAGTACGAGTCTAAGACCTTAGCTATTAGGCCAGAGTAAGAGTTACGACCTTAACCAGTAGGCCAGAGTACGAGTCTAAGACCTTAGCTATTAGGCCAGAGTACGAGTCTAAGACCTTAGCTACTAGGCCAGAGTACGAGTCTAAGACCTTAGCTATTAGGCCAGAGTAAGAGTTAAGACCTTAACCATTAGGCAAAACTAAGAGTTAAGACCTTAACCTGTAGGCCATAGTACGAGTCTAAGACCTTAGCTATTAGGCCAGAGTAAGATTTAAGACCTTAACCATTACGCCAGAGTACGAGTCTAAGACCTTAGCTATTATGCCAGAGTAAAAGTTAAGACCTTAGATATTAGGCTAGAGTAAGAGTTAAGACCTTAACCATTAGGCCATAGTATGAGGCTAATACCTTAGCTATTAGGCCAGAGTAAGAGTTAAGACTTTAACCAGTAGGCCAGAGTAAGAGTTAAGACCTTAACCTGTAGGCCATAGTACTAGTCTAAGACCTTAGCTATTAGGCCAGAGTAAGAGTTAGGACCTTAACCAGTAGGCCAGATTACGAGTCATAGACCTTAGCCATTAGGCCAGAGTAAGAGTTCATACCTTAACCTGTAGGCCATAGTACGAGTCTAAGATCTTAGCTATTAGGCCAGAGTAAGAGTTAAGACCTTAGCTATTAGGCCAGAGTAAGAGTTAAGACCTTAACCATTAGGCCAGAGTACGAGTCTAAGACCTTAGCTATTAGGCCAGAGTAAGAGTTAAGACCTTAACCAGTAGGCCAGAGTAAGAGTTAAGACCTTAACCATTAGGCCAGAGCACAAGTCTAAGACCTTAGCTATTAGGCCAGAGTAAGAGTTAAGACCTTAACCATTAGGCCAGAGTATGAGTCTAAGACCTTAGCTATTAGGCCAGAGTAAGAGTTAAGACCTTATCTATTAGGCCAGAGTATGAGTCTAAGACCTTAGCTATTAGGCCAGAGTAAGAGTTAAGACCTTATCTATTAGGCCAGAATAAGAGTTAAGACCTTAACCATTAGGCCATAGTAAGAGTTAAGACCTTAACCATTAGGCCAGAGCACAAGTCTAAGACCTTAGCTATTAGGCCAGAGTAAGAGTTAAGACCTTAACCATTAGGCCAGAGTATGAGTCTAAGACCTTAGCTATTAGGCCAGAGTAAGAGTTAAGACCTTATCTATTAGGCCAGAATAAGAGTTAAGACCTTAACCATTAGGCCATAGTACGAATCTAAGACCTTAGCTATTAGGCCAGAGTAAGAGTTAAGACCTTAACCAATAGGCCAGAGTACGAGTCTAAGACCTTAGCTATTAGGCCAGAGTAAGAGTTAAGACCTTAAACTGTAGGCCATAGTACGAGTCTAAGACCTTAGCTATGAGGCCAGAGTTAGAGTTAAGACCTTAGCTATTATGCCAGAGTAAGAGTTAAGACCTTAACCAGTAGGCCAGAGTACGAGTCTAAGACCTTAGCTATTAGGCCAGAGTAAGAGTTAAGACAATAACCTGTAGGCCATAGTACGAGTCTAAGACCTTAGCTATTAGGCCAGAGTAAGAGTTAAGACCTTAGCTATTAGGCCAGAGTACGAGTTAAGACTTTAACCATTAGGCCAGAGTACGAGTCTAAGACCTTAGCTATTAGGCCAGAGTAAGGGTTAAGACCTCAACCAGTAGGCCAGAGTATGAGTCTAAGACCTTAGCTATTAGGCCAGAGTACGTGTCTAAGACCTTAACTATTAAGCCAGAATAAGAGTCTAAGACCTTAGCTATTAGGCCAGAGTACGAGTCTAAGACTTTAGCTATTAGGCCAGAGTAAGAGTTAAGACCTTAACCAGTAGGCCAGAGTAAGAGTTAAGACCTTAGCTATTAGGCCAGAGTACGAGTCTAAGACCTTAGCTATTATGCCAGAGTGAGAGTTAAGACCTTAGCTATTAGGCCAGAGTAAGAGTTAAGACCTTCGCCATTAGGCCATAGTACGAGTCTAAGACCTTAGCTATTAGGCCAGAGTAAGAGTTAAGACCTTAGCTATTAGGCCAGAGTAAGAGTTAAGACCTTAACCAGTAGGCCAGATTACGAGTCATAAACCTTAGCTATTAGGCCAGAGTAAGAGTTCAGACCTTAACCTGCAGGCCATAGTACGAGTCTAAGACCTTAGCTATTAGGCTAGAGTAAGAGTTAAGACCTTAGCTATTAGGCCAGAGTAAGAGTTAAGACATTAACCATTAGTCCAGAGTTCGAGTCTAAGACCTTAGCTATTAGGCCAGAGTAATAGTTAAGACCTTAGCTATTAGGCCAGAGTAAGAGTTAAGAGCTTAACCTGTAGGCGATAGTACGAGTCTAAGACCTTAGCTATTAGGCCAGAGTAAGAGTTAAGACCTTAACCATTAGGCCACAATACGAGTCTAAGACCTTAGCTATTAGGCCAGAGTAAGAGTTAAGACCTTAACCATTAGGCCAGAGTACGAGTCTAAGACCTTAGCTATTAGGCCAGAGTAAGAGTTACGACCTTAACCAGTAGGCCAGAGTACGAGTCTAAGACCTTAGCTATTAGGCCAGAGTACGAGTCTAAGACCTTAGCTATTAGGCCAGAGTAAGAGTTACGACCTTAACCAGTAGGCCAGAGTACGAGTCTAAGACCTTAGCTATTAGGCCAGAGTACGAGTCTAAGACCTTAGCTACTAGGCCAGAGTACGAGTCTAAGACCTTAGCTATTAGGCCAGAGTAAGAGTTAAGACCTTAACCATTAGGCAAAACTAAGAGTTAAGACCTTAACCTGTAGGCCATAGTACGAGTCTAAGACCTTAGCTATTAGGCCAGAGTAAGATTTAAGACCTTAACCATTACGCCAGAGTACGAGTCTAAGACCTTAGCTATTATGCCAGAGTAAAAGTTAAGACCTTAGCTATTAGGCTAGAGTAAGAGTTAAGACCTTAACCATTAGGCCATAGTATGAGGCTAATACCTTAGCTATTAGGCCAGAGTAAGAGTTAAGACTTTAACCAGTAGGCCAGAGTAAGAGTTAAGACCTTAACCTGTAGGCCATAGTACTAGTCTAAGACCTTAGCTATTAGGCCAGAGTAAGAGTTAGGACCTTAACCAGTAGGCCAGATTACGAGTCATAGACCTTAGCTATTAGGCCAGAGTAAGAGTTCATACCTTAACCTGTAGGCCATAGTACGAGTCTAAGATCTTAGCTATTAGGCCAGAGTAAGAGTTAAGACCTTAGCTATTAGGCCAGAGTAAGAGTTAAGACCTTAACCATTAGGCCAGAGTACGAGTCTAAGACCTTAGCTATTAGGCCAGAGTAAGAGTTAAGACCTTAACCAGTAGGCCAGAGTAAGAGTTAAGACCTTAACCATTAGGCCAGAGCACAAGTCTAAGACCTTAGCTATTAGGCCAGAGTAAGAGTTAAGATCTTAACCATTAGGCCAGAGTGTAGGAGAGTGGAATCTGACTAATGGTTGCCCCCAACTTTTTGCCTGGTATTTAAGTGGTTTTTGACTAGTCTGGCTGGGATCCTGCTATCCAGGACCCCAGCCTATCTGCTTTCTCCCTAAAACTGTTGTGAGTACTCTAGGTACAAACATAATTGGATGCTGGGCATGCCCTTCCAGTCCCTTGTAGATGGTACCCTAGGTACCCAGGGCATGGGTCCCCCAGTAGGCCTACCAGGGCTGCAGCACTTATTGTGCCACCCTGGGACAGCCACCCAAACTGACACCACCAGGCCACTACTGTAGCCTGGGTAAGGTGGTGCTAGCACCCCTTACAGGGATGTAGGTACCCTATGTCCCATACCATTACAACACATATACTCTCATAGGTCACCCCTATGGCAGGCCCTGGTAATCCTACAGGGCTGGGTGCTGAGGTATGTGTGAGGGGGGACCCCTACATGAGTAGGACCTCTCTGCAACCTTCGTAACGCCGTTACTGGGTTGTTTGTAGTGTAGCCATACCATATACTCTACCGCATTATAAGTTATTGCGTCATCGCTGTAACTTGGGACTGGCTACACAGAACCATATCGTGTTTGGTGTCAAACATGAAGGAGTCATACCCCCAGTCCAGCCATGGGCATGGGGGCACGATTCCCCCTTGCTAGGAGGGTGATATGGGAAAAGCGGTATATTTTAGACACCAATTTAAAAGTGCACGTGTACCACAAAATGGCTACTGTTCGCCACCTACACGATTCTGGCTGGCTGTTGCTGGGGAAAATCCCAGCCTCGCCAGCTGGACAATAGGGCTCCTGTGGCAGGGAGGTGCCAGCACCTCCCCAGACAGGATAATGTGGATTGGAACAGGGTGGGTGCACCAAATGTCCATTCAGAGTTGCACGTAGGCAGCTGCAGAGCCCCAATTCTGCATACACCGCCTGGAACCGGTTCAGGGGCATCCTGCCCCTCACCCAGGTGGGAAACTCACAAAGGGGAGTGGGTGTAGCCACCCTTTCCCGCCTCTACTCTGATTGGCAGTCTCTATTTTGGACCATCCCCTAATCTTGGGGATATATGGGAATAACTTTGCCCTAGAGCCTCAGATTCGTCCAGAACTTCACAGAACTGACCTTCAACGAGCTGCTGCCCAGCTGACCGAAGAAATCTCCCTTGGGATAAAGGAGTTATCCCCCTGCTTGGCAGGCACCTAAAAGACTACAAGATACCCGGTTGGAACTTCGTTGCTCTCATGACCTTCGACGCCTTCCAGCGACCTCGAGGTGGGTCTCCAGTGCATCCCAGCATCCTGTGAGTGTGCCCAGCAAGTCTGAGCACCCTGGACCACGTGGGTGTCGAGATCCTCGCATACCCCAAGACACCGGCCACTTCTTGTCCAGCACACGACCCCGACCAGTGGGGAAGTTGTGCTTTGGCCCATTTCTGAGCCAACCATCCAGCAGCATTTGTGCCGACCCTCAGCTCCCTGGCCCGCTCCGGTGGCCCGTGGGAGCCCTTTTACGCACTCCATTTTGCTGCCTTCCGCGGTCCCTTGTCCCTCGACTTGAGGGCCCTGACGGAGGACAATCTTTGCTTCTAAGACTTCCCCTGGTTGCTCCAGGCCTGCTCTACGCTCCCTGCAAAGGAGAGCACCCTCAGACCTCGTGGGTCTGCACCAGCAGCTGCTTTGTCTATTTTGCGTGGGTTGCGGTTGCCAAGGCTTAGTGGATCCAATCGGGACACTAACACCGCAGCGACCCTCAGCCAACGTGGGACAGTCGCCCTCCAGAAGCTGGCCTTCCTTGAAGCCTCCCGGAGCCCGTGACTGCAGAGCCCAGCTGTACTTCCTACACCTGAAACACCCGACTTCCACGAGCTCCTTGCTGTGAGCTCCCTGGTCACTTGCTGTGACCCAGACTCTGTCCCCTCTGCTTTCAGGTTCATCTTTATCTTCTCTTCAACTTCAGTCTTCACGACTTCCGCGACACTCGCAGCTAGCAGCAGTTTGGACTACTTTCCCATAGGAAATCAGCCCGCGACCCGACACCAGAATCGACCTATGCACCCGGCTTCCCTGGGGCAGGTAACAGTGGTACTTCGGTACTCCAGTGGTGGTGGGCTCTCCAAAGCCTTAAGTCTTAAGCCTTAACTTTGTACTGTTGCTAGAAGTGTCCTTTAACTTTGAATATTCAACCGCGACATTCTCCATAGGCTATCATTGCGATCCCGATAGCAGCTCTTTGCACTGCACGCGTCTCCCGTGGGTCCCCTTCCTCTTAACTGTGGGTGGATTCCGAAGGGGCAAGCGATCCTGAATGCCCTAGGCATTGCCTGTAGAATTGTCGTGGTTCTTATACCACTATTTTAGTATATGGTTTGGTCCCCCCCTGGGGCCCATTGATTTCTGTGCTATTTATTGTGTTTAGAAATGCTTGTTTGAATGGTAACTTTGCCACTAGCCACATAAAGTGACTGTGGGATTCTGTCTAGAATAAATACATATATTTTATATATATACCTGTGTGGGCTACTCTTTCATTTGGTTATTCAAGAGGTTATTATGGTAAAACAATAAGCTTAACACTCCTTCAAGACTTAGCCTGAAGGCTGCTCTCCACAGCTACCACTAGGATAGCTTTCTTTAAAGGTTGTCTTAAACCTATCATCAATAGGAGTCGAATTGGACTGGTGCAAGGTGTCCCTATAACTAGGAACAGCATATGCCAGGCCAACTTCTCACACAGAGTATGAGTCTAAGACCTTAGCTATTAGGCAAGAGTAAGAGTTAAGACCTTATCTATTAGGCCAGAATAAGAGTTAAGACCTTAACCATTAGGCCATAGTACGAATCTAAGACCTTAGCTATTAGGCCAGAGTAAGAGTTAAGACCTTAACCAGTAGGCCAGAGTACGAGTCTAAGACCTTAGCTATTAGGCCAGAGTAAGAGTTAAGACCTTAAACTGTAGGCCATAGTACGAGTCTAAGACCTTAGCTATTAGGCCAGAGTTAGAGTTAAGACCTTAGCTATTAGGCCAGAGTAAGAGTTAAGACCTTAACCAGTAGGCCAGAGTACGAGTCTAAGACCTTAGCTATTAGGCCAGAGTAAGAGTTAAGACGTTAACCATTAGGCCACAATACGAGTCTAAGACCTTAGCTATTAGGCCAGAGTAAGAGTTAAGACCTTAACCATTAGGCCAGAGTACGAGTCTAAGACCTTAGCTATTAGGCCAGAGTAAGAGTTACGACCTTAACCAGTAGGCCAGAGTACGAGTCTAAGACCTTAGCTATTAGGCCAGAGTACGAGTCTAAGACCTTAGCTATTAGGCCAGAGTAAGAGTTACGACCTTAACCAGTAGGCCAGAGTACGAGTCTAAGACCTTAGCTATTAGGCCAGAGTACGAGTCTAAGACCTTAGCTACTAGGCCAGAGTACGAGTCTAAGACCTTAGCTATTAGGCCAGAGTAAGAGTTAAGACCTTAACCATTAGGCAAAACTAAGAGTTAAGACCTTAACCTGTAGGCCATAGTACGAGTCTAAGACCTTAGCTATTAGGCCAGAGTAAGATTTAAGACCTTAACCATTACGCCAGAGTACGAGTCTAAGACCTTAGCTATTATGCCAGAGTAAAAGTTAAGACCTTAGATATTAGGCTAGAGTAAGAGTTAAGACCTTAACCATTAGGCCATAGTATGAGGCTAATACCTTAGCTATTAGGCCAGAGTAAGAGTTAAGACTTTAACCAGTAGGCCAGAGTAAGAGTTAAGACCTTAACCTGTAGGCCATAGTACTAGTCTAAGACCTTAGCTATTAGGCCAGAGTAAGAGTTAGGACCTTAACCAGTAGGCCAGATTACGAGTCATAGACCTTAGCTATTAGGCCAGAGTAAGAGTTCATACCTTAACCTGTAGGCCATAGTACGAGTCTAAGATCTTAGCTATTAGGCCAGAGTAAGAGTTAAGACCTTAGCTATTAGGCCAGAGTAAGAGTTAAGACCTTAACCATTAGGCCAGAGTACGAGTCTAAGACCTTAGCTATTAGGCCAGAGTAAGAGTTAAGACCTTAACCAGTAGGCCAGAGTAAGAGTTAAGACCTTAACCATTAGGCCAGAGCACAAGTCTAAGACCTTAGCTATTAGGCCAGAGTAAGAGTTAAGATCTTAACCATTAGGCCAGAGTATGAGTCTAAGACCTTATCTATTAGGCCAGAGTAAGAGTTAAGACCTTATCTATTAGGCCAGAATAAGAGTTAAGACCTTAACCATTAGGCCATAGTACGAATCTAAGACCTTAGCTATTAGGCCAGAGTAAGAGTTAAGACCTTAACCAGTAGGCCAGAGTACGAGTCTAAGACCTTAGCTATTAGGCCAGAGTAAGTGTTAAGACCTTAAACTGTAGGCCATAGTACGAGTCTAAGACCTTAGCTATTAGGCCAGAGTTAGAGTTAAGACCTTAGCTATTAGGCCAGAGTAAGAGTTAAGACCTTAACCAGTAGGCCAGAGTACGAGTCTAAGACCTTAGCTATTAGGCCAGAGTAAGAGTTAAGACAATAACCTGTAGGCCATAGTACGAGTCTAAGACCTTAGCTATTAGGCCAGAGTAAGAGTTAAGACCTTAGCTATTAGGCCAGAGTACGAGTTAAGACCTTAACCATTAGGCCAGAGTACGAGCCTAAGACCTTAGCTATTAGGCCAGAGTAAGGGTTAAGACCTCAACCAGTAGGCCAGAGTATGAGTCTAAGACCTTAGCTATTAGGCCAGAGTACGTGTCTAAGACCTTAGCTATTAAGCCAGAATAAGAGTCTAAGACCTTAGCTATTAGGCCAGAGTACGAGTCTAAGACTTTAGCTATTAGGCCAGAGTAAGAGTTAAGACCTTAACCAGTAGGCCAGAGTAAGAGTTAAGACCTTAGCTATTAGGCCAGAGTACGAGTATAAGACCTTAGCTATTATGCCAGAGTGAGAGTTAAGACCTTAGCTATTAGGCCAGAGTAAGAGTTAAGACCTTCGCCATTAGGCCATAGTACAAGTCTAAGACCTTAGCTATTAGGCCAGAGTAAGAGTTAAGACCTTAGCTATTAGGCCAGAGTAAGAGTTAAGACCTTAACCAGTAGGCCAGATTACGAGTCATAAACCTTAGCTATTAGGCCAGAGTAAGAGTTCAGACCTTAACCTGCAGGCCATAGTACGAGTCTAAGACCTTAGCTATTAGGCTAGAGTAAGAGTTAAGACCTTAGCTATTAGGCCAGAGTAGGAGTTAAGACCTTAACCATTAGTCCAGAGTACGAGTCTAAGACCTTAGCTATTAGGCCAGAGTAATAGTTAAGACCTTAGCTATTAGGCCAGAGTAAGAGTTAAGAGCTTAACCTGTAGGCGATAGTACGAGTCTAAGACCTTAGCTATTAGGCCAGAGTAAGAGTTAAGACCTTAACCATTAGGCCACAATACGAGTCTAAGACCTTAGCTATTAGGCCAGAGTAAGAGTTAAGACCTTAACCAGTAGGCCAGAGTACAAGTCTAAGACCTTAGCTATTAGGCCAGAGTACGAGTCTAAGACCTTAGCTATTAGGCCAGAGTAAGAGTTACGACCTTAACCAGTAGGCCAGAGTACGAGTCTAAGACCTTAGCTATTAGGCCAGAGTACGAGTCTAAGACCTTAGCTATTAGGCCAGAGTAAGAGTTAAGACCTTAACCAGTAGGCCAGAGTACGAGTCTACGACCTTAGCTATTAGGCCAGAGTACTGTTGTAAATTAAGGCAGAATGTGATTAAGCATTTACTGAAAACATTAGTGTTTCCCTTTGTTCGTGTTTTCCCCATTATGTTGGCCGAAGTCCGGACTCCATTTTGTATTGACATGCTGCCATGTGTTCACCACGAGGAGAGTCCGACTTCTGTGTTAGTTGCTCTTGTGATCTGCCTAGCAACAGGTTATAAATAGCTCTCCCTTGTCCGTCTGGCGCATGCCCAGACTTGACCACATCTGTTATAATTAGCTTTGCTTGACCATGTGTTTTCGCGGGCCCAAGGAGTGTGTTAGCTCCGCCCATGTATTGATTCGGTATCGAGAATGACCCTAAATGGTAATGTTCTTCAACTTAGTGGTATCCACCCACTCATGAGCCCCTTCGCTGTGTATAAAAGGGGACTGTGTATGCAAGTTCTGTGTGCTACTCCTTGCAATACTGAAGAGTGTTGTGTGGATTGTAGGACCACCCTTAAGGGTTAATAAACGTTGTTTTTTGTACTTTGCAGTTTCCGTGCCAACTTCCTTATAGATTTCGTTACAGAAGAGCGAACCCTTGTCTCTTGCGGGCCTAGCTGGGGCTTGTATTCATCAATTGGCGCCCGTCACGTGGGGCTCATCGGCGACTCGGATGCTCGAAGGACTGGTCGCGACGAAGGTGAGGAGTTTGGCCAGGGACGTGATCACTGCCAGCGGCGTCTTAGCCTTGGCATCCCGAGGTTTTTCTTCCTTCCCTTCCGAGCTGACCATCTGGGTGGCGCCGGTCATCGACTGAGACCTCTTCTGTCGGTCCTGCCGTGAGAGCCGTTTGGGCGATTGTGGAGCTTGGCAGTTGGAACCTGGACTCTTGATTGGTAAGAACCGTTGTACGGTACTTGCTCCGAGTTTTGAAGCCTGGTCTGGCTATTTGAGTTTGATTGATGGTGACTAGTCATATTTTGAATTTGTCTTTGTGAAAATATATGCGTTGCAACACATATAGGCAGGTAATGTGGAGAAATTTCTCCGGAGCTGTGTAAACTTTGAACGGCGCAACGATTAAGTGCCATTTTTCTTGATAATACTGCATATTTTGCATTATTCCTAGCATGCCTGCTTTTAGCGCACTTCGTAAGTGGTGCTGCTGTCTTAGGAACCGGTTGAACCTCGAGGAATCTGCTCCAGCTCCCCCAGAGGGGACTCCTAATAGGGATATGTACGTGAAGCATGGTCTTTCTTCCATAATGTACAGCACGTTATGGAGGAAATATACTAGGAAGGATCCTGAGTTGCGATGGCCTTTGTATGGATCGTTTGATATACGTAAGATTGAGTATGTGGAACAGTGTATGTGTAAGCGACGTGCTCGTCAGGATATGTTTGAGTGTGTGCGATTATGGGTGAAGGAAGTGCGTGAGCGAGAGAAACGTGAGAAAGCGCTGTTTGATAAGGAGCAGCGAAAGAATGATCATGTGCGAGCGCAGGAAGCGAAGCGTCGGGAGGACAAAGAGCAAACGGACAGACAAGAGAAAGAGCGTAGGCTACAAGTTTCGGGTCAATATGTTGTTCGTCAGCCGCTTTATCCTGTCCTTAATAATCCTGATGACGATTTTTATTTACTAGATCGCTCTCCGCCCCCTTATGTTGGCGCATCTGCTCCACGGCCGCAAGATTCTGGCCCGGCTCCGGGTAAGGTCGACACACGGTCCATGTTATCGGCCGAGTATATGGCTGAGCTCCGGAAACTTTCCCTTCGTGCACTTAAGGGCAAGATGTCTATGGATGAGTTGTTCCACGCTTGGGGGTCGTGGCAAGATAGAGAGAGGGTGTATTTTCTGTCTCATCTTTCAGAAGAAGTAATCGCAGCTTTTCGAAAATATTCTAGTGTCTTTGAGCCTGACGACGTGTCTTTGGATGCCGGAGCGTTACGTAATGGTGTTTTTTCTCCCCCTAAGGCTTCTGAGGCGGCCCGGCGGCTGTTCGCTTTGCGGGACGAGGTACTGGCCCTCAGAGAGAAAGCACGTCAACAAACGGAGGAGGAGAAGCAGTCGGATTCGTCTGCAGCAGGGGGCCACCCATCCGCCTCCCAGTCAGATAAGGATGACATAGTGCATGCTAAACCAATGCGAGAGGCGGCGCCTTTGTATGTTCCTCCTAAAGGAGCGGGGACTAGCTCGGATGTTAACTCCGCCGATGCAAGGGGATATTTTGTATATAACTGGGTTTATACTCCATGGCATAGGGCCGATGTTATGGCATTAAAGAATGCGCTGCCTGACCCCCGCAAGAATCCAGCGGCCTTCTATGAAGAAGTCGAGGGGGCCTTGAATTCTTGCATTATGACCTTGGCGGATATAGACCTGTTCTTTGGCCTTATCCTACCGCCGGATACGTGGCGCTCTGTCCGGAAGGTAGATGATGCGGTTGCCTTCAAGGCCCGGTGGTCTGACCTTGAGGATAAGGATAGGGAACGGAAGCCCGCACAGAAACCACCCCAGAATATTTTAGATCTCCCTGCGGCTATTGTGGCTAAGTTGAAGACGATTATCCCCCCTAAAAAGATTGACTGGAATATGTTAGCAGCATGTCGCGGACTTCTTTACGCGTTTTGAGGAAACGTTCCATGATTTTAGTGGCCAGTCGCTTACTGACGACACGGGCCGCCACCTTTTCGCGGATAAATATGTGGCTAATCTGCTGCCAGCAGTTGCGGCCCGGTTAAAAGCGAGTGAGAGTTCTTGGTCCTCCGCGACACCGACGGCCCTTCTGACCATTGCCCAGTACTATGAGCGTCAGGAGCACGAGGCGAAGGGCCAGGAGGAGAAGAAATCGAAAGATCTTAAAACAAAAGTGATGTTAGCACAAGTATATGGCCCGCCCCGCCGGGGTAATAATAATAGAGGAAGGGGCGGATCTTATGGTCCCCCTTCGGGCCGATCTGATTTGAATAGGAACCAGTGTGCGTATTGCAAGCAGTTGGGCCATTGGGCCAGGGATTGCCCAGCGTTGCGTGCTTCGCGTCAGGGGCACACTCCGGGTGGGCCGAGAGGTAGAGGGGGCTTCTCGAACTTTAGAGGGAATTCCAACGATAATGTCCGTTTCGATACTGCCGGACAGCACCGAGATAGCTCAAATGTTTTCGATCGCCAGCACCAGTATCATGTATCGGACAGCGATCGATTGGGATATCACGATTCTCAGCATGCATAGGAATGCGTAGGATGGGGGTCCGAATCAGTTGAGGTGCCGGTCGATCAGACGGGTCCTTATGTATCGGCTGAGGTTTTAGGTTCTACTGATCAGTTCCTAGTGGATACAGGAGCGACACGTAGTGCATTGTCTAGGTACTTGGTTCCGGGGGCTCCCCCATCCGGCTCAATAGTTACATCGGTAGGGTTTGACGGTACACTTTCCCGAAGCCCTCTTTCACAGCCCCTTGCATTTAAAGTTGATTGTTTTTCTGCGCCTTGTCCGTTTCTGCTTGCTCCGTACACACCGGATAACATTATGGGCCTTGATATGTTAAAGCATTTTAGGGCTACAATTCGCTGTTCCCCTGAGGGTGTGAGGGTGATTTTAAATGACAACTACCCCCGATCTGGGCGGATGTGTACGATCTCAGAGGATGCATTGTTGGCTACCCTCCCCCAAACTTTATGGGCAACATCGGACACAGATGTCGGACAAATGGTGATTCCTCCGGTCCATATTAGTGTCCAGGAGGGGGCGGTACTACCGCGCCTCCCACAGTATCGTATTTCCCAGGAGGGCGAGGAGGCTCTCATACAGATTGTGCAAGATTTGATCGCAGTGGGGGTAGTGGAAGAAGTTCCCTATAATATCTGTAACAGTCCGATTCTCCCTATTCTGAAAAAGGACATGGATGCAAAGGTTTATCGGTTCATAATTGATTTGAGGGAGGTGAACAAGATCGTGATACCTCAGTACCCGGTGGTTTCTGATATCACGACGTTGCTTACCTTGGTCCCGCCTACGGCGACCGTGTTCTCAGTGATTGATTTGAAAAATGCCTTCTTTTCTATTCCCATTCACCCTGATAGCCGATTTCTTTTTGGGTTCACATTAAACAATAGATCTTATCGTTTTTGTAGAATTCCCCAAGGCTATACAGAAAGCCCTAGTATTTATAGTCAGGCTTTGAAGCGACAGTTGGATTCCTTTGCCTTACTCGAGGGGGTCGCCCTCATTCAATATGTCGATGACATCTTGTTGGCGGCTGACACCCTGGAGTTGTGCGAGAAAAGCACGATAGCCTTACTTTCCTTTTTAGCATCCCACAATCATAAGGTCTCTAGGAAGAAATTGCAATTCTGTAGACTAAAGGTGACTTATTTGGGTCACCTTTTGTCTAAGGAGGGGCGTGCACTCACACCAGATCGTATCCAAGTAATTTTGGACACACCAAGGCCATCCACGCAGAAGGATGTGCGTGCATTTTTGGGTCTTGTTTCTTTTTGTAGACAGTGGATATTGGGGTTTTCACACATAGCTAAGCCATTACTAGCGCTCTTGACAAAAGACACGCCCATCCCGATCCCCTGGTCAGATGAGTGTAACGCTGCTTTTCAGCAATTGAGACAGGCCCTTTGTTCAGCACCAGTGTTAGGGACCCCTGATTATGCAAAACCCTTTTCGTTGTATGTGCATGAGAAAGATGGATGTGCATTATCAGTCTTAGTGCAGATGCACGGCGATAAGCAGCGCCCTTGTGCATACTTTTCGGCTGTACTTGATCCTGTCGCCCGAGCATTGCCAGGGTGTTTTCGCTCAGTTGCGGTGACAGCTGTGTCAATACGGCAGAGTGAAGGAATTGTATTGTCCCATAAACTGTTGGTGTTAGTTCCCCATGCTGTTGATGCCCTGCTTAATCAAACAAAGACGCAGCATTTGACCAGTGCCCGTTTAACGGGATTTGAGTTGACGCTTTTAGCTCCTCACATTACGTTAAAAAGGTGCGTGACATTAAACCCGGCCACATTGTTGCCATACCCCGAGACCCAGCCTGAGGCACAGAAAGCGCATGATTGTATCCTTGTGACTGAGGAACAAACAAAGGGTCGTATTGATCTCCAGGATACGCCCTTTTCAGATGTAGATGGAGAGTTGTGGGTGGATGGATCATGCCTGAAGCTACCGGATGGTACGACTTCAGCAGCGTATGCAATTACCACGTTACAGACGATAGTGGAGACAGCACGCATACCACAGAAATCAGCTCAAGCAGCGGAACTGATAGCGTTAACGCGAGCGTGTGAGCTCAGTACAGGATTGTGTGTGAATGTTTACACAGACAGCCGCTATGCCTTCGGAGTAGCGCACGATTTCGGCCTACTCTGGAAGGAGAGAGGGTTTCTAACGTCACATGGGGTACAGATAATGCATGGGGAGTTAGTTCACAACCTTTTAACTGCATTGACATACCCAAAGAAAATCGCCATTGTTAAGTGTAGCGCCCATAGGAAAGTGGTTGATAAGGTTGGAGAAGGGAATGCGTTAGCGGATCGAGTAGCACGGGAGACTGCGATGCAGCCCGGCACTACTGCCATGTATGTAGTGAAGTCACAGGTGGAGAGATGGCATGATGCGAAGGAGCAAGTGCGAGAAATACAAAAGACCGCTTCTGACAAAGAGCGGGAACAATGGGTTAGCGAAGGAGAACTGGATGACGAGGGTTGCTGGAGAAATAAGCAGATGGATAGATGGAAGTTACCCACGGCTTTTGTACAACCTATGGTCCAGATGGCACATGGGCTAGCACATGTTGGAGCTTCCGCAATTGTGAAATTGCTTACCCAAGTCTGGGAGCATCCAGAGATTGCTAGCACAGCAAAGAGGGTGGTGCAGACCTGTATGATCTGCCTGAAGTATAACCCAGGGAAAGGTACGCGAACTCCAGCAGGAGGATTTGCGACACCCACTGCACCCTTTGAGGTTCTGCAGATGGATTACATCCAGCTTGAGCGCTGTAACAATTTGAAGTATGTTCTAGTAGTGGTTTGCGCCTTCAGTAAATGGGTTGAGGCGTACCCTGCGAAAGACAATACTGCAATGACTACAGCGAAGCTATTGCTGAAAGAGTTTTTCCCCCGATACGGCGTCTGTAGACTTCTGTGGAGTGATAATGGCCCTCACTTTGTAGCAGATGTTATAAAGTATGTCTTGAAGGGCCTAGGCATCACCCAGAAGTTCCACGCCGTGTTCCACCCTCAGTCTGCAGGACTAGTCGAGAAGTATAATGGTACACTGAAGCTTAAGATCGCCAAAATTCAAGCTTCAACATCTTTGACTTGGCCAGACGCCTTGCCACTGGCGTTATTGTCAATTAGGTCGGTGCCACACTCTCGAACCGGCCTTACACCCTATGAGATTGTATTTGGACGCCCAATGAATATTTGGGGTCCACCAAGGCCTAAGGCTGTGTATGATGTACCTTGTGTGATGATGGGTGATTATCTGGCACAGTTAACGGATAACTTGGTTTCTATTCATCAACAGGTCCGAGAGGCGCTCCCTGATCGGTCTACCGGTGAAGGACATGGTCTCCGGCCTGGGGATCATGTCATGCTGAAGGTCTTCGACAGAACGAACAGTTTGGAGCCGAGATGGGTCGGACCTGAGCAAGTCCTTCTTGCAACGAGGACGGCAGTGCGAGTCTCGAACAGGAAGAATTGGATCCATTCCTTGCACTGTCGAAAGGTACCGCCCGGATTGGTGGAGTCTGCCGTGCTGACCGATCAACGAGACATCTTAGCAGCAGAAACAGGCCGTGCTGCAGAGCCAAACGACACTGAGGAGCTCTTTCCGGACCACACGACTACTGGAGGAAGGCGATATCATCTGCGACCAAGGAAGTGAGATTTCCAGTACCGGGACATACTGTCAGAACGGCCCTTGGGTTAGTGAAACGGAGAGCCGATGAGGCAAGGGGGGGGGATCAGCCCTGCATTAGTGTAGTGACACCCGTCTTGGCCCGCTGGTGAAGAAATCAACCGCTGCCCAAGGGGAAGAGTTCTGACAGACTTTTAGTTTCAGGAAGATATCAGGGTATTATTTCCTTTGACATGGAGAAGAAGAAAATTCTTTGTGCGTTGGGGTTCATGCTAACAGTAGCCATCGTTGGTATAACCACATGGTTTGTGGAGGAGGCAACTCCTGCTCGAAAGACGCTTGTGTTGACGACTCCAGTGCCTGTGGAGCACTATTTTTACACATTGCCATACCAAGAGTTGAAGCATCGACAATCCTATTTGAATAATACTTTCATTCAGATGCTGCATCATACCCACGTTGCTACAAATGCTACGAACTGTTGGATATGTGGGATGATGCCAGCCCATCAGAAGAAAGGAGGTACTCCATTCATACCACTTCCTTTCTCTCACAATGGCTCCTGTAGAGCATGGTACACTTTGTTGTTTGCCACTCGAAAACCAACAGTGGGACGGCTGCTTTTTAGACTTAATAAAGAATGCCATCAGGACAAGAATGGATATCCACAAGCGAATGGGACAATTTGGGAATGGGAAGAATACCGACCGGACAATGAATCCATTCCCTATATTTTCACGAACACCAGAGACACTATGGGAAGAGATAAATTTGTAATTCAAGTAGCACAAGCTCAAGCGGACTTGTGTGTCCAGAGTGTGGGTTTCATCCCTGTTGGTGTCAGTGATTGCCTTACTGTTCTAAACATTGATGGGTTGAACAACAGCACCTTCCTAGCGTCCCATAATACCTATTTTGTGTGCGGAAATAAAGGTTATTACCGTCTGCCGGCTGGGTGGTCTGGGGTATGCTATGTATCATTCCTATTACCTCCTGTATTCCTAGCACCTGCATCGTATCATAAAGACTTGAAATTGTTGAATAATGTGACTGTAAATAGGTATAAACGTACTTTATCGATTGATGATGTGGATCAAACTGATACCAGTTTGCAACAGTATATTGATTTTAATTTAGGACTGTTTTTCTTTGTCGGAGCCGCTTTGAATAGTAGGAAGATCCGAAGATTAACAAGAGTGGTAGAAGCTGTGACAAATCAGACTGCTGCTGCTCTTGGGAATCTTACGGAAGAGTTACAGATTACCAGAATTGTTGCATTGCAGAACCGTATGGTATTGGATGTAATGCTAGCTGATCGAGGAGGAGCCTGTAAAATTATTGGAAGTAGCTGCTGTGTGTTCATTCCTGATCATACGCCATCCGTTTATAACGCCATTAATAAGCTGCATAAAATAGCAGCTGAAATCCACATGGAAAACGGCACTTGGTCCTTTTCTGGATGGTTTTGGGCGTTGGTTACTGCCTGGGGATGGAAGGTCTTAACTGGTCTCTGCATTATTATAGCAATTCTGTTCTTTCTCTGTATGTGTATTCAATGTGGACCATTGTGCTGTTCTGCATGCATTTCATTCTGCATTCCAGATAAGAAAGCTATTGCCGATGTTGCCCGCCAGAAGGGTCTAGCTAAAGAGGTTAAAGGAATGATGATAATTGACATATACGATGATTATTCTTGGAAACCAGATGTCTTCAGTAAATGCTGAAAGGGTCGTCTGTTGTAAATTAAGGCAGAATGTGATTAAGCATTTACTGAAAACATTAGTGTTTCCCTTTGTTCGTGTTTTCCCCATTATGTTGGCCGAAGTCCGGACTCCATTTTGTATTGACATGCTGCCATGTGTTCACCACGAGGAGAGTCCGACTTCTGTGTTAGTTGCTCTTGTGATCTGCCTAGCAACAGGTTATAAATAGCTCTCCCTTGTCCGTCTGGCGCATGCCCAGACTTGACCACATCTGTTATAATTAGCTTTGCTTGACCATGTGTTTTCGCGGGCCCAAGGAGTGTGTTAGCTCCGCCCATGTATTGATTCGGTATCGAGAATGACCCTAAATGGTAATGTTCTTCAACTTAGTGGTATCCACCCACTCATGAGCCCCTTCGCTGTGTATAAAAGGGGACTGTGTATGCAAGTTCTGTGTGCTACTCCTTGCAATACTGAAGAGTGTTGTGTGGATTGTAGGACCACCCTTAAGGGTTAATAAACGTTGTTTTTTGTACTTTGCAGTTTCCGTGCCAACTTCCTTATAGATTTCGTTACAGAAGAGCGAACCCTTGTCTCTTGCGGGCCTAGCTGGGGCTTGTATTCATCAGTACGTGTCTAAGACCTTAGCTATTAAGCCAGAATAAGAGTCTAAGACCTTAGCTATTAGGCCAGAGTACGAGTCTAAGACTTTAGCTATTAGGCCAGAGTAAGAGTTAAGACCTTAACCAGTAGGCCAGAGTAAGAGTTAAGACCTTAGCTATTAGGCCAGAGTACGAGTCTAAGACCTTAGCTATTATGCCAGAGTGAGAGTTAAGACCTTAGCTATTAGGCCAGAGTAAGAGTTAAGACCTTCGCCATTAGGCCATAGTACGAGTCTAAGACCTTAGCTATTAGGCCAGAGTAAGAGTTAAGACCTTAGCTATTAGGCCAGAGTAAGAGTTAAGACCTTAACCAGTAGGCCAGATTACGAGTCATAAACCTTAGCTATTAGGCCAGAGTAAGAGTTCAGACCTTAACCTGCAGGCCATAGTACGAGTCTAAGACCTTAGCTATTAGGCTAGAGTAAGAGTTAAGACCTTAGCTATTAGGCCAGAGTAAGAGTTAAGACCTTAACCATTAGTCCAGAGTACGAGTCTAAGACCTTAGCTATTAGGCCAGAGTAATAGTTAAGACCTTAGCTATTAGGCCAGAGTAAGAGTTAAGAGCTTAACCTGTAGGCGATAGTACGAGTCTAAGACCTTAGCTATTAGGCCAGAGTAAGAGTTAAGACCTTAACCATTAGGCCACAATATGAGTCTAGTACCTTAGCTATTAGGCCAGAGTAAGAGTTAAGACCTTAACTATTAGGCCAGAGTACGAGTCTAAGACCTTAGCTATTAGGCCAGAGTAAGAGTTACGACCTTAACCAGTAGGCCAGAGTACGAGTCTAAGACCTTAGCTATTAGGCCAGAGTACGAGTCTAAGACCTTAGCTATTAGGCCAGAGTAAGAGTTACGACCTTAACCAGTAGGCCAGAGTACGAGTCTAAGACCTTAGCTATTAGGCCAGAGTACGAGTCTAAGACCTTAGCTACTAGGCCAGAGTACGAGTCTAAGACCTTAGCTATTAGGCCAGAGTAAGAGTTAAGACCTTAACCATTAGGCAAAACTAAGAGTTAAGACCTTAACCTGTAGGCCATAGTACGAGTCTAAGAACTTAGCTATTAGGCCAGAGTAAGATTTAAGACCTTAACCATTACGCCAGAGTACGAGTCTAAGACCTTAGCTATTATGCCAGAGTAAAAGTTAAGACCTTAGCTATTAGGCTAGAGTAAGAGTTAAGACCTTAACCATTAGGCCATAGTATGAGGCTAATACCTTAGCTATTAGGCCAGAGTAAGAGTTAAGACTTTAACCAGTAGGCCAGAGTAAGAGTTAAGACCTTAACCTGTAGGCCATAGTACTAGTCTAAGACCTTAGCTATTAGGCCAGAGTAAGAGTTAGGACCTTAACCAGTAGGCCAGATTACGAGTCATAGACCTTAGCTATTAGGCCAGAGTAAGAGTTCATACCTTAACCTGTAGGCCATAGTACGAGTCTAAGATCTTAGCTATTAGGCCAGAGTAAGAGTTAAGACCTTAGCTATTAGGCCAGAGTAAGAGTTAAGACCTTAACCATTAGGCCAGAGTACGAGTCTAAGACCTTAGCTATTAGGCCAGAGTAAGAGTTAAGACCTTAACCATTAGGCCAGAGCACAAGTCTAAGACCTTAGCTATTAGGCCAGAGTAAGAGTTAAGATCTTAACCATTAGGCCAGAGTATGAGTCTAAGACCTTAGCTATTAGGCCAGAGTAAGAGTTAAGACCTTATCTATTAGGCCAGAATAAGAGTTAAGACCTTAACCATTAGGCCATAGTACGAATCTAAGACCTTAGCTATTAGGCCAGAGTAAGAGTTAAGACCTTAACCAGTAGGCCAGAGTACGAGTCTAAGACCTTAGCTATTAGGCCAGAGTAAGAGTTAAGACCTTAAACTGTAGGCCATAGTACGAGTCTAAGACCTTAGCTATTAGGCCAGAGTTAGAGTTAAGACCTTAGCTATTAGGCCAGAGTAAGAGTTAAGACCTTAACCAGTAGGCCAGAGTACGAGTCTAAGACCTTAGCTATTAGGCCAGAGTAAGAGTTAAGACAATAACCTGTAGGCCATAGTACGAGTCTAAGACCTTAGCTATTAGGCCAGAGTAAGAGTTAAGACCTTAGCTATTAGGCCAGAGTACGAGTTAAGACCTTAACCATTAGGCCAGAGTACGAGTCTAAGACCTTAGCTATTAGGCCAGAGTAAGGGTTAAGACCTCAACCAGTAGGCCAGAGTATGAGTCTAAGACCTTAGCTATTAGGCCAGAGTACGTGTCTAAGACCTTAGCTATTAAGCCAGAATAAGAGTCTAAGACCTTAGCTATTAGGCCAGAGTACGAGTCTAAGACTTTAGCTATTAGGCCAGAGTAAGAGTTAAGACCTTAACCAGTAGGCCAGAGTAAGAGTTAAGACCTTAGCTATTAGGCCAGAGTACGAGTCTAAGACCTTAGCTATTATGCCAGAGTGAGAGTTAAGACCTTAGCTATTAGGCCAGAGTAAGAGTTAAGACCTTCGCCATTAGGCCATAGTACGAGTCTAAGACCTTAGCTATTAGGCCAGAGTAAGAGTTAAGACCTTAGCTATTAGGCCAGAGTAAGAGTTAAGACCTTAACCAGTAGGCCAGATTACGAGTCATAAACCTTAGCTATTAGGCCAGAGTAAGAGTTCAGACCTTAACCTGCAGGCCATAGTACGAGTCTAAGACCTTAGCTATTAGGCTAGAGTAAGAGTTAAGACCTTAGCTATTAGGCCAGAGTAAGAGTTAAGACCTTAACCATTAGTCCAGAGTACGAGTCTAAGACCTTAGCTATTAGGCCAGAGTAATAGTTAAGACCTTAGCTATTAGGCCAGAGTAAGAGTTAAGAGCTTAACCTGTAGGCGATAGTACGAGTCTAAGACCTTAGCTATTAGGCCAGAGTAAGAGTTAAGACCTTAACCATTAGGCCACAATACAAGTCTAAGACCTTAGCTATTAGGCCAGAGTAAGAGTTAAGACCTTAACCATTAGGCCAGAGTCCGAGTCTAAGACCTTAGCTATTAGGCCAGAGTAAGAGTTAAGACCTTAACCAGTAGGCCAGAGTACAAGTCTAAGACCTTAGCTATTAGGCCAGAGTACGAGTCTAAGACCTTAGCTATTAGGCCAGAGTAAGAGTTACGACCTTAACCAGTAGGCCAGAGTACGAGTCTAAGACCTTAGCTATTAGGCCAGAGTACGAGTCTAAGACCTTAGCTATTAGGCCAGAGTAAGAGTTAAGACCTTAGCTATTAGGCCAGAGTAAGAGTTAAGACCTTAACCAGTAGGCCAGAGTACGAGTCTACGACCTTAGCTATTAGGCCAGAGTAAGAGTTAAGACCTTAACCAGTAGGCCAGAGTACGAGTCTAAGACCTTAGCTATTAGGCCAGAGTAAGAGTTAAGACCTTAACCATTAGGCCAGAGTACGAGTCTAAGACCTTAGCTGTTAGGCCAGAGTAAGAGTTAAGACCTTAACCATTAGGCCAGAGTACGAGTCTAAGACCTTAGCTATTAGGCCAGAGTAAGAGTTAAGACCTTAACCAGTAGGCCAGAGTACGAGTCTAAGACCTTAGCTATTAGGCCAGAGTAAGAGTTAAGACCTTAACCATTAGGCCAGAGTAAGAGTTAAGACCTTAACCATTAGGCCAGAGTACGAGTCTAAGACCTTAGCTATTAGGCCAGAGTACGAGTCTAAGTCCTTAGCTATTAGGCCAGAGTAAGAGTTAAGACCTTAACCATTAGGCAGGAGTACGAGTCTAAGACCTTAGCTATTAGGCCAGAGTAAGAGTTAAGACCTTAACCAGTAGGCCAGAGTGTGAGTCTAAGACCTTAGCTATTAGGCCAGAGTAAGAGTTAAGACCTTAACCAGTAGGCCAGAGTACGAGTCTAAGACCTTAGCTATTAGGCCAGAGTAAGAGTTAAGACCTTAACCATTAGGCCAGAGTACAAGTCTAAGACCTTAGCTATTAGGCCAGAGTAAGAGTGAAGACCTTAACCATTAGGCCAGAGTACGAGTCTAAGACCTTAGCTATTAGGCCAGAGTAAGAGTTAAGACCTTAACCAGTAGGCCAGAGTCCGAGTCTAAGACCTTAGCTATTAGGCCAGAGTAAGAGTTAAGACCTTAACCATTAGTCCAGAGTACGGGTCAAAGAACTTAGCTATTAGGCCAGAGTATGAGTCTAAGACCATAGCTATTAGGCCAGAGTAAGAGTTAAGACCTTAACCATTAGGCCAGAGTACGAGTTAAAGACCTTAGCTATTAGGCAAGAGTAAGAGTTAAGATCTTAGCTTTTAGGCCGGAGTAAGAGTTAAGACCTTAACCATTAGGCCAGAGTACGAGTCTAAGACCTTATCTATTAGGCCAGAGTAAGAGTTAAGACCTTAACCATTAGGCCAGAATACGATTCTAAGACCTTAGCTATTAGGCCAGAGTAAGAGTTAAGACCTTAACCATTAGGCCAGAGTACGAGTATAAGACCTTAGCTATTAGGCCAGAGTAAGAGTTAAGACCTTAACCAGTAGGCCAGAGTAAGAGTTAAGACCTTAACCATTAGGCCAGAGCACGAGTCTAAGACGTTAGCTATTAGGCCAGAGTAAGAGTTAAGACCTTAGCTATTAGGCCAGAGTAAGAGTTAAGACCTTAACCATTAGGCCAAACTAAGAGTTAAGACCTTAACCTGTAGGCCATAGTATGAGTCTAAGACCTTAGCTATTAGGCCAGAGCCTAATGGTGGCTCATTCTTAAGCGTAGTGTCAGACTATATTTTTAATATTACCTGTTTTCCATTTGTTTTAAGTTAATTTAGCGCCGTTTTCCCCTGATTTTATTTCCCCTCTTCCTTGCACTTTAAATTGGCTCCCTCACCGCTGCTTAGCGGGTTATCCCCAGCGCGTTAGGCGCCCGGAATTGTGTTCTTTTATTAGGCGCCATTTTGGATAGGGAAGGCTGGTAGTTCACCTTTGCGTCGCAGCGCTCCAGCTCGCAGGTGGTCCCCGAGCACAGGCAACCACCCAGGAAGCCTTTATAAGGTGCCCTCCAGGTCGGTCAAGCATCCTAATGGTTGCTCATTCTTAAGCGTAGTGTCCGACTATATTTTTAATATTACCTGTTTTCCATTTGTTTTAAGTTAATTTAGCGCCGTTTTCCCCTGATTTTATTTCCCCTCTTCCTTGCACTTTAAATTGGCTCCCTCACCGCTGCTTAGCGGGTTATCCCCAGCGCGTTAGGCGCCCGGAATTGTGTTCTTTTATTAGGCGCCATTTTGGATAGGGAAGGCTGGTAGTTCACCTTTGCGTCGCAGCGCTCCAGCTCGCAGGTGGTCCCCGAGCAGAGCCCTATATATTCCCGCCATGCTGACGCGCAGCGTGATCGCGCAGCGTGTTCGCCGTAATCCCGCCGGAGTCACGCCAGAGTCCAGCCCGTCTGCGCCCGTCCGCGCTGAGGACGGGCTGGATGGCGTAAGAGTAGATGACGTCGCGCGGGTGAAATCGAGCTTAGTATATACGAGGCAAGATTTTGCCTTATTAAAACCATCCATACTCCCTTGTCATCATAGGTATGCACCCGAGGGATTTCTGATATCCCCCACCTGTCCCTGTTTTGGTTCTCCTGTTCTAGGAGCATCTCCATCAGCTGCGGTTCAGAGGCCCAAATTCGACTCTAGGGTGAGGATTAACACGGGCTTCCTTTTAAATGCGAGGTCCTTGATTAAAAACAACCTAGCTTTTAAGGATTTCGTATTGTCCAGAGTCCCGGACTGGGTCTTCATAACTGAAACCTGGGCAAAGGATTCCTCATGTCCTGATCTTGTGGAGGCAGTCCCAGATGGCTATACTCTAGTGAGAATGGATAGAATGGGCCGGATGGGGGGAGGGATTGGTATCCTTCACAGGGACCATCTGTCCTGTCACATCATTCCCCTAGACGATTATCAGGAGTCCTTTCAGGCTCTCCAATTTTCTATTAATGGGGCTTATGGAGTGCCGTTTAAGGGCCTCCTTATTTACAGACCCCCAGCGAGCAAAACAGATTTTTGTAGTCAAATGCTCGAGATCTTAGAACCATACTTCGGCTGTGACCATCTCACCGTTCTGGGGGATGTAAATTTTCATTTAGAGAAGGTGGATTCGTCCGAGACCCAGTCTCTTTTGGATACATTCTCTGGGTGCGGGCTGACACAGTTAGTCAGAGGACCCACACATTCGGCTGGCCATACGCTCGATGGGGTTTTCTCCAACGACACGCGGTTGGTCACTGAACTGCCTCTTCCCCTTTCATGTTATTATTATTATTATTATTATTTAAAGATTTGTAGAGCGCCTGGTGACCCGGAGGCATCCCCGCGCTATAAACCTGTAAGGTTGGCTAAGAGGGGAAAGGGAGAAGAGAACCTTTTTATTTGGGAAAAAGCAGAGTTTTGAGCTGCTTGCGAAAGCGCAGATAGCAGGGTTCCAAACGCAAACTACGGGGGAGCAAATTCCAGTGGGTGGCTGCCTTTACTGAGAAGCGACGACCTCCGGTACGGGCCCTCCTAAACTTGGGGATATTCGCCAGTCGCTCATTGTCCGAGCGCAAAGATCTCAAGGCTTTGTACGGGGTAACCATGTCTCCCAGGATCGAGGGGCCTTGTCCATTGAGGAGCTTGTGCGCGATGCACATAGCCTTGAACTCGATCCTCTCTCGCACTGGCAGCCAATGAAGTGCCTTAAGTGCCGGTCTGGCGGAGGATCTGGAGGGAAGGCCCATCAGCATCCGAGCAGCTGCATTTTGGGTTCGTTGCAGCTTGCCCAGAGTAGCTTCAGGGGCTCCTAAGTAGACAGCATTACTGTAATCCAGTCGTGCAAGAACCAGTCCTTGAACCAGGAGTTTTCTAGAAGGAGGGGGAAGCAGAGGAAGGATCTTGCGGACTGACCTCATAAGTCCGAAACAGGTTCCAGCTGTTTTGGTAGCTTGGGTTTTCATGGATAGGTCTGGTTCAAGCCAGACCCCCAGACTCTTAATTTCTTTTCTGGGGGCGGGCACCTCACCCATGGTATCGGGCCAAACGGATGGTGGAATTGTTGACCATTTCTTGCCCATCAGCATAACTTCTGTTTTGGACCCGTTGAGTTTGAGTGAAGAGTCGCACATCCAGAGGTGGATTTTCTGGAGGCAGTGCAGAAGATTATCTGGGCATTGGTCTAGGTGTGAGAGCGAGACGACCAGTTGCGTGTCGTCCGCGTAGCTCACAATCTTAATGCCAAAGGGGGCAACTATATCCTCCAAAGGGGCCATGTAGGCATTAAAAAGGGTTGGACTCAGTGAGGAACCCTGGGGAACCCCACTTGTCAGAGGAAGGGAGTCAGAACGGGAGCTGCCTTCCCAGACCTGAAACGAGCGACCCGACAGGAATGACTCTAACCAGGCCAGCGCTGTGCCCCCAAGTCCTGCCCTGGCCAGCCGATGGAGCAGGACACGGTGGTTCACCGTGTCGAAGGCTGCACTAAGGTCCAGGAGGATCACTGCCACTGATCCCCCTGAATCCAAAATGCACCTTGCCTCCTCGATGACAGCGAGGAGGGCGGTGTCCGTGCCTTGGCCAGGGCGAAACCCCGTTTGGGACCGTCGCAGCAGATTATTCGATTCCAGGAACTGGGACAACTGAGTGTTGACCAGTTTTTCAGCAATTTTGCTGATGCCCGGAAGGAGCGAGATCGGTCTATAATTGGCCAGATCGGCGGGGTCCAGTTGGGGTTTTTTAAGAAGGGCTTTGACCACCGCTCCCTTCCAGCTAGGAGGAACGGTGCCTTGGGATAAAGAAGCATTAATCAACTCCATAACTGAAGGAACAATCGCAGGAGCGACTGTTTTAAGAAACCTCATGGGGGCAGGGTCAAGGGGGGAGCCACTTTTCATTTTGGCCAGAGTCTTTTTAACTTCGTCCGATGTAACCGCCCTAAAGGCATTAAGCAGCGGGCGAGGTGCGCCTACTGGACAGGTGTCGGACGTCACATTGTCCCAGCAAGGTAGCTGACTAGGCTGCGGGAGTGAGTCTAGGATGTGGGAGACTTTAGAGTCGAAGAATTTAGCTAATTCTTTGCTCCTGCTTGGAAGGGCCACAATCAGTGGTGGGGGTTCAGGAACCTTTAGGAGTTCTTTGACGATGAGATAGGATTCTCTTGCGGAGTTAGTGGCATTTTTTATCCTATCGTCATAGTAGGAGGCTTTAGAAATTTGCAGAGCAGATTTGTATGCCCTCACAGTCCTCGTGTATACGTCTTTATTAGAGTGAAGCCAATCCTTCCTCCAAAGTCGCTCAGCTTTTTTACATTCCTTGCGGAGGGTTCTGAGTTCAGAGTTGAACCAGGGGGCTGAGCCTGTCTTTCCACTCTTATCTTCGCGGGTTTTTATGGGTATGACCCATTATGTAATTCCCTTGGTCTTAACGACCTCTCTGTCCAGCAATAGGGGCAATAAGCCTATTAAGTTTGAACGAAGACGTAACTTAAAAAAGTTAACCAATAATCTACTCGCTCCCAAACTTGCAGGGCTATTGATTGCCCCTGGGGAGGATGTAACATCGGCAGTGGAAAGGTTGGAGAACGGGGTCACAATAGCCCTGGACGAACTTGCACCGGCCATCTTGTGCTATTCTGCCAGAAGAACTCCCTCGGCCCCTTGGTTCTCGGAACCACTCAGACTACTTAGGCAGGGACTATGGCGACAGGAGCGTCGTTGGCGGTCTAGTGGGTACGTGTGTGAGAGGGACAGACATAAAACTCTGTTGAGGATATATAAGAAGGAGGTAATAAAAACCAAACAAGAATATTTCACCTCTCTCACCGCCTCACTTTCCTCACCCAAAGATCTTTTTAAAATCGTGGACACGCTCACTTCACTAAAGATGCCAGACCCTGTGGTAAGCTCACAACAGTTGTGTAATGATATTGCACAATTCTTCAACACCAAGATTGTTGACATCTACTCAGCACTGGAGCTACAAAGGGTGACCCTATCCATCTCCACAGATTGTTCTCTGTCATCTTTATCTGAGGAGGTGCCCTCTGGAAGTCTGTCCAGTTTTCCGTCTCTCTCCCTATTGGATCTTGAAGGCCTCCTGGCTAAGGTTAGGTCGGGTTCCCCCTTAGACCCCTGCCCCCTTAAACTTCTTAAACAGTGTAAAGACTGTCTTCTTCCACCCTTATTGGGTGTGATGAATGGGGCAATTAAGGAAGGGACCTTCCCCCTTCAGTGGAAGAAAGCGGTGGTCAAGCCTCTTTTAAAAAAAAAACACTCTTGACCCGGGTGTGCTTAAAAACTTTCGGCCCATCTCGTTGCTTCCAGCTCCTGCCAAGATGCTGGAAATCCATCTAAATAAGCATCTCGTTGACTTTCTGGAAGCCCATGATAAGCTGGACCACTCGCAGCACGGCTTTAGGAGAGAACACAGTACCGAATCTGCCCTTACTATCGTGCTTGACACCATTCGCACCAGGGTTGATAAGGGACTGACTACTCTCCTCATCCTTTTGGATCTCTCGGCTGCTTTTGATACCCTGTCTCCCTCAGTATTAACATCAAGGCTGAGGGAGATTGGGGTCAAGGGCACGGCACTTAGTCTGCTGGCTTCCTTTCTTAATCAGAGGGAACAGAGAGTAAAGCTGGGGGAGTTTTTGTCTCCATCCCTTCCTGTGCTTTGTGGGGTCCCTCAGGGGTCGGCATTAAGTCCGACCCTTTTTAACATCTATGTTACCCCACTGGCCAGGCTTATTAGATCTTTCGGGATGGAGGTAATCTCTTATGCTGACGACACACAGATTCTGCTGTCTTTTACCCAACCCACTATCCTGGCTGCCTCCAATTTTAAAAACTGTATGAAGGCAGTCGCCCAATGGATGGTGGGCAATTCATTGAAACTCAATGGGGAAAAGACAGAGATTCTGGTGTTTGGGGGAAAGGAGGATTTCTGGTCGGCTGATTGGTGGCCGTCCTCTATGGGGGTGTGCCCTACACCGTCGACTCTGGCCAAAAACCTAGGTGTTCTGATCGATCCCCTTCTGAGGATGGATCAACAGGTAACGAGGACCATCTCCACCTGTTGGGGACTGATAAACATCCTACGGAGGATCAGGCACTATTTGTCTTTTCAGGCCAGGAAACAAACTGTCCTGGCACTGATTGGGTCCAGACTTGATTATTGTAATGCTCTTTATTTGGGCATCAATAAAGGCCTGGTGACTCGTCTTCAAATGGTGCAGAATGCTGCCGCTAGACTGGTCCTGGACCTGCCCAAACGGGCCACGGCTCATTCGGCAAGAGGGACCTTACATTGGCTCCCTATTGAGGCCAGGATATCCTTCAAGTCCCTGACTCTGATTTATAGAGCTTTGGCAACTAATCGGTCTGGTGGCATGAAGGATTTGCTGGTCCCCTACATTCCCCCTAGAACTCTCCGGTCGTCAAATAAGCTCTTGCTTTTAGTGCCCAGGATACGTAAAGCTAAGTGGGGAGGTAGAGCTTTTTCAACTCTCGCTCCTAGGCAGTGGAACTCCCTGCCCTTGGAGATAAGATCTCTTCCCTCGGCGCTGGCTTTCAGGAAGGCCCTTAAGACATGGCTTTTCGCCAAGGCCTACGCTTAGATATGATCTGCCTCACTATTGAACTGTTTTGTTTAGGCGCCTTGATGCCTTCGGGCTAAGTAGCGCGATTATAAGTTTCCATTCATTCATTCATTCATTCAGGCCAGAGTACGAGTCTAAGACCTTAGCTATTAGGTCAGAGTAAGAGTTAAGACCTTAACCATTAGGCCAGAGTATGAGTCTAAGACCTTAGCTATTAGGCCAGAGTAAGAGTTAAGACCTTAACCGGTAGGCCAGAGTACGAGTCTAAGACCTTAGCTATTAGGCCAGAGTACGAGTCTAAGACCTTAGCTATTAGGCCAGAGTACGAGTCTAAGACCTTAGCTATTAGGCCAGAGTAAGAGTTAAGACCTTAACCAGTAGGCCAGAGTACGAGTCTACGACCTTAGCTATTAGGCCAGAGTACGTGTCTAAGACCTTAGCTATTAAGCCAGAATAAGAGTCTAAGACCTTAGCTATTAGGCCAGAGTACGAGTCTAAGACTTTAGCTATTAGGCCAGAGTAAGAGTTAAGACCTTAACCAGTAGGCCAGAGTAAGAGTTAAGACCTTAGCTATTAGGCCAGAGTACGAGTCTAAGACCTTAGCTATTAGGCCAGAGTAAGAGTTAAGACCTTAACCATTAGGCCAGAGTACGAGTCTAAGACCTTAGCTATTAGGCCTGAGTAAGAGTTAAGACCTTAACCATTAGGCCAGAGTACGAGTCTAAGACTTTAGCTATTAGGCCAGAGTAAGAGCTAAGACCTTAGCTATTAGGCCAGAGTAAGAGTTAACACCTTAATTAGTAGGCCAGAGTACGAGTCTAAGACCTTAGCTATTAGGCCAGAGTAAGAGTTAAGACCTTAACCATTAGGCCAGAGTACGAGTCTAAGACCTTAGCTATTAGGCCTGAGTAAGAGTTAAGACCTTAACCATTAGGCCAGAGTACGAGTCTAAGACCTTAGCTATTAGGACAGAGTAAGAGTTAAGACCTTAACCAGTACGCCAGAGTACGAGTCTAAGACCTTAGCTATTAGGCCAGAGTAAGAGTTAAGACCTTAACCATTAGGCCAGAGTACGAGTCTAAGACCTTAGCTATTAGGCCAGAGATAGTTAAAACCTTAGCCATTAGGCCAGAGTACGAGTCTAAGACCTCAGCTATTAGGCCAGAGTAAGAGTTAAGACCTCAACCAGTAGGCCAGAGTATGAGTCTAAGACCTTAGCTATTAGGCCAGAGTACGAGTCTAAGACCTTAGCTATTAAGCCATAATAAGAGTTAAGACCTTAACCAGTAGGCCAGAGTACAGGTCTAATACCTTAGCCATTAGGCCAGAGTACGAGTCTAAGACTTTAGCTATTAGGCCAGAGTAAGAGTTAAGACCTTAACCAGTAGGCCAGAGTAAGAGTTAAGACCTTAGCTATTAGGCCAGAGTACGAGTCTAAGACCTTAGCTATTATGCCAGAGTAAGAGTTAAGACCTTAGCTATTAGGCCAGAGTAAGAGTTAAGACCTTAGCCATTAGGCCATAGTACGAGTCTAAGACCTTAGCTATTAGGCCAGAGTAAGAGTTAAGACCTTAGCTATTAGGCCAGAGTAATAGTTAAAACCTTAACTATTAGGCCAGAGTAAGAGTTAAGAGCTTAACCTGTAGGTGATAGTACAAGTCTAAGACCTTAGCTATTATTCCAGAGTAAGAGTTAAGACCTTAACCATTAGGCCATAGTATGAGTCTAAGACCTTAGCTATTAGGCCAGAGTAAGTGTTAAGACCTTAACCATTAGGCCAGAGTACGAGTCTAAGACCTTAGCTATTAGGCCAGAAATAAAGTTAACACCTTAACCAGTAGGCCAGAGTTCGAGTCTAAGACCTTAGCTATTAGGCCAGAGTAAGAGTTAACACCTTAATTAGTAGGCCAGAGTACGAGTCTAAGACCTTAGCTATTAGGCCAGAGTAAGAGTTAAGACCTTAACCATTAGGCCAGAGCACGAGTCTAAGACCTTAGCTATTAGGCCAGAGTAAGAGTTAAGACCTTAACAAGTAGGCCAGAGTACGAGTCTAAGACCTTAGCTATTAGGCCAGAGTAAGAGTTAAGACCTTAACCATTAGGCCAGAGTACGAGTCTAAGACCTTAGCTATTAGGCCAGAGTAAGAGTTAAGACCTTAGCTATTAGGCCAGAGTAAGAGTTAAGACCTTAACCAGTAGGCCAGATTACGAGTCATAAACCTTAGCTATTAGGCCAGAGTAAGATTTAAGACCTTAACCTGTAGGCCATAGTACGAGTCTAAGACCTTAGCTTTTAGGCCAGAGTAAGAATTAAGACCTTAGCTATTAGGCCAGAGTAAGAGTTAAGACCTTAACCATTAGTCCAGAGTACGAGTCTAAGACCTTAGCTATTAGGCCAGAGTAATAGTTAAGACCTTAGCTATTAGGCCAGAGTAAGAGTTAAGAGCTTAACCTGTAGGCGATAGTACGAGTCTAAGACCTTAGCTATTAGGCCAGAGTAAGACTTAAGACCTTAACCATTAGGCCACAATATGAGTCTAAGACCTTAGCTATTAGGCCAGAGTAAGAGTTCAGACCTTAACCATTAGGCCAGAGTACGAGTCTAAGACCTTAGCTATTAGGCCAGAGTACGAGTCTAAGACCTTAGCTATTAGGCCAGAGTAAGAGTTACAAACTTAACCAGTAGGCCAGTGTACGAGTCTAAGACCTTAGGTATTAGGCCAGAGTACGAGTCTAAGACCTTAGCTACTAGGCCAGAGTACGAGTCTAAGACCTTAGCTATTAGGCCAGAGTAAGAGTTAAGACCTTAACCATTAGGCCAAACTAAGAGTTAAGACCTTAACCTGTAGGCCATATTACGAGTCTAAGACCTCAGCTATTAGGCCAGAGTAAGATTTAAGACCTTAACCATTAGGCCAGAGTACGAGTCTAAGACCTTAGCTATTATGCCAGAGTAAAAGTTAAGACCTTAGCTATTAGGCCAGAGTAAGAGTTAAGACCTTAACCATTAGGCCATAGTACTAGTCTAAGACCTTAGCTATTAGGCCAGAGTAAGAGCTAAGACCTTAGCTATTAGGCCAGAGTAAGAGTTAACACCTTAATTAGTAGGCCAGAGTACGAGTCTAAGACCTTAGCTTTTAGGCCAGAGTAAGAGTTAAGACCTTAACCATTAGGCCAGAGTACGAGTCTAAGACCTTAGCTATTAGGCCAGAGTAAGAGTTAAGACCTTAACCATTAGGCCAGAGTACGAGTCTAAGACCTTAGCTATTAGGCCAGAGATAGTTAAGACCTTAACCATTAGGCCAGAGTACGAGTCTAAGACCTTAGCTATTAGGCCAGAATAAGAGTTAAGATCTCAACCAGTAGGCCAGAGTATGAGTCTAAGACCTTAGCTATTAGGCCAGAGTACGAGTCTAAGACCTTAGCTATTAAGCCAGAATAAGAGTTAAGACCTTAACCAGTAGGCCAGAGTACAAGTCTAATACCTTGGCCATTGGCCAGAGTACGAGTCTAAGACCTTAGCTATTAGGCCAGAGTACGAGTCTAAGACTTTAGCTATTATGCCAGAGTAAGAGTTAAGACCTTAGCCATTAGGCCATAGTACGAGTCTAAGACCTTAGCTATTAGGCCAGAGTAAGAGTTAAGACCTTAGCTATTAGGCCAGAGTAAGATTTAAGACCTTAACCAGTAGGCCAGATTACGAGTCATAAAACTTAGCTATAAGGCCAGAGTAAGATTTAAAACCTTAACCTGTAGTCCATAGTACGAGTCTAAGACCTTAGCTATTAGGCCAGAGTAAGAGTTAAGACCTTATCCATTAGGCCAGAGTACGAGTCTAAGACCTTAGCTATTAGGCCAGAGTAATAGTTAAGACCTTAGCTATTAGGCCAGAGTAAGAGTTAAGAGCTTAACCTGTAGGCGATAGTACGAGTCTAAGACCTTAGCTATTAGGCCAGAGTAAGACTTAAGACCTTAACCATTAGGCCACAATACGAGTCTAAGACCTTAGCTATTAGGCCAGAGTAATAGTTAAGACCTTAACCATTAGGCCAGACTAAGAGTTAAGACCTTAACCTGTAGGCCATAGTACGAGTCTAAGACCTTAGATATTAGGCCAGAGTAAGAGTTAAGACCTTAACCATTAGGCCAGACTACGAGTCTAAGACCTTAGCTATTAGGCCAGAGTAAGAGTTAAGACCTTAACCAGTAGGCCAGAGTACGAGTCTAAGACCTTAGCTATTGGGCCAGAGTATGAGTCTAAGACCTTAGCTATTAGGCCAGAGTGCGAGTCTAAGACCTTAGCTATTAGGCCAGAGTAAGAGTTAAGACCTTAACCTGTAGGCCATAGTACGACTCTAAGACCTTAGCTATTAGGCCAGAGTAAGAGTTAAGACCTTAGCTATTAGGCCAGAGTAAGAGTTAAGGCCTTAACCATTAGGCCAGAGTACGAGTCTAAGACCTTAACCATTAGGCCAGACTAAGAGTTAAGACCTTAACCTGTAGGCCATAGTACGAGTCTAAGACCTTAGCTATTAGGCCAGAGTAAGAGTTAACACCTTAACCATTAGGCCAGAGTACGAGTCTAAGACCTTAGCTATTAGGCCAGAGTAAAAGTTAAGACCTTAGCTATTAGGCCAGAGTAAGAGTTAAGACCTTAACCCGTAGGCCAGAGTACGAGTCTAAGACCTTAGCTATTAGGCCAGAGTACGAGTCTAAGACCTTAGCTATTAGGCAAGAGTAAGAGTTAAGACCTTAACCATTAGGCCAGAGTACGAGTCAAAGACCTTAGCTATTAGGCCAGAGTAAGAGTTAAGACCTTAGCCATTAGGCCAGAGTACGAGTCTAAGACCTTAGCTATTAGGCCAGAGTAAGAGTTAAGACCTTAACCATTAGGCCAGAGTACGAGTCTAAGACCTTAGCTATTAGGCCAGAGTAAGAGTTAAGACCTTAACCATTAGGCTAGAGTACGGGTCTAAGAACTTAGCTATTAGGCCAGAGTATGAGTCTAAGACCTTAGCTATTAGGCCAGAGTAAGAGTTAAGACCTTAACCATTAGGCCAGAGTAAGAGTTAAGACCTTAACCATTAGGCCAGAGTACGAGTCTAAGACCTTAGCTATTAGGCCAGAGTACGAGTCTAAGACCTTAGCTATTAGGCCAGAGTAAGAGTTAAGACCTTAACCAGTAGGCCAGAGTCCGAGTCTAAGACCTTAGCTATTAGGCCAGACTAAGAGTTAAGACCTTAACCATTAGGCTAGAGTACGGTTCTAAGAACTTAGCTATTAGGCCAGAGTATGAGTCTAAGACCTTAGCTATTAGGCCAGAGTAAGAGTTAAGACCTTAACCATTAGGCCAGAGTACGAGTTAAAGACCTTAGCTAATAGGCCAGAGTAAGAGTTAATACCTTAGCTATTAGGCCGGAGTAAGAGTTAAGACCTTAACCATTAGGCCAGAGTACGAGTCTAAGACCTTATCTATTAGGCCAGAGTAAGAGTTAAGACCTTAACTATTAGGCCAGAGTACGATTCTAAGACCTTAGCTATTAGGCCAGAGTAAGAGTTAAGACCTTAACCAGTAGGCCAGAGTAAGAGTTAAGACCTTAACCATTAGGCCAGAGCACGAGTCTAAGACCTTAGCTATTAGGCCAGAATAAGAGTTAAGACCTTACCCATTAGGCCAGATTACGAGTCTAAGACCTTAGCTATTAGGCCAGAGTAAGAGTTAAGACATTAACCATTAGGCCATAGTACGAGTCTAAGACCTTAGCTATTAGGCCAGAGTAAGAGTTAGGACCTTAGCTATTAGGCCAGAGTAAGAGTTAAGACCTTAACCAGTAGGCCAGAGTACGAGTCTAAGACCTTAGCTATTAGGCCAGAGTACGAGTCTAAGACCTTAGCTATTAGGCCAGAGTAAGAGTTAAGACCTTAACCATTAGGCCAGAGTACGAGTCTAAGACCTTAGCTATTAGGCCAGAGTAAGAGTTAAGACCTTAACTAGTAGGCCAGAGTACGAGTCTAAGACCTTAGCTATTAGGCCAGAGTAAGAGTTAAGACCTTAACCATTAGGCCAGAGTAAGAGTTAAGACCTTAACCATTAGGCCAGAGTACGAGTCTAAGACCTTAGCTATTAGGCCAGAGTACGAGTCTAAGACCTTAGCTATTAGGCCAGAGTAAGAGTTAAGACCTTAACCATTAGGCCGGAGTACGAGTCTAAGACCTTAGCTATTAGGCCAGAGTAAGAGTTAAGACCTTAACCAGTAGGCCAGAGTACGAGTCTAAGACCTTAGCTATTAGGCCAGAGTAAGAGTTAAGACCTTAACCAGTAGGCCAGAGTACGAGTCTAAGATCTTAGCTATTAGGCCAGAGTAAGAGTTAAGACCTTAACCATTAGGCCAGAGTACAAGTCTAAGACCTTAGCTATTAGGCCAGAGTAAGAGTTAAGACCTTAACCAGTAGGCCAGAGTACGAGTCTAAGACCTTAGCTATTAGGCCAGAGTAAGAGTTAAGACCTTAACCATTAGGCCAGAGTACGGGTCTAAGAACTTAGCTATTAGGCCAGAGTATGAGTCTAAGACCTTAGCTATTAGGCCAGAGTAAGAGTTAAGACCTTAACCATTAGGCCAGAGTACGAGTTAAATACCTTAGCTATTAGGCCAGAGTAAGAGTTAAGACCTTAGCTATTAGGCCGGAGTAAGAGTTAAGACCTTAACCATTAGGCCAGAGTACGAGTCTAAGACCTTATCTATTAGGCCAGAGTAAGAGTTAAGACCTTAACTATTAGGCCAGAGTACGATTCTAAGACCTTAGCTATTAGGCCAGAGTGAGAGTTAAGACCTTAACCATTAGGCCAGAGTACGAGTCTAAGACCTTAGCTATTAGGCCAGAGTAAGAGTTAAGACCTTAACCAGTAGGCCAGAGTAAGAGTTAAGACCTTAACCATTAGGCCAGAGCACGAGTCTAAGACCTTAGCTATTAGGCCAGAGTAAGAGTCAAGACCTTACCCATTAGGCCAGAGTACGAGTCTAAGACCTTAGCTATTAGGCCAGAGTAAGAGTTAAGACCTTAGCTATTAGGCCAGAGTAAGAGTTAAGACCTTAACCATTAGGCCATAGTACGAGTCTAAGACCTTAGCTATTAGGCCAGAGTAAGAGTTAAGACCTTAGCTATTAGGCCAGAGTAAGAGTTAAGACCTTAACCAGTAGGCCAGAGTACAAGTCTAAGACCTTAGCTATTAGGCCAGAGTAAGAGTTAAGACCTTAACCTGTAGGCCATAGTACAACTCTAAGACCTTAGCTATTAGGCCAGAGTAAGAGTTAAGACCTTAGCTATTAGGCCAGAGTAAGAGTTAATGCCTTAACCATTAGGCCAGAGTACGAGTCTAAGACCTTAGCTATTAGGCCAGAGTAATAGTTAAGACCTTAGCTATTAGGCCAGAGTAAGAGTTAAGAGCTTATCCTGTAGGCGATAGTACGAGTCTAAGAACTTAGCTATTATTCCAGAGTAAGAGTTAAGACCTTAACCATTAGGCCAGAGTACGAGTCTAAGACCTTAGCTATTAGGCCAGAGTAAGAGTTAAGACCTTAACCATTAGGCCAGAGTACGAGTCTAAGACCTTAGCTATTAGGCCAGAGTAAGAGTTAAGACCTTAACCATTAGGCCAGACTTAGAGTTAAGACCTTAACCTGTAGGCCATAGTACGAGTCTAAGACCTTAGCTATTAGGCCAGAGTAAGAGTTTCAATTCAATTCAAGAATCTTTATTCGGTGATTAAAAAACACCATAAAAGCACACATACATATACATAGATAAAACGGCATTAAATATTAGTCAAGATCCTTGTGCATAAATAACAATAAAATACTAACATACAAGGCTGTAAATTTAAAACAGGGAGTCACAAGTCTTTTAATCCTCTCCCCTCGTCTTCCTTAGTCGGACCGCAACCTTGATAAAATTCATAACACAACGCAAGGTTAGCGGGTCAGAAGCTTTTTGCAAGTAGATTAGTGCATCTCTGGCATGTTCCAGGTGGGCCTTTTTTAGGATGTCTACTAGAAATCTACGCCTGGGCATTGAATAATAGGGACAGAGCAAAGTAAAATGAAGGGAGTCCTGCGGAGACCGATTGTCGCAGCCGCAGGGTCCCTTCTGCTCGATTGACATGGTAAAACCTGCTGGCGAGGCCAACATAAAAGGAAGTAGGCTCAGTCTGAAACGGCACATAAGAAATCTGTCCTGTGTATTGTGTACAAGATACAGGTAGGGCTCCATACCCTCCACACTCTTCACCAAAGTATGAGCCCTTATTGACTTTTTTTCCCCTTCAGCCAGAGCACGGCATTGGGTTTTCCGCTCTAGGAAAATTTCCCCTACTTGTTTCTTGTGCTGTGCTGAAATGGTGGTGGGGTTCTTGAAGAGGTTTCCAAACCCTAGTTCCTCAAGAGTGTTTCTCACATATTTGAGCCATGGGATGCGCATGCAGTGGGTCCTACCTAGGCAGTCCAGTAAGATTTTTCTACTTAGATGCGCGTCTGGATTTACCCAGATTTTTAGCCACGCCACAATTGGCCTAAGTTTTAACAAATCGACCAGATATGGCCTCCCTAGCTCCCTGTGAGCTATGAGTCCAGCAGTGCTGGGTGGTACCCTCAGGATAGATTTCAGATGTTTGTTCTCTTCCTGGTCAATTCTAGAGGTATTCACGAAGCCCCAAATTTCTGCCCCATAGCTTACTTTAGCGCATGTTATGGAGCTGTACAGGTTCATCACCTGTTCCGGACTCCATCTGCCCAACCTCCTGCCATATCCGGCTATTGCCCCGTTAGAGGCAATCATTTTGTTACAGCGCTCTTCCACCAAGGAGTTAAATTGAAGAGCACCATCAAAGGTTACTCCGAGATAGGAGAACGTTTTAACCTCCTCTAAACAATGGGAGCCTATTGTGTAAGAAAATTTTGAGGAAGGTTTTTTGCCTGCCAGGAGCACGTAAGATTTGCTTAGGTTGACAGATAAGTCCAGATCGCTCATAAACTTGACGAACCCATCTATCAGAATCTGTAGGCTTCGTGGTGTACGTGCCAGCAAGACCGCGTCGTCTGCGTAAAGCAGGACAGGGATTTGCCGCGTCCCAACCCTTGGGGAATCTGCCTTTAAGCCCAAAAGAAACTGTTCCAAATTATTAATGTAAAGGGAGAACAAAAAAGGGGCAAGAATACAACCTTGTCTGACTCCACTTTTGCATGGAAAGGAGTCCGTCAAACCTCCCTCCCTGTTAAATCTAACTCTAGCCGTGATGTCGCTATGCAGCTCTCTTAGTATGGTAATTAGGCCGCTCTCGATCCCCATCCCTGCCATCATGTCCCACAACTTCCCTCTGTTGACGTGATCGAATGCTGCTGCCAGGTCCATGAATCCCATATAAATGGGTTCCTTACTGGCCAGAGTATATTTGGCAGTCAGCATATATAGGTTCAGGCATTGGTCGCTGGTGGACCTCCCTGACCTGAACCCATATTGAGTGTCCGAGAAGATGTTGTTCTCTTCGATCCACTCGGACAATCTGTTCAGGAGTGCCCTTCCCAGAAGTTTAGCCGAGACGTCAATCAGGGAAATAGGCCGATAACACTTGGGGTCGTCCTTGTTGCCCTTTTTAAAGATTGGCACAATGATCGCTTTAGACCATGATGGAGGGAGACCGCAGGTGATAGCAGTGTTTAGGACCCTGGTCATCAGTGGGGCCCAAAGATCTATATTACTAAGAAAAAGGTCAGGGGGAATTCCATCTGGGCCCGGGGCTTTATTCTTAGTTAGACTCTCCATCCCTGCCGTGATCTCCTTAAGGGTAAATACTACCGGAGGAGCCTGACTTGGGGTTACTGATGACTCTACGTGGGGACCCGATTCATGGTTATACAGGCTCCTAAAGTGTGTGACCCACTGCTCCGGGAGGATGTTAGCCCCTATCTCCGGAGAATCATTTTCTTGAAAGGTCGGTTTATTGATGATTCTCCAAAACCCCGCTAGGTCCCTTCTTTCCCCTGCCTCTCTCAGATCTGCCCAAGCTTCTGCCTGCAGGGTGAGTTTCCTCCTTTTGGTCTCTTTTTTATATTTTTCTCTGCATGCCCTGATTACTTGTGGATCTCGTGGTTTTGACTTAAGGGAGCATTTCAGTTCCCTCAGTGCCTTGGAACAATCTTTATCAAACCACCGGGGATTGACCAGATTACGCGTGGGCGCACTGGACCTTAGTAATCCGTCTATCAGGTTGGCAATGTGGTTAAATGCTTCTAATAACCTTGGTCCCTGGACTTCCAGATCCAAACATTCATTTATGGCCAGCAGACCCTTATCGCTCAGGTTTTTATAGAACTTTGCCCCATCTATTTTGGACCATTTCAGGCTCCTGCCTTGATCGGTGACCCTCTCCACGATTGAACGATGGGCATTGGAGCCAATACCCGCCCTATATGCGAGCATTAAAACAAGCGGGTTATGGTCGCTGAAAGTGTTCCAGTCTATCCCTACACTGACTACTTTATTAACCAGGGATCTCGAGACCAGAATATAATCTATAATAGACGAGCAGCCCCTGCCCTTAAAAGTTGGTGGGAGTGTACCATCCGACTGTGGGTCTACCATATTAATGGTGTGCTCTAGGTCGTACTTAAGCCGAAGCAACCTAAGAGCCGACCCAGTAGGCGAGTGAGAAAAATGCGGTCCCTTCTCAATTGGGCATTGCGCCCAATCTGTGTTCTTTTTGACCAGTGCCGGACAAAGGTGACAATTAAAATCCCCCACCACAAGCAGTCCACCAGACGGTCCCTTATTCTGGGATATGATTTCTTTTCCTAACCTTTGGTCGAGTTCAGTTAATACCGGGGTGTGGCTATTTTCTAACTCGGTGCTATATATGTTAAAAACAGAGAAACGTAACCCCTTTCCCTGGAACCGAGCCGCCTGTATCCCATATGAGAACCAGTCTGGAAAGGACCAGGTGCCTGGCAGGTCTAAATCTACATAGATGGACAAACCGCCCATTGCTCTCCCTGAGCTAGATTTTCGGGCGGGAACAAAAAAACACTTGTACCCCTGCAGATGGTAGTTATTCTCCACAGCCCATGTCTCCTGTACACATATAATGTGAAATGTTCTAATGAAGTCCACCCATTCCTTATTGTTGAATTTGCCCGCTATACCCGCTATATTCCATGAGATAAGTCTCACACCCTCTCCACTCCATTCAGCACCCCCCTGGGCCCTTGGTCTTCTTTCCCACATTGATCTTTGCATTCCCTGCCCATGTCCCCCTCCTGTCTTGTCTACAACTATTTCCTTTGGCACAACGCAGTTTGGTTCCCCCTCACCAACCGCCAGGATTTGCTGAGCCTTGGATCTTTGCTCCTCCAGTCTTTCTACCGTACCTCCAATTTCTATACAACCCTGGGGGGCATTGTCTGTCTGTCAATCGACCCCTTCAAGGCCATTTAGGCAATGGAACCGGTTATAGGAAAAAAAGGGTTGTTCAGGTCGGCCAAAAAACGGCCTAGGGTTAAAGGCCTGGTGACTCCCCCTCCTGCCAACCCTCTCCCAGTTGTCATGAGTTTGGGGTTGCTGAGATAGGACTGGGATGATGGGAAAAAAGAACGACACATGGAGGGTTTGGATGGTGGATTCCCTAGATCTGTTTTTCCCTTGACATATATGGGACACCGTTCCTGTGTCCCTAAAACTCACCAGTATGCAGTCCCCTTTAATGGATTTTTGTGTTCTTCCCACCCATGGTACCCTTCTTACCATTATAATTTCGTTATTAAAATGTGTCGGGAGGGGTCTATTTATATTTAACCACTTGATTACCCTACTTTTTAGGGCACAAAAGTCCTCCGTTTCACCTTCCTCAAGTGGGGGGACACCTGCCATAACGACAGTAAAAGCATTGGTCTCTGGAGGTAAATTGGGTCTGCGTGGTCTCAGGGTGAGCTTCATTAAAGGGGTCGGGGTGCTCTTGTCTACCGGCTGTGCCGGGGGTACAGATCCTAAAGGAGGGTTGGGCATATTGGTGTTAGGGGGCTTAGCTGTTGCAGGCTTTGGCCTTGTGGGTTGTTGCGAGGGTGCCACATTCACAGCTTGTGGAGGGACTGGAATGGCGACACTATTTGCCGACTGCTTAGGGGCTACAGTGGAGGGGGTGGACTCTGATTGCCTTCCCTGTCTGCCAGCTGGAGTTTTCAGACTGCCCAATGTGGCCTCTAAAATGGTTAGTCTGATCTCAATCTTTTTAATACTCTCGCTGATCGGTAATAACAGGGACCTTAGCAAAAATTCTAGGTTTCCCAGCGGGACAACAGACAAGGGAATATTAGCAATACCAACTCCTGTGTCTTTTATCATAGTAGGAGTTGGATCCTCATGAGCAATAGGTTTAGGGTGTAAATCGACCAATGGTTTCTCTACTAATGTGGGGGTTTTTAAAAACTTCCCAAAATCCGAGTGTGGAACCTTGGGTTTGCTCTTTCCTTGAACTCCCCTCGATTTCCTCCTGCGTTTATTTGGAGGAGGTCCAAAGGCTACTTGTGTGTTAGTTGGCTTAGATTTAGTTTTCCTAATCTTCGAGGCTGGAGGGGCCGGAGGGGGTTGGGACACTAAATCAATGGTCACCCTTGGGGGGCTAGAACTAATTTCTGGGGCTATACTCAAGGCTTCAACTGGTGACATGTTAGTGCGATCCCTCAGCAATAGTGGGACATCATCAATTCGGGACAACTCCTCCCTTGGTAAAATAAGTTGGTCTCCGAGGGGCGTGTTTTTCATATTATCTATTGAGCGTCTCCGTTCTGCCCTTAACCTGGACAGATTACACTCTTTGTCCCCCTCCCCCACTGCCCGGGAGAAATAATTCTCTAGAGTCCTATTCTTTGCTCCACCCGGTTTTAGTGGGGTGCTCTCCCTTGCAGGGGACGGCATAATGTTCACAATAAATTAAACTCGGCGGGCGGCTCCACCGAGTGTAAGAGACCAGGGGTCGGAAGCACAATCCAAGAGGGTAGGCCCAGCCCGGCCACCTTCGGCCCCGGACGGCCACAGACGGCCACAGACGGCCACAGACGGTCCCGCCCTTGTCCCGGGCTTCTCCCGGCGCCCTCCCGCGCGCTCCCGCGCCGCGGAAGAAGCTGCACCTGATATAGGGGGAGGGTGCTTAGGGGGCGTGGCCAGCAGGGAGAGCGTCCAGGTGCAGGAAATGATGGCAGCACAGGGACTCCTGGGCAATGGAGTCCCTGATCCTCACCTGGCGCTCGCAGCCCTGCTCCCCGAGATTCAGGCAGCTCCCCTGTCAGGAATCAGCAACGATGCGCCCAGGCACACGGGCGAAGCGGGACCCGCGGAGCGGGTTCCGCGAGGTGCAGCAGCAGAACAAACAGCCCAACAGGAAGGACCTCGCAGGACAGAGCTCGCGCTCACAGGTCAGTCAATGTCTCCCAAAGAGCTAGGGACAAGCAGGCTCTTTTCAGCTGTGCTTAGGGGGCGTGGCCAGCAGGGAGAGCGTCCAGGTGCAGGAAATGATGGCAGCACAGGGACTCCTGGGCAATGGAGTCCCTGATCCTCACCTGGCGCTCGCAGCCCTGCTCCCCGAGATTCAGGCAGCTCCCCTGTCAGGAATCAGCAACGATGCGCCCAGGCACACGGGCGAAGCGGGACCCGCGGAGCGGGTTCCGCGAGGTGCAGCAGCAGAACAAACAGCCCAACAGGAAGGACCTCGCAGGACAGAGCTCGCGCTCACAGGTCAGTCAATGTCTCCCAAAGAGCTAGGGACAAGCAGGCTCTTTTCAGCTGTGCTTAGGGGGCGTGGCCAGCAGGGAGAGCGTCCAGGTGCAGGAAATGATGGCAGCACAGGGACTCCTGGGCAATGCAGTCCCTGATCCTCACCTGGCGCTCGCAGCCCTGCTCCCCGAGATTCAGGCAGCTCCCCTGTCAGGAATCAGCAACGATGCGCCCAGGCACACGGGCGAAGCGGGACCCGCGGAGCGGGTTCCGCGAGGTGCAGCAGCAGAACAAACAGCCCAACAGGAAGGACCTCGCAGGACAGAGCTCGCGCTCACAGGTCAGTCAATGTCTCCCAAAGAGCTAGGGACAAGCAGGCTCTTTTCAGCTGTGCTTAGGGGGCGTGGCCAGCAGGGAGAGCGTCCAGGTGCAGGAAATGATGGCAGCACAGGGACTCCTGGGCAATGGAGTCCCTGATCCTCACCTGGCGCTCGCAGCCCTGCTCCCCGAGATTCAGGCAGCTCCCCTGTCAGAAATCAGCAACGATGCGCCCAGGCACACGGGCGAAGCGGGACCCGCGGAGCGGGTTCCGCGAGGTGCAGCAGCAGAACAAACAGCCCAACAGGAAGGACCTCGCAGGACAGAGCTCGCGCTCACAGGTCAGTCAATGTCTCCCAGAGTAAGAGTTAATACCTTAACCATTAGGCCAGAGTACGAGTCTAAGACCTTAGCTATTAGGCCAGAGTAAAAGTTAAGACCTTAGCTATTAGGCCAGAGTAAGAGTTAAGACCTTAACAATTAGGCCATAGTACTAGTCTAAGACCTTAGCTATTAGGCCAGAGTAAAAGCTAAGACCTTAGCTATTAGGCCAGAGTAAGAGTTAACACCTTAATTAGTAGGCCAGAGTACGAGTCTAAGACCTTAGCTATTAGGCCAGAGTAAGAGTTAAGACCTTAACCATTAGGCCAGAGTACGAGTCTAAGAACTTAGCTATTAGGCCTGAGGAAGAGTTAATACCTTAACCATTAGGCCAGAGTACGAGTCTAAGACCTTAGCTATTAGGACAGAGTAAGAGTTAAGACCTTAACCAGTACGCCAGAGTACGAGTCTAAGACCTTAGCTATTAGGCCAGAGTAAGAGTTAAGACCTTAACCATTAGGCCAGAGTACGAGTCTAAGACCTTAGCTATTAGGCCAGAGAGAGTTAAGACCTTAACCATTAGGCCAGAGTACGAGTCTAAGACCTTAGCTATTAGGCCAGAGTAAGAGTTAAGACCTCAACCAGTAGGCCAGAGTATGAGTCTAAGACCTTAGCTATTAGGCCAGAGTACGAGTCTAAGACCTTAGCTATTAAGCCAGAATAAGAGTTAAGACCTTAGCTATTAGGCCAGAGTAAGAGTTAAGACCTTAGCCATTAGGCCATAGTACGAGTCTAAGACCTTAGCTATTAGGCCAGAGTAAGAGTTAAGACCTTAGCTATTAGGCCAGAGTAAGATTTAAGACCTTAACCTGTAGGCCATAGTACGAGTCTAAGACCTTAGCTATTAGGCCAGAGTAAGAGTTAAGTCCTTAGCTATTAGGCCAGAGTAAGAGTTAAGACCTTAACCATTAGTCCAGAGTACGAGTCTAAGACCTTACCTATTAGGCCAGAGTAATAGTTAAGACCTTAGCTATTAGGCCAGAGTAAGAGTTAAGAGCTTAACCTGTAGGTGATAGTACAAGTCTAAGACCTTAGCTATTAGGCGAGAGTAAGACTTAAGACCTTAACCATTAGGCCACAATACGAGTCTAAGACCTTAGCTATTAGGCCAGAGTAAGAGTTCAGACCTTAACCATTAGGCCAGAGTACGAGTCTAAGACCTTAGCTATTAGGCCAGAGTACGAGTCTAAGACCTTAGCTATTAGGCCAGAGTAAGAGTTACGAACTTAACCAGTAGGCCAGAGTACGAGTCTAAGACCTTAGGTATTAGGCCAGAGTACGAGTCTAAGACCTTAGCTACTAGGCCAGAGTACGAGTCTAAGACCTTAGTTATTAGGCCAGAGTAAGAGTTAAGACCTTAACCATTAGGCCAAACTAAGAGTTAAGACCTTAACCTGTAGGCCATATTACGAGTCTAAGACCTCAGCTATTAGGCCAGAGTAAGATTTAAGACCTTAACCATTAGGCCAGAGTACGAGTCTAAGACCTTAGCTATTATGCCAGAGTAAAAGTTAAGACCTTAGCTATTAGTCTATAGTAAGAGTTAAGACCTTAACAATTAGGCCATAGTACTAGTCTAAGACCTTAGCTATTAGGCCAGAGTAAGAGCTAAGACCTTAGCTATTAGGCCAGAGTAAGAGTTAACACCTTAATTAGTAGGCCAGAGTACGAGTCTAAGACCTTAGCTATTAGGCCAGAGTAAGAGTTAAGACCTTAACCATTAGGCCAGAGTACGAGTCTAAGAACTTAGCTATAAGGCCAGAGTAAGAGTTAAGACCTTAACCAGAAGGCCAGAGTACGAGTCTAAGACCTTAGCTATTAGGCCAGAGTAAGAGTTAAGACCTTAACCATTAGGCCAGAGTAAGAGTTAAGACCTTAACCATTAGGCCAGAGTACGAGTCTAAGACCTTAGCTATTAGGCCAGAGTACGAGTCTAAGACCTTAGCTATTAGGCCAGAGTAAGAGTTAAGACCTTAACCATTAGGCCGGAGTAGGAGTCTAAGACCTTAGCTATTAGGCCAGAGTAAGAGTTAAGACCTTAACCATTAGGCCAGAGTACGAGTCTAAGACCTTAGCTATTAGGCCTGAGTAAGAGTTAAGACCTTAACCATTAGGCCAGAGTACGAGTCTAAGACCTTAGCTATTAGGACAGAGTAAGAGTTAAGACCTTAACCAGTACGCCAGAGTAAGAGTCTAAGACCTTAGCTATTAGGCCAGAGTAAGAGTTAAGACCTTAGATATTAGGCTAGAGTAAGAGTTAAGACCTTAACCATTAGGCCATAGTATGAGGCTAATACCTTAGCTATTAGGCCAGAGTAAGAGTTAAGACTTTAACCAGTAGGCCAGAGTAAGAGTTAAGACCTTAACCTGTAGGCCATAGTACTAGTCTAAGACCTTAGCTATTAGGCCAGAGTAAGATTTAAGACCTTAACCATTAGGCCAGAGTACGAGTCTAAGACCTTAGCTATTAGGCCAGAGTAAGAGTTAAGACCTCAACCAGTAGGCCAGAGTATGAGTCTAAGACCTTAGCTATTAGGCCAGAGTACGAGTCTAAGATCTTAGCTATTAAGCCAGAATAAGAGTTAAGACCTTAACCAGTAGGCCAGAGTACAAGTCTAATACCTTAGCCATTAGGCCAGAGTACGAGTCTAAGACTTTAGCTATTAGGCCAGAGTAAGAGTTAAGACCTTAACCAGTAGGCCAGAGTAAGAGTTAAGACCTTAGCTATTAGGCCAGAGTACGAGTCTAAGACCTTAGCTATTATGCCAGAGTAAGAGTTAAGACCTTAGCTATTAGGCCAGAGTAAGAGTTAAGACCTTAGCCATTAGGCCATAGTACGAGTCTAAGACCTTAGCTATTAGGCCAGAGTAAGAGTTAAGACCTTAGCTATTAGGCCAGAGTAAGAGTTAAGACCTTAACCAGTAGGCCAGATTACGAGTCATGAACCTTAGCTATTAGGCCAGAGTAAGATTTAAGACCTTAACCTGTAAGCCATAGTACGAGTCTAAGACCTTAGTTATTAGGCCAGAGTAAGAGTTAAGACCTTAGCTATTAGGCCAGAGTAAGAGTTAAGACCTTAACCATTAGTCCAGAGTACGAGTCTAAGACCTTAGCTATTAGGCCAGAGTAATAGTTAAGACCTTAGCTATTAGGCCAGAGTAAGAGTTAAGAGCTTAACCTGTAGGCGATAGTACGAGTCTAAGACCTTAGCTATTAGGCGAGAGTAAGACTTAAGACCTTAACCATTAGGCCACAATACGAGTCTAAGACCTTAGCTATTAGGCCAGAGTAAGAGTTCAGACCTTAACCATTAGGCCAGAGTACGAGTCTAAGACCTTAGCTATTAGGCCAGAGTACGAGTCTAAGACCTTAGCTATTAGGCCAGAGTAAGAGTTACGAACTTAACCAGTAGGCCAGAGTACGAGTCTAAGACCTTAGGTATTAGGCCAGAGTACGAGTCTAAGACCTTAGCTACTAGGCCAGAGTACGAGTCTAAGACCTTAGCTATTAGGCCAGAGTAAGAGTTAAGACCTTAACCATTAGGCCAAACTAAGAGTTAAGACCTTAACCTGTAGGCCATATTACGAGTCTAAGACCTCAGCTATTAGGCCAGAGTAAGATTTAAGACCTTAAACATTAGGCCAGAGTACGAGTCTAAGACCTTAGCTATTATGCCAGAGTAAAAGTTAAGACCTTAGCTATTAGGCTAGAGTAAGAGTTAAGACCTTAACCATTAGGCCATAGTACTAGTCTAAGACCTTAGCTATTAGGCCAGAGTAAGAGCTAAGACCTTAGCTATTAGGCCAGAGTAAGAGTTAAGACCTTAACCATTAGGCCAGAGTACGAGTCTAAGACCTTAGCTATTAGGCCAGAGTAAGAGTTAAGACCTTAACCAGTAGGCCAGAGTACAAGTCTAAGACCTTAGCTATTAGGCCAGAGTAAGAGTTAAGACCTTAACCATTAGGCCAGAGTAAGAGTTAAGACCTTAACCATTAGGCCAGAGTACGAGTCTAAGACCTTAGCTATTAGGCCAGAGTACGAGTCTAAGACCTTAGCTATTAGGCCAGAGTAAGAGTTAAGACCTTAACCATTAGGCCGGAGTAGGAGTCTAAGACCTTAGCTATTAGGCCAGAGTAAGAGTTAAGACCTTAACCAGTAGGCCAGAGTAGGAGTCTAAGACCTTAGCTATTAGGCCAGAGTAAGAGTTAAGACCTTAACCAGTAGGCCAGAGTAGGAGTCTAAGACCTTAGCTATTAGGCCAGAGTAAGAGTTAAGACCTTAACCATTAGGCCAGAGTACAAGTCTAAGACCTTAGCTATTAGGCCAGAGTAAGAGTTAAGACCTTAACCATTAGGCCAGAGTACGAGTCTAAGACCTTAGCTATTAGGCCAGAGTAAGAGTTAAGACCTTAACCAGTAGGCCAGAGTCCGAGTATAAGACCTTAGCTATTAGGCCAGAGTGAGAGTTAAGACCTTAACCATTAGGCCAGAGTACGGGTCTAAGAACTTAGCTAGTAGGCAAGAGTATGAGTCTAAGACCTTAGCTATTAGGCCAGAGTAAGAGTTAAGACCTTAACCATTAGGCCAGAGTACGAGTTAAAGACCTTAGCTATTAGGCCAGAGTAAGAGTTAAGACCTTAGCTATTAGGCCGGAGTAAGAGTTAAGACCTTAACCATTAGGCCAGAGTACGAGTCTAAGACCTTATCTATTAGGCCAGAGTAAGAGTTAAGACCTTAACTATTAGGCCAGAGTACGATTCTAAGACCTTAGCTATTAGGCCAGAGTAAGAGTTAAGACCTTAACCATTAGGCCAGAGTACGAGTCTAAGACCTTAGCTATTAGGCCAGAGTAAGAGTTAAGACCTTAACCAGTAGGCCAGAGTAAGAGTTAAGACCTTAACCATTAGGCCAGAGCACGAGTCTAAGACCTTAGCTATTAGGCCAGAGTAAGAGTTAAGACCTTACCCATTAGGCCAGAGTATGAGTCTAAGACCTTAGCTATTAGGCCAGAGTAAGAGTTAAGACCTTAGCTATTAGGCCAGAGTAAGTGTTAAGACCTTAACCATTAGGCCATAGTACAAGTCTAAGACCTTAGCTATTAGGCCAGAGTAAGAGTTAAGACCTTAGGTATTAGGCCAGAGTAAGAGGTAAGACCTTAACTAGTAGGCCAGAGTACGAGTCTAAGACCTTAGCTATTAGGCCAGAGTAAGAGTTAAGACCTTAACCTGTAGGCCAAAGTACGACTATAAGACCTTAGCTATTAGGCCAGAGTAAGAGTTAAGACCTTAGCTATTAGGCCAGAGTAAGAGTTAAGGCCTTAACCATTAGGCCAGAGTACGAGTCTAAGACCTTAGCTATTAGGCCAGAGTAATAGTTAAGACCTTAGCTATTAGGCCAGAGTAAGAGTTAAGAGCTTATCCTGTAGGCGATAGTACGAGTCTAAGAACTTAGTTATTATTCCAGAGTAAGAGTTAAGACCTTAACCATTAGGCCAGAGTACTAGTCTAAGACCTTAGCTATTAGGCCAGAGTAAGAGTTAAGACCTTAACCATTAGGCCAGAGTACAAGTCTAAGACCTTAGCTATTAGGCCAGAGTAAGAGTTAAGACCTTAACCAGTAGGCCAGAGTACGAGTCTAAGACCTTAGCTATTAGGCTAGAGTACGAGTCTAAGACCTTAGCTATTAGGCCAGAGTACGAGTCTAAGACCTTAGCTATTAGGCCAGAGTAAGAGTTAAGACCTTAACCATTAGGCCAGACTAAGAGTTAAGACCTTAACCTGTAGGCCATAGTACGAGTCTAAGACCTTAGCTATTAGGCCAGAGTAAGAGTTAATACCTTAACCATTAGGCCAGAGTACGAGTCTAAGACTTTAGCTATTAGGCCAGAGTAAAAGTTAAGACCTTAGCTATTAGGCCAGAGTAAGAGTTAAGACCTTAACCATTAGGCCATAGTACTAGTCTAAGACCTTAGCTATCAGGCCAGAGTAAGAGCTAAGACCTTAGCTATTAGGCCAGAGTAAGAGTTAACACCTTAATTAGTAGGCCAGAGTACAAGTCTAAGACCTTAGCTATTAGGCCAGAGGAAGAGTTAAGACCTTAACCATTAGGCCAGAGTACGAGTCTAAGACCTTAGCTATTAGGCCTGAGTAAGAGTTAAGACCTTAACCATTAGGCCAGAGTACGAGTCTAAGACCTTAGCTATTAGGACAGAGTAAGAGTTAAGACCTTAACCAGTACGCCAGAGTACGAGTCTAAGACCTTAGCTATTAGGCCAGAGTAAGAGTTAAGACCTAAACCATTAGGCCAGAGTACGAGTCTACGACCTTAGCTATTAGGCCAGAGATAGTTAAGACATTAACCATTAGGCCAGAGTACGAGTCTAAGACCTTAGCTATTAGGCCAGAGTAAGAGTTAAGACCTCAACCAGTAGGCCAGATAATGAGTCTAAGACCTTAGCTATTAGGCCAGAGTACGAGTCTAAGACCTTAGCTATTAAGCCAGAATAAGAGTTAAGACCTTAACCAGTAGGCCAGAGTACAAGTCTAATACCTTAGCCATTAGGCCAGAGTACGAGTCTAAGACTTTAGCTATTAGGCCAGAGTAAGAGTTAAGACCTTAACCAGTAGGCCAGAGTACGAGTCTAAGACCTTAGCTATTATGCCAGAGTACGAGTTAAGACCATAGCTATTAGGCTAGAGTAAGAGTTAAGACCTTAGCCATTAGGCAATAGTACGAGTCTAAGACCTTAGCTATTAGGCCAGAGTAAGAGTTAAGACCTTAGCTATTAGGCCAGAGTAAGAGTTAAGACCTTAACCAGTAGGCCAGATTACGAGTCATAAACCTTAGCTATTAGGCCAGAGTAAGATTTAAGACCTTAACCTGTAGGCCATAGTACGAGTCTAAGACCTTAGCTATTAGGCCAGAGTAAGAGTTAAGACCTTAGCTATTAGGCCAGAGTAAGAGTTAAGACCTTAACCATTAGTCCATAGTACGAGTCTAAGACCTTAGCTATTAGGCCAGAGTAATAGTTAAGACCTTAGCTATTAGGCCAGAGGAAGAGTTAAGAGCTTAACCTGTAGGCGATAGTACGAGTCTAAGACCTTAGCTATTAGGCCAGAGTACGAGTCTAAGACCTTAGCTATTAGGCCAGAGTAAGAGTTACGAACTTAACCAGTAGGCCAGAGTACGAGTCTAAGACCTTAGGTATTAGGCCAGAGTACGAGTCTAAGACCGTAGCTACTAGGCTGAGTACGAGTCTAAGACCTTAGCTATTAGGCCAGAGTAAGAGTTAAGACCTTAACCATTAGGCCAAACTAAGAGTTAAGACCTTAACCTGTAGGCCATATTACGAGTTTAAGACCTCAGCTATTAGGCCAGAGTAAGATTTAAGACCTTAACCATTAGGCCAGAGTACGAGTCTAAGACCTTAGCTATTATGCCAGAGTAAAAGTTAAGACCTTAGCTATTAGGCTAGAGTAAGAGTTAAGACCTTAACCATTAGGCCATAGTACTAGTCTAAGACCTTAGCTATTAGGCCAGAGTAAGAGCTAAGACCTTAGCTATTAGGCCAGAGTAAGAGTTAACACATGAATTAGTAGGCCAGAGTACGAGTCTAAGACCTTAGCTATTAGGCCAGAGTAAGAGTTAAGACCTTAACCATTAGGCCAGAGTACGAGTCTAGGACCTTAGCTATTAGGCCAGAGTAAGAGTTAAGACCTTAACCAGTAGGCCAGAGTACGAGTCTAAGACCTTAGCTATTAGGCCAGAGTAAGAGTTAAGACCTTAACCATTAGGCCAGAGTAAGAGTTAAGACCTTAACCATTAGGCCAGAGTACGAGTCTAAGACCTTAGCTATTAGGCCAGAGTACGAGTCTAAGACCTTAGCTATTAGGCCAGAGTAAGAGTTAAGACCTTAACCATTAGGCCAGAGTAGGAGTCTAAGACCTTAGCTATTAGGCCAGAGTAAGAGTTAAGACCTTAACCAGTAGGCCAGAGTAGGAGTCTAAGACCTTAGCTATTAGGCCAGAGTAAGAGTTAAGACCTTAACCAGTAGGCCAGAGTACGAGTCTAAGACCTTAGCTATTAGGCCAGAGTAAGAGTTAAGACCTTAACCATTAGGCCAGAGTACAAGTCTAAGACCTTAGCTATTAGGCCAGAGTAAGAGTTAAGACCTTAACCATTAGGCCAGAGTACGAGTCTAAGACCTTAGCTATTAGGCCAGAGTAAGAGTTAAGACCTTAACCAGTAGACCAGAGTCCGAGTATAAGACCTTAGCTATTAGGCCAGAGTAAGAGTTAAGACCTTAACCATTAGGCCAGAGTACGGGTCTAAGAACTTAGCTATTAGGCAAGAGTATGAGTCTAAGACCTTAGCTATTAGGCCAGAGTAAGAGTTAAGACCTTAACCATTAGGCCAGAGTATGAGTTAAAGACCTTAGCTATTAGGCCAGAGTAAGAGTTAAGACCTTAGCTATTATGCCAGAGTACGAGTTAAGACCATAGCTATTAGGCCAGAGTAAGAGTTAAGACCTTAGCCATTAGGCAATAGTACGAGTCTAAGACCTTAGCTATTAGGCCAGAGTAAGAGTTAAGACCTTAGCTATTAGGCCAGAGTAAGAGTTAAGACCTTAACCAGTAGGCCAGATTACGAGTCATAAACCTTAGCTATTAGGCCAGAGTAAGATTTAAGACCTTAACCTGTAGGCCATAGTACGAGTCTAAGACCTTAGCTATTAGGCCAGAGTAAGAGTTAAGACCTTAGCTATTAGGCCAGAGTAAGAGTTAAGACCTGAACCATTAGTCCAGAGTAAGAGTTAAGAGCTTAACCTGTAGGCGATAGTACGAGTCTAAGACCTTAGCTATTAGGCCAGAGTAAGACTTAAGACCTTAACCATTAGGCCACAATACGAGTCTAAGACCTTAGCTATTAGGCCAGAGTAAGAGTTCAGACCTTAACCATTAGGCCAGAGTACGAGTCTAAGACCTTAGCTATTAGGCCAGAGTAAGAGTTACGAACTTAACCAATAGGCCAGAGTACGAGTCTAAGACCTTAGGTATTAGGCCAGAGTACGAGTCTAAGACCTTAGCTACTAGGCCAGAGTACGAGTCTAAGACCTTAGCTATTAGGCCAGAGTAAGAGTTAAGACCTTAACCATTAGGCCAGAGTACGAGTCTAAGACCTTAGCTATTAGGCCAGAGATAGTTAAGACCTTAACCATTAGGCCAGAGTACGAGTCTAAGACCTTAGCTATTAGGCCAGAGTAAGAGTTAAGACCTCAACCATTAGGCCAGAGTACGAGTCTAAGACCTTAGCTATTAGGACAGAGTAAGAGTTAAGACCTTAACCAGTACGCCAGAGTACGAGTCTAAGACCTTAGCTATTAGGCCAGAGTAAGAGTTAAGACCTTAACCATTAGGCCAGAGTACGAGTCTAAGACCTTAGCTATTAGGCCAGAGATAGTTAAGACCTTAACCATTAGGCCAGAGTACGAGTCTAAGACCTTAGCTATTAGGCCAGAGTAAGAGTTAAGACCTCAACCAGTAGGCCAGAGTATGAGTCTAAGACCTTAGCTATTAGGCCAGAGTACGAGTCTAAGACCTTAGCTATTAAGCCAGAATAAGAGTTAAGACCTTAACCAGTAGGCCAGAGTACAAGTCTAATACCTTAGCCATTAGGCCAGAGTACGAGTCTAAGACTTTAGCTATTAGGCCAGAGTAAGAGTTAAGACCTTAACCAGTAGGCCAGAGTAAGAGTTAAGACCTTAGCTATTAGGCCAGAGTACGAGTCTAAGACCTTAGCTATTATGCCAGAGTACGAGTTAAGACCATAGCTATTAGGCCAGAGTAAGAGTTAAGACCTTAGCCATTAGGCAATAGTACGAGTCTAAGACCTTAGCTATTAGGCCAGAGTAAGAGTTAAGACCTTAGCTATTAGGCCAGAGTAAGAGTTAAGACCTTAACCAGTAGGCCAGATTACGAGTCATAAACCTTAGATATTAGGCCAGAGTAAGATTTAAGACCTTAACCTGTAGGCCATAGTACGAGTCTAAGACCTTAGCTATTAGGCCAGAGTAAGAGTTAAGACCTTAGCTATTAGGCCAGAGTAAGAGTTAAGACCTTAACCATTAGTCCAGAGTACGAATCTAAGACCTTAGCTATTAGGCCAGAGTAATAGTTAAGACCTTAGCTATTAGGCCAGAGTAAGAGTTAAGAGCTTAACCTGTAGGCGATAGTACGAGTCTAAGACCTTAGCTATTAGGCCAGAGTAAGACTTAAGACCTTAACCATTAGGCCACAATATGAGTCTAAGACCTTAGCTATTAGGCCAGAGTAAGAGTTCAGACCTTAACCATTAGGCCAGAGTACGAGTCTAAGACCTTAGCTATTAGGCCAGAGTACGAGTCTAAGACCTTAGCTATTAGGCCAGAGTAAGAGTTACGAACTTAACCAGTAGGCCAGAGTACGAGTCTAAGACCTTAGGTATTAGGCCAGAGTACGAGTCTAAGACCTTAGCTACTAGGCCAGAGTACGAGTCTAAGACCTTAGCTATTAGGCCAGAGTAAGAGTTAAGACCTTAACCATTAGGCCAAACTAAGAGTTAAGACCTTAACCTGTAGGCCATATTACGAGTCTAAGACCTCAGCTATTAGGCCAGAGTAAGATTTAAGACCTTAACCATTAGGCCAGAGTACGAGTCTTAAGACCTTACCTATTAGGCCAGAGTACGAGTCTAAGACCTTAGCTACTAGGCCAGAGTACGAGTCTAAGACCTTAATTAGTAGGCCAGAGTACGAGTCTAAGACCTTAGCTATTAGGCCAGAGTAAGAGTTAAGACCTTAACCATTAGGCCAGAGTACGAGTCTAAGACCTTAGCTATTAGGCCAGAGTAAGAGTTAAGACCTTAACCATTAGGCCAGAGTACGAGTCTAAGACCTTAGCTATTAGGCCAGAGATAGTTAAGACCTTAACCATTAGGCCAGAGTACGAGTCTAAGACCTTAGCTATTAGGCCAGAGTAAGAGTTAAGATCTCAACCAGTAAGCCAGAGTATGAGTCTAAGACCTTAGCTATTAGGCCAGAGTACGAGTCTAAGACCTTAGCTATTAACAAGAGTTAAGACCTTAAACAGTAGGCCAGAGTACAAGTCTAATACCTTAGCCATTGGCCAGAGTACGAGTCTAAGACCTTAGCTATTAGGCCAGAGTACGAGTCTAAGACTTTAGCTATTATGCCAGAGTAAGAGTTAAGACCTTAGCCATTAGGCCATAGTACGAGTCTAAGACCTTAGCTATTAGGCCAGAGTAAGAGTTAAGACCTTAGCTATTAGGCCAGAGTAAGAGTTAAGACATTAACCAGTAGGCCAGATTACGAGTCTAAGACCTTAGCTATTAGGCCAGAGATAGTTAAGACATTAACCATTAGGCCAGAGTACGAGTCTAAGACCTTAGCTATTATGCCAGAGTACGAGTTAAGACCATAGCTATTAGGCCAGAGTAAGAGTTAAGACTTTAGCCATTAGGCAATAGTACGAGTCTAAGACCTTAGCTATTAGGCCAGAGTAAGAGTTAAGACCTTAGCTATTAGGCCAGAGTAAGAGTTAAGACCTTAACCAGTAGGCCAGATTACGAGTCATAAACCTTAGATATTAGGCCAGAGTAAGATTTAAGACCTTAACCTGTAGGCCATAGTACGAGTCTAAGACCTTAGCTATTAGGCCAGAGTAAGAGTTAAGACCTTAGCTATTAGGCCAGAGTAAGAGTTAAGACCTTAACCATTAGTCCAGAGTACGAATCTAAGACCTTAGCTATTATGCCAGAGTACGAGTTAAGACCATAGCTATTAGGCCAGAGTAAGAGTTAAGACCTTAGCCATTAGGCAATAGTACGAGTCTAAGACCTTAGCTATTAGGCCAGAGTAAGAGTTAAGACCTTAGCTATTAGGCCAGAGTAAGAGTTAAGACCTTAACCAGTAGGCCAGATTACGAGTCATAAACCTTAGATATTAGGCCAGAGTAAGATTTAAGACCTTAACCTGTAGGCCATAGTACGAGTCTAAGACCTTAGCTATTAGGCCAGAGTAAGAGTTAAGACCTTAGCTATTAGGCCAGAGTAAGAGTTAAGACCTTAACCATTAGTCCAGAGTACGAATCTAAGACCTTAGCTATTAGGCCAGAGTAATAGTTAAGACCTTAGCTATTAGGCCAGAGTAAGAGTTAAGAGCTTAACCTGTAGGCGATAGTACGAGTCTAAGACCTTAGCTATTAGGCCAGAGTAAGACTTAAGACCTTAACCATTAGGCCACAATATGAGACTAAGACCTTAGCTATTAGGCCAGAGTAAGAGTTCAGACCTTAACCATTAGGCCAGAGTACGAGTCTAAGACCTTAGCTATTAGGCCAGAGTACGAGTCTAAGACCTTAGCTATTAGGCCAGAGTAAGAGTTACGAACTTAACCAGTAGGCCAGAGTACGAGTCTAAGACCTTAGGTATTAGGCCAGAGTACGAGTCTAAGACCTTAGCTACTAGGCCAGAGTACGAGTCTAAGACCTTAGCTATTAGGCCAGAGTAAGAGTTAAGACCTTAACCATTAGGCCAAACTAAGAGTTAAGACCTTAACCTGTAGGCCATATTACGAGTCTAAGACCTCAGCTATTAGGCCAGAGTAAGATTTAAGACCTTAACCATTAGGCCAGAGTACGAGTCTTAAGACCTTACCTATTAGGCCAGAGTACGAGTCTAAGACCTTAGCTACTAGGCCAGAGTACGAGTCTAAGACCTTAATTAGTAGGCCAGAGTACGAGTCTAAGACCTTAGCTATTAGGCCAGAGTAAGAGTTAAGACCTTAACCATTAGGCCAGAGTACGAGTCTAAGACCTTAGCTATTAGGCCAGAGTAAGAGTTAAGACCTTAACCATTAGGCCAGAGTACGAGTCTAAGACCTTAGCTATTAGGCCAGAGATAGTTAAGACCTTAACCATTAGGCCAGAGTACGAGTCTAAGACCTTAGCTATTAGGCCAGAGTAAGAGTTAAGACATTAACCAGTAGGCCAGATTACGAGTCTAAGACCTTAGCTATTAGGCCTGAGTAAGAGTTAAGACCTTAACCATTAGGCCAGAGTACGAGTCTAAGACCTTCGCTATTAGGACAGAGTAAGAGTTAAGACCTTAACCAGTACGCCAGAGTACGAGTCTAAGACCTTAGCTATTAGGCCAGAGTAAGAGTTAAGACCTTAACCATTAGGCCAGAGTACGAGTCTAAGACCTTAGCTATTAGGCCAGAGATAGTTAAGACATTAACCATTAGGCCAGAGTACGAGTCTAAGACCTTAGCTATTAGGCCAGAGTAAGAGTTAAGACCTCAACCAGTAGGCCAGAGTATGAGTCTAAGACCTTAGCTATTAGGCCAGAGTACGAGTCTAAGACCTTCGCTATTAAGCCAGAATAAGAGTTAAGACCTTAACCAGTAGGCCAGAGTACAAGTCTAATACCTTAGCCATTAGGCCAGAGTACGAGTCTAAGACTTTAGCTATTAGGCCAGAGTAAGAGTTAAGACCTTAACCAGTAGGCCAGAGTATGAGTCTAAGACCTTAGCTATTATGCCAGAGTACGAGTTAAGACCATAGCTATTAGGCCAGAGTAAGAGTTAAGACCTTAGCCATTAGGCAATAGTACGAGTCTAAGACCTTAGCTATTAGGCCAGAGTAAGAGTTAAGACCTTAGCTATTAGGCCAGAGTAAGAGTTAAGACCTTAACCAGTAGGCCAGATTACGAGTCATAAACCTTAGCTATTAGGCCAGAGTAAGATTTAAGACCTTAACCTGTAGGCCATAGTACGAGTCTAAGACCTTAGCTATTAGGCCAGAGTAAGAGTTAAGACCTTAGCTATTAGGCCAGAGTAAGAGTTAAGACCTTAACCATTAGTCCAGAGTACGAGTCTAAGACCTTAGCTATTAGGCCAGAGTAATAGTTAAGACCTTAGCTATTAGGCCAGAGGAAGAGTTAAGAGCTTAACCTGTAGGCGATAGTACGAGTCTAAGACCTTAGCTATTAGGCCAGAGTACGAGTCTAAGACCTTAGCTATTAGGCCAGAGTAAGAGTTACGAACTTAACCAGTAGGCCAGAGTACGAGTCTAAGACCTTAGGTATTAGGCCAGAGTACGAGTCTAAGACCGTAGCTACTAGGCCAGAGTACGAGTCTAAGACCTTAGCTATTAGGCCAGAGTAAGAGTTAAGACCTTAACCATTAGGCCAAACTAAGAGTTAAGACCTTAACCTGTAGGCCATATTACGAGTTTAAGACCTCAGCTATTAGGCCAGAGTAAGATTTAAGACCTTAACCATTAGGCCAGAGTACGAGTCTAAGACCTTAGCTATTATGCCAGAGTAAAAGTTAAGACCTTAGCTATTAGGCTAGAGTAAGAGTTAAGACCTTAACCATTAGGCCATAGTACTAGTCTAAGACCTTAGCTATTAGGCCAGAGTAAGAGCTAAGACCTTAGCTATTAGGCCAGAGTAAGAGTTAACACCTTAATTAGTAGGCCAGAGTACGAGTCTAAGACCTTAGCTATTAGGCCAGAGTAAGAGTTAAGACCTTAACCATTAGGCCAGAGTACGAGTCTAGGACCTTAGCTATTAGGCCAGAGTAAGAGTTAAGACCTTAACCAGTAGGCCAGAGTACGAGTCTAAGACCTTAGCTATTAGGCCAGAGTAAGAGTTAAGACCTTAACCATTAGGCCAGAGTAAGAGTTAAGACCTTAACCATTAGGCCAGAGTACGAGTCTAAGACCTTAGCTATTAGGCCAGAGTACGAGTCTAAGACCTTAGCTATTAGGCCAGAGTAAGAGTTAAGACCTTAACCATTAGGCCGGAGTAGGAGTCTAAGACCTTAGCTATTAGGCCAGAGTAAGAGTTAAGACCTTAACCAGTAGGCCAGAGTAGGAGTCTAAGACCTTAGCTATTAGGCCAGAGTAAGAGTTAAGACCTTAACCAGTAGGCCAGAGTACGAGTCTAAGACCTTAGCTATTAGGCCAGAGTAAGAGTTAAGACCTTAGCTATTAGGCCAGAGTAAGAGTTAAGAGCTTAGCCATTAGGCAATAGTACGAGTCTAAGACCTTAGCTATTAGGCCAGAGTAAGAGTTAAGACCTTAGCTATTAGGCCAGAGTAAGAGTTAAGACCTTAACCATTAGTCCAGAGTACGAGTCTAAGACCTTAGCTATTAGGCCAGAGTAATAGTTAAGACCTTAGCTATTAGGCCAGAGTAAGAGTTAAGAGCTTAACCTGTAGGCGATAGTACGAGTCTAAGACCTTAGCTATTAGGCCAGAGTAAGACTTAAGACCTTAACCATTAGGCCACAATACGAGTCTAAGACCTTAGCTATTAGGCCAGAGTAATAGTTAAGACCTTAGCTATTAGGCCAGAGTAAGAGTTAAGAGCTTAACCTGTAGGCGATAGTACGAGTCTAAGACCTTAGCTAATATTCCAGAGTAAGAGTTAAGACCTTAACCATTAGGCCAGAGTACGAGTCTAAGACCTTAGCTATAAGGCCAGAGTAAGAGTTAATACCTTATCCATTAGGCCAGAGTACGAGTCTAAGACCTTAGCTATTAGGCCAGAGTAAGAGTTAAGACCTTAGCTATTAAGCCAGAGTAAGAGTTAAGACCTTAACCAGTAGGCCGGAGTACGAGTCTAAGACCTTAGCTATTAGGCCAGAGTAAGAGTTAAGACCTTAACCAGTAGGCCAGAGTAAGAGTTAAAACCTTAATCATTAGGCCAGAGCACGAGTCTAAGACCTTAGCTATTAGGCCAGAGTAAGAGTTAAGACCTTAGCTATTAGGCCAGAGTAAGAGTTAAGACCTTAACCAGTAGGCCAGAGTATGAGTCTAAGACCTTAGCTATTAGGCCAGAGTAAGAGTTAAGACCTTAAACTGTAGGCCATAGTACGAGTTTAAGACCTTAGCTATTAGGCCAGAGTAAGAGTTAAGACCTTAGCTATTAGGCCAGAGTATGAGTTAAGACCTTAACTATTAGGCCAGAGTAAAAGTTAAGAGCTTAACCTGTAGGCGATAGTACGAGTCTAAGACCTTAGCTATTATTCCAGAGTAAGAGTTAAGACCTTAACCATTAGGCCAGAGTATGAGTCTAAGACCTTAGCTATTAGGCCAGAGTAAGAGTTAAGACTTCAACCATTAGGCCAGAGTACGAGTCTAAGACCTTAGCTATTAGGCCAGAGTAAGAGTTAAGACCTTAACCAGTAGGCCAGAGTACGAGTCTAAGACCTTAGCTATTAGGCCAGAGTACGAGTCTAAGACCTTAGCTATTAGGCCAGAGTAAGAGTTACAACCTTAACCAGTAGGCCAGAGTACGAGTCATAAACCTTAGCTATTAGGCCAGAGTAAGATTTAAGACCTTAACCTGTAGGCCATAGTACGAGTCTAAGACCTTAGCTATTAGGCCAGAGTAAGAGTTAAGACCTTAGCTATTAGGCCAGAGTAAGAGTTAAGACCTTAACCATTAGTCCAGAGTACGAATCTAAGACCTTAGCTATTAGGCCAGAGTAATAGTTAAGACCTTAGCTATTAGGCCAGAGTAAGAGTTAAGAGCTTAACCTGTAGGCGATAGTGCGAGTCTAAGACCTTAGCTATTAGGCCAGAGTAAGACTTAAGACCTTAACCATTAGGCCACAATATGAGTCTAAGACCTTAGCTATTAGGCCAGAGTAAGAGTTCAGACCTTAACCATTAGGCCAGAGTATGAGTCTAAGACCTTAGCTATTAGGCCAGAGTACGAGTCTAAGACCTTAGCTATTAGGCCAGAGTAAGAGTTACGAACTTAACCAGTAGGCCAGAGTACGAGTCTAAGACCTTAGGTATTAGGCCAGAGTACGAGTCTAAGACCTTAGCTACTAGGCCAGAGTACGAGTCTAAGACCTTAGCTATTAGGCCAGAGTAAGAGTTAAGACCTTAACCATTAGGCCAAACTAAGAGTTAAGACCTTAACCTGTAGGCCATATTACGAGTCTAAGACCTCAGCTATTAGGCCAGAGTAAGATTTAAGACCTTAACCATTAGGCCAGAGTACGAGTCTTAAGACCTTACCTATTAGGCCAGAGTACGAGTCTAAGACCTTAGCTACTAGGCCAGAGTACGAGTCTAAGACCTTAATTAGTAGGCCAGAGTACGAGTCTAAGACCTTAGCTATTAGGCCAGAGTAAGAGTTAAGACCTTAACCATTAGGCCAGAGTACGAGTTTAAGACCTTAGCTATTAGGCCAGAGTAAGAGTTAAGACCTTAACCATTAGGCCAGAGTACGAGTCTAAGACCTTAGCTATTAGGCCAGAGATAGTTAAGACCTTAACCATTAGGCCAGAGTACGAGTCTAAGACCTTAGCTATTAGGCCAGAGTAAGAGTTAAGATCTCAACCAGTAGGCCAGAGTATGAGTCTAAGACCTTAGCTATTAGGCCAGAGTACGAGTCTAAGACCTTAGCTATTAACAAGAGTTAAGACCTTAAACAATAGGCCAGAGTACAAGTCTAATACCTTAGCCATTGGCCAGAGTACGAGTCTAAGACCTTAGCTATTAGGCCAGAGTACGAGTCTAAGACTTTAGCTATTATGCCAGAGTAAGAGTTAAGACCTTAGCCATTAGGCCATAGTACGAGTCTAAGACCTTAGCTATTAGGCCAGAGTAAGAGTTAAGACCTTAGCTATTAGGCCAGAGTAAGAGTTAAGACATCAACCAGTAGGCCAGATTACGAGTCATAAAACTTAGCTATAAGGCCAGAGTAAGATTTAAGACCTTAACCTGTAGTCCATAGTACGAGTCTAAGACCTTAGCTATTAGGCCAGAGTAAGAGTTAAGACCTTAGCTATTAGGCCAGACTAAGAGTTAAGACCTTAACCATTAGTCCAGAGTACGAGTCTAAGACCTTAGCTATTAGGCCAGAGTAATAGTTAAGACCTTAGCTATTAGGCCAGAGTAAGAGTTAAGAGCTTAACCTGTAGGCGATAGTACGAGTCTAAGACCTTAGCTATAAGGCCAGAGTAAGACTTAAGACCTTAACCATTAGGCCACAATACGAGTCTAAGACCTTAGCTATTAGGCCAGAGTAATAGTTAAGACCTTAGCTATTAGGCCAGAGTAAGAGTTAAGAGCTTAACCTGTAGGCGATAGTACGAGTCTAAGACCTTAGCTAATATTCCAGAGTAAGAGTTAAGACCTTAACCATTAGGCCAGAGTACGAGTCTAAGACCTTAGCTATTAGGCCAGAGTAAGAGTTAAGACCTTATCCATTAGGCCAGAGTACGAGTCTAAGACCTTAGCTATTAGGCCAGAGTAAGAGTTAAGACCTTAGCTATTAAGCCAGAGTAAGAGTTAAGACCTTAACCAGTAGGCCGGAGTACGAGTCTAAGACCTTAGCTATTAGGCCAGAGTAAGAGTTACGACCTTAACCAGTAGGCCAGAGTACGAGTCTAAGACCTTAGCTATTAGTCCAGAGTACGAGTCTAAGACCTTAGCTACTAGGCCAGAGTACGAGTCTAAGACCTTAGCTATTAGGCCAGAGTAAGAGTTAAGACCTTAACCATTAGGCCAAACTAAGAGTTAAGACCTTAACCATTAGGCCAGAGTACGAGTCTAAGACCTTAGCTATTAGGCCAGAGTAAGAGTTAAGACCTTAACCATTAGGCCAGAGTACGAGTCTAAGACCTTAGCTATTAGGCCAGAGTAAGAGTTAAGACCTTAACCAGTAGGCCAGAGTACGAGCCTAAGACCTTAACTCTTACTCTGGCCTAATAGCTAAGGTCTTAGGCTCGTACTCTGGCCTACTGGTTAAGGTCTTAACTCTTACTCTGGCCTAATAGCTAAGGTCTTAGGCTCGTACTCTGGCCTACTGGTTAAGGTCTTAACTCTTACTCTGGCCTAATAGCTAAGACCTTAACCAGTAGGCCAGAGTATGAGTCTAAGACCTTAGCTATTAGGCCAGAGTAAGAGTTAAGACCTTAACCATTAGGCCAGAGTACGAGTCTAAGACCTTAGCTATTAGGCCAGAGTAAGAGTTAAGACCTTAACCAGTAGGCCAGAGTACGAGTCTAAGACCTTAGCTATTAGGCCAGAGTAAGAGTTAAGACCTTAACCAGTAGGCCAGAGTACGAGTCTAAGACCTTAGCTATTAGGCCAGAGTAAGAGTTAAGACCTTAACCATTAGGCCAGAGTACGAGTCTAAGACCTTAGCTATTAGGCCAGAGTAAGAGTTAAGACCTCACCCAGTAGGCCAGAGTATGAGTCTAAGACCTTAGCTATTAGGCCAGAGTATGAGTCTAAGACCTTAGCTATTAAGCCAGAATAAGAGTTAAGACCTTAACCAGTAGGCCAGAGTACAAGTCTAAGACCTTAGCCATTAGGCCAGAGTACGAGTCTAAGACCTTAGCTATTAGGCCAGAGTACGAGTCTAAGACTTTAGCTATTAGGCCAGAGTAAGAGTTAAGACCTTAACCAGTAGGCCAGAGTAAGAGTCAAGAACTTAGCCATTAGGCCATAGTACGAGTCTGAGACCTTAGCTATTAGGCCAGAGTAAGAGTTAAGACCTTAGCTATTAGGCCAGAGTAAGAGTTAAGACCTTAACCAGTAGGCCAGAGTAAGAGTTAAGACCTTAGCTATTAGGACAGAGTAAGAGTTAAGACCTTAACCATTAGTCCAGAGTACGAGTCTAAGACCTTAGCTATTAGGCCAGAGTAATAGTTAAGACCTTAGCTATTAGGCCAGAGTACGAGTCTAAGACCTTAGCTATTAGGCCAGAGTACGAGTCTAAGACCTTAGCTATTAGGCCAGAGTAAGAGTTACGACCTTAACCAGTAGGCCAGAGTAAGAGTTAAGACCTTAACCAGAAGGCCAGAGTATGAGTTAAAGACCTTAGCTATTAGGCCAGAGTAAGAGTTAAGACCTTAGCTATTAGGCCGGAGTAAGAGTTAAGACCTTAACCATTAGGCCAGAGCACGATTCTAAGACCTCATATATTAGGCCAGAGTAAGAGTTAAGACCTTAACCATTAGGCCAGAGTACGATTCTAAGACCTTAGCTATTAGGCCAGAGTAAGAGTTAAGACCTTAACCATTAGGCCAGAGTACGAGTCTAAGACCTTAGCTATTAGGCCAGAGTACGAGTCTAAGACCTTAGCTATTAGGCCAGAGTAAGAGTTAAGACCTTAACCATTAGGCCGGAGTAGGAGTCTAAGACCTTAGCTATTAGGCCAGAGTAAGAGTTAAGACCTTAACCAGTAGGCCAGAGTAGGAGTCTAAGACCTTAGCTATTAGGCCAGAGTAAGAGTTAAGACCTTAACCAGTAGGCCAGAGTACGAGTCTAAGACCTTAGCTATTAGGCCAGAGTAAGAGTTAAGACCTTAGCTATTAGGCCAGAGTAAGAGTTAAGAGCTTAGCCATTAGGCAATAGTACGAGTCTAAGACCTTAGCTATTAGGCCAGAGTAAGAGTTAAGACCTTAGCTATTAGGCCAGAGTAAGAGTTAAGACCTTAACCATTAGTCCAGAGTACGAGTCTAAGACCTTAGCTATTAGGCCAGAGTAATAGTTAAGACCTTAGCTATTAGGCCAGAGTAAGAGTTAAGAGCTTAACCTGTAGGCGATAGTACGAGTCTAAGACCTTAGCTATTAGGCCAGAGTAAGACTTAAGACCTTAACCATTAGGCCACAATACGAGTCTAAGACCTTAGCTATTAGGCCAGAGTAATAGTTAAGACCTTAGCTATTAGGCCAGAGTAAGAGTTAAGAGCTTAACCTGTAGGCGATAGTACGAGTCTAAGACCTTAGCTAATATTCCAGAGTAAGAGTTAAGACCTTAACCATTAGGCCAGAGTACGAGTCTAAGACCTTAGCTATTAGGCCAGAGTAAGAGTTAATACCTTATCCATTAGGCCAGAGTACGAGTCTAAGACCTTAGCTATTAGGCCAGAGTAAGAGTTAAGACCTTAGCTATTAAGCCAGAGTAAGAGTTAAGACCTTAACCAGTAGGCCGGAGTACGAGTCTAAGACCTTAGCTATTAGGCCAGAGTAAGAGTTAAGACCTTAACCAGTAGGCCAGAGTAAGAGTTAAAACCTTAATCATTAGGCCAGAGCACGAGTCTAAGACCTTAGCTATTAGGCCAGAGTAAGAGTTAAGACCTTAGCTATTAGGCCAGAGTAAGAGTTAAGACCTTAACCAGTAGGCCAGAGTATGAGTCTAAGACCTTAGCTATTAGGCCAGAGTAAGAGTTAAGACCTTAAACTGTAGGCCATAGTACGAGTTTAAGACCTTAGCTATTAGGCCAGAGTAAGAGTTAAGACCTTAGCTATTAGGCCAGAGTATGAGTTAAGACCTTAACTATTAGGCCAGAGTAAAAGTTAAGAGCTTAACCTGTAGGCGATAGTACGAGTCTAAGACCTTAGCTATTATTCCAGAGTAAGAGTTAAGACCTTAACCATTAGGCCAGAGTATGAGTCTAAGACCTTAGCTATTAGGCCAGAGTAAGAGTTAAGACTTCAACCATTAGGCCAGAGTACGAGTCTAAGACCTTAGCTATTAGGCCAGAGTAAGAGTTAAGACCTTAACCAGTAGGCCAGAGTACGAGTCTAAGACCTTAGCTATTAGGCCAGAGTACGAGTCTAAGACCTTAGCTATTAGGCCAGAGTAAGAGTTACAACCTTAACCAGTAGGCCAGAGTACGAGTCATAAACCTTAGCTATTAGGCCAGAGTAAGATTTAAGACCTTAACCTGTAGGCCATAGTACGAGTCTAAGACCTTAGCTATTAGGCCAGAGTAAGAGTTAAGACCTTAGCTATTAGGCCAGAGTAAGAGTTAAGACCTTAACCATTAGTCCAGAGTACGAATCTAAGACCTTAGCTATTAGGCCAGAGTAATAGTTAAGACCTTAGCTATTAGGCCAGAGTAAGAGTTAAGAGCTTAACCTGTAGGCGATAGTGCGAGTCTAAGACCTTAGCTATTAGGCCAGAGTAAGACTTAAGACCTTAACCATTAGGCCACAATATGAGTCTAAGACCTTAGCTATTAGGCCAGAGTAAGAGTTCAGACCTTAACCATTAGGCCAGAGTATGAGTCTAAGACCTTAGCTATTAGGCCAGAGTACGAGTCTAAGACCTTAGCTATTAGGCCAGAGTAAGAGTTACGAACTTAACCAGTAGGCCAGAGTACGAGTCTAAGACCTTAGGTATTAGGCCAGAGTACGAGTCTAAGACCTTAGCTACTAGGCCAGAGTACGAGTCTAAGACCTTAGCTATTAGGCCAGAGTAAGAGTTAAGACCTTAACCATTAGGCCAAACTAAGAGTTAAGACCTTAACCTGTAGGCCATATTACGAGTCTAAGACCTCAGCTATTAGGCCAGAGTAAGATTTAAGACCTTAACCATTAGGCCAGAGTACGAGTCTTAAGACCTTACCTATTAGGCCAGAGTACGAGTCTAAGACCTTAGCTACTAGGCCAGAGTACGAGTCTAAGACCTTAATTAGTAGGCCAGAGTACGAGTCTAAGACCTTAGCTATTAGGCCAGAGTAAGAGTTAAGACCTTAACCATTAGGCCAGAGTACGAGTTTAAGACCTTAGCTATTAGGCCAGAGTAAGAGTTAAGACCTTAACCATTAGGCCAGAGTACGAGTCTAAGACCTTAGCTATTAGGCCAGAGATAGTTAAGACCTTAACCATTAGGCCAGAGTACGAGTCTAAGACCTTAGCTATTAGGCCAGAGTAAGAGTTAAGATCTCAACCAGTAGGCCAGAGTATGAGTCTAAGACCTTAGCTATTAGGCCAGAGTACGAGTCTAAGACCTTAGCTATTAACAAGAGTTAAGACCTTAAACAATAGGCCAGAGTACAAGTCTAATACCTTAGCCATTGGCCAGAGTACGAGTCTAAGACCTTAGCTATTAGGCCAGAGTACGAGTCTAAGACTTTAGCTATTATGCCAGAGTAAGAGTTAAGACCTTAGCCATTAGGCCATAGTACGAGTCTAAGACCTTAGCTATTAGGCCAGAGTAAGAGTTAAGACCTTAGCTATTAGGCCAGAGTAAGAGTTAAGACATCAACCAGTAGGCCAGATTACGAGTCATAAAACTTAGCTATAAGGCCAGAGTAAGATTTAAGACCTTAACCTGTAGTCCATAGTACGAGTCTAAGACCTTAGCTATTAGGCCAGAGTAAGAGTTAAGACCTTAGCTATTAGGCCAGACTAAGAGTTAAGACCTTAACCATTAGTCCAGAGTACGAGTCTAAGACCTTAGCTATTAGGCCAGAGTAATAGTTAAGACCTTAGCTATTAGGCCAGAGTAAGAGTTAAGAGCTTAACCTGTAGGCGATAGTACGAGTCTAAGACCTTAGCTATAAGGCCAGAGTAAGACTTAAGACCTTAACCATTAGGCCACAATACGAGTCTAAGACCTTAGCTATTAGGCCAGAGTAATAGTTAAGACCTTAGCTATTAGGCCAGAGTAAGAGTTAAGAGCTTAACCTGTAGGCGATAGTACGAGTCTAAGACCTTAGCTAATATTCCAGAGTAAGAGTTAAGACCTTAACCATTAGGCCAGAGTACGAGTCTAAGACCTTAGCTATTAGGCCAGAGTAAGAGTTAAGACCTTATCCATTAGGCCAGAGTACGAGTCTAAGACCTTAGCTATTAGGCCAGAGTAAGAGTTAAGACCTTAGCTATTAAGCCAGAGTAAGAGTTAAGACCTTAACCAGTAGGCCGGAGTACGAGTCTAAGACCTTAGCTATTAGGCCAGAGTAAGAGTTACGACCTTAACCAGTAGGCCAGAGTACGAGTCTAAGACCTTAGCTATTAGTCCAGAGTACGAGTCTAAGACCTTAGCTACTAGGCCAGAGTACGAGTCTAAGACCTTAGCTATTAGGCCAGAGTAAGAGTTAAGACCTTAACCATTAGGCCAAACTAAGAGTTAAGACCTTAACCATTAGGCCAGAGTACGAGTCTAAGACCTTAGCTATTAGGCCAGAGTAAGAGTTAAGACCTTAACCATTAGGCCAGAGTACGAGTCTAAGACCTTAGCTATTAGGCCAGAGTAAGAGTTAAGACCTTAACCAGTAGGCCAGAGTACGAGCCTAAGACCTTAACTCTTACTCTGGCCTAATAGCTAAGGTCTTAGGCTCGTACTCTGGCCTACTGGTTAAGGTCTTAACTCTTACTCTGGCCTAATAGCTAAGGTCTTAGGCTCGTACTCTGGCCTACTGGTTAAGGTCTTAACTCTTACTCTGGCCTAATAGCTAAGACCTTAACCAGTAGGCCAGAGTATGAGTCTAAGACCTTAGCTATTAGGCCAGAGTAAGAGTTAAGACCTTAACCATTAGGCCAGAGTACGAGTCTAAGACCTTAGCTATTAGGCCAGAGTAAGAGTTAAGACCTTAACCAGTAGGCCAGAGTACGAGTCTAAGACCTTAGCTATTAGGCCAGAGTAAGAGTTAAGACCTTAACCAGTAGGCCAGAGTACGAGTCTAAGACCTTAGCTATTAGGCCAGAGTAAGAGTTAAGACCTTAACCATTAGGCCAGAGTACGAGTCTAAGACCTTAGCTATTAGGCCAGAGTAAGAGTTAAGACCTCACCCAGTAGGCCAGAGTATGAGTCTAAGACCTTAGCTATTAGGCCAGAGTATGAGTCTAAGACCTTAGCTATTAAGCCAGAATAAGAGTTAAGACCTTAACCAGTAGGCCAGAGTACAAGTCTAAGACCTTAGCCATTAGGCCAGAGTACGAGTCTAAGACCTTAGCTATTAGGCCAGAGTACGAGTCTAAGACTTTAGCTATTAGGCCAGAGTAAGAGTTAAGACCTTAACCAGTAGGCCAGAGTAAGAGTCAAGAACTTAGCCATTAGGCCATAGTACGAGTCTGAGACCTTAGCTATTAGGCCAGAGTAAGAGTTAAGACCTTAGCTATTAGGCCAGAGTAAGAGTTAAGACCTTAACCAGTAGGCCAGAGTAAGAGTTAAGACCTTAGCTATTAGGACAGAGTAAGAGTTAAGACCTTAACCATTAGTCCAGAGTACGAGTCTAAGACCTTAGCTATTAGGCCAGAGTAATAGTTAAGACCTTAGCTATTAGGCCAGAGTACGAGTCTAAGACCTTAGCTATTAGGCCAGAGTACGAGTCTAAGACCTTAGCTATTAGGCCAGAGTAAGAGTTACGACCTTAACCAGTAGGCCAGAGTAAGAGTTAAGACCTTAACCAGAAGGCCAGAGTATGAGTTAAAGACCTTAGCTATTAGGCCAGAGTAAGAGTTAAGACCTTAGCTATTAGGCCGGAGTAAGAGTTAAGACCTTAACCATTAGGCCAGAGCACGATTCTAAGACCTCATATATTAGGCCAGAGTAAGAGTTAAGACCTTAACCATTAGGCCAGAGTACGATTCTAAGACCTTAGCTATTAGGCCAGAGTAAGAGTTAAGACCTTAACCATTAGGCCAGAGTACGAGTCTAAGACCTTAACCAGTAGGCCAGAGTAAGAGTTAAGACCTTAACCATTAGGCCAGAGCACGAGTCTAAGACCTTAGCTATTAGGCCAGAGTAAGAGTTATGACCTTAACCATTAGGCCAGAGTACGAGTCTAAGACCTTAGCTATTAGGCCAGAGTAAGAGTTAAGACCTTAGCTATTAGGCCAGAGTAAGAGTTAGACCTTAACCATTAGGCCATAGTACGAGTCTAAGACCTTAGCTATTAGGCCAGAGTAAGAGTTAAGACCTTAGCTATTAGGCCAGAGTAAGAGTTAAGACCTTAACCAGTAGGCCAGAGTACGAGTCTAAGACCTTAGCTATTAGGCCAGAGTAAGAGTTAAGACCTTAACCTGTAGGCCATAGTACGACTCTAAGACCTTAGCTATTAGGCCAGAGTAAGAGTTAAGACCTTAGCTATTAGGCCAGAGTAAGAGTTAAGGCCTTAACCATTAGGCCAGAGTACGAGTCTAAGACCTTAGCTTTTAGGCCAGAGTAATAGTTAAGACCTTAGCTATTAGGCCAGAGTAAGAGTTAAGAGCTTATCCTGTAGGCGATAGTACAAGTCTAAGACCTTAGCTATTATTCCAGAGTAAGAGTTAAGACCTTAACCATTAGGCCAGAGTATGGGTCTAAGACCTTAACCATTAGGCCAGACTAAGAGTTAAGACAATAACCTGCAGGCCATAGTACGAGTCTAAGACCTTAGCTATTAGGCCAGAGTAAGAGTTGAGACCTTAGCTATTAGGCCAGCGTACGAGTTAAGACCTTAACCATTAGGCCAGAGTACGAGTCTAAGACCTTAGCTATTAGACCAGAGTAATAGTTAAGACCTTAGCTATTAGGCCAGAGTAAGAGTTAAGAGCTTAACCTGTAGGCGATAGTACGAGTCTAAGACCTTAGCTAATATTCCAGAGTAAGAGTTAAGACCTTAACCATTAGGCCAGAGTACAAGTCTAAGACCTTAGCTATTAGGCCAGAGTAAGAGTTAGGACCTTATCCATTAGGCCAGAGACCAACGCTAAGACCTTAGCTATTAGGCCAGAGTAAGAGTTAAGACCTTAGCTATTAGGCCAGAGTAAGAGTTAAGACCTTAACTATTAGGCCAGAGTAAAAGTTAAGAGCTTAACCTGTAGGCGATAGTACGAGTCTAAGACCTTAGCTATTATTCCAGAGTAAGTGTTAAGACCTTAACCATTAGGCCAGAGTACGAGTCTAAGACCTTAGCTATTAGGCCAGAGTAAGAGTTACAACCTTAACCAGTAGGCCAGAGTACGAGTCTAAGACCTTAGCTATTAGGCCAGAGTACGAGTCTAAGACCTTAGCTATTAGGCCAGAGTAAGAGTTACAACCTTAACCAGTAGGCCAGAGTACGAGTCTAAGACCTTAGCTATTAGGCCAGAGTACGAGTCTAAGACCTTAGCTATTTGGCCTGAGTACGAGTCTAAGACCTTAGCTATTAGGCCAGAGTAAGAGTTAAGACCTTAGCTATTAGGCCAGAATAAGAGTTAAGACCTTAACCATTTGGCCAGAGTACGTGTCTAAGACCTTAGCTATTAGGCCAGAGTAAGAGTTAAGACCTTAACCAGTAGGCCAGAGTAAGAGTTAAGACCTTAACCATTAGGCCAGAGCACGAGTCTAAGACCTTAGCTATTAGGCCAGAGTAAGAGTTAAGACCTTAACCATTAGGCCAGAGTATGAGTCTAAGACCTTAGCTATTAGGCCAGAGTAAGAGTTAAGACCTTATCTATTAGGCCAGAGTAAGAGTTAAGACCTTAACCATTAGGCCATAGTACGAATCTAAGACCTTAGCTATTAGGCCAGAGTAAGAGTTAAGACCTTAACCAGTAGGCCAGAGTACGAGTCTAAGACCTTAGCTATTAGGCCAGAGTAAGAGTTAAGACCTTAAACTGTAGGCCATAGTACGAGTCTAAGACCTTAGCTATTAGGCCAGAGTACGAGTCTAAGACCTTAGCTATTAGGCCAGAGTAAGAGTTAAGACCTTAACCATTAGGCCAGAGTACGAGTCTAAGACCTTAGCTATTAGGCCAGAGTAAGAGTTAAGACCTTAACCAGTAGGTACTCGTACTCTGGCCTAATAGCTAAGGTCTTAACCTTAGCTATTAGGCCAGAGTACGAGTCTAAGACCTTAGCTATTAGGCCAGAGTCAGAGTTACAACCTTAACCAGTAGGCCAGAGTACGAGTCTAAGACCTTAGCTATTAGGCCAGAGTACGAGTCTAAGACCTTAGCTATTTGGCCAGAGTATGAGTCTAAGACCTTACCTATTAGGCCAGAGTAAGAGTTAAGACCTTAACCATTAGGCCAGACTAAGAGTTAAGACATTAACCTGTAGGCCATAGTACGAGTCTAAGACCTTAGCTATTAGGCCAGAGTAAGAGTTAATACCTTAACCATTAGGCCAGAGTACGAGTCTAAGACCTTAGCTATTAGGCCAGAGTAAGAGTTAAGACCTTAACCAGTAGGCCAGAGTACGAGCCTAAGACCTTATCTATTAGGCCAGAGTAAGAGTTAAGACCTTAACCAGAAGGCCAGAGTACGAGTCTAAGACCTTAGCTATTAGGCCAGAGTAAGAGTTAAGACCTTAACCAGTAGGCCAGAGTACGAGTCTAAGACCTTAGCTATTAGGCCAGAGTAAGAGTTAAGACCTTAACCAGTAGGCCAGAGTACGAGTCTAAGACCTCAGCTATTAGGCCAGAGTAAGAGTTAAGACCTTAACCATTAGGCCAAAGTACGAGTCTAAGACCTTAGCTATTAGGCCAGAGTAAGAGTTAAGACCTCACCCAGTAGGCCAGAGTATGAGTCTAAGACCTTAGCTATTAGGCCAGAGTATGAGTCTAAGACCTTAGCTATTAAGCCAGAATAAGAGTTAAGACCTTAACCAGTAGGCCAGAGTACAAGTCTAAGACCTTAGCCATTAGGCCAGAGTACGAGTCTAAGACCTTAGCTATTAGGCCAGAGTACGAGTCTAAGACTTTAGCTATTAGGCCAGAGTAAGAGTTAAGACCTTAACCAGTAGGCCAGAGTAAGAGTCAAGACCTTAGCCATTAGGCCATAGTACGAGTCTAAGACCTTAGCTATTAGGCCAGAGTAAGAGTTAAGACCTTAGCTATTAGGCCAGAGTAAGAGTTAAGACCTTAACCAGTAGGCCAGAGTAAGAGTTAAGACCTTAGCTATTAGGCCAGAGTAAGAGTTAAGACCTTAACCATTAGTCCAGAGTACGAGTCTAAGACCTTAGCTATTAGGCCAGAGTAATAGTTAAGACCTTAGCTATTAGGCCAGAGTGAGAGTTAAGAGCTTAACCTGTAGGCGATAGTACGAGTCTAAGACCTTAGCTATTAGGACAGAGTAAGAGTTAAAACCTTAACCATTAGGCCACAATATGAGTCTAAGACCTTAGCTATTAGGCCAGAGTAAGAGTTAAGACCTTAACCATTAGGCCAGAGTACGAGTCTAAGACCTTAGCTATTAGGCCAGAGTAAGAGTTAAGACCTTAACCAGTAGGCCAGAGTACGAGTCTAAGACCTTAGCTATTAGGCCAGAGTACGAGTCTAAGACCTTAGCTATTAGGCCAGAGTAAGAGTTACGACCTTAACCAGTAGGCCAGAGTACGAGTCTAAGACCTTAGCTATTAGGCCAGAGTACGAGTCTAAGACCTTAGCTACTAGGCCAGAGTACGAGTCTAAGACCTTAGCTATTAGGCCAGAGGAAGAGTTAAGACCTTAACCATTAGGCCAAACTAAGAGTTAAGACCTTAACCTGTAGGCCATAGTACGAGTCTAAGACCTTAGCTATTAGGCCAGAGTAAGATTTAAGACCTTAACCATTAGGCCAGAGTACGAGTCTAAGACCTTAGCTATTATGCCAGAGTAAAAGTTAAGACCTTAGCTATTAGGCCAGAGTAAGAGTTAAGACCTTGACCATTAGGCCATCGTACGAGTCTAATACCTCAGCTATTAGGCCAGAGTAAGAGTTAAGACTTTAACCAGTAGGCCAGAGTAAGAGTTAAGACCTTAACCTGTAGACCATAGTACTAGTCTAAGACCTTAGCTATTAGGCCAGAGTAAGAGTTAGGACCTTAACCAGTAGGCCAGATTACGAGTCATAGACCTTAGCTATTAGGCCAGAGTAAGAGTTCAGACCTTAACCTGTAGGCCATAGTACGAGTCTAAGACCTTAGCTATTAGGCCAGAGTAAGAGTTAAGACCTTAGCTATTAGGCCAGAATAAGAGTTAAGACCTTAACCATTTGGCCAGAGTACGTGTCTAAGACCTTAGCTATTAGGCCAGAGTAAGAGTTAAGACCTTAACCAGTAGGCCAGAGTAAGAGTTAAGACCTTAACCATTAGGCCAGAGCACGAGTCTAAGACCTTAGCTATTAGGCCAGAGTAAGAGTTAAGACCTTAACCAGTAGGCCAGAGTACGAGTCTAAGACCTTAGCTATTAGGCCAGAGTAAGAGTTAAGACCTTAAACTGTAGGCCATAGTACGAGTCTAAGACCTTAGCTATTAGGCCAGAGTACGAGTCTAAGACCTTAGCTATTAGGCCAGAGTAAGAGTTAAGACCTTAACCATTAGGCCAGAGTACGAGTCTAAGACCTTAGCTATTAGGCCAGAGTAAGAGTTAAGACCTTAACCAGTAGGTACTCGTACTCTGGCCTAATAGCTAAGGTCTTAACCTTAGCTATTAGGCCACAGTACGAGTCTAAGACCTTAGCTATTAGGCCAGAGTCAGAGTTACAACCTTAACCAGTAGGCCAGAGTACGAGTCTAAGACCTTAGCTATTAGGCCAGAGTACGAGTCTAAGACCTTAGCTATTTGGCCAGAGTATGAGTCTAAGACCTTACCTATTAGGCCAGAGTAAGAGTTAAGACCTTAACCATTAGGCCAGACTAAGAGTTAAGACCTTAACCTGTAGGCCAGAGTACGAGTCTAAGACCTTAGCTATTAGGCCAGAGTAAGAGTTAATACCTTAACCATTAGGCCAGAGTACGAGTCTAAGACCTTAGCTATTAGGCCAGAGTAAGAGTTAAGACCTTAACCAGTAGGCCAGAGTACGAGCCTAAGACCTTATCTATTAGGCCAGAGTAAGAGTTAAGACCTTAACCAGAAGGCCAGAGTACGAGTCTAAGACCTTAGCTATTAGGCCAGAGTAAGAGTTAAGACCTTAACCATTAGGCCAGAGTACGAGTCTAAGACCTTAGCTATTAGGCCAGAGTAAGAGTTAAGACCTTAACCAGTAGGCCAGAGTACGAGTCTAAGACCTTAGCTATTAGGCCAGAGTAAGAGTTAAGACCTTAACCAGTAGGCCAGAGTACGAGTCTAAGACCTTAGCTATTAGGCCAGAGTAAGAGTTAAGACCTTAACCATTAGGCCAAAGTACGAGTCTAAGACCTTAGCTATTAGGCCAGAGTAAGAGTTAAGACCTCACCCAGTAGGCCAGAGTATGAGTCTAAGACCTTAGCTATTAGGCCAGAGTATGAGTCTAAGACCTTAGCTATTAAGCCAGAATAAGAGTTAAGACCTTAACCAGTAGGCCAGAGTACAAGTCTAAGACCTTAGCCATTAGGCCAGAGTACGAGTCTAAGACCTTAGCTATTAGGCCAGAGTACGAGTCTAAGACTTTAGCTATTAGGCCAGAGTAAGAGTTAAGACCTTAACCAGTAGGCCAGAGTAAGAGTCAAGACCTTAGCCATTAGGCCATAGTACGAGTCTAAGACCTTAGCTATTAGGCCAGAGTAAGAGTTAAGACCTTAGCTATTAGGCCAGAGTAAGAGTTAAGACCTTAACCAGTAGGCCAGATTAAGAGTTAAGACCTTAGCTTTTAGGCCAGAGTAAGAGTTAAGACCTTAACCATTAGTCCAGAGTACGAGTCTAAGACCTTAGCTATTAGGCCAGAGTAATAGTTAAGACCTTAGCTATTAGGCCAGAGTGAGAGTTAAGAGCTTAACCTGTAGGCGATAGTACGAGTCTAAGACCTTAGCTATTAGGCCAGAGGAAGAGTTAAGACCTTAACCATTAGGCCAAACTAAGAGTTAAGACCTTAACCTGTAGGCCATAGTACGAGTCTAAGACCTTAGCTATTAGGCCAGAGTAAGATTTAAGACCTTAACCATTAGGCCAGAGTACGAGTCAAAGACCTTAGCTATTATGCCAGAGTAAAAGTTAAGACCTTAGCTATTAGGCCAGAGTAAGAGTTAAGACCTTAACCATTAGGCCATTGTACGAGTCTAATACCTCAGCTATTAGGCCAGAGTAAGAGTTAAGACTTTAACCAGTAGGCCAGAGTAAGAGTTAAGACCTTAACCTGTAGGCCATAGTACTAGTCTAAGACCTTAGCTATTAGGCCAGAGTAAGAGTTAGGACCTTAACCAGTAGGCCAGATTACGAGTCATAGACCTTAGCTATTAGGCCAGAGTAAGAGTTCAGACCTTAACCTGTAGGCCATAGTACGAGTCTAAGACCTTAGCTATTAGGCCAGAGTAAGAGTTAAGACCTTAGCTATTAGGCCAGAGTAAGAGTTAAGACCTTAACCATTTGGCCAGAGTACGTGTCTAAGACCTTAGCTATTAGGCCAGAGTAAGAGTTAAGACCTTAACCAGTAGGCCAGAGTAAGAGTTAAGACCTTAGCTATTAGGCCAGAGTAAGAGTTAAGACCTTAAACTGTAGGCCATAGTACGAGTCTAAGACCTTAGCTATTAGGCCAGAGTAAGAGTTAAGACCTTAGCTATTAGGCCAGAGTAAGAGTTAAGACCTTAACCAGTAGGCCAGAGTACGAGTCTAAGACCTTAGCTATTAGGCCAGAGTAAGAGTTAAGACCTTAGCTATTAGGCCAGCGTACGAGTTAAGACCTTAACCATTAGGCCAGAGTACGAGTCTAAGACCTTAGCTATTAGACCAGAGTAATAGTTAAGACCTTAGCTATTAGGCCAGAGTAAGAGTTAGGATCTTATCCATTAGGCCAGAGACCAAGTCTAAGACCTTAGCTATTAGGCCAGAGTAAGAGTTAAGACCTTAGCTATTAGGCCAGAGTAAGAGTTAAGACCTTAACTATTAGGCCAGAGTAAGAGTTAAGAGCTTAACCTGTAGGCGAAAGTACGAGTCTAAGACCTTAGCTATTAGGCCAGAGTAAGAGTTAAGACCTTAACCATTAGGCCACAATATGAGTCTAAGACCTTAGCTATTAGGCCAGAGTAAGAGTTAAGACCTTAACCATTAGGCCAGAGTACGAGTCTAAGACCTTAGTTATTAGGCCAGAGTAAGAGTTAAGACCTTAACCAGTAGGCCAGAGTACGAGTCTAAGACCTTAGCTATTAGGCCAGAGTACGAGTCTAAGACCTTAGCTATTAGGCCAGAGTAAGAGTTACGACCTTAACCAGTAGGCCAGAGTACGAGTCTAAGACCTTAGCTATTAGGCCAGAGTACGAGTCTAAGACCTTAGCTACTAGGCCAGAGTACGAGTCTAAGACCTTAGCTATTAGGCCAGAGTAAGAGTTAAGACTTTAACCATTAGGCCAAACTAAGAGTTAAGACCTTAACCATTAGGCCAGAGTACAAGTCTAAGACCTTAGCTATTAGGCCAGAGTAAGAGTTAAGACCTTAACCATTAGGCCAGAGTACGAGTCTAAGACCTTAGCTATTAGGCCAGAGTAAGAGTTAAGACCTTAACCAGTAGGCCAGAGTACGAGCCTAAGACCTTAGCTATTAGGCCAGAGTAAGAGTTAAGACCTTAACCAGTAGGCCAGAGTATGAGTCTAAGACCTTAGCTATTAGGCCAGAGTAAGAGTTAAGACCTTAACCAGTAGGCCAGAGTACGAGTCTAAGACCTTAGCTATTAGGCCAGAGTAAGAGTTAAGACCTTAACCATTAGGCCAGAGTACGAGTCTAAGACCTTAGCTATTAGGCCAGAGTAAGAGTTAAGACCTCACCCAGTAGGCCAGAGTATGAGTCTAAGACCTTAGCTATTAGGCCAGAGTATGAGTCTAAGACCTTAGCTATTAAGCCAGAATAAGAGTTAAGACCTTAACCAGTAGGCCAGAGTACAAGTCTAAGACCTTAGCTATTAAGCCAGAATAAGAGTTAAGACCTTAACCAGTAGGCCAGAGTACAAGTCTAAGACCTTAGCCATTAGGCCAGAGTACGAGTCTAAGACCTTAGCTATTAGGCCAGAGTACGAGTCTAAGACTTTAGCTATTAGGCCAGAGTAAGAGTTAAGACCTTAACCAGTAGGCCAGAGTAAGAGTCAAGACCTTAGCCATTAGGCCATAGTACGAGTCTAAGACCTTAGCTATTAGGCCAGAGTAAGAGTTAAGACCTTAGCTATTAGGCCAGAGTAAGAGTTAAGACCTTAACCAGTAGGCCAGAGTAAGAGTTAAGACCTTAGCTATTAGGACAGAGTAAGAGTTAAGACCTTAACCATTAGTCCAGAGTACGAGTCTAAGACCTTAGCTATTAGGCCAGAGTAATAGTTAAGACCTTAGCTATTAGGCCAGAGTACGAGTCTAAGACCTTAGCTATTAGGCAAGAGTACGAGTCTAAGACCTTAGCTATTAGGCCAGAGTAAGAGTTACGACCTTAACCAGTAGGCCAGAGTAAGAGTTAAGACCTTAACCAGAAGGCCAGAGTATGAGTTAAAGACCTTAGCTATTAGGCCAGAGTAAGAGTTAAGACCTTAGCTATTAGGCCGGAGTAAGAGTTAAGACCTTAACCATTAGGCCAGAGCACGATTCTAAGACCTTATATATTAGGCCAGAGTAAGAGTTAAGACCTTAACCATTAGGCCAGAGTACGATTCTAAGACCTTAGCTATTAGGCCAGAGTGCGAGTCTAAGACCTTAGCTATTAGGCCAGAGTAAGAGTTAAGACCTTAGCTATTAGGCCAGAGTAAGAGTTAAGACCTTAACCATTAGGCCATAGTACGAGTCTAAGACCTTAGCTATTAGGCCAGAGTAAGAGTTAAGACCTTAGCTATTAGGCCAGAGTAAGAGTTAAGACCTTAACCAGTAGGCCAGAGTACGAGTCTAAGACCTTAGCTATTAGGCCAGAGTAAGAGTTAAGACCTTAACCTGTAGGCCATAGTACGACTCTAAGACCTTAGCTATTAGGCCAGAGTAAGAGTTAATACCTTAGCTATTAGGCCAGAGTAAGAGTTAAGACCTTAACCATTAGGCCAGAGTACGAGTCTAAGACCTTAGCTTTTAGGCCAGAGTAAAAGTTAAGACCTTAGCTATTAGGCCATAGTACGAGTCTAAGACCTTAGCTACTAGGCCAGAGTACGAGTCTAAGACCTTAGCTATTAGGCCAGAGGAAGAGTTAAGACCTTAACCATTAGGCCAAACTAAGAGTTAAGACCTTAACCTGTAGGCCACAGTACGAGTCTAAGACCTTAGCTATTAGGCCAGAGTAAGATTTAAGACCTTAACCATTAGGCCAGAGTACGAGTCTAAGACCTTAGCTATTATGCCAGAGTAAAAGTTAAGACCTTAGCTATTAGGCCAGAGTAAGAGTTAAGACCTTAACCATTAGGCCATTGTACGAGTCTAATACCTCAGCTATTAGGCCAGAGTAAGAGTTAAGACTTTAACCAGTAGGCCAGAGTAAGAGTTAAGACCTTAACCTGTAGGCCATAGTACTAGTCTAAGACCTTAGCTATTAGGCCAGAGTAAGAGCTAGGACCTTAACCAGTAGGCCAGATTACGAGTCATAGACCTTAGCTATTAGGCCAGAGTAAGAGTTCAGACCTTAACCTGTAGGCCATAGTACGAGTCTAAGACCTTAGCTATTAGGCCAGAGTAAGAGTTAAGACCTTAGCTATTAGGCCAGAGTAAGAGTTAAGACCTTAACCATTTGGCCAGAGTACGTGTCTAAGACCTTAGCTATTAGGCCAGAGTAAGAGTTAAGACTTTAACCAGTAGGCCAGAGTAAGAGTTAAGACCTTAGCTATTAGGCCAGAGTAAGAGTAAAGACCTTAAACTGTAGGCCATAGTACGAGTCTAAGACCTTAGCTATTAGGCCAGAGTAAGAGTTAAGACCTTAGCTATTAGGCCAGAGTAAGAGTTAAGACCTTAACCAGTAGGCCAGAGTACGAGTCTAAGACCTTAGCTATTAGGCCAGAGTAAGAGTTAAGACCTTAGCTATTAGGCCAGCGTACGAGTTAAGACCTTAACCATTAGGCCAGAGTACGAGTCTAAGACCTTAGCTATTAGACCAGAGTAATAGTTAAGACCTTAGCTATTAGGCCAGAGTAAGAGTTAAGAGCTTAACCTGTAGGCGATAGTACGAGTCTAAGACCGTAGCTAATATTCCAGAGTAAGAGTTAAGACCTTAACCATTAGGCCAGAGTACGAGTCTAAGACCTTAGCTATTAGGCCAGAGTAAGAGTTAGGATCTTATCCATTAGGCCAGAGACCAAGTCTAAGACCTTAGCTATTAGGCCAGAGTAAGAGTTAAGACCTTAGCTATTAGGCCAGAGTAAGAGTTAAGACCTTAACTATTAGGCCAGAGTAAGAGTTAAGAGCTTAACCTGTAGGCGAAAGTACGAGTCTAAGACCTTAGCTATTAGGCCAGAGTAAGAGTTAAGACCTTAACCATTAGGCCACAATATGAGTCTAAGACCTTAGCTATTAGGCCAGAGTAAGAGTTAAGACCTTAACCATTAGGCCAGAGTACGAGTCTAAGACCTTAGTTATTAGGCCAGAGTAAGAGTTAAGACCTTAACCAGTAGGCCAGAGTACGAGTCTAAGACCTTAGCTATTAGGCCAGAGTACGAGTCTAAGACCTTAGCTATTATGCCAGAGTAAGAGTTACGACCTTAACCAGTAGGCCAGAGTACGAGTCTAAAACCTTAGCTATTAGGCCAGAGTACGAGTCTAAGACCTTAGCTACTAGGCCAGAGTACGAGTCTAAGACCTTAGCTATTAGGCCAGAGTAAGAGTTAAGACTTTAACCATTAGGCCAAACTAAGAGTTAAGACCTTAACCATTAGGCCAGAGTACAAGTCTAAGACCTTAGCTATTAGGCCAGTATAAGAGTTAAGACCTTAACCATTAGGCCAGAGTACGAGTCTAAGACCTTAGCTATTAGGCCAGAGTAAGAGTTAAGACCTTAACCAGTAGGCCAGAGTACGAGCCTAAGACCTTAGCTATTAGGCCAGAGTAAGAGTTAAGACCTTAACCAGTAGGCCAGAGTATGAGTCTAAGACCTTAGCTATTAGGCCAGAGTAAGAGTTAAGACCTTAACCAGTAGGCCAGAGTACGAGTCTAAGACCTTAGCTATTAGGCCAGAGTAAGAGTTAAGACCTTAACCATTAGGCCAGAGTACGAGTCTAAGACCTTAGCTATTAGGCCAGAGTAAGAGTTAAGACCTCACCCAGTAGGCCAGAGTATGAGTCTAAGACCTTAGCTATTAGGCCAGAGTATGAGTCTAAGACCTTAGCTATTAAGCCAGAATAAGAGTTAAGACCTTAACCAGTAGGCCAGAGTACAAGTCTAAGACCTTAGCTATTAAGCCAGAATAAGAGTTAAGACCTTAACCAGTAGGCCAGAGTACAAGTCTAAGACCTTAGCCATTAGGCCAGAGTACGAGTCTAAGACCTTAGCTATTAGGCCAGAGTACGAGTCTAAGACTTTAGCTATTAGGCCAGAGTAAGAGTTAAGACCTTAACCAGTAGGCCAGAGTAAGAGTCAAGACCTTAGCCATTAGGCCATAGTACGAGTCTAAGACCTTAGCTATTAGGCCAGAGTAAGAGTTAAGACCTTAGCTATTAGGCCAGAGTAAGAGTTAAGACCTTAACCAGTAGGCCAGAGTAAGAGTTAAGACCTTAGCTATTAGGACAGAGTAAGAGTTAAGACCTTAACCATTAGTCCAGAGTACGAGTCTAAGACCTTAGCTATTAGGCCAGAGTAATAGTTAAGACCTTAGCTATTAGGCCAGAGTACGAGTCTAAGACCTTAGCTATTAGGCCAGAGTACGAGTCTAAGACCTTAGCTATTAGGCCAGAGTAAGAGTTACGACCTTAACCAGTAGGCCAGAGTAAGAGTTAAGACCTTAACCAGAAGGCCAGAGTATGAGTTAAAGACCTTAGCTATTAGGCCAGAGTAAGAGTTAAGACCTTAGCTATTAGGCCGGAGTAAGAGTTAAGACCTTAACCATTAGGCCAGAGCACGATTCTAAGACCTTATATATTAGGCCAGAGTAAGAGTTAAGACCTTAACCATTAGGCCAGAGTACGATTCTAAGACCTGAGCTATTAGGCCAGAGTGCGAGTCTAAGACCTTAGCTATTAGGCCAGAGTAAGAGTTAAGACCTTAGCTATTAGGCCAGAGTAAGAGTTAAGACCTTAACCATTAGGCCATAGTACGAGTCTAAGACCTTAGCTATTAGGCCAGAGTAAGAGTTAAGACCTTAGCTATTAGGCCAGAGTAAGAGTTAAGACCTTAACCAGTAGGCCAGAGTACGAGTCTAAGACCTTAGCTATTAGGCCAGAGTAAGAGTTAAGACCTTAACCTGTAGGCCATAGTACGACTCTAAGACCTTAGCTATTAGGCCAGAGTAAGAGTTAATACCTTAGCTATTAGGCCAGAGTAAGAGTTAAGGCCTTAACCATTAGGCCAGAGTACGAGTCTAAGACCTTAGCTTTTAGGCCAGAGTAAAAGTTAAGACCTTAGCTATTAGGCCAGAGTAAGAGTTAAGACCTTGACCATTAGGCCATCGTACGAGTCTAATACCTCAGCTATTAGGCCAGAGTAAGAGTTAAGACTTTAACCAGTAGGCCAGAGTAAGAGTTAAGACCTTAACCTGTAGGCCATAGTACTAGTCTAAGACCTTAGCTATTAGGCCAGAGTAAGAGTTAGGACCTTAACCAGTAGGCCAGATTACGAGTCATAGACCTTAGCTATTAGGCCAGAGTAAGAGTTCAGACCTTAACCTGTAGGCCATAGTACGAGTCTAAGACCTTAGCTATTAGGCCAGAGTAAGAGTTAAGACCTTAGCTATTAGGCCAGAGTAAGAGTTAAGACCTTATCCATTAGGCCAGAGTACGAGTCTAAGACCTTAGCTATTAGGCCAGAGTAAGAGTTAAGACCTTATCCATTAGGCCAGAGTACGAGTCTAAGACCTTAGCTATTAGGCCAGAGTAAGAGTTAAGACCTTAGCTATTAGGCCAGAGTAAGAGTTAAGACCTTAACCAGTAGTCCGGAGAACTTGTCTAAGACCTTAGCTATTAGGCCAGAGTAAGAGTTAAGACCTTAACCATTAGGCCAGAGTACGAGTCTAAGACCTTAGCTATTAGGCCAGAGTAAGAGTTAAGACCTTAACCAGTAGGCCAGAGTAAGAGTTAAGACCTTAACCATTAGGCCAGAGCACGAGTCTAAGACCTTAGCTATTAGGCCAGAGTAAGAGTTAAGACCTTAACCATTAGGCCAGAGTATGAGACTAAGACCTTAGCTATTAGGCCAGAGTAAGAGATAAGACCTTATCTATTAGGCCAGAGTAAGAGTTAAGACCTTAACCATTAGGCCATAGTACGAATCTAAGACCTTAGCTATTAGGCCAGAGTAAGAGTTAAGACCTTAACCAGTAGGCCAGAGTACGAGTCTAAGACCTTAGCTATTAGGCCAGAGTAAGAGTTAAGACCTTAAACTGTAGGCCATAGTACGAGTCTAAGACCTTAGCTGTTAGGCCAGAGTACGAGTCTAAGACCTTAGCTATTAGGCCAGAGTAAGAGTTAAGACCTTAACCATTAGGCCAGAGTACGAGTCTAAGACCTTAGCTATTAGGCCAGAGTAAGAGTTAAGACCTTAACCAGTAGGTACTCGTACTCTGGCCTAATAGCTAAGGTCTTAACCTTAGCTATTAGGCCAGAGTACGAGTCTAAGACCTTAGCTATTAGGCCAGAGTCAGAGTTACAACCTTAACCAGTAGGCCAGAGTACGAGTCTAAGACCTTAGCTATTAGGCCAGAGTACGAGTCTAAGACCTTAGCTATTTGGCCAGAGTATGAGTCTAAGACCTTACCTATTAGGCCAGAGTAAGAGTTAAGACCTTAACCTGTAGGCCATAGTACGAGTCTAAGACCTTAGCTATTAGGCCAGAGTAAGAGTTAAGACCTTAACCATTAGGCCAGAGTACGAGTCTAAGACCTTAGCTATTAGGCCAGAGTAAGAGTTAATACCTTAACCATTAGGCCAGAGTACGAGTCTAAGACCTTAGCTATTAGGCCAGAGTAAGAGTTAAGACCTTAACCAGTAGGCCAGAGTACGAGCCTAAGACCTTATCTATTAGGCCAGAGTAAGAGTTAAGACCTTAACCAGAAGGCCAGAGTACGAGTCTAAGACCTTAGCTATTAGGCCAGAGTAAGAGTTAAGACCTTAACCATTAGGCCAGAGTACGAGTCTAAGACCTTAGCTATTAGGCCAGAGTAAGAGTTAAGACCTTAACCAGTAGGCCAGAGTACGAGTCTAAGACCTTAGCTATTAGGCCAGAGTAAGAGTTAAGACCTTAACCAGTAGGCCAGAGTACGAGTCTAAGACCTTAGCTATTAGGCCAGAGTAAGAGTTAAGACCTTAACCATTAGGCCAAAGTACGAGTCTAAGACCTTAGCTATTAGGCCAGAGTAAGAGTTAAGACCTCACCCAGTAGGCCAGAGTATGAGTCTAAGACCTTAGCTATTAGGCCAGAGTATGAGTCTAAGACCTTAGCTATTAAGCCAGAATAAGAGTTAAGACCTTAACCAGTAGGCCAGAGTACAAGTCTAAGACCTTAGCCATTAGGCCAGAGTACGAGTCTAAGACCTTAGCTATTAGGCCAGAGTACGAGTCTAAGACTTTAGCTATTAGGCCAGAGTAAGAGTTAAGACCTTAACCAGTAGGCCAGAGTAAGAGTCAAGACCTTAGCCATTAGGCCATAGTACGAGTCTAAGACCTTAGCTATTAGGCCAGAGTAAGAGTTAAGACCTTAGCTATTAGGCCAGAGTAAGAGTTAAGACCTTAACCAGTAGGCCAGAGTAAGAGTTAAGACCTTAGCTTTTAGGCCAGAGTAAGAGTTAAGACCTTAACCATTAGTCCAGAGTACGAGTCTAAGACCTTAGCTATTAGGCCAGAGTAATAGTTAAGACCTTAGCTATTAGGCCAGAGTGAGAGTTAAGAGCTTAACCTGTAGGCGATAGTACGAGTCTAAGACCTTAGCTATTAGGCCAGAGTACGAGTCTAAGACCTTAGCTACTAGGCCAGAGTACGAGTCTAAGACCTTAGCTATTAGGCCAGAGGAAGAGTTAAGACCTTAACCATTAGGCCAAACTAAGAGTTAAGACCTTAACCTGTAGGCCATAGTACGAGTCTAAGACCTTAGCTATTAGGCCAGAGTAAGATTTAAGACCTTAACCATTAGGCCAGAGTACGAGTCTAAGACCTTAGCTATTATGCCAGAGTAAAAGTTAAGACCTTAGCTATTAGGCCAGAGTAAGAGTTAAGACCTTAACCATTAGGCCATCGTACGAGTCTAATACCTCAGCTATTAGGCCAGAGTAAGAGTTAAGACTTTAACCAGTAGGCCAGAGTAAGAGTTAAGAGCTTAACCTGTAGGCGAAAGTACGAGTCTAAAACCTTAGCTATTAGGCCAGAGTAAGAGTTAAGACCTTAACCATTAGGCCACAATATGAGTCTAAGACCTTAGCTATTAGGCCAGAGTAAGAGTTAAGACCTTAACCATTAGGCCAGAGTACGAGTCTAAGACCTTAGTTATTAGGCCAGAGTAAGAGTTAAGACCTTAACCAGTAGGCCAGAGTACGAGTCTAAGACCTTAGCTATTAGGCCAGAGTACGAGTCTAAGACCTTAGCTATTAGACCAGAGTAAGAGTTACGATCTTAACCAGTAGGCCAGAGTACGAGTCTAAGACCTTAGCTATTAGGCCAGAGTACGAGTCTAAGACCTTAGCTACTAGGCCAGAGTACGAGTCTAAGACCTTAGCTATTAGGCCAGAGTAAGAGTTAAGACCTTAACCATTAGGCCAAACTAAGAGTTAAGACCTTAACCATTAGGCCAGAGTACGAGTCTAAGACCTTAGCTATTAGGCCAGAGTAAGAGTTAAGACCTTAACCAGTAGGCCAGAGTATGAGTCTAAGACCTTAGCTATTAGGCCAGAGTAAGAGTTAAGACCTTAACCATTAGGCCAGAGTACGAGTCTAAGACCTTAGCTATTAGGCCCGAGTAAGAGTTAAGACCTTAACCAGTAGGCCAGAGTACGAGTCTAAGACCTTAGGTATTAGGCCAGAGTAAGAGTTAAGACCTTAACCAGTAGGCCAGAGTACGAGTCTAAGACCTTAGCTATTAGGCCAGAGTAAGAGTTAAGACCTTAACCATTAGGCCAGAGTACGAGTCTAAGACCTTAGCTATTAGGCCAGAGTAAGAGTTAAGACCTCACCCAGTAGGCCAGAGTATGAGTCTAAGACCTTAGCTATTAGGCCAGAGTATGAGTCTAAGACCTTAGCTATTAAGCCAGAATAAGAGTTAAGACCTTAACCAGTAGGCCAGAGTACAAGTCTAAGACCTTAGCCATTAGGCCAGAGTACGAGTCTAAGACCTTAGCTATTAGGCCAGAGTACGAGTCTAAGACTTTAGCTATTAGGCCAGAGTAAGAGTTAAGACCTTAACCAGTAGGCCAGAGTAAGAGTCAAGACCTTAGCCATTAGGCCATAGTACGAGTCTAAGACCTTAGCTATTAGGCCACAGTAAGAGTTAAGACCTTAGCTATTAGGCCAGAGTAAGAGTTAAGACCTTAACCAGTAGGCCAGAGTAAGAGTTAAGACCTTAGCTATTAGGACAGAGTAAGAGTTAAGACCTTAACCATTAGTCCAGAGTACGAGTCTAAGACCTTAGCTATTAGGCCAGAGTAATAGTTAAGACCTTAGCTATTAGGCCAGAGTACGAGTCTAAGACCTTAGCTATTAGGCCAGAGTACGAGTCTAAGACCTTAGCTATTAGGCCAGAGTAAGAGTTACGACCTTAACCAGTAGGCCAGAGTAAGAGTTAAGACCTTAACCAGAAGGCCAGAGTATGAGTTAAAGACCTTAGCTATTAGGCCAGAGTAAGAGTTAAGACCTTAGCTATTAGGCCGGAGTAAGAGTTAAGACCTTAACCATTAGGCCAGAGCACGATTCTAAGACCTTATATATTAGGCCAGAGTAAGAGTTAAGACCTTAACCATTAGGCCAGAGTACGATTCTAAGACCTTAGCTATTAGGCCAGAGTAAGAGTTAAGACCTTAACCATTAGGCCAGAGTACGAGTCTAAGACCTTAACCAGTAGGCCAGAGTAAGAGTTAAGACCTTAACCATTAGGCCAGAGCACGAGTCTAAGACCTTAGCTATTAGGCCAGAGTAAGAGTTATGACCTTAACCATTAGGCCAGAGTACGAGTCTAAGACCTTAGCTATTAGGCCAGAGTAAGAGTTAAGACCTTAGCTATTAGGCCAGAGTAAGAGTTAAGACCTTAACCATTAGGCCATAGTACGAGTCTAAGACCTTAGCTATTAGGCCAGAGTAAGAGTTAAGACCTTAGCTATTAGGCCAGAGTAAGAGTTAAGACCTTAACCAGTAGGCCAGAGTACGAGTCTAAGACCTTAGCTATTAGGCCAGAGTAAGAGTTAAGACCTTAACCTGTAGGCCATAGTACGACTCTAAGACCTTAGCTATTAGGCCAGAGTAAGAGTTAAGACCTTAGCTATTAGGCCAGAGTAAGAGTTAAGGCCTTAACCATTAGGCCAGAGTACGAGTCTAAGACCTTAGCTTTTAGGCCAGAGAAATAGTTAAGACCTTAGCTATTAGGCCAGAGTAAGAGTTAAGAGCTTATCCTGTAGGCGATAGTACAAGTCTAAGACCTTAGCTATTATTCCAGAGTAAGAGTTAAGACCTTAACCATTAGGCCAGAGTACGGGTCTAAGACCTTAACCATTAGGCCAGACTAAGAGTTAAGACAATAACCTGCAGGCCATAGTACGAGTCTAAGACCATAGCTATTAGGCCAGAGTAAGAGTTGAGACCTTAGCTATTAGGCCAGCGTACGAGTTAAGACCTTAACCATTAGGCCAGAGTACGAGTCTAAGACCTTAGCTATTAGACCAGAGTAATAGTTAAGACCTTAGCTATTAGGCCAGAGTAAGAGTTAAGAGCTTAACCTGTAGGCGATAGTACGAGTCTAAGACCTTAGCTAATATTCCAGAGTAAGAGTTAAGACCTTAACCATTAGGCCAGAGTACAAGTCTAAGACCTTAGCTACTAGGCCAGAGTAAGAGTTAGGACCTTATCCATTAGGCCAGAGACCAAGTCTAAGACCTTAGCTATTAGGCCAGAGTAAGAGTTAAGACCTTAGCTATTAGGCCAGAGTAAGAGTTAAGACCTTAACTATTAGGCCAGAGTAAAAGTTAAGAGCTTAACCTGTAGGCGATAGTACGAGTCTAAGACCTTAGCTATTATTCCAGAGTAAGAGTTACAACCTTAACCAGTAGGCCAGAGTACGAGTCTAAGACCTTAGCTATTAGGCCAGAGTACGAGTCTAAGACCTTAGCTATTAGGCCAGAGTAAGAGTTACAACCTTAACCAGTAGGCCAGAGTACGAGTCTAAGACCTTAGCTATTAGGCCAGAGTACGAGTCTAAGACCTTAGCTATTTGGCCTGAGTACGAGTCTAAGACCTTAGCTATTAGGCCAGAGTAAGAGTTAAGACCTTAACCATTAGGCCAGACTAAGAGTTAAGACCTTAACCTGTAGGCCATAGTACAAGTCTAAGACCTTAGCTATTAGGCCAGAGTAAGAGTTAAGACCTTAACCATTAGGCCAGAGTACGAGTCTAAGACCTTAGCTATTAGGCCAGAGTAAGAGTTAAGACAATAACCTGTAGGCCATAGTACGAGTCTAAGACCTTAGCTATTAGGCCAGAGTAAGAGTTAAGACCTTAGCTATTAGGCCAGAGTACGAGTTAAGACCTTAACCATTAGGCCAGAGTACGAGTCTAAGACCTTAGCTATTAGGCCAGAGTAATAGTTAAGACCTTAGCTATTAGGCCAGAGTAAGAGTTAAGAGCTTAACCTGTAGGCGATAGTACGAGTCTAAGACCTTAGCTAATATTCCAGAGTAAGAGTTAAGACCTTAACCATTAGGCCAGAGTACGAGTCTAAGACCTTAGCTATTAGGCCAAAGTAAGAGTTAAGACCTTAACCATTAGGCCAGAGTACGAGTCTAAGACCTTAGCTATTAGACCAGAGTAAGAGTTAAGACCTTAACCAGTAGGCCAGAGTACGAGTCTAAGACCTTAGCTATTAGGCCAGAGTACGAGTCTAAGACCTTAGCTATTAGGCCAGAGTAAGAGTTACAACCTTAACCAGTAGGCCAGAGTACGAGTCTAAGACCTTAGCTATTAAGCCAGAATAAGAGTTAAGACCTTAACCAGTAGGCCAGAGTACAAGTCTAAGACCTTAGCCATTAGGCCAGAGTACGAGTCTAAGACCTTAGCTATTAGGCCAGAGTACGAGTCTAAGACTTTAGCTATTAGGCCAGAGTAAGAGTTAAGACCTTAACCAGTAGGCCAGAGTAAGAGTCAAGACCTTAGCCATTAGGCCATAGTACGAGTCTAAGACCTTAGCTATTAGGCCAGAGTAAGAGTTAAGACCTTAGCTATTAGGCCAGAGTAAGAGTTAAGACCTTAACCAGTAGGCCAGAGTAAGAGTTAAGACCTTAGCTTTTAGGCCAGAGTAAGAGTTAAGACCTTAACCATTAGTCCAGAGTACGAGTCTAAGACCTTAGCTATTAGGCCAGAGTAATAGTTAAGACCTTAGCTATTAGGCCAGAGTGATAGTTAAGAGCTTAACCTGTAGGCGATAGTACGAGTCTAAGACCTTAGCTATTAGGCCAGAGTACGAGTCTAAGACCTTAGCTACTAGGCCAGAGTACGAGTCTAAGACCTTAGCTATTAGGCCAGAGGAAGAGTTACGACCTTAACCATTAGGCCAAACTAAGAGTTAAGACCTTAACCTGTAGGCCATAGTACGAGTCTAAGACCTTAGCTATTAGGCCAGAGTAAGATTTAAGACCTTAACCATTAGGCCAGAGTACGAGTCTAAGACCTTAGCTATTATGCCAGAGTAAAAGTTAAGACCTTAGCTATTAGGCCAGAGTAAGAGTTAAGACCTTAACCATTAGGCCATCGTACGAGTCTAATACCTCAGCTATTAGGCCAGAGTAAGGGTTAAGACTTTAACCAGTAGGCCAGAGTAAGAGTTAAGACCTTAACCTGTAGGCCATAGTACTAGTCTAAGACCTTAGCTATTAGGCCAGAGTAAGAGTTAGGACCTTAACCAGTAGGCCAGATTACGAGTCATAGACCTTAGCTATTAGGCCAGAGTAAGAGTTCAGACCTTAACCTGTAGGCCATAGTACGAGTCTAAGACCTTAGCTATTAGGCCAGAGTAAGAGTTAAGACCTTAGCTATTAGGCCAGAGTAAGAGTTAAGAGCTTAACCTGTAGGCGATAGTACGAGTCTAAGACCTTAGCTAATATTCCAGAGTAAGAGTTAAGACCTTAACCATTAGGCCAGAGTACAAGTCTAAGACCTTAGCTACTAGGCCAGAGTAAGAGTTAGGACCTTATCCATTAGGCCAGAGACCAAGTCTAAGACCTTAGCTATTAGGCCAGAGTAAGAGTTAAGACCTTAGCTATTAGGCCAGAGTAAGAGTTAAGACCTTAACTATTAGGCCAGAGTAAAAGTTAAGAGCTTAACCTGTAGGCGATAGTACGAGTCTAAGACCTTAGCTATTATTCCAGAGTAAGAGTTACAACCTTAACCAGTAGGCCAGAGTACGAGTCTAAGACCTTAGCTATTAGGCCAGAGTACGAGTCTAAGACCTTAGCTATTAGGCCAGAGTAAGAGTTACAACCTTAACCAGTAGGCCAGAGTACGAGTCTAAGACCTTAGCTATTAGGCCAGAGTACGAGTCTAAGACCTTAGCTATTTGGCCTGAGTACGAGTCTAAGACCTTAGCTATTAGGCCAGAGTAAGAGTTAAGACCTTAACCATTAGGCCAGACTAAGAGTTAAGACCTTAACCTGTAGGCCATAGTACAAGTCTAAGACCTTAGCTATTAGGCCAGAGTAAGAGTTAAGACCTTAACCATTAGGCCAGAGTACGAATCTAAGACCTTAGCTATTAGGCCAGAGTAACAGTTAAGACCTCAACCAGTAGGCCAGAGTATGAGTCTAAGACCTTAGCTATTAGGCCAGAGTAAGAGTTAAGACAATAACCTGTAGGCCATAGTACGAGTCTAAGACCTTAGCTATTAGGCCAGAGTAAGAGTTAAGACCTTAGCTATTAGGCCAGAGTACGAGTTAAGACCTTAACCATTAGGCCAGAGTACGAGTCTAAGACCTTAGCTATTAGGCCAGAGTAATAGTTAAGACCTTAGCTATTAGGCCAGAGTAAGAGTTAAGAGCTTAACCTGTAGGCGATAGTACGAGTCTAAGACCTTAGCTAATATTCCAGAGTAAGAGTTAAGACCTTAACCATTAGGCCAGAGTACGAGTCTAAGACCTTAGCTATTAGGCCAAAGTAAGAGTTAAGACCTTAACCATTAGGCCAGAGTACGAGTCTAAGACCTTAGCTATTAGACCAGAGTAAGAGTTAAGACCTTAACCAGTAGGCCAGAGTACGAGTCTAAGACCTTAGCTATTAGGCCAGAGTACGAGTCTAAGACCTTAGCTATTAGGCCAGAGTAAGAGTTACAACCTTAACCAGTAGGCCAGAGTACGAGTCTAAGACCTTAGCTATTAAGCCAGAATAAGAGTTAAGACCTTAACCAGTAGGCCAGAGTACAAGTCTAAGACCTTAGCCATTAGGCCAGAGTACGAGTCTAAGACCTTAGCTATTAGGCCAGAGTACGAGTCTAAGACTTTAGCTATTAGGCCAGAGTAAGAGTTAAGACCTTAACCAGTAGGCCAGAGTAAGAGTCAAGACCTTAGCCATTAGGCCATAGTACGAGTCTAAGACCTTAGCTATTAGGCCAGAGTAAGAGTTAAGACCTTAGCTATTAGGCCAGAGTAAGAGTTAAGACCTTAACCAGTAGGCCAGAGTAAGAGTTAAGACCTTAGCTTTTAGGCCAGAGTAAGAGTTAAGACCTTAACCATTAGTCCAGAGTACGAGTCTAAGACCTTAGCTATTAGGCCAGAGTAATAGTTAAGACCTTAGCTATTAGGCCAGAGTGATAGTTAAGAGCTTAACCTGTAGGCGATAGTACGAGTCTAAGACCTTAGCTATTAGGCCAGAGTACGAGTCTAAGACCTTAGCTACTAGGCCAGAGTACGAGTCTAAGACCTTAGCTATTAGGCCAGAGGAAGAGTTACGACCTTAACCATTAGGCCAAACTAAGAGTTAAGACCTTAACCTGTAGGCCATAGTACGAGTCTAAGACCTTAGCTATTAGGCCAGAGTAAGATTTAAGACCTTAACCATTAGGCCAGAGTACGAGTCTAAGACCTTAGCTATTATGCCAGAGTAAAAGTTAAGACCTTAGCTATTAGGCCAGAGTAAGAGTTAAGACCTTAACCATTAGGCCATCGTACGAGTCTAATACCTCAGCTATTAGGCCAGAGTAAGGGTTAAGACTTTAACCAGTAGGCCAGAGTAAGAGTTAAGACCTTAACCTGTAGGCCATAGTACTAGTCTAAGACCTTAGCTATTAGGCCAGAGTAAGAGTTAGGACCTTAACCAGTAGGCCTGATTACGAGTCATAGACCTTAGCTATTAGGCCAGAGTAAGAGTTCAGACCTTAACCTGTAGGCCATAGTACGAGTCTAAGACCTTAGCTATTAGGCCAGAGTAAGAGTTAAGACCTTAGCTATTAGGCCAGAGTAAGAGTTAAGACCTTAACCATTTGGCCAGAGTACGTGTCTAAGACCTTAGCTATTAGGCCAGAGTAAGAGTTAAGACCTTAACCAGTAGGCCAGAGTAAGAGTTAAGACCTTAACCATTAGGCCAGAGCACGAGTCTAAGACCTTAGCTATTAGGCCAGAGTAAGAGTTAAGACCTTAACCATTAGGCCAGAGTATGAGTCTAAGACCTTAGTTATTAGGCCAGAGTAAGAGTTAAGACCTTATCTATTAGGCCAGAGTAAGAGTTAAGACCTTAACCAGTAGGCCAGAGTACGAGTCTAAGACCTTAGCTATTAGGCCAGACTAAGAGTTAAGACAATAACCTGTAGGCCATAGTACGAGTCTAAGACCTTAGCTATTAGGCCAGAGTAAGAGTTAAGACCTTAGCTATTAGGCCAGCGTACGAGTTAAGACCTTAACCATTAGGCCAGAGTACGAGTCTAAGACCTTAGCTATTAGACCAGAGTAATAGTTAAGACCTTAGCTATTAGGCCAGAGTAAGAGTTAAGAGCTTAACCTGTAGGCGATAGTACGAGTCTAAGACCTTAGCTTATATTCCAGAGTAAGAGTTAAGACCTTAACCATTAGGCCAGAGTACGAGTCTAAGACCTTAGCTATTAGGCCAGAGTAAGAGTTAGGACCTTATCCATTAGGCCAGAGACCAAGTCTAAGACCTTAGCTATTAGGCCAGAGTAAGAGTTAAGACCTTAGCTATTAGGCCAGAGTAAGAGTTAAGACCTTAACTATTAGGCCAGAGTAAGAGTTAAGAGCTTAACCTGTAGGCGAAAGTACGAGTCTAAGACCTTAGCTATTAGGCCAGAGTAAGAGTTAAGACCTTAACCATTAGGCCACAATATGAGTCTAAGACCTTAGCTATTAGGCCAGAGTAAGAGTTAAGACCTTAACCATTAGGCCAGAGTACGAGTCTAAGACCTTAGTTATTAGGCCAGAGTAAGAGTTAATACCTTAACCAGTAGGCCAGAGTACGAGTCTAAGACCTTAGCTATTAGGCCAGAGTACGAGTCTAAGACCTTAGCTATTAGACCAGAGTAAGAGTTATGACCTTAACCAGTAGGCCAGAGTACGAGTCTAAGACCTTAGCTATTAGGCCAGAGTACGAGTCTAAGACCTTAGCTACTAGGCCAGAGTACGAGTCTAAGACCTTAGCTATTAGGCCAGAGTAAGAGTTAAGACCTTAACCATTAGGCCAAACTAAGAGTTAAGACCTTAACCATTAGGCCAGAGTACGAGTCTAAGACCTTAGCTATTAGGCCAGAGTAAGAGTTAAGACCTTAACCATTAGGCCAGAGTACGAGTCTAAGACCTTAGCTATTAGGCCAGAGTAAGAGTTAAGACCTTAACCAGTAGGCCAGAGTACGAGCCTAAGACCTTAGCTATTAGGCCAGAGTAAGAGTTAAGACCTTAACCAGTAGGCCAGAGTATGAGTCTAAGACCTTAGCTATTAGGCCAGAGTAAGAGTTAAGACCTTAAACATTAGGCCAGAGTACGAGTCTAAGACCTTAGCTATTAGGCCCGAGTAAGAGTTAAGACCTTAACCAGTAGGCCAGAGTACGAGTCTAAGACCTTAGGTATTAGGCCAGAGTAAGAGTTAAGACCTTAACCAGTAGGCCAGAGTACGAGTCTAAGACCTTAGCTATTAGGCCAGAGTAAGAGTTAAGGCCTTAACCATTAGGCCAGAGTACGAGTCTAAGACCTTAGCTATTAGGCCAGAGTAAGAGTTAAGACCTCACCCAGTAGGCCAGAGTATGAGTCTAAGACCTTAGCTATTAGGCCAGAGTATGAGTCTAAGACCTTAGCTATTAAGCCAGAATAAGAGTTAAGACCTTAACCAGTAGGCCAGAGTACAAGTCTAAGACCTTAGCCATTAGGCCAGAGTACGAGTCTAAGACCTTAGCTATTAGGCCAGAGTACGAGTCTAAGACTTTAGCTATTAGGCCAGAGTAAGAGTTAAGACCTTAACCAGTAGGCCAGAGTAAGAGTCAAGACCTTAGCCATTAGGCCATAGTACGAGTCTAAGACCTTAGCTATTAGGCCAGAGTAAGAGTTAAGACCTTAGCTATTAGGCCAGAGTAAGAGTTAAGACCTTAACCAGTAGGCCAGAGTAAGAGTTAAGACCTTAGCTATTAGGACAGAGTAAGAGTTAAGACCTTAACCATTAGTCCAGAGTACGAGTCTAAGACCTTATATATTAGGCCAGAGTAAGAGTTAAGACCTTAACCATTAGGCCAGAGTACGATTCTAAGACCTTAGCTATTAGGCCAGAGTAAGAGTTAAGACCTTAACCATTAGGCCAGAGTACGAGTCTAAGACCTTAACCAGTAGGCCAGAGTAAGAGTTAAGACCTTAACCATTAGGCCAGAGCACGAGTCTAAGACCTTAGCTATTAGGCCAGAGTAAGAGTTATGACCTTAACCATTAGGCCAGAGTACGAGTCTAAGACCTTAGCTATTAGGCCAGAGTAAGAGTTAAGACCTTAGCTATTAGGCCAGAGTAAGAGTTAAGACCTTAACCATTAGGCCATAGTACGAGTCTAAGACCTTAGCTATTAGGCCAGAGTAAGAGTTAAGACCTTAGCTATTAGGCCAGAGTAAGAGTTAAGACCTTAACCAGTAGGCCAGAGTACGAGTCTAAGACCTTAGCTATTAGGCCAGAGTAAGAGTTAAGACCTTAACCTGTAGGCCATAGTACGACTCTAAGACCTTAGCTATTAGGCCAGAGTAAGAGTTAAGACCTTAGCTATTAGGCCAGAGTAAGAGTTAAGGCCTTAACCATTAGGCCAGAGTACGAGTCTAAGACCTTAGCTTTTAGGCCAGAGTAATAGTTAAGACCTTAGCTATTAGGCCAGAGTAAGAGTTAAGAGCTAATCCTGTAGGCGATAGTACAAGTCTAAGACCTTAGCTATTATTCCAGAGTAAGAGATAAGACCTTAACCATTAGGCCAGAGTACGGGTCTAAGACCTTAACCATTAGGCCAGACTAAGAGTTAAGACAATAACCTGCAGGCCATAGTACGAGTCTAAGACCTTAGCTATTAGGCCAGAGTAAGAGTTGAGACCTTAGCTATTAGGCCAGCGTACGAGTTAAGACCTTAACCATTAGGCCAGAGTACGAGTCTAAGACCTTAGCTATTAGACCAGAGTAATAGTTAAGACCTTAGCTATTAGGCCAGAGTAAGAGTTAAGAGCTTAACCTGTAGGCGATAGTACGAGTCTAAGACCTTAGCTAATATTCCAGAGTAAGAGTTAAGACCTTAACCATTAGGCCAGAGTACAAGTCTAAGACCTTAGCTACTAGGCCATAGTAAGAGTTAGGACCTTATCCATTAGGCCAGAGACCAAGTCTAAGACCTTAGCTATTAGGCCAGAGTAAGAGTTAAGACCTTAGCTATTAGGCCAGAGTAAGAGTTAAGACCTTAACTATTAGGCCAGAGTAAAAGTTAAGAGCTTAACCTGTAGGTGATAGTACGAGTCTAAGACCTTAGCTATTATTCCAGAGTAAGAGTTAAGACCTTAACCATTAGGCCAGAGTACGAGTCTAAGACCTTAGCTATTAGGCCAGAGTAAGAGTTACAACCTTAACCAGTAGGCCAGAGTACGAGTCTAAGACCTTAGCTATTAGGCCAGAGTACGAGTCTAAGACCTTAGCTATTAGGCCAGAGTAAGAGTTACAACCTTAACCAGTAGGCCAGAGTACGAGTCTAAGACCTTAGCTATTAGGCCAGAGTACGAGTCTAAGACCTTAGCTATTTGGCCTGAGTACGAGTCTAAGACCTTAGCTATTAGGCCAGAGTAAGAGTTAAGACCTTAACCATTAGGCCAGACTAAGAGTTAAGACCTTAACCTGTAGGCCATAGTACAAGTCTAAGACCTTAGCTATTAGGCCAGAGTAAGAGTTAAGACCTTAACCATTAGGCCAGAGTACGAATCTAAGACCTTAGCTATTAGGCCAGAGTAACAGTTAAGACCTCAACCAGTAGGCCAGAGTATGAGTCTAAGACCTTAGCTATTAGGCCAGAGTAAGAGTTAAGACAATAACCTGTAGGCCATAGTACGAGTCTAAGACCTCAGCTATTAGGCCAGAGTAAGAGTTAAGACCTTAGCTATTAGGCCAGAGTACGAGTTAAGACCTTAACCATTAGGCCAGAGTACGAGTCTAAGACCTTAGCTATTAGGCCAGAGTAATAGTTAAGACCTTAGCTATTAGGCCAGAGTAAGAGTTAAGAGCTTAACCTGTAGGCGATAGTACGAGTCTAAGACCTTAGCTAATATTCCAGAGTAAGAGTTAAGACCTTAACCATTAGGCCAGAGTACGAGTCTAAGACCTTAGCTATTAGGCCAAAGTAAGAGTTAAGACCTTAACCATTAGGCCAGAGTACGAGTCTAAGACCTTAGCTATTAGACCAGAGTAAGAGTTAAGACCTTAACCAGTAGGCCAGAGTACGAGTCTAAGACCTTAGCTATTAGGCCAGAGTACGAGTCTAAGACCTTAGCTATTAGGCCAGAGTAAGAGTTACAACCTTAACCAGTAGGCCAGAGTACGAGTCTAAGACCTTAGCTATTAGGCCAGAGTACGAGTCTAAGACCTTAGCTATTAGGCCAGATTAAGAGTTACAACCTTAACCAGTAGGCCAGAGTACGAGTCTAAGACCTTAGCTATTAGGCCAGAGTACGAGTCTAAGACCTTAGCGATTTGGCCAGAGTACGAGTCTAAGACCTTAGCTATTAGGCCAGAGTAAGAGTTAAGACCTTAACCATTAGGCCAGACTAAGAGTTACGACCTTAACCTGTAGGCCATAGTACGAGTCTTAGACCTTAGCTATTAGGCCAGAGTAAGAGTTAAGACCTTAACCATTAGGCCAGAGTACGAGTCTAAGACCTTAGCTATTAGGCCAGAGTAAGAGTTACAACCTTAACCAGTAGGCCAGAGTACGAGTCTAAGACCTTAGCTATTAGGCCAGAGTACGAGTCTAAGACCTTAGCTATTAGGCCAGAGTACGAGTCTAAGACCTTAGCTATTTGGCCAGAGTACGAGTCTAAGACCTTAGCTATTAGGCCAGAGTAAGAGTTAAGACCTTAACCATTAGGCCAGACTAAGAGTTAAGACCTTAACCTGTAGGCCATAGTACAAGTCTAAGACCTTAGCTATTAGGCCAGAGTAAGAGTTAAGACCTTAACCATTAGGCCAGAGTACGAATCTAAGGCCTTAGCTATTAGGCCAGAGTAACAGTTAAGACCTTAACCAGTAGGCCAGAGTATGAGTCTAAGACATTAGCTTTTAGGCCAGAGTAAGAGTTAAGACAATAACCTGTAGGCCATAGTACGAGTCTAAGACCTTAGCTATTAGGCCAGAGTAAGAGTTAAGACCTTAGCTATTAGGCCAGAGTACGAGTTAAGACCTTAACCATTAGGCCAGAGTACGAGTCTAAGACCTTAGCTATTAGGCCAGAGTAATAGTTAAGACCTTAGCTATTAGGCCAGAGTAAGAGTTAAGAGCTTAACCTGTAGGCGATAGTACGAGTCTAAGACCTTAGCTAATATTCCAGAGTAAGAGTTAAGACCTTAACCATTAGGACAGAGTACAAGTCTATGACCTTAGCTATTAGGCCAAAGTAAGAGTTAAGACCTTAACCATTAGGCCAGAGTACGAGTCTAAGACCTTAGCTATTAGACCAGAGTAAGAGTTAAGACCTTAACCAGTAGGCCAGAGTACGAGTCTAAGACCTTAGCTATTAGGCCAGAGTACGAGTCTAAGACCTTAGCTATTAGGCCAGAGTAAGAGTTACAACCTTAACCAGTAGGCCAGAGTACGAGTCTAAGACCTTAGCTATTAGGCCAGAGTACGAGTCTAAGACCTTAGCTATTTGGCCAGAGTATGAGTTAAGACCTTAACCATTAGGCCAGACTAAGAGTTACGACCTTAACCTGTAGGCCATAGTACGAGTCTAAGACCTTAGCTATTAGGCCAGAGTAAGAGTTAAGACCTTAACCATTAGGCCAGAGTACGAGTCTAAGACCTTAGCTTTTAGGCCAGAGTAAGAGTTAAGACCTTAACCAGTAGGCCAGAGTACGAGCCTAAGACCTTAGCTATTAGGCCAGAGTAAGAGTTAAGACCTTAACCAGTAGGCCAGAGTACGAGTCTAAGACCTAAGCTATTAGGCCAGAGAAGAGTTAAGACCTTAACCATTAGGCCAGAGTACGAGTCTAAGACCTTAGCTATTAGGCCAGAGTAAGAGTTAAGACCTTAACCAGTAGGCCAGAGTACGAGTCTAAGACCTCAGCTATTAGGCCAGAGTAAGAGTTAAGACCTTAACCAGTAGGCCAGAGTACGAGTCTAAGACCTTAGCTATTAGGCCAGAGTAAGAGTTAAGACCTTAACCATTAGGCCAGAGTAAGAGTTAAGACCTTAACCATTAGACCAGAGTACGAGTCTAAGACTTTAGCTATTAGGCCAGAGTACGAGTCTAAGACCTTAGCTATTAGGCCAGAGTAAGAGTTAAGACCTTAACCATTAGGCCGGAGTACGAGTCTAAGACCTTAGCTATTAGGCCAGAGTAAGAGTTAAGACCTTAACCAGTAGGCCATGGTAAGAGTTAAGACATTAACCTGTAGGCCAGAGTAAGAGTTAAGACCTTAACCATTAGGCCAGAGTACGGGTCTAAGAACTTAGCTATTAGGCCAGAGTACGAGACTAAGACCTTAGCTATTATGCCAGAGTAAGAGTTAAGACCTTAACCATTAGGCCAGAGTATGAGTTAAAGACCTTAGCTATTAGGCCAGAGTAAGAGTTAAGACCTTAGCTATTAGGCCGGAGTAAGAGTTAAGACCTTAACCATTAGGCCAGAGTAAGAGTTAAGACCTTAACCATTAGACCAGAGTACGAGTCTAAGACTTTAGCTATTAGGCCAGAGTACGAGTCTAAGACCTTAGCTATTAGGCCAGGGTAAGAGTTAAGACCTTAACCATTAGGCCGGAGTACGAGTCTAAGACCTTAGCTATTAGGCCAGAGTAAGAGTTAAGACCTTAACCAGTAGGCCATGGTAAGAGTTAAGACATTAACCTGTAGGCCAGAGTAAGAGTTAAGACCTTAACCATTAGGCCAGAGTACGGGTCTAAGAACTTAGCTATTAGGCCAGAGTATGAGTCTAAGACCTTAGCTATTAGGCCAGAGTAAGAGTTAAGACCTTAACCAGTAGGCCAGAGTACGAGTCTAAGACCTTAGCTATTAGGCCAGAGTAAGAGTTAAGACCTTAACCATTAGGCCAAAGTACGAGTCTAAGACCTTAGCTATTAGGCCAGAGTAAGAGTTAAGACCTCACCCAGTAGGCCAGAGTATGAGTCTAAGACCTTAGCTATTAGGCCATAGTATGAGTCTAAGACCTTAGCTATTAAGCCAGAATAAGAGTTAAGACCTTAACCAGTAGGCCAGAGTACAAGTCTAAGACCTTAGCCATTAGGCCAGAGTACGAGTCTAAGACCTTAGCTATTAGGCCAGAGTACGAGTCTAAGACTTTAGCTATTAGGCCAGAGTAAGAGTTAAGACCTTAACCAGTAGGCCAGAGTAAGAGTCAAGACCTTAGCCATTAGGCCATAGTACGAGTCTAAGACCTTAGCTATTAGGCCAGAGTAAGAGTTAAGACCTTAGCTATTAGGCCAGAGTAAGAGTTAAGACCTTAACCAGTAGGCCAGAGAAAGAGTTAAGACCTTAGCTATTAGGCCAGAGTAAGAGTTAAGACCTTAACCATTAGTCCAGAGTACGAGTCTAAGACCTTAGCTATTAGGCCAGAGTAATAGTTAAGACCTTAGCTATTAGGCCAGAGTGAGAGTTAAGACCTTAACCTGTAGGCCATAGTACGACTCTAAGACCTTAGCTATTAGGCCAGAGTAAGAGTTAAGACCTTAGCTATTAGGCCAGAGTAAGAGTTAAGGCCTTAACCATTAGGCCAGAGTACGAGTCTAAGACCTTAGCTTTTAGGCCAGAGTAATAGTTAAGACCTTAGCTATTAGGCCAGAGTAAGAGTTAAGAGCTTATCCTGTAGGCGATAGTACAAGTCTAAGACCTTAGCTATTATTCCAGAGTAAGAGTTAAGACCTTAACCATTAGGCCAGAGTACGGGTCTAAGACCTTAACCATTAGGCCAGACTAAGAGTTAAGACAATAACCTGCAGGCCATAGTACGAGTCTAAGACCTTAGCTATTAGGCCAGAGTAAGAGTTGAGACCTTAGCTATTAGGCCAGCGTACGAGTTAAGACCTTAACCATTAGGCCAGAGTACGAGTCTAAGACCTTAGCTATTAGACCAGAGTAATAGTTAAGACCTTAGCTATTAGGCCAGAGTAAGAGTTAAGAGCTTAACCTGTAGGCGATAGTACGAGTCTAAGACCTTAGCTAATATTCCAGAGTAAGAGTTAAGACCTTAACCATTAGGCCAGAGTACAAGTCTAAGACCTTAGCTACTAGGCCAGAGTAAGAGTTAGGACCTTATCCATTAGGCCAGAGACCAAGTCTAAGACCTTAGCTATTAGGCCAGAGTAAGAGTTAAGACCTTAGCTATTAGGCCAGAGTAAGAGTTAAGACCTTAACTATTAGGCCAGAGTAAAAGTTAAGAGCTTAACCTGTAGGCGATAGTACGAGTCTAAGACCTTAGCTATTATTCCAGAGTAAGAGTTAAGACCTTAACCATTAGGCCAGAGTACGAGTCTAAGACCTTAGCTATTAGGCCAGAGTAAGAGTTACAACCTTAACCAGTAGGCCAGAGTACGAGTCTAAGACCTTAGCTATTAGGCCAGAGTACGAGTCTAAGACCTTAGCTATTAGGCCAGAGTAAGAGTTACAACCTTAACCAGTAGGCCAGAGTACGAGTCTAAGACCTTAGCTATTAGGCCAGAGTACGAGTCTAAGACCTTAGCTATTTGGCCTGAGTACGAGTCTAAGACCTTAGCTATTAGGCCAGAGTAAGAGTTAAGACCTTAACCATTAGGCCAGACTAAGAGTTAAGACCTTAACCTGTAGGCCATAGTACAAGTCTAAGACCTTAGCTATTAGGCCAGAGTAAGAGTTAAGACCTTAACCATTAGGCCAGAGTACGAATCTAAGGCCTTAGCTATTAGGCCAGAGTAACAGTTAAGACCTTAACCAGTAGGCCAGAGTATGAGTCTAAGACATTAGCTTTTAGGCCAGAGTAAGAGTTAAGACAATAACCTGTAGGCCATAGTACGAGTCTAAGACCTTAGCTATTAGGCCAGAGTAAGAGTTAAGACCTTAGCTATTAGGCCAGAGTACGAGTTAAGACCTTAACCATTAGGCCAGAGTATGAGTCTAAGACCTTAGCTATTAGGCCAGAGTAATAGTTAAGACCTTAGCTATTAGGCCAGAGTAAGAGTTAAGAGCTTAACCTGTAGGCGATAGTACGAGTCTAAGACCTTAGCTAATATTCCAGAGTAAGAGTTAAGACCTTAACCATTAGGCCAGAGTACAAGTCTATGACCTTAGCTATTAGGCCAAAGTAAGAGTTAAGACCTTAACCATTAGGCCAGAGTACGAGTCTAAGACCTTAGCTATTAGACCAGAGTAAGAGTTAAGACCTTAACCAGTAGGCCAGAGTACGAGTCTAAGACCTTAGCTATTAGGCCAGAGTACGAGTCTAAGACCTTAGCTATTAGGCCAGAGTAAGAGTTACAACCTTAACCAGTAGGCCAGAGTACGAGTCTAAGACCTTAGCTATTAGGCCAGAGTACGAGTCTAAGACCTTAGCTATTTGGCCAGAGTATGAGTTAAGACCTTAACCATTAGGCCAGACTAAGAGTTACGACCTTAACCTGTAGGCCATAGTACGAGTCTAAGACCTTAGCTATTAGGCCAGAGTAAGAGTTAAGACCTTAACCATTAGGCCAGAGTACGAGTCTAAGACCTTAGCTATTAGGCCAGAGTAAGAGTTAAGACCTTAACCATTAGGCCAGAGTACGAGTCTAAGACCTTAGCTATTAGGCCAGAGTAAGAGTTAAGACCTTAACCAGTAGGCCAGAGTACGAGCCTAAGACCTTAGCTATTAGGCCAGAGTAAGAGTTAAGACCTTAACCAGTAGGCCAGAGTACGAGTCTAAGACCTAAGCTATTAGGCCAGAGAAGAGTAAAGACCTTAACCATTAGGCCAGAGTACGAGTCTAAGACCTTAGCTATTAGGCCAGAGTAAGAGTTAAGACCTTAACCAGTAGGCCAGAGTACGAGTCTAAGACCTCAGCTATTAGGCCAGAGTAAGAGTTAAGACCTTAACCAGTAGGCCAGAGTACGAGTCTAAGACCTTAGCTATTAGGCCAGAGTAAGAGTTAAGACCTTAACCATTAGGCCAGAGTAAGAGTTAAGACCTTAACCATTAGACCAGAGTACGAGTCTAAGACTTTAGCTATTAGGCCAGAGTACGAGTCTAAGACCTTAGCTATTAGGCCAGAGTAAGAGTTAAGACCTTAACCATTAGGCCGGAGTACGAGTCTAAGACCTTAGCTATTAGGCCAGAGTAAGAGTTAAGACCTTAACCAGTAGGCCATGGTAAGAGTTAAGACATTAACCTGTAGGCCAGAGTAAGAGTTAAGACCTTAACCATTAGGCCAGAGTACGGGTCTAAGAACTTAGCTATTAGGCCAGAGTACGAGACTAAGACCTTAGCTATTATGCCAGAGTAAGAGTTAAGACCTTAACCATTAGGCCAGAGTATGAGTTAAAGACCTTAGCTATTAGGCCAGAGTAAGAGTTAAGACCTTAGCTATTAGGCCGGAGTAAGAGTTAAGACCTTAACCATTAGGCCAGAGTAAGAGTTAAGACCTTAACCATTAGACCAGAGTACGAGTCTAAGACTTTAGCTATTAGGCCAGAGTACGAGTCTAAGACCTTAGCTATTAGGCCAGGGTAAGAGTTAAGACCTTAACCATTAGGCCGGAGTACGAGTCTAAGACCTTAGCTATTAGGCCAGAGTAAGAGTTAAGACCTTAACCAGTAGGCCATGGTAAGAGTTAAGACATTAACCTGTAGGCCAGAGTAAGAGTTAAGACCTTAACCATTAGGCCAGAGTACGGGTCTAAGAACTTAGCTATTAGGCCAGAGTACGAATCTAAGACCTTAGCTATTAGGCCAGAGTAAGAGTTAAGACCTTAACCAGTAGGCCAGAGTACGAGTCTAAGACCTTAGCTATTAGGCCAGAGTAAGAGTTAAGACCTTAACCATTAGGCCAAAGTACGAGTCTAAGACCTTAGCTATTAGGCCAGAGTAAGAGTTAAGACCTCACCCAGTAGGCCAGAGTATGAGTCTAAGACCTTAGCTATTAGGCCATAGTATGAGTCTAAGACCTTAGCTATTAAGCCAGAATAAGAGTTAAGACCTTAACCAGTAGGCCAGAGTACAAGTCTAAGACCTTAGCCATTAGGCCAGAGTACGAGTCTAAGACCTTAGCTATTAGGCCAGAGTACGAGTCTAAGACTTTAGCTATTAGGCCAGAGTAAGAGTTAAGACCTTAACCAGTAGGCCAGAGTAAGAGTCAAGACCTTAGCCATTAGGCCATAGTACGAGTCTAAGACCTTAGCTATTAGGCCAGAGTAAGAGTTAAGACCTTAGCTATTAGGCCAGAGTAAGAGTTAAGACCTTAACCAGTAGGCCAGAGAAAGAGTTAAGACCTTAGCTATTAGGCCAGAGTAAGAGTTAAGACCTTAACCATTAGTCCAGAGTACGAGTCTAAGACCTTAGCTATTAGGCCAGAGTAATAGTTAAGACCTTAGCTATTAGGCCAGAGTGAGAGTTAAGACCTTAACCTGTAGGCCATAGTACGACTCTAAGACCTTAGCTATTAGGCCAGAGTAAGAGTTAAGACCTTAGCTATTAGGCCAGAGTAAGAGTTAAGGCCTTAACCATTAGGCCAGAGTACGAGTCTAAGACCTTAGCTTTTAGGCCAGAGTAATAGTTAAGACCTTAGCTATTAGGCCAGAGTAAGAGTTAAGAGCTTATCCTGTAGGCGATAGTACAAGTCTAAGACCTTAGCTATTATTCCAGAGTAAGAGTTAAGACCTTAACCATTAGGCCAGAGTACGGGTCTAAGACCTTAACCATTAGGCCAGACTAAGAGTTAAGACAATAACCTGCAGGCCATAGTACGAGTCTAAGACCTTAGCTATTAGGCCAGAGTAAGAGTTGAGACCTTAGCTATTAGGCCAGCGTACGAGTTAAGACCTTAACCATTAGGCCAGAGTACGAGTCTAAGACCTTAGCTATTAGACCAGAGTAATAGTTAAGACCTTAGCTATTAGGCCAGAGTAAGAGTTAAGAGCTTAACCTGTAGGCGATAGTACGAGTCTAAGACCTTAGCTAATATTCCAGAGTAAGAGTTAAGACCTTAACCATTAGGCCAGAGTACAAGTCTAAGACCTTAGCTACTAGGCCAGAGTAAGAGTTAGGACCTTATCCATTAGGCCAGAGACCAAGTCTAAGACCTTAGCTATTAGGCCAGAGTAAGAGTTAAGACCTTAGCTATTAGGCCAGAGTAAGAGTTAAGACCTTAACTATTAGGCCAGAGTAAAAGTTAAGAGCTTAACCTGTAGGCGATAGTACGAGTCTAAGACCTTAGCTATTATTCCAGAGTAAGAGTTAAGACCTTAACCATTAGGCCAGAGTACGAGTCTAAGACCTTAGCTATTAGGCCAGAGTAAGAGTTACAACCTTAACCAGTAGGCCAGAGTACGAGTCTAAGACCTTAGCTATTAGGCCAGAGTACGAGTCTAAGACCTTAGCTATTAGGCCAGAGTAAGAGTTACAACCTTAACCAGTAGGCCAGAGTACGAGTCTAAGACCTTAGCTATTAGGCCAGAGTACGAGTCTAAGACCTTAGCTATTTGGCCTGAGTACGAGTCTAAGACCTTAGCTATTAGGCCAGAGTAAGAGTTAAGACCTTAACCATTAGGCCAGACTAAGAGTTAAGACCTTAACCTGTAGGCCATAGTACAAGTCTAAGACCTTAGCTATTAGGCCAGAGTAAGAGTTAAGACCTTAACCATTAGGCCAGAGTACGAATCTAAGACCTTAGCTATTAGGCCAGAGTAACAGTTAAGACCTCAACCAGTAGGCCAGAGTATGAGTCTAAGACCTTAGCTATTAGGCCAGAGTAAGAGTTAAGACAATAACCTGTAGGCCATAGTACGAGTCTAAGACCTTAGCTATTAGGCCAGAGTAAGAGTTAAGACCTTAGCTATTAGGCCAGAGTACGAGTTAAGACCTTAACCATTAGGCCAGAGTACGAGTCTAAGACCTTAGCTATTAGGCCAGAGTAATAGTTAAGACCTTAGCTATTAGGCCAGTGTAAGAGTTAAGAGCTTAACCTGTAGGCGATAGTACGAGTCTAAGACCTTAGCTAATATTCCAGAGTAAGAGTTAAGACCTTAACCATTAGGCCAGAGTACGAGTCTAAGACCTTAGCTATTAGGCCAAAGTAAGAGTTAAGACCTTAACCATTAGGCCAGAGTACGAGTCTAAGACCTTAGCTATTAGACCAGAGTAAGAGTTAAGACCTTAACCAGTAGGCCAGAGTACGAGTCTAAGACCTTAGCTATTAGGCCAGAGTAAGAGTTACAACCTTAACCAGTAGGCCAGAGTACGAGTCTAAGACCTTAGCTATTAGGCCAGAGTACGAGTCTAAGACCTTAGCTATTTGGCCAGAGTATGAGTCTAAGACCTTAGCTATTAGGCCAGAGTAAGAGTTAAGACCTTAACCATTAGGCCAGACTAAGAGTTACGACCTTAACCTGTAGGCCATAGTACGAGTCTAAGACCTTAGCTATTAGGCCAGAGTAAGAGTTAAGACCTTAACCATTAGGCCAGAGTACGAGTCTAAGACCTTAGCTATTAGGCCAGAGTAAGAGTTACAACCTTAACCAGTAGGCCAGAGTACGAGTCTAAGACCTTAGCTATTAGGCCAGAGTACGAGTCTAAGACCTTAGCTATTAGGCCAGATTAAGAGTTACAACCTTAACCAGTAGGCCAGAGTACGAGTCTAAGACCTTAGCTATTAGGCCAGAGTACGAGTCTAAGACCTTAGCTATTTGGCCAGAGTACGAGTCTAAGACCTTTTTCTATTAGGCCAGAGTAAGAGTTAAGACCTTAACCATTAGGCCAGACTAAGAGTTAAGACCTTAACCTGTAGGCCATAGTACAAGTCTAAGACCTTAGCTATTAGGCCAGAGTAAGAGTTAAGACCTTAACCATTAGGCCAGAGTACGAATCTAAGGCCTTAGCTATTAGGCCAGAGTAACAGTTAAGACCTTAACCAGTAGGCCAGAGTATGAGTCTAAGACCTTAGCTTTTAGGCCAGAGTAAGAGTTAAGACAATAACCTGTAGGCCATAGTACGAGTCTAAGACCTTAGCTATTAGGCCAGAGTAAGAGTTAAGACCTTAGCTATTAGGCCAGAGTACGAGTTAAGACCTTAACCATTAGGCCAGAGTACGAGTCTAAGACCTTAGCTATTAGGCCAGAGTAATAGTTAAGACCTTAGCTATTAGGCCAGAGTAAGAGTTAAGAGCTTAACCTGTAGGCGATAGTAAGAGTCTAAGACCTTAGCTAATATTCCAGAGTAAGAGTTAAGACCTTAACCATTAGGCCAGAGTACAAGTCTATGACCTTAGCTATTAGGCCAAAGTAAGAGTTAAGACCTTAACCATTAGGCCAGAGTACGAGTCTAAGGCCTTAGCTATTAGACCAGAGTAAGAGTTAAGACCTTAACCAGTAGGCCAGAGTACGAGTCTAAGACCTTAACTATTAGGCCAGAGTACGAGTCTAAGACCTTAGCTATTAGGCCAGAGTAAGAGTTACAACCTTAACCAGTAGGCCAGAGTACGAGTCTAAGACCTTAGCTATTAGGCCAGAGTACGAGTCTAAGACCTTAGCTATTTGGCCAGAGTATGAGTCTAAGACCTTAGCTATTAGGCCAGAGTAAGAGATAAGACCTTAACCATTAGGCCAGACTAAGAGTTACAACCTTAACCTGTAGGCCATAGTACGAGTCTAAGACCTTAGCTATTAGGCCAGACTAAGAGTTACGACCTTAACCTGTAGGCCAGAGTATGAGTCTAAGACCTTAGCTATTAGGCCAGAGTAAGAGATAAGACCTTAACCATTAGGCCAGACTAAGAGTTAAGACCTTAACCATTAGGCCAGAGTACGAGTCTAAGACCTTAGCTATTAGGCCAGAGTAAGAGTTAAGACCTTAACCATTAGGCCAGAGTTCGAGTCTAAGACCTTAGCTATTAGGCCAGAGTAAGAGTTAAGACCTTAACCAGTAGGCCAGAGTACGAGCCTAAGACCTTAGCTATTAGGCCAGAGTAAGAGTTAAGACCTTAACCAGTAGGCCAGAGTACGAGTCTAAGACCTTAGCTATTAGGCCAGAGAAGAGTTAAGACCTTAACCATTAGGCCAGAGTACGAGTCTAAGACCTTAGCTATTAGGCCAGAGTAAGAGTTAAGACCTTAACCAGTAGGCCAGAGTACGAGTCTAAGACCTTAGCTATTAGGCCAGAGTAAGAGTTAAGACCTTAACCAGTAGGCCAGAGTACGAGTCTAAGACCTTAGCTATTAGGCCAGAGTAAGAGTTAAGACCTTAACCATTAGGCCAGAGTAAGAGTTAAGACCTTAACCATTAGACCAGAGTACGAGTCTAAGACTTTAGCTATTAGGCCAGAGTACGAGTCTAAGACCTTAGCTATTAGGCCAGAGTAAGAGTTAAGACCTTAACCATTAGGCCGGAGTACGAGTCTAAGACCTTAGCTATTAGGCCAGAGTAAGAGTTAAGACCTTAACCAGTAGGCCATGGTAAGAGTTAAGACATTAACCTGTAGGCCAGAGTAAGAGTTAAGACCTTAACCATTAGGCCAGAGTACGGGTCTAAGAACTTAGCTATTAGGCCAGAGTACGAGACTAAGACCTTAGCTATTATGCCAGAGTAAGAGTTAAGACCTTAACCATCAGGCCAGAGTATGAGTTAAAGACCTTAGCTATTAGGCCAGAGTAAGAGTTAAGACCTTAGCTATTAGGCCGGAGTAAGAGTTAAGACCTTAACCATTAGGCCAGAGTAAGAGTTAAGACCTTAACCATTAGACCAGAGTACGAGTCTAAGACTTTAGCTATTAGGCCAGAGTACGAGTCTAAGACCTTAGCTATTAGGCCAGAGTAAGAGTTAAGACCTTAACCATTAGGCCGGAGTACGAGTCTAAGACCTTAGCTATTAGGCCAGAGTAAGAGTTAAGACCTTAACCAGTAGGCCATGGTAAGAGTTAAGACATTAACCTGTAGGCCAGAGTAAGAGTTAAGACCTTAACCATTAGGCCAGAGTACGGGTCTAAGAACTTAGCTATTAGGCCAGAGTACGAGTCTAAGACCTTAGCTATTAGGCCAGAGTAAGAGTTAAGACCTTAACCAGTAGGCCAGAGTACGAGTCTAAGACCTTAGCTATTAGGCCAGAGTAAGAGTTAAGACCTTAACCATTAGGCCAAAGTACGAGTCTAAGACCTTAGCTATTAGGCCAGAGTAAGAGTTAAGACCTCACCCAGTAGGCCAGAGTATGAGTCTAAGACCTTAGCTATTAGGCCAGAGTATGAGTCTAAGCCCTTAGCTATTAAGCCAGAATAAGAGTTAAGACCTTAACCAGTAGGCCAGAGTACAAGTCTAAGACCTTAGCCATTAGGCCAGAGTACGAGTCTAAGACCTTAGCTATTAGGCCAGAGTACGAGTCTAAGACTTTAGCTATTAGGCCAGAGTAAGAGTTAAGACCTTAACCAGTAGGCCAGAGTAAGAGTCAAGACCTTAGCCATTAGGCCATAGTACGAGTCTAAGACCTTAGCTATTAGGCCAGAGTAAGAGTTAAGACCTTAGCTATTAGGCCAGAGTAAGAGTTAAGACCTTAACCAGTAGGCCAGAGAAAGAGTTAAGACCTTAGCTATTACGCCAGAGTAAGAGTTAAGACCTTAACCATTAGTCCAGAGTACGAGTCTAAGACCTTAGCTATTAGGCCAGAGTAATAGTTAAGACCTTAGCTATTAGGCCAGAGTGAGAGCTAAGAGCTTAACCTGTAGGCGATAGTACGAGTCTAAGACCTTAGCTATTAGTCCAGAGTAAGAGTTAAAACCTTAACCATTAGGCCACAATATGAGTCTAAGACCTTAGCTATTAGGCCAGAGTAAGAGTTAAGACCTTAACCATTAGGCCAGAGTACGAGTCTAAGACCTTAGCTATTAGGCCAGAGTAAGAGTTAAGACCTTAACCAGTAGGCCAGAGTACGAGTCTAAGACCTTAGCTATTAGGCCAGAGTACGAGTCTAAGACCTTAGCTATTAGGCCAGAGTAAGAGTTACGACCTTAACCAGTAGGCCAGAGTACGAGTCTAAGACCTTAGCTATTAGGCCAGAGTACGAGTCTAAGACCTTAGCTACTAGGCCAGAGTACGAGTCTAAGACCTTAGCTATTAGGCCAGAGGAAGAGTTAAGACCTTAACCATTAGGCCAAACTAAGAGTTAAGACCTTAACCTGTAGGCCATAGTACGAGTCTAAGACCTTAGCTATTAGGCCAGAGTAAGATTTAAGACCTTAACCATTAGGCCAGAGTACGAGTCTAAGACCTTAGCTATTAGGCCAGAGTAAGAGTTAAGACCTTAGCTATTAGGCCAGAGTAAGAGTTAAGACCGTAGCTATTAGGCCAGAGTACGAGTTAAGACCTTAACCATTAGGCCAGAGTACGAGTCTAAGACCTTAGCTATTAGGCCAGAGTAATAGTTAAGACCTTAGCTATTAGGGCAGAGTAAGAGTTAAGAGCTTAACCTGTAGGCGATAGTACGAGTCTAAGACCTTAGCTAATATTCCAGAGTAAGAGTTAAGACCTTAACCATTAGGCCAGAGTACAAGTCTATGACCTTAGCTATTAGGCCAAAGTAAGAGTTCAGACCTTAACCATTAGGCCAGAGTACGAGTCTAAGACCTTAGCTATTAGACCAGAGTAAGAGTTAAGACCTTAACCAGTAGGCCAGAGTACGAGTCTAAGACCTTAGCTATTAGGCCAGAGTACGAGTCTAAGACCTTAGCTATTAGGCCAGAGTAAGAGTTACAACCTTAACCAGTAGGCCAGAGTACGAGTCTAAGACCTTAGCTATTAGGCCAGAGTACGAGTCTAAGACCTTAGCTATTTGGCCAGAGTATGAGTCTAAGACCTTAGCTATTAGGCCAGAGTAAGAGTTAAGACCTTAACCATTAGGCCAGACTAAGAGTTACGACCTTAACCTGTAGGCCATAGTACGAGTCTAAGACCTTAGCTATTAGGCCAGAGTAAGAGTTAAGACCTTAACCAGTAGGCCAGAGTAAGAGTTAAGACCTTAACCATTAGGCCATAGTATAAGTCTAAGACCTTAGCTATTAGGCCAGAGTAAGAGTTATGACCTTAGCTATTAGGCCAGAGTAAGAGTTAAGACCTTAACCAGTAGGCCAGAGTACGAGTCTAGGACCTTAGCTATTAGGCCAGAGTACGAGCCTAAGACCTTAGCTATTCGGCCAGAGTAAGTGTAAAGACCTTAACCATTAGGCCAGAGTATAAGTCTAAGACCTTAGCTATTAGGCCAGAGTAAGAGTTAAGACCTTAACCATTAGGCCAGAGTAAGAGTCTAAGACCTTAGCTATTAGGCCAGAGTAAAAGTTAAGACCTTAGCTATTAGGCCAGAGTAAGAGTTAAGACCTTAACCATTAGGCCATAGTACGAGTCTAAGACCTTAGCTATTAGGCCAGAGTCAGAGTAAAGACCTTAGCTATTAGGCCAGAGTAAGAGTTAAGACCTTAACCAGTAGGCCAGAGTACGAGTCTAAGACCTTAGCTAATAGGCCAGAATAAGAGTTAATACCTTAACCAGTAGGCCAGAGTAAGAGTTAAGACCTTAACCTATAGGCCAGAGTAGGAGTTAAGACCTTAACCATTAGGCCAGAGTACGAGTCTAAGACCTTAGCTATTAGGCCAGAGTATGAGTCTAAGACCTTAGCTTTTAGGCCAGAGTAAGAGTTAAGACCTTAACCATTAGGCCAGAGTACGAGTCTAAGACCTTAGCCATTAGGCCAGAGTAAGAGTTAAGACCTTAGCTATTAGGCCAGAGGAAGAGTTAAGACCTTAACCATTAGGCCAGAGCACAAGTCTAAGACCTTAGCTTTTAGGCCAGAGTAAGAGTTAGGACCTTAACCATTAGGCCAGAGTACGAGTCTAAGACCTTAGCTATTAGGCCAGAGTAAGAGTTAAGACCTTAGCTATTAGGCCAGAGTAAGAGTTAAGACCTTAACCATTAGGCCATAGTACGAGTCTAAGACCTTAGCTATTAGGCCAGAGTAAAAGTTAAGACCTTAGCTATTAGGCCAGAGTAAGAGTTAAGACCTTAACTTGTAGGCCATAGTACGAGTCTAAGACCTTAGCTATTAGGCCAGAGTAAGAGTTAACACCATAGCTATTAGGCCAGAGTAAGAGTTAAGACCTTAACCCTTAGGCCAGAGTACGAGTCTAAGACCTTAGCTATTAGGCCAGAGTAATAGTTAAGCCCTTAGCTATTAGGCCAGAGTAAGAGTTAAGTGATTAACCTGTAGGCGATAGTACGAGTCTAAGACCTTAGCTATTAGGCCAGAGTAAGAGTTAAGACCTTAACCATTAGGCCAGAGTACGAGTCTAAGACCTTAGCTATTAGGCCAGAGTATTAGTTAAGACCTTAACCATTAGGCCAGAGTACGAGTCTAAGACCTTAGCTATTAGGCCAGAGTAAGAGTTAAGACCTTAACCAGTAGGCCAGAGTAAGAGTTATGACCTTAACCATTAGGTCATAGTACGAGTCTAAGACCTTAGCTATTAGGCCAGAGTAAGAGTTAAGACCTTAGCTATTAGGCCAGAGTAAGAGTTAAGACCTTAACCAGTAGGCCAGAGTACGAGTCTAAGACGTTAACCAGTAGGCCAGAGTAAGAGTTAAGACCTTAATCATCAGCCAGAGTACGAGTCTAAGACTTTAGCTATTAGGCCAGAGTAAGAGTTAAGACCTTAACCTGTAGGCCTTAGTACTAGTCTAAGACCTTAGCTATTAGGCCAGAGTAAGATTTAAGACCTTAACCAGCAGGCCAGAGTAAGAGTTAAGACCTTAACCAGTAGGCCAGAGTAAGAGTTAAGACCTTAATTATCAGCCAGAGTACGAGTCTAAGACCATAGCTATTAGGCTAGAGTAAGAGTTAAGACCTTAACCAGTAGGCCAGAGTAAGAGTTAAGACCTTAACCAGTAGGCCAGAGTAAGAGTTATGACCTTAACCATTAGGTCATAGTACGAGTCTAAGACCTTAGCTATTAGGCCAGAGTAAGAGTTAAGACCTTAGCTATTAGGCCAGAGTAAGAGTTAAGACCTTAACCAGTAGGCCAGAGTACGAGTCTAAGACCTTACTATTAGTCCAGAGTATGAGTCTAAGACCTTAGCTATTAGGCCAGAGTAAGAGTTAAGACCTTAACCATTAGGCCAGAGTACGAGTCTAAGACCTTAGCTATTAGGCCAGAGTAAGAGTTAAGACCTTAGCTCTTAGGCCAGAGTAAGAGTTAAGACCTTAGCTCTTAGGCCAGAGTAAGTGTTAAGACCTTAACCATTAGGCCAGAGTACGAGTCTAAGACCTTAGCTATTAGGCCAGAGTAAGAGTTAAGACCTTAACCATTAGGCCAGAGTACGAGTCTAAGACCTTAGCTATTAGGCCAGAGTAAAAGTTAAGACCTTAGCTATTAGGCCAGATTAAGAGATAAGACCATAAGCATTATGCCATAGTACGAGTCTAAGACCTTAGCTATTAGGCCATAGTAAGAGTTAAGACCTTAGCTATTGGACCAGAGTAAGAGTTAAGTCCTTAACCAGTAGGCCGGAGTACGAGTCTAAGACCTTAGCTATTAGGCCAGAGAAAGAGTGAGGACCTTAACCAGTAGGCCAGAGTAAGAGTTAGGACCTTAACCTGTAGGCCGGAGTAAGAGTTAAGATCTTAACCATTAGGCCAGAGTACGAGTCTAAGACCTTAGCTATTAGGCCAGAGTACAAGTCTAAGACCTTAGCTATTAGGCCACAGTAAGAGTTAAGACCTTAACCATTAGGCAAGAGTACGCGTCGAAGACCTTAGCTATTAGGCCAGAGTAAGTGTTAAGTCCTTAGCTATTAGGCCAGAGTAAGAGTTAAGACCTTAACAATTAGGCCAGAGTACGAGTCTAAGACCTTACCTATTAGGCCAGAGTAAGAGCTAAGACCTTAGCTATTAGGCCAGAGTAAGAGTTAAGACCTTAACCTTTAGGCCAGAGTACGATTCTAAGACCTTAGCTATTAGGCCAGAGTAAGAGTTAAGACCTTAACCATTAGGCCAGAGTACGAGTCTAAGACCTTAGCTATTAGGCCAGAGTAAGAGTTAAGACCTTAACCAGTAGGGCAGAGTAAGAGTTAAGACCTTAACCATTAGGCCGGAGCACGAGTCTAAGACCTTAGCTATTAGGCCAGAGTAAGAGTTAAGACCTTCACCATTAGGCCAGAGTATGAGTCTAAGACCTTAGCTATTAGGCCAGAGTAAGAGTTAAGACCTTAGCTATTAGGCCAGAGTAAGAGTTAAGACCTTAGCCATTAGGCCATAGTACGAGTCTAAGACCTTAGCTATTAGGCCAGAGTAAAAGTTAAGACCTTAGCTAATAGGCCAGAGTAAGAGTTAAGACCTTAACTTGTAGACCATAGTACGAGTCTAAGACCTTAGCTATTAGGCCAGAGTAAGAGTTAAGACCTTAGCTATTAGGCCAGAGTAAGAGTTAAGACCTTAACCATTAGGCCATAGTACGAGTCTAAGACCTTAGCTATTAGGCCAGAGTAAGAGTTAAGACCTTAACCTGTAGGCCATAGTACGAGTCTAAGACCTTAGCTATTAGGCCAGAGTAAGAGTTAAGACCTTAGCTATTAGGCCAGAGTAAGAGTTAAGACCTTCTCCACTAGGCCAGAGTACGAGTCTAAGACCTTAGCTATTAGGCCAGAGTAATAGTTAAGACCTTAGCTATTAGGCCAGAGTAAGAGTAAAGAGATTAACCTGTAGGTGATAGTACGAGTCTAAGACCTTAGCTATTAGGCCAGAGTAAGAGTTAAGACCTTAACCATTAGGCCAGAGTACGAGTCTAAGACCTTAGCTATTAGGCCAGAGTAAGAGTTAAGACCTTAACCATTAGGCCAGAGTACGAGTCTAAGACCTTAGCTATTAGGCCAGAGTAAGAGTTAAGACTTTAGCTATTAGGCCAGAGTACGAGTCTAAGACCTTAGCTATTAGGCCAGAGTATTAGTTAAGACCTTAACAATTAGGCCAGAGTACGAGTCTAAGACCTTGGCTATTAGGCCAGAGTAAGAGTTAAGACCTTAACCATTAGGCCAGAGTACGCGTCGAAGACCTTAGCTATTAGGCCAGAGTAAGTGTTAAGTCCTTAGCTATTAGGCCAGAGTAAGAGTTAAGACCTTAACAATTAGGCCAGAGTACGAGTCTAAGACCTTACCTATTAGGCCAGAGTAAGAGCTAAGACCTTAGCTATTAGGCCAGAGTAAGAGTTAAGACCTTAACCTTTAGGCCAGAGTACGATTCTAAGACCTTAGCTATTAGGCCAGAGTAAGAGTTAAGACCTTAACCATTAGGCCAGAGTACGAGTCTAAGACCTTAGCTATTAGGCCAGAGTAAGAGTTAAGACCTTAACCAGTAGGGCAGAGTAAGAGTTAAGACCTTAACCATTAGGCCGGAGCACGAGTCTAAGACCTTAGCTATTAGGCCAGAGTAAGAGTTAAGACCTTCACCATTAGGCCAGAGTATGAGTCTAAGACCTTAGCTATTAGGCCAGAGTAAGAGTTAAGACCTTAGCTATTAGGCCAGAGTAAGAGTTAAGACCTTAGCCATTAGGCCATAGTACGAGTCTAAGACCTTAGCTATTAGGCCAGAGTAAAAGTTAAGACCTTAGCTAATAGGCCAGAGTAAGAGTTAAGACCTTAACTTGTAGACCATAGTACGAGTCTAAGACCTTAGCTATTAGGCCAGAGTAAGAGTTAAGACCTTAGCTATTAGGCCAGAGTAAGAGTTAAGACCTTAACCATTAGGCCATAGTACGAGTCTAAGACCTTAGCTATTAGGCCAGAGTAAGAGTTAAGACCTTAACCTGTAGGCCATAGTACGAGTCTAAGACCTTAGCTATTAGGCCAGAGTAAGAGTTAAGACCTTAGCTATTAGGCCAGAGTAAGAGTTAAGACCTTCTCCACTAGGCCAGAGTACGAGTCTAAGACCTTAGCTATTAGGCCAGAGTAATAGTTAAGACCTTAGCTATTAGGCCAGAGTAAGAGTAAAGAGATTAACCTGTAGGTGATAGTACGAGTCTAAGACCTTAGCTATTAGGCCAGAGTAAGAGTTAAGACCTTAACCATTAGGCCAGAGTACGAGTCTAAGACCTTAGCTATTAGGCCAGAGTAAGAGTTAAGACCTTAACCATTAGGCCAGAGTACGAGTCTAAGACCTTAGCTATTAGGCCAGAGTAAGAGTTAAGACCTTAGCTATTAGGCCAGAGTACGAGTCTAAGACCTTAGCTATTAGGCCAGAGTATTAGTTAAGACCTTAACAATTAGGCCAGAGTACGAGTCTAAGACCTTGGCTATTAGGCCAGAGTAAGAGTTAAGACCTTAACCATTAGGCCAGAGTACGAGTCTAAGACCTTAACCATTAGGCCATAGTACGAGTCTAACACCTTAGCTATTAGGCCAGAGTAAGAGTTAAGACTTTAACCAGTAGGCCAGAGTAAGAGTTAAGACCTTAACCCTTAGGCCAGAGTACGAGTCTAAGACCTTAGCTGTTAGGCCAGAGTAATAGTTAAGCCCTTAGCTATTAGGCCAGAGTAAGAGTTAAGAGATTAACCTGTAGGCGATAGTACGAGTCTAAGACCTTAGCTATTAGGCCAGAGTAAGAGTTAAGACCTTAACCATTAGGCCAGAGTACGAGTCTAAGACCTTAGCTATTAGGCCAGAGTATTAGTTAAGACCTTAACCATTAGGCCAGAGTACGAGTCTAAGACCTTAGCTATTAGGCCAGAGTACGAGTCTAAGACCTTAGCTATTAGGCCAGAGTATTAGTTAAGACCTTAACAATTAGGCCAGAGTACGAGTCTAAGACCTTAGCTATTAGGCCAGAGTAAGAGTTAAGACCTTAACCATTAGGCCAGAGTACGAGTCTAAGACCTTAGCTATTAGGCCAGAGTAAGAGTTAAGACCTTAGCTATTAGGCCAGAGTAAGAGTTAAGACCTTAACCAGTAGGCCAGAGTACGTGTCTAAGACCTTAGCTATTAGGCCAGAGTAAGAGTTAAGACCTTAACCTGTAGGCCATAGTACGACTCTAAGACCTTAGCTATTAGGCCAGAGTAAGAGTTAAGACCTTAGCTATTAGGCCAGAGTAAGAGTTAAGGCCTTAACCATTAGGCCAGAGTACGAGTCTAAGACCTTAGCTTTTAGGCCAGAGTAATAGTTAAGACCTTAGCTATTAGGCCAGAGTAAGAGTTAAGAGCTTATCCTGTAGGCGATAGTACAAGTCTAAGACCTTAGCTATTATTCCAGAGTAAGAGTTAAGACCTTAACCATTAGGCCAGAGTACGGGTCTAAGACCTTAACCATTAGGCCAGACTAAGAGTTAAGACAATAACCTGCAGGCCATAGTACGAGTCTAAGACCTTAGCTATTAGGCCAGAGTAAGAGTTGAGACCTTAGCTATTAGGCCAGCGTACGAGTTAAGACCTTAACCATTAGGCCAGAGTACGAGTCTAAGACCTTAGCTATTAGACCAGAGTAATAGTTAAGACCTTAGCTATTAGGCCAGAGTAAGAGTTAAGAGCTTAACCTGTAGGCGATAGTACGAGTCTAAGACCTTAGCTAATATTCCAGAGTAAGAGTTAAGACCTTAACCATTAGGCCAGAGTACAAGTCTAAGACCTTAGCTATTAGGCCAGAGTAAGAGTTAGGACCTTATCCATTAGGCCAGACACCAAGTCTAAGACCTTAGCTATTAGGCCAGAGTAAGAGTTAAGACCTTAGCTATTAGGCCAGAGTAAGAGTTAAGACCTTAACTATTAGGCCAGAGTAAAAGTTAAGAGCTTAACCTGTAGGCGATAGTACGAGTCTAAGACCTTAGTTATTATTCCAGAGTAAGAGTTAAGACCTTAACCATTAGGCCAAAGTACGAGTCTAAGACCTTAGCTATTAGGCCAGAGTAAGAGTTACAACCTTAACCAGTAGGCCAGAGTACGAGTCTAAGACCTTAGCTATTAGGCCAGAGTACGAGTCTAAGACCTTAGCTATTTGGCCTGAGTACGAGTCTAAGACCTTAGCTATTAGGCCAGAGTAAGAGTTAAGACCTTAACCATTAGGCCAGACTAAGTGTTAAGACCTTAACCTGTAGGCCATAGTACAAGTCTAAGACCTTAGCTATTAGGCCAGAGTAAGAGTTAAGACCTTAACCATTAGGCCAGAGTACGAATCTAAGACCTTAGCTATTAGGCCAGAGTAACAGTTAAGACCTTAACCAGTAGGCCAGAGTATGAGTCTAAGACCTTAGCTATTAGGCCAGAGTAAGAGTTAAGACAATAACCTGTAGGCCATAGTACGAATCTAAGACCTTAGCTATTAGGCCAGAGTAAGAGTTAAGACCTTAGCTATTAGGCCAGAGTACGAGTTAAGACCTTAACCATTAGGCCAGAGTACGAGTCTAAGACCTTAGCTATTAGGCCAGAGTAATAGTTAAGACCTTAGCTATTAGGCCAGAGTAAGAGTTAAGAGCTTAACCTGTAGGCGATAGTACGAGTCTAAGACCTTAGCTAATATTCCAGAGTAAGAGTTAAGACCTTAACCATTAGGCCAGAGTACGAGTCTAAGACCTTAGCTATTAGGCCAAAGTAAGAGTTAAGACCTTAACCATTAGGCCAGAGTACGAGTCTAAGACCTTAGCTATTAGACCAGAGTAAGAGTTAAGACCTTAACCAGTAGGCCAGAGTACGAGTCTAAGACCTTAGCTATTAGGCCAGAGTACGAGTCTAAGACCTTAGCTATTTGGCCAGAGTATGAGTCTAAGACCTTAGCTATTAGGCCAGAGTAAGAGTTAAGACCTTAACCATTAGGCCAGACTAAGAGTTACGACCTTAACCTGTAGGCCATAGTACGAGTCTAAGACCTTAGCTATTAGGCCAGAGTAAGAGTTAAGACCTTAACCATTAGGCCAGAGTACGAGTCTAAGACCTTAGCTATTAGGCCAGAGTAAGAGTTACAACCTTAACCAGTAGGCCAGAGTACGAGTCTAAGACCTTAGCTATTAGGCCAGAGTACGAGTCTAAGACCTTAGCTATTAGGCCAGATTAAGAGTTACAACCTTAACCAGTAGGCCAGAGTACGAGTCTAAGACCTTAGCTATTAGGCCAGAGTACGAGTCTAAGACCTTAGCTATTTGGCCAGAGTACGCGTCTAGGACCTTAGCTATTAGGCCAGAGTAAGAGTTAAGACCTTAACCAGTAGGCCAGAGGAAGAGTTAAGACCTTAACCATTAGGCCATAGTACAAGTCTAAGACCTTAGCTATTAGGCCAGAGTAAGAGTTATGACCTTAGCTATTAGGCCAGAGTAAGAGTTATGACCTTAACCAGTAGGCCAGAGTACGAGTGTAAGACCTTAGCTATTAGGCCAGAGAACGAGCCTAAGACCTTAGCTATTCGGCCAGAGTAAGTGTTAAGACCTTAACCATTAGGCCAGAGTATAAGTCTAAGACCTTAGCTATTAGGCCAGAGTAAGAGTTTAGACCTTAACCATTAGGCCAGAGTAAGAGTCTAAGACCTTAGCTATTAGGCCAGAGTAAAAGTTAAGACCTTAGCTATTAGGCCAGAGTAAGAGTTAAGACCTTAACCATTAGGCCATAGTACGAGTCTAAGACCTTAGCTATTAGGCCAGAGTCAGAGTAAAGACCTTAGCTATTAGGCCAGAGTAAGAGTTAAGACCGTAACCAGTAGGCCAGAGTACGAGTCTAAGACCTTAGCTAATAGGCCAGAATAAGAGTTAATACCTTAACCAGTAGGCCAGAGTAAGAGTTAAGACCTTAACCTATAGGCCAGAGTAAGAGTTAAGACCTTAACCATTAGGCCAGAGTACGAGTCTAAGACCTTAGCTATTTGTCCAGAGTACGAGTCTAAGACCTTAGCTTTTAGGCCAGAGTAAGAGTTAAGAACTTAACCATTAGGCCAGAGTACAAGTCAAAGACCTTAGCTATTAGGCCAGAGTAAGAGATAAGACCTTAGCTATTAGGCCAGAGTAAGAGTTAAGACCTTAACCATTAGGCCAGAGTACGAGTCTAAGACCTTAGCTATTAGGCCAGAGTAAGAGTTAAGACCTTAGCTATTAGGCCAGAGGAAGAGTTAAGACCTTAACCATTAGGCCAGAGCACGAGTCTAAGACCTTAGCTTTTAGGCCAGAGTAAGAGTTAAGACCTTAACCATTAGGCCAGAGTACGAGTCTAAGACCTTAGCTATTAGGCCAGAGTAAGAGTTAAGACCTTAGCTATTAGGCCAGAGTAAGAGTTAAGACCTTAACCATTAGGCCATAGTACGAGTCTAAGACCTTAGCTATTAGGCCAGAGTAAAAGTTAAGACCTTAGCTATTAGGCCAGAGTAAGAGTTAAGACCTTAACTTGTAGGCCATAGTACGAGTCTAAGACCTTAGCTATTAGGCCAGAGTAAGAGTTAAGACCATAGCTATTAGGCCAGAGTAAGAGTTAAGACCTTAACCCTTAGGCCAGAGTACGAGTCTAAGACCTTAGCTATTAGGCCAGAGTAATAGTTAAGCCCTTAGCTATTAGGCCAGAGTAAGAGTTAAGAGATTAACCTGTAGGCGATAGTACGAGTCTAAGACCTTAGCTATTAGGCCAGAGTAAGAGTTAAGACCTTAACCATTAGGCCAGAGTACGAGTCTAAGACCTTAGCTATTAGGCCAGAGTATTAGTTAAGACCTTAATCATTAGGCCAGAGTACGAGTCTAAGACCTTAGCTATTAGGCCAGAGTAAGAGTTAAGACCTTAACCAGTAGGCCAGAGTAAGAGTTATGACCTTAACCATTAGGTCATAGTACGAGTCTAAGACCTTAGCTATTAGGCCAGAGTAAGAGTTAAGACCTTAGCTATTAGGCCAGAGTAAGAGTTAAGACCTTAACCAGTAGGCCAGAGTACGAGTCTAAGACCTTAACCAGTAGGCCAGAGTAAGAGTTAAGACCTTAATCATCAGCCAGAGTACGAGTCTAAGACCTTAGCTATTAGGCCAGAGTAAGAGTTAAGACCTTAACCTGTAGGCCTTAGTACTAGTCTAAGACCTTAGCTATTAGGCCAGAGTAAGATTTAAGACCTTAACCAGCAGGCCAGAGTAAGAGTTAAGACCTTAACCAGTAGGCCAGAGTAAGAGTTAAGACCTTAATTATCAGCCAGAGTACGAGTCTAAGACCATAGCTATTAGGCTAGAGTAAGAGTTAAGACCTTAACCAGTAGGCCAGAGTAAGAGTTAAGACCTTAACCAGTAGGCCAGAGTAAGTGTTATGACCTTAACCATTAGGTCATAGTACGAGTCTAAGACCTTAGCTATTAGGCCAGAGTAAGAGTTAAGACCTTAGCTATTAGGCCAGAGTAAGAGTTAAGACCTTAACCAGTAGGCCAGAGTACGAGTCTAAGACCTTACTATTAGTCCAGAGTATGAGTCTAAGACCTTAGCTATTAGGCCAGAGTAAGAGTTAAGACCTTAACCATTAGGCCAGAGTACGAGTCTAAGACCTTAGCTATTAGGCCAGAGTAAGAGTTAAGACCTTAGCTCTTAGGCCAGAGTAAGAGTTAAGACCTTAGCTCTTAGGCCAGAGTAAGTGTTAAGACCTTAACCATTAGGCCAGAGTACGAGTCTAAGACCTTAGCTATTAGGCCAGAGTAAGAGTTAAGACCTTAACCATTAGGCCAGAGTACGAGCCTAAGACCTTAGCTATTAGGCCAGAGTAAAAGTTAAGACCTTAGCTATTAGGCCAGATTAAGAGATAAGACCATAAGCATTATGCCATAGTACGAGTCTAAGACCTTAGCTATTAGGCCATAGTAAGAGTTAAGACCTTAGCTATTGGACCAGAGTAAGAGTTAAGTCCTTAACCAGTAGGCCGGAGTACGAGTCTAAGACCTTAGCTATTAGGCCAGAGAAAGAGTGAGGACCTTAACCAGTAGGCCAGAGTAAGAGTTAGGACCTTAACCTGTAGGCCGGAGTAAGAGTTAAGACCTTAACCATTAGGCCAGAGTACGAGTCTAAGACCTTAGCTATTAGGCCAGAGTACAAGTCTAAGACCTTAGCTATTAGGCCACAGTAAGAGTTAAGACCTTAACCATTAGGCAAGAGTACGCGTCGAATACCTTAGCTATTAGGCCAGAGTAAGTGTTAAGTCCTTAGCTATTAGGCCAGAGTAAGAGTTAAGACCTTAACAATTAGGCCAGAGTACGAGTCTAAGACCTTAGCTATTAGGCCAGAGTAAGAGCTAAGACCTTAGCTATTAGGCCAGAGTAAGAGTTAAGACCTTAACCTTTAGGCCAGAGTACGATTCTAAGACCTTAGCTATTAGGCCAGAGTAAGAGTTAAGACCTTAACCATTAGGCCAGAGTACGAGTCTAAGACCTTAGCTATTAGGCCAGAGTAAGAGTTAAGACCTTAACCAGTAGGGCAGAGTAAGAGTTAAGACCTTAACCATTAGGCCGGAGCACGAGTCTAAGACCTTAGCTATTAGGCCAGAGTAAGAGTTAAGACCTTAACCATTAGGCCAGAGTATGAGTCTAAGACCTTAGCTATTAGGCCAGAGTAAGAGTTAAGACCTTAGCTATTAGGCCAGAGTAAGAGTTAAGACCTTAGCCATTAGGCCATAGTACGAGTCTAAGACCTTAGCTATTAGGCCAGAGTAAAAGTTAAGACCTTAGCTAATAGGCTAGAGTAAGAGTTAAGACCTTAACTTGTAGGCCATAGTACGAGTCTAAGACCTTAGCTATTAGGCCAGAGTAAGAGTTAAGACCTTAGCTATTAGGCCAGAGTAAGAGTTAAGACCTTAACCATTAGGCCATAGTACGAGTCTAAGACCTTAGCTATTAGGCCAGAGTAAGAGTTAAGACCTTAACCTGTAGGCCATAGTACGAGTCTAAGACCTTAGCTATTAGGCCAGAGTAAGAGTTAAGACCTTAGCTATTAGGCCAGAGTAAGAGTTAAGACCTTAACCACTAGGCCAGAGTACGAGTCTAAGACCTTAGCTATTAGGCCAGAGTAATAGTTAAGACCTTAGCTATTAGGCCAGAGTAAGAGTAAAGAGATTAACCTGTAGGTGATAGTACGAGTCTAAGACCTTAGCTATTAGGCCAGAGTAAGAGTTAAGACCTTAACCATTAGGCCAGAGTACGAGTCTAAGACCTTAGCTATTAGGCCAGAGTAAGAGTTAAGACCTTAACCATTAGGCCAGAGTACGAGTCTAAGACCTTAGCTATTAGGCCAGAGTAAGAGTTAAGACCTTAACCATTAGGCCAGAGTACGAGTCTAAGACCTTAGCTATTAGGCCAGAGTAAGAGTTAAGACCTTAGCTATTAGGCCAGAGTACGAGTTAAGACCTTAACCATTAGGCCAGAGTACGAGTCTAAGACCTTAGCTATTAGGCCAGAGTAATAGTTAAGACCTTAGCTATTAGGCCAGAGTAAGAGTTAAGAGCTTAACCTGTAGGCGATAGTACGAGTCTAAGACCTTAGCTAATATTCCAGAGTAAGAGTTAAGACCTTAACCATTAGGCCAGAGAACAAGTCTATGACCTTAGCTATTAGGCCAAAGTAAGAGTTAAGACCTTAACCATTAGGCCAGAGTACGAGTCTAAGACCTTAGCTATTGGACCAGAGTAAGAGTTAAGACCTTAACCAGTAGGCCAGAGTACGAGTCTAAGACCTTAGCTATTAGGCCAGAGTACGAGTCTAAGACCTTAGCTATTAGGCCAGAGTAAGAGTTACAACCTTAACCAGTAGGCCAGAGTACGAGTCTAAGACCTTAGCTATTAGGCCAGAGTACGAGTCTAAGACCTTAGCTATTTGGCCAGAGTATGAGTCTAAGACCTTAGCTATTAGGCCAGAGTAAGAGTTTAGACCTTAACCATTAGGCCAGAGTAAGAGTCTAAGACCTTAGCTATTAGGCCAGAGTAAAAGTTAAGACCTTAGCTATTAGGCCAGAGTAAGAGTTAAGACCTTAACCATTAGGCCATAGTACGAGTCTAAGACCTTAGCTATTAGGCCAGAGTAAGAGTTAAGACCTTAACCAGTAGGCCAGAGTAAGAGTTAAGACCTTAACCATTAGGCCATAGTACAAGTCTAAGACCTTAGCTATTAGGCCAGAGTAAGAGTTATGACCTTAACCAGTAGGCCAGAGTACGAGTCTAAGACCTTAGCTATTAGGCCAGAGAACGAGCCTAAGACCTTAGCTATTCGGCCAGAGTAAGTGTTAAGACCTTAACCATTAGGCCAGAGTATAAGTCTAAGACCTTAGCTATTAGGCCAGAGTAAGAGTTTAGACCTTAACCATTAGGCCAGAGTAAGAGTCTAAGACCTTAGCTATTAGGCCAGAGTAAAAGTTAAGACCTTAGCTATTAGGCCAGAGTAAGAGTTAAGACCTTAACCATTAGGCCATAGTACGAGTCTAAGACCTTAGCTATTAGGCCAGAGTCAGAGTAAAGACCTTAGCTATTAGGCCAGAGTAAGAGTTAAGACCTTAACCAGTAGGCCAGAGTACGAGTCTAAGACCTTAGCTAATAGGCCAGAATAAGAGTTAATACCTTAACCAGTAGGCCAGAGTAAGAGTTAAGACCTTAACCTATAGGCCAGAGTAAGAGTTAAGACCTTAACCATTAGGCCAGAGTACGAGTCTAAGACCTTAGCTATTAGGCCAGAGTACGAGTCTAAGACCTTAGCTTTTAGGCCAGAGTAAGAGTTAAGACCTTAACCATTAGGCCAGAGTACAAGTCAAAGACCTTAGCTATTAGGCCAGAGTAAGAGATAAGACCTTAGCTATTAGGCCAGAGTAAGAGTTAAGACCTTAACCATTAGGCCAGAGTACGAGTCTAAGACCTTAGCTATTAGGCCAGAGTAAGAGTTAAGACCTTAGCTATTAGGCCAGAGGAAGAGTTAAGACCTTAACCATTAGGCCAGAGCACGAGTCTAAGACCTTAGCTTTTAGGCCAGAGTAAGAGTTAAGACCTTAACCATTAGGCCAGAGTATGAGTCTAAGACCTTAGCTATTAGGCCAGAGTAAGAGTTAAGACCTTAGCTATTAGGCCAGAGTAAGAGTTAAGACCTTAACCATTAGGCCATAGTACGAGTCTAAGACCTTAGCTATTAGGCCAGAGTAAAAGTTAAGACCTTAGCTATTAGGCCAGAGTAAGAGTTAAGACCTTAACTTGTAGGCCATAGTACGAGTCTAAGACCTTAGCTATTAGGCCAGAGTAAGAGTTAAGACCATAGCTATTAGGCCAGAGTAAGAGTTAAGACCTTAACCCTTAGGCCAGAGTACGAGTCTAAGACCTTAGCTATTAGGCCAGAGTAATAGTTAAGCCCTTAGCTATTAGGCCAGAGTAAGAGTTAAGACCTTAACCATTAGGCCAGAGTACGAGTCTAAGACCTTAGCTATTAGGCCAGAGTATTAGTTAAGACCTTAACCATTAGGCCAGAGTACGAGTCTAAGACCTTAGCTATTAGGCCAGAGTAAGAGTTAAGACCTTAACCAGTAGGCCAGAGTAAGAGTTATGACCTTAACCATTAGGTCATAGTACGAGTCTAAGACCTTAGCTATTAGGCCAGAGTAAGAGTTAAGACCTTAGCTATTAGGCCAGAGTAAGAGTTAAGACCTTAACCAGTAGGCCAGAGTACGAGTCTAAGACCTTAACCAGTAGGCCAGAGTAAGTGTTAAGACCTTAATCATCAGCCAGAGTACGAGTCTAAGACCTTAGCTATTAGGCCAGAGTAAGAGTTAAGACCTTAACCTGTAGGCCTTAGTACTAGTCTAAGACCTTAGCTATTAGGCCAGAGTAAGATTTAAGACCTTAACCAGCAGGCCAGAGTAAGAGTTAAGACCTTAACCAGTAGGCCAGAGTAAGAGTTAAGACCTTAATTATCAGCCAGAGTACGAGTCTAAGACCATAGCTATTAGGCTAGAGTAAGAGTTAAGACCTTAACCAGTAGGCCAGAGTAAGAGTTAAGACCTTAACCAGTAGGCCAGAGTAAGAGTTATGACCTTAACCATTAGGTCATAGTACGAGTCTAAGATCTTAGCTATTAGGCCAGAGTAAGAGTTAAGACCTTAGCTATTAGGCCAGAGTAAGAGTTAAGACCTTAACCAGTAGGCCAGAGTACGAGTCTAAGACCTTACTATTAGTCCAGAGTATGAGTCTAAGACCTTAGCTATTAGGCCAGAGTAAGAGTTAAGACCTTAACCATTAGGCCAGAGTACGAGTCTAAGACCTTAGCTATTAGGCCAGAGTAAGAGTTAAGACCTTAGCTCTTAGGCCAGAGTAAGAGTTAAGACCTTAGCTCTTAGGCCAGAGTAAGTGTTAAGACCTTAACCATTAGGCCAGAGTACGAGTCTAAGACCTTAGCTATTAGGCCAGAGTAAGAGTTAAGACCTTAACCATTAGGCCAGAGTACGAGTCTAAGACCTTTGCTATTAGGCCAGAGTAAAAGTTAAGACCTTAGCTATTAGGCCAGATTAAGAGATAAGACCATAAGCATTATGCCATAGTACGAGTCTAAGACCTTAGCTATTAGGCCATAGTAAGAGTTAAGACCTTAGCTATTGGACCAGAGTAAGAGTTAAGTCCTTAACCAGTAGGCCGGAGTACGAGTCTAAGACCTTAGCTATTAGGCCAGAGAAAGAGTGAGGACCTTAACCAGTAGGCCAGAGTAAGAGTTAGGACCTTAACCTGTAGGCCGGAGTAAGAGTTAAGACCTTAACCATTAGGCCAGAGTACGAGTCTAAGACCTTAGCTATTAGGCCAGAGTACAAGTCTAAGACCTTAGCTATTAGGCCACAGTAAGAGTTAAGACCTTAACCATTAGGCAAGAGTACGCGTCGAATACCTTAGCTATTAGGCCAGAGTAAGTGTTAAGTCCTTAGCTATTAGGCCAGAGTAAGAGTTAAGACCTTAACAATTAGGCCAGAGTACGAGTCTAAGACCTTAGCTATTAGGCCAGAGTAAGAGCTAAGACCTTAGCTATTAGGCCAGAGTAAGAGTTAAGACCTTAACCTTTAGGCCAGAGTACGATTCTAAGACCTTAGCTATTAGGCCAGAGTAAGAGTTAAGACCTTAACCATTAGGCCAGAGTACGAGTCTAAGACCTTAGCTATTAGGCCAGAGTAAGAGTTAAGACCTTAACCAGTAGGGCAGAGTAGGAGTTAAGACCTTAACCATTAGGCCGGAGCACGAGTCTAAGACCTTAGCTATTAGGCCAGAGTAAGAGTTAAGACCTTAACCATTAGGACAGAGTATGAGTCTAAGACCTTAGCTATTAGGCCAGAGTAAGAGTTAAGACCTTAGCTATTAGGCCAGAGTAAGAGTTAAGACCTTAGCCATTAGGCCATAGTACGAGTCTAAGACCTTAGCTATTAGGCCAGAGTAAAAGTTAAGACCTTAGCTAATAGGCCAGAGTAAGAGTTAAGACCTTAACTTGTAGGCCATAGTACGAGTCTAAGACCTTAGCTATTAGGCCAGAGTAAGAGTTAAGACCTTAGCTATTAGGCCAGAGTAAGAGTTAAGACCTTAACCATTAGGCCATAGTACGAGTCTAAGACCTTAGCTATTAGGCCAGAGTAAGAGTTAAGACCTTAACCTGTAGGCCATAGTACGAGTCTAAGACCTTAGCTATTAGGCCAGAGTAAGAGTTAAGACCTTAGCTATTAGGCCAGAGTAAGAGTTAAGACCTTAACCACTAGGCCAGAGTACGAGTCTAAGACCTTAGCTATTAGGCCAGAGTAAAAGTTAAGACCTTAGCTATTAGGCCAGAGTAAGAGTAAAGAGATTAACCTGTAGGTGATAGTACGAGTCTAAGACCTTAGCTATTAGGCCAGAGTAAGAGTTAAGACCTTAACCATTAGGCCAGAGTACGAGTCTAAGACCTTAGCTATTAGGCCAGAGTAAGAGTTAAGACCTTAACCATTAGGCCAGAGTACGAGTCTAAGACCTTAGCTATTAGGCCAGAGTAAGAGTTAAGACCTTAGCTATTAGGCCAGAGTACGAGTCTAAGACCTTAGCTATTAGGCCAGAGTATTAGTTAAGACCTTAACAATTAGGCCAGAGTACGAGTCTAAGACCTTAGCTATTAGGCCAGAGTAAGAGTTAAGACCTTAACCATTAGGCCAGAGTACGAGTCTAAGACCTTAACCATTAGGCCATAGTACGAGTCTAACACCTTAGCTATTAGGCCAGAGTAAGAGTTAAGACTTTAACCAGTAGGCCAGAGTAAGAGTTAAGACCTTAACCCTTAGGCCAGAGTACGAGTCTAAGACCTTAGCTGTTAGGCCAGAGTAATAGTTAAGCCCTTAGCTATTAGGCCAGAGTAAGAGTTAAGAGATTAACCTGTAGGCGATAGTACGAGTCTAAGACCTTAGCTATTAGGCCAGAGTAAGAGTTAAGACCTTAACCATTAGGCCAGAGTACGAGTCTAAGACCTTAGCTATTAGGCCAGAGTATTAGTTAAGACCTTAACCATTAGGCCAGAGTACGAGTCTAAGACCTTAGCTATTAGGCCAGAGTACGAGTCTAAGACCTTAGCTATTAGGTCAGAGTATTAGTTAAGACCTTAACAATTAGGCCAGAGTACGAGTCTAAGACCTTAGCTATTAGGCCAGAGTAAGAGTTAAGACCTTAACCATTAGGCCAGAGTACGAGTCTAAGACCTTAACCATTAGGCCATAGTACGAGTCGAAGACCTTAGCTATTAGGCCAGAGTAAGAGTTAAGACCATAGCTATTAGGCCAGAGTAAGAGTTAAGACCTTAACCCTTAGGCCAGAGCACGAGTCTAAGACCTTAGCTATTAGGCCAGAGTAATAGTTAAGCCCTTAGCTATTAGGCCAGAGTAAGAGTTAAGAGATTAACCTGTAGGTGATAGTACGAGTCTAAGACCTTAGCTATTAGGCCAGAGTAAGAGTTAAGACCTTAACCATTAGGCCAGAGTACGAGTCTAAGACCTTAGCTATTAGGCCAGAGTATTAGTTAAGACCTTAACCATTAGGCCAGAGTACGAGTCTAAGACCTTAGCTATTAGGCCAGAGTAGGAGTTAAGACCTTAACCATTAGGCCAGAGTACGAGTCTAAGACCTTAGCTATTAGGCCAGAGTAAGAGTTAAGACCTTAACCATTAGGCCAGAGTACGAGTCTAAGACCTTAGCTATTAGGCCAGAGTAAGAGTTAAGACCTTAGCTATTAGGCCAGAGTACGAGTCTAAGACCTTAGCTATTAGGCCAGAGTATTAGTTAAGACCTTAACAATTAGGCCAGAGTACGAGTCTAAGACCTTAGCTATTAGGCCAGAGTAAGAGTTAAGACCTTAACCATTAGGCCAGAGTACGAGTCTAAGACCTTAACCATTAGGCCATAGTACGAGTCTAACACCTTAGCTATTAGGCCAGAGTAAGAGTTAAGACTTTAACCAGTAGGCCAGAGTAAGAGTTAAGACCTTAACCCTTAGGCCAGAGTACGAGTCTAAGACCTTAGCTGTTAGGCCAGAGTAATAGTTAAGCCCTTAGCTATTAGGCCAGAGTAAGAGTTAAGAGATTAACCTGTAGGCGATAGTACGAGTCTAAGACCTTAGCTATTAGGCCAGAGTAAGAGTTAAGACCTTAACCATTAGGCCAGAGTACGAGTCTAAGACCTTAGCTATTAGGCCAGAGTATTAGTTAAGACCTTAACCATTAGGCCAGAGTACGAGTCTAAGACCTTAGCTATTAGGCCAGAGTACGAGTCTAAGACCTTAGCTATTAGGTCAGAGTATTAGTTAAGACCTTAACAATTAGGCCAGAGTACGAGTCTAAGACCTTAGCTATTAGGCCAGAGTAAGAGTTAAGACCTTAACCATTAGGCCAGAGTACGAGTCTAAGACCTTAACCATTAGGCCATAGTACGAGTCGAAGACCTTAGCTATTAGGCCAGAGTAAGAGTTAAGACCATAGCTATTAGGCCAGAGTAAGAGTTAAGACCTTAACCCTTAGGCCAGAGCACGAGTCTAAGACCTTAGCTATTAGGCCAGAGTAATAGTTAAGCCCTTAGCTATTAGGCCAGAGTAAGAGTTAAGAGATTAACCTGTAGGTGATAGTACGAGTCTAAGACCTTAGCTATTAGGCCAGAGTAAGAGTTAAGACCTTAACCATTAGGCCAGAGTACGAGTCTAAGACCTTAGCTATTAGGCCAGAGTATTAGTTAAGACCTTAACCATTAGGCCAGAGTACGAGTCTAAGACCTTAGCTATTAGGCCAGAGTAGGAGTTAAGACCTTAACCATTAGGCCTGAGTACGAGTCTAAGACCTTAGCTATTAGGCCAGAGTAGGAGTTAAGACCTTAACCATTAGGCCTGAGTACGAGTCTAAGACCTTAGCTATTAGGCCAGAGTAAGAGTTAAGACTTTAACCATTAGGCCAGAGTACGAGTCTAAGACCTTAGCTATTAGGCCAGAGTAAAAGTTAAGACCTTAGCTATTAGGCCAGAGTAAAAGATAAGACCTTAACCATTAGGCCATAGTACGAGTCTAAGACCTTAGCTATTAGGCCAGAGTAAGAGTTAAGACTTTAACCAGTAGGCCAGAGTAAGAGTTAAGACCTTAACCTGTAGGCCATAGTACTAGTCTAAGACCTTAGCTATTAGGCCAGAGTAAGATTTAAGACCTTAACCAGCAGGCCAGAGTAAGAGTTAAGACCTTAACCAGTAGGCCAGAGTAAGAGTTAAGACCTTAATCATCAGTCAGAGTACGAGTCTAAGACCTTAGCTATTAGGCCAGAGTAAGAGTTAAGACCCTAACCATTAGGCCAGAGTACGAGTCTAAGACCTTAGCTATTAGGCCAGAGTAAGAGTTAAGACCTTAACCAGTAGGCCAGAGTAAGAGTTAAGACCTTAACCATTAGGTCATAGTACTGTGGTAAATATTTAAATTACCTGTACTATTTTTTATGCGGTAAAGTCTAGTAAGAATAACTCAGTAAAAATAAGAGGCAGAATCCGTGGTATTAGAGGTTCTGAAAGGCTTTATTCCTTACAAGGAATTATGATTCGAATCATAGGCATCCTATTCCATCACCACGAAGGTTCAGGAAGGGATAGGCGATACATTATTGACAAGTAACGACATATATAAGAAAAACAGTACATTGAGACAGATGCAGGAGGCGTAACAGCTGATAATACAGATAAGCATACACATACGTAATGAAGAAAGGCGTGACAATAGGCGTATATTAGAAACGTCATTAAAAGTGATGTCACAAGTGGGCAGATCCATAGGAGAATCCTGCAATGTCAGCAGAAATACTTGGCAGAGATGCGCGCGCAGCCGCATGACGTGTGAATGACGTGTGATTGACGTGCAACTAGAGGGTGCAGGGGAATTGACATTTAGCTCTACATGTGGAGACAGAAGTCTGGGGGGTTAGGTCAACCTAATCCCAAATCATATCTAATATCTTATGTTTAAGGAACTGTATTATCCAGAAGGAAAGGTCTCTCGGACGGAATCTATTCTATACTGACTGTTAGTGCGTGTACAAGCGTCTAAGTGTCTACATGAGATGCGAGGGGGCATGGTAGCGGGGCTATGAATTACTTGTATGAAGACAGTGAAGCCGGGCCCTTTGCTCGGTAGCTGGAAGGATGTTTACCTAAACTGCTAGACAGGAATGCATTGGACGAGGAGCGGAGCAGATAACTTGAAGGCTGAATACAGTTTTTGGCAGGCAACAGGCCGTGTCAGGCACCGTTAGCCGTGCAGGGAGTAGGACAAAGTTCATGGATACAGATGCAAGCTCAGACTGGAGCTTTCAGAGGCAGAAGGCAGGAAAAGGCTTGATGGCAGAATTCAGGGCCTACTTGCCTGAACTGTAAAACGTGGAAAGTGAACCACATAAAGTCGGTGGCCTTTCATACTTAGAAACGGAATATCAGACCCATTCATGGCGAATCTGAAAGAGGACATGTTGACGGTGGACGCACATGTATTTGCGTCTTCATAGCTGGAACTGGAGGGAACATACATGTACTTGTAGCATGTACATGGAGCCGTTGGGGTCTAAGATAGGGGACATAACTGATCATAAAATTCATATTTCCTCATTCCCTCCTTGTCCCCTACGGACCCTTCATGAGATATCGATCTTCAGTAATCCATCAATCTGTTCATATAGCATCATTTGTTCTTCTTTCTTCTTCCGGGATCTTGAATGAAAACTTGAAGGCGGGATACACGATGTGGCACACAGACCCCAAATCGCTGGCCCACATTGTAGACATAAGCAACAACTGAATAGTATGAGAAAGCCAATACCTAGGAAGGATAGGATCCTCCATCCCCAGGCTGACAACACGCTCCAAAACCAACCGGACCAAGTCCAGGTGCCTGGATTCTGGTGTATCTGGCTTACAATCTTATGAAGGCGAGTTATGGCTTTATATACTGACGGCGAGTTTTCTGGTATGAAAACGCAGCAACTTGATCCGATGATCCTACAAGCTCCGCCCCTATCGGCCAGGATGACGTCAAGGACAATACGATTTTGAAGAACAACAATCCGCATGGCAGACTGCTCCTCTGTTAAGTTGCCTAAGGCGGAAGTAGTTTCATTCACTACTGCTTCAAGGGTTCTAGTTAATCTACGTATCAGCTTACTATTAGTAACTGTACCTATATAGGGAAAGAAACCTTTATTGAAATCTGTGTATTGTTCCCATGCCGTTTCAGTGTAGTCGACAATGGGGAGATCTCTCTGCTGTCTATTGTGTACTAAATGGGTATTTCTATGATAATCAGGAGGGGCTAGGAAAACAGGTGGCAAAAGGAATGCAATGTAACAGGTACCATCCCAATCTAGAGGTAAACGTATATATGCGGTCTGGCCACATATGAAGTAGGAATGACGAGAAGCTCTAAATGTAGACTTGCCTTGATCACTGAATTCTATTACAGTGGTACATTTACTATGGCCCATGTGTATTGAACCATTCTTTCTTACACATAATTCACCTTTAACTGGAAATACTGACATGGCGGGCAAGACTGGTACAGCTTCGGATTCAACATTCAGAATCATGAGGTTAAGTGTAAAGTTACCTAATCCATATACTTCATTTTCTAGATCAGTTCCTGTTCTTTTGGGAAGTCCCTCCTTGTTAGGGTAGCAGACTTTAAGTAAAACTAGGTTCAGGTTTCCCCATACCCAGTTGTCTTGATAAACTACTGAACTTGAATCTAGGGAATTAATCAAACTAAACCATGCTCCACAGGAGCCATTGTGTGTGAATGGATACGGAAAGAGAGGCAGAACTCCCTTGTAGTTCTGATAGGGAGGGAGTCGGCCACATATCCAACAATTTGTAGCATTGCTGGTCTGATGGGAATGATGTAACATACTAATGAATGTATTGTTGCGCAGCGCAAATCTATAGGACAACTCATGCGGGGGTAATTCGCTAAAAGAATGTTCGGCAGTAGCATTGAAAACACGCTTAGAAATAGGATAATACATGTGTAACAGGATGCTTACAGCAATGATTAGAAGACTTAGGAAAAACATAATTAATAATGTCACTATGCAATGACTACGAAGTGATTTACAATACGCATGCTTTTTAAGCTGTTTCTGTCTAATTCTCTCTCTATTTCGGTCTAGAGGATACATGTCAGAGACAAATTCAACCGATTCACCTTGGAGAGGACTTAAACAATCAAATTGTCTGACTTGCTAGACCTTAGTTTCAGTTTATAGAGTTCACTCTCTGTCCTTTCAACCAAAGGGAGCTTTGAGTCAGTCTGTGAGGGAATGCAGGGCTGAGTGTTCACATCAGACGGTAGTCCATAAAATTTTTTGATATGACTCGAGTGTAACCACCCTTTACGTCCCTCGATCTTCACGGCTGTCCTCGTGGTCAGTAAGACGAGTTTGGGCGACTGCCACCTAGGCTCCAGCTGGGTCTTCCGGTCGAAATTCCTCACAAGAACCAGGTCACCTGGAACCACGTCATGGGGCTTCACCTCAGTGTTATCGGGAAAAGCTGCAGCTACCTGTGAACGACAAGATTGTAGTGCAGACATCAAGGAAGCCAGGTAATCTGTCAGCATATTACAGTCAACATCAGTGATTTTACGAGGTATAGGCGTCCCCCACATATTTGGTGGTCTACCGAAGACCACCTCATACGGGGATAGCCCTGTTTGAGAGTGCGCTACCATTCTCATGTAAAAGAGTGCAACTGGTAAAGCTACTATCCAATCGACACCTTTTTCTCTACATACTTTGGACAGTCTAATTTTCAGAGTTTGATTATGGCGCTCCACGAGACCTGCTGCCTCGGGATGTCGGACACAGTGGAATTTCCATTCGTAGCCTAACAGAAGTGAAACGTGTTTCATTAGCTCGGATGAGAATGGCTGGCCGTTATCTGAGTACACGACACGGGGCAAACCGTACCGTGGGAAGAATTCTCGAACTAACTGTTTGGCAGTAGTCGGGGCAGTGTAATCTGAAACCGGGTAGGCTTCTGTCCAACGGGAAAGAGCACAGACAACTACGAGAACATATTTGAATCCTCGACATCGTTCCATCTGGATATAATCCATCTGGAGGACTTCAAAAGGGTGATCGGGAGGTTGAAATCCACCTTGCTCTACGGGAATGCTTTTACCTGGATTGAATTGGCAGCATATCATACAGGTACGTACTTTTTGTTTAGCTGCTGCTCGTAAGTGTTTGTTGAACCATATGTGTTGAATACTATCTAGCATAGCTTTCTCTCCTAGGTGCGCTGGACTATGTATTGTATTAATGATGACTTGAACCATGGAGTCGGGGAGAAACCATATAGATTTTCCCTTCGTCATCCATCCTTGATCCGTTTGGATCCCTCCTAATTCAGTCCATTTCTTTATTTCTTCTGGTGTAGCATGTGTCTGTATGTCAATTACGTCAAGAGCGGGATCCTTAACTGTCATGCAATGTGTTGGTGTCGGAACTATTGTCTTTGTCGTGTCAGTTGTATGAGTCTGATTCTGAGCAGTTTGTTTAGCTGTTCGGTCAGCTAGGTCGTTACCCTGGGAAATGATATCGGTAACTTTTGTGTGGGCTTTACATTTCATAATAGATATTGCAGTGGGCAAATGAATTGCATCTAGTAGAGCTTGAATGAGGGGTCCGTGTTGGATGTGGGCACCGTGAGAAGTCAAATAACCTCTCTCTCGCCATAGCACGCCGAAGTCATGGACGACTCCGAATGCATAACGTGAATCTGTGTATATGTTAACTTTCTTATTTGTGGCTTGAATACAAGCTTGTGTCAGAGCGATGAGCTCTGCTGCTTGAGCTGACAAAGTGTTAATACAATCTGTTTCAATGATTTCAGTGTCTGTTGTGACTGCATAAGCGGCCACTAATTCTCCTGTACTTGTTCTCATGCATGAACCATCTACATACAATGTCAGGTCCGGATCTGATAATGGAATATCAGTCAAGTCTTGTCTGGGTTTCGTCGTAATAGTAATGACTTCAATACAATCATGTGCCAATGGGTCTGTTCCCTTTACTGGCAAAAGTGTGGCAGGATTTAATGTACTACAACGTCTGATTTCTATGTGTGGCTGAAACAATGTCAATTCATAACCGGTAAGTCTCGCTATAGTCAAGTGTTGTGTTTGTGTGCGGTTCAAGAGAACCTCTACTGCGTGTGGTACTTGTACTGTCAATTGATGTCCTAACACTATGGCATCGCTTTGTCTGATCGCTAAAGCTGTTGCTGCCACTGATTTCAGGCACGCAGGAAGAGCCTGAGCTACGGGATCTAATGTACTGGAAAAATAAGCACCTGGTTTGTGTGATCCTGCTTGTTCCTGAGTGAGTACTGACAAAGCAGTACCTTCACGTTCTGTAACAAAAAGTGTAAAACGTTTGCTGTAACATGGTGTTGCTAAAACAGGTGCTTGACATAAAGCTTTCTTCAAGCTTTCAAAGGCTTGTGTATGTTCTTGAGTCCAAGGGAGGACAGTCGATGTCGCTGCCTCCTGGGTAGTCAACTGAATGAGTGGTTTTGCTAGAAATGCATATTGAGGTATCCACTGCCTACAGTACGAAGTGAGGCCTATGAAAGCCCGCACCTCCTTTTGTGTCTTGGGTGGCGGCATGTTAACAATTAACTGGATGCGGTCAGGTGTAAGCTGTCTTCCCCCCTTGGACAGTAAGTGCCCAAGGTACACAACTTGCTGGACACAGAATTGCAGCTTAGAAGGGGACACCTTGTGCCCCTTGTCGGCTAGGAACTGTAAAACCGTTAGTGATGCTTTTTCACATTCTGGTTCGCTTCGGGCGGTGATCAACAGATCATCGACATATTGGAGCAGGGCAGTGTTAACTGGCATGTGGATACTGTCAAGTTCTCTTTTCAGTGCTTGGCTATAGATGCTGGGGCTTTCTGTGAATCCTTGAGGTGCGCGTGCGAATTTAAAACTTCGTCCATTTAAACTGAATCCGAACAAATATTGACTTTCCGGATCGATTGGGACGCTAAAGAAGGCGTTCTTGAGATCAATTACAGTAAAGAACGTTGCTTTAGAATCAATAGCTGTTAGTAATGAAGAGATATCTGGGACCACGGGGTATTGTGGTACAATGCATTTATTTAATTCGCGCAGATCAATAACTAATCGATATACTGGCGGTGCTTTTGGATCAGTTCGTTTAAGAATCGGAATTATCGGGGAATTACATACATTGGAGTCGGTTTCCACAACCACTCCTTGTGAAATGAGCTCGTCAATGATTTGCAGTAAAGCCACAACAGCATCTGGGGGTAGCTTGTATTGTCGCATTCGTGGTAGTACCACTCCTGTTTTGAGTGTGACTCGATATGGTGTAATGTTCATGCAACCAACATCAGTGGGGCCATGTGCCCATAAATGTGTAGGTAAATTCTGTAACCGGTGATCCATGTCTCTGGACACGTAGTGTCCTTTGAAGTCACGTAAAAATAATCGTACTCCTTCCGGAGAACAACATATTATAGCTCCTAGAGCTTTCAATGTTTTTATACCTAACAAGTTTTCTGGACATGATTTAGTAAGCAATGAATCTGTAGTTCGTGTCAATGGACCAACCGTAAGTGGAAGGGGTTGCGATACTTCATTAATGATAGGCTTTCCTGAGAATCCAAGGGAAATATTCTGTGAGCCTGAGAGGGGTGCCCCTGGAACTTCGCTACGACTTATAGTTGTTCTGCTTGCCCCTGTATCGAGTAAAAACTTTCTGTCTTTCCCTAATACTTCACTATGTACATAAGGTCCCTCTTGATCTATAGGAACCTCAATAAGGGGTAAGCCAAATTCCTTCTCTAGGCTATTTCATGTGTATCGTTGATAATCGGGATAGTCAGTTTGTGCATACTGGTACATCTGTTGTGTCGTTGTTTGTGTTGCAGCAATAGGCTGCGCCTGTGATGTTGCTACGGTCTGTTGTGGAGCTGCCTGTTGCGGAGCTGACCTAGATTGTGCATGCTGAGGGGCTTGTTGTTGGATCTGATCCTGTCTAGGTGGACGTGGTCTCTCCTGGGTTTTACCCGTGGAGATATTATGTTTCAGAACTGCACAATCGTGTATATAATGACCTGGCTGTTTACAATAGTTGCATGTCCCTTTTACAGGACCCACTGAATCATTGGACTGTCTATGACTGTCAGCTGGAACGGACTGGGCAACAAGCATTTTCATTTTCGTGTCTTTCATACGTTTTTGTTCATGTTCTTGTTCTTCTCTAATTCTATTGTGGTGGTATTGTAACATTTGTAACATCTGTGACGGGGTGTTACCTTGCCAGGTACTCTCGAATTTCAATACGCTATTCTTAACTTGGGGCAGGGAATTTTCAACTAATTTTGTCATAAACAGATGTGGATATGACTCGCTACTTGCTTTTATGCCACTATTAATACCAAAACATTTTTCAAATCGGGAATAGAAATCACTAGTGTCTTCATCTTGTTTTTGTTTACAGGCTGAGATTGCACCCCAGTCTTCCTTTTTCGTAGTTAATAAACGTGGCAATACCTGCACTAGTAATCCTGGTAGTGCTGTAGTCTTTTCCCCAAGTCCTGATCCTGCAGCTCCGGCCTTTTCTTCAGTTTCTAATGCTGTCCAATCTATCTTTTGGTCTCCCACCTCCCAATCCTTTTCTTTGAGTTTCTCGTAAATACCGGCAGGCATTAGAACTTTTAATATTTTCATAATGTCGGGGTAGGTGTACTCTCCCATGAGTAACATGTCTTTTATCTCACGGTGGAAACCTGCTGGATCTTTATCATGGCTAGGTACTACTTTCTTCATTTCTAATAATTCAATTTTAGTTATGGGTGTATACACAAACACGCGTTTAAAAGTATTGTCGTCACCTTTAATTGGGTGCACTTCGCGTAAGGGATTCTGTCTATCCATGTAATACGTTGTTCTTTCCTTGATGGGAACTGAAACATGTTCTGGGCATACGAAAACAATATACTGGTTTCGAAATTCTAGAATTTCTTTAATTAAATCAGTACCTGAACCTCTCCATCTATTCGTGAGTAATTCTGTCAATATGTCAGGTAGGGGACCAGGATCGGAGTGTTGACCTTTATATAATATAAGGAGGTGTTGAATCATGTATATACCAGCTAAACGCTGTTCGTCTGGGGTAAGGTTCAAAAACGTGTGTGCTAGTGCATCATCACTGTATTTTCCGGGACTGTCAGCCCATTGTACTGCCGACCTGGCTAATTCTTGTTCATCCATGGAATCGAGCATATGATACCCCCTTCGGTCTCGGAGTAATTTATCAGCGGCCTGGAATAAGTGTTCAGGAGACCTTATATTTAGCATAGGGGCTTGAAAATTTCTGTTACATTCTGGACGTATCGGACGTATTGGATCATTAAAGCATCTAGTATTATTAAAAGATCTTCCTCTACCTACATAAGCCATCGTTTCTAACTGTCCTGTGGGCATTTCTAATTCTTCCTCCTCCTCTCCCTCTGATTCAGGTTTGTCTGTCTCTAATCTGTCTTTATGTATTCGTTCTACTTCCTTGCGGATCTTTCGGTTCATGGCTACTATACACGTCTGTTTATCATGTTTCCCGTCTGATATATTCTGACCCCATTTGGCAAGTTTTTGCATTTCATCCGGATCTACCCCAGGCCTATCTTGGTTTCTGATCACACAGTTTATGAAGAAGCGTAACAGTTGCCTCTGTACATCCGCTTTCTGGTATTCCATGGCTTCGTTAATACTTTCAGGGCCTCGCCCCGATTGGACAAAGTGATATATATTATCTAAATGTGCCGTCATTCCTGGTAGCGTCGCTAAATACCTTGAAGCTCGTCGTATACGTAATGATGACAGCAGCATTTCGTCCCGTCTACCGGGCACAGCATCATATCTACAATCCACTAGATGTTCTTTAAACATGTCGGAAGTTGCTAGTTGGGGTGTACGTTGGTATGCTAAATCTCTAAGGGATAATTTATTTCCTCGGGGTGGCGTGGCGAAAATGTCGGTCGTACCTCCTGTAGCACCGTCTGAGGTGCTGGGCACGAAAGGATTGGTTGGATGTAAGATAGAAACTGTAGATGCGGGAAAAGCGGTAGAAACAGATGGGCCTGTTGGAATGTGTGTAGGAGTTTGTTGTTGCGGAGGTACAGACGGATGCTCTTGGTGTTGAGCACCGTCGACAGGCGGTGTGTGTGACGGAACATTAACATATTCGGGAGCTGTATCGTCTAAATAGGAAGAAAGGAAAATATCTTTTGCGGTCTTGGGATGTGCTTTTAACGGGAGTAACGGAGGTGTCAAGTCTTTCGGTATTTCCGGGGTGGCCTTAGGTAACCCTTCGGCCAGAAGAGGATACATACCATTCATAAGAGTGTTTCGTTGTCTGTCTACTTGTTCTGCTTTTACTCGGGTACCTTCCTCAATTAATAGATTTTCTCGGGCTTTATTTGAATTCTCCCTATTCTTCTCTTCTAATCTGAGCGCTTTCTCTGTGCGTCTATGCGATTCTTTACGCCATAATTCAATGGCATCTTTCTGTGACTGTCTGGCTTTCTTTTTCCATAATTCTTCTTCGACTCTCATGATGCAATCTGCATCCCATGTCCCAGCTGCGGGCCACCTCTGACTTTCGGCTAGGTCCTTGGTGTAGTCCACCCATAAATCAAGAAATAATACGGCATCTAGGCCATGTTTATGGTACATAAAGTACCCTGGGGTGTCCCTAGGTGGAATGGGAACAGCTTCTTCGAGTACCCCTTTTCTAGTTTTGATCTGTCTTAATTTTGAAAAGAACGGCATCTTTAAACTTTGCTACTTGATTTTGAACACTATGAGTTACAATAAACACAATAATGAACACTCATTCATACCACAATTTCTAGAACATATTAAAACATTTAACATTTAACATTTAACGGACAATGATAATTAGAAGAAAACTAGTTACTGACATAACACTAATACTAGACAATACTGGATTATGTATAAGACATACTAGATATACTGCTAAACAGTACAGATACACTGCTAAAACAGTGCAGACCGGATCTGTGTACCCAAACCCGTCTTGACCGGCACAAACTAATGTGCACGTCTAAACGCCTCCCCAGCAACGGTACTCACCGGGTAGCACGGAACGGAAGGCCTCGGAACGGAACTGAACTGGATCGGACTGGACTCGGCTCGACTTGGAACTTCGGAACCTGGCGGGCCTCTGTATACCTCGGATCTTGCTCTCTCAGCTAGGCTCTGGTCGGGATACTTCGCACTTCTCACCGCCTCGTCTGGGTGTTGATCGCAGCCTCAGTCACCCCCGCTCGGCCGGAGGGAGATACAGGAAATCCTGCGGGTACGCGTAGTTGTCCGTCCAGCTGTGGCAGGAGACCGGGCCTGCAACGCACCTCCGGCGCGTGAGATGAGAAAGTGTCCCTGTTCGGGCGCCAATTATGTGGTAAATATTTAAATTACCTGTACTATTTTTTATGCGGTAAAGTCTAGTAAGAATAACTCAGTAAAAATAAGAGGCAGAATCCGTGGTATTAGAGGTTCTGAAAGGCTTTATTCCTTACAAGGAATTATGATTCGAATCATAGGCATCTTATTCCATCACCACGAAGGTTCAGGAAGGGATAGGCGATACATTATTGACAAGTAACGACATATATAAGAAAAACAGTACATTGAGACAGATGCAGGAGGCGTAACAGCTGATAATACAGATAAGCATACACATACGTAATGAAGAAAGGCGTGACAATAGGCGTATATTAGAAACGTCATTAAAAGTGATGTCACAAGTGGGCGGATCCATAGGAGAATCCTGCAATGTCAGCAGAAATACTTGGCAGAGATGCGCGCGCAGCCGCATGACGTGTGAATGACGTGTGATTGACGTGCAACTAGAGGGTGCAGGGGAATTGACATTTAGCTCTACATGTGGAGACAGAAGTCTGGGGGGTTAGGTCAACCTAATCCCAAATCATATCTAATATCTTATGTTTAAGGAACTGTATTATCCAGAAGGAAAGGTCTCTCGGACGGAATCTATTCTATACTGACTGTTAGTGCGTGTACAAGCGTCTAAGTGTCTACATGAGATGCGAGGGGGCATGGTAGCGGGGCTATGAATTACTTGTATGAAGACAGTGAAGCCGGGCCCTTTGCTCGGTAGCTGGAAGGATGTTTACCTAAACTGCTAGACAGGAATGCATTGGACGAGGAGCGGAGCAGATAACTTGAAGGCTGAATACAGTTTTTGGCAGGCAACAGGCCGTGTCAGGCACCGTTACCCGCGCAGGGAGTAGGACAAAGTTCATGGATACAGATGCAAGCTCAGACTGGAGCTTTCAGAGGCAGAAGGCAGGAAAAGGCTTGATGGCAGAATTCAGGGCCTACTTGCCTGAACTGTAAAACGTGGAAAGTGAACCACATAAAGTCGGTGGCCTTTCATACTTAGAAACGGAATATCAGACCCATTCATGGCGAATCTTGAGGTTCCGTGTGAGACGGGACGGCACTTTTGAGTAGTGACGAATATGGATGAGTTTGGTATCTACGAACCGCAAATGACGAGTATAGTTGGTGTACGAAGTTTCGCTATGCAGCCACGTATGGTTCGTCTCATTTTTGGGTTTGTTCATCCGAACCCTTGGGTTCCATTTTAGATACAGCATCCATTTTGTTTCTTGCCCTCAGGTAGTCAGCGAACGGGCTTTTGTCCGCTTCGTGACCCTGGGACTCTCAAGCTTGTACGAGGGACACGTGTTCCTTTGAGGTGACTTTTATGATGAGGGAAATGACACGACTGAGGCAGATGGCCCTGCTCAAGGCTCATCTTGCCGCGCCAGTCTATTGTTTCAGCCACGCATACATTAGACACGAGGTCTTTGACCCTTCTATCAAGTTTCTTTATTGCCCCTAACACTCTTTCTAACCTGTTGTGCATCCTTGTCCTTTCCTTGCATCTGTTTTTCGTCCTTCCTCTTAATGTGTTTACGGTTGGGATGAAATGTGTTTATTGCGGAGGAAATATGTTTTTACAGTTGGGAACCGGCAAGACTGTTGTAATTATGTTCCGGCATCCTGAAACATGAACGCAACCCTTTGAAGTTTATTGTGGGAACTGAGTTGTAACCTTTGTTCGCCATACTGTGGTATGGCAAAAACTTGTATAAAAGGACCGACCCACTTCTACGAAATTGAAGCAGTCTCCGAGAACCTACACGTTGTGTACTTCTTGTGACCTCTGTATCCCTGCAGTAAATAAACGCTGATCTCTGACGTCGCTGGAAGTGTCCCGTGTCTCTGTGTTTAGTACGCCAGAACAGGTAACCCACGAAGGTTTCAGGTGTTGTTCCCTGGCACCGCTGGGTCTTAAGTATAACCCAGTCCTTCAGTTGGCGCCCAACGTGGGGCGACATCAACGGTACCGGTCCAAAGCCCGACGATCGTGAGGAACTTCGTGTGAAATCTCAGAGGGAAGGTGCACCCCGCTTCATCGATCCAGTTGTCGAAATAAGTGGCCCGACGTCTTTTCCCGCGAAGATCCCCGCCTCCTGACGGCTTCAACGGACCGATGCCCTGACTGTCGACCTGTTTTGGCGCCTGGCGTAGTCCTTTGTACGGCGAGACGATCGACGGGCCTTCCTGGTGACGCCATTGTTCTCTCAGTTAAGTATTTGTGGGTCGCTCCCAGTATTGCTTTGTTGTTTGCATGGTTCCATAGCATTCGTGGTTCTTAGTTGTTGGGTTTTATTTGACGATTGCAATTGCCAAAAACCGAGGGTCCTGCATTTTTGCGAGGACATCGTAATTCGATAGCCCTTGAAGTTTGTATACTCGACTAGTGTGCGCGATGCCTGGCCGTAGTACTTTGTTTGGGTTTCTCAAATGTTGCAGCATGGATTCCCGGCTGGAGGATTCATGTCCGATACCTCCGGTTGGAACTCCGATTTACGAGCTCTATAGTCGTCATGGCGTGGGTCCTATCATATATAATGAATATTGGGTCCGCTACGCTAAAAATGATGGCGTCCTTAGTTGGCCATCTCATGGTAGTTTCGAGGCTGCCGTTCTAGACAATTTGGAAGCTAAATTGTTTAAAAAGAAAGCTCGGCCGGCCATGTTTGATTCCTTCCGGTTATGGCGGAAAGAGGCCAAGCAGAAAGAAATCAAACAGAGTAAGAAAAATAAAAGAGAAGGTGTTATTACGGTGATGCGAAATGCAGAACAGTATCAGTTAGACAAAGATGAGAAAGAGCAGGAAGTTAGTGCTCGGCTTCACCATATGGCAATGGATAAGTGTTATCCGGTGCTACCTTCTAATATCGACAAAGTAGGAGAAGAAGCGGTGGAGGATTCACTCTTGTCTTATCTGATGAAATCGCCACCTCCCTATGCTTCCGATGTTATGGGTCCCGTACATCCACCCCTTCCTCAACCTGCTGTTGTGGCGGCTGCTGGTCAGCCCGCCGTTCCTCCCGCTCTCCCAAATCCCCTTGTGCCACAGATCGTGCATCCTCTCGTTCCGCATTCTCTCCCTACTGCGCCATTCCAAGTGCCTGTTGTTCCCGCTACTCCTGCGGCCGCGTCTACTTCTACTGTTTCCACCCCTATTGTTGCTGCGTCTGCATCTTCTTCCTCTTCTCCTTCTGTTCATAGCCGTCTCCTGACTGCTGTTGCTTCTCTTTATTCTCCGCTTTTTGGGCCGATACTTGGCTCGACTCTTTCAGATGTCGCTCAAAGACGCAGTCAGCTTCCTAATGGTAGGGAACATGAATCGTTGGTGAAAACGGCACGTAGATGGATTCGTAACCCTGTTAAATACACCTCACGTATAGTGTTTGAAACGTTTTCTCAGTTTAATGTGCCCACGCAACGATTTGTGTTTGAGGAATTGTGTAAATCGTTGAAAGAGGAGTGGGACGATGATATGGCTGATAATATGCCACCTGAGGTTTCCGAGCTACAGCTTCGATTTGCCACGGGTGTAATCGTAGGTGATAAGGTTCGAGAGGCTCTAGAACGCTTGTTATCCTTTCGATGTACAGTGCAACCTCGTGCGTTGTTTAAGGACGAGACTGCAGAATGGATGGCACAACCTGGTCAATATCCTATGCGAGAAGTTCCCCCAGTGTGGATGCTAGGTGATCCTACTGCTGTCCCTGTTGTCCCAGGCCGTTTCCAGCGAGTGTGGATACACCTCCCTTGGAAACGATCGGAAGTTTTGCAAGTGAAGCAATCTTTGCCTGATCCCCGAAAGAATCCTGCAGGTTACTATAAGGAGCTGTCCCAGTTGGTGGATGCTACTGTAATGAATCTTGCGGATATCGACATGTTGTTTGGCAATGTGGTGCCTCAGCCGATTTGGGCGAAAATTCGTCACGAGAATCATGTAGCCGAGTTAGGCGGTGACTGGGCTGCCCTTACGGCGGCAGACGCCCAGCAGGTCGGTGGGGCTAAGCCTGAACAGCTTATTGTGGCTTTGCCTCAGAGGATAATTACTCTCATGAAAACGCTTATGCCAGCAATGCGCGTCAATTGGGACAAGTTATCAGCCTGCAAGCAAAAGAGGGATGAAAGCGTTTCTGATTTCTTTACGAGATTTGAGGAAGCGTTTGTTGATCATAGTGGTCAGGACATGGGTTCCGAGGGTGGTCAGCGGCTGTTCGTTGATAAGTTTGTATCGAACTTGTTGCCCGAGCTTAGCAACAAGTTGAAGAATTCTGAGAGTTCGTGGGCTGTTTCTACCACCGCTCAAATATTGGCTACGGCCCGATATTACGAAAATAGAGAAAAGGAGGAAAGTGAGCGTGCAGATAAGAAAACGGCCCCGCGTTCGAATTTCAGTGATACCCAGCAGCTAAATCGATCCCAATCACAGTTCTCCAGATCACAGACGCGAAATGTCCCTCCCGCACCTCGCTTTGTGTTGGGATATAATCAATGCGCATATTGTCGTGGGGAGGGCCATCTGAAGTTTGATTGTCCGGTTCTCCGTGATAGGAACAATGGTGTGTCGGCTCGAGGAGGACGTAGTGGCCCTCAACAGGCTTCCCGTGGTAGAGGTCGTGGAGTTACTCAGAATCAGGCTGAACGCTTTGCAACGTCTGCGGACTCGCAAAATTGTTTCGATAGGCGTGACCCGTCGTCCGTTCGGTCTGCACAGTATCATGTGGATGACTGTTATGTTGGGTGTGATGTTGATACGGATGATATCTACTAGGACAGCCATAGACAAAGGAAGGGAGAAGTATCAGTTCCGGTTGATCAGAGAGGGCCTTATGTTGCAGTAGCCACTTTGGGCGTCGTTGAGCCTTTTCTGTTGGACACTGGTGCAGCAAAAAGTTCCATCATGCATTCGAAACTCCCTGGCGCGCCTTTGTCTGGCTTAACGAATGTTTCCGTTGGATTTTCTGGCGCCCCCGTTAGCAATCCAGTTTCTAGCCCTTTGCCCCTTACGATTGGGTCTCATGAGCTAAAGGCTCCTTTGATTTTGACTACTGGTTGTGGTGAGAATCTTTTGGGCTTAGATTTGTTGAAAAGGTTGCATGCGACTTTGTACTGTTCTCCTGCGGGTGTGGAGCTTACGTTGGGTAAGAGCGTGATTTCCCCTATGTATTTATCGGTCGAAAAGCTCCCATCGGAATTGAGATCTCTTCCGGACTCCTTGTGGGCGACAGGTCCCAACGACGTGGGCCTGCTGGATATCCCACCTTATGTTGTTCAATTGAAAGTTGGTGCGCGCCTGCCGCGCATACCCCAGTATCGTATTTCCCTTGATGGTGAACGGGCACTATTAGCGATCATTTACGATTTGATCGGTAAAGATGTTATTGAGGAGACACGGGGTAATGTGTGCAATAGTCCCGTGTTGCCTATTCTGAAACGAACGGATCCCTCCAAGCCTCCCGTGTATCGTCTAGTTATCGACCTGCGGGAGGTGAATAAAATTGTTGTCCCACAGTTTCCTGTGGTACCAGACATTACTGCTTTACTGACTTTGATTCCAGCCACTGCATCATGGTTCTCGGTAATCGATTTGAAGAATGCGTTCTTTAGCATTCCGATCGCTGAGGAAAGCAGAGACTTGTTCGGTTTCTCATTGGGTGGTCGCAGCTTCAGGTTCAAACGCGCACCTCAGGGCTACTGTGAGAGTCCATCGATCTACAGTCAAGCTCTTAAGAGTCAACTTGATGCGTTTGTGTTACCGGCTGGTGCGGCCTTGATTCAGTACGTTGATGATCTGTTGGTAGCTGCTGACAATGAACAGCTTTGTAGAACCGCTACAGGGTCACTGTTACAGCATCTTTGTGACTTACATCATAAGGTATCACCTTCCAAACTACAATATTGTTGTCAAGAAGTAACCTATCTAGGTCACTTATTGTCAAAGGCGGGAAGAAGGTTGACCCCTGAAAGAATTGCAACAATTGTTCGAATGCCTGTGCCAACAACTCAGAGAGATGTGCGTGCCTTTCTAGGTATCACGTCATACTGCAGACAGTGGATCCCAAACTTTTCACTGTTAGCGAAGCCATTGGTAGCTCTCACGTGCAAGGACGTTTCAACTCCTTTGCCTTGGACGGAGGAATGTCAGAAAAGTTTTTCTGAACTGCGTGATGCACTGTGTTCGGCTCCTGTGTTAGGTACTCCTGATTACAGTAAGCCTTTCACATTATACGTCCATGAGAGGGACGGTTGTGCGTTGAGTGTTTTGACGCAACAATTTGGTGATAAACAGCGTCCGTGTGCATATTTTTCCTCCACCTTAGACCCGGTAGCTAGAGCGTTGCCGAGTTGCTTGAGGGCGACAGCGGCAGCGGCGGCGTCTATTCGACAATCCGCAGGTCTGGTCATGGATAATATGCTCATAGTGATGGTTCCGCATGCAGTTGATACGCTCTTGAATCGGACAAAGACTCAACATCTGACGAGTGCAAGGTTGTCTGGGTACGAGCTGACCCTTTTGGCAAGTCATATACAGATCAAACGTTGTAATGTACTGAATCCGGCGACATTGTTGCCGATTAATATGGAATCAGATGATGTACTGCCACATGATTGTTATTTACGGACTGAGGAAGAAACAAAAGGTCGTGTGGACCTGAAAAACACTCCTTTGGCGGATCCCGATGGTACCCTGTATGTGGATGGCTCGTGTTTCAAATTGTCGAATGGTGATGTGACGACTGCGTATGCTGTAGTGACGTTGAGCACGGTTGTGGAAACTGCGAGATTGAACCAGAATTCAGCACAAGCGGCAGAATTAATTGCATTAACAAGAGCGTGTGTTTTGTCGAAGGGAAAGCGAGTGAATGTGTTTACTGACAGTCAGTACGCATTCGGTGTTGCGCATAATTTTGGAAGATTGTGGAGAGAAAGAGGATTCATGACATCGCATGGTACAAAGATCCAACATGGGCAGCTTGTGAATGATCTTTTGGATGCACTTACATTGCCTAAACAAGTGGCGATCGTGAAATGTAGTGCACACCGGAAAGTGACGGATGATGTTGGCCGTGGTAATGCGTTTGCGGATGAGATTGCTAAGGAAACGGCTAAGAATCTTGCGACTCGAATGTATGTCACGAGTTCAGCAAGGTGGCCGATGGAGACTGGTATGTGTGAGAATACTGTTGAGAGTGTGAAAGCAATTCAGAACGAGGCCACTGAAGCTGAAAAGACCAAGTGGAAAGAAAACACAGCAAGATTGGATACGCATGGATGTTGGGTTGACCTGACGGAATGTCAGAGGTGGATGTTACCAGATGCATATGTATTAGCTGTTGTGACGATGGCTCATGGGTTGTCACATATTAGTGCGAAAGGAATATGTAAGTTCTTGTCTCCTGTATGGAGGAATGATGGTATTGCTAAATGTGCTGAGAGAGTGGTTAAGAATTGTATGGTGTGTTTGATGCACAATCCCGGAAGGGGCACCCCCACTCCGCCTGGTCATTTCGCTCCTCCTGCTTGTCCCTTTGAGGTTATCCAGTTGGACTTTATCCATATGGAGAGATGCAATAACCTGAAGTATGTTTTGGTTGTGGTTTGCGCGTTCTCCAGATGGATTGAGGCTTATCCTCTTAAGGATAATACTGCCCTGTCCACAGCAAAAATCCTGCTGAAGGAGTACTTTCCTAGGTACGGAATGCCACGAATTGTGTGGTCGGATAATGGAAGTGAGTTTGTGGGAAGTGTGATGCGGAGTGTGTGTAAGGGCCTTGGAATTCGACAGAAATTCCACAGTGCTAACCATCCTCAGGCAGCGGGTTTGGTTGAAGGGTACAATGGTACCCTGAAGCTGAAACTCGCTAAGATCCAAGCTACGACTGGTCTGGCATGGCCTGATGCCTTGCCTCTGGCTCTCCTATCAACCAGAGCGACTGTACACTCTCGAGTAGGGCTTAGCCCATATGAGATTGTGTTCGGTCGCCCTGCAAATATTTGGGGTGTCCCGAGGCCGAGGGCTTTTGATAGTCTTGAGTATCCAATGTTGATTGATTATCTGCATGATTTGACCACTAAACTGCGGTTAATCCATCAACAGGTCCTTGAAGCTCTACCGGCGCAGACAGAGGGTCCTGGACACCAGCTCCGGCCAGGGGACTGGGTTGTTACCCGAAATTTCGGTCGGAAGCATAACTTGGAGCCAAGATTCGTCAGACCCTATCAAGTTTTGTTGACGACGAGGACAGCGGTTCGACTGGAGGGCCGGAAACACTGGGTCCATGCCAGCCACACAAAGAAGGTACCGATCCCCTTACCAACTGACGGTTGGGTGAGGACTGGGATTTCGGCCACAGAAACTGAGACTCCTTTGCACTTTGTGCCGTTTAGTGACGCACAACTCGCGGAGGAGGATTCGTCACTGCCAAACTCACATGTGGAGTCATTAGTAGCAGAGAACCCAAGGTCTGACTCGTTGTCCACTTCATCGAACACTGTTGCGCCAGCTGAACAATTGTTTGTAGAGCAAACTCGACCTGGAAGAAGTCGATACTTTCTTCGTTCAAGGACTAATAAAAATTAGTAGTATAATTGTTTTTTTGACGTTACGAATACTATGAACAATTACATCCTTTCTTTTTGAGTTTTCATGTGCTTTTCCACTGCTAAGGGATTTGTAGTAAAACTGAACGTTTCGAGGAAACCTCTCCATCCGGGTTACCGTAGGGCCGTGCGGGTACTCCTTTCTGCTTAGCAGGTTTCTGACGTTAGGTCGGTTACTTTTGTCGATTCCTGGGAACTCCTGGGGATTGATAATCGCTACTCAGAACGAAGTGCGTCAAGTACGTCACGGACGGTTTGTAGAGGATGGCATTCTCTAAGCTGGTGGAAGAAGAAAGGGTGTTAGCACAGAGATTAGAGGTATGGAGGGTTGTACGAACAAAATGTTTTTTGTTTCAGGTGTTTCTACTGTTCCTAACCGTATCTATGTTATTGGTGGGTGGAGTGTATTTTGGAGTACAGTTGTTTTTGCCTTCTGTTTCACCTACTCTTTCTCCTAACTTAAGTTCCCTCACCACTGTCTCCCCACATTCCTTTCATCCTTTGCCTCAACATGAGCAGGTTAGACGTGCGGAATTTATGAATAATTCCTTTGTTCAACTCCTACATCAGCATCAGTTGGTGGTGAATACTACCAATTGTTGGGTATGTGGGTTAATGCCACACACCATGGATAGGGGTATTCCGTACTTGGTCCTTCCTTACAGCTCCCAGGGTTCAGCTCGAGCATTCCAAACTATGTTCCGTAGTGCACTAGATTCCTACCCCAGTCGAGAGCCACGATCTGTCAATTTTGGTCCTGGGCCGTACCACAAGCCTTTGGCTATAGCAATAGCGGATCTGGATAGAGATGTTTTCGATGCATCACTTATTCCGGATGAAGAAGTGCAGGCCTATAAGGATCTGAGCGAGGCTGAGTATAGTACGTCAGTGGGTAATAGACAGCTTAAGAGCTCGTCCCCGATATGGATTGTACCGCACCTTGGTAATTTCTGCTTGAAAGGGTTGGGTCGAAATCCGAGAGCACAACTTGGGAACAGTGCTTGCACTGATACGTATGTTCTACCGATGCTCTCCTCCCCTGTTTTTCTGACTGCTAAGGGCACCTATTTTGTATGTTACGAACGCGCATATACATGGTTACCCCGCGACTTTTCGGGTACCTGTTATATTGCGAATCTTTTACCTCCAACTTTCACAGTTGCTTCAGACTACCACAAAACCAGAGTTGTGAGAGGCGTTATTAGCAAAGAGGATACTGCTGGTCAAGAAGCAGGAGACTTCTTTAAGGGTTTCTTGCCGTTTTGGGGACCTATGGTTAATAGTAGGAACCTAAGACAGTTGACCCGTGTGGTTGAGTCGACTGCTAACATTACTGCAAATGCCCTTGGTAATCTAACAGCTGAACTACAGGCGGATAGACTCATGACGTTGCAGAACCGTATGGTTCTAGACATTGTTCTTGCAGATAGAGGGGGTGTGTGTAAAATCATCCATTCGAGTTGTTGCATTTTTATTCCCGATAATGCTCCAACTGTATACCAAGCCATCTCGAAGTTGCACAAGATTTCCGAGTCCATACACGTGGACGAAGGCAATTGGACGCTCCTAGGATGGTTTTGGGGCCTGATGTCAACCTGGGGTTGGGAGATTCTAATGATCGTAGGGGCTGTTGTAGCGTTTCTGTTCACGTGTTGTCTTTGTGTACAGTGTGGTCCTGCCCTATGTGGCCTATGTGCTACGACGTGTATAAGGCGGCCATCTGTTACCAAGGAGACATTGATGAATAGAATGATGTTCCAGCAGCAGCTGAACGATCTGATGAATATTGACATAGATCCCGATCTTGACTAGTGCTTGCCTACATGAGGGCAAAAGGAGCGTCTGAGGTTCCGTGTGAGACGGGACGGCACTTTTGAGTAGTGACGAATATGGATGTGTTTGGTATCTACGAACCGCAAATGACGAGTATAGTGGGTGTACGAAGTTTCGCTATGCAGCCACGTATGGTTCGTCTCATTTTTGGGTTTGTTCATCCGAACCCTTGGGTTCCATTTTAGATACAGCATCCATTTTGTTTCTTGCCCTCAGGTAGTCAGCGAACGGGCTTTTGTCCGCTTCGTGACCCTGGGACTCTCAAGCTTGTACGAGGGACACGTGTTCCTTTGAGGTGACTTTTACGATGAGGGAAATGACACGACTGAGGCAGATGGCCCTGCTCAAGGCTCATCTTGCCGCGCCAGTCTATTGTTTCAGCCATGCATACATTAGACACGAGGTCTTTGACCCTTCTATCAAGTTTCTTTATTGCCCCTAACACTCTTTCTAACCTGTTGTGCATCCTTGTCCTTTCCTTGCATCTGTTTTTCGTCCTTCCTCTTAATGTGTTTACGGTTGGGATGAAATGTGTTTATTGCGGAGGAAATATGTTTTTACAGTTGGGAACCGGCAAGACTGTTGTAATTATGTTCCGGCATCCTGAAACATGAACGCAACCCTTTGAAGTTTATTGTGGGAACTGAGTTGTAACCTTTGTTCGCCATACTGTGGTATGGCAAAAACTTGTATAAAAGGACCGACCCACTTCTACGAAATTGAAGCAGTCTCCGAGAACCTACACGTTGTGTACTTCTTGTGACCTCTGTATCCCTGCAGTAAATAAACGCTGATCTCTGACGTCGCTAGAAGTGTCCCGTGTCTCTGTGTTTAGTACGCCAGAACAGGTAACCCACGAAGGTTTCAGGTGTTGTTCCCTGGCACCGCTGGGTCTTAAGTATAACCCAGACCTTCAATCTGAAAGAGGACATGTTGACGGTGGACGCACATGTATTTGCGTCTTCATAGCTGGAACTGGAGGGAACATACATGTACTTGTAGCATGTACATGGGGCCGTTGGGGTCTAAGATAGGGGACATAACTGATCATAAAATTCATATTTCCTCATTACGAGTCTAAGACCTTAGCTATTAGGCCAGAGTAAGAGTTAAGACCTTAGCTATTAGGCCAGAGTAAGAGTTAAGACCTTAACCAGTAGGCCAGAGTACGAGTCTAAGACCTTACTATTAGTCCAGAGTATGAGTCTAAGACCTTAGCTATTAGGCCAGAGTAAGAGTTAAGACCTTAACCATTAGGCCAGAGTACGAGTCTAAGACCTTAGCTATTAGGCCAGAGTAAGAGTTAAGACCTTAGCTCTTAGGCCAGAGTAAGAGTTAAGACCTTAGCTCTTAGGCTAGAGTAAGTGTTAAGACCTTAACCATTAGGCCAGAGTACGAGTCTAAGACCTTAGCTATTAGGCCAGAGTAAGAGTTAAGACCTTAACCATTAGGCCAGAGTACGAGTCTAAGACCTTAGCTATTAGGCCAGAGAAAAAGTTAAGACCTTAGCTATTAGGCCAGATTAAGAGATAAGACCTTAACCATTAGGCCATAGTACGAGTCTAAGACCTTAGCTATTAGGCCATAGTAAGAGTTAAGACCTTAGCTATTGGACCAGAGTAAGAGTTAAGACCTTAACCAGTAGGCCGGAGTACGAGTCTAAGACCTTAGCTATTAGGCCATAGAAAGAGTTAAGACCTTAACCAGTAGGCCAGAGTAAGAGTTAGGACCTTAACCTGTAGGCCAGAGTAAGAGTTAAGACCTTAACCATTAGGCCAGAGTACGAGTCTAAGACCTTAGCTATTAGGCCAGAGTACAAGTCTAAGACCTTAGCTATTAGGCCAGAGTAAGAGTTAAGACCTTAACCATTAGGCAAGAGTACGCGTCAAAGACCTTAGCTATTAGGCCAGAGTAAGTGTTAAGACCTTAGCTATTAGGCCAGAGTAAGAGTTAAGACCTTAACCATTAGGCCAGAGTACGAGTCTAAGACCTTAGCTATTAGGCCAGAGTAAGAGTTAAGACCTTAGCTATTAGGCCAGAGTAAGAGTTAAGACCTTAACCTTTAGGCCAGAGTACGATTCTTAGACCTTAGCTATTAGGCCAGAGTAAGAGTTAAGACCTTAACCATTAGGCCAGAGTACGAGTCTAAGACCTTAGCTATTAGGCCAGAGTAAGAGTTAAGACCTTAACCAGTAGGGCAGAGTAAGAGTTAAGACCTTAACCATTAGGCCATAGCACGAGTCTAAGACCTTAGCTATTAGGCCAGAGTAAGAGTTAAGACCTTAACCATTAGGCCAGAGTATGAGTCTAAGACCTTAGCTATTAGGCCAGAGTAAGAGTTAAGACCTTAGCTATTAGGCCAGAGTAAGAGTTAAGACCTTAGCCATTAGGCCATAGTACGAGTCTAAGACCTTAGCTATTAGGCTAGAGTAAAAGTTAAGACCTTAGCTATTAGGCCAGAGTAAGAGTTAAGACCTTAACTTGTAGGCCATAGTACGAGTCTAAGACCTTAGCTATTAGGCCAGAGTAAGAGTTAAGACCTTAGCTATTAGGCCAGAGTAAGAGTTAAGACCTTAACCATTAGGCCAGAGTACGAGTCTAAGACCTTAGCTATTAGGCCAGAGTAATAGTTAAGACCTTAGCTATTAGGCCAGAGTAAGAGTTAAGAGATTAACCTGTAGGCGATATTACGAGTCTAAGACCTTACCTATTAGGCCAGAGTAAGAGTTAAGACCTTAACCATTAGGCCAGAGTACGAGTCTAAGACCTTAGCTATTAGGCCAGAGTAAGAGTTAAGACCTTAACCGGTAGGCCAGAGTAGGATTTAAGACCTTAACCATTAGGCCATAGTACGAGTCTAAGACCTTAGCTATTAGGCCAGAGTAAGAGTTAAGAGCTTAGCTATTAGGCCAGAGTAAGAGTTAAGACCTTAACCAGTAGGCCAGAGTACGAGTCTAAGACCTTACTATTAGGCCAGAGTATGAGTCTAAGACCTTAGCTATTAGGCCAGAGTAAGAGTTAAGACCTTAAACATTAGGCCAGAGTATGAGTCTAAGACCTTAGCTATTAGGCCAGAGTAAGAGTTAAGACCTTAGCTCTTAGGCCAGAGTAAGAGTTAAGACCTTAGCTCTTAGGCCAGAGTAAGTGTTAAGACCTTAACCATTAGGCCAGAGTACGAGTCTAAGACCTTAGCTATTAGGCCAGAGTAAGAGTTAAGACCTTAACCATTAGGCCAGAGTACGAGTCTAAGACCTTAGCTATTAGGCCAGAGTAAAAGTTAAGACCTTAGATATTAGGCCAGAGTAAGAGATAAGACCTTAACCATTAGGCCATAGTACGAGTCTAAGACCTTAGCTATTAGGCCATAGTAAGAGTTAAGACCTTGGCTATTAGACCAGAGTAAGAGTTAAGACCTTAACCAGTAGGCCGGAGTACGAGTCTAAGACCTTAGCTATTAGGCCAGAGAAAGAGTTAAGACCTTAACCAGTAGGCCAGAGTAAGAGTTAGGACCTTAACCTGTAGGCCAGAGTAAGATTTAAGACCTTAACCATTAGGCCAGAGTACGAGTCTAAGACCTTAGCTATTAGGCCAGAGTACAAGTCTAAGACCTTAGCTATTAGGCCAGAGTAAGAGTTAAGAGCTTAACCATTAGGCAAGAGTACGCGTCAAAGACCTTAGCTATTAGGCCAGAGTAAGTGTTAAGACCTTAGCTATTAGGCCAGAGTAAGAGTTAAGACCTTACCCATTAGGCCAGAGTACAAGTCTAAGACCTTAGCTATTAGGCCAGAGTAAGAGTTAAGACCTTAGCTATTAGGCCAGAGTTAGAGTTAAGACCTTAACCTTTAGGCCAGAGTACGATTCTAAGACCTTAGCTATTAGGCCAGAGTAAGAGTTAAGACCTTAACCATTCGGCCAGAGTACGAGTCTAAGACCTTAGCTATTAGGCCAGAGTAATAGTTAAGACCTTAGCTATTAGGCCAGAGTAGAGTTAAGAGATTAACCTGTAGGCGATATTACGAGTCTAAGACCTTAGCTATTAGGCCAGAGTAAGAGTTAAGACCTTAACCATTAGGCCAGAGTCTGAGTCTAAGACCTTAGCTATTAGGCCAGAGTATTAGTTAAGACCTTAACCATTAGGCCAGAGTACGTGTCGAAGACCTTAGCTATTAGGCCAGAGTAAGAGTTAAGACCTTAACCAGTAGGCCAGAGTACAAGTCTAAGACCTTAGCTATTAGGCCAGTGTACGAGTTTAAGACCTTAGCTATTAGGCCAGAGTAAGAGTCACGACCTTAACCAGTAGGCCAGAGTACGAGTCTAAGACCTTAGCTATTAGGCCAGAGTACGAGTCTAACACCTTAGCTATTAGGCCAGAGTACGAGTCTAAGACCTTAGCTATTAGGCGAGAGTAAGAGTTAAGACCTTAACCATTAGGCCAGAGTATGAGTCTAGGACCTTAGCTATTAGGCCAGACTAAAAGTTAAGACCTTAGCTATTAGGCCAGAGTAAGAGTTAAGACCTTAACCATTAGGCCATAGTACGAGTCTAAGACCTTAGCTATTAGGCCAGAGTAAGAGTTAAGACTTAAACCAGTAGGCCAGAGTAAGAGTTAAGACCTTAACCTGTAGGCTATAGTATTAGTCTAAGACCTTAGCTATTAGGCCAGAGTAAGAGTTAAGACCTTAACCAGCAGGCCAGAGTAAGAGTTAAGAGCTTAAACAGTAGGCCAGAGTAAGAGTTAAGACCTTAAACATTAGGCCAGAGTATGAGTCTAAGACCTTAGCTATTAGGCCAGAGTAAGAGTTAAGACCTTAGCTCTTAGGCCAGAGTAAGAGTTAAGACCTTAGCTCTTAGGCCAGAGTAAGTGTTAAGACCTTAACCATTAGGCCAGAGTACGAGTCTAAGACCTTAGCTATTAGGCCAGAGTAAGAGTTAAGACCTTAACCATTAGGCCAGAGTACGAGTCTAAGACCTTAGCTATTAGGCCAGAGTAAAAGTTAAGACCTTAGATATTAGGCCAGAGTAAGAGATAAGACCTTAACCATTAGGCCATAGTACGAGTCTAAGACCTTAGCTATTAGGCCATAGTAAGAGTTAAGACCTTGGCTATTAGACCAGAGTAAGAGTTAAGACCTTAACCAGTAGGCCGGAGTACGAGTCTAAGACCTTAGCTATTAGGCCAGAGAAAGAGTTAAGACCTTAACCAGTAGGCCAGAGTAAGAGTTAGGACCTTAACCTGTAGGCCAGAGTAAGATTTAAGACCTTAACCATTAGGCCAGAGTACGAGTCTAAGACCTTAGCTATTAGGCCAGAGTACAAGTCTAAGACCTTAGCTATTAGGCCAGAGTAAGAGTTAAGAGCTTAACCATTAGGCAAGAGTACGCGTCAAAGACCTTAGCTATTAGGCCAGAGTAAGTGTTAAGACCTTAGCTATTAGGCCAGAGTAAGAGTTAAGACCTTACCCATTAGGCCAGAGTACAAGTCTAAGACCTTAGCTATTAGGCCAGAGTAAGAGTTAAGACCTTAGCTATTAGGCCAGAGTTAGAGTTAAGACCTTAACCTTTAGGCCAGAGTACGATTCTAAGACCTTAGCTATTAGGCCAGAGTAAGAGTTAAGACCTTAACCATTCGGCCAGAGTACGAGTCTAAGACCTTAGCTATTAGGCCAGAGTAATAGTTAAGACCTTAGCTATTAGGCCAGAGTAGAGTTAAGAGATTAACCTGTAGGCGATATTACGAGTCTAAGACCTTAGCTATTAGGCCAGAGTAAGAGTTAAGACCTTAACCATTAGGCCAGAGTCTGAGTCTAAGACCTTAGCTATTAGGCCAGAGTATTAGTTAAGACCTTAACCATTAGGCCAGAGTACGTGTCGAAGACCTTAGCTATTAGGCCAGAGTAAGAGTTAAGACCTTAACCAGTAGGCCAGAGTACAAGTCTAAGACCTTAGCTATTAGGCCAGTGTACGAGTTTAAGACCTTAGCTATTAGGCCAGAGTAAGAGTCACGACCTTAACCAGTAGGCCAGAGTACGAGTCTAAGACCTTAGCTATTAGGCCAGAGTACGAGTCTAACACCTTAGCTATTAGGCCAGAGTACGAGTCTAAGACCTTAGCTATTAGGCGAGAGTAAGAGTTAAGACCTTAACCATTAGGCCAGAGTATGAGTCTAGGACCTTAGCTATTAGGCCAGACTAAAAGTTAAGACCTTAGCTATTAGGCCAGAGTAAGAGTTAAGACCTTAACCATTAGGCCATAGTACGAGTCTAAGACCTTAGCTATTAGGCCAGAGTAAGAGTTAAGACTTAAACCAGTAGGCCAGAGTAAGAGTTAAGACCTTAACCTGTAGGCTATAGTATTAGTCTAAGACCTTAGCTATTAGGCCAGAGTAAGAGTTAAGACCTTAACCAGCAGGCCAGAGTAAGAGTTAAGAGCTTAAACAGTAGGCCAGAGTAAGAGTTAAGACCTTAACCATTAGGCCAGAGTACGACCCTAAGACCTTAGCTATTAGGCCAGAGTAAGAGTTAAGACCTTAACCAGTAGGCCAGAGTAAGTGTTAAGACCTTAACCAGTAGGCCAGAGTAAAAGTTAAGACCTTAACCATTAGGCCAGAGTACGAGTCTAAGACCTTAGCTATTAGGCCAGAGTAAGAGTTAGGACCTTAACCAGTAGGCCAGAGTAAGAGTTAAGACCTTAACCATTAGGCCATAGTAAGAGTTAAGACCTTAGCTATTAGGCCAGAGTAAGAGTTAAGACCTTAACCAGTAGGCCAGAGTACGAGTCTAAGACCTTAGATATTAGGCCAGAGTACGAGTCTAAGACCTTAGCCATTAGGCCAGAGTAAGAGTTAAGACCTTAGCTATTAGGCCAGAGTAAGAGTCAAGACCTTAGCTATTAGGCCAGAGTAAGAGTTAAGACTTTAACCAGTAGGCCAGAGTACGAGTCTAAGACATTAGCTATTAGGCCAGAGTAAGAGTTAAGACCTTAGCTATTAGGCCGGAGTACGAATCTAAGACCTTAGCTATTAGGTATGAGTAAGTGTTAAGACCTTAACCAGTAGGCCAGAATAAGAGTTAAGACCTTAACCATTAGGCCAGAGTACGAGTCTAAGACGTTAGCTATTAGGCCAGAGTAAGAGTTAAGACCTTAACCATTAGGCCAGAGTATGAGTCTAAGACCTTAGCTATTAGGCCAGAGTAAAAGTTAAGACCTTAGCTATTAGGCCAGAGTAAGAGTTAAGACCTTAACCATTATGCCATAGTACGAGTCTAAGACCTTAGCTATTAGTCCAGAGTCAGAGTTAAGACCTTAGCTATTAGGCCAGAGTAAGAGTTAAGACCTTAACCAGTAGGCCGGAGTACGAGTCTAAGACCTTAGCTATTAGGCCAGAGTAAGAGTTACGACCTTAACCAGTAGGCTAGAGTAAGAGTTAAGACCTTAACCTGTAGGCCAGTGTAAGAGTTAAGACCTTAAACATTAGGCCAGAGTACGAGTCTAAGACCTTAGCTATTAGGCCAGAGTACGAGTCTAAGACCTTAGCTATTAGGCCAGTGTAAGAGTTAAGACCTTAACCATTAGGCCAGAGTACGATTCAAAGACCTTAGCTATTAGGCCAGAGTAAGAGTTAAGACCTTAGCTATTAGGCCAGAGTAAGAGTTAAGACCTTAACCATTAGGCCAGAGTACGAGTCTAAGACCTTAGCTATTAGGCCAGAGTAAGAGTTAAGACCTTAACTATTAGGCCAGGGTAAGAGTTAGGACCTTAACCAGCAGGCCAGAGTAAGAGTTAAGACCTTAACCAGTAGGCCAGGATAAGAGTTAAGACCTTAACCAGTAGGCCAGAGTAAGAGTTAAGACCTTAACCATTAGGCCAGAGTACGAGTCTAAGACCTTAGCTATTAGGCCAGAGTAAGAGTTAAGACCTTAACCAGTAGGCCAGAGTAAGTGTTAAGACCTTAACCATTAGGCCATAGTACAAGTCTAAGACCTTAGCTATTAGGCCAGAGTAAGAGTTATGACCTTAGCTATTAGGCCAGAGTAAGAGTTAAGACCTTAACCAGTAGGCCAGAGTAGGAGTCTAAGACCTTAGCTATTAGGCCAGAGTACGAGTCTAAGACCTTAGCTATTCGGCCAGAGTAAGTGTTAAGACCTTAACCAGTAGGCCAGAGTACGAGTCTAAGACCTTAGCTATTAGGCCAGAGTAATAGTTAAGACCTTAGCTATTAGGCCAGAGTAAGAGTTAAGAGATTAACCTGTAGGCGATATTACGAGTCTAAGACCTTACCTATTAGGCCAGAGTAAGAGTTAAGACCTTAACCATTAGGCCAGAGTACGAGTCTAAGACCTTAGCTATTAGGCCAGAGTAAGAGTTAAGACCTTAACCGGTAGGCCAGAGTAAGATTTAAGACCTTAACCATTAGGCCATAGTACGAGTCTAAGACCTTAGCTATTAGGCCAGAGTAAGAGTTAAGAACTTAGCTATTAGGCCAGAGTAAGAGTTAAGACCTTAACCAGTAGGCCAGAGTACGAGTCTAAGACCTTACTATTAGGCCAGAGTATGAGTCTAAGACCTTAGCTATTAGGCCAGAGTAAGAGTTAAGACCTTAAACATTAGGCCAGAGTAAGAGTTAAGACCTTAGCTCTTAGGCCAGAGTAAGTGTTAAGACCTTAACCATTAGGCCAGAGTACGAGTCTAAGACCTTAGCTATTAGGCCAGAGTAAGAGTTAAGACCTTAGCTATTAGGCCAGAGTACGAGTCTAAGACCTTAACCATTAGGCCAGAATACGAGTCTAAGACCTTAGCTATTAGGCCAGAGTAAGAGTTAAGACCTTAGCTATTAGGCCAGAGTAAGAGTTAAGACCTTAACCATTAGGCCAGAGTACGAGTCTAAGACCTTAGCTATTAGGCCAGAGTAAAAGTTAAGACCTTAGATATTAGGCCAGAGTAAGAGATAAGACCTTAACCATTAGGCCATAGTACGAGTCTAAGACCTTAGCTATTAGGCCATAGTAAGAGTTAAGACCTTAGCTATTAGACCAGAGTAAGAGTTAAGACCTTAACCAGTAGGCCGGAGTACGAGTCTAAGACCTTAGCTATTAGGCCAGAGAAAGAGTTAAGACCTTAACCAGTAGGCCAGAGTAAGAGTTAAGACCTTAAACAGTAGGCCAGAGTAAGAGTTAAGACCTTAACCATTAGGCCAGAGTACGACCCTAAGACCTTAGCTATTAGGCCAGAGTAAGAGTTAAGACCTTAACCAGTAGGCCAGAGTAAGTGTTAAGACCTTAACCAGTAGGCCAGAGTAAAAGTTAAGACCATAACCATTAGGCCAGAGTACGAGTCTAAGACCTTAGCTATTAGGCCAGAGTAAGAGTTAGGACCTTAACCAGTAGGCCAGAGTAAGAGTTAAGACCTTAACCATTAGGCCATAGTAAGAGTTAAGACCTTAGCTATTAGGCCAGAGTAAGAGTTAAGACCTTAACCAGTAGGCCAGAGTACGAGTCTAAGACCTTAGATATTAGGCCAGAGTACGAGTCTAAGACCTTAGCCATTAGGCCAGAGTAAGAGTTAAGACCTTAGCTATTAGGCCAGAGTAAGAGTCAAGACCTTAGCTATTAGGCCAGAGTAAGAGTTAAGACCTTAACCAGTAGGCCAGAGTACGAGTCTAAGACCTTAGCTATTAGGCCAGAGTAACAGTTAAGACCTTAACCATTAGGCCAGAGTATGAGTCTAAGACCTTAGCTATTAGGCCAGAGTAAGAGTTAAGACCTTAGCTATTAGGCCGGAGTACGAATCTAAGACCTTAGCTATTAGGTATGAGTAAGTGTTAAGACCTTAACCAGTAGGCCAGAATAAGAGTTAAGACCTTAACCATTAGGCCAGAGTACGAGTCTAAGACGTTAGCTATTAGGCCAGAGTAAGAGTTAAGACCTTAACCATTAGGCCAGAGTATGAGTCTAAGACCTTAGCTATTAGGCCAGAGTAAGAGTTAAGACCTTAGCTATTAGGCCAGAGTAAGAGTTAAGACCTTAACCATTAGGCCAGAGTACGAGTCTAAGACCTTAGCTATTAGGCCAGAGTAAGAGTTAAGACCTTAACTATTAGGCCAGGGTAAGAGTTAGGACCTTAACCAGCAGGCCAGAGTAAGAGTTAAGACCTTAACCAGTAGGCCAGGATAAGAGTTAAGACCTTAACCAGTAGGCCAGAGTAAGAGTTAAGACCTTAACCATTAGGCCAGAGTACGAGTCTAAGACCTTAGCTATTAGGCCAGAGTAAGAGTTAAGACCTTAACCAGTAGGCCAGAGTAAGTGTTAAGACCTTAACCATTAGGCCATAGTACAAGTCTAAGACCTTAGCTATTAGGCCAGAGTAAGAGTTATGACCTTAGCTATTAGGCCAGAGTAAGAGTTAAGACCTTAACCAGTAGGCCAGAGTAGGAGTCTAAGACCTTAGCTATTAGGCCAGAGTACGAGTCTAAGACCTTAGCTATTCGGCCAGAGTAAGTGTTAAGACCTTAACCAGTAGGCCAGAGTACGAGTCTAAGACCTTAGCTATTAGGCCAGAGTAATAGTTAAGACCTTAGCTATTAGGCCAGAGTAAGAGTTAAGAGATTAACCTGTAGGCGATATTACGAGTCTAAGACCTTACCTATTAGGCCAGAGTAAGAGTTAAGACCTTAACCATTAGGCCAGAGTACGAGTCTAAGACCTTAGCTATTAGGCCAGAGTAAGAGTTAAGACCTTAACCGGTAGGCCAGAGTAAGATTTAAGACCTTAACCATTAGGCCATAGTACGAGTCTAAGACCTTAGCTATTAGGCCAGAGTAAGAGTTAAGAACTTAGCTATTAGGCCAGAGTAAGAGTTAAGACCTTAACCAGTAGGCCAGAGTACGAGTCTAAGACCTTACTATTAGGCCAGAGTATGAGTCTAAGACCTTAGCTATTAGGCCAGAGTAAGAGTTAAGACCTTAAACATTAGGCCAGAGTATGAGTCTAAGACCTTAGCTATTAGGCCAGTGTAAGAGTTAAGACCTTAGCTCTTAGGCCAGAGTAAGAGTTAAGACCTTAGCTCTTAGGCCAGAGTAAGTGTTAAGACCTTAACCATTAGGCCAGAGTACGAGTCTAAGACCTTAGCTATTAGGCCAGAGTAAGAGTTAAGACCTTAACCATTAGGCCAGAGTACGAGTCTAAGACCTTAGCTATTAGGCCAGAGTAAAAGTTAAGACCTTAGATATTAGGCCAGAGTAAGAGATAAGACCTTAACCATTAGGCCATAGTACGAGTCTAAGACCTTAGCTATTAGGCCATAGTAAGAGTTAAGACCTTAGCTATTAGACCAGAGTAAGAGTTAAGACCTTAACCAGTAGGCCGGAGTACGAGTCTAAGACCTTAGCTATTAGGCCAGAGAAAGAGTTAAGACCTTAACCAGTAGGCCAGAGTAAGAGTTAAGACCTAAAACAGTAGGCCAGAGTAAGAGTTAAGACCTTAACCATTAGGCCAGAGTACGACCCTAAGACCTTAGCTATTAGGCCAGAGTAAGAGTTAAGACCTTAACCAGTAGGCCAGAGTAAGTGTTAAGACCTTAACCAGTAGGCCAGAGTAAAAGTTAAGACCTTAACCATTAGGCCAGAGTACGAGTCTAAGACCTTAGCTATTAGGCCAGAGTAAGAGTTAGGACCTTAACCAGTAGGCCAGAGTAAGAGTTAAGACCTTAACCATTAGGCCATAGTAAGAGTTAAGACCTTAGCTATTAGGCCAGAGTAAGAGTTAAGACCTTAACCAGTAGGCCAGAGTACGAGTCTAAGACCTTAGATATTAGGCCAGAGTACGAGTCTAAGACCTTAGCCATTAGGCCAGAGTAAGAGTTAAGACCTTAGCTATTAGGCCAGAGTAAGAGTCAAGACCTTAGCTATTAGGCCAGAGTAAGAGTTAAGACCTTAACCAGTAGGCCAGAGTACGAGTCTAAGACCTTAGCTATTAGGCCAGAGTAAGAGTTAAGACCTTAACCATTAGGCCAGAGTATGAGTCTAAGACCTTAGCTATTAGGCCAGAGTAAGAGTTAAGACCTTAGCTATTAGGCCGGAGTACGAATCTAAGACCTTAGCTATTAGGTATGAGTAAGTGTTAAGACCTTAACCAGTAGGCCAGAATAAGAGTTAAGACCTTAACCATTAGGCCAGAGTACGAGTCTAAGACGTTAGCTATTAGGCCAGAGTAAGAGTTAAGACCTTAACCATTAGGCCAGAGTATGAGTCTAAGACCTTAGCTATTAGGCCAGAGTAAAAGTTAAGACCTTAGCTATTAGGCCAGAGTAAGAGTTAAGACCTTAACCATTATGCCATAGTACGAGTCTAAGACCTTAGCTATTAGTCCAGAGTCAGAGTTAAGACCTTAGCTATTAGGCCAGAGTAAGAGTTAAGACCTTAACCAGTAGGCCGGAGTACGAGTCTAAGACCTTAGCTATTAGGCCAGAGTAAGAGTTACGACCTTAACCAGTAGGCTAGAGTAAGAGTTAAGACCTTAACCTGTAGGCCAGTGTAAGAGTTAAGACCTTAAACATTAGGCCAGAGTACGAGTCTAAGACCTTAGCTATTAGGCCAGAGTACGAGTCTAAGACCTTAGCTATTAGGCCAGTGTAAGAGTTAAGACCTTAACCATTAGGCCAGAGTACGATTCAAAGACTTTAGCTATTAGGCCAGAGTAAGAGTTAAGACCTTAGCTATTAGGCCAGAGTAAGAGTTAAGATCTTAACCATTAGGCCAGAGTACGAGTCTAAGACCTTAGCTATTAGGCCAGAGTAAGAGTTAAGACCTTAACTATTAGGCCAGGGTAAGAGTTAGGACCTTAACCAGCAGGCCAGAGTAAGAGTTAAGACCTTAACCAGTAGGCCAGGATAAGAGTTAAGACCTTAACCAGTAGGCCAGAGTACGAGTCTAAGACCTTACTATTAGGCCAGAGTATGAGTCTAAGACCTTAGCTATTAGGCCAGAGTAAGAGTTAAGACCTTAAACATTAGGCCAGAGTATGAGTCTAAGACCTTAGCTATTAGGCCAGTGTAAGAGTTAAGACCTTAGCTCTTAGGCCAGAGTAAGAGTTAAGACCTTAGCTCTTAGGCCAGAGTAAGTGTTAAGACCTTAACCATTAGGCCAGAGTACGAGTCTAAGACCTTAGCTATTAGGCCAGAGTAAGAGTTAAGACCTTAACCATTAGGCCAGAGTACGAGTCTAAGACCTTAGCTATTAGGCCAGAGTAAAAGTTAAGACCTTAGATATTAGGCCAGAGTAAGAGATAAGACCTTAACCATTAGGCCATAGTACGAGTCTAAGACCTTAGCTATTAGGCCATAGTAAGAGTTAAGACCTTAGCTATTAGACCAGAGTAAGAGTTAAGACCTTAACCAGTAGGCCGGAGTACGAGTCTAAGACCTTAGCTATTAGGCCAGAGAAAGAGTTAAGACCTTAACCAGTAGGCCAGAGTAAGAGTTAAGACCTTAAACAGTAGGCCAGAGTAAGAGTTAAGACCTTAACCATTAGGCCAGAGTACGACCCTAAGACCTTAGCTATTAGGCCAGAGTAAGAGTTAAGACCTTAACCAGTAGGCCAGAGTAAGTGTTAAGACCTTAACCAGTAGGCCAGAGTAAAAGTTAAGACCTTAACCATTAGGCCAGAGTACGAGTCTAAGACCTTAGCTATTAGGCCAGAGTAAGAGTTAGGACCTTAACCAGTAGGCCAGAGTAAGAGTTAAGACCTTAACCATTAGGCCATAGTAAGAGTTAAGACCTTAGCTATTAGGCCAGAGTAAGAGTTAAGACCTTAACCAGTAGGCCAGAGTACGAGTCTAAGACCTTAGATATTAGGCCAGAGTACGAGTCTAAGACCTTAGCCATTAGGCCAGAGTAAGAGTTAAGACCTTAGCTATTAGGCCAGAGTAAGAGTCAAGACCTTAGCTATTAGGCCAGAGTAAGAGTTAAGACCTTAACCAGTAGGCCAGAGTACGAGTCTAAGACCTTAGCTATTAGGCCAGAGTAAGAGTTAAGACCTTAACCATTAGGCCAGAGTATGAGTCTAAGACCTTAGCTATTAGGCCAGAGTAAGAGTTAAGACCTTAGCTATTAGGCCGGAGTACGAATCTAAGACCTTAGCTATTAGGTATGAGTAAGTGTTAAGACCTTAACCAGTAGGCCAGAATAAGAGTTAAGACCTTAACCATTAGGCCAGAGTACGAGTCTAAGACGTTAGCTATTAGGCCAGAGTAAGAGTTAAGACCTTAACCATTAGGCCAGAGTATGAGTCTAAGACCTTAGCTATTAGGCCAGAGTAAAAGTTAAGACCTTAGCTATTAGGCCAGAGTAAGAGTTAAGACCTTAACCATTATGCCATAGTACGAGTCTAAGACCTTAGCTATTAGTCCAGAGTCAGAGTTAAGACCTTAGCTATTAGGCCAGAGTAAGAGTTAAGACCTTAACCAGTAGGCCGGAGTACGAGTCTAAGACCTTAGCTATTAGGCCAGAGTAAGAGTTACGACCTTAACCAGTAGGCTAGAGTAAGAGTTAAGACCTTAACCTGTAGGCCAGTGTAAGAGTTAAGACCTTAAACATTAGGCCAGAGTACGAGTCTAAGACCTTAGCTATTAGGCCAGAGTACGAGTCTAAGACCTTAGCTATTAGGCCAGTGTAAGAGTTAAGACCTTAACCATTAGGCCAGAGTACGATTCAAAGACCTTAGCTATTAGGCCAGAGTAAGAGTTAAGACCTTAGCTATTAGGCCAGAGTAAGAGTTAAGACCTTAACCATTAGGCCAGAGTACGAGTCTAAGACCTTAGCTATTAGGCCAGAGTAAGAGTTAAGACCTTAACTATTAGGCCAGGGTAAGAGTTAGGACCTTAACCAGCAGGCCAGAGTAAGAGTTAAGACCTTAACCAGTAGGCCAGGATAAGAGTTAAGACCTTAACCAGTAGGCCAGAGTAAGAGTTAAGACCTTAACCATTAGGCCAGAGTACGAGTCTAAGACCTTAGCTATTAGGCCAGAGTAAGAGTTAAGACCTTAACCTGTAGGCCAGAGTAAGTGTTAAGACCTTAACCATTAGGCCATAGTACAAGTCTAAGACCTTAGCTATTAGGCCAGAGTAAGAGTTATGACCTTAGCTATTAGGCCAGAGTAAGAGTTTAGACCTTAACCAGTAGGCCAGAGTAGGAGTCTAAGACCTTAGCTATTAGGCCAGAGTACGAGTCTAAGACCTTAACCATTAGGCCAGAGTACGAGTCTAAGACCTTAGCTATTAGGCCAGAGTAAGAGTTAAGACCTTAACTATTAGGCCAGGGTAAGAGTTAGGACCTTAACCAGCAGGCCAGAGTAAGAGTTAAGACCTTAACCAGTAGGCCAGGATAAGAGTTAAGACCTTAACCAGTAGGCCAGAGTAAGAGTTAAGACCTTAACTATTAGGCCAGAGTACGAGTCTAAGACCTTAGCTATTAGGCCAGAGTAAGAGTTAAGACCTTAACCAGTAGGCAGAGTAAGTGTTAAGACCTTAACCATTAGGCCATAGTACAAGTCTAAGACCTTAGCTATTAGGCCAGAGTAAGAGTTATGACCTTAGCTATTAGGCCAGAGTAAGAGTTAAGACCTTAACCAGTAGGCCAGAGTAGGAGTCTAAGACCTTAGCTATTAGGCCAGAGTACGAGTCTAAGACCTTAGCTATTCGGCCAGAGTAAGTGTTAAGACCTTAACCAGTAGGCCAGAGTACGAGTCTAAGACCTTAGCTATTAGGCCAGAGTAATAGTTAAGACCTTAGCTATTAGGCCAGAGTAAGAGTTAAGAGATTAACCTGTAGGCGATATTACGAGTCTAAGACCTTACCTATTAGGCCAGAGTAAGAGTTAAGACCTTAACCATTAGGCCAGAGTACGAGTCTAAGACCTTAGCTATTAGGCCAGAGTAAGAGTTAAGACCTTAACCGGTAGGCCAGAGTAAGATTTAAGACCTTAACCATTAGGCCATAGTACGAGTCTAAGACCTTAGCTATTAGGCCAGAGTAAGAGTTAAGAACTTAGCTATTAGGCCAGAGTAAGAGTTAAGACCTTAACCAGTAGGCCAGAGTACGAGTCTAAGACCTTACTATTAGGCCAGAGTATGAGTCTAAGACCTTAGCTATTAGGCCAGAGTAAGAGTTAAGACCTTAAACATTAGGCCAGAGTATGAGTCTAAGACCTTAGCTATTAGGCCAGTGTAAGAGTTAATACCTTAGCTCTTAGGCCAGAGTAAGAGTTAAGACCTTAGCTCTTAGGCCAGAGTAAGTGTTAAGACCTTAACCATTAGGCCAGAGTACGAGTCTAAGACCTTAGCTATTAGGCCAGAGTAAGAGTTAAGACCTTAACCATTAGGCCAGAGTACGAGTCTAAGACCTTAGCTATTAGGCCAGAGTAAAAGTTAAGACCTTAGATATTAGGCCAGAGTAAGAGATAAGACCTTAACCATTAGGCCATAGTACGAGTCTAAGACCTTAGCTATTAGGCCATAGTAAGAGTTAAGACCTTAGCTATTAGACCAGAGTAAGAGTTAAGACCTTAACCAGTAGGCCGGAGTACAAGTCTAAGACCTTAGCTATTAGGCCAGAGAAAGAGTTAAGACCTTAACCAGTAGGCCAGAGTAAGAGTTAAGACCTTAAACAGTAGGCCAGAGTAAGAGTTAAGACCTTAACCATTAGGCCAGAGTACGACCCTAAGACCTTAGCTATTAGGCCAGAGTAAGAGTTAAGACCTTAACCAGTAGGCCAGAGTAAGTGTTAAGACCTTAACCAGTAGGCCAGAGTAAAAGTTAAGACCTTAACCATTAGGCCAGAGTACGAGTCTAAGACCTTAGCTATTAGGCCAGAGTAAGAGTTAGGACCTTAACCAGTAGGCCAGAGTAAGAGTTAAGACCTTAACCATTAGGCCATAGTAAGAGTTAAGACCTTAGCTATTAGGCCAGAGTAAGAGTTAAGACCTCAACCAGTAGGCCAGAGTACGAGTCTAAGACCTTAGATATTAGGCCAGAGTACGAGTCTAAGACCTTAGCCATTAGGCCAGAGTAAGAGTTAAGACCTTAGCTATTAGGCCAGAGTAAGAGTCAAGACCTTAGCTATTAGGCCAGAGTAAGAGTTAAGACCTTAACCAGTAGGCCAGAGTACGAGTCTAAGACCTTAGCTATTAGGCCAGAGTAAGAGTTAAGACCTTAACCATTAGGCCAGAGTATGAGTCTAAGACCTTAGCTATTAGGCCAGAGTAAGAGTTAAGACCTTAGCTATTAGGCCGGAGTACGAATCTAAGACCTTAGCTATTAGGTATGAGTAAGTGTTAAGACCTTAACCAGTAGGCCAGAATAAGAGTTAAGACCTTAACCATTAGGCCAGAGTACGAGTCTAAGACGTTAGCTATTAGGCCAGAGTAAGAGATAAGACCTTAACCATTAGGCCAGAGTATGAGTCTAAGACCTTAGCTATTAGGCCAGAGTAAAAGTTAAGACCTTAGCTATTAGGCCAGAGTAAGAGTTAAGACCTTAACCATTATGCCATAGTACGAGTCTAAGACCTTAGCTATTAGTCCAGAGTCAGAGTTAAGACCTTAGCTATTAGGCCAGAGTAAGAGTTAAGACCTTAACCAGTAGGCCGGAGTACGAGTCTAAGACCTTAGCTATTAGGCCAGAGTAAGAGTTACGACCTTAACCAGTAGGCTAGAGTAAGAGTTAAGACCTTAACCTGTAGGCCAGTGTAAGAGTTAAGACCTTAAACATTAGGCCAGAGTACGAGTCTAAGACCTTAGCTATTAGGCCAGAGTACGAGTCTAAGACCTTAGCTATTAGGCCAGTGTAAGAGTTAAGACCTTAACCATTAGGCCAGAGTACGATTCAAAGACCTTAGCTATTAGGCCAGAGTAAGAGTTAAGACCTTAGCTATTAGGCCAGAGTAAGAGTTAAGACCTTAACCATTAGGCCAGAGTACGAGTCTAAGACCTTAGCTATTAGGCCAGAGTAAGAGTTAAGACCTTAACTATTAGGCCAGGGTAAGAGTTAGGACCTTAACCAGCAGGCCAGAGTAAGAGTTAAGACCTTAACCAGTAGGCCAGGATAAGAGTTAAGACCTTAACCAGTAGGCCAGAGTAAGAGTTAAGACCTTAACCATTAGGCCAGAGTACGAGTCTAAGACCTTAGCTATTAGGCCAGAGTAAGAGTTAAGACCTTAACCAGTAGGCCAGAGTAAGTGTTAAGACCTTAACCATTAGGCCATAGTACAAGTCTAAGACCTTAGCTATTAGGCCAGAGTAAGAGTTATGACCTTAGCTATTAGGCCAGAGTAAGAGTTAAGACCTTAACCAGTAGGCCAGAGTAGGAGTCTAAGACCTTAGCTATTAGGCCAGAGTACGAGTCTAAGACCTTAGCTATTCGGCCAGAGTAAGTGTTAAGACCTTAACCAGTAGGCCAGAGTACGAGTCTAAGACCTTAGCTATTAGGCCAGAGTAATAGTTAAGACCTTAGCTATTAGGCCAGAGTAAGAGTTAAGAGATTAACCTGTAGGCGATATTACGAGTCTAAGACCTTACCTATTAGGCCAGAGTAAGAGTTAAGACCTTAACCATTAGGCCAGAGTACGAGTCTAAGACCTTAGCTATTAGGCCAGAGTAAGAGTTAAGACCTTAACCGGTAGGCCAGAGTAAGATTTAAGACCTTAACCATTAGGCCATAGTACGAGTCTAAGACCTTAGCTATTAGGCCAGAGTAAGAGTTAAGAACTTAGCTATTAGGCCAGAGTAAGAGTTAAGACCTTAACCAGTAGGCCAGAGTACGAGTCAAAGACCTTACTATTAGGCCAGAGTATGAGTCTAAGACCTTAGCTATTAGGCCAGAGTAAGAGTTAAGACCTTAAACATTAGGCCAGAGTATGAGTCTAAGACCTTAGCTATTAGGCCAGTGTAAGAGTTAAGACCTTAGCTCTTAGGCCAGAGTAAGAGTTAAGACCTTAGCTCTTAGGCCAGAGTAAGTGTTAAGACCTTAACCATTAGGCCAGAGTACGAGTCTAAGACCTTAGCTATTAGGCCAGAGTAAGAGTTAAGACCTTAACCATTAGGCCAGAGTACGAGTCTAAGACCTTAGCTATTAGGCCAGAGTAAAAGTTAAGACCTTAGATATTAGGCCAGAGTAAGAGATAAGACCTTAACCATTAGGCCATAGTACGAGTCTAAGACCTTAGCTATTAGGCCATAGTAAGAGTTAAGACCTTAGCTATTAGACCAGAGTAAGAGTTAAGACCTTAACCAGTAGGCCGGAGTACGAGTCTAAGACCTTAGCTATTAGGCCAGAGAAAGAGTTAAGACCTTAACCAGTAGGCCAGAGTAAGAGTTAGGACCTTAACCTGTAGGCCAGAGTAAGATTTAAGACCTTAACCATTAGGCCAGAGTACGAGTCTAAGACCTTAGCTATTAGGCCAGAGTACAAGTCTAAGACCTTAGCTATTAGGCCAGAGTAAGAGTTAAGAGCTTAACCATTAGGCAAGAGTACGCGTCAAAGACCTTAGCTATTAGGCCAGAGTAAGTGTTAAGACCTTAGCTATTAGGCCAGAGTAAGAGTTAAGACCTTACCCATTAGGCCAGAGTACAAGTCTAAGACCTTAGCTATTAGGCCAGAGTAAGAGTTAAGACCTTAGCTATTAGGCCAGAGTTAGAGTTAAGACCTTAACCTTTAGGCCAGAGTACGATTCTAAGACCTTAGCTATTAGGCCAGAGTAAGAGTTAAGACCTTAACCATTCGGCCAGAGTACGAGTCTAAGACCTTAGCTATTAGGCCAGAGTAATAGTTAAGACCTTAGCTATTAGGCCAGAGTAGAGTTAAGAGATTAACCTGTAGGCGATATTACGAGTCTAAGACCTTAGCTATTAGGCCAGAGTAAGAGTTAAGACCTTAACCATTAGGCCAGAGTCTGAGTCTAAGACCTTAGCTATTAGGCCAGAGTATTAGTTAAGACCTTAACCATTAGGCCAGAGTACGTGTCGAAGACCTTAGCTATTAGGCCAGAGTAAGAGTTAAGACCTTAACCAGTAGGCCAGAGTACAAGTCTAAGACCTTAGCTATTAGGCCAGTGTACGAGTTTAAGACCTTAGCTATTAGGCCAGAGTAAGAGTCACGACCTTAACCAGTAGGCCAGAGTACGAGTCTAAGACCTTAGCTATTAGGCCAGAGTACGAGTCTAACACCTTAGCTATTAGGCCAGAGTACGAGTCTAAGACCTTAGCTATTAGGCGAGAGTAAGAGTTAAGACCTTAACCATTAGGCCAGAGTATGAGTCTAGGACCTTAGCTATTAGGCCAGACTAAAAGTTAAGACCTTAGCTATTAGGCCAGAGTAAGAGTTAAGACCTTAACCATTAGGCCATAGTACGAGTCTAAGACCTTAGCTATTAGGCCAGAGTAAGAGTTAAGACTTAAACCAGTAGGCCAGAGTAAGAGTTAAGACCTTAACCTGTAGGCTATAGTATTAGTCTAAGACCTTAGCTATTAGGCCAGAGTAAGAGTTAAGACCTTAACCAGCAGGCCAGAGTAAGAGTTAAGACCTTAAACAGTAGGCCAGAGTAAGAGTTAAGACCTTAACCATTAGGCCAGAGTACGACCCTAAGACCTTAGCTATTAGGCCAGAGTAAGAGTTAAGACCTTAACCAGTAGGCCAGAGTAAGTGTTAAGACCTTAACCAGTAGGCCAGAGTAAAAGTTAAGACCTTAACCATTAGGCCAGAGTACGAGTCTAAGACCTTAGCTATTAGGCCAGAGTAAGAGTTAGGACCTTAACCAGTAGGCCAGAGTAAGAGTTAAGACCTTAACCATTAGGCCATAGTAAGAGTTAAGACCTTAGCTATTATGCCAGAGTAAGAGTTAAGACCTTAACCAGTAGGCCAGAGTACGAGTCTAAGACCTTAGATATTAGGCCAGAGTACGAGTCTAAGACCTTAGCCATTAGGCCAGAGTAAGAGTTAAGACCTTAGCTATTAGGCCAGAGTAAGAGTCAAGACCTTAGCTATTAGGCCAGAGTAAGAGTTAAGACCTTAACCAGTAGGCCAGAGTACGAGTCTAAGACCTTAGCTATTAGGCCAGAGTAAGAGTTAAGACCTTAACCATTAGGCCAGAGTATGAGTCTAAGACCTTAGCTATTAGGCCAGAGTAAGAGTTAAGACCTTAGCTATTAGGCCGGAGTACGAATCTAAGACCTTAGCTATTAGGTATGAGTAAGTGTTAAGACCTTAACCAGTAGGCCAGAATAAGAGTTAAGACCTTAACCATTAGGCCAGAGTACGAGTCTAAGACGTTAGCTATTAGGCCAGAGTAAGAGTTAAGACCTTAACCATTAGGCCAGAGTATGAGTCTAAGACCTTAGCTATTAGGCCAGAGTAAAAGTTAAGACCTTAGCTATTAGGCCAGAGTAAGAGTTAAGACCTTAACCATTATGCCATAGTACGAGTCTAAGACCTTAGCTATTAGTCCAGAGTCAGAGTTAAGACCTTAGCTATTAGGCCAGAGTAAGAGTTAAGACCTTAACCAGTAGGCCGGAGTACGAGTCTCAGACCTTAGCTATTAGGCCAGAGTAAGAGTTACGACCTTAACCAGTAGGCTAGAGTAAGAGTTAAGACCTTAACCTGTAGGCCAGTGTAAGAGTTAAGACCTTAAACATTAGGCCAGAGTACGAGTCTAAGACCTTAGCTATTAGGCCAGAGTACGAGTCTAAGACCTTAGCTATTAGGCCAGTGTAAGAGTTAAGACCTTAACCATTAGGCCAGAGTACGATTCAAAGACCTTAGCTATTAGGCCAGAGTAAGAGTTAAGACCTTAGCTATTAGGCCAGAGTAAGAGTTAAGACCTTAACCATTAGGCCAGAGTACGAGTCTAAGACCTTAGCTATTAGGCCAGAGTAAGAGTTAAGACCTTAACTATTAGGCCAGGGTAAGAGTTAGGACCTTAACCAGCAGGCCAGAGTAAGAGTTAAGACCTTAACCAGTAGGCCAGGATAAGAGTTAAGACCTTAACCAGTAGGCCAGAGTAAGTGTTAAGACCTTAACCATTAGGCCATAGTACAAGTCTAAGACCTTAGCTATTAGGCCAGAGTAAGAGTTATGACCTTAGCTATTAGGCCAGAGTAAGAGTTAAGACCTTAACCAGTAGGCCAGAGTAGGAGTCTAAGACCTTAGCTATTAGGCCAGAGTACGAGTCTAAGACCTTAGCTATTCGGCCAGAGTAAGTGTTAAGACCTTAACCAGTAGGCCAGAGTAAAAGTTAAGATCTTAACCATTAGGCCAGAGTATGAGTCTAAGACCTTAGCTATTAGGCCAGAGTAAGAGTTAAGACCTTAATCATTAGGCCAGAGTAAGAGTCTAAGACCTTAGCTATTAGGCCAGAGTAAAGGTTAAGACCTTAGCTATTAGGACAGAGTAAGAGTTAAGACCTTAACCAGTAGGCCAGAGAACGAGTCTAAGACCTTACTATTAGGCCAGAGTATGAGTCTAAGACCTTAACTATTAGGCCAGAGTGAGAGTTAAGACCTTAACCATTAGGCAAGAGTACGAGTATAAGACCTTATCTATTAGGCCAGAGTAAGAGTTAAGACCTTAGCTCTTAGGCCAGAGTAAGAGTTAAGACCTTAGCTCTTAGGCCAGAGTAAGTGTTAAGACCTTAACCATTAGGCCAGAGTACGAGTCTAAGACCTTAGCTATTAGGCCAGAGTAAGAGTTAAGACCTTAACCATTAGGCCAGAGTACGAGTCTAAGACCTTAGCTATTAGGCCAGAGTAAAAGTTAAGACCTTAGCTATTAGGCCAGAGTAAGAGATAAGACCTTAACCATTAGGCCATAGTACAAGTCTAAGGCCTTAGCTATTAGGCCATAGTAAGAGTTAAGACCTTAGCTATTAGACCAGAGTAAGAGTTAAGACCTTAACCAGTAGGCCGGAGTATGAGTCTAAGACCTTAGCTATTAGGCCAGAGAAAGAGTTAAGACCTTAACCAGTAGGCCAGAGTAAGAGTTAGGACCTTAACCTGTAGGCCAGAGTAAGAGTTAAGACCTTAACCATTAGGCCAGAGTACGAGTCTAAGACCTTAGCTATTAGGCCAGAGTAAGAGTTAAGACCTTAACCATTAGGCCAGAGTAAGAGTTAAGACCTTAACCATTAGGCCACAGTAAGAGTTAAGACCTTAGCTATTAGGCCAGAGTAAGAGTTAAGACCTTACCAGTAGGCCAGAGTAAGAGTTAAGACGTAAACCAGTAGGCCAGAGTAAGAGTTAAGACCTTAGCTATTAGGCCATTGTACGAGTCTAAGACCTTAGCTATTAGGCCAGAGTAAGAGTTAAGACCTTAACCATTAGGCCAGAGAAGGAGTTATGACCTTAACCAGTAGGCCAGAGTACGAGTCTAAGACCTTAGCTATTAGGCCAGAGTAAGAGTTAAGACCTTAGCTATTAGGCCATAGTACGAGTCTAAGATCTTAGCTATTAGGCCAGAGTAAGAGTTAAGACCTTAACCAGTTGGCCAGAGTCAGAGTAAGGACCTTAACCATTAGTCCAGAGTACGAGTCTAAGACCTTAGGTATTAGGCCAGAGTACGAGTTTAAGACCTTAGCTATTAGGCCAGAGTAAGAGTTAAGACCTTAACCATTAGGCCATAGTACGAGTCTAAGACCTTAGCTATTAGGCCATAGTAAGAGTTAAGACCTTAGCTATTAGACCAGAGTAAGAGTTAAGACCTTAACCAGTAGGCCGGAGTACGAGTCTAAGACCTTAGCTATTAGGCCAGAGAAAGAGTTAAGACCTTAACCAGTAGGCCAGAGTAAGAGTTAGGACCTTAACCTGTAGGCCAGAGTAAGATTTAAGAGCTTAACCATTAGGCAAGAGTACGCGTCAAAGACCTTAGCTATTAGGCCAGAGTAAGTGTTAAGACCTTAGCTATTAGGCCAGAGTAAGAGTTAAGACCTTAACCATTAGGCCAGAGTACAAGTCTAAGACCTTAGCTATTAGGCCAGAGTAAGAGTTAAGACCTTAGCTATTAGGCCAGAGTTAGAGTTAAGACCTTAACCTTTAGGCCAGAGTACGATTCTAAGACCTTAGCTATTAGGCCAGAGTAAGAGTTAAGACCTTAACCATTCGGCCAGAGTACGAGTCTAAGACCTTAGCTATTAGGCCAGAGTAATTGTTAAGACCTTAGCTATTAGGCCAGAGTAGAGTTAAGAGATTAACCTGTAGGCGATATTACGAGTCTAAGACCTTAGCTATTAGGCCAGAGTAAGAGTTAAGACCTTAACCATTAGGCCAGAGTCTGAGTCTAAGACCTTAGCTATTAGGCCAGAGTATTAGTTAAGACCTTAACCATTAGGCCAGAGTACGTGTCGAAGACCTTAGCTATTAGGCCAGAGTAAGAGTTAAGACCTTAACCAGTAGGCCAGAGTACAAGTCTAAGACCTTAGCTATTAGGCCAGAGTACGAGTTTAAGACCTTAGCTATTAGGCCAGAGTAAGAGTTACGACCTTAACCAGTAGGCCAGAGTACGAGTCTAAGACCTTAGCTATTAGGCCAGAGTACGAGTCTAACACCTTAGCTATTAGGCCAGAGTACGAGTCTAAGACCTTAGCTATTAGGCGAGAGTAAGAGTTAAGACCTTAACCATTAGGCCAGAGTATGAGTCTAGGACCTTAGCTATTAGGCCAGACTAAAAGTTAAGACCTTAGCTATTAGGCCAGAGTAAGAGTTAAGACCTTAACCATTAGGCCATAGTACGAGTCTAAGACCTTAGCTATTAGGCCAGAGTAAGAGTTAAGACTTAAACCAGTAGGCCAGAGTAAGAGTTAAGACCTTAACCTGTAGGCTATAGTATTAGTCTAAGACCTTAGCTATTAGGCCAGAGTAAGAGTTAAGACCTTAACCAGCAGGCCAGAGTAAGAGTTAAGACCTTAAACAGTAGGCCAGAGTAAGAGTTAAGACCTTAACCATTAGGCCAGAGTACGACCCTAAGACCTTAGCTATTAGGCCAGAGTAAGAGTTAAGACCTTAACCAGTAGGCCAGAGTAAGTGTTAAGACCTTAACCAGTAGGCCAGAGTAAAAGTTAAGACCTTAACCATTAGGCCAGAGTACGAGTCTAAGACCTTAGCTATTAGGCCAGAGTAAGAGTTAGGACCTTAACCAGTAGGCCAGAGTAAGAGTTAAGACCTTAACCATTAGGCCATAGTAAGAGTTAAGACCTTAGCTATTAGGCCAGAGTAAGAGTTAAGACCTTAACCAGTAGGCCAGAGTACGAGTCTAAGACCTTAGATATTAGGCCAGAGTACGAGTCTAAGACCTTAGCCATTAGGCCAGAGTAAGAGTTAAGACCTTAGCTATTAGGCCAGAGTAAGAGTCAAGACCTTAGCTATTAGGCCAGAGTAAGAGTTAAGACCTTAACCAGTAGGCCAGAGTACGAGTCTAAGACCTTAGCTATTAGGCCAGAGTAAGAGTTAAGACCTTAACCATTAGGCCAGAGTATGAGTCTAAGACCTTAGCTATTAGGCCAGAGCAAGAGTTAAGACCTTAGCTATTAGGCCGGAGTACGAATCTAAGACCTTAGCTATTAGGTATGAGTAAGTGTTAAGACCTTAACCAGTAGGCCAGAATAAGAGTTAAGACCTTAACCATTAGGCCAGAGTACGAGTCTAAGACGTTAGCTATTAGGCCAGAGTAAGAGTTAAGACCTTAACCATTAGGCCAGAGTATGAGTCTAAGACCTTAGCTATTAGACCAGAGTAAAAGTTAAGACCTTAGCTATTAGGCCAGAGTAAGAGTTAAGACCTTAACCATTATGCCATAGTACGAGTCTAAGACCTTAGCTATTAGTCCAGAGTCAGAGTTAAGACCTTAGCTATTAGGCCAGAGTAAGAGTTAAGACCTTAACCAGTAGGCCGGAGTACGAGTCTAAGACCTTAGCTATTAGGCCAGAGTAAGAGTTAAGACCTTAACCAGTAGGCTAGAGTAAGAGTTAAGACCTTAACCTGTAGGCCAGTGTAAGAGTTAAGACCTTAAACATTAGGCCAGAGTACGAGTCTAAGACCTTAGCTATTAGGCCAGAGTACGAGTCTAAGACCTTAGCTATTAGGCCAGTGTAAGAGTTAAGACCTTAACCATTAGGCCAGAGTACGATTCAAAGACCTTAGCTATTAGGCCAGAGTAAGAGTTAAGACCTTAGCTATTAGGCCAGAGTAAGAGTTAAGACGTTAACCATTAGGCCAGAGTACGAGTCTAAGACCTTAGCTATTAGGCCAGAGTAAGAGTTAAGACCTTAACTATTAGGCCAGGGTAAGAGTTAGGACCTTAACCAGCAGGCCAGAGTAAGAGTTAAGACCTTAACCAGTAGGCCAGGATAAGAGTTAAGACCTTAACCAGTAGGCCAGAGTAAGAGTTAAGACCTTAACCATTAGGCCAGAGTACGAGTCTAAGACCTTAGCTATTAGGCCAGAGTAAGAGTTAAGACCTTAACCAGTAGGCCAGAGTAAGTGTTAAGACCTTAACCATTAGGCCATAGCACAAGTCTAAGACATTAGCTATTAGGCCAGAGTAAGAGTTATGACCTTAGCTATTAGGCCAGAGTAAGAGTTAAGACCTTAACCAGTAGGCCAGAGTAGGAGTCTAAGACCTTAGCTATTAGGCCAGAGTACGAGTCTAAGACCTTAGCTATTCGGCCAGAGTAAGTGTTAAGACCTTAACCAGTAGGCCAGAGTAAGAGTTAAGATCTTAACCATTAGGCCAGAGTATGAGTCTAAGACCTTAGCTATTAGGCCAGAGTAAGAGTTAAGACCTTAACCATTAGGCCAGAGTAAGAGTCTAAGACCTTAGCTATTAGGCCAGAGTAAAGGTTAAGACCTTAGCTATTAGGACAGAGTAAGAGTTAAGACCTTAACCAGTAGGCCAGAGTACGAGTCTAAGACCTTACTATTAGGCCAGAGTATGAGTCTAAGACCTTAACTATTAGGCCAGAGTGAGAGTTAAGACCTTAACCATTAGGCCAGAGTACGAGTCTAAGACCTTATCTATTAGGCCAGAGTAAGAGTTAAGACCTTAGCTCTTAGGCCAGAGTAAGAGTTAAGACCTTAGCTCTTAGGCCAGAGTAAGTGTTAAGACCTTAACCATTAGGCCAGAGTACGAGTCTAAGACCTTAGCTATTAGGCCAGAGTAAGAGTTAAGACCTTAACCATTAGGCCAGAGTACGAGTCTAAGACCTTAGCTATTAGGCCAGAGTAAAAGTTAAGACCTTAGCTATTAGGCCAGAGTAAGAGATAAGACCTTAACCATTAGGCCATAGTACAAGTCTAAGGCCTTAGCTATTAGGCCATAGTAAGAGTTAAGACCTTAGCTATTAGACCAGAGTAAGAGTTAAGACCTTAACCAGTAGGCCGGAGTATGAGTCTAAGACCTTAGCTATTAGGCCAGAGAAAGAGTTAAGACCTTAACCAGTAGGCCAGAGTAAGAGTTAGGACCTTAACCTGTAGGCCAGAGTAAGAGTTAAGACCTTAACCATTAGGCCAGAGTACGAGTCTAAGACCTTAGCTATTAGGCCACAGTACAAGTCTAAGACCTTAGCTATTAGGCCAGAGTAAGAGTTAAGACCTTAACCATTAGGCAAGAGTACGCGTCAAAGACCTTAGCTATTAGGCCAGAGTAATAGTTAAGACCTTAACCATTAGGCCAGAGTACGAGTCTAAGACCTTAGATATTAGGCCAGAGTAAGAGTTAAGACCTTGGCTATTAGGCCAGAGTAAGAGTTAAGACCTTACCATTAGGCCAGAGTATGAGTCTAAGACCTTAGCTATTAGGCCAGAGTAAGAGTTAAGACCTTAGCTATTAGGCCAGAGTAAGAGTTAAGACCTTAGCCATTAGGCCATAGTACGAGTCTAAGACCTTAGCTATTAGGCCAGAGTCAAAGTTAAGACCTTAGCTATTAGGCCAGAGTAAGAGTTAAGACCTTAACTTGTAGGCCATAGTACGAGTCTAAGACCTTAGCTATTAGGCCAGAGTAAGAGTTAAGACCTTAGCTATTAGGCCAGAGTAAGAGTTAAGACCTTAACCATTAGGCCAGAGTACGAGTCTAAGACCTTAGCTATTAGGCCAGAGTAATAGTTAAGACCTTAGCTATTAGGCCAGAGTAAGAGTTAAGAGATTAACCTGTAGGCGATATTACGAGCATAAGACCTTAGCTATTAGGCCAGAGTAAAAGTTAAGACCTTAACCATTAGGCCAGAGTTTGAGTCTAAGACCTTAGCTATTAGGCCAGAGTAATAGTTAAGACCTTAACCATTAGGCCAGAGTACGAGTCTAAGACCTTAGCTATTAGGCCAGAGTAAGAGTTAAGACCTTAACCAGTAGGCCAGAGTACAAGTCTAAGACCTTAGCTATTAGGCCAGAGTACGAGTTTAAGTCCTTAGCTATTAGGCCAGAGTAAGAGTTACGACCTTAACCAGTAGGCCAGAGTACGAGTCTAAGACCTTAGCTATTAGGCCAGAGTTCGAGTCTAAGATCTTAGCTATTAGGCCAGAGTAAGAGTTAAGACCTTAACCATTAGGCCAGACTAAGAGTTAAGACCTTAACCTGTAGGCCATAGTACGAGTCTAAGACCTTAGCTATTAGGCGAGAGTAAGAGTTAAGACCTTAGCCATTAGACCAGAGTATGAGTCTAGGACCTTAGATATTAGGCCAGACTAAAAGTTAAGACCTTAGCTATTAGGCCAGAGTAAGAGTTAAGACCTTAACCATTAGGCCATAGTACGAGTCTAAGACCTTAGCTATTAGGCCAGAGTAAGAGTTAAGACTTAAACCAGTAGGCCAGAGTAAGAGTTAAGACCTTAACCTGTAGGCCATAGTACGAGTCTAAGACCTTAGCTATGAGGCCAGAGTAAGAGTTAAGACCTTAGCTATTAGGCCAGAGTAAGAGTTAAGACCTTAACCATTAGGCCAGAGTACGAGTCTAAGACCTTAGCTATTAGGCCAGAGTAATAGTTAAGACCTTAGCTATTAGGCCAGAGTAAGAGTTAAGACCTTAACCATTAGGCCAGAGTACGAGTCTAAGACCTTAGCTATTAGGCCAGAGTAATAGTTAAGACCTTAGCTATTAGGCCAGAGTAAGAGTTAAGAGATTAACCTGTAGGCGATAGTACGAGTCTAAGACCTTAGCTATTAGGCCAGAGTAAGAGTTAAGACCTTAACCATTAGGCCAGAGTACGAGTCTAAGACGTTAGCTATTAGGCCAGAGTATTAGTTAAGACCATAACCATTAGGCCAGAGTACGAGTCTAAGACCTTAGCTATTGGGCCAGAGTAAGAGTTAAGACCTTAACCAGCAGGCCAGAGTGAGAGTTAATACCTTAACCAGTAGGCCAGGATAAGAGTTAAGACCTTAACCATTAGGCCAGAGTATGAGTCTAAGACCTTAGCTATTAGGCCAGAGTGAGAGTTATGACCTTAACCAGTAGGCCAGAGTAAGTGTTAAGACCTTAACCATTACGCCAGAGTACGAGTCTAAGACCTTAGCTATTAGGCCAGAGTAAGAGTTAAGACCTTAACCAGTAGGCCAGAGTAAGTGTTAAGACCTTAACCATTAGGCCATAGTACAAGTCTAAGACCTTAGCTATTAGGCCAGAGTAAGAGTTATGACCTTAGCTATTAGGCCAGAGTACAAGTTAAGACCTTAACCATTAGGCCAGAGTACGAGTCTAAGACCTTAACCATTAGGCCAGAGTATGATTCAAAGACCTTAGCTATTAGGCCAGAGTAAGAGTTAAGACCTTAGCTATTAGGCCAGAGTAAGAGTTAAGACCTTAACCATTAGGCCAGAGTACGAGTCTAAGACCTTAGCTATTAGGCCAGAGTAAGAGTTAAGACCTTAACTATTAGGCCAGGGTAAGAGTTAGGACCTTAACCAGCAGGCCAGAGTAAGAGTTAAGACCTTAACCAGTAGGCCAGGATAAGAGTTAAGACCTTAACCAGTAGGCCAGAGTAAGAGTTAAGATCTTAACCATTAGGCCAGAGTACGAGTCTAAGACCTTAGCTATTAGGCCAGAGTAAGAGTTAAGACCTTAACCAGTAGGCCAGAGTAAGTGTTAAGACCTTAACCATTAGGCCATAGTACAAGTCTAAGACCTTAGCTATTAGGCCAGAGTAAGAGTTATGACCTTAGCTATTAGGCCAGAGTAAGAGTTAAGACCTTAACCAGTAGGCCAGAGTAGGAGTCTAAGACCTTAGCTATTAGGCCAGAGTACGAGTCTAAGACCTTAGCTATTCGGCCAGAGTAAGTGTTAAGACCTTAACCAGTAGGCCAGAGTAAAAGTTAAGATCTTAACCATTAGGCCAGAGTATGAGTCTAAGACCTTAGCTATTAGGCCAGAGTAAGAGTTAAGACCTTAACCATTAGGCCAGAGTAAGAGTCTAAGACCTTAGCTATTAGGCCAGAGTAAAGGTTAAGACCTTAGCTATTAGGACAGAGTAAGAGTTAAGACCTTAACCAGTAGGCCAGAGTACGAGTCTAAGACCTTACTATTAGGCCAGAGTATGAGTCTAAGACCTTAACTATTAGGCCAGAGTGAGAGTTAAGACCTTAACCATTAGGCAAGAGTACGAGTCTAAGACCTTATCTATTAGGCCAGAGTAAGAGTTAAGACCTTAGCTCTTAGGCCAGAGTAAGAGTTAAGACCTTAGCTCTTAGGCCAGAGTAAGTGTTAAGACCTTAACCATTAGGCCAGAGTACGAGTCTAAGACCTTAGCTATTAGGCCAGAGTAAGAGTTAAGACCTTAACCATTAGGCCAGAGTACGAGTCTAAGACCTTAGCTATTAGGCCAGAGTAAAAGTTAAGACCTTAGCTATTAGGCCAGAGTAAGAGATAAGACCTTAACCATTAGGCCATAGTACAAGTCTAAGGCCTTAGCTATTAGGCCATAGTAAGAGTTAAGACCTTAGCTATTAGACCAGAGTAAGAGTTAAGACCTTAACCAGTAGGCCGGAGTATGAGTCTAAGACCTTAGCTATTAGGCCAGAGAAAGAGTTAAGACCTTAACCAGTAGGCCAGAGTAAGAGTTAGGACCTTAACCTGTAGGCCAGAGTAAGAGTTAAGACCTTAACCATTAGGCCAGAGTACGAGTCTAAGACCTTAGCTATTAGGCCACAGTACAAGTCTAAGACCTTAGCTATTAGGCCAGAGTAAGAGTTAAGACCTTAACCATTAGGCAAGAGTACGCGTCAAAGACCTTAGCTATTAGGCCAGAGTAAGAGTTAAGACCTTAACCATTAGGCCAGAGTAAGAGTTAAGACCTTAACCATTAGGCCACAGTAAGAGTTAAGACCTTAGCTATTAGGCCAGAGTAAGAGTTAAGACCTTACCAGTAGGCCAGAGTAAGAGTTAAGACGTAAACCAGTAGGCCAGAGTAAGAGTTAAGACCTTAGCTATTAGGCCATAGTACGAGTCTAAGACCTTAGCTATTAGGCCAGAGTAAGAGTTAAGACCTTAACCATTAGGCCAGAGAAGGAGTTATGACCTTAACCAGTAGGCCAGAGTACGAGTCTAAGACCTTAGCTATTAGGCCAGAGTAAGAGTTAAGACCTTAGCTATTAGGCCATAGTACGAGTCTAAGATCTTAGCTATTAGGCCAGAGTAAGAGTTAAGACCTTAACCAGTTGGCCAGAGTCAGAGTAAGGACCTTAACCATTAGTCCAGAGTACGAGTCTAAGACCTTAGGTATTAGGCCAGAGTACGAGTTTAAGACCTTAGCTATTAGGCCAGAGTAAGAGTTAAGACCTTAACCATTAGGCCATAGTACGAGTCTAAGACCTTAGCTATTAGGCCATAGTAAGAGTTAAGACCTTAGCTATTAGACCAGAGTAAGAGTTAAGACCTTAACCAGTAGGCCGGAGTACGAGTCTAAGACCTTAGCTATTAGGCCAGAGAAAGAGTTAAGACCTTAACCAGTAGGCCAGAGTAAGAGTTAGGACCTTAACCTGTAGGCCAGAGTAAGATTTAAGAGCTTAACCATTAGGCAAGAGTAAGTGTTAAGACCTTAGCTATTAGGCCAGAGTAAGAGTTAAGACCTTAACCATTAGGCCAGAGTACAAGTCTAAGACCTTAGCTATTAGGCCAGAGTAAGAGTTAAGACCTTAGCTATTAGGCCAGAGTTAGAGTTAAGACCTTAACCTTTAGGCCAGAGTACGATTCTAAGACCTTAGCTATTAGGCCAGAGTAAGAGTTAAGACCTTAACCATTCGGCCAGAGTACGAGTCTAAGACCTTAGCTATTAGGCCAGAGTAATAGTTAAGACCTTAGCTATTAGGCCAGAGTAGAGTTAAGAGATTAACCTGTAGGCGATATTACGAGTCTAAGACCTTAGCTATTAGGCCAGAGAAAGAGTTAAGACCTTAACCATTAGGCCAGAGTCTGAGTCTAAGACCTTAGCTATTAGGCCAGAGTATTAGTTAAGACCTTAACCATTAGGCCAGAGTACGTGTCGAAGACCTTAGCTATTAGGCCAGAGTAAGAGTTAAGACCTTAACCAGTAGGCCAGAGTACAAGTCTAAGACCTTAGCTATTAGGCCAGAGTACGAGTTTAAGACCTTAGCTATTAGGCCAGAGTAAGAGTTACGACCTTAACCAGTAGGCCAGAGTACGAATCTAAGATCTTAGCTATTAGGCCAGAGTACGAGTCTAACACCTTAGCTATTAGGCCAGAGTACGAGTCTAAGACCTTAGCTATTAGGCGAGAGTAAGAGTTAAGACCTTAACCATTAGGCCAGAGTATGAGTCTAGGACCTTAGCTATTAGGCCAGACTAAAAGTTAAGACCTTAGCTATTAGGCCAGAGTAAGAGTTAAGACCTTAACCATTAGGCCATAGTACGAGTCTAAGACCTTAGCTATTAGGCCAGAGTAAGAGTTAAGACTTAAACCAGTAGGCCAGAGTAAGAGTTAAGACCTTAACCTGTAGGCTATAGTATTAGTCTAAGACCTTAGCTATTAGGCCAGAGTAAGAGTTAAGACCTTAACCAGCAGGCCAGAGTAAGAGTTAAGACCTTAAACAGTAGGCCAGAGTAAGAGTTAAGACCTTAACCATTAGGCCAGAGTACGACCCTAAGACCTTAGCTATTAGGCCAGAGTAAGAGTTAAGACCTTAACCAGTAGGCCAGAGTAAGTGTTAAGACCTTAACCAGTAGGCCAGAGTAAAAGTTAAGACCTTAACCATTAGGCCAGAGTACGAGTCTAAGACCTTAGCTATTAGGCCAGAGTAAGAGTTAGGACCTTAACCAGTAGGCCAGAGTAAGAGTTAAGACCTTAACCATTAGGCCATAGTAAGAGTTAAGACCTTAGCTATTAGGCCAGAATAAGAGTTAAGACCTTAACCAGTAGGCCAGAGTACGAGTCTAAGACCTTAGATATTAGGCCAGAGTACGAGTCTAAGACCTTAGCCATTAGGCCAGAATAAGAGTTAAGACCTTAGCTATTAGGCCAGAGTAAGAGTCAAGACCTTAGCTATTAGGCCAGAGTAAGAGTTAAGACCTTAACCAGTAGGCCAGAGTACGAGTCTAAGACCTTAGCTATTAGGCCAGAGTAAGAGTTAAGACCTTAACCATTAGGCCAGAGTATGAGTCTAAGACCTTAGCTATTAGGCCAGAGTAAGAGTTAAGACCTTAGCTATTAGGCCGGAGTACGAATCTAAGACCTTAGCTATTAGGTATGAGTAAGTGTTAAGACCTTAACCAGTAGGCCAGAATAAGAGTTAAGACCTTAACCATTAGGCCAGAGTACGAGTCTAAGACGTTAGCTATTAGGCCAGAGTAAGAGTTAAGACCTTAACCATTAGGCCAGAGTATGAGTCTAAGACCTTAGCTATTAGACCAGAGTAAAAGTTAAGACCTTAGCTATTAGGCCAGAGTAAGAGTTAAGACCTTAACCATTATGCCATAGTACGAGTCTAAGACCTTAGCTATTAGTCCAGAGTCAGAGTTAAGACCTTAGCTATTAGGCCAGAGTAAGAGTTAAGACCTTAACCAGTAGGCCGGAGTACGAGTCTAAGACCTTAGCTATTAGGCCAGAGTAAGAGTTAAGACCTTAACCAGTAGGCTAGAGTAAGAGTTAAGACCTTAACCTGTAGGCCAGTGTAAGAGTTAAGACCTTAAACATTAGGCCAGAGTACGAGTCTAAGACCTTAGCTATTAGGCCAGAGTACGAGTCTAAGACCTTAGCTATTAGGCCAGTGTAAGAGTTAAGACCTTAACCATTAGGCCAGAGTACGATTCAAAGACCTTAGCTATTAGGCCAGAGTAAGAGTTAAGACCTTAGCTATTAGGCCAGAGTAAGAGTTAAGACGTTAACCATTAGGCCAGAGTACGAGTCTAAGACCTTAGCTATTAGGCCAGAGTAAGAGTTAAGACCTTAACTATTAGGCCAGGGTAAGAGTTAGGACCTTAACCAGCAGGCCAGAGTAAGAGTTAAGACCTTAACCAGTAGGCCAGGATAAGAGTTAAGACCTTAACCAGTAGGCCAGAGTAAGAGTTAAGACCTTAACCATTAGGCCAGAGTACGAGTCTAAGACCTTAGCTATTAGGCCAGAGTAAGAGTTAAGACCTTAACCAGTAGGCCAGAGTAAGTGTTAAGACCTTAACCATTAGGCCATAGTACAAGTCTAAGACATTAGCTATTAGGCCAGAGTAAGAGTTATGACCTTAGCTATTAGGCCAGAGTAAGAGTTAAGACCTTAACCAGTAGGCCAGAGTAGGAGTCTAAGACCTTAGCTATTAGGCCAGAGTACGAGTCTAAGACCTTAGCTATTCGGCCAGAGTAAGTGTTAAGACCTTAACCAGTAGGCCAGAGTAAGAGTTAAGATCTTAACCATTAGGCCAGAGTATGAGTGTAAGACCTTAGCTATTAGGCCAGAGTAAGAGTTAAGACCTTAACCATTAGGCCAGAGTAAGAGTCTAAGACCTTAGCTATTAGGCCAGAGTAAAGGTTAAGACCTTAGCTATTAGGACAGAGTAAGAGTTAAGACCTTAACCAGTAGGCCAGAGTACGAGTCTAAGACCTTACTATTAGGCCAGAGTATGAGTCTAAGACCTTAACTATTAGGCCAGAGTGAGAGTTAAGACCTTAACCATTAGGCCAGAGTACGAGTCTAAGACCTTATCTATTAGGCCAGAGTAAGAGTTAAGACCTTAGCTCTTAGGCCAGAGTAAGAGTTAAGACCTTAGCTCTTAGGCCAGAGTAAGTGTTAAGACCTTAACCATTAGGCCAGAGTACGAGTCTAAGACCTTAGCTATTAGGCCAGAGTAAAAGTTAAGACCTTAGCTATTAGGCCAGAGTAAGAGATAAGACCTTAACCATTAGGCCATAGTACAAGTCTAAGGCCTTAGCTATTAGGCCATAGTAAGAGTTAAGACCTTAGCTATTAGACCAGAGTAAGAGTTAAGACCTTAACCAGTAGGCCGGAGTATGAGTCTAAGACCTTAGCTATTAGGCCAGAGAAAGAGTTAAGACCTTAACCAGTAGGCCAGAGTAAGAGTTAGGACCTTAACCTGTAGGCCAGAGTAAGAGTTAAGACCTTAACCATTAGGCCAGAGTACGAGTCTAAGACCTTAGCTATTAGGCCACAGTACAAGTCTAAGACCTTAGCTATTAGGCCAGAGTAAGAGTTAAGACCTTAACCATTAGGCAAGTGTACGCGTCAAAGACCTTAGCTATTAGGCCAGAGTAATAGTTAAGACCTTAACCATTAGGCCAGAGTACGAGTCTAAGACCTTAGATATTAGGCCAGAGTAAGAGTTAAGACCTTGGCTATTAGGCCAGAGTAAGAGTTAAGACCTTACCATTAGGCCAGAGTATGAGTCTAAGACCTTAGCTATTAGGCCAGAGTAAGAGTTAAGACCTTAGCTATTAGGCCAGAGTAAGAGTTAAGACCTTAGCCATTAGGCCATAGTACGAGTCTAAGACCTTAGCTATTAGGCCAGAGTCAAAGTTAAGACCTTAGCTATTAGGCCAGAGTAAGAGTTAAGACCTTAACTTGTAGGCCATAGTACGAGTCTAAGACCTTAGCTATTAGGCCAGAGTAAGAGTTAAGACCTTAGCTATTAGGCCAGGGTAAGAGTTAAGACCTTAACCATTAGGCCAGAGTACGAGTCTAAGACCTTAGCTATTAGGCCAGAGTAATAGTTAAGACCTTAGCTATTAGGCCAGAGTAAGAGTTAAGAGATTAACCTGTAGGCGATATTACGAGCATAAGACCTTAGCTATTAGGCCAGAGTAAGAGTTAAGACCTTAACCATTAGGCCAGAGTTTGAGTCTAAGACCTTAGCTATTAGGCCAGAGTAATAGTTAAGACCTTAACCATTAGGCCAGAGTACGAGTCTAAGACCTTAGCTATTAGGCCAGAGTAAGAGTTAAGACCTTAACCAGTAGGCCAGAGTACAAGTCTAAGACCTTAGCTATTAGGCCAGAGTACGAGTATAAGTCCTTAGCTATTAGGCCAGAGTAAGAGTTACGACCTTAACCAGTAGGCCAGAGTACGAGTCTAAGACCTTAGCTATTAGGCCAGAGTTCGAGTCTAAGACCTTAGCTATTAGGCCAGAGTAAGAGTTAAGACCTTAACCATTAGGCCAGACTAAGACTTAAGACCTTAACCTGTAGGCCATAGTACGAGTCTAAGACCTTAGCTATTAGGCGAGAGTAAGAGTTAAGACCTTAGCCATTAGACCAGAGTATGAGTCTAGGACCTTAGCTATTAGGCCAGACTAAAAGTTAAGACCTTAGCTATTAGGCCAGAGTAAGAGTTAAGACCTTAACCATTAGGCCATAGTACGAGTCTAAGACCTTAGCTATTAGGCCAGAGTAAGAGTTAAGACTTAAACCAGTAGGCCAGAGTAAGAGTTAAGACCTTAACCTGTAGGCCATAGTACGAGTCTAAGACCTTAGCTATGAGGCCAGAGTAAGAGTTAAGACCTTAGCTATTAGGCCAGAGTAAGAGTTAAGACCTTAACCATTAGGCCAGAGTACGAGTCTAAGACCTTAGCTATTAGGCCAGAGTAATAGTTAAGACCTTAGCTATTAGGCCAGAGTAAGAGTTAAGACCTTAACCATTAGGCCAGAGTACGATTCAAAGACCTTAGCTATTAGGCCAGAGTAAGAGTTAAGACCTTAGCTATTAGGCCAGAGTAAGAGTTAAGACGTTAACCATTAGGCCAGAGTACGAGTCTAAGACCTTAGCTATTAGGCCAGAGTAAGAGTTAAGACCTTAACTATTAGGCCAGGGTAAGAGTTAGGACCTTAACCAGCAGGCCAGAGTAAGAGTTAAGACCTTAACCAGTAGGCCAGGATAAGAGTTAAGACCTTAACCAGTAGGCCAGAGTAAGAGTTAAGACCTTAACCATTAGGCCAGAGTACGAGTCTAAGACCTTAGCTATTAGGCCAGAGTAAGAGTTAAGACCTTAACCAGTAGGCCAGAGTAAGTGTTAAGACCTTAACCATTAGGCCATAGTACAAGTCTAAGACATTAGCTATTAGGCCAGAGTAAGAGTTATGACCTTAGCTATTAGGCCAGAGTAAGAGTTAAGACCTTAACCAGTAGGCCAGAGTAGGAGTCTAAGACCTTAGCTATTAGGCCAGAGTACGAGTCTAAGACCTTAGCTATTCGGCCAGAGTAAGTGTTAAGACCTTAACCAGTAGGCCAGAGTAAGAGTTAAGATCTTAACCATTAGGCCAGAGTATGAGTGTAAGACCTTAGCTATTAGGCCAGAGTAAGAGTTAAGACCTTAACCATTAGGCCAGAGTAAGAGTCTAAGACCTTAGCTATTAGGCCAGAGTAAAGGTTAAGACCTTAGCTATTAGGACAGAGTAAGAGTTAAGACCTTAACCAGTAGGCCAGAGTACGAGTCTAAGACCTTACTATTAGGCCAGAGTATGAGTCTAAGACCTTAACTATTAGGCCAGAGTGAGAGTTAAGACCTTAACCATTAGGCCAGAGTACGAGTCTAAGACCTTATCTATTAGGCCAGAGTAAGAGTTAAGACCTTAGCTCTTAGGCCAGAGTAAGAGTTAAGACCTTAGCTCTTAGGCCAGAGTAAGTGTTAAGACCTTAACCATTAGGCCAGAGTACGAGTCTAAGACCTTAGCTATTAGGCCAGAGTAAAAGTTAAGACCTTAGCTATTAGGCCAGAGTAAGAGATAAGACCTTAACCATTAGGCCATAGTACAAGTCTAAGGCCTTAGCTATTAGGCCATAGTAAGAGTTAAGACCTTAGCTATTAGACCAGAGTAAGAGTTAAGACCTTAACCAGTAGGCCGGAGTATGAGTCTAAGACCTTAGCTATTAGGCCAGAGAAAGAGTTAAGACCTTAACCAGTAGGCCAGAGTAAGAGTTAGGACCTTAACCTGTAGGCCAGAGTAAGAGTTAAGACCTTAACCATTAGGCCAGAGTACGAGTCTAAGACCTTAGCTATTAGGCCACAGTACAAGTCTAAGACCTTAGCTATTAGGCCAGAGTAAGAGTTAAGACCTTAACCATTAGGCAAGTGTACGCGTCAAAGACCTTAGCTATTAGGCCAGAGTAATAGTTAAGACCTTAACCATTAGGCCAGAGTACGAGTCTAAGACCTTAGATATTAGGCCAGAGTAAGAGTTAAGACCTTGGCTATTAGGCCAGAGTAAGAGTTAAGACCTTACCATTAGGCCAGAGTATGAGTCTAAGACCTTAGCTATTAGGCCAGAGTAAGAGTTAAGACCTTAGCTATTAGGCCAGAGTAAGAGTTAAGACCTTAGCCATTAGGCCATAGTACGAGTCTAAGACCTTAGCTATTAGGCCAGAGTCAAAGTTAAGACCTTAGCTATTAGGCCAGAGTAAGAGTTAAGACCTTAACTTGTAGGCCATAGTACGAGTCTAAGACCTTAGCTATTAGGCCAGAGTAAGAGTTAAGACCTTAGCTATTAGGCCAGGGTAAGAGTTAAGACCTTAACCATTAGGCCAGAGTACGAGTCTAAGACCTTAGCTATTAGGCCAGAGTAATAGTTAAGACCTTAGCTATTAGGCCAGAGTAAGAGTTAAGAGATTAACCTGTAGGCGATATTACGAGCATAAGACCTTAGCTATTAGGCCAGAGTAAGAGTTAAGACCTTAACCATTAGGCCAGAGTTTGAGTCTAAGACCTTAGCTATTAGGCCAGAGTAATAGTTAAGACCTTAACCATTAGGCCAGAGTACGAGTCTAAGACCTTAGCTATTAGGCCAGAGTAAGAGTTAAGACCTTAACCAGTAGGCCAGAGTACAAGTCTAAGACCTTAGCTATTAGGCCAGAGTACGAGTATAAGTCCTTAGCTATTAGGCCAGAGTAAGAGTTACGACCTTAACCAGTAGGCCAGAGTACGAGTCTAAGACCTTAGCTATTAGGCCAGAGTTCGAGTCTAAGACCTTAGCTATTAGGCCAGAGTAAGAGTTAAGACCTTAACCATTAGGCCAGACTAAGACTTAAGACCTTAACCTGTAGGCCATAGTACGAGTCTAAGACCTTAGCTATTAGGCGAGAGTAAGAGTTAAGACCTTAGCCATTAGACCAGAGTATGAGTCTAGGACCTTAGCTATTAGGCCAGACTAAAAGTTAAGACCTTAGCTATTAGGCCAGAGTAAGAGTTAAGACCTTAACCATTAGGCCATAGTACGAGTCTAAGACCTTAGCTATTAGGCCAGAGTAAGAGTTAAGACTTAAACCAGTAGGCCAGAGTAAGAGTTAAGACCTTAACCTGTAGGCCATAGTACGAGTCTAAGACCTTAGCTATGAGGCCAGAGTAAGAGTTAAGACCTTAGCTATTAGGCCAGAGTAAGAGTTAAGACCTTAACCATTAGGCCAGAGTACGAGTCTAAGACCTTAGCTATTAGGCCAGAGTAATAGTTAAGACCTTAGCTATTAGGCCAGAGTAAGAGTTAAGACCTTAACCATTAGGCCAGAGTACGAGTCTAAGACCTTAGCTATTAGGCCAGAGTAATAGTTAAGACCTTAGCTATTAGGCCAGAGTAAGAGTTAAGAGATTAACCTGTAGGCGATAGTACGAGTCTAAGACCTTAGCTATTAGGCCAGAGTAAGAGTTAAGACCTTAACCATTAGGCCAGAGTACGAGTCTAAGATGTTAGCTATTAGGCCAGAGTATTAGTTAAGACCATAACCATTAGGCCAGAGTATGAGTCTAAGACCTTAGCTATTAGGCCAGAGTAAGAGTTAAGACCTTAACCAACAGGCCAGAGTGAGAGTTAATACCTTAACCAGTAGGCCAGGATAAGAGTTAAGACCTTAACCATTAGGCCAGAGTATGAGTCTAAGACCTTAGCTATTAGGCCAGAGTAAGAGTTAAGACCTTAACCAGTAGGCCAGAGTGAGAGTTATGACCTTAACCAGTAGGCCAGAGTAAGTGTTAAGACCTTAACCATTACGCCAGAGTACGAGTCTAAGACCTTAGCTATTAGGCCAGAGTAAGAGTTAAGACCTTAACCAGTAGGCCAGAGTAAGAGTTAAGACCTTAACCATTAGGCCATAGTACAAGTCTAAGACCTTAGCTATTAGGCCAGAGTAAGAGTTATGACCTTAGCTATTAGGCCAGAGTAAGAGTTAAGACCTTAACCAGTAGACCAGAGTACGAGTCTAAGACCTTAGCTATTAGGCCAGAGTACGAATCTAAGACCTTAGCTATTCGGCCAGAGTAAGTGTTAAGACCTTAACCATTAGGCCAGAGTATAAGTCTAAGACCTTAGCTATTAGGCCAGAGTAAGAGTTAAGACCTTAACCATTAGGCCAGAGTAAGAGTCTAAGACCTTAGCTATTAGGCCAGAGTAAAAGTTAAGACCTTAGCTATTAGGCCAGAGTAAGAGTTAGGACCTTAACCATTAGGCCATAGTACGAGTCTAAGACCTTAGCTATTAGGCCAGAGTCAGAGTAAAGACCTTAGCTATTAGGCCAGAGTAATAGTTAAGACCTTAACCAGTAGGCCAGAGTACGAGTCTAAGACCTTAGCTAATAGGCCAGAATAAGAGTTAATACCTTAACCAGTAGGCCAGAGTAAGAGTTAAGACCTTAACCTATAGGCCAGAGTAAGAGTTAAGACCTTAACCATTAGGCCAGAGTACGAGTCTAAGACCTTAGCTATTAGGCCAGAGTACGAGTCTAAGACCTTAGCTTTTAGGCCAGAGTAAGAGTTAAGACCTTAACCATTAGGCCATAGTACAAGTCTAAGACCTTAGCTATTAGGCCAGAGTAAGAGTTATGACCTTAGCTATTAGGCCAGAGTAAGAGTTAAGACCTTAACCAGTAGGCCAGAGTACGAGTCTAAGACCTTAGCTATTAGGCCAGAGTACGAGTCTAAGACCTTAGCTATTCGGCCAGAGTAAGTGTTAAGACCTTAACCATTAGGCCAGAGTATAAGTCTAAGACCTTAGCTATTAGGCCAGAGTAAGAGTTAAGACCTTAACCATTAGGCCAGAGTAAGAGTCTAAGACCTTAGCTATTAGGCCAGAGTAAAAGTTAAGACCTTAGCTATTAGGCCAGAGTAAGAGTTAAGACCTTAACCATTAGGCCATAGTACGAGTCTAAGACCTTAGCTATTAGGCCAGAGTCAGAGTAAAGACCTTAGCTATTAGGCCAGAGTAAGAGTTAAGACCTTAACCAGTAGGCCAGAGTACAAGTCTAAGACCTTAGCTAATAGGCCAGAATAAGAGTTAATACCTTAACCAGTAGGCCAGAGTAAGAGTTAAGACCTTAACCATTAGGCCAGAGTACGAGTCTAAGACCTTAGCTATTAGGCCAGAGTAAGAGTTAAGACTTTAACCATTAGGCCATAGTACGAGTCTAAGACCTTAGCTTTTAGGCCAGAGTAAGAGTTAAGACCTTAACCATTAGGCCAGAGTACAAGTCAAAGACCTTAGCTATTAGGCCAGAGTAAGAGTTAAGACCTTAGCTATTAGGCCAGAGTAAGAGTTAAGACCTTAACCATTAGGCCAGAATACGAGTCTAAGACCTTAGCTATTAGGCCAGAGTAAGAGTTAAGACCTTAGCTATTAGGCCAGAGGAAGAGTTAAGACCTTAACCTTTAGGCCAGAGTACGATTCTAAGACCAAATCTATTAGGCCAGAGTAAGAGTTAAGACCTTAACCATTAGGCGAGAGTACAAGTCTAAGACCTTAGCTTTTAGGCCAGAGTAAGAGTTAAGACCTTAACCATTAGGCCAGAGTACGAGTCTAAGACCTTAGCTATTAGGCCAGAGTAAGAGTTAAGACCTTAGCTATTAGGCCAGAGTAAGAGTTAAGACCTTAACCATTAGGCCATAGTACGAGTCTAAGACCTTAGCTATTAGGCCAGAGTAAAAGTTAAGACCTTAGCTATTAGGCCAGAGTAAGAGTTAGGACCATAACTTGTAGGCCATAGTACGAGTCTAAGACCTTAGCTATTAGGCCAGAGTAAGAGTTAAGACCATAGCTATTAGGCCAGAGTAAGAGTTAAGACCTTAACCCTTAGGCCAGAGTACGAGTCTAAGACCTTAGCTATTAGGCCAGAGTAATAGTTAAGCCCTTAGCTATTAGGCCAGAGTAAGAGTTAAGAGATTAACCTGTAGGCAATAGTACGAGTCTAAGACCTTAGCTATTAGGCCAGAGTAAGAGTTAAGACCTTAACCATTAGGCCAGAGTACGAGTCTAAGACCTTAGCTATTAGGCCAGAGTATTAGTTAAGACCTTAACCATTAGGCCAGAGTACGAGTCTAAGACCTTAGCTATTAGGCCAGAGTAGGAGTTAAGACCTTAACCATTAGGCCTGAGTACGAGTCTAAGACCTTAGTTAGTAGGCCAGAGTACGAGTCTAAGACCTTAGCTATTAGGCCAGAGTAAGAGTTAAGACCTTAGCTATTAGGCCAGAGTAAGAGATAAGACCTTAACCATTAGGCCAGAGTACGAGTCTAAGACCTTAGCTATTAGGCCAGTGTAAGAGTTAAGACCTTAGCTATTAGGCCAGAATAAGAGTTAAGACCTTAACCATTAGTCCAGAGTACTAGTCTAAGACCTTAGCTATTAGGCCAGAGTAAGAGTTAAGATCTTAGCTATTAGGCCACAGTAAGAGTTAAGACCTTAACCATTAGGCCAGAGTATGAGTCTAAGACCTTAGCTATTAGGCCAGAGTAAGAGTTAAGACCTTAACCAGTAGGCGAGGGTAAGAGTTAAGACCTTTACCATTAGGCCAGAGTACGAATCTAAGACCTTAGCTATTAGGCCAGAGTACGAGTCTAAGACCTTAGCTATTAGGCCAGAGTAAGAGTTAAGACCTTAGCTATTAGGCCAGAGTAAGAGTAAAGACCTTAGCTATTAAGCCAGAGTACGAGTCTAAGACCTTAGCTATTAGGCCAGAGTAAGAGTTAAGACCTTAGCTATTAGGCCAGAGTACGAGTCTAAGACCTTAACCATTAGGCCAGGATACGAGTCTAAGACCTTAGCTATTAGGCCAGAGTAAGAGTTAAGACCTTAGCTATTAGGCCAGAGTAAGAGTTAAGACCTTAACCATTAGGCCAGAGTACGAGTCTAAGACCTTAGCTATTAGGCCAAAGTAAGAGTTAAGACCTTAACCAGTAGGCCAGAGTAAGAGTTAAGACCTTAACCATTAGGCCAGAGTACGAGTCTAAGACCTTAGCTATTAGGCCAGAGTAAGAGTTAAGACTTTAACCATTAGGCCATAGTACGAGTCTAAGACCTTAGCTATTAGGCCAGAGTAAGAGTTAAGACCTTAGCTATTAGGCCAGAGTAAGAGTTAAGACCTTAACCAGTAGGCCAGAGTACGAGTCTAAGACCTTAGCTATTAGTCCAGAGTAAGAGTTAAGACCTTAACCAGTAGGCCAGAGTAAGAGTTAAGACCTTAACCTGTAGGCCAGAGTAAGAGTTAAGACCTTAACCATTAGGCCAGAGTACGAGTCTAAGATCTTAGCTATTAGGCCAGAGTATGAGTCTAAGACCTTAGCTATTAGGCCAGAGTAAGAGTTAAGACCTTAACCATTAGGCCAGAGTACGAGTCAAAGACCTTAGCTATTAGGCCAGAGTAAGAGTTAAGACCTTAGCTATTAGGCCAGAGTACGAGTCTAAGACCTTAGCTATTAGGCCAGAGTAAGAGTTAAGACCTTAACCATTAGGCCAAAGTACGAGTCTAAGACCTTAGCTATTAGGCCAGAGTAAGAGTTAAGACCTTAACCATTAGGCCAGAGTACCAGTCTAAGACCTTAGTTATTAGGCCAGAGTAAGAGTTAAGACCTTAACCAGTAGGCCAGAGTAAGAGTTAAGACCTTAAACATTAGGCCAGAGCACGAGTCTAAGACCTTAGCTATTAGGCCAGATTAAGAGTTAAGACCTTAATCATTAGGCCAGAGTACGAGTCTAAGACCTTAGCTATTACGCCAGAGTAAGAGTTAAGACTTTAGCTATTAGGCCAGAGTAAGAGTTAAGACCTTTACTATTAGGCCAGAGTACGAATCTAAGACCTTAGCTATTAGGCCAGAGTACGAGTCTAAGACCTTAGCTATTAGGCCAGAGTAAGAGTTAAGACCTTAGCTATTAGGCCAGAGTAAGAGTTAAGACCTTAGCTATTAGGCCAGAGTACGAGTCTAAGACCTTAGCTATTAGGCCAGAGTAAGAGTTAAGACCTTAGCTATTAGGCCAGAGTACGAGTCTAAGACCTTAACCATTAGGCCAGAGTACGAGTCTAAGACCTTAGCTATTAGGCCGGAGTAAGAGTTAAGACCTTAGCTATTAGGCCAGAGTAAGAGTTAAGACCTTAACCATTAGGCCAGAGTACGAGTCTAAGACCTTAGCTATTAGGCCAGAGTAAGAGTTAAGACCTTAGCTATTAGGCCACAGTAAGAGTTAAGACATGAACCATTAGGCCAGAGTACGAGTCTAAGACCTTAGCTATTAGGTCAGAGTAAGTGTTAAGACCTTAACCAGTAGGCCAGAGTAAGAGTTAAGACCTTAACCATTAGGCCAGAGTAAGAGTCTAAGACCTTAGCTATTAGGCCAGAGTAAGAGTTAATACCTTAACCAGTAGGCCAGAGTATGAGTCTAAGACCTTAGCTATTAGGCCAGAGTACGAGTCTAAGACATTAGCTATTAGGCCAAAATAAGAGTTAAGACCTTAACCAGTAGGCCAGAGTACAAGTCTAAGACCTTAGCTATTAGGCCAGAGTACGAGTCTAAGACCTTAGCTATTAGGCCAGAGTACGAGTCTAAGACCTTAGCTATTAAGCCAGAGTAAGAGTTAAGATCTTAACCAGTAGGCCAGAGTAAGAGTTAAGACCTTAGCTATTAGGCCTGAGTACGAGTCTAAGACCTTAGCTATTAGGCCAGAGTAAGAGTTAAGACCTTAGCTATTAGGGCAGAGTAAGAGTTAAGAAATTAGCTATTAGGCCAGAGTACGAGTCTAAGACCTTAGCTATTAGGCCAGAGTAAGAGTTAAGACCTTAGCTATCATGCCAGAGTAAGAGTTAAGACCTTAGCTATTAGGCCAGAGTACAAGTCTAAGACCTTAACAATTAGGCCAGTGTACGAGTCTAAGACCTCATCTATTAGGCCAGAGTAAGAGTTAAGACCTTATCCATTAGGCCAGAGTATGATTCTAAGACCTTAGCTATTAGGCCAGAGTAAGAGTTAAGACCTTAGCTATTAGGCCACAGTAAGAGTTAAGACCTTAACCATTAGGCTAGAGTACAAGTCTAAGACCTTAGCTATTAGGCCAGAGTAAGAGTTAAGACCTTAACCATTAGGCCAGAGTACGAGTCTAGGACCTTAGCTATTAGGTCAGAGTAAGTGATAAGACCTTAACCAGTAGACCAGAGTAAGAGTTAAGACCTTAACCATTAGGCCAGAGTACGAGTCTAAGACCTTAGCTATTAGGCCAGAGTAAGAGTTAAGACCTTAACCATTAGGCCAGAGTACGAGGCTAAGACCTTAGCTATTAGGCCAGAGTAAAAGATACGACCTTAGCTATTAGGCCAGAGTTAGAGTTAAGACCTTAACCATTAGGCCATAGTACGAGTCTAAGACCTTAGCTATTAGGCCAGAGTAAGAGTTAAGACCTTAACCAGTAGGTCAGAGTACGAGTCTTAGACCTTAGCTATTAGGCCAGAGTAAGAGTTAAGACCTTAACCAGTAGGCCAGAGTAAGAGTTAAGACCTTAACCTGTAGGCCAGAGTAAGAGTTAAGACGTTAACCATTAGGCCAGAGTACGAGTCTAAGATTTTAGCTATTAGACCAGAGTAAGAGTTAAGACCTTAACCATTAGGCCAGAGTATGAGTCAAAGACCTTAGCTATTAGGCCAGAGTAAGAGTTAAGACCTTAGCTATTAGGCCAGAGTATAAGTCTAAGACCTTAGCTATTAGGCCAGAATAAGAGTTAAGACCTTAACCAGTAGGCCAGAGTAAGAGTTAAGACCTTCGCTATTAGGCCAGAGTACGAGTCTAAGACCTTAGCTATTAGGCCAGAGTAAGAGTTAAGACCTTAGCTATTAGGCCAGAGTAAGAGTTAAGACCTTAGCTATTAGGCCAGAGTACGAGTCTAAGACCTTAGCTCTTAGGCCAGAGTAAGAGTTAAGACCTTAGCTATTATGCCAGAGTAAGAGTTAAGACCTTAGCTATTAGGCCAGAGTACGAGTCTAAGACCTTAACCATTAGGCCAGAGTACGAGTCTAAGACCTTAGCTATTAGGCCAGAGTAAGAGTTAAGACCTTAGCTATTAGGCTAGAGTAAGAGATAAGACCTTAACCATTAGGCCAGAGTACGAGTCTAAGACCTTAGCTATTAGGCCAGTGTAAGAGTTAAGACCTTAGCTATTAGGCCAGAATAAGAGTTAAGACCTTAACCATTAGTCCAGAGTACTAGTCTAAGACCTTAGCTATTAGGCGAGAGTAAGAGTTAAGATCTTAGCTATTAGGCCACAGTAAGAGTTAATACCTTAACCATTAGGCCAGAGTATGAATCTAAGACCTTAGCTATTAGGCCAGAGTAAGAGTTAAGACCTTAACCAGTAGGCCAGAGTAAGAGTTAAGACCTTTACCATTAGGCCAGAGTACGAATCTAAGACCTTAGCTATTAGGCCAGAGTACGAGTCTAAGACCTTAGCTATTAGGCCAGAGTAAGAGTTAAGACCTTAGCTATTAGGCCAGAGTAAGAGTTAAGACCTTAGCTATTAGGCCAGAGTACGAGTCTAAGACCTTAGATATTATGCCAGAGTAAGAGTTAAGACCTTAGCTATTAGGCCAGAGTACGAGTCTAAGACCTTAACCATTAGGCCAGAATACGAGTCTAAGACCTTAGCTATTAGGCCAGAGTAAGAGTTAAGACCTTAGCTATTAGGCCAGAGTAAGAGTTAAGACCTTAACCATTAGGCCAGAGTACGAGTCTAAGACCTTAGCTATTAGGCCAGAGTAAGAGTTAAGACCTTAGCTATTAGGCCACAGTAAGAGTTAAGACCTGAACCATTAGGCCAGAGTACGAGTCTAAGACCTTAGCTATTAGGTCAGAATAAGTGTTAAGACCTTAACCAGTAGACCAGAGTAAGAGTTAGGACCCTGACCATTAGGCCAGAGTACGAGTCTAAGACCTTAGCTATTAGGCCAGAGTAAGAGTTAATACCTTAACCAGTAGGCCAGAGTATGAGTCTAAGACCTTAGCTATTAGGCCAGAGTACGAGTCTAAGACCTTAGCTATTAGGCCAGAGTAAGAGTTAAGACCTTAGCTATCATGCCAGAGTAAGAGTTAAGACCTTAGCTATTAGGCCAGAGTACAAGTCTAAGACCTTAACCATTAGGCCAGTGTACGAGTCTAAGACCTCATCTATTAGGCCAGAGTAAGAGTTAAGACCTTATCCATTAGGCCAGCGTATGATTCTAAGACCTTAGCTATTAGGCCAGAGTAAGAGTTAAGACCTTAGCTATTAGGCCACAGTAAGAGTTAAGACCTTAACCATTAGGCTAGAGTACAAGTCTAAGACCTTAGCTATTAGGCCAGAGTAAGAGTTAAGACCTTAACCATTAGGCCAGAGTACGAGTCTAGGACCTTAGCTATTAGGTCAGAGTAAGTGATAAGACCTTAACCAGTAGACCAGAGTAAGAGTTAAGACCTTAACCATTAGGCCAGAGTACGAGTCTAAGACCTTAGCTATTAGGCCAGAGTAAGAGTTAAGACCTTAACCATTAGGCCAGAGTACGAGGCTAAGACCTTAGCTATTAGGCCAGAGTAAAAGATACGACCTTAGCTATTAGGCCAGAGTTAGAGTTAAGACCTTAACCATTAGGCCATAGTACGAGTCTAAGACCTTAGCTATTAGGCCAGAGTAAGAGTTAAGACCTTAACCAGTAGGTCAGAGTACGAGTCTTAGACCTTAGCTATTAGGCCAGAGTAAGAGTTAAGACCTTAACCAGTAGGCCAGAGTAAGAGTTAAGACCTTAACCTGTAGGCCGGAGTAAGAGTTAAGACGTTAACCATTAGGCCAGAGTACGAGTCTAAGATTTTAGCTATTAGACCAGAGTAAGAGTTAAGACCTTAACCATTAGGCCAGAGTATGAGTCAAAGACCTTAGCTATTAGGCCAGAGTAAGAGTTAAGACCTTAGCTATTAGGCCAGAGTATAAGTCTAAGACCTTAGCTATTAGGCCAGAATAAGAGTTAAGACCTTAACCAGTAGGCCAGAGTAAGAGTTAAGACCTTCGCTATTAGGCCAGAGTACGAGTCTAAGACCTTAGCTATTAGGCCAGAGTAAGAGTTAAGACCTTAGCTATTAGGCCAGAGTAAGAGTTAAGACCTTAGCTATTAGGCCAGAGTACGAGTCTAAGACCTTAGCTCTTAGGCCAGAGTAAGAGTTAAGACCTTAGCTATTATGCCAGAGTAAGAGTTAAGACCTTAGCTATTAGGCCAGAGTACGAGTCTAAGACCTTAACCATTAGGCCAGAGTACGAGTCTAAGACCTTAGCTATTAGGCCAGAGTAAGAGTTAAGACCTTAGCTATTAGGCTAGAGTAAGAGATAAGACCTTAACCATTAGGCCAGAGTACGAGTCTAAGACCTTAGCTATTAGGCCAGTGTAAGAGTTAAGACCTTAGCTATTAGGCCAGAATAAGAGTTAAGACCTTAACCATTAGTCCAGAGTACTAGTCTAAGACCTTAGCTATTAGGCGAGAGTAAGAGTTAAGATCTTAGCTATTAGGCCACAGTAAGAGTTAATACCTTAACCATTAGGCCAGAGTATGAGTCTAAGACCTTAGCTATTAGGCCAGAGTAAGAGTTAAGACCTTAACCAGTAGGCCAGAGTAAGAGTTAAGACCTTTACCATTAGGCCAGAGTACGAATCTAAGACCTTAGCTATTAGGCCAGAGTACGAGTCTAAGACCTTAGCTATTAGGCCAGAGTAAGAGTTAAGACCTTATCTATTAGGCCAGAGTAAGAGTTAAGACCTTAGCTATTAGGCCAGAGTACGAGTCTAAGACCTTAGCTATTAGGCCAGAGTAAGAGTTAAGACCTTAGCTATTAGGCCAGAGTACGAGTCTAAGACCTTAACCATTAGGCCAGAATACGAGTCTAAGACCTTAGCTATTAGGCCAGAGTAAGAGTTAAGACCTTAGCTATTAGGCCAGAGTAAGAGTTAAAACCTTAACCATTAGGCCAGAGTACGAGTCTAAGACCTTAGCTATTAGGCCAGAGTAAGAGTTAAGACCTTAGCTATTAGGCCACAGTAAGAGTTAAGACCTGAACCATTAGGCCAGAGTACGAGTCTAAGACCTTAGCTATTAGGTCAGAATAAGTGTTAAGACCTTAACCAGTAGACCAGAGTAAGAGTTAGGACCCTGACCATTAGGCCAGAGTACGAGTCTAAGACCTTAGCTATTAGGCCAGAGTAAGAGTTAATACCTTAACCAGTAGGCCAGAGTACGAGTCTAAGACCTTAGCTATTAGGCCAGAGTACGAGTCTAAGACCTTAGCTATTAGGCCAGAGTAAGAGTTAAGACCTTAACCAGTAGGCCAGAGTACAAGTCTAAGACCTTAGCTATTAGGCCAGAGTACAAGTCTAAGACCGTAGCTATTAGGCCAGAGTACGAGTCTAAGACCTTAGCTAATACGCCAGAGTAAGAGTTAAGATCTTAACCAGTAGGCCAGAGTAAGAGTTAAGACCTTAACTATTAGGCCAGAGTACGATTCTAAGACCTTAGCTATTAGGCCAGAGTAAGAGTTAAGACCCTAGCTATTAGGCCAGAGTAAGAGTTAAGAAATTAGCTATTAGGCCAGAGTACGAGTCTAAGACCTTAGCTATTAGGCCAGAGTAAGAGTTAAGACCTTAGCTATTATGCCAGAGTAAGAGTTAAGACCTTAGCTATTAGGCCAGAGTAAGAGTTAAGACCTTTACTATTAGGCCAGAGTACGAATCTAAGACCTTAGCTATTAGGCCAGAGTACGAGTCTAAGACCTTAGCTATTAGGCCAGAGTAAGAGTTAAGACCTTAGCTATTAGGCCAGAGTAAGAGTTAAGACCTTAGCTATTAGGCCAGAGTACGAGTCTAAGACCTTAGCTATTAGGCCAGAGTAAGAGTTAAGACCTTAGCTATTAGGCCAGAGTACGAGTCTAAGACCTTAACCATTAGGCCAGAGTACGAGTCTAAGACCTTAGCTATTAGGCCGGAGTAAGAGTTAAGACCTTAGCTATTAGGCCAGAGTAAGAGTTAAGACCTTAACCATTAGGCCAGAGTACGAGTCTAAGACCTTAGCTATTAGGCCAGAGTAAGAGTTAAGACCTTAGCTATTAGGCCACAGTAAGAGTTAAGACATGAACCATTAGGCCAGAGTACGAGTCTAAGACCTTAGCTATTAGGTCAGAGTAAGTGTTAAGACCTTAACCAGTAGGCCAGAGTAAGAGTTAAGACCTTAACCATTAGGCCAGAGTAAGAGTCTAAGACCTTAGCTATTAGGCCAGAGTAAGAGTTAATACCTTAACCAGTAGGCCAGAGTATGAGTCTAAGACCTTAGCTATTAGGCCAGAGTACGAGTCTAAGACATTAGCTATTAGGCCAAAATAAGAGTTAAGACCTTAACCAGTAGGCCAGAGTACAAGTCTAAGACCTTAGCTATTAGGCCAGAGTACGAGTCTAAGACCTTAGCTATTAGGCCAGAGTACGAGTCTAAGACCTTAGCTATTAAGCCAGAGTAAGAGTTAAGATCTTAACCAATAGGCCAGAGTAAGAGTTAAGACCTTAGCTATTAGGCCTGAGTACGAGTCTAAGACCTTAGCTATTAGGCCAGAGTAAGAGTTAAGACCTTAGCTATTAGGGCAGAGTAAGAGTTAAGAAATTAGCTATTAGGCCAGAGTACGAGTCTAAGACCTTAGCTATTAGGCCAGAGTAAGAGTTAAGACCTTAGCTATCATGCCAGAGTAAGAGTTAAGACCTTAGCTATTAGGCCAGAGTACAAGTCTAAGACCTTAACCATTAGGCCAGTGTACGAGTCTAAGACCTCATCTATTAGGCCAGAGTAAGAGTTAAGACCTTATCCATTAGGCCAGAGTATGATTCTAAGACCTTAGCTATTAGGCCAGAGTAAGAGTTAAGACCTTAGCTATTAGGCCACAGTAAGAGTTAAGACCTTAACCATTAGGCTAGAGTACAAGTCTAAGACCTTAGCTATTAGGCCAGAGTAAGAGTTAAGACCTTAACCATTAGGCCAGAGTACGAGTCTAGGACCTTAGCTATTAGGTCAGAGTAAGTGATAAGACCTTAACCAGTAGACCAGAGTAAGAGTTAAGACCTTAACCATTAGGCCAGAGTACGAGTCTAAGACCTTAGCTATTAGGCCAGAGTAAGAGTTAAGACCTTAACCATTAGGCCAGAGTACGAGGCTAAGACCTTAGCTATTAGGCCAGAGTAAAAGATACGACCTTAGCTATTAGGCCAGAGTTAGAGTTAAGACCTTAACCATTAGGCCATAGTACGAGTCTAAGACCTTAGCTATTAGGCCAGAGTAAGTGTTAAGACCTTAACCAGTAGGTCAGAGTACGAGTCTTAGACCTTAGCTATTAGGCCAGAGTAAGAGTTAAGACCTTAACCAGTAGGCCAGAGTAAGAGTTAAGACCTTAACCTGTAGGCCAGAGTAAGAGTTAAGACGTTAACCATTAGGCCAGAGTACGAGTCTAAGATTTTAGCTATTAGACCAGAGTAAGAGTTAAGACCTTAACCATTAGGCCAGAGTATGAGTCAAAGACCTTAGCTATTAGGCCAGAGTAAGAGTTAAGACCTTAGCTATTAGGCCAGAGTATAAGTCTAAGACCTTAGCTATTAGGCCAGAATAAGAGTTAAGACCTTAACCAGTAGGCCAGAGTAAGAGTTAAGACCTTCGCTATTAGGCCAGAGTACGAGTCTAAGACCTTAGCTATTAGGCCAGAGTAAGAGTTAAGACCTTAGCTATTAGGCCAGAGTAAGAGTTAAGACCTTAGCTATTAGGCCAGAGTACGAGTCTAAGACCTTAGCTCTTAGGCCAGAGTAAGAGTTAAGACCTTAGCTATTATGCCAGAGTAAGAGTTAAGACCTTAGCTATTAGGCCAGAGTACGAGTCTAAGACCTTAACCATTAGGCCAGAGTACGAGTCTAAGACCTTAGCTATTAGGCCAGAGTAAGAGTTAAGACCTTAGCTATTAGGCTAGAGTAAGAGATAAGACCTTAACCATTAGGCCAGAGAACGAGTCTAAGACCTTAGCTATTAGGCCAGTGTAAGAGTTAAGACCTTAGCTATTAGGCCAGAATAAGAGTTAAGACCTTAACCATTAGTCCAGAGTACTAGTCTAAGACCTTAGCTATTAGGCGAGAGTAAGAGTTAAGATCTTAGCTATTAGGCCACAGTAAGAGTTAATACCTTAACCATTAGGCCAGAGTATGAGTCTAAGACCTTAGCTATTAGGCCAGAGTAAGAGTTAAGACCTTAACCAGTAGGCCAGAGTAAGAGTTAAGACCTTTACCATTAGGCCAGAGTACGAATCTAAGACCTTAGCTATTAGGCCAGAGTACGAGTCTAAGACCTTAGCTATTAGGCCAGAGTAAGAGTTAAGACCTTAGCTATTAGGCCAGAGTAAGAGTTAAGACCTTAGCTATTAGGCCAGGGTACGAGTCTAAGACCTTAGCTATTAGGCCAGAGTAAGAGTTAAGACCTTAGCTATTAGGCCAGAGTATGAGTCTAAGACCTTAACCATTAGGCCAGAATACGAGTCTAAGACCTTAGCTATTAGGCCAGAGTAAGAGTTAAGACCTTAACCAGTAGGTCAGAGTACGAGTCTTAGACCTTAGCTATTAGGCCAGAGTAAGAATTAAGACCTTAACCAGTAGGCCAGAGTAAGAGATAAGACCTTAACCTGTAGGCCGGAGTAAGAGTTAAGACGTTAACCATTAGGCCAGAGTACGAGTCTAAGATTTTAGCTATTAGACCAGAGTAAGAGTTAAGACCTTAACCATTAGGCCAGAGTATGAGTCAAAGACCTTAGCTATTAGGCCAGAGTAAGAGTTAAGACCTTAGCTATTAGGCCAGAGTATAAGTCTAAGACCTTAGCTATTAGGCCAGAATAAGAGTTAAGACCTTAACCAGTAGGCCAGAGTAAGAGTTAAGACCTTCGCTATTAGGCCAGAGTACGAGTCTAAGACCTTAGCTATTAGGCCAGAGTAAGAGTTAAGACCTTAGCTATTAGGCCAGAGTAAGAGTTAAGACCTTAGCTATTAGGCCAGAGTACGAGTCTAAGACCTTAGCTCTTAGGCCAGAGTAAGAGTTAAGACCTTAGCTATTATGTCAGAGTAAGAGTTAAGACCTTAGCTATTAGGCCAGAGTACGAGTCTAAGACCTTAACCATTAGGCCAGAGTACGAGTCTAAGACCTTAGCTATTAGGCCAGAGTAAGAGTTAAGACCTTAGCTATTAGGCTAGAGTAAGAGATAAGACCTTAACCATTAGGCCAGAGTACGAGTCTAAGACCTTAGCTATTAGGCCAGTGTAAGAGTTAAGACCTTAGCTATTAGGCCAGAATAAGAGTTAAGACCTTAACCATTAGTCCAGAGTACTAGTCTAAGACCTTAGCTATTAGGCGAGAGTAAGAGTTAAGATCTTAGCTATTAGGCCACAGTAAGAGTTAATACCTTAACCATTAGGCCAGAGTATGAGTCTAAGACCTTAGCTATTAGGCCAGAGTAAGAGTTAAGACCTTAACCAGTAGGCCAGAGTAAGAGTTAAGACCTTTACCATTAGGCCAGAGTACGAATCTAAGACCTTAGCTATTAGGCCAGAGTACGAGTCTAAGACCTTAGCTATTAGGCCAGAGTAAGAGTTAAGACCTTATCTATTAGGCCAGAGTAAGAGTTAAGACCTTAGCTATTAGGCCAGAGTACGAGTCTAAGACCTTAGCTATTAGGCCAGAGTAAGAGTTAAGACCTTAGCTATTAGGCCAGAGTACGAGTCTAAGACCTTAACCATTAGGCCAGAATACGAGTCTAAGACCTTAGCTATTAGGCCAGAGTAAGAGTTAAGACCTTAGCTATTAGGCCAGAGTAAGAGTTAAGACCTTAACCATTAGGCCAGAGTACGAGTCTAAGACCTTAGCTATTAGGCCAGAGTAAGAGTTAAGACCTTAGCTATTAGGCCACAGTAAGAGTTAAGACCTGAACCATTAGGCCAGAGTACGAGTCTAAGACCTTAGCTATTAGGTCAGAATAAGTGTTAAGACCTTAACCAGTAGACCAGAGTAAGAGTTAGGACCCTGACCATTAGGCCAGAGTACGAGTCTAAGACCTTAGCTATTAGGCCAGAGTAAGAGTTAATACCTTAACCAGTAGGCCAGAGTACGAGTCTAAGACCTTAGCTATTAGGCCAGAGTACGAGTCTAAGACCTTAGCTATTAGGCCAGAGTAAGAGTTAAGACCTTAACCAGTAGGCCAGAGTACAAGTCTAAGACCTTAGCTATTAGGCCAGAGTACAAGTCTAAGACCGTAGCTATTAGGCCAGAGTACGAGTCTAAGACCTTAGCTAATACGCCAGAGTAAGAGTTAAGATCTTAACCAGTAGGCCAGAGTAAGAGTTAAGACCTTAACTATTAGGCCAGAGTACGATTCTAAGACCTTAGCTATTAGGCCAGAGTAAGAGTTAAGACCCTAGCTATTAGGCCAGAGTAAGAGTTAAGAAATTAGCTATTAGGCCAGAGTACGAGTCTAAGACCTTAGCTATTAGGCCAGAGTAAGAGTTAAGACCTTAGCTATTATGCCAGAGTAAGAGTTAAGACCTTAGCTATTAGGCCAGAGTAAGAGTTAAGACCTTTACTATTAGGCCAGAGTACGAATCTAAGACCTTAGCTATTAGGCCAGAGTACGAGTCTAAGACCTTAGCTATTAGGCCAGAGTAAGAGTTAAGACCTTAGCTATTAGGCCAGAGTAAGAGTTAAGACCTTAGCTATTAGGCCAGAGTACGAGTCTAAGACCTTAGCTATTAGGCCAGAGTAAGAGTTAAGACCTTAGCTATTAGGCCAGAGTACGAGTCTAAGACCTTAACCATTAGGCCAGAGTACGAGTCTAAGACCTTAGCTATTAGGCCGGAGTAAGAGTTAAGACCTTAGCTATTAGGCCAGAGTAAGAGTTAAGACCTTAACCATTAGGCCAGAGTACGAGTCTAAGACCTTAGCTATTAGGCCAGAGTAAGAGTTAAGACCTTAGCTATTAGGCCACAGTAAGAGTTAAGACATGAACCATTAGGCCAGAGTACGAGTCTAAGACCTTAGCTATTAGGTCAGAGTAAGTGTTAAGACCTTAACCAGTAGGCCAGAGTAAGAGTTAAGACCTTAACCATTAGGCCAGAGTAAGAGTCTAAGACCTTAGCTATTAGGCCAGAGTAAGAGTTAATACCTTAACCAGTAGGCCAGAGTATGAGTCTAAGACCTTAGCTATTAGGCCAGAGTACGAGTCTAAGACCTTAGCTATTAGGCCGGAGTAAGAGTTAAGACCTTAGCTATTAGGCCAGAGTAAGAGTTAAGACCTTAACCATTAGGCCAGAGTACGAGTCTAAGACCTTAGCTATTAGGCCAGAGTAAGAGTTAAGACCTTAGCTATTAGGCCACAGTAAGAGTTAAGACATGAACCATTAGGCCAGAGTACGAGTCTAAGACCTTAGCTATTAGGTCAGAGTAAGTGTTAAGACCTTAACCAGTAGGCCAGAGTAAGAGTTAAGACCTTAACCATTAGGCCAGAGTAAGAGTCTAAGACCTTAGCTATTAGGCCAGAGTAAGAGTTAATACCTTAACCAGTAGGCCAGAGTATGAGTCTAAGACCTTAGCTATTAGGCCAGAGTACGAGTCTAAGACATTAGCTATTAGGCCAAAATAAGAGTTAAGACCTTAACCAGTAGGCCAGAGTACAAGTCTAAGACCTTAGCTATTAGGCCAGAGTACGAGTCTAAGACCTTAGCTATTAGGCCAGAGTACGAGTCTAAGACCTTAGCTATTAAGCCAGAGTAAGAGTTAAGATCTTAACCAATAGGCCAGAGTAAGAGTTAAGACCTTAGCTATTAGGCCTGAGTACGAGTCTAAGACCTTAGCTATTAGGCCAGAGTAAGAGTTAAGACCTTAGCTATTAGGGCAGAGTAAGAGTTAAGAAATTAGCTATTAGGCCAGAGTACGAGTCTAAGACCTTAGCTATTAGGCCAGAGTAAGAGTTAAGACCTTAGCTATCATGCCAGAGTAAGAGTTAAGACCTTAGCTATTAGGCCAGAGTACAAGTCTAAGACCTTAACCATTAGGCCAGTGTACGAGTCTAAGACCTCATCTATTAGGCCAGAGTAAGAGTTAAGACCTTATCCATTAGGCCAGAGTATGATTCTAAGACCTTAGCTATTAGGCCAGAGTAAGAGTTAAGACCTTAGCTATTAGGCCACAGTAAGAGTTAAGACCTTAACCATTAGGCTAGAGTACAAGTCTAAGACCTTAGCTATTAGGCCAGAGTAAGAGTTAAGACCTTAACCATTAGGCCAGAGTACGAGTCTAGGACCTTAGCTATTAGGTCAGAGTAAGTGATAAGACCTTAACCAGTAGACCAGAGTAAGAGTTAAGACCTTAACCATTAGGCCAGAGTACGAGTCTAAGACCTTAGCTATTAGGCCAGAGTAAGAGTTAAGACCTTAACCATTAGGCCAGAGTACGAGGCTAAGACCTTAGCTATTAGGCCAGAGTAAAAGATACGACCTTAGCTATTAGGCCAGAGTTAGAGTTAAGACCTTAACCATTAGGCCATAGTACGAGTCTAAGACCTTAGCTATTAGGCCAGAGTAAGTGTTAAGACCTTAACCAGTAGGTCAGAGTACGAGTCTTAGACCTTAGCTATTAGGCCAGAGTAAGAGTTAAGACCTTAACCAGTAGGCCAGAGTAAGAGTTAAGACCTTAACCTGTAGGCCAGAGTAAGAGTTAAGACGTTAACCATTAGGCCAGAGTACGAGTCTAAGATTTTAGCTATTAGACCAGAGTAAGAGTTAAGACCTTAACCATTAGGCCAGAGTATGAGTCAAAGACCTTAGCTATTAGGCCAGAGTAAGAGTTAAGACCTTAGCTATTAGGCCAGAGTATAAGTCTAAGACCTTAGCTATTAGGCCAGAATAAGAGTTAAGACCTTAACCAGTAGGCCAGAGTAAGAGTTAAGACCTTCGCTATTAGGCCAGAGTACGAGTCTAAGACCTTAGCTATTAGGCCAGAGTAAGAGTTAAGACCTTAGCTATTAGGCCAGAGTAAGAGTTAAGACCTTAGCTATTAGGCCAGAGTACGAGTCTAAGACCTTAGCTCTTAGGCCAGAGTAAGAGTTAAGACCTTAGCTATTATGCCAGAGTAAGAGTTAAGACCTTAGCTATTAGGCCAGAGTACGAGTCTAAGACCTTAACCATTAGGCCAGAGTACGAGTCTAAGACCTTAGCTATTAGGCCAGAGTAAGAGTTAAGACCTTAGCTATTAGGCTAGAGTAAGAGATAAGACCTTAACCATTAGGCCAGAGTACGAGTCTAAGACCTTAGCTATTAGGCCAGTGTAAGAGTTAAGACCTTAGCTATTAGGCCAGAATAAGAGTTAAGACCTTAACCATTAGTCCAGAGTACTAGTCTAAGACCTTAGCTATTAGGCGAGAGTAAGAGTTAAGATCTTAGCTATTAGGCCACAGTAAGAGTTAATACCTTAACCATTAGGCCAGAGTATGAGTCTAAGACCTTAGCTATTAGGCCAGAGTAAGAGTTAAGACCTTAACCAGTAGGCCAGAGTAAGAGTTAAGACCTTTACCATTAGGCCAGAGTACGAATCTAAGACCTTAGCTATTAGGCCAGAGTACGAGTCTAAGACCTTAGCTATTAGGCCAGAGTAAGAGTTAAGACCTTAGCTATTAGGCCAGAGTAAGAGTTAAGACCTTAGCTATTAGGCCAGGGTACGAGTCTAAGACCTTAGCTATTAGGCCAGAGTAAGAGTTAAGACCTTAGCTATTAGGCCAGAGTACGAGTCTAAGACCTTAACCATTAGGCCAGAATACGAGTCTAAGACCTTAGCTATTAGGCCAGAGTAAGAGTTAAGACCTTAGCTATTAGGCCAGAGTAAGAGTTAAGACCTTAACCATTAGGCCAGAGTACGAGTCTAAGACCTTAGCTATTAGGCCTGAGTAAGAGTTAAGACCTTAGCTATTAGGCCACAGTAAGAGTTAAGACCTGAACCATTAGGCCAGAGTACGAGTCTAAGACCTTAGCTATTAGGTCAGAATAAGTGTTAAGACCTTAACCAGTAGACCAGAGTAAGAGTTAGGACCCTGACCATTAGGCCAGAGTACGAGTCTAAGACCTTAGCTATTAGGCCAGAGTAAGAGTTAATACCTTAACCAGTAGGCCAGAGTACGAGTCTAAGACCTTAGCTATTAGGCCAGAGTACGAGTCTAAGACCTTAGCTATTAGGCCAGAGTAAGAGTTAAGACCTTAGCTATCATGCCAGAGTAAGAGTTAAGACCTTAGCTATTAGGCCAGAGTACAAGTCTAAGACCTTAACCATTAGGCCAGTGTACGAGTCTAAGACCTCATCTATTAGGCCAGAGTAAGAGTTAAGACCTTATCCATTAGGCCAGAGTATGATTCTAAGACCTTAGCTATTAGGCCAGAGTAAGAGTTAAGACCTTAGCTATTAGGCCACAGTAAGAGTTAAGACCTTAACCATTAGGCTAGAGTACAAGTCTAAGACCTTAGCTATTAGGCCAGAGTAAGAGTTAAGACCTTAACCATTAGGCCAGAGTACGAGTCTAGGACCTTAGCTATTAGGTCAGAGTAAGTGATAAGACCTTAACCAGTAGACCAGAGTAAGAGTTAAGACCTTAACCATTAGGCCAGAGTACGAGTCTAAGACCTTAGCTATTAGGCCAGAATAAGAGTTAAGACCTTAACCATTAGGCCAGAGTACGAGGCTAAGACCTTAGCTATTAGGCCAGAGTAAAAGATACGACCTTAGCTATTAGGCCAGAGTTAGAGTTAAGACCTTAACCATTAGGCCATAGTACGAGTCTAAGACCTTAGCTATTAGGCCAGAGTAAGAGTTAAGACCTTAACCAGTAGGTCAGAGTACGAGTCTTAGACCTTAGCTATTAGGCCAGAGTAAGAGTTAATACCTTAACCAGTAGGCCAGAGTAAGAGTTAAGACCTTAACCTGTAGGCCAGAGTAAGAGTTAAGACGTTAACCATTAGGCCAGAGTACGAGTCTAAGATTTTAGCTATTAGACCAGAGTAAGAGTTAAGACCTTAACCATTAGGCCAGAGTATGAGTCAAAGACCTTAGCTATTAGGCCAGAGTAAGAGTTAAGACCTTAGCTATTAGGCCAGAGTATAAGTCTAAGACCTTAGCTATTAGGCCAGAATAAGAGTTAAGACCTTAACCAGTAGGCCAGAGTAAGAGTTAAGACCTTCGCTATTAGGCCAGAGTACGAGTCTAAGACCTTAGCTATTAGGCCAGAGTAAGAGTTAAGACCTTAGCTATTAGGCCAGAGTAAGAGTTAAGACCTTAGCTATTAGGCCAGAGTACGAGTCTAAGACCTTAGCTCTTAGGCCAGAGTAAGAGTTAAGACCTTAGCTATTATGCCAGAGTAAGAGTTAAGACCTTAGCTATTAGGCCAGAGTACGAGTCTAAGACCTTAACCATTAGGCCAGAGTACGAGTCTAAGACCTTAGCTATTAGGCCAGAGTAAGAGTTAAGACCTTAGCTATTAGGCTAGAGTAAGAGATAAGACCTTAACCATTAGGCCAGAGTACGAGTCTAAGACCTTAGCTATTAGGCCAGTGTAAGAGTTAAGACCTTAGCTATTAGGCCAGAATAAGAGTTAAGACCTTAACCATTAGTCCAGAGTACTAGTCTAAGACCTTAGCTATTAGGCGAGAGTAAGAGTTAAGATCTTAGCTATTAGGCCACAGTAAGAGTTAATACCTTAACCATTAGGCCAGAGTATGAGTCTAAGACCTTAGCTATTAGGCCAGAGTAAGAGTTAAGACCTTAACCAGTAGGCCAGAGTAAGAGTTAAGACCTTTACCATTAGGCCAGAGTACGAATCTAAGACCTTAGCTATTAGGCCAGAGTACGAGTCTAAGACCTTAGCTATTAGGCCAGAGTAAGAGTTAAGACCTTAGCTATTAGGCCAGAGTAAGAGTTAAGACCTTAGCTATTAGGCCAGAGTACGAGTCTAAGACCTTAGCTATTAGGCCAGAGTAAGAGTTAAGACCTTAGCTATTAGGCCAGAGTACGAGTCTAAGACCTTAACCATTAGGCCAGAATACGAGTCTAAGACCTTAGCTATTAGGCCAGAGTAAGAGTTAAGACCTTAGCTATTAGGCCAGAGTAAGAGTTAAGACCTTAACCATTAGGCCAGAGTACGAGTCTAAGACCTTAGCTATTAGGCCAGAGTAAGAGTTAAGACCTTAGCTATTAGGCCACAGTAAGAGTTAAGACCTGAACCATTAGGCCAGAGTACGAGTCTAAGACCTTAGCTATTAGGTCAGAATAAGTGTTAAGACCTTAACCAGTAGACCGGAGTAAGAGTTAGGACCCTGACCATTAGGCCAGAGTACGAGTCTAAGACCTTAGCTATTAGGCCAGAGTAAGAGTTAATACCTTAACCAGTAGGCCAGAGTACGAGTCTAAGACCTTAGCTATTAGGCCAGAGTACGAGTCTAAGACCTTAGCTATTAGGCCAGAGTAAGAGTTAAGACCTTAACCAGTAGGCCAGAGTACAAGTCTAAGACCTTAGCTATTAGGCCAGAGTACAAGTCTAAGACCGTAGCTATTAGGCCAGAGTACGAGTCTAAGACCTTAGCTAATACGCCAGAGTAAGAGTTAAGATCTTAACCAGTAGGCCAGAGTAAGAGTTAAGACCTTAACTATTAGGCCAGAGTACGATTCTAAGACCTTAGCTATTAGGCCAGAGTAAGAGTTAAGACCCTAGCTATTAGGCCAGAGTAAGAGTTAAGAAATTAGCTATTAGGCCAGAGTACGAGTCTAAGACCTTAGCTATTAGGCCAGAGTAAGAGTTAAGACCTTAGCTATTATGCCAGAGTAAGAGTTAAGACCTTAGCTATTAGGCCAGAGTACGAGTCTAAGACCTTAACCATTAGGCCAGAGTACGAGTCTAAGACCTCATCTATTAGGCCAGAGTAAGAGTTAAGACCTTAACCATTAGGCCAGAGTATGAGTCTAAGACCTTAGCTATTAGGCCAGAGTAAGAGTTAATACCTTAGCTATTAGGCCACAGTAAGAGTTAAGACCTTAACCATTAGGCCAGAGTATGAGTCTAGGACCTTAGCTATTAGGTCAGAGTAAGTGTTAAGACCTTAACCAGTAGACCAGAGTAAGAGTTAAGACCTTAACCATTAGGCCAGAGTACGAGTCTAATACCTTAGCTATTAGGCCAGAGTAAGAGTTAAGACCTTAACCATTAGTCCAGAGTACGAGTCTAAGACCTTAGCTATTAGGCCAGAGTAAAAGATAAGACCTTAGCTATTAGGCCAGAGTAAGAGTTAAGAGCTTAGCTATTAGGCCAGAGTAAGAGTTAAGACCTTAACCATTAGGCCAGAGTACGAGTCTAAGACCTTAGCTATTAGGCCAGAGTAAGAGTTAAGACCTTAACCATTAGGCCAGAGTACCAGTCTAAGACCTTAGGTATTAGGCCAGAGTAAGGGTTAAGACCTTAACCAGTAGGCCAGAGTAAGAGTTAAGACCTTAACCATTAGGCCAGAGCATGAGTCTAAGACCTTAGCTATTAGGCCAGAGTAAGAGTTAAGACCTTAGCTATTAGGCCAGAGTAAGAGTTAAGACCTTAGCTATTAGGCCACAGTAAGAGTTAAGACATGAACCATTAGGCCAGAGTACAAGTCTAAGACCTTAGCTATTAGGTCAGAGTAAGTGTTAAGACCTTAACCAGTAGGCCAGAGTAAGAGTTAAGACCTTAACCATTAGGCCAGAGTAATAGTCTAAGACCTTAGCTATTAGGCCAGAGTAAGAGTTATTACCTTAACCAGTAGGCCAGAGTACGAGTCTAAGACCTTAGCTATTAGGCCAGAGTACGAGTCTAAGACCTTAGCTATTAGGCCAAAATAAGAGTTAAGACCTTAACCAGTAGGCCAGAGTACAAGTCTAAGACCTTAGCTATTAGGCCAGAGTACGAGTCTAAGACCTTAGCTATTAGGCCAGAGTAAGAGTTAAGATCTTAACCAGTAGGCCAGAGTAAGAGTTAAGACCTTAGCTATTAGGCCTGAGTACGAGTCTAAGACCTTAGCTATTAGGCCAGAGTAAGAGTTAAGACCTTAACCATTAGGCCAGAGTACGAATCTAAGACCTTAGCTATTAGGCCAGAGTACGAGTCTAAGACCTTAGATTTTAGGCCAGAGTAAGAGTTAAGACCTTAGCTATTAGGCCAGAGTAAGAGTTACGACCTTAGCTATTAGGCCAGAGTAAGAGTTAAGACCTTAGCTATTAGGCCAGAGTAAGAGTTAAGACCTTAACCAGTAGGCCAGAGTACGAGTCTAAGACCTTAGCTAATAGGCCAGAATAAGAGTTAATACCTTAACCAGTAGGCCAGAGTAAGAGTTAAGACCTTAACCATTAGGCCAGAGTACGAGTCTAAGACCTTAGCTATTAGGCCAGAGTAAGAGTTAAGACTTTAACCATTAGGCCATAGTACGAGTCTAAGACCTTAGCTTTTAGGCCAGAGTAAGAGTTAAGACCTTAACCATTAGGCCAGAGTACAAGTCAAAGACCTTAGCTATTAGGCCAGAGTAAGAGTTAAGACCTTAGCTATTAGGCCAGAGTAAGAGTTAAGACCTTAACCATTAGGCCAGAGTACGAGTCTAAGACCTTAGCTATTAGGCCAGAGTAAGAGTTAAGACCTTAGCTATTAGGCCAGAGGAAGAGTTAAGACCTTAACCTTTAGGCCAGAGTACGATTCTAAGACCAAATCTATTAGGCCAGAGTAAGAGTTAAGACCTTAACCATTAGGCGAGAGTACGAGTCTAAGACCTTAGCTTTTAGGCCAGAGTAAGAGTTAAGACCTTAACCATTAGGCCAGAGTACGAGTCTAAGACCTTAGCTATTAGGCCAGAGTAAGAGTTAAGACCTTAGCTATTAGGCCAGAGTAAGAGTTAAGACCTTAACCATTAGGCCATAGTACGAGTCTAAGACCTTAGCTATTAGGCCAGAGTAAAAGTTAAGACCTTAGCTATTAGGCCAGAGTAAGAGTTAAGACCTTAACTTGTAGGCCATAGTACGAGTCTAAGACCTTAGCTATTAGGCCAGAGTAAGAGTTAAGACCATAGCTATTAGGCCAGAGTAAGAGTTAAGACCTTAACCCTTAGGCCAGAGTACGAGTCTAAGACCTTAGCTATTAGGCCAGAGTAATAGTTAAGCCCTTAGCTATTAGGCCAGAGTAAGAGTTAAGAGATTAACCTGTAGGCAATAGTACGAGTCTAAGACCTTAGCTATTAGGCCAGAGTAAGAGTTAAGACCTTAACCATTAGGCCAGAGTACGAGTCTAAGACCTTAGCTATTAGGCCAGAGTATTAGTTAAGACCTTAACCATTAGGCCAGAGTACGAGTCTAAGACCTTAGCTATTAGGCCAGAGTAGGAGTTAAGACCTTAACCATTAGGCCTGAGTACGAGTCTAAGACCTTAGTTATTAGGCCAGAGTACGAGTCTAAGACCTTAGCTATTAGGCCAGAGTAAGAGATAAGACCTTAACCATTAGGCCAGAGTACGAGTCTAAGACCTTAGCTATTAGGCCAGTGTAAGAGTTAAGACCTTAGCTATTAGGCCAGAATAAGAGTTAAGACCTTAACCATTAGTCCAGAGTACTAGTCTAAGACCTTAGCTATTAGGCCAGAGTAAGAGTTAAGATCTTAGCTATTAGGCCACAGTAAGAGTTAAGACCTTAACCATTAGGCCAGAGTATGAGTCTAAGACCTTAGCTATTAGGCCAGAGTAAGAGTTAAGACCTTAACCAGTAGGCCAGGGTAAGAGTTAAGACCTTTACCATTAGGCCAGAGTACGAATCTAAGACCTTAGCTATTAGGCCAGAGTACGAGTCTAAGACCTTAGCTATTAGGCCAGAGTAAGAGTTAAGACCTTAGCTATTAGGCCAGAGTAAGAGTTAAGACCTTAGCTATTAAGCCAGAGTACGAGTCTAAGACCTTAGCTATTAGGCCAGAGTAAGAGTTAAGACCTTAGCTATTAGGCCAGAGTACGAGTCTAAGACCTTAACCATTAGGCCAGAATACGAGTCTAAGACCTTAGCTATTAGGCCAGAGTAAGAGTTAAGACCTTAGCTATTAGGCCAGAGTAAGAGTTAAGACCTTAACCATTAGGCCAGAGTACGAGTCTAAGACCTTAGCTATTAGGCCAAAGTAAGAGTTAAGACCTTAACCAGTAGGCCAGAGTAAGAGTTAAGACCTTAACTATTAGGCCAGAGTACGAGTCTAAGACCTTAGCTATTAGGCCAGAGTAAGAGTTAAGACTTTAACCATTAGGCCATAGTACGAGTCTAAGACCTTAGCTATTAGGCCAGAGTAAGAGTTAAGACCTTAGCTATTAGGCCAGAGTAAGAGTTAAGACCTTAACCAGTAGGCCAGAGTACGAGTCTAAGACCTTAGCTATTAGGCCAGAGTAAGAGTTAAGACCTTAACCAGTAGGCCAGAGTAAGAGTTAAGACCTTAACCTGTAGGCCAGAGTAAGAGTTAAGACCTTAACCATTAGGCCAGAGTACGAGTCTAAGATCTTAGCTATTAGGCCAGAGTATGAGTCTAAGACCTTAGCTATTAGGCCAGAGTAAGAGTTAAGACCTTAACCATTAGGCCAGAGTACGAGTCAAAGACCTTAGCTATTAGGCCAGAGTAAGAGTTAAGACCTTAGCTATTAGGCCAGAGTACGGGTCTAAGACCTTAGCTATTAGGCCAGAGTAAGAGTTAAGACCTTAACCATTAGGCCAAAGTACGAGTCTAAGACCTTAGCTATTAGGCCAGAGTAAGAGTTAAGACCTTAACCATTAGGCCAGAGTACCAGTCTAAGACCTTAGTTATTAGGCCAGAGTAAGAGTTAAGACCTTAACCAGTAGGCCAGAGTAAGAGTTAAGACCTTAAACATTAGGCCAGAGCTCGAGTCTAAGACCTTAGCTATTAGGCCAGATTAAGAGTTAAGACCTTAATCATTAGGCCAGAGTACGAGTCTAAGACCTGTGGTAAATAAAATTCCTTTACCTGGACTTAATTTGATACAGAAACATAATAAAATAGCTCTGTAAAATGAGAGGCAGAATCCGTGGTATTAGAGGTTCGGAATGGGCTTTATTCCAGTGATCGATTATAATCGGTTGCTCCAAGTTCCATCACCACGGAGGTTCAGGAAGTGAAGTACATACTTTATTGACAAGAAATGATTTTTATAGTACATCCATTACAATGAAGCAAATGCAGTAGGCGTAACAATTGATAAGAAAAATGACGATTTATCTGCGTAACCGAAAATGGGTGTAATAAGGAGTAAAAAGGAACATAATTGGTTATGATGTCACATATAGGTGGATCTATAAGATAATACTTGGCATAGATGCGCGCGCAGCAGCATGACGTGTAATTGACGTGCAACTAGGGGGTGAAGGGGACTTGACATTTAGCTCTACATGTGGAGACAAAAAGTCTGGGGGGTCAAGTCAACCTAATCCCAAATCATATCTAACATCCTATGTTTAAAGAACTATGTTATCCACAAAAGAAGGACTCTCGGACAGAATCTATTCTATACTGACTGTGCGTGCGTGTACAAGCGTCTAAGTGTCTACACTGAATGCGAGGGGGTAGGAATATTCCATGGTAACACGGCTATGAATTACTTGCATGAGGACAGAGAAGCCGAGCCTTTGCTCAGTAGCTGGAAGAATGTTTACTTAAACTGCTAGACAGGAATGCATCGGCTAAGGAGTGAAGCAGATAATTCGAAGGTGAAATACAGTTCTTGGCAGAGAATAGGCTGATGTCAGGCTTCGTGAGCCGCGCAGAGAATGAGACAAAGTTCATGGTCACAGATGCAGGCTCAGACTGGAGTTTTCAGAGGCAGAAGGCAAGAAGAGTTTGATGGCAGAATCAGGGCCTACTTGCCTAGACTGTAAAATGGCATAAGTGAACCATACAAAGCCGGTGGCTTTTCATACTTAGGAATGGAATATCCGACCTATTCATGGCGGATCTAACAGAGGACATGTTGACGGTGGACGCACATGTATTTGCGTCTTTATAACTGGAACTGGAGGGAACATACATGTACTTGTGACATGCACATAGAACCGTTGGGGTCCAAGATAGGGGACATAACTGACCAGAAAAATCCATATTTCCACATTCCCTCCTTGTCCCCTACTTGCCCGTTAAGAGATATCAATCTTCATCAATCCATTGATCTGTTCATATAGCATCATTTGTTCTTCTTTCTTCTTCCGTGACGAATGAAATCTTGGTGGTGGAATACACGATGTGGTACACAGACCACAAATCGCTGGTCCACATTGTAGGCATAAGCAGCAACTGAATAGTATGAGAAGGCCAATACCTAGGAAGGATAAAACTCTCCATCCCCAGGCTGATACCACACTCCAAAACCAACTGGACCAAGTCCAAGTGCCTGGGTTCTGGTGTATCTGGTTTACAATCTTATGAAGGCGAGTGATGGCTTTATATACAGATGGCGAATTTTCTGGTATGAATACGCAGCAGCTTGATCCGATGACCCTACAAGCTCCGCCCCTATCAGCTAGGATGACGTCAAGGACAAGACGATTTTGAAGCACAACAATCCGCATAGCAGACTGCTCTTCTGTTAAATTGCCTAAGGCGGAAATAGTCTCATTCACTACTGCTTCCAGGGTTCTAGTTAATCTACGTATCAGCTTACTATTAGTAACAGTACCTATATAGGGAAAGATGCCTTTATTAAAATCTACATACTTGTCCCATGCCGTCTCAGTATAATCGACAATTGGGAGATCTCTCCGCTCTCTGTTGTGTACTAAATGAATATTTCTGTAATAATCAGGAGGAGCTAGGAAAACAGGTGGCAAAAGGAATGCAATGTAGCAGGTACCATCCCAATCTAGAGGTAGACGCATATATGCAGTCTGACCACATATAAAGTAGGAGTGGCGATAAGCTCTAAATGAAGATTTGCCTTGATCACTGAATTCTACTATAGTAGTGCATTTACTATGGCCCATATGTATGGAACCAACCTTTCTTACACACAATTCACCCTTCGCTGGGAATACTGACATGGTGGGCAAAACTAGTTCAACTTCGGATTCGACATTTAGAATCATGAGATTAGGTATAAAATTACCTAATCCATATACTTCATTTTCTAGATCAGTTCCTGTTCTTTTGGGGCGACCCTCCTTGTCAGGGTAGCAGACCTTGAGTAAAACTAGGTTCAGGTTTCCCCATACCCAATGATCTTGGTAAACTGCTGTGTCTGAGTCTATGGAATTGATTAAACTAAACCATGCTCCACAGGAGCCATTATGTGTAAATGGGTGTGGAAAGAATGGCAGGACTCCTTCATAATTCTGATAGGGAGGGAGCCGACCACACACCCAACAATTGGTGGCATTACTAGTCTGATGGGAATGATGTAACATACTAATGAAAGTGTTATTGCGCAGCGCAAGTCTATAAGACAATTCATGCGGAGGTAAGTCACTAAAAGAATGTTCAGCAGTAACATTATAAACATGTCTAGAAATAGGGTAATATATGTGCAACAATATACTTGCAGTAATTATTAAAAGACTCAAGAAAAACAAGATTAATAATGTCACTATGCAGTGGCTACGCAGTGATTTACAATACGCCTGTCGTTTCAACATTTTCCGGGTGTTTTCTCTACTCAGGTCCAAGGGATACATGTCAGAGACAATTCAACCGCTTCACCTTGGAGAGGACTTAAACAATCAAATTGCTCGACTGGTTGGGCCTAAGCTTTAGTTTATAGTGTTCAGAGTTATTCTGTTCAACAAAAGGAAGTTTTGAGTCAATGGGTGAAGTCACACGAGGTGGGCTGTTTACATCTGCAGGAAGTCCATGAAATTTCTTGATATGACTTGAATGAATCCAGCCTTTCCTGCCCTCAATCTTCACGGCTGTTCTTGTGGTCAGCAGCACCAGCTGAGGTGACCTCCACCTAGGTTCCAGCTGAGTCTTTCGGTCAAAGTTCCTCACGAGGACCAAGTCCCCCGGGACTACGTCATGGGGTTTCACCTCAGTGTTGTCAGGAAAAGCTGCAGCTACCTGTGAACGACAAGATTGTAGTGCAGACATCAAGGAAGCCAAGTAATCTGTCAGCATATTACAGTCAATATCAGTTATTTTGCGTGGTATAGGCGTCCCCCACATATTTGGTGGTCTGCCGAAGATCACCTCATACGGGGATAGCCCTGTTCGAGAGTGTGCCACCATTCTCATGTAAAAGAGTGCAACTGGTAACGCTACTACCCAGTCGACACCTTTCTCTCTGCATATTTTGGACAATCTGATTTTCAGTATCTGGTTATGTCTTTCTACGAGACCTGCTGCCTCGGGGTGTCGGACACAGTGGAATTTCCACTGATATCCTAACAGAAGTGAAACATGTTTCATTAATTCGGATGAGAACGGCTGGCCGTTATCTGAGTAGACAACACGTGGTAAACCGTATCGTGGGAAGAATTCTCGAACCAACTGTTTGGCAGTAGTCGGGGCAGTGTAATCTGAAACCGGGTATGCCTCTGTCCAACGGGACAGAGCGCAGACAACTACGAGAACATATTTGAATCCTCGACATCGTTCCATCTGGATATAGTCCATCTGGAGGGCTTCAAAAGGGTGATTAGGAGGATGAAATCCACCCTGTTCTACGGGAACGCTTTTTCCTGGGTTAAACTGACAACAGATCATACAGGTACGGACCTTTTGTTTGGCTGCTGCTCGTAAATGTTTATTGAACCAAATGTGTTGAATGCTGTCTAGCATAGCTTTTTCTCCTAGATGTGCTGGACTATGTATAGTGTTAATTATAACTTGGACCATTGAATCAGGAAGGAACCATACAGACTTTTCCTTCATCATCCATCCTTGGTCCGTTTGGATCCCTCCTAATTCAGTCCATTTCTTTATTTCGTCTGGTGTAGCATGTGTCTGTATGTCAATTACGTCAAGAGTAGGATCTTTAACTGTCATACAATGTGTCGGTGTCGGGACTATTGTCTTTGTCATGTCGGGGGTTTGAGTTTGAGCAGTCTGTTTAGCTGTTCTGTCGGCTAGATCATTGCCTTGGGAAATGATATCAGTAACCTTCGTATGAGCCTTACATTTCATAATTGATATTGCAGTGGGTAGATGTATTGCATCTAATAAGGCATGAATGAGGGGTCCGTGCTGAATGTGGGCACCGTGGGAAGTTAAATAACCTCTCTCTCGCCACAGCACGCCGAAGTCATGTACAACTCCGAATGCATAACGTGAATCAGTGTATATGTTGACTTTTTTATTCGTGGCTTGAATACAGGCTTGTGTCAGAGCGATGAGCTCTGCGGCTTGAGCTGACAAAGTATTTATACGATTAGTTTCAATGACTTCAGTATCTGTGGTGACTGCGTAAGCAGCCACTAACTCTCCTGTACTTGTTCTCATACATGAACCATCTACATACAATGTCAGGTCTGGATCTGACAATGGGACATCGGTTAAGTCTTGTCTGGGTTTTGTCGTTATAGTAATAACTTCAATACAGTCATGAGCTAGTGGGTCTGTTCCGGTTACTGGCAAAAGTGTGGCAGGATTCAATGTGTTACAGCGTCTGATTTCTATATGTGGCTGAAACAATGTAAGTTCGTACCCTGTAAGTCGCGCTATAGTCAAGTGTTGTGTTTGCGTTCTATTTACAAGAACCTCTACTGCGTGTGGTACTTGTACTGTCAATGGATGTCCTAATACTATGGCATCGCTTTGTCTGATTGCTAAAGCGGTTGCTGCCACTGATTTCAGGCACGCAGGCAAAGCCTGAGCTACGGGATCTAATGTACTAGAAAAATAAGCACATGGTTTGTGTGCTCCTGCTTGTTCCTGTGTGAGTACTGACAAGGCAGTGCCTTCGCGTTCTGTAACAAAGAGTGTAAACTGTTTTCTGTAACATGGCGTTGCTAAAACAGGTGCTTGACATAAAGCTTTCTTTAGGTTTTCAAAAACTTGTGTATGTTCCTGAGTCCAAGGGAGAACAGTCGATGTGGCTGCCTCCTGTGTGGTTAACTGAATGAGTGGTTTTGCTAGAAATGCGTACTGAGGGATCCACTGCCTGCAATATGAAGTGAGACCTATGAAAGCCCGCACCTCCTTTTGTGTCTTGGGTATTGGCATGTTAGCTATTAACTGAATGCGGTCCGGTGTAAGCTGCCTTCCCTCCTTGGACAGCGAGTGTCCAAGATAAACAACTCGCTGGACACAGAATTGCAGCTTAGAAGGGGACACCTTGTGCCCCTTTTCGGCTAGAAATTTTAAAACTGTCAGTGATGCTTTTTCACATTCCGGTTCGCTTCTCGCGGTGATCAGCAGATCATCGACGTATTGGAGCAGAGCAGTGTTAACTGGCATGTGGATACTATCTAGTTCTCGTTTCAGTGCTTGGCTATAGATGCTGGGGCTTTCTGTAAATCCTTGAGGTGCGCGTGAGAATTTAAAGCTATGTCCATTTAAACTAAATCCGAACAAATATTGGCTTTCCGGATCTATTGGGACGCTAAAAAAGGCATTCTTGAGATCAATTACAGTAAAGAATGTTGCTTCGGAATCAATAGCTGTCAGTAATGACGAGATATCTGGGACCACAGGAAATTGTGGCACAATGCATTTGTTTAACTCGCGCAGATCAATAACCAATCGATATACTGGCGGGGCCTTAGGATCTGTTCGTTTAAGAATCGGAATTATCGGTGAATTACATACATTGGAGTCTGTTTCCACAACTACTCCTTGGGCAATGAGCTCGTCAATGATTTGTAGTAAAGCCACTACAGCATCTGGTGGTAACTTGTATTGTCGCATTCGTGGTAGCACCACTCCTGCCTTTAATGTGACTCGATATGGTGTAATATTCATGCAACCAACATCAGTAGGGCCTTGTGCCCATAGATGTGTAGGTAAAGTCTGCAGTCGGGGATCCATGTCTCTAGACACATAGTGACCTTTAAAATCACGTAAAAACAACCTTACTCCTTCCGGAGAACAACATATTATGGCTCCTAGAGCTTTCAGTGTTTTTATTCCTAACAAGTTTTCTGGACATGATTTAGTAAGCAATAAATCTGTAGTTCGGGTCAGAGGTCCTATCGTAAGTGGAAGAGGCTGTGATACTTCATTAACAATAGGTTTTCCTGAAAAACCAAGGGAAATATTCTGAGAGCCTGAGAGGGGTGCCCCTGGAACTTCACTACGTTTTATAGTTGTTCGACTTGCCCCTGTATCGAGTAAAAATTTTCTATCTTGACCTAATAATTCACTATGTACATAAGGTCCTTCTTGATCTACAGGAATCTCGATAAGGGGTAAGTCAACTTCCCTCTCTAGGCTAGTTCATGCGTAACGCTGATACTCAGGATATTCATACTGTGCGGTCTGATACATTTGTCGTGTTGTTGTCTGTGTGGCAGCAACAGGCAACGGTGGTGCAGCTGGCACAAACTGTATTGGCTGTTGTGCGGCTGGCATGGCCTGGGCATGCTGCAGAGCTCCTTGTTCATTCTGATCTTGTCTGAGTGGCCGTGATCTTTCTTGTGTTTTACCTATGGCGATATTATGTTTTAAAACTGGACAGTCGTGTACGTAATGACCTGGCTTTTTACAATAATTGCATGTCCCTTTTACAGGTCCTGCTGAATCGGAATGTGTCATACCCTTTTTATGTCCTTCAGCTGGAACTGTCTGGGAAACTAGCATTTTCATTTTCGTGTCTTTCATGCGTCTGTGTTCATGTTCTTGTTCCTCTCTAATTCTATTGTGATGGTACTGTAACATTTGTAACATTTGTGATGGAGTGTTACCTTGCCAGGTACTCTCGAATTTTAATACTCTATTCTTTACTGGGGGCAGGGCATTTTCCACTAATTTTGTCACAAACAGATGTGGGTATGATTCGCTACTTGCTTTTATGCCACTATTTATACCAAAACATTTTTCAAATCGGGCATAGTAATCACTAGTGTCTTCATCTTGCTTCTGCTTACAGGCTGAAATTGTACCCCAATCTTCCTTTTTCGTAGTCAATAAACGTGGCAGTACCTGTACTAATAAACCTGGTAGTGCTTTAGTTTTATCCCCAAGTCCTGCTCCTGCAGTTCGGGCCTTTTCTTCCGCTTCTAACACTGACCATTCTATCTTTTGGTCTCCTACCTCCCACTCTTTTTCCTTGAGTTTCTCATAAATACCAGCAGGCATCAATACCTTTAGTATTGTCATAATGTCGGGATAGGTATACTCTCCCATGAGTAACATGTCTTTAATTTCTCGGTGAAAACCCGCTGGATCTTTGTCATGACTGGGTACCACTTTCTTCATTTGTAACAATTCTATTTTCGATATGGGCGTATATACAAATACGCGCTTAAACTCGTTGTCCTCGCCTTTTCTTGGGTGCACTTCTCGTAAGGGATTCTGTCTATCCATGTGATACGTGGTTCTTTCCTTGACGGGCAATGAGACATGCTCTGCGCATACAAAAAGAATATACTGCTTTCTTGATTCTAGAATTTCTTTAATTAATTTAGTACCTGCACCTCTCCATTTATTCATAAGCAATTCAGTTAATATGTCAGGTAAGGGACCAGGGTCCGAATGCTGACTCCGATATAGTATAATGAGTTGTTGAATCATATAAATCCCAGCTAACCTCTGTTCATCTGGGGTGAGATTCAAAAATGTGCGTGCTACTGTATCATCACTATATTTTCCCGGACTGTCCACCCAATGGACAGCTGCCCTGGCTAAATCTTGTTCATCCATAGAATCGAGAAAATGATAACCCCTTCGTTCTCGGAGTAGTTTGTCGGCGGTTTGGAACGAATGCTCGTTAGACCTTATATTAATTATAGGTATTTGGAAATTCCTGTTATTATCTGGACATATCGGACGTATCGAGTCAGTAAGACATTTATTACTATTACAAGATCTTCCTCTACCTACATAGGCTATGGTGTCCGACTGTCCCGCGGGCAGTCCTGACCCTTCTTCCTCGCTTTGTTCGAACTCGTCTACCTCTGATCTTTCTTCGTGTAGGCGTTCTATTTCTTTACGGATCTTTCGGCACATGGCTATTATACAATTTTGCTTATCATGTCTCCCTTCTGATATATTCTGGCTCCATCTGGTAAGAATTTGCATTGCTTCCGGGTCTACCCCCGGTCGGTCTTGATTTCTGATCACGCAATTTATGAGGAAACGTAACAGTTCCCCCTGTATCTCTACTTTCTGGTATTCCATAGCTCTGTTAATACATTCTGGATCTCGCCCTGTTTGGACAAAATGATATATTTTATCTAGATGCGCAGTCATTCCTGGTAACTTCCCTAAATACACTGCGGCTCGTCTGATACGCAATGATGCCAGGGTCATTTCGTCCTCTTTACCGGGCACAGGGTCATATCTACAATCTATAAGAAGTTCCTTAAGCGTACGGGCACTTATGAGTTTGGGTGTACGTGAATGTGCTGACTCTTGGAAAGTAAGTTTATTTATTCTGGGTGGCGTAGAAAAAATATTGGTAGCACCTCCCGTAGCCCCATCTGGGGTATCGGGCGTGAAAGGATTCGTTGAACGTGACACAGCAACTACAGGTGTGGACACAGCTATAGAAGTAGCTGTAGGAGCGGATGCAGAAACAGATGTGCTTGCCGGAACTTGTGACTCGATCTGTTGCTGTAGGGATACGGGTACTGGATCTTGGCGTTGGACCTCCCTGGTATGCGGTCTATGTGGGGCGGAATTAGCATACTCGGGAGCTGCGTCATCTAAATATGAAGAAAGAAAAACATCTTCTGCGGTTCTAGGATGCCCCTTAGGATGTACCTTTATTGGGAATAATGGGGGTGGCAAGTCTTTCGGTATCTCTGGAGTAGCCTTAGGTAATCCTTCGGCCAGAAGGGGATACATACCATTCATAAGGGCATTTCTTTGCCTATCTACTTGTTCTGATTTCACTCGGATACCTTCCTCAATTAATAGATTCTATCGAACTTTATTTGAACTCTCTTTATTCTTTTCTTCCTGTCGGAGTGCCTTTTCTGTGCGTCTATGAGATTCTTTACGCCATAACTCAACGGCGTCTTTTTGTGACTGTCTGACTTTCCTTTTCCATAACTCTTCCTCGACTTTCATGATGCACTCTGCATCCCAGGTCCCCGCTGCGGGCCACCTCTGACTTTCTGGTAATCCCTTGGTGTAGTCTACCCATAAATCAAGAAATAATATAGCGTCTAAGCCATGTTTGTGATACATGAAGTGCCCTGGAGTGTCCCTAGGAGGAATAGGGACGGCTTCTTCGAGTACCCCTTTTCTTGTTGTGATCTGTCTTAGTTTCGAAAAGAGCGGCATATTGAGAACTGACCTTATACTTGATTATGACCAACTGACCTGATACTTGATTTTGAACAGACTTAATACAGTAAACACGATAATGAACAGTCATTCATACCACAATATGCAGGACGTACTTAAAACATTTAACATTTAACATTAAACCCTTAACTGAAACAACAATGATGATCGTCTGCATAACTAATCACCAAGCTTAATTCTTGACAATAACTAGATACTTCGGAATACTTGATATACTGCTAAACAGTACAGATACACTGCTAAAACAGTGCAGACCGGATTTGTGTACCCAAACCCGTCTTGACCGGCACAACCTATGTGCACGTCAGAAATGCCTCCCCAGTAATGGTACTCACCGGGTAGCTTCGGAAACGGAAGGCCTCGGAAACTGAACTTGAACTTGAACCGGACTGGACTCGACTCGAACACTGCGGAAACTGGACTCGACTCGGGACTTCGGGAACTGGTGGGTCTCTGTATACCTCGGATCTTGCTCTCTCAGCTAGGCTCTGGTCGGGATACTTCGCACTTCTCACCGCCTCGTCTGGGTGTTGATCGCAGCCTCAGTCGCCCCCGCTTGACCGGAGGGAGATACAGGAAATCCTGCTGGTACGCGTAATTGTCCGTCCAGCTGTGGCAGGAGACCGGGCCTGCAACTCACCGCCGGCGCGTGAGATGAGAAAGTGTCCCTATTCGGGCGCCATTCATGTGGTAAATAAAATTCCTTTACCTGGACTTAATTTGATACAGAAACATAATAAAATAGCTCAGTAAAATGAGAGGCAGAATCCGTGGTATTAGAGGTTCGGAATGGGCTTTATTCCAGTGATCGATTATAATCGGTTGCTCCAAGTTCCATCACCACGGAGGTTCAGGAAGTGAAGTACATACTTTATTGACAAGAAATGATTTTTATAGTACATCCATTACAATGAAGCAAATGCAGTAGGCGTAACAATTGATAAGAAAAATGACGATTTATCTGCGTAACCGAAAATGGGTGTAATAAGGAGTAAAAAGGAACATAATTGGTTATGATGTCACATATAGGTGGATCTATAAGATAATACTTGGCATAGATGCGCGCGCAGCAGCATGACGTGTAATTGACGTGCAACTAGGGGGTGAAGGGGACTTGACATTTAGCTCTACATGTGGAGACAAAAAGTCTGGGGGGTCAAGTCAACCTAATCCCAAATCATATCTAACATCCTATGTTTAAAGAACTATGTTATCCACAAAAGAAGGACTCTCGGACAGAATCTATTCTATACTGACTGTGCGTGCGTGTACAAGCGTCTAAGTGTCTACACTTAATGCGAGGGGGTAGGAATATTCCATGGTAACAGGGCTATGAATTACTTGCATGAGGACAGAGAAGCCGAGCCTTTGCTCAGTAGCTGGAAGAATGTTTACTTAAACTGCTAGACAGGAATGCATCGGCTAAGGAGTGAAGCAGATAATTCGAAGGTGAAATACAGTTCTTGGCAGCGAATAGGCTGATGTCAGGCTTCGTGAGCCGCGCAGAGAATGAGACAAAGTTCATGGTCACAGATGCAGGCTCAGACTGGAGTTTTCAGAGGCAGAAGGCAAGAAGAGTTTGATGGCAGAATCAGGGCCTACTTGCCTAGACTGTAAAATGGCATAAGTGAACCATACAAAGCCGGTGGCTTTTCATACTTAGGAATGGAATATCCGACCTATTCATGGCGGATCTAACAGAGGACATGTTGACGGTGGACGCACATGTATTTGCGTCTTTATAACTGGAACTGGAGGGAACATACATGTACTTGTGACATGCACATAGAACCGTTGGGGTCCAAGATAGGGGACATAACTGACCAGAAAAATCCATATTTCCACAGACCTTAGCTATTACGCCAGAGTAAGAGTTAAGACCTTAGCTATTAGGCCAGAGTAAGAGTTAAGACCTTTACTATTAGGCCAGAGTACGAATCTAAGACCTTAGCTATTAGGCCAGAGTACGAGTCTAAGACCTTAGCTATTAGGCCAGAGTAAGAGTTAAGACCTTAGCTATTAGGCCAGAGTAAGAGTTAAGACCTTAGCTATTAGGCCAGAGTACGAGTCTAAGACCTTAGCTATTAGGCCAGAGTAAGAGTTAAGACCTTAGATATTAGGCCAGAGTACGAGTCTAAGACCTTAACCATTAGGCCAGAGTACGAGTCTAAGACCTTAGCTATTAGGCCGGAGTAAGAGTTAAGACCTTAGCTATTAGGCCAGAGTAAGAGTTAAGACCTTAACCATTAGGCCAGAGTACGAGTCTAAGACCTTAGCTATTAGGCCAGAGTAAGAGTTAAGACCTTAGCTATTAGGCCACAGTAAGAGTTAAGACAACAACCATTAGGCCAGAGTACGAGTCTAAGACCTTAGCTATTAGGTCAGAGTAAGTGTTAAGACCTTAACCAGTAGGCCAGAGTAAGAGTTAAGACCTTAACCATTAGGCCAGAGTAAGAGTCTAAGACCTTAGCTATTAGGCCAGAGTAAGAGTTAATACCTTAACCAGTAGGCCAGAGTATGAGTCTAAGACCTTAGCTATTAGGCCAGAGTACGAGTCTAAGACATTAGCTATTAGGACAAAATAAGAGTTAAGACCTTAACCAGTAGGCCAGAGTACACGTCTAAGACCTTAGCTATTAGGCCAGAGTACGAGTCTAAGACCTTAGCTATTAGGCCAGAGTACGAGTCTAAGACCTTAGCTATTAAGCCAGAGTAAGAGTTAAGATCTTAACCAGTAGGCCAGAGTAAGAGTTAAGACCTTAGCTATTAGGCCTGAGTACGAGTCTAAGACCTTAGCTATTAGGCCAGAGTAAGAGTTAAGACCTTAGCTATTAGGGCAGAGTAAGAGTTAAGAAATTAGCTATTAGGCCAGAGTACGAGTCTAAGACCTTAGCTATTAGGCCAGAGTAAGAGTTAAGACCTTAGCTATCATGCCAGAGTAAGAGTTAAGACCTTAGCTATTAGGCCAGAGTACAAGTCTAAGACCTTAACCATTAGGCCAGTGTACGAGTCTAAGACCTCATCTATTAGGCCAGAGTAAGAGTTAAGACCTTATCCATTAGGCCAGAGTATGATTCTAAGACCTTAGCTATTAGGCCAGAGTAAGAGTTAAGACCTTAACCATTAGGCCAGAGTACGAGTCTAGGACCTTAGCTATTAGGTCAGAGTAAGTGATAAGACCTTAACCAGTAGACCAGAGTAAGAGTTAAGACCTTAACCATTAGGCCAGAGTACGAGTCTAAGACCTTAGCTATTAGGCCAGAGTAAGAGTTAAGACCTTAACCATTAGGCCAGAGTACGAGTCTAGGACCTTAGCTATTAGGTCAGAGTAAGTGATAAGACCTTAACCAGTAGACCAGAGTAAGAGTTAAGACCTTAACCATTAGGCCAGAGTACGAGTCTAAGACCTTAGCTATTAGGCCAGAGTAAGAGTTAAGACCTTAACCATTAGGCCAGAGTACGAGGCTAAGACCTTAGCTATTAGGCCAGAGTAAAAGATACGACCTTAGCTATTAGGCCAGAGTTAGAGTTAAGACCTTAACCATTAGGCCATAGTACGAGTCTAAGACCTTAGCTATTAGGCCAGAGTAAGAGTTAAGACCTTAGCTATTAGGCCAGAGTAAGAGTTAAGACCTTAACCAGTAGGTCAGAGTACGAGTCTTAGACCTTAGCTATTAGGCCAGAGTAAGAGTTAAGACCTTAACCATTAGGCCAGAGTACGAGTCTAAGATTTTAGCTATTAGACCAGAGTACGAGTCTAAGACCTTAGCTATTAGGCCAGAGTAAGAGTTAAGACCTTAACCATTAGGCCAGAGTATGAGTCAAAGACCTTAGCTATTAGGCCAGAGTAAGAGTTAAGACCTTAGCTATTAGGCCAGAGTATAAGTCTAAGACCTTAGCTATTAGGCCAGAATAAGAGTTAAGACCTTAACCAGTAGGCCAGAGTAAGAGTTAAGACCTTCGCTATTAGGCCAGAGTACGAGTCTAAGACCTTAGCTATTAGGCCAGAGTAAGAGTTAAGACCTTAGCTATTAGGCCAGAGTAAGAGTTAAGACCTTAGCTATTAGGCCAGAGTACGAGTCTAAGACCTTAGCTCTTAGGCCAGAGTAAGAGTTAAGACCTTAGCTATTATGCCAGAGTAAGAGTTAAGACCTTAGCTATTAGGCCAGAGTACGAGTCTAAGACCTTAACCATTAGGCCAGAGTACGAGTCTAAGACCTTAGCTATTAGGCCAGAGTAAGAGTTAAGACCTTAGCTATTAGGCCAGAGTAAGAGATAAGACCTTAACCATTAGGCCAGAGTACGAGTCTAAGACCTTAGCTATTAGGCCAGTGTAAGAGTTAAGACCTTAGCTATTAGGCCAGAATAAGAGTTAAGACCTTAACCATTAGTCCAGAGTACTAGTCTAAGACCTTAGCTATTAGGCCACAGTAAGAGTTAATACCTTAACCATTAGGCCAGAGTATGAGTCTAAGACCTTAGCTATTAGGCCAGAGTAAGAGTTAAGACCTTAACCAGTAGGCCAGAGTAAGAGTTAAGACCTTTACCATTAGGCCAGAGTACGAATCTAAGACCTTAGCTATTAGGCCAGAGTACGAGTCTAAGACCTTAGCTATTAGGCCAGAGTAAGAGTTAAGACCTTAGCTATTAGGCCAGAGTAAGAGTTAAGACCTTAGCTATTAGGCCAGAGTACGAGTCTAAGACCTTAGCTATTAGGCCAGAGTAAGAGTTAAGACCTTAGCTATTAGGCCAGAGTACGAGTCTAAGACCTTAACCATTAGGCCAGAATACGAGTCTAAGACCTTAGCTATTAGGCCAGAGTAAGAGTTAAGACCTTAGCTATTAGGCCAGAGTAAGAGTTAAGACCTTAACCATTAGGCCAGAGTACGAGTCTAAGACCTTAGCTATTAGGCCAGAGTAAGAGTTAAGACCTTAGCTATTAGGCCACAGTAAGAGTTAAGACCTGAACCATTAGGCCAGAGTACGAGTCTAAGACCTTAGCTATTAGGTCAGAATAAGTGTTAAGACCTTAACCAGTAGACCAGAGTAAGAGTTAGGACCCTGACCATTAGGCCAGAGTACGAGTCTAAGACCTTAGCTATTAGGCCAGAGTAAGAGTTAATACCTTAACCAGTAGGCCAGAGTACGAGTCTAAGACCTTAGCTATTAGGCCAGAGTACGAGTCTAAGACCTTAGCTATTAGGCCAGAGTAAGAGTTAAGACCTTAACCAGTAGGCCAGAGTACAAGTCTAAGACCTTAGCTATTAGGCCAGAGTACAAGTCTAAGACCGTAGCTATTAGGCCAGAGTACGAGTCTAAGACCTTAGCTAATACACCAGAGTAAGAGTTAAGATCTTAACCAGTAGGCCAGAGTAAGAGTTAAGACCTTAACTATTAGGCCAGAGTACGATTCTAAGACCTTAGCTATTAGGCCAGAGTAAGAGTTAAGACCCTAGCTATTAGGCCAGAGTAAGAGTTAAGAAATTAGCTATTAGGCCAGAGTACGAGTCTAAGACCTTAGCTATTAGGCCAGAGTAAGAGTTAAGACCTTAGCTATTATGCCAGAGTAAGAGTTAAGACCTTAGCTATTAGGCCAGAGTACGAGTCTAAGACCTTAACCATTAGGCCAGAGTACGAGTCTAAGACCTCATTTATTAGGCCAGAGTAAGAGTTAAGACCTTAACCATTAGGCCAGAGTACGAGTCTAAGACCTTAGCTATTAGGCCAGAGTAAGAGTTAATACCTTAGCTATTAGGCCACAGTAAGAGTTAAGACCTTAACCATTAGGCCAGAGTATGAGTCTAGGACCTTAGCTATTAGGTCAGAGTAAGTGTTAAGACCTTAACCAGTAGACCAGAGTAAGAGTTAAGACCTTAACCATTAGGCCAGAGTACGAGTCTAATACCTTAGCTATTAGGCCAGAGTAAGAGTTAAGACCTTAACCATTAGTCCAGAGTACGAGTCTAAGACCTTAGCTATTAGGCCAGAGTAAAAGATAAGACCTTAGCTATTAGGCCAGAGTAAGAGTTAAGAGCTTAGCTATTAGGCCAGAGTAAGAGTTAAGACCTTAACCATTAGGCCAGAGTACGAGTCTAAGACCATAGCTATTAGGCCAGAGTAAGAGTTAAGACCTTAACTATTAGGCCAGAGTACCAGTCTAAGACCTTAGGTATTAGGCCAGAGTAAGGGTTAAGACCTTAACCAGTAGGCCAGAGTAAGAGTTAAGACCTTAACCATTAGGCCAGAGCATGAGTCTAAGACCTTAGCTATTAGGCCAGATTTAGAGTTAAGACCTTAATCATTAGGCCAGAGTACAAGTCTAAGACCTTAGCTATTACGCCAGAGTAAGAGTTAAGACCTTAGCTATTAGGCCAGAGTAAGAGTGAAGACCTTTACCATTAGGCCAGAGTACGAATCTAAGACCTTAGCTATTAGGCCAGAGTTAGAGTTAAGACCTTAGCTATTAGGCCAGAGTAAGAGTTAAGACCTTAGCTATTAGGCCAGAGTACGAGTCTAAGACCTTAACTATTAGACCAGAGTAAGAGTTAAGACCTTAGCTATTAGGCCAGAGTACGAGTCTAAGACCTTAACCATTAGGCCAGAGTACGAGTCTAAGACCTTAGCTATTAGGCCAGAGTAAGAGTTAAGACCTTAGCTATTAGGCCAGAGTAAGAGTTAAGACCTTAACCATTAGGCCAGAGTACGAGTCTAAGACCTTAGCTATTAGGCCAGAGTAAGAGTTAAGACCTTAGCTATTAGGCCACAGTAAGAGTTAAGACATGAACCATTAGGCCAGAGTACAAGTCTAAGACCTTAGCTATTAGGTCAGAGTAAGTGTTAAGACCTTAACCAGTAGGCCAGAGTAAGAGTTAAGACCTTAACCATTAGGCCAGAGTAATAGTCTAAGACCTTAGCTATTAGGCCAGAGTAAGAGTTAATACCTTAACCAGTAGGCCAGAGTACGAGTCTAAGACCTTAGCTATTAGGCCAGAGTACGAGTCTAAGACCTTAGCTATTAGGCCAAAATAAGAGTTAAGACCTTAACCAGTAGGCCAGAGTACAAGTCTAAGACCTTAGCTATTAGGCCAGAGTACGAGTCTAAGACCTTAGCTATTAGGCCAGAGTAAGAGTTAAGATCTTAACCAGTAGGCCAGAGTAAGAGTTAAGACCTTAGCTATTAGGCCTGAGTACGAGTCTAAGACCTTAGCTATTAGGCCAGAGTAAGAGTTAAGACCTTAACCATTAGGCCAGAGTACGAATCTAAGACCTTAGCTATTAGGCCAGAGTACGAGTCTAAGACCTTAGATTTTAGGCCAGAGTAAGAGTTAAGACCTTAGCTATTAGGCCAGAGTAAGAGTTACGACCTTAGCTATTAGGCCAGAGTAAGAGTTAAGACCTTAGCTATGAGGCCAGAGTAAGAGTTAAGACCTTAACCAGTAGGCCAGAGTACGAGTCTAAGACCTTAGTGTGAGAAGTTGGCCTGGCATATGCTGTTCCTAGTTATAGGGACACCTTGCACCAGTCCAATTCGACTCTTATTGATGATAGGTTTAAGACAACCTTTAAAGAAAGCTATCCTAGTGGTAGCTGTGGAGAGCAGCCTTCAGGCTAAGTCTTGAAGGAGTGTTAAGCTTATTGTTTTACCATAATAACCTCTTGAATAACCAAATGAAAGAGTAGCCCACACAGGTATATATATAAAATATATGTATTTATTCTAGACAGAATCCCACAGTCACTTTATGTGACTAGTGGCAAAGTTACACTTCAAACAAGCATTTATAAACACAATAAATAGCACAGAAATCAATGGGCCCCAGGGGGGGACCAAACCATATACTAAAATAGTGGTATAAGAACCACGACAATTCTACAGGCAATGCCTAGGGCATTCAGGATCGCTTGCCCCTTCAGAATCCACCCACAGTTAAGAGGAAGGGGACCCACGGGAGACGCGTGCAGTGCAAAGAGCTGCTATCGGGATCGCAATGTTAGCCTATGGAGAATGTCGCGGTTGAATATTTAAAGATTAAAGACACTTCTAGCAGTAGTATAGAGTTAAGGCTTGAGACATAAGGCTTTGGAGAGCCCACCACCACGGGAGTACCGAAGTACCACTGTTACCTGCCCTAGGGAAGCCGGGTGCATAGGTCGATTCTGGTGTCGGGTCACGGGCTGATTTTCAATGGAAAAGTAGTCCAAACTGCTGCTAGCTGAAAGCGTCGAAGAAGTCGTGAAGGTCTAAGATGTAGAAAATGTTGAGAAGAACCTGAAAGCAGAGGGGACAGAGTCTGGGTCACGGCACAGTGACCAGGGGGCTCACAGCAAGGAGCCCTTCGATGTCGGGTGCTTCAGGTGAGGAAGATGCAGCTTGGCTCTGCAGTCACGGGCTCCGGGAGGCTTCAAGGAAGGCCAGCTTCTGGAGGGCGACTGTCTCACGTCGGATGAGGGTAGCTACGGTGTTTGTGTCCCGATTGGATCCACTAAGCCTTGGCAACCGCAACCCACGCAAGATAAACAAAGCAGCTGCTGGTGCAGACCCACGAGGTCTGAGGGTGCTCTCCTTTGGAGGGAGCGCAGAGCAGGCCTGAAGCAATCAGGGGAACTCTTGGATGTGAAGATTGTCCTCCGCCAGGGCCCACAAGTTGAGAGACAAGGGATCGCGGAAGGCAGCAAAATGGAGTGCGTAAAAGGGCTCCCACGGGCCACCGGAGCGGGCTAGGGAGCTGAGATTTGGCACGGATGCTGCAACCGGGTATCTTGTAGTCTTTTAGGTGCCTGCCAAGCAGGGGGATAACTCCTTTATCCCAAGGGAGATTTCTTCAGTCAGCTGGGCAGCAGCTCGTCGAAGGTCAGTTCTGTGAAGTTCTGGATTAATCTGAGGCTCTGGGGCCACGTTATTCCCATATATCCCCAAGATTAGGGGATGGTCCCAAATAGAGCCTACCAATCAGAGTAGAGGCGGGAAAGGGTGGCTACACCCACTCCCCTTTGTGTGTTTCCCGCCTGGGCGAGGGGCAGGATGTCCCTGAACCGGTTCCAGGCGGTGTATGCAGAATTGGGGCTCTGCAGCTGCCTACGTGCAACTCTGAAAGGACATTTGGTGCACCCACCCTGTTCCAATCCACATATCCTGTCTGGGGAGGTGCTGGCACCTCCCTGCCACAGGAGCCCTATTGTCCAGATGGCGAGACTGGGGTTTTCCCCAGCAACAGCCAGCCAGAGTCGTGTAGGTGGCGGACAGTAGCCATTTTGTGGTACATGTGCACTTTTAAATTGGTGTCTAAATTCTACCGCTTTTCCCATATCGCCCTTCTAGCAAGGGGGAATCGTACCCTCATGCCCATGGCTGGACTGGGGGTATGATTCCTTCATGTTTGACACCAAACACGATATGGTTCTGTGTAGCCATTCTCAAGTTATCGCGATGACGCGATTTACTTATAATGCGGTTAAGAGTATATGGTATGGCTACACTACAAACAACCCAGTAACGATTTTACAAAGGTTGCAGAGAGGCCCTACTCACGTAGGGGTCCCCCCTCACACATACCTCAGCACCCAGCCCTGTAGGATTACCAGGGCCTGCCATAGGGGTGACCTATGAGAGTATATGTGTTGTAATGGTGTGGGATATAGGGTACCTACATCCCTGTAAGGGGTGCTAGCACCACCTTACCCAGACTACAGTAGTGGTCTGGTGGTGTCAGTTTGTATGGCTGTCCCAGGGTGGCACAATAAGTGCTGCAGCCCTGGTAGGCCTACTGAGGGGCCCATGCCCTGGGTACCTAGGGTACCATCTACAAGGGACTGGCAGGGCACCCTCAGCATCCAATTGGTTGGTACCTAGGGTACTCACAAGGTTTAACAGAGGAAGCAGATAGGCTCGGGTCCTGGATAGCAGGGCCACAGCCTGGCTAAAGTCATAAAAACAGTCAAAACATCAGCAAAAAGTTGGGGGCAACTATGCAGTCGATGCCACTCTCCTACATAACCCCCCCCCCCCCAAACGCAGGGACATTAAACTAACCTTGACCAGTTGAGTCTTCATGTTCTAAGTGGAAATATCTGGAGAGGCCATCTGCATTGGCATGGTTGCTCCCAGGTCTATGTTCCACTGTATAGTCCATCCCCTGTAGGGAAATGGACCACCTGAGTAGTTTGGGGTTTTCACCCTTCATCTGTTTTAGCCATAGGAGGGGCTTATGGTCTGTCTGAACAATGAAGTGAGTGCCAAACAGGTATGGCCTCAGCTTCTTCAGGGCCCAGACCACAGCAAAGGCCTCCCTCTCTATGGCTGACCAACGTTTCTCTCTGGGGGTCAACCTTCTGCTAATAAAAGCTACTGGTTGATCCTGGCCCTCCTCATTCAGTTGTGATAACACAGCACCTACCCCCACCTCTGGAGCATCAGTTTGAACTATGAATTCTTTGGAGTAGTTGGGGCATTGGAGCACTGGAGCAGAGCACATTGCCTGTTTAAGGTCATCAAAAGCTTTCTGACAGCTGACAGTCCACTGAACCTTTTTGGGCATCCTCTTGGAGGTGAGATCATTCAAGGGGGTCACTATGGATCCATATCCTTTCACAAATCTCCTATAATAACCAGTCAGGCCCAAGAAAGCTCGAACCGGAGTCTGGGTGGTTGGAGCAACCCAGTCCATGATGGTCTGGATTTTGCTCTGTAATGGCTGAACCTGGCCTCCACCTACGAGGTGTCCCAGGTATACAACCTGACTCTGCCCTATCTGGCACTTAGTAGCCTTGATAGTGAGCCCAGCCTTCTGCAGGGCTTCTAAAACTTTCCTCAGGTGGATCAGGTGATCTTCCCAGGTGGAGCTAAAGACAACAATATCATCTAGATATGCTGCACTAAAGTCTTCCAGGCCTGAGAGGACTTGGTTCACCAACCTTTGAAAAGTGGCAGGTGCATTTTCCAAACCAAAGGGCATCACAATAAATTGATAATGCCCACTAGGGTTAGAAAATGCTGTTTTGGCTTTTGCAGACTCAGCTAACCTTATCTGCCAGTAGCCAGCTGTCAGATCAAATGTGCTCAGATATTTGGCTGAGGCCAACCTATCTATGAGCTTATCTGCTCTGGGAATTGGATGAGCATCAGTCTTAGTGACTGCATTGAGTCCCCTGTAGTCTACACAGAACCTCATCTCTCTCTTACCACCCTGGGTGTGAGGTTTTGGTACTAGGACTACTGGGCTTGCCCAAGGGCTATCTGAGGGCTCAATCACTCCCAACTCCAACATCTTTTGGACTTCAGTCAGTATGCAGTCCCTGACATGATCAGGTTGCCTGTAGATTTTATTCTTGACAGGCAGACTGTCCCCAGTGTCCACTTCGTGAGTGCACCAGGGGGTCTGACTAGGAGTCAGAGAAAACATATGTCTGTAAGCTTGTAGAACCTGTCTACAGTCTGCTTGCTGCTGGTCAGTGAGGCTGCCGGCCAAGGCTACTCCATCAACTGAACCATCGTCAGGGTTCTGAGAGAGCAAGTCTGGGAGAGGGTCACTCTCTTCCTCCTGTCCCTCATCTGTTGCCATGAGCAAGCCAATGTCAGCCCTGTCCACATATGCTTTCAACCTATTCACATGAAGTACCCTGTGGGGACTTCTGGGAGTGCCAAGGTCTACCAGGTAGGTAGCCTCTCCCTTTTTCTCCAAAATGGTATGGGGTCCACTCCACTTATCTTGGAGAGCTGCTGGGGCCACTGGCTCCAACACCCATACCTTCTGCCCTGGCTGGTACACCACCAGGACAGCCTTTTGGTCATGCCAGGCTTTCTGTAATTCCTGACTTGCCTCCAGGTTTTTAGTTGCCTTCTTCATATACTCAGCCATCCGGGAGCGGAGACCAAGTACATAGTCCACTATGTCCTGTTTAGGAGGTTTGAGAGGTTGCTCCCATCCCTCCTTCACCAGACAAAGTGGCCCTCTAACAGGATGGCCAAACGAAAGTTCAAAAGGGCTGTAACCAACCCCCTTCTGTGGTACCTCTCTGTATGCAAAGAGAAGGCAGGGCAGAAGAACATCCCATTTTCGCCTAAGCTTTTCTGGTAGTCCTTTAATCATACCCTTTAAGGTCTTGTTGAACCTTTCAACAAGACCATTGCATTGAGGATGGTAAGGGGTGGTGAACTTGTAGTTAACACCACACTCCTTCCACATTGCCTTCAGGTAACTACTCATAAAGTTTGTACCTCTGTCAGACAGTACCTCCTTAGGAAACCCCACCCTGGAGAAGACTCCAAGGAGGGCCCTTGCCACCACATGAGCTGTGATGGTCCTAAGGGGAATAGCTTCTGGGTATCTAGTGGCATGATCCACTACCACTAGAATGAACCTGTGCCCAGATGCTGTTGGTGGGTCCAGGGGACCAACAATGTCAATCCCCACCCGCTCAAAGGGCACCCCCACCACAGGCAATGGTATCAGGGGGGCCTTTGTGGATTTACCTGCCTTGCCACTTGCCTGGCAGGTAATGCAAGAGCTGCAAAAGCTCTTACAGTCTTCACTCATCTGGGGCCAATGAAATTGAGGGACATTTCTGTCCCAGGTCTTGTTTTGGCCCAGGTATCCTGCTAAGGGAATATCATGGGCCAGTGTGAGCAGGAAGCCCCTAAACTTCTGAGGTATGACCAACCTCCTGGCTGCACCAGGCTTGGGGTCTCGACCCTCAGAGTAAAGGAGCCCTTCATCCCAATATATCTTATGGGTACCACTGGCATTCCCTGCAGCCTCAGCAGCAGCTTGCTGTCTGAGGGGTTCAAGAGTGGGGCAGCTCTGCTGCTCCAGGCTCAAGTCTGCCCTAGAAGGTCCCCCTGCCCCCAAGAACTCAACCTGATCAGGTTCCAGTTCCTCTGGGGCAGTTCGTTCTTCAGGAGCTAGATCCTCTTCTGCTAAGAGAGTCTCTACAGACTGATCCTGGGGGGAAGGCTCTGCCTTACCCCTGCTACCCCTCCTCTTGGAAGGCCCTTGGTCCATTTTTCCAGGATCCAAGGCCTGTTCAGTTCCTGTCAGCTTTGCTTTTGACCTTGTCAGGGCAAATACGTCTGCTGGTATACCCAGCATTGCTGCATGGGTACTTAGCTCCACCTCAGCCCATGCTGAGGTCTCCAAATCATTCCCTAGTAAACATTCCACAGGTAGGTCTGCACTCACCACAACTTTCTTGAGGCCAGTTACCCCTCCCCAGGAGAAGTTCACAACAGCTAGAGCATGGTCTGTACTAACGTTGCTAGCGTTGGTCACTTGGTATATCTCTCCAAGTATGATCTGGCTAGGGTCTACAAGGTCCTTAGTCACCATAGTGACACTAGCCCCTGTATACCTGTAAGCTAGTGACTCCCTTCCATTTATGGTTGGCTGTTGTCTGTATTTGCCCAGACCACTGGGGCTCACAAACAGGGACAAGTCCCCATCACAAACTAGAACAGCCTGAGTAGGAGTTCTGACTAGGCCAGAGTCCTCTCTAGATCCCAGGGTCAACCCTACTATGCCCTTGTTCTGTGCACCAACACCTATAACTGTACTAGGGGGAACAGGATCCTTAGGGGCAGGTGTGGTGCTTTTGGAGTCTTTGGCCTTATTACAGTCTGAAGTTCAATGGGTAGTCTGTTTACAGTGTTTACACCATGGCTTCCTTGGTTGTTTGGGTTTGTTGTTCTTGGTATTCTCAGATGCTGCTTTTTGGGGGCCTGTTGAAGACTGCTGGTCTTTTCCCTTTTCCCCACCCTTGTCAGAGTTTTTGGCATCTTCCTTTTTAGTTGCACCTCCCAAGGGCTGGACCTTCTACTTAATCCTGGTTCTGACCCATTTGTCTGCCTTCTTTCCCAATTCTTGGGGAGAGGTCAGATCAGAGTCAACCAGGTGCTGATGTAAGAGCTGATTCTGACAATTATTAAGGATCTGCTCCCTCATTATGATATTGTATAATCCTGTATAATCATTTACTTTACTGCCAGTTAACCAACCTTCCAGTGCCTTGGTTGCACAATCCACAACGTCTACCCAATCTTGATTCTGTGCTTTCTGGGTGTCTCTGAACTTAAGTCTGTATTGATCAGTGGTTAAGCCAAACCTATCTATTAACGCAGCTTTCAAGATATAGTAATCATCAGCATCCTCTTCTCTTACAGAGAGGAGCTTGTCTCTACCTTTATCTGAAAAGGAGAGCCACAGGATTGCTGCCCACTGCTCTACTGGGACCCTCTGTACTCTACAGGCCCTCTCAAGAGCAGATATCCATTTGTGGATGTAATCCCCATTCTGATAGGGGGGCACAATCTTGTGGAGGTTCCTATTGTCAGGGACTTTCTCTCTAACTCTAGGGGTTTCCTTACTGCCACCAGGGGTCTCTAGACCCCACTTCATTGAAGCTTTCTGAAGCTCCAGGGCTTCCCTGTCCAAAGCTAACTGTTCTCTTTTAAGCTGAAGCTTAGCCTGCTCAAATTTGATCAGTCTGCATTTCCTCTCATGAGAGGATTCTCTTCTCTGAGACGAGGCAGAGGTCCCTTTGGATCTCACAGAATGGATGGACCCCTCTAAGGGGGATCTGTTCCTTCTGTCTGGATCCACCATTCTCCTTTTAAGGATGGAGGGAGTGCCTCTTGGGCCATCACCTCCAGTTTGTGAATGGTTGTTGTCTTCCAGGTTGTGTTCTTCCTCTTCCTGGTCCTCATAAGAGTCCACTCTGGGAGTGTCCTCTTCTGAAGGATGCCCACCCAACCAGTCTACCCCACTGGACCCTATGGTCTCCATAAAGTCTGCTATGAGCAGGATTTCCCTGAGGCGTTGGGTGTTAGCACCTTTGTTTGTCTTCAGTTTTCTAAGGGTGCACATCTCCCTGAGCTCAGCAAAGGAGAGATGATCATACTTATCGACTGGGACCCTGGGACTGGGGACCTTTGGGGTCCTTCCGGAGCCTTAGTGGTACCTGCACCTGAAGACATGTCTAGTGTAGTGATAGTGGTGTATCTACCTACACTAAGTGTGGCCTACTGAACCCTCTCTTGAGTTGTAGTCAAGGTGTGCTAAACCCTCTACACACAACTCTAAGTTCAGTAGAACTTATTGTATTCTAGCTTGAATTTATATGTACCTTTGGTACCAAGTGGCTTTCACTTTAGAAATTCAACTTGTTATCTGGTAAAACAATGGCAAGCTTGAATCCAACCGCTGCACACCAATGTGAGAAGTTGGCCTGGCATATGCTGTTCCTAGTTATAGGGACACCTTGCACCAGTCCAATTCGACTCTTATTGATGATAGGTTTAAGACAACCTTTAAAGAAAGCTATCCTAGTGGTAGCTGTGGAGAGCAGCCTTCAGGCTAAGTCTTGAAGGAGTGTTAAGCTTATTGTTTTACCATAATAACCTCTTGAATAACCAAATGAAAGAGTAGTCCACACAGGTATATATATAAAATATATGTATTTATTCTAGGCGGAATCCCACAGACACTTTATGTGACTAGTGGCAAAGTTACATTCCAAACAAGCATTTATAAACACAATAAATAGCACAGAAATCAATGGGCCCCGGGGGGGGACCAAACCATATACTAAAATAGTGGTATAAGAACCACGACAATTCTACAGGCAATGCCTAGGGCATTCAGGATCGCTTGCCCCTTCAGAATCCACCCACAGTTAAGAGGAAGGGGACCCACGGGAGACGCGTGCAGTGCAAAGAGCTGCTATCGGGATCGCAATGTTAGCCTATGGAGAATGTCGCGGTTGAATATTTAAAGATTAAAGACACTTCTAGCAGTAGTACAGAGTTAAGGCTTGAGACATAAGGCTTTGGAGAGCCCACCACCACGGGAGTACCGAAGTACCACTGTTACCTGCCCTAGGGAAGCCGGGTGCATAGGTCGATTCTGGTGTCGGGTCACGGGCTGATTTTCAATGGAAAAGTAGTCCAAACTGCTGCTAGCTGAAAGCGTCGAAGAAGTCGTGAAGGTCTAAGATGTAGAAAATGTTGAGAAGAACCTGAAAGCAGAGGGGACAGAGTCTGGGTCACGGCACAGTGACTAGGGGGCTCACAGCAAGGAGCCCTTCGATGTCGGGTGCTTCAGGTGAGGAAGATGCAGCTTGGCTCTGCAGTCACGGGCTCCGGGAGGCTTCAAGGAAGGCCAGCTTCTGGAGGGCGACTGTCTCACGTCGGATGAGGGTAGCTACGGTGTTTGTGTCCCGATTGGATCCACTAAGCCTTGGCAACCGCAACCCACGCAAGATAAACAAAGCAGCTGCTGGTGCAGACCCACGAGGTCTGAGGGTGCTCTCCTTTGGAGGGAGCGCAGAGCAGGCCTGAAGCAATCAGGGGAACTCTTGGATGTGAAGATTGTCCTCCGCCAGGGCCCACAAGTTGAGAGACAAGGGATCGCGGAAGGCAGCAAAATGGAGTGCGTAAAAGGGCTCCCACGGGCCACCGGAGCGGGCTAGGGAGCTGAGATTTGGCACGGATGCTGCAACCGGGTATCTTGTAGTCTTTTAGGTGCCTGACAAGCAGGGGGATAACTCCTTTATCCCAAGGGAGATTTCTTCAGTCAGCTGGGCAGCAGCTCGTCGAAGGTCAGTTCTGTGAAGTTCTGGATTAATCTGAGGCTCTGGGGCCACGTTATTCCCATATATCCCCAAGATTAGGGGATGGTCCCAAATAGAGCCTACCAATCAGAGTAGAGGCGGGAAAGGGTGGCTACACCCACTCCCCTTTGTGTGTTTCCCGCCTGGGCGAGGGGCAGGATGTCCCTGAACCGGTTCCAGGCGGTGTATGCAGAATTGGGGCTCTGCAGCTGCCTACGTGCAACTCTGAAAGGACATTTGGTGCACCCACCCTGTTCCAATCCACATATCCTGTCTGGGGAGGTGCTGGCACCTCCCTGCCACAGGAGCCCTATTGTCCAGATGGCGAGACTGGGGTTTTCCCCAGCAACAGCCAGCCAGAGTCGTGTAGGTGGCGGACAGTAGCCATTTTGTGGTACATGTGCACTTTTAAATTGGTGTCTAAATTCTACCGCTTTTCCCATATCGCCCTTCTAGCAAGGGGGAATCGTACCCTCATGCCCATGGCTGGACTGGGGGTATGATTCCTTCATGTTTGACACCAAACACGATATGGTTCTGTGTAGCCATTCTCAAGTTATCGCGATGACGCGATTTACTTATAATGCGGTTAAGAGTATATGGTATGGCTACACTACAAACAACCCAGTAACGATTTTACAAAGGTTGCAGAGAGGCCCTACTCACGTAGGGGTCCCCCCTCACACATACCTCAGCACCCAGCCCTGTAGGATTACCAGGGCCTGCCATAGGGGTGACCTATGAGAGTATATGTGTTGTAATGGTGTGGGATATAGGGTACCTACATCCCTGTAAGGGGTGCTAGCACCACCTTACCCAGACTACAGTAGTGGTCTGGTGGTGTCAGTTTGTATGGCTGTCCCAGGGTGGCACAATAAGTGCTGCAGCCCTGGTAGGCCTACTGAGGGGCCCATGCCCTGGGTACCTAGGGTACCATCTACAAGGGACTGGCAGGGCACCCTCAGCATCCAATTGGTTGGTACCTAGGGTACTCACAAGGTTTAACAGAGGAAGCAGATAGGCTGGGGTCCTGGATAGCAGGGCCACAGCCTGGCTAAAGTCATAAAAACAGTCAAAACATCAGCAAAAAGTTGGGGGCAACTATGCAGTCGATGCCACTCTCCTACATAACCCCCCCCCCCCCAAACGCAGGGACATTAAACTAACCTTGACCAGTTGAGTCTTCATGTTCTAAGTGGAAATATCTGGAGAGGCCATCTGCATTGGCATGGTTGCTCCCAGGTCTATGTTCCACTGTATAGTCCATCCCCTGTAGGGAAATGGACCACCTGAGTAGTTTGGGGTTTTCACCCTTCATCTGTTTTAGCCATAGGAGGGGCTTATGGTCTGTCTGAACAATGAAGTGAGTGCCAAACAGGTATGGCCTCAGCTTCTTCAGGGCCCAGACCACAGCAAAGGCCTCCCTCTCTATGGCTGACCAACGTTTCTCTCTGGGGGTCAACCTTCTGCTAATAAAAGCTACTGGTTGATCCTGGCCCTCCTCATTCAGTTGTGATAACACAGCACCTACCCCCACCTCTGGAGCATCAGTTTGAACTATGAATTCTTTGGAGTAGTTGGGGCATTGGAGCACTGGAGCAGAGCACATTGCCTGTTTAAGGTCATCAAAAGCTTTCTGACAGCTGACAGTCCACTGAACCTTTTTGGGCATCCTCTTGGAGGTGAGATCATTCAAGGGGGTCACTATGGATCCATATCCTTTCACAAATCTCCTATAATAACCAGTCAGGCCCAAGAAAGCTCGAACCGGAGTCTGGGTGGTTGGAGCAACCCAGTCCATGATGGTCTGGATTTTGCTCTGTAATGGCTGAACCTGGCCTCCACCTACGAGGTGTCCCAGGTATACAACCTGACTCTGCCCTATCTGGCACTTAGTAGCCTTGATAGTGAGCCCAGCCTTCTGCAGGGCTTCTAAAACTTTCCTCAGGTGGATCAGGTGATCTTCCCAGGTGGAGCTAAAGACAACAATATCATCTAGATATGCTGCACTAAAGTCTTCCAGGCCTGAGAGGACTTGGTTCACCAACCTTTGAAAAGTGGCAGGTGCATTTTCCAAACCAAAGGGCATCACAATAAATTGATAATGCCCACTAGGGTTAGAAAATGCTGTTTTGGCTTTTGCAGACTCAGCTAACCTTATCTGCCAGTAGCCAGCTGTCAGATCAAATGTGCTCAGATATTTGGCTGAGGCCAACCTATCTATGAGCTTATCTGCTCTGGGAATTGGATGAGCATCAGTCTTAGTGACTGCATTGAGTCCCCTGTAGTCTACACAGAACCTCATCTCTCTCTTACCACCCTGGGTGTGAGGTTTTGGTACTAGGACTACTGGGCTTGCCCAAGGGCTATCTGAGGGCTCAATCACTCCCAACTCCAACATCTTTTGGACTTCAGTCAGTATGCAGTCCCTGACATGATCAGGTTGCCTGTAGATTTTATTCTTGACAGGCAGACTGTCCCCAGTGTCCACTTCGTGAGTGCACCAGGGGGTCTGACTAGGAGTCAGAGAAAACATATGTCTGTAAGCTTGTAGAACCTGTCTACAGTCTGCTTGCTGCTGGTCAGTGAGGCTGCCGGCCAAGGCTACTCCATCAACTGAACCATCGTCAGGGTTCTGAGAGAGCAGGTCTGGGAGAGGGTCACTCTCTTCCTCCTGTCCCTCATCTGTTGCCATGAGCAAGCCAATGTCAGCCCTGTCCACATATGCTTTCAACCTATTCACATGAAGTACCCTGTGGGGACTTCTGGGAGTGCCAAGGTCTACCAGGTAGGTAGCCTCTCCCTTTTTCTCCAAAATGGTATGGGGTCCACTCCACTTATCTTGGAGAGCTGCTGGGGCCACTGGCTCCAACACCCATACCTTCTGCCCTGGCTGGTACACCACCAGGACAGCCTTTTGGTCATGCCAGGCTTTCTGTAATTCCTGACTTGCCTCCAGGTTTTTAGTTGCCTTCTTCATATACTCAGCCATCCGGGAGCGGAGACCAAGTACATAGTCCACTATGTCCTGTTTAGGAGGTTTGAGAGGTTGCTCCCATCCCTCCTTCACCAGACAAAGTGGCCCTCTAACAGGATGGCCAAACGAAAGTTCAAAAGGGCTGTAACCAACCCCCTTCTGTGGCACCTCTCTGTATGCAAAGAGAAGGCAGGGCAGAAGAACATCCCATTTTCGCCTAAGCTTTTCTGGTAGTCCTTTAATCATACCCTTTAAGGTCTTGTTGAACCTTTCAACAAGACCATTGCATTGAGGATGGTAAGGGGTGGTGAACTTGTAGTTAACACCACACTCCTTCCACATTGCCTTCAGGTAACTACTCATAAAGTTTGTACCTCTGTCAGACAGTACCTCCTTAGGAAACCCCACCCTGGAGAAGACTCCAAGGAGGGCCCTTGCCACCACATGAGCTGTGATGGTCCTAAGGGGAATAGCTTCTGGGTATCTAGTGGCATGATCCACTACCACTAGAATGAACCTGTGCCCAGATGCTGTTGGTGGGTCCAGGGGACCAACAATGTCAATCCCCACCCGCTCAAAGGGCACCCCCACCACAGGCAATGGTATCAGGGGGGCCTTTGTGGATTTACCTGCCTTGCCACTTGCCTGGCAGGTAATGCAAGAGCTGCAAAAGCTCTTACAGTCTTCACTCATCTGGGGCCAATGAAATTGAGGGACATTTCTGTCCCAGGTCTTGTTTTGGCCCAGGTATCCTGCTAAGGGAATATCATGGGCCAGTGTGAGCAGGAAGCCCCTAAACTTCTGAGGTATGACCAACCTCCTGGCTGCACCAGGCTTGGGGTCTCGACCCTCAGAGTAAAGGAGCCCTTCATCCCAATATATCTTATGGGTACCACTGGCATTCCCTGCAGCCTCAGCAGCAGCTTGCTGTCTGAGGGGTTCAAGAGTGGGGCAGCTCTGCTGCTCCAGGCTCAAGTCTGCCCTAGAAGGTCCCCCTGCCCCCAAGAACTCAACCTGATCAGGTTCCAGTTCCTCTGGGGCAGTTCGTTCTTCAGGAGCTAGATCCTCTTCTGCTAAGAGAGTCTCTACAGACTGATCCTGGGGGGAAGGCTCTGCCTTACCCCTGCTACCCCTCCTCTTGGAAGGCCCTTGGTACATTTTTCCAGGATCCAAGGCCTGTTCAGTTCCTGTCAGCTTTGCTTTTGACCTTGTCAGGGCAAATACGTCTGCTGGTATACCCAGCATTGCTGCATGGGTACTTAGCTCCACCTCAGCCCATGCTGAGGTCTCCAAATCATTCCCTAGTAAACATTCCACAGGTAGGTCTGCACTCACCACAACTTTCTTGAGGCCAGTTACCCCTCCCCAGGAGAAGTTCACAACAGCTAGAGCATGGTCTGTACTAACGTTGCTAGCGTTGGTCACTTGGTATATCTCTCCAAGTATGATCTGGCTAGGGTCTACAAGGTCCTTAGTCACCATAGTGACACTAGCCCCTGTATACCTGTAAGCTAGTGACTCCCTTCCATTTATGGTTGGCTGTTGTCTGTATTTGCCCAGACCACTGGGGCTCACAAACAGGGACAAGTCCCCATCACAAACTAGAACAGCCTGAGTAGGAGTTCTGACTAGGCCAGAGTCCTCTCTAGATCCCAGGGTCAACCCTACTATGCCCTTGTTCTGTGCACCAACACCTATAACTGTACTAGGGGGAACAGGATCCTTAGGGGCAGGTGTGGTGCTTTTGGAGTCTTTGGCCTTATTACAGTCTGAAGTCCAATGGGTAGTCTGTTTACAGTGTTTACACCATGGCTTCCTTGGTTGTTTGGGTTTGTTGTTCTTGGTATTCTCAGATGCTGCTTTTTGGGGGCCTGTTGAAGACTGCTGGTCTTTTCCCTTTTCCCCACCCTTGTCAGAGTTTTTGGCATCTTCCTTTTTAGTTGCACCTCCCAAGGGCTGGACCTTCTACTTAATCCTGGTTCTGACCCATTTGTCTGCCTTCTTTCCCAATTCTTGGGGAGAGGTCAGATCAGAGTCAACCAGGTGCTGATGTAAGAGCTGATTCTGACAATTATTAAGGATCTGCTCCCTCATTATGATATTGTATAATCCTGTATAATCATTTACTTTACTGCCAGTTAACCAACCTTCCAGTGCCTTGGTTGCACAATCCACAACGTCTACCCAATCTTGATTCTGTGCTTTCTGGGTGTCTCTGAACTTAAGTCTGTATTGATCAGTGGTTAAGCCAAACCTATCTATTAACGCAGCTTTCAAGATATAGTAATCATCAGCATCCTCTTCTCTTACAGAGAGGAGCTTGTCTCTACCTTTATCTGAAAAGGAGAGCCACAGGATTGCTGCCCACTGCTCTACTGGGACCCTCTGTACTCTACAGGCCCTCTCAAGAGCAGATATCCATTTGTGGATGTAATCCCCATTCTGATAGGGGGGCACAATCTTGTGGAGGTTCCTATTGTCAGGGACTTTCTCTCTAACTCTAGGGGTTTCCTTACTGCCACCAGGGGTCTCTAGACCCCACTTCATTGAAGCTTTCTGAAGCTCCAGGGCTTCCCTGTCCAAAGCTAACTGTTCTCTTTTAAGCTGAAGCTTAGCCTGCTCAAATTTGATCAGTCTGCATTTCCTCTCATGAGAGGATTCTCTTCTCTGAGAAGAGGCAGAGGTCCCTTTGGATCTCACAGAATGGATGGACCCCTCTAAGGGGGATCTGTTCCTTCTGTCTGGATCCACCATTCTCCTTTTAAGGATGGAGGGAGTGCCTCTTGGGCCATCACCTCCAGTTTGTGAATGGTTGTTGTCTTCCAGGTTGAGTTCTTCCTCTTCCTGGTCCTCATAAGAGTCCACTCTGGGAGTGTCCTCTTCTGAAGGATGCCCACCCAACCAGTCTACCCCACTGGACCCTATGGTCTCCATAAAGTCTGCTATGAGCAGGATTTCCCTGAGGCGTTGGGTGTTAGCACCTTTGTTTGTCTTCAGTTTTCTAAGGGTGCACATCTCCCTGAGCTCAGCAAAGGAGAGATGATCATACTTATCGACTGGGACCCTGGGACTGGGGACCTTTGGGGTCCTTCCGGAGCCTTAGTGGTACCTGCACCTGAAGACATGTCTAGTGTAGTGATAGTGGTGTATCTACCTACACTAAGTGTGGCCTACTGAACCCTCTCTTGAGTTGTAGTCAAGGTGTGCTAAACCCTCTACACACAACTCTAAGTTCAGTAGAACTTATTGTATTCTAGCTTGAATTTATATGTACCTTTGGTACCAAGTGGCTTTCACTTTAGAAATTCAACTTGTTATCTGGTAAAACAATGGCAAGCTTGAATCCAACCGCTGCACACCAATGTGAGAAGTTGGCCTGGCATATGCTGTTCCTAGTTATAGGGACACCTTGCACCAGTCCAATTCGACTCTTATTGATGATAGGTTTAAGACAACCTTTAAAGAAAGCTATCCTAGTGGTAGCTGTGGAGAGCAGCCTTCAGGCTAAGTCTTGAAGGAGTGTTAAGCTTATTGTTTTACCATAATAACCTCTTGAATAACCAAATGAAAGAGTAGTCCACACAGGTATATATATAAAATATATGTATTTATTCTAGGCAGAATCCCACAGACACTTTATGTGACTAGTGGCAAAGTTACATTCCAAACAAGCATTTATAAACACAATAAATAGCACAGAAATCAATGGGCCCCAGGGGGGGGACCAAACCATATACTAAAATAGTGGTATAAGAACCACGACAATTCTACAGGCAATGCCTAGGGCATTCAGGATTGCTTGCCCCTTCAGAATCCACCCACAGTTAAGAGGAAGGGGACCCACGGGAGACGCGTGCAGTGCAAAGAGTTGCTATCGGGATCGCAATGTTAGCCTATGGAGAATGTCGCGGTTGAATAATTAAAGCTTAAGGACACTTCTAGCAGTAGTACAAAGTTAAGGCTTGAGACTTAAGGCTTTGGAGAGCCCACCACCACGGGAGTACCGAAGTACCCCTGTTACCTGCCCCAGGGAAGCCGGGTGCATAGGTCGATTCTTGTGTCGGGTCGCGGGCTGATTTTCAATGGAAAAGTAGTCCAAACTGCTGCTAGCTGAAAGCGTCGATGAAGTCGTGAAGATTGAAGATGTAGAAAAGGTAAAGATGAACCTGAAAGCAGAGGGGACAGAGTCTGGGTCACGGCACAGTGACCAGGGGGCTCACAGGTGAGGAAGGTGCAGCTGGGCTCTGCAGTCACGGGCTCCGGGAGGCTTCAAGGAAGGCCAGCTTCTGGAGGGCGACTGTCCCACGTCGGATGAGGGTCGCTGCGGTGTTAGTGTCCCGATTGGATCCACTAAGCCTTGGTAACCGCAACCCACGCAAGACAGACAAAGCAGCTGCTGGTGCAGACCCACGAGGTCTGAGGGTGCTCCCCTTTGGAGGGAGCGCAGAGCAGGCCTGGAGCAACCAGGGGAACTCTTGGAAATAAAGATTGTCCTCCGCCAGGGCCCACAAGTCGAGAGACAAGGGACCGCGGAAGGCAGCAAAAAGGGCTCCCACGGGCCACCGGAGCGGACTAGGGAGCTGAGCTTTGGCACGGATGCTGCTTCAATGTTGGCTCAGAAATGGGCCAAAGCACAACTTCCCCACTGGTCGGGGTCGTGTGCTATGCAAGAGGTGGCCGGGGTCTCGGGGTATGCAGGGATCTCGGCACCCACGTGGTCCACGGTGCTCAGGCTTGCTGGGCACGCTCGCAGGACTCTGGGATGCTCTGGAGACCCACCTCAAGGTTGATGGAAGGCGTCGAAGTTTGTGAGAGCAGCGAAGTTCCAACCGGGTATCTTGCAGTCTTTTAGGTGCCTGCCAAGCAGGGGGATAACTCCTTTATCCCAAGGGAGATTTCGTCAGTCAGCTGGGCAGCAGCTCGTCGAAGGTCAGTTCTGTAAAGTTCTGGACGAATCTAAGGCTCTGGGGCCACGTTATTCCCATATATCCCCAAGATTAGGGGATGGTCCAAAATAGAGCCTACCAATCAGAGTAGAGGCGGGAAAGGGTGGCTACACCCACTCCCCTTTGTGTGTTTCCCGCCTGGGCGAGGGGCAGGATGCCCCTGAACCGGTTCCAAGCGGTGTATGCAGAATTGGGGCTCTGCAGCTGCCTACATGCAACTCTGAAAGGACATTTGGTGCACCCACCCTGTTCCAATCCACATATCCTGTCTGGGGAGGTGCTGGCACCTCCCTGCCACAGGAGCCCTATTGTCCAGATGGCGAGGCTGGGGTTTTCCCCAGCAACAGCCAGCCAGAGTTGTGTAGGTGGCGGACAGTAGCCATTTTGTGGTACATGTGCACTTTTAAATTGGTGTCTAAATTATACCGCTTTTCCCATATCGCCCTTCTAGCAAGGGGGAATCGTACCCTCATGCCCATGGCTGGACTGGGGGTATGATTCCTTCATGTTTGACACCAAACACGATATGGTTCTGTGTAGCCATTCTCAAGTTATCGCGATGACGCGATTTACTTATAATGCGGTTAAGAGTATATGGTATGGCTACACTACAAACAACCCAGTAACGATTTTACAAAAGTTGCAGAGAGGCCCTACTCACGTAGGGGTCCCCCCTCACACATACCTCAGCACCCAGCCCTGTAGGATTACCAGGGCCTGCCATAGGGGTGACCTATGAGAGTATATGTGTTGTAATGGTGTGGGATATAGGGTACCTACATCCCTGTAAGGGGTGATAGCACCACCTTACCCAGACTACAGTAGTGGTCTGGTGGTGTCAGTTTGTATGGCTGTCCCAGGGTGGCACAATAAGTGCTGCAGCCCTGGTAGGCCTATTGAGGGGCCCATGCCCTGGGTACCTAGGGTACCATCTACAAGGGACTGGCAGGGCACCCTCAGCATCCAATTGGTTGGTACCTAGGGTACTCACAAGGTTTAACAGAGGAAGATAGGCTGGGGTCCTGGATAGCAGGGCCACAGCCTGGCTAAAGTCATAAAAACAGTCAAAACATCAGAAAAAAGTTGGGGGCAACTATGCAGTCGATGCCACTCTCCTACAGACTTCTTGGATCGCTTCAACTTACCCGAGGACTTCGAGCCAGACGAGCGATGGTGTTGGCTGCGGCTCCGCGACCGATCCTTGGACCTCCTCCTGGACCGGGATCGAGAGGGGCGCGGAGCCGAGTGACGAAGCTCGAGAAGCTTACGGGACCGCTCCCGCCTAGCTTTCGAGGTCAGGGCCATACAGTTGGAACACGACTCCGCGTCGTGGTCGGGCCCCAAACAATACAGGCACCGGCGATGGTGATCGGTTACCGACATCAGTCGGTGACAGTCGACACAGGTCTTGAAACCAGGCATCCTACCGGCACCAGAGTCAATAAAGTGACCAAAAAAGAGTAAAAAAATTTGTCAAAAATGACTAAAGGGGTAGCTCTCCCGGATCGGCGCTTACTGGCGCGGAAAAAAGAAGAACTGACGTCAGCGCGCGAGGGCGGCGTCTAAGTACTCCGACGACGTCATTCCGGCGAATGACGCCAACGACGGACGCGGAACCGCAGACGACGCCAAGCGATGCGCAAGGGGTATTGCTACAAAAATCTTCCGGATCCAGTCTGACGCCTGGGGATATTCTAAGGTGAGGAATCTAACTAACGTGTTTCTTTCAGATCCTTAGTTTCATAATTGATGATTAATTTGTGATCAAGGGAATCTGGACAATAACCTGAATGTGCTTTCACAGTTGTACATATGGAAAAGGAAATCCCTTATTAAATAGCCGCGTGCCAGAAGCCAATGACCACATTTTTGGGATCCCTTGATGGAGTCTAGAACTTAGTTTTATTTTGTTGGAGGCAGTCCATGGTGGTTGTGCGGTGTTATTGCACCACAACTTTCTTTGATATCACTGCAGGTAGAGAATAATTGAGGGCTTGAAGGACACCCCTGAACCTCAGGATGATGATTCAGCAGGGCATCTGAGTTTGTGAAATAATCATGAGCCCCATGTAAGCTTGTACACTGCATCATCTACAAGATGATAAACTCCATTTCCCGCCACTCCACCCAACATTCAAATTTCAGATGAATCCTGTACATTAGTAGCAGCTTCAACAGGCCGGAAACCAGGAAATACTGGATTAGAACATTGGTCTGATGAATAAGTTATTTACCTTTGGAAAATGTCTTATCCAATAGAGACTATCTAGCCGCAGATTCCTTACCTTAGACTATTCATCAGGTGTCAAACTTGACATGGACATTTTTGGGTGAGCAGTGCTCCTGTGTGCAGGTAGGTGTGGCGTCGTTCAGCACCACCTGGTATCCTCAGCGCTGGAAGTGATGTGTGCAGTGCCTATGGAGGAGTTACTCCAGCACACTTATGTCAGTTACTTTTTGTGGTTTTCCACGCCAGAAGTGTGGAGCCATGAAGGGCACGGACCACTGATGCACTAAACTAGGAGTTTGAAAGGGGAACAGCCCTTAGCCTAAAATCTGTTGGCAGAGCATGAAGGAGGGCTAGGTCGGTAAGGAATCTGCGGCTAGACAAGGTTCTTTCAGATAAGGTGTTAACGAAGGTTAGTAACTTGCTTATCTGACAGAGACTTCTAACCGGGGATTCCTTAGAATAGAGGGGCTGCGATATGGATTAGGCTTGAAAGTCCAACAGGACGGAGCGGGCAAAATGCATATCACGCCAGACAAGACTGTCCAGGCAGTAATGCTTTGCGAACGTGTGCAGGGAAGCCCACATTGCTGCCCGTCAGATATCCAGGACACGAACTCTGCAAGCTAACGCAGTGGTCACAGCCTTAGCTCTGAAGGAATGAGCTTGAAAGCCTGGAAGAGGTTGCTTTTTTGCCAATGATTAGCATATTTTTATGCAATGCACTATCCATCATGGGATGTTGCATTTCTGCACTGCCTTTCCTTCCTTTGCTCCGAATTATCCCATGAAGTACTGATCGTCCACCCGAAACTATTTTGTGCAGTCGAGGTAAAATGGGTCCAACCAATGGCATATCTTGTCTTCATTAGAGGGATAAGACCGAGCATGGATGGTAGGCAGATTTATGGACCAACCTATGTGAAAGGGTGTTACCACTTTCAGTAGAAAGGATGCTCTACGAAGGACCAGTTTGTCTTGGTAAATGTTGAGGTACGGAGGATGTGCTGACAGTGCCTGCCACTCACTGACACTCCATACAGGTGTTATCACCACTAAGAAGTCCGTTTTTATGGTAGTAGGCTCAAGAGGGCAGTTATGTAGAGGTTCAAAGGGAGCACACATCTAACATCTGATAACTAGGTTGAGGTACCACTGTAACATAATGAAAGGTGCTGGTATCTGGAAGTCTTTTCAGAAACGCATTTACAATAGGGGACTTGAAAAGCAAGGACTGATATGGCAACCGTAGAAATGCAGAGATGGCAGACAAATAACCTTTCAATGTGCCCAATGGAGAGCCCTGATGGGCTAGGGTAAGAACAAACAGAATAACCTGGGAATAGGGTGCAGAAAGGGAGTCAACTATTTTCACCTGTGCACTAAGCCACAAACTTGCTTAAAAGGCAGCACTTGGTGGAGGGACGCCTGGCTGCCAAGATAACACTGCAAACTTCAGGCGAAGGTCGAAAGCTGTTAACTGTCACCGCTCAATCTCCACACATGAAGGGTCGGGTGCAGAACCCAGCACTAGCTCTGTGACAGAAGATCCTCCTGAAGAGGAAGCCTGATCGGAGGACCCATGCTCAACTGCTCGGGATATCAGACTCTCAGAGTCAAATCCGTAGCCACTAGAATGATTTGGGCCCAGTCGTTCCTGATCTTCTTGAGAACTCTGGGCAAGAGTGGTATGGGAGGAAAGGCGTCCTTACAGGAGGCTGGAGCTCCATTCGAGACGAAAAGTGTCTCAGAGAAAGAGCAGCCTTGGAAACTCCAACAAGCAAAACTGCTGCCATTGTGCATTCTCGACGGAGGTGAACAGAAATAACCAAGGCTCTCCCCACTCTTGGACGAGACCTTGCGTCACCTCTGGATAGGGAGGCCATTCGTGATGCGCTAGGTATGGACACCTGAGTTGGTCCGCTCTGACGTTCAGAGGGTCTGCCAGGTGGTAAACCACAAGGAATATGCACTGGTGTACCAGCCAAGTCCAGAGGTGCAAGGCCTCCCTCTTGACAAAGGCTTTATAACCCCACACCGCCCTGTTTGTTGCAATACCATATGGCGGTGTTGTTTTCCATTAACACCTGCACTATCTTTCGCCTGACTGAAGGAAGGAAGGAAGGCTTTTAATACCAATCCGATCACCTGAAGATCCAGTAGATTGGTCTCCTGCGGTTTCCAGACTCCACATCAGAGTCCTTTGTACTCCCCCTCTTCCAGAAGGCCAAGGGAGAGGGGTCTGCCATAGACCCAATCGTGGTTTGTTAGCCAGCCACCACTGCAGGTCTTTTGCAGTTCCCTCTGAGATATGGACCATGTCGGAGAGATTCCCTGGATGCTGCCCCCACTGGAACTTCAGGTCCCACTACAAAGCCCTCATATGCCAGAGGGCATGTGCTACTGGGAGGTTGCACGAGGCCACGAGTCCCACCAGCCTCAGTCAGTCTCACAGAAATCAGGGATACATGCTGAAACATCAGTATTACAGCCTGAACATCTTGGACATGCCGCTCAGGAGAATAAGCCACAAACTGCACTGTGTCCAGAATAGCTCAGATGAAAGAGAGCGTCTGATAGGGAGTGAGGTGTGACTTCAGCATGTTGCTAATGAATCCCAGCAAATGCAGGAGGTTCGCCGTTACCCTGACTTCTGTAGATGAACTGTAACCAACACCATCACGTTTGTGAGTACCCAAGGGCCATGGTAAGGCCCCAAAGGGGAGCATGGCAAACTGAAAGTGCTCCTTGACAACGTGAACCATAGGTAACGCCTGTGGGCAGGTAGAATGGGGGATGTGAAAATATGCACCCTGCATGTCCAACAATACCATACAGTCTCCTGGGTTCAGAACAGACAGGGCTCAGGCCTTCTCCAAGACCATGGGCAGCACTTGCTCAAATGAGTCCCAGATGGTATGGAAGTACTGATCCAAGAGGCATGCGGTGTTCACTGACACATTGCTAGGCTAGAGGAAGAGAACAATATCTTCCCCAAGGTATTTAGCCTTTTGGATGCCCTCTCCAAAGGAGTGGTAGGGGATGCATCAGGGTTGACTTTGGAGATGGAGGATTGAACCCCCAACCTCTCTGGGGTGGGGTGCTGGATGAGGAAATTGTGGTCTCCTGGGGTGGGCAATGGCAGGCAATTTTCCAATGCACATGAACTCCTTGGACCAGGTCCCGGGTAGTACGTCAGAAAGTGCTTTATTGAACGAGAGTAATGGTGTGATGGGAGCAACTCATGGCTGAATCACCTCTGGCAAGATGTGTGTCTTGACTGCCACTGAGGGCAGCGTTAAGTCCAGGAACTCAGCCACCCTCTGCACCACCATTGCGAAACAGGCACCCTCCTCCTTAGCGACATTAATGGGAGAGACCAGGCCAGTGTTTGGGGAGGCGTCCAGTCCACCACCATCTTTTTTTTTTTAATAAACTTTTTATTAACATTAACTCTGCAGCAGTTACAGCAGTCACGACCCCAGCACAGACTGTAAGTATACAAGGTATATGTAAGGGCACCAGACAAAATCAACATCACATCAAGGGTAATTTCGCTCAGAGACCAACCCAACATAGAGCGCCATACAGACAACCCACCGACTCGCCCAAGTCCCAGGGGCTCAAATTCCCATAGTGCATGCTTAAGTGTCTCCCAAGGCTCCGGACTTTCCCTCTGTTCCCAAATTATCCATTAGAGCCTGTCTCTCACGCCGGAGTTCCACAGTGGGAGATATACAAATGTCCCCCCGATATTTATTCCACCGTCCCCATTTACGGTCCCATTTTTGGGGGCACCCTCTACCCTTATAAACCGTTTTCTCCGCCACCATCGAGAAATCCATATCTTTAGCCCAGGCGCTCAAGGACGGCAAAGCAGCCACCCCCCATTTCTGGGCAATGTTCCTCTTAGCTAGGGCCCAACCCAACCCCGCCCACTCCTGCTCCGCTGGGGTAAGGTCCGTATCCTCCCACACGTTCAGGAGACATAACTTAAGGGAGGGGACCACCGACTTCCCGGTGGCCCGTGCCATCTGGCGGGTGACTTCTTTCCAATAGTGTTGTATGGAGGGGCAGGCCCATAAAATTTGTGTAAACGTGCCTACGTGGGAACAGTTACGGACGCATAGGTCATTAGGTCGCCGGCCTAGTTTGCACAAGAGGACCGCATCAAAATATACACGGTGCAACACCTTGAGTTGGACCAGGCGGAGCCGCATCGATATCGCCACCTCCCGAGGTGAGGCCAGCGCATCTCGCCAAACCTCGTCAGACATCTCGCCTGCGTCCGACTCCCACCTAGCCCGGAGTTTCTCCATCGGGTCGTCTCGGTTGTTGACTAACTTTTTGTATGTGAGGGAGATCGCCCTGTGGTCCATGGGGTTGAGCAACAATCTATCTTCCAGGGGTGAATAAGCTGGAAGGGGGGTCTCGGCGGGCAGGACCCCGTCGATTGCATGGCTTATTTGTAGATAACGGAATTGTTCTGAGGGAGCAAGTTGGTATTTAAGCTGCAGCTCCACGAACGTCGCCTTCCTGCCTTTAACCCATATGTCCCCCACTGTAGAGATGCCAATGAGGTCCCATTTATCGAACCCCGCGTAAGTGCTCAGCCGTCCCAGACAGTCCGGTTCCCATAACGGAGTGGCCTTAGTCAACCGCCCATACCACCCCATTCGCTTCTGGAGAAGATGCCAAATCTCCACCGTTCTGGCCGTGGGTCCCGTAAGATCTAGTTTCTTCGGATTCGAGTATAGTGCCCTATTATATCCACCCTTACCCAGAAGCCATCGGTCGGTTCGGAAGCTGGGGTCCTCCTGCGCCCCGAACACCCACTGGTTGATGGCGATTAGTTGAGTGGCCTGGTAATAGAGGCGTAGGTCCGGCAGGCCAATCCCGCCATCGTACCAGCCCATTGTTAGTTTCTGCATTGCTATACGTGGCGTTCCAGTATCCCACAGCAATCCCCGCAAATAGGCTTCCGGGACCGGGATAGGTGTGTTCTGAAGGGCATAGAGAAAACGGGGGAGCGCCAACATTTTGAAAAGGGCTGCTCGGCCCAGGAGTGTAAGGGGCAACGACTTCCAATGGACCACATCTGATTTGAACCTCTGTAGAGGGCCCTCTAGGTTTCGCTCGTAGAACACTGCGGTGTCTAAGGTTATGAAAACTCCTAGATATTGGAAGCCCTGTAGTGCTACCGGTATAGTATATCCCCTGGGGCTAAGCGGTGGATCACCCCGGAGTGGGTACATCTGGGATTTGCACCAGTTGATGCGGTATCCCGAGTGGGCCCCAAATATATGAAAGATATGTAGTACCGTACGAAGCGATCGCGCGGGGGAGGCCAAGTATAGTAAAACATCGTCCGCGTACAGCGAAATGCGGTCTTCATGGTCAGCTGTCCATTTGATGCCCCGAATTTCGGGGTCATTTTGGATCCAGACCGCTAGGGGCTCCAGCGCCAGAGCAAACAGGAGTGGTGACAGGGGGCAGCCCTGCCGAGTGCCGCGACCCAGAGGGAAGGGGGCCGAGCGGTGGTTGTTGACCGATACACGGGCCGTAGGCATGGTGTATAACAGTTGGATCCATCTCATCAACCGAGGGCCCACCCCCACCCGGGCCAAAACAGCAAACAAGTACTCCCACGCCACTGTGTCAAACGCCATTTTGGCATCTAGCGCTAGTAGCAGCGCATCTTCTTGAATTGTCGCCGCTCGACCCATGGCGCCATGGACTCAACGCAGATTGCGGGCGGTGTTACGGCCCGGCATGAAACCAGATTGGTCAGGGTGGATCAAGGCCGCAAGGCACGGAAGCAGTCGGTTGGCCAGTACCTTAGCCAGAATTTTGGCCTCCACTGCGATCAGGGAAATGGGCCTGTATGAGGCACATTCGTCCGCTGGTTTGCCGGGTTTGCGGATTACCACTATTGTGGCCATGCGGATTTCAGCCGGAAGAGTGCCAGTCTCAAAGCACTCATTGTATAGATTCAGCAGATGGGGTGCCACCAGCAGCGACATGCTTTTCATGAGTTCTATCGGGATTCCATTGGGACCCATAGCCTTCCCAGAGCGTGTATCTCGGATGGCTGTCTGGACCTCCTCCAGCGAAATGTCCGACTCCAACGTCTCCCGGTCTTGCTGGGCGAGACATTGTACCTCAATGGTTGCGAGGAGGTCTGGTGCCCAGCCGGCCTGTGAGTCCTGCGGCGGGGTATAGATTCTTTCGTAGTACGCAGCAAAAGCCTCGGCTATATTTTGAGGGTCAGTGACCATCGTCCCGTCCGACCCATTGATCGCACCCACCCAGCGCGCCGCCATTTCCTTCCGCTCCAACCATGCCAGCAGTTTACCCGTGCGTTCTCCCAGCTCATAAATTCGATGTTGGGTGGCGAGGGATCGGCGACTGGCCTTCTCATAGAGCAACTGTTTATAATCTTGTCTTTTTACTTCGAGTAAGTGTGGCGCGTCGTGGGCCGGGGTGTGTGCATTTCCCTGTTCGAGCTGAAGTATCTCCGCCTCGAGCTCGCTAACCCGGCGTCGCTGTTCATTTTTGTGTCCAGCAATGACAGTGCTCGCCCTTTAATAACGGCCCCATAGGCCCCCCATAGTGTCACCGCCGAAGCAACCGACCCCTCGTTTTCTTTAAAATAGCAATCAGTGTCGTGTCGCAGAGAGTCCCTAATGTGCGGGATTCTCAGCAACCATGGCTGAATCCGGATGGGGCCCGGTTGACGATCCAGGCTGGCTCCAAAAGAGGCTATGACCGGACAATGGTCGGAAATCCCCCTTGCCAGGCCCGACGAGTCAGTGAAATTATGAATATCTTGTGCGAACGTAAACAGGTAGTCCAACCGTGAGTGACTTCCGTGCACTCCGGAGTGAAAAGTGTAAAGTGTGTCTCGGGGGTGCGACCACCTCCAGACGTCCACCAAACCGAATGCATCCGCGAACTTGCTCAGTTGCGAGCCCCTCTGCGCGCCCGCCCGGGGTGGGGTACGGTCCACCGTATCGTTCATCGTCAGGTTAAAGTCGCCGCCCATAATCACCGCGCCCTCCGGCAGGGTCCGCAGAATCTTTCCTACGTCCGCCAGGGTCTGGCGTTGCAGACCTGGTGGTGCATAAACCGAGAGCAAATTAAGGGCCCTCCCTTCCCAGCTTCCTGAACAGATTACATATCTACCTTGGGGCTCAGTGTAGGTCGTCTGCAGTACATATGGGCAGCTCTTTCTCAGGAGAATTCCCACCCCTCTGGAACCCGAGGTGAAGCCCGAGTGGGCAACCATGCGGTATCCTTTTCGGTCTAGGGCATGAGAGGCGTTGCCTATAAGGTGTGTCTCTTGGAGCAACACTACGTCAATACGACGGCGGTGTATGTAGTGCTGCACTATGCTCCGCTTAATTTTATCTCCCAATCCGTTAACGTTCCAGGTCATGAGACTAAGTCTTTGAGCGATTGATGGGTGACCTTAGTATCATCAGTCCTGAACGGCCGAAGTGAGCCCCGTATCTGGTTACCATAGCCCTCACCCTCTGTGACGTCCCCCCTGTCCCCCGCCCTTCCTGAGTGTGACTGAGAGGAGACCAGACATCAATCGATGAGCAGACAGTGCCCTATGCTGGCCAACGGTATCGTGCATAACTACTGCAAAAAAACTGTGCAAAACATCCCCCCCTGAAGTGCAAACCCACAACATATCCATCCCTCCCTGCTACCCTGCCGAATGGGGCTAGAACCCCCCACCCTCCCCAACTCGCAGAGTGCCTGTCGCCCCCGCAGAAACATTTAGAGGAAACGTGTGCTGCCCCACTCCCATCATGGTGGCCTAGCTCTCACACAGCCCCGTCTCGTGTCCCCAAACCCTACTCACGCTAGGCCAAGAGGAGTCCCCGGGAGTGTACCCAGCAAGCCCGGGCCCCCCGCCACCCAGCAGTCCAGCGGCGCATCGGGAGGAGCGGCTCGCACCCCCCGGGCGACGACCACGAAGGGCCCGCCGGCCGACAAATCAGGGGAGCAGCTCCAGTCCAACCACATTAGCATCTATACAGGGCCACCCGCCACCCCAAGGATAGCACTCCGCCCCCCAAACAGCCAATGTAGGAGCTCCGAGCCATCCTGCAGGATCCCAGTCCAGCTTACCAGCGTCTATAGTCAATGTTCCTCCACCGGGCCCAAGGCCCCAGAGTCAGAGCGCGAAGGGGAGTGCCTCTGCTGGCGCCAGTCCGCGGCCGAGTCTGCTGCCGAGGGTTTCTTCTTTCTCTGACTGTCTACGGTGCGCCACCCCTCCAGCCAGTCCCATGCATCCTCCGGCCTCAGGAAGAACCAGGATTTGCCCTCAGCCTCCACCCGGAGCTTGGCCGGGAACAACATGGCATATTTGACATCGTTCTCGCGGAGAGCCTTCTTTACTTCAAGGAAGCTCCTTCGTTGTTTCTGGACTCGCAAGGTAAAGTCCGGAAAGAACGTGATGTTACTATTCTCCACGGCGACAGGCGGTGCCGCCCTCGCCATTTGAAGGATTACATCCCGGTCCCGGAAGTTGAATACTCTGGCCAAGATAGGTCTAGGAGGGGCCCCGGGCCGTGGGCGACCCCCCGGCACCCGATGGGCCCTCTCAATAGTAAAACACTTGGAGAGTCCTCGCGGCTGCAGGTGCTTGAGGATCAAGTCTTCCACATAGAGGTCGACCGCCTGCCCCTCCGCCCGTTCCGGAACACCAATAATGTGCACATTGTTCCGTCGCATTCTACCTTCGTAGTCATCCAGCTGTCGGGCAAGCCCTTCGTGGGAGGCGCGCAGGTCACTGACCTCTTGTTTGAGGCGGTCGCTGTCGCTTGACAGTTCCTTGGTTATCGTTTCTACTGTCCCCACCCGGTCGGCGATCTTTCATACATCCTCTCGAATCAGACCTACGTCAGTGGCCACGGTGTCTATGCGCTGCTCAAGGGACGTCTTGACAGCCGTTATGGCATCCAGCAGGTCCTTATTCGATGGGCCAGGCCTACCGTCCGAGACCGGCATCTCAGCCCCGCCGCCGCTCGGCTGTTGGTGCCAGGAAAACTTCTCCAGCTTAGCCTGTGTCGTTGGTTTGCCGGTCCGCCCAGGTGGCATGGCTACCTCGAGGTGGGCACGCACCAGCTAGAGGGCCCAGCCGCTATTCCCCGCCGCCTGCGGTGGAAGCCTCCACCCGGCCTGTCGGTTTTCGCTGACTGTGCCCCCGTCAGCTGCGCACACCACCCGCGGTCGGGGCTCCCCCGGTGAACACGGAGAAGGCCGGTCGCAATCCACACCGAACCCCGCCAGGGGCCTCCGCTCTCCGGCGCTCAGTAACGCCGCTCAGATGGCAGCTCCGGGTTCCGTCCGCTTGGCCTGGCGGTATCCTGCCAGTCCCGAACCGGTCGTCGTATGGTCCCACCAGACGGCCCGGGCCCGAGCAGTATCAGTCAGGGAATATTGGAACGCCACTGGCAAGACCCGTCACACACACTCAGGTAGAGCCGTGGCACCCCCAGCAAGCGATCCTCCTGCACTCCTCGCAGGCTACAAAGTCCGGGGGGGTCAACACCACTGCCAGCTTCGCAGATCCGGATTGTGCAGCTGCAGCAGTCTGGCCTGGGAACACCCGCTGGGCCCACTGCCCGGTACCTCCTGTGCTTTGGTCGGACCTCCGGTACGGCTCTCCACTCGCAGCAACTCTCACTCCACCAGCTCTGGAGGCGCCCACTTCCTTGCCACCACCGCCTCAAGCTCCAATACTCCGTCGCCGCCCCTCTCACCACTATGCCCGCAGCGAGGCCTCTATCTTCGCCGGAATCCACTGCACCACAGTCTAGTGTTGAGGGCGTCTCGCCCAGGCCTCACACCTCACTGTGCAATATTCACACCACACCGGGGCATGGAGCTGACGGGTGTGAGAAGTTGGCCTGGCATATGCTGTTCCTAGTTATAGGGACACCTTGCACCAGTCCAATTCGACTCCTATTGATGATAGGTTTAAGACAACCTTTAAAGAAAGCTATCCTAGTGGTAGCTGTGGAGAGCAGCCTTCAGGCTAAGTCTTGAAGGAGTGTTAAGCTTATTGTTTTACCATAATAACCTCTTGAATAACCAAATGAAAGAGTAGCCCACACAGGTATATATATAAAATATATGTAATTATTCTAGACAGAATCCCACAGTCACTTTATGTGGCTAGTGGCAAAGTTACAATTCAGACAAGCATTTCTAAACACAATAAATAGCACAGAAATCAATGGGCCCCAGGGGACCACCAAACCATATACTAAAATAGTGGTATAAGAACCACGACAATTCTACAGGCAATGCCTAGGGCATTCAGGATCGCTTGCCCCTTCAGAATCCACCCACAGTTAAGAGGAAGGGGACCCACGGGAGGCGTGTGCAGTGCGAGAAGCTGCTATCGGGATCGCAATGTTAGCCTATGGAGAATGTCGCGGTTGAATAATTAAGGTTTAAGGACACTTCTAACAACAGTACAAAGTTAAGGCTTGAGACTTAAGGCTTTGGAGAGCCCACCACCACTGGAGTACCGAAGTACCACTGTTACCTGCCCCAGGGAAGCCGGGTGCATAGGTCGATTCTGGTGTCGGGTCGCGGGCTGATTTTCTATGGAAAAGTAGTCCAAACTGCTGCTAGCTGAAAGCGTCGTTGAAGTCGTGAAGATTAAAGTTGAAGAGAGGATAAAGATGAACCTGAAAGCAGAGGGGACAGAGTCTGGGTCACAGCAAAGTGACCAGGGAGCTCACAGCAAGGAGCTCGTGGAAGTCGGGTGCTTCAGGTGTAGATGGTACAGCTGGGCTCTGCAGTCACGGGCTCCGGGAGGCTTCAAGGAAGGCCAGCTTCTGGAGGGAGACTGTCCCACGTCGGCTGAGGGTCGCTGCGGTGTTAGTGTCCCGATTGGATCCACTAAGCATTGGCAACCGCAACCCACGCAAGATGAACAAAGCAGCTGCTGGTGCAGACCCACGAGGTCTGAGGGTGCTCTCCTTTGCAGGGAGCGTAGAGCAGGCCTGGTGCAACCAGGGGAACTCTTGGAAAAGAAGATTGTCCTCCGTCAGGGCCCACAAGTCGAGAGACAAGGGACCGCAGAAGGCAGCAAAATGGAGTGCGTAAAAGGGCTCCCACGGGCCACCGGAGCGAGCCAGGGAGCTGAGGGTCGGCACAAATGCTGCTAGATGGTTGGCTCAGAAATGGGCCAAAGCACACCTTCCCCACTGGTCGGGGTCGTGTGCTGGACAAGAGGTGGCCGGTGTCTCGGGGTATGCGGGGATCTCGACACCCACGTGGTCCAGGGTGCTCAGACTTGCTGGGCACGCTCACAGGACGCTGGGATGCACTGGAGACCCACCTCGAGGTTGCTGGAAGGCGTCGAAGGTCGTGAGAGCAATGAAGTTCCAACCGGGTATCTTGTAGTCTTTTAGGTGCCTGCCAAGCAGGGGGATAACTCCTTTATCCCAAGGGAGATTTCTTCAGTCAGCTGGGCAGCAGCTCGTCGAAGGTCAGTTCTGTAAAGTTCTGGACGAATCTGAGGCTCTGGGGCAAAGTTATTCCCATATATCCTCAAGATTAGGGGATGGTCCAAAATAGAGCCTACCAATCAGAGTAGAGGCGGGAAAGGGTGGCTACACCCACTCCCCTTTGTGTGTTTCCCGCCTGGGCGAGGGGCAGGATGCCCCTGAACCGGTTCCAGGCGGTGTATGCAGAATTGAGGCTCTGCATCTGCCTACGTGCAACTCTGAATGGACATTTGGTGCACCCACCCTGTTCCAATCCACATTATCCTGTCTGGGGAGGTGCAGGCACCTCCCTGCCACAGGAGCCCTATTGTCCAGCTGGCGAGGCTGGGGTTTTCCCCAGCAACAGCCAGCCAGAGTCGTGTAGGTGGCGGACAGTAGCCATTTTGTGGTACATGTGCACTTTTAAATTGGTGTCTAAATTAATAATAATAATAATAATACAGCATTTTGTAGAGCGCGAACAGCTACCTCACAAGGAGGTGTCCCGGCGCTGAAGACGGCTGGGGAACCCGTCCTGGCTTTCCCTGTGAGATGGTCCCTTTCTGGGTGTCTCCAAGGTGAAACCAGGCATCCCCGGCGTCTGTGGGGGGCCGTTGTAGAGATGAGGCAAGCTTAATGCCCAGAGTTGCCGAGTGTGTTCCTGGTTAGAGTAGGTACCGAGGCGAGAATTAACGAGTCCGTTTTTGACCCTGGTCCAGAACCCTGCCGCATCGGGAATTGAACCCTGGTCCCTGGCCGAATCTCTGCTTACGGGTCAGCCGCCTCTAACCAGTGAGCCACACCTCTCTACCGCTTTTCCCATATCACCCTCCTAGCAAGGGGGAATCGTGCCCCCATGCCCATGGCTGGACTGGGGGTATGATTCATTCATGTTTGACACCAAACACGATATGGTTCTGTGTAGCCATTCCCAAGTTACAGCGATGACGCAATAACTTATAATGCGGTTAAGAGTATATGGTATGGCTACACTACAAACAACCCAGTAATGATTTTACGAAGGTTGCAGAGGGGTCCTACTCACGTAGGGGTCCCCCCTCACACATACCTCAGCACCCAGCCCTGTAGGATTACCAGGGCCTGCCATAGGGGTGACCTATGAGAGTATATGTGTTGTAATGGTATGGGACATAGGGTACCTACATCCCTGTAAGGGGTGCTAGCACCACCTTACCCAGGCTACAGTAGTGGCCTGGTGGTGTCAGTTTGGGTGGCTGTCCCAGGGTGGCACAATAAGTGCTGCAGCCCTGGTAGGCCTACTGGGGGACCCATGCCCTGGGTACTTAGGGTACCATCTACAAGGGACTGGTAGGGCATGCCCAGCATCCAATTGGTTGGTACCTAGGGTACTCACATAGTTTACCAGAGGAAGCAGATAGGCTGGGGTCCTGGATAGCAGGGCCACAGCCTGGCTAAGGTCATAAAAACAGTCAAAACATCAGCAAAAAGTTGGGGGCAACTATGCAGTCGATGCCACTCTCCTACACAACCCCCCCCCCCCAAACGCAGGGACATTAAACTAACCTTGACCAGTTGAGTCTTCATGTTCTAAGTGGAAATATCTGGAGAGGCCATCTGCATTGGCATGGTTGCTCCCAGGTCTATGTTCCACTGTATAGTCCATCCCCTGTAGGGAAATGGACCACCTGAGTAGTTTGGGGTTTTCACCCTTCATCCGTTTTAGCCATAGGAGGGGCTTATGGTCTGTCTGAACAATGAAGTGAGTGCCAAACAAGTATGGCCTCAGCTTCTTCAGGGCCCAGACCACAGCAAAGGCCTCCCTCTCTATGGCTGACCAACGTTTCTCCCTGGGGGTCAACCTTCTGCTAATAAAAGCTACTGGTTGATCCTGGCCCTCCTCATTCAGTTGTGATAACACAGCACCTACCCCCACCTCTGAAGCATCAGTTTGAACTATGAATTATTTGGAGTAGTTGGGGCTTTGGAGCACTGGAGCAGAGCACATTGCCTGTTTAAGGTCATCAAAAGCTTTCTGACAGCTGACAGTCCACTGAACCTTTTTGGGCATCCTCTTGGAGGTGAGATCATTCAAGGGGGTCACTATGGATCCATATCCCTTTACAAATCTCCTATAATAACCAGTCAGGCCCAAGAAAGCTCGAACCTGAGTCTGGGTGGTTGGAGCAACCCAGTCCATGATGGTCTGGATTTTGCTCTGTAAAGGTTGAACCTGGCCTCCACCTACAAGGTGTCCCAGGTATACAACCTGACTCTGCCCTATCTGGCACTTAGTAGCCTTGATAGTTAGCCCAGCTTTTTGCAGGGCTTCTAGAACTTTCCTCAGGTGGATCAGGTGATCTTCCCAGGTGGAGCTAAAGACAGCAATATCATCCAGATATGCTGCACTAAAGTCTTCCAGGCCTGAGAGGACTTGGTTCACCAACCTTTAAAAAGTGGCAGGTGCATTTTTCAAACCAAAGGGCATCACAATAAATTGATAATGCCCACTAGGGGTAGAAAATGCAGTTTTGGCTTTTGCAGACTCAGCTAACCTTATCTGCCAGTAGCCAGCTGTCAGATCAAATGTGCTCAGATATTTGGCTGAGGCCAACCTATCTATAAGCTCATCTGCTCTGGGAATTGGATGAGCATCAGTCTTAGTGACTGCATTGAGACCCCTGTAGTCGACACAGAACCTCATCTCTCTCTTACCACCCTGGGTGTGAGGTTTTGGTACCAGGACTACTGGGCTAGCCCAAGGGCTATCTGAGGGCTCAATTACTCCCAACTCCAACATCTTTTGGACTTCAGTCCTTATGCAGTCCCTGACATGGTCAGGTTGCCTGTAGATCTTATTCTTGACAGGCAGACTGTCCCCAGTGTCCACTTCGTGAGTGCACCAGGTGGTCTGACTAGGAGTCAGAGAAAACATATGTCTGTAAGCTTGTAGAACCTGTCTACAGTCTGCTTGCTGCTGGTCAGTGAGGCTGCCTGCCAAGGCTACTCCATCAACTGACCCATCGTCAGGGTTCTGAGAGAGCAGGTCTGGGAGAGGGTCACTCTCTTCCTCCTGCCCCTCATCTGTTGCCATGAGCAAGCCCATGTCAGCCCTGTCCACATATGCTTTCAATCTATTCACATGAAGTACCCTGTGGGGACTTCTGGGAGTGCCAAGGTCTACCAGGTAGGTAACCTCTCCCTTTTTCTCCAAAATGGTATGGGGTCCACTCCACTTATCTTGGAGAGCTGCTGGGGCCACTGGCTCCAACACCCATACCTTCTGCCCTGGCTGGTACACCACCAGGACAGCCTTTTGGTCATGCCAGGCTTTCTGTAATTCCTGACTTGCCTCCAGGTTTTTAGTTGCCTTCTTCATATACTCAGCCATCCGGGAGCGGAGACCAAGTACGTAGTCCACTATGTCCTGTTTAGGGGGTTTGAGAGGTTGCTCCCATCCCTCCTTCACTAAACAAAGTGGCCCTCTGACAGGATGGCCAAACAGAAGTTCAAAAGGGCTGTAGCCAACCCCCTTCTGTGGCACCTCTCTGTATGCAAAGAGAAGGCAGGGCAGAAGAACATCCCATTTTCGCCTAAGCTTTTCTGGTAGTCCTTTAATCATACCCTTTAAGGTCTTGTTGAACCTTTCAACAAGACCATTGCATTGAGGATGGTAAGGGGTGGTGAACTTGTAGTTGACACCACACTCCTTCCACATTGCCTTCAGGTAACTACTCATAAAGTTTGTACCTCTGTCAGACAATACCTCCTTAGGAAATCCCACCCTGGAGAAGACTCCAAGGAGGGCCCTTGCCACCACAGGAGCTGTGATGGTCCTAAGGGGAATAGCTTCTGGGTATCTAGTGGCATGATCCACTACCACTAAAATGAACCTGTGCCCAGATGCTGTTGGTGGGTCAAGGGGACCAACGATGTCAATCCCCACCCGCTCAAAGGGCACCCCCACCACAGGCAATCGTATCAGGGGGGCCTTTGTGGATTTACCTGCCTTGCCACTTGCCTGGCAGGTAGTGCAAGAGCTGCAAAAGCTCTTACAGTCTTCACTCATGTGGGGCCAATGAAAGTGTGGGACAATTCTGTCCCAAGTCTTATTTTGGCCCAGGTGTCCTGCTAAGGGGATATCATGGGCCAGTGTGAGCAGGAAGCCCCTAAACTTCTGAGGTATGACCAACCTCCTGGCTGCGCCAGGCTTGGGGTCTCGACCCTCAGAGTAAAGGAGCCCTTCATCCCAATAAATCTTATGGGTCCCACTGGCATCCCCTGCAGCCTCAGCAGCAGCTTGCTGTCTGAGGGGTTCAAGAGTGGGGCAGCTCTGCTGCACCAGGCTCAAGTCTGCCCTAGAAGGTCCCCCTGCCCCCAAGAACTCAACCTGATCAGGTTCCAGTTCCTCTGGGGCAGTTCCTTCTTCAGGAGCTAGATCCTCTTCTGCTAAAAGAGTCTCTACAGACTGATCCTGGGGGGAAGGCCCAGCCTTACCCCTGCTACTCCTCCTCTTGGAAGGCCCTTGGTCCATTTTTCCAGGATCCAAGGCCTGTTCAGTTCCTGTCAGCTTGGCTTTGACTTTGTCAGGGCAAATACTTCTGCTGATATACCCAACATTGCTGCATGGGTACTTAGCTCCACCTCAGCCCATGCTGAGGTCTCCAAATCATTCCCTAGTAAACATTCAACAGGTAGGTCTGCACTCACCACAACTTTCTTGAGGCCAGTTACCCCTCCCCAGGAGAAGTTCACAACAGCTAGAGCATGGTCTGTACTAACGTTGCTAGCATTGGTCACTTGGTATATCTCTCCAAGTATGATCTGGTTAGGGTCTACAAGGTCCTTAGTCACCATAGTGACACTAGCCCCTGTATCCCTGTAAGCTAGTGACTCCCTTCCATTTATGGTGGGCTGTTGTCTGTATTTGCCCAGACCACTGGGGCTCACAAACAGGGACAAGTCCCCATCACAAACTAGAACAGCCTGAGTAGGAGTTCTGACTAGGCCAGAGTCCTCTCCAGATCCGAGGGTCAACCCTACTATGCCCTTGTTCTGTGCACCAACACCTATAACTGTACTAGGGGGGACAGGAGCCTTAGGGGCAGGTGTGGTGCTTTTGGAGTCTTTGGCCTTATTACAGTCTGAAGTCCAATGGGTAGTCTGTTTACAGTACTTACACCATGGCTTCCTTGGTTGTTTGGGTTTGCTATTCTTGGTATTCTCAGATGCTGCTTTTTGGGGGCCTGTTGAAGACTGCTGGTCTTTTCCCTTTTCCCCACCCTTGTCAGAGTTTTTGGCATCTTCTTTTTTAGTTGCACCTCCCAAGGGCTGGACCTTTTGCTTAATCCTGGTTCTGACCCATTTGTCTGCCTTCTTTCCCAATTCTTGGGGAGAGGTCAGATCAGAGTCAACCAGGTGCTGATGTAAGAGCTGGTTCTGACAATTGTTAAGGATCTGCTCCCTCATTATGAGATTGTATAATCCTGTATAATCATCTACTTTGCTGCCAGTTAACCAACCTTCCAGTGCCTTGGTTGCACAATCCACAAAGTCTACCCAATCCTGATTTTGTGCTTTCTGGGTGTCTCTGAACTTAAGTCTGTATTGATCAGTGGTTAAGCCAAACCCATCGATTAAAGCATCTTTCAAAATATAATAGTCATCAGCATCCTCTTCTCTTACAGAGAGGAGCTTGTCTCTTCCTTTATCTGAAAAGGAGAGCCACAGGATTGCTGCCCACTGCTCTACTGGGACCCTCTGTACTCTACAGGCCCTTTCAAGAGCAGATATCCATTTGTGGATATCATCCCCATTCTGATAGGGGGGCACAATCTTGTGGAGGTTCCTATTGTCAGGGACTTTCTCTCTAACTCTAGGGGTTTCCTTACTGCCACCAGGGATCTCTAGACCCCACTTTCTTGAAGCTTTCTGAAGCTCCAGGGCTTCCCTGTCCAATGCTAACTGTTCTCTTTTAAGCTCAAGCTTAGCCTGCTCAAATTTGATCAGTCTGCATTTCCTCTCATGAGAGGATTCTCTTCTCTGAGAAGAGGCAGAGGACCCTTTGGATCTCTGAGAATGGTTGGATCCCACTGAGGGGGATCTGTTCCTTCTTGGATCCACCACTCTCCTTTTAAGGGTGGAGGGAGTGCCTCTTGAGCCATCACCTCCATGTTGTGAGTGGTCTGTTTCTTCCAGGTCAGGACTTTCATCCTCTTCCTGGTCATCATCAGAGTCCACTCTGGGAGTGTCCTCTTCTGATGGATGCCCACCCACTCTGTCTGTACCTCTGGACCCTATGGACTCCATAAAGTCTGCTATGAGCAGGATTTCCCTGAGACGTTGTGTGTTGGCACCTTTGTTTGTCTTCAGTTTTCTAAGGGTGCACATTTCCCTGAGCTCTGCAAAGGAGAAACTATCATACTTATCTACTGGGACCCTCTGGGGTCCTTCCATAGCCTTAGTGGCACCTGCACCTGAGGACATGTTTAGTGTAGTGATGTATCTACCTACACTAAGTGTGGCCTACTGAACCCTCTCTTGAGTTGTAGTCAAGGTGTGCTAAACCCTCTACACACAACTCTAAGTTCAGTAGAACTTATTGTATTCTAGCTTGAATTTATATGTACCTTTGGTACCAAGTGGCTTTCACTTTAGAAATTCAATTTGTTATCTGGTAAAACAATGGCAAGCTTGAATCCCACCGCTGCCACCAATGTGAGAAGTTGGCCTGGCATATGCTGTTCCTAGTTATAGGGACACCTTGCACCAGTCCAATTCGACTCCTATTGATGATAGGTTTAAGACAACCTTTAAAGAAAGCTATCCTAGTGGTAGCTGTGGAGAGCAGCCTTCAGGCTAAGTCTTGAAGGAGTGTTAAGCTTATTGTTTTACCATAATAACCTCTTGAATAACCAAATGAAAGAGTAGCCCACACAGGTATATATATAAAATATATGTATTTATTCTAGACAGAATCCCACAGTCACTTTATGTGGCTAGTGGCAAAGTTACAATTCAAACAAGCATTTCTAAACACAATAAATAGCACAGAAATCAATGGGCCCCAGGGGGGGGACCAAACCATATACTAAAATAGTGGTATAAGAACCACGACAATTCTACAGGCAATGCCTAGGGCATTCAGGATCGCTTGCCCCTTCAGAATCCACCCACAGTTAAGAGGAAGGGGACCCACGGGAGGCGTGTGCAGTGCGAGAAGCTGCTATCGGGATCGCAATGTTAGCCTATGGAGAATGTCGCGGTTGAATAATTAAGGTTTAAGGACACTTCTAACAACAGTACAAAGTTAAGGCTTGAGACTTAAGGCTTTGGAGAGCCCACCACCACTGGAGTACCGAAGTACCACTGTTACCTGCCCCAGGGAAGCCGGGTGCATAGGTCGATTCTGGTGTCGGGTCGCGGGCTGATTTTCTATGGAAAAGTAGTCCAAACTGCTGCTAGCTGAAAGCGTCGTTGAAGTCGTGAAGATTAAAGTTGAAGAGAGGATAAAGATGAACCTGAAAGCAGAGGGGACAGAGTCTGGGTCACAGCAAAGTGACCAGGGAGCTCACAGCAAGGAGCTCGTGGAAGTCGGGTGCTTCAGGTGTAGATGGTACAGCTGGGCTCTGCAGTCACGGGCTCCGGGAGGCTTCAAGGAAGGCCAGCTTCTGGAGGGCGACTGTCCCACGTCGGCTGAGGGTCGCTGCGGTGATAGTGTCCCGATTGGATCCACTAAGCATTGGCAACCGCAACCCACGCAAGATGAACAAAGCAGCTGCTGGTGCAGACCCACGAGGTCTGAGGGTGCTCTCCTTTGCAGGGAGCGTAGAGCAGGCCTGGAGCAACCAGTGGAACTCTTGGAAAAGAAGATTGTCCTCTGTCAGGGCCCACAAGTCGAGAGACAAGGGACCGCAGAAGGCAGCAAAATGGAGTGCGTAAAAGGGCTCCCACGGGCCACCGGAGCAGGCCAGGGAGCTGAGGTTCGGCACAAATGCTGCTAGATGGTTGGCTCAGAAATGGGCCAAAGCACACCTTCCCCTCTGGTCGGGGTCGTGTGCTGGACAAGAGGTGGCCGGTGTCTCGGGGTATGCGGGGATCTCGACACCCACGTGGTCCAGGGTGCTCAGACTTGCTGGGCACGCTCACAGGATGCTGGGATGCACTGGAGACCCACCTCGAGGTTGCTGGAAGGCGTCGAAGGTCGTGAGAGCAACGAAGTTCCAACCGGGTATCTTGTAGTCTTTTAGGTGCCTGCCAAGCAGGGGGATAACTCCTTTATCCCAAGGGAGATTTCTTCAGTCAGCTGGGCAGCAGCTCGTCGAAGGTCAGTTCTGTAAAGTTCTGGACGAATCTGAGGCTCTGGGGCAAAGTTATTCCCATATATCCCCAAGATTAGGGGATGGTCCAAAATAGAGCCTACCAATCAGAGTAGAGGCGGGAAAGGGTGGCTACACCCACTCCCCTTTGTGTGTTTCCCGCCTGGGCGAGGGGCAGGATGCCCCTGAACCGGTTCCAGGCAGTGTATGCAGAATTGAGGCTCTGCAGCTGCCTACGTGCAACTCTGAATGGACATTTGGTGCACCCACCCTGTTCCAATCCACATTATCCTGTCTGGGGAGGTGCAGGCACCTCCCTGCCACAGGAGCCCTATTGTCCAGCTGGCGAGGCTGGGGTTTTCCCCAGCAACAGCCAGCCAGAGTCGTGTAGGTGGCGGACAGTAGCCATTTTGTGGTACATGTGCACTTTTAAATTGGTGTCTAAATTCTACCGCTTTTCCCATATCACCCTCCTAGCAAGGGGGAATTGTGCCCCCATGCCCATGGCTGGACTGGGGGTATGATTCCTTCATGTTTGACACCAAACACGATATGGTTCTGTGTAGCCATTCCCAAGTTACAGCGATGACGCAATAACTTATAATGCGGTTAAGAGTATATGGTATGGCTACACTACAAACAACCCAGTAATGATTTTACGAAGGTTGCAGAGGGGTCCTACTCACGTAGGGGTCCCCCCTCACACATACCTCAGCACCCAGCCCTGTAGGATTACCTGGGCCTGCCATAGGGGTGACCTATGAGAGTATATGTGTTGTAATGGTATGGGACATAGGGTACCTACATCCCTGTAAGGGGTGCTAGCACCACCTTACCCAGGCTACAGTAGTGGCCTGGTGGTGTCAGTTTGGGTGGCTGTCCCAGGGTGGCACAATAAGTGCTGCAGCCCTGGTAGGCCTACTGGGGGACCCATGCCCTGGGTACTTAGGGTACCATCTACAAGGGACTGGTAGGGCATGCCCAGCATCCAATTGGTTGGTACCTAGGGTACTCACATAGTTTACCAGAGGAAGCAGATAGGCTGGGGTCCTGGATAGCAGGGCCACAGCCTGGCTAAGGTCATAAAAACAGTCAAAACATCAGCAAAAAGTTGGGGGCAACTATGCAGTCGATGCCACTCTCCTACAACGGGCATATAAAGTCCTTTGGTCCCCCTCACTGCAGGCTTGAATCCGGGCTCTACGATCGCTCATGCCCTGCGCGGGACTCACCGCGGTCTCACCCTCTGGCCCGTCGCTCCACAAGCGGCCTTCGGTGTAGCGCCGGTCCTCAGCCCTCACCTCCTCCGGGAACGCCAAAATATCGGGCCAGTTGTAGGGCACCCCAAGATCAGCCCCCGAGAGGGCCCAGACGCCGCGTCTCAGGCCCCTCCGCCCCTCACACTCATAGGCCGCAGCTGCGGCCTCTCGTAGCTGTCATGACCAGGCAGGTCGAGGCGATCAGCCACGCGGCAGCACACCAGGACCCGGAGAGCGGAGCTCGGAGACCGCCCCACCTCCGATCGCCTCCAAACTTCGCCGGCAGGTCCGCGGGGGCCTCAGGGCCACCAACACCCTAGTATTGCACGGGTTGGGGCCACGGGGCACAATTTATCCGGATATATTCGGGAGTGGCGCTGCAGAGCTTCGCTACTGCATGGCCATTCCCGTCGGCAGCAAGCCACGCCCCCAGTCCACCACCATCTTGTAGATCCTCCAACCAGCTGTCCTCAGGTTCTTCTAATGTCTGGTATTCATATATGTATGCAGACTCCTCCCAATCATCACCCAATTGAGGCCGGTCATAGGAATAAGGCACTGGCTAATATATGGCCATACGGCTCCATATCGGAGTAGGAAATGATGAATGGTGTGAGAAGTTGGCCTGGCATATGCTGGTCACTAGTTAAAGTGGCCACCTTGCACCAGTCCAATTCGACTCTTATTGATGATAGGTAAAGACAACCTTTTAGAAAGCTATCCTAGTGGTAGCTGTGGAGAGCAGCCTTCAGGCTAAATCTTGAAGGAGTGTTAAGCTTATTGTTTTACCATAATAACCTCTTGAATAACCAAATGAAAGAGTAGTCCACACAGGTATATATATAAAATATATGTATTTATTCTAGACAGAATCCCACAGACACTTTATGTGACTAGTGGCAAAGTTACATTCCAAACAAGCATTTATAAACACAATAAATAGCACAGAAATCAATGGGCCCCAGGGGGGGACCAAACCATATACTAAAATAGTGGTATAAGAACCACGACAATTCTACAGGCAATGCCTAGGGCATTCAGGATCGCTTGCCCCTTCAGAATCCACCCACAGTTAAGAGGAAGGGGACCCACGGGAGACGCGTGCAGTGCAAAGAGCTGCTATCGGGATCTCAATGTTAGCCTATGGAGAATGTCGCGGTTGAATGTTTAAAGTTTAAAGACACTTCTAGCAGTAGTACAAACTTAAGACTTGAGACTTAAGGCTTTGGAGAGCCCACCACCACGGGAGTACCGAAGTACCACTGTTACCTGCCCCAGGGAAGCCGGGTGCATAGGTCGTTTCTCGTGTCGGGTCGCGGGCTGATTTTCAATGGAAAAGTAGTCCAAACTGCTGCTAGCTGAAAGCGTCGATGAAGTCGTGAAGATTGAAGATGTAGAAAAGGTAAAGATGGACCTGAAAGCAGAGGGGTCAGAGTCTGGGTCACGGCACAGTGACTAGGGGGCTCACAGCAAGGAGTCCTTCGATGTCGGGTGCTTCAGGTGAGGAAGGTGCAGCTGGGTTCTGTAGTCACGGGCTCCGGGAGGCTTCAAGGAAGGCCAGCTTCTGGAGGGCGACGGTCCCACGTCGGATGAGGGTCGCTGCGGTGTTAGTGTCCCGATTGGATCCACTAAGCCTTGGCAACCGCAACCCACGCAAGACGGACAAAGCAGCTGCTGGTGCAGACCCACGAGGTCTGAGGGTGCTCTCCTTTGGAGGGAGCGCAGAGCAGGCCTGGAGCAACCAGGGGAACTCTTGGAAATGAAGATTGTCCTCCGCCAGGGCCCACAAGTCGAGAGGCAAGGGACCGCGGAAGGCAGCAAAATGGAGTGCGTAAAAGGGCTCCCATGGGCCACCGGAGCGGACTAGGGAGCTGAGATTTGGCACGGATGCTGCTTGAAGGTCGGCTCAGAAATGGGCCAAAGCACAACTTCCCCACTGGTCGGGGTCGTGTGCTATGCAAGAGGTGGCCAGGGTCTCGGGGTATGCAGGGATCTCAGCACCCACGTGGTCCACGGTGCTCAGGCTTGCTGGGCACGCTCACAGGACTCTAGGATGCTCTGTA